>NC_079313.1:53655906-54890073 GCF_029931775.1 Euleptes europaea
GTCTCTCAGCTTCTTCTGAAGATTAACCCCTTGTTTGTTACAGTCACCAAACACCAAATTTGGTGGGAAATGCTGATGTTTACTGAGACAGATTCACAAATGCCATAAATGGGCTTTACTGTACAACTTACATATTGTCTAAACCAGACAGGAAGTGTTTTTCCAATAGCAGCTACTACTCATCTGAGGTAACATCTAAATGACCAAATCGCATCAGTGGAAGCTGATAGGTTTTTCCCTTGGAAATGGTATTCCCTCCTCCAAACTTCTTGCAGGCTTCTGATTTCATGATCCAGCCAGTGTAGTGTAGTGGTTAGAGTTTCAGACTAGGATCTGGGAGACCCAGGTTAAATTCCCCCTCTGTCATGGAAGTTTGCTGGTTGACCTTGGGACAGTCACACACTCTCAGCCTACCCTACCTCACAACATTGTTGTGAAGACAGAATTGAGGAAAGGAGAATGATATATGTTTCTTTGGGTCCTCATTGCGAAGAAAGGCGAGGTACAAATGAATAAAAGGTTGAGTCTATCATGCCAGCTAGATCACAGAAAAAACCCCTGCCCCCATGCAGCTTAGGTAAGATGTGAATGGCATGTACCCCTTAACCAAATCTGTTTTCATATATGATAGTAAATCTCAAGAACTGTCATGTCCAAAAAGCTAACAACCACATGCCTTAGATAGTTCCACAGGGAAAGGACAAACTGAGTTCTCATCACTCCAGTTATTTCTACTGTTTTTGTACCAGATGTGCACTCTCTCTTTCACAGCAGAAAATGTAAGAATTATGGCTGTACTGAATATCCCACCATTTAAATTTTCAAGCAGAAACAAACTCTTTTGGAAGGGGAGGATATAAATGTAATGGTAAGAAAATGATTCTGTTCCTTTTTTGCCTTAGAGGATGCTTTTTTTTTTCTTGCTCAGGGCTTATTTCACTTTCCTGTATTACCCACTTGGATAAACCCACTTGGGTAATGTCTGCTAATCAGGGATCATGGAATACAAGTGATGATGTAATGGCACTATGTACCTGATGTGGTGATGTCAGTGTAAGCAAAGTCAATTCAGGATGAGGGCATTTCTGTCTGAATTATAAACCATTTTTTGAAGCAATTACCAGAACACAGGGAAAGGGGAGGGCCAATTGTTGGAGTGAGAGCGACTCAGCATGCCTGGACATTGGGGGGCGCTATGTTACTCTTAAGTTTGTAGTTGCTGTTTCTTTAATGAGATGTTGCTGTTTAGCTGAACTTGGGGGTGCTGCACTCTAACTCCTCCTTCTCCTTTTCTCAGCAGCCATTTTGTCTCTCTGCTCTTTCCACATGGTCTGCAAAGGAGGCAGACGTTTCTACAGGTCTCTCCTGCATAAACCATACAATCATACTCGCACTCACAAGACGCCGGATTAGCTAGCCACTTGTATAGGGACATGTATTCTTTAGATGAGGCTTTCTATCTTTTATCAACTGCAACAAGAATGTTAACAAACTGAACCTGAATAAATGTAAGTTCTACTTTTTTTTTTTTTTTTGCTATTTACTTCTTGGGAAGACTGAATTTATTGCACTCAATATCTCGCTTCCATGACTGAGCAAACTTTGCTATATTAACCAAATATAAAATCCCAACACCAATGTATTCATGAAGGACAGTGAGTACTTTCATTTCAGAATCAAGCGTCCCATGAACAGGACAGGAAGACAGATAAAAGTGGCTGTCATCATGGCCATTTTCATCTGCTGTTTCTAGCACTGGTAATTGGTCCCTGTCTTTTACAACAGATCTCAGGATCAGATGAACAAATCAATGATAAAAATTGCATACATGGAGGATTCCATTTTTTAAGTTGTCATTTAACAATGGGAGGAAATAAATGGAATTAAAGTAAAAGAGTGTGGAATAAATGGAATTAAAGTAACAGGGGAGGTCCTCCCCTTCCACAAAAGCAATCAGGAACTTGAGCAGGTTAATTCCCTCCTCCACCCATTTTTCTTTTAACCCACATACATTTGTCCTCAATATTTTGTTCCCACTGGAGCATTTTCTGTTCTCCTCAGGCTGTTTCTTACTGGTATTTTTCTTTCATTTGGGTAATTTTCAAATCCATTATTTGTATATCTGTGTGTCTCCCCAAGAACAAAGCAATGTCTGCCTTATCTGTGAGGTGGTCCAGTTTTTCTACTTCCATCCTCTGCACAGGGCAAGGCTACGTTATTATTAGAGAGCAGTTACTGTCATCCACTTCTTACTGTTGCATATAATCTATAGAATAAAACAAAATTGAGAGCACTACAGACTGATTGGGGTTCCCACTCTCACGGTACAGATTCCAACCCTCCATAAGTCCTCAAATCAATTCCTGGCCCAGGAGACATTTCACGAGTTTAAATAGTGTCAATGTCCTTGCCTGTATTTTCCTGTATTTTGCAAGAGCATACGCAGGCAGTCTCTTAGCAGTGGCAAAAGAGAGCAGGCAGGTACATTGTGCAATAGCAGCACATTAACTGAAGTTACATAGACAGTTGTCATCCTTATTTTGCTAACAATGAACTGAAGCACTAGGATGGCATCCCATAATGACTAACAGTGCAATCCTATGCAGAGTTACTCCAGTCTAAGCCCATTTATGGTTTGAGATGGGACAAATTCTGCAATGAATTACACTGTGAATGAGCAAAAATTCTAGTTAAATATTGTCTCTGCCATATTTTAAATATTGTCTCTGCAACCCACTTGGTCTTAATCTTGCCCATCCCATCTGCAATATGGGAACAATAATACTGAACCTGCCTTACAGTGTTGTACACATTACAAGAGAATGGTGTTTGTGTAGGATTGTCAACTCTGGGTTGGGAAATTCCTAGATATTTGGGGGTGGAGCCTGAGGAAACACCTTATGGCAGCCTTTTGGTGTTGGGGTCTGGAGTCAATCCTCTAAATTCAATGAGACTGGGAACTCGAGATTTAATGTAGGGTTGCCATCTCCTGGGGATTTGGGTGTGGAGCCTGGGGAGTAGGGTTGCCAGGTCTGTATTCGCCACCGGTGGGATGTTTTTGGGGCAGAGCCTGGGGAGGGTGGGTTTTAGGGAGGGGAGGGACTTCAGTGCCAGAGAGTCCAATTGCCAAAGTGGCCATTTTCTCCAGATGAACTGACCTCTGTTGGCTGGAGATCAGTTGTAATAGCAGGAGATCTCCAGCTAGTACCTGGAGGTTGGCAACCATACTAGGAAAGGCTCAGTTTGTGGAGGGGAGGGACCTTCTTGGGGTATAATGCCATACAGGTCAGCCTCCAGAGGGGTCATTTTCTCCAGGGGAATTAATCCATGTAGTCTGGAGATCAGCTGTAATTCTGGGAGATCTCTAGGCTCCACCTGGAGGCTGAAACCCCTAGGTCTGTGTGAGAAATGATTTGAATGCTCCGAGGCACTCATTATCAGCAAATGCTGGCCTTCTATGTATGAATATGAAAGAAAACCCTCACCTTTGAGTGCATTCAGTGCAACCGGGGAAGATTTGGAAACAATAACATATTTATTTCCTGGTAAAAGTCCCAAGTTAATACTTTGCCCTTTTATTTTACAGATATCCCTATGCAGCTATTTGGTATACACTAAGCAGCATATATGGCTGTATGATCTATGAGCAGTAAAACGTATCTTCACAATATTCTCCCTTTACACGAATGTTGAATAAAATGCTGGCCTTCAGAGACTATATTCACTTAGGCTTATCTAGAATTAACCCTACTTTTAAATTTCCTTTACAGTAATTTTGAGGAGATGTTTACTTTTTATAGTGTTATTTGGAAGATGTATTGCTTATTGATTAATCCCAGCACGGGCTCATGGCTCATAGCCAAAGATACTGTATATTATCTATAATTTAATTTCACAGTGCAAGAGATTTTATAGATTCAACACTCCCAAACCAAATTCACTTAATCCAATTAAATATTGCTTAGAACCCCCATTATTCTTATTTCCTATTACACCTGAGATATATTGTTTTTTCACACTATGGCTCTTTGGCAGAGTTAAGTAATAAACTAGGCCTCATTTAAATGGAAGCTATTTTTTCCTTTGTCTCTTCATTTCAAACTGTGTGCCTTAATAGTATGTGGGCCCAAAAGCTGTGCTGTGTTTATAATTTTTATCTTTCAGCTGGATTCTTAAGGAAGACAAGCTTGTTTTGAAGAAATGAATGAAAATGTCAAATAATCTCAGAGCTGGGAAAGAGATGGAATCATGAACTGGGAATGTGAAGAAAGTAACATATATCTGCAGGCAGGATCCAGCAGTCTGTGCTGGCTTGAAAGCTAAGATTTATAATTCTGGTTTGGCAAATATCTGGAGATTGGTGGGTGGTGCCTGGAGAGGGTGGAGTTTGGGGAAGGCAGGGAGTTCAGCAGGGATGTGATGCTATAGAATTCACCGTCCAAAGCTGCCATTTCCTCAATGGGAACTAGGGTGGCCAGCTCCAAGTTGGGAAATACCTGGAGATTTTGGGGGTGGAAGAAAGAAGAGGGCAATAAAACCCAACCTAAAAACAGCAGCTGGGTACCCATGGTTGGGTGGAAAGAATATATATATATATATATATATATATATATATATATATATATATATATATATATATATATATATATATATATATATACACACACACACACACACACATATATATATCTGTGTGTGTGTGTATAAATACGCCTATATAGCCTTCATCAGTGGTTAATTAAAACCCTTGTTAAGACTGCACACATTTACAGAAATAAATTAATAAATACATATACAAACAGTTAAAACCCAACCAGGCATGTGCATAGGTTGTAAAATCTATTCCCAATTACTCAAACATCTGGTCAGATAGGTTCTAGTTGTAATACTGGTTAGTATATGTCTCTCATATACTATGTGTGCAGGTATCAACCTAGTAAAGCAGCTCCAGGTTGGGAAATACCTGGAGATTTTGGGGGTGGAGCCTGAGGAGGGCAGTGTTTGGGGAGGGGAGGGACTTCAGTGCCAAAGAGTCCAATTGCTAGTGGCCATTTTCTCCAGATGAACTGATTTCTATCACCTGGAGATTAGTCGTAATAGCGGGAGTAGGGTTGCCAGGTTCCTCTTTGCCACCGGCGGGAGGTTTTTGGGATGGAGCCTGAGGAGAGTGGGTTTTAGGGAGGGGAGGGACTTCAATGCCATAGAGTCCAATTGCCAAAGTGGCCATTTTCTCCAGGTGAACTGATCTCTATCTGCTGGAGATCAATTGTAATAGGAGATCTCCAGCTAGTACCCAGCAGTTGGCAACCCTAAGCGGGAGATCTCCAGACACCACCTGGAGGTTGGCAAACCCAGTGGGAACTGATCTACATATTCTAGAGATCAGTTGTAATTCCAGGAGAACCCCAGGCCTTGCTTGGAGATTAGTAACTCTGTTGGAAGCTCAGGCATCAGGACATAGTATCCATCTGCATCTAGACAATTTTTAATTTTATGGTTTATTGTCACTATCAAAACAATAACAAATATTTATTTATTCGGTCAGCAACAGCCGATTGTACACCCCTAGCATAAGCATAAACATGCATGAAAATCCTCAGAAGGAGTCCTCCGCTAACTTCACCCACTATGTGGTAAAGCATGACATGTCAGCATGACACTAGAATATTTGGGCTACACATTTACAACCCTGTTACAAGTTTATGACTTTATCCATTAGGTAGCCCATTTAGTTTGATATTTCAAGCACTCAACACTCAGATATTCAAACAATTTGGAGCAAAAAGATTACTGGAAATTATGTCAGAAGTCCCTGAAAATTTAAAGTAGCAGCCCCATTAACTCCTGGCAATTTCACCTGAATTTGAATAGACCCCATTTTTATTGCCCATATTGATTCCACCAGTGATTACTCATTGGCATCCGCACAAGCCCAGGGGTTAATGCACATTATCATATAACATCTGTCTTTTATTACTTAAATGGCAGCACAATGTGGCAATCCTGCGTCAGCGCCACAAGGTAGAACAGGCTAAGTGCATGCATTATAACTGGCATGGTCCCTGGATCATGACAAATTACTGTACTTTGGAAGCAGTTGTTTCATGATATGATTTACAGTTCACTGAGAAGAGCAAAGGAGACAACAAAAAGGTGTCTCCAGAGCATACTGCAGCATGCAAAAGATGCTGTATGCATGCTGGAATTTCTGAAATTGCAGCATTATCATCTCCAACATCAGTAAAGTAAATATCAGTCAGTAAACCAACAAATATTTCTGGTTCACTGAACACCAATAAATAAGACACCTTTGCTGTCGGTTCAGTACCCTTACAGAATACAGTGATATAGGTCCATGTGGCAGTTTGGCATCGTGACGTCCTGTAGATTTGCTGACTTAATGAAGAAAATCATTCTATCACAAAGATAAATAATTGTATGAAATCATTTAAGCCACTAATGTACAATCAAAACAAAACTGCTGGTCAATCAAAACAGCAGTCTTCACATAAGCATTTTTTTTTAAATTAAAGAGGAGATGCAACATATATTTTTGGTAAGCAGAAACATGTCATTTAAACTGCCCGGGGTGTTGGTGATGGTTGGAAATATGCATAAGCACAGCAGCAATAGAGTTGCCAGCTCCCGCTTGGGAAATTCCTGGAGATTTGAGGGCTGATGCCGGGGAGAGTGAAATTGGGGAGAAGAGGAAGCTCAGCAGGAAAGTGATGTCACTCAATGTGCCCTCTAAAGCTGCCGTTTCCTCCAGGGGAATTGACATGTGTAGCATAGAGATGTAGGGATGCAAGGTGGTGTCCTGGCATCGTCGAGAGCTTCAGGGACAGGGCAAGGGGCTGAAATGTTGTCAGGCTACATGCCAACATTACATCCAGGCAAAAGCCAGGATGTGATGTCAGTGGATTAACCGATACTCTAGAAACTCTATGGTAGCTCAAAATATCGTCGAAGGCTTTCACGGTCAGAATTCATTGGTTCTTGTAGGTTATCCGGGCTGTGTGACCATGGTCTTGGTATTTTCTTTCTTGACGTTTCGCCAGCAGCTGTGGCAGGCATCTTCAGAGGAGTAACACTGTCCTTCAGTGTTACTCCTCTGAAGATGCCTGCCACAGCTGCTGGCAAAACGTTAGGAAAGAAAATACCAAGACCACGGTCACACAGCCCGGATAACCTACAAGAATCTATGGTAGCTATTTCTGCAGTCTGTAGCTGTAGCAAGATGGCCAAGAAAGTTGGCATTGTGGGTAAATATGTTACCCGATATGGAGCTTCCCTGAGGAAGATGGTGAAGAAGATTGAAATTAAACATGCCAAATATACCTGCTCCTTCTGTGGCAAGACCAAAATGAGGAGGAAAGCTGTGGGTATCTGGCATTGTGGATCTTGCATGAAAACAGTGGCTGGTGGTGCCTGGACATACAACACTACTTCAGCGGTGACAGTGAAATCTTTCATCCGAAGACTGAAGGAGTTAAAAGACCAGTAGAAATCTCTTCTAACGCTGTCATGTTCCTCTTCCAGTTTCTCAATACATTGTTGTTGTTTGTCAATTAAAGGTGGTTGTGAATCTGAAAAAAAGGAAACTCTATGGTAGTTAAATGGACAAAGAAATACCACAGTAAAGTTGGTCCAAGAAAAAAAGGGAATCTTAACCTACAGCATGCTGATAAAACAAAAAATGGCAACAATCCACGGGGAAGTTCTGTGCGGGAGAAAGGGCCTTTTGAGAGAACTGAGCTCACTTCCTATGGGTTTTCTCTACCACAATGGAAGTGTTCATGTTCTGTTCTTCCTCTGAAGCTTCTGCAGGCTCCCTACATGACATCAATGCATATGATGTATTTAGAACACATTCTGTTGAAATTAATTGAATACATAAAAATCAAAAAGCATTGAGAAAAGGATGTTAAAGATTTATGAATGCTAGTGAAATGATTAGAGCACACAAAAGCTTTGAATCTCAAAGCCAGCCTTCCATCTTGTTCTTACATATCAGCCTCCTTTGATCATCCACCCTTCAAACTTTTACATGGCTTTTATGTGCTCTTATAATTGTTTCACTAATACTGTTGAAGATTAAAGGTACGAGTTAAATTCAAGCCTGAGATTTAAGGGGGAGAATCAGGCTTAATCCTGAATAAATGTATGCAGGTGTGGCCTTCCCAGTGTATTGTCTTTACCTGCTGCTACTCTGAATTCAGTCTGTGTGTCAAACAGTTGCTGTGGTAAAGACTGTGGAAGAATCACCATTTTAGTCTCATGTTTTGTGTGGTTCACTTTAAGGCATGGTCACCTGGCAAGAGGCAGTGTGGTATAGTGATTAGTGTAGCGAGTTGCCAGCTAATGGCTGAAAAAATGGGTGTCTGGGGGAAGGGGGAGGGAAATGGGGGGGGCGGTGGCACCATTGGTGCAATGCCATTATATCAATCCTGGGGGAAACCTGGAAGTGATGTAATGCCTTTGCACCAATGGTATTTTTTTCTGGGGGCAGGAGCAGAAGTCCCCCTGCCTCCATCAGGAACCTGGCATCCCTATTAGAGTATCAGACTTGGATCAGACCCGGCTTCACTCTTGCTGTGTGACTTTGAGCCAGGCATTCTCTTATAGCGTGACCTACCTCACAGGGCTATAATGAGGATATAATGAGGGTATAATAATATAGTGAGGATATAATGGAGAAAAGGAGCATGATGTTATAAGCTGCTTTGGGAAAAAAGCGGCATATAAAAATGTTGGTTAGAATTAAAATAAACGAGGTTTCCTTTTCATATCATCATCATCATTTGTTTATTACAGTCAAAGACCAGCTTGCCCAAAAAGAAATATCATCAGTATTTAAAACAAAATGTCTAAAATTTGCTCAATAAATCGTAAATTTAGTTACATCAACTCTTGGTAAAATAGTATGTTTAACATGAAAAATCATTATAACAGCTTCTTCTGCCTTATAGCACATGCCCTGGCACAGAATCTCGCAACCTGATAGGTAATATCTTTAACAGAATCATCTAATAATAAAATAGTATAACTAACTCTGTCTCTATCTGGGAAGCTAGACAAAATTGGATCAATGAGTGTTTTATGTATGACTTGATAAAACGGGCAGTGTAATAGAACATGTTCAACTGTTTCCACCATTCCAGATTGACATGGACAGAGGCGGAATTCGTAAGGGAGATGGGCATATCTCCCATCAAGAAGAGCAGATGGAAGGGCATTAAAACGGGCTAAAGTGAAGGCTCTCTGATATTTAGGGTAATCTAAGGCATAAAGATAATTTGGGGGAACCGAAAATTTAATACGGTTCTCCACTACTGGGACCGAATGAGCCCTTGATCTATCATCTTGAAGGGCAATGTCCCAAAGCCTCTGTTTGGCTGTTGTTTTAGCTCCTTGATATCCAAGATTTAATAGGGTTGTACTTGATATGAAAAGGTTGTACCTTTTCATATCAAAAATATAGACTAAGGTTTTCAGAGCTCCCATAGGGATGTTCAAACTTCAGTAAACTAAAGATGGCACGAAGCATCTCAGGCCACCATGGGACCCATCTTGCTATATCTGCTTTAGAGTGCTGTACACTTCGTTACTCACCTGGGCGGAATAGCAGCTGTCTTGAGCCAACCACCTGGGAGGGATACTCCCCCTAAAATGGAAGAAATCAGCCAGGCATCACAGCACTACTAAGTAGCAGTGTGTAGTGGGGGGGGGAATTTAGACTCTGAGTGGGATCTTATGTTGTTTTAAAAAATGTCAGATTCTAGTATTGGGATTAAAGATAGAAGTATTGGGGAATCAATCAGATGGTTTCTGTTGGGTTCAATGGGAAACACATTTCTGGGTGTGAGTCTGGATGATGTTTTTGGGAGTCTACCTCCCTCATCTTCAGAAAGCCTCGCTCCCCAGTTTCAGGGAAATAGGAGGCATCTCTGTTCCACAGGCAATTGCAATTCTTACTTGCAGAGCATGTACAAGAAGTCACAAATTGGCATGTGAATAACCTTTCCCTCTCCTTTCCTGGGAGCCTCAAGCAGTGGGTTGAGAGGCCTAGAGGAGTTGTTTTTGTTTACTCAAATGAGCACATGGCTGAAAGAAGATAAACCTAGCCACCCACCGCTGCACTTCACTCCTTTTAGCATTCCCCCCCTCTCAACAAAGCTTCCAATAAAATATGCTTCAAGTACTGGAGAAAATATGCTTCAGGTATGGGAGAAAAGCCCAATTTAAATGTGATGGTGGTGTAGGGTCGCCAATTACCAAAGCAGCCATTTTCTCCAGCCCAACTGATCTGTTGCTTGGAAATCAGTCATAATAGCAGGAAATCTCCAGCCACCACCTGGAGGTTGGCAACCCTATGTTGGTGAGATGCAGCACTTCCCTGTGATTTTTCCACAGGCTCTAGGTGTCACTTAAACTGTGCTGCAACCTATGCAGAGCAACTCTGCATGCTTAATTTTTATGCCAGAGGTATTGTGCTGGTTCACAAACTAAGCATGTATTGCTGCTTTGAATTGGTAGCCACCCACTTTTAATGGGCTGCTGCTATTTGAGTGCCAAGACCCACAGGATAATCCTTCTACCTCTCCTGTACTGCGTTCAAATCAAACCTAAGATGTAGGATGGGGCAATGTTTTGTTTCCTTGAACCATACATTTTGGTTTTGTTTACAAACAGGTTCCCCCCCCCACACACACACAACCCCTTCCACTGTCTTTCCATGTGAACATGGGGCTCTCTGACTTTTTCTCTCCTGGGGCTAATAGCAGTGGCAGAGGCTAAATCTGTATCAGGGGAAAGGTATGGCCACTTAGTGCTGACATAAAATTACAAACAATGAGAGAACTCTGATCTTTAATCAGCAGTCCTTTCTTTCATCAATAAATGATTGGTTCCTTCTTTATCACCAGTCTCTCACCTCTTGTCTGTTGCCCTGATTGCAAAATCAGTCTAAGAAATTCCCTACAAGATAGACCCTGAGATAGTTTTGTGACATCTATGCAAGTGTGAGTAACTATGAGGTTTCAAATCAAAATATAGCATGCAACATCTTGTCTTTATTATTCAGTGCTTACTTGGGTTTATCAAAAGGATACATAAAGGGTAATAAGCCTTCCATTTGAAAAGATGCTGACCTGTCCCTGAAGGGTCCACAGTCTACAAAGGCAGCTGGTTTAACCATGTCCATCAAAGCTGGGAATGTGAATAACGTGATCCAAAAACCTATCTGATGTGTTCACGTTTCTAAGTTAAGTTTGATAACGATTTTTTCCCCATTCAAAGATGTTCACATTACATACAGACTGCTGATCTTTCTCCTTGTACGAAATGGGTTTGATCTTGCACTTTTTATGAGACAGGAAATTTCACATCCACAGGGCACACTGCTGTCAGTTGGCAGGAGAACATGGAATGGGAAAGAATCCTGAGGACTTTAGAAGGTGTTAAAAAGATAGGCATGATGTAACCATTTACTTTGGCCTCTGGCTCTAGGTATAGAAGGAGAGGAGAGAAATCTGCAGTCAACTATGTGGCTGCTAAGATGCTTAGGAAAGGGACTTCTTTCTGAATCTTACACAGGATGTGCAGATGTTCCATGTTCTCCAGGATACGTTTGGTTCAGAATGAATGCTCATGTCATTTAAGCACATGTTATACTCCTCAATGTTTTATGAGGGCTTAACGATCACCTCAAACTGCATTGCTCTTATAAACCAGGAAAATGTTGAGAGAGAGTCCCTACAGACTTTGCCAGGTGCCCGAGAGACTGTGTCCTGCTTGGATGCATCTTAGCAGCTGAGCAGCTGGGAAGATTTTATATTGCTAAGAGGAATTTTTAATTAATTGCACAACTGCAGAATTGTCGTGAAACAGCTGAACAGTCCTCTGGAGTCCTTGCTATGATTCTTAGAAAGAAAAAACCCAGTGTCAGGGCAGAAGCAGCTTATATGCTGTTTTACAGGGAAAGATATACGAATAACTGATGTTTCAGCTCAGGTACATAGAAGAAGTTGTCCCTATGGGTGTACGCATTTGAACACAAGCTTTCTTTACATAGATCTCAGGCTATCTCTCAAATAATAGAACAGGAGACATTCTGCATTACATTTGGCTTTAGTCTTGTATGCAGAGTACTGTTTGTAATGTGATGACAGAGCTTTGCATATGCTTGCATAATTACGAGTGAGGAGCCGAGCTTCACAAGGTAATGAAGCCATTAGATCTTATGGCTGCAAAGAAGGATATGGCAAAAGGAACGGCAGCAAAGTAATTAATCTGCCTGTAATTGGGGGCAATGCAAAATCGGCATCTTAGATATAGGACCGAGTCTATCAAGGAATAAAAGAAACTCTGTGTTCAGAAGGAGTGTGTCTCTGGCTACTGGATGTTGAGAAGAAGCCACAGAGTATAGATGCTACGTCCGTGTCTTACTTTCGGAAACTTCTAGCTGGCAAATGTTGCAAACAGAATGCTGCACTGGATGAACTTTTTATCTGATCCAGCAGGGCAAATTGGTATGTTCTTATAAGCAGAACTGATCTACCCCCAGTGGGGTGTATCATATTAAAAGGTCTATGCTGTGTTTTAGTATAATTCCAGGGTACCAGAATCTGGAGTAGTTCAAGGCTAGGGTCTCTGTGTGTGTGTTTAAATTATGACTCTATATAAACTGGAATTAGGCTAGTTGCTATGAAGGACTCTGGTAGGCCTTTTCAGATACCTGAAGAAGTGAACTGTGACTCACAAAAGCTCATACCCTGCCAGAAATTTTGTTAGTCTTTAAGGTGCTACTGGACTCTTGCTCTTTTCTACTGCTAAAAACAGACTAACATGGCTACCCATCGTGATCCTTAAGAACATAAGAAAGGCCATGCTGGATCAGACCAAGGCCCATCAGGTCCAGCTGCCCATTCACACAGTGACCAACCAGGTGCCTCTAGGAAGCCCTCAAACAAGATGACTGCAGCAGCATGATCCTGCTTGTGTACCAAAGCACCTAATATAATAGGCATGCTCCTCTGATCCTGGAGAGAATACGTATGCATCAGGACTAGTATCCATTTTAACTAGTAGCCATGAATAGCCCTCTGCTCCATGAACATGTCCACTCCCCTCTTAAAACCTTCCAAGTTTTATCATCACCACATCCTGGGGCAGTGAAGAAATACTTCCTTTTATCTGTTTTGAATCTGTCACCCTCCAGCTTCAGCAGATGGCCCCACATTCTAATATGAGAGAGGGAGAAAAGCTTCTCCCTGTCCACTGTCTCCACACCTTGCATAATTTTATAGATCTCTTATCATGTCTCCCTTAACCGCCTTCTTTCCAAGTTAAACAGCCCTACTGTTTTAACCTCTCCTCATAGGACAGTTGCTCTAATCCCCTGATCATTTTGGTTGCTCTACCTTCTCAGGCTCTGCAATATCCTTTTTTATGTGGGGTGACCAGAACTGTACACAGTATTCCAAATGTGGTCTTATCATAGATTTGTCCAGGGGCAGTATGATATCAGCAGTTTTATTCTCTATTCCTTGTCTAATTATGGTCAACATGGAACTCGCCTTTTTCACAGCAGCTGCACACTGGGTTGATGTCTTCATCAAGCTATCCACTACCACCCCAAGATCCCTTTCTTGGTCTGTCACTGCCAGCACAGATTAGTGTATATGTGAAGCTGGGATTTTTTTGCCCCAATTTGCATCACTTTACACTTGCTCACACTGAATCTCATTTGCCATTTTAATGCCCATTGCTCCAGTTTGAAGAGATCATTTGGGGGCTCTTCACAGTTCGATTTTGTTTTAACCACCCTAAATAATTTGGTGTCCTCTGCAAACTTGGCTACCTTGCTGTTCACCCCCAACTCCAGGTGGGAGTTGATGAACAGGTTGAAAAGCACACACACACACAGGCACACAAACATAAACACACAGGAAAATCAACCTTGGCTGACTGCAGTATTGAAAGGAGAATGATTGGAGGATGGGTAGAGAAAGGCTTCATACATTTCTCCTTGAAAACTCGTTGTAAGGCGCTTGGGTTGAATCACACTTAAATGGGCTCAACATGCCCCTTCCCAAGCTGCTTTTCCCTTTGTCAGGAAAAATATGGGATCTTTGTAACTTTTTTGTTGATTGATGGCATATGTTCTAAGCCTGTCCAGAAAATTAAATAAATTTATTAAATTATTCTTGGCTGTTAATCACAGGCATGCTGGAGATATTTTTGCTGTTCTCACAATACCATAATTTCCACCTATTCCAATGTGTACAGTGCAGTCATGAGCCAGCATGGTGGAGTGGTTAGGAGCAGTGGTTTGGGGCAGTGGAGTCTGATCTGGAGAACCTGATTCCCCACTCCTCCACATGAGCGGTGGAGGCTAATCTGGTGAACTGGATTTGTTTCTCCACTCCTACACACGAAGCTAGCTGGGTGACCTTGGGCAAGTCATTCTCTCTCAGCCTCACCTACCTCACAGGGTGTCTGTTGTGGGGAGGAGAAGGGAAGGTGATTGTAAGCCGATTTGAGTCTCCCTTAAGTGGTAGAGAGCATATAAAAACCACCACCTCCTCCTCCTTTTCCTCTTCTTCTTCCATTTTCCTTAGCTCTGAAACGTTTTCCAACACATCCTCCCCCCAGGGCACATTCATTATTGCTGCCAGTGCTAGAGTAGGCAAGGTCCCCGGGGAACCATAATATTGTCATAGCCTGTGGTGTCTGACTCAGGATCTAAGTGTACAACACATGTGTGTGTCAGTAGTAAAGCTCCAACACTATTTTTTTTTAAAAGAAGAACAATTATGGGAGGTGGAATTTGAATTTGCATTGGAAATGGGGAAGAGCAATTGAGAATAGCCATGAATCTGACAAGTTCTCTGGGAAGCAAGAGACAGATACTGAAGTAGACCTGGAGCAATCTATGACTAGCTAGCAGAATCTTTATGCAGAGGAGCTAACCTGAATATACAAGGTGCCATTTTGAAAAGAGCAGGGTGGATTGGTACATGCTGAAGCTCTGAACTATGTCAAGTTTAAGAGTCCCCATTAACCCTCACAAATGTGTATTTATATATATCATATATATTATGTATGTATATTATATATGTTATGTAGAGGCCACTCATAAACTGAAGCTGTAGCATACATAGCTTGCGCGTAATTCCAGGTCTAGAAAAGAGAGAAGCCATATTAGGTATGTGTATGAGAGAGATAGCAACTACAGGTTATTGCAAAATTTCCCACCCTAGCAGGAGTACAAATCTTTTAACAATGTTAGTGCCAAAGTTTCTTTCAGATAGACTCAATTTCTTAACTCTCTTTTGGGTTAGGAAGCAAAGGGATCATCCACAATAGCAACTGAGGTCTTGTGGAAATGTAATTGATGGAAACTTTACTGCAAAAGTAATATTTATCTGGTGTTTCATTTGTGTCTACAGCTGCGAAGAAACCTTAGGGTCTAGTCTGGCATTACTTGATGTGTGAAATTTTAATCAGTCGTATAATTAAAGACTGAATAATAATGCACAAGCACAAGGGAGCAAGGTTAGGATTAAGTGTGAAACCCAAACATTGGCATTTCCTGAATTTTGAATGATTAACTCTACAAATGAGCAATTTTCTATCAGTGTACCTTTTTCTATGAAGTACAATAGAAATAGTCAAAGAAAAGAGTCTTTCTGTCTAGATCGACTGCTTTTGAATTGCAGCATAGACCCATGAGGACTATTCATCTGTTTTCATGACAATGCTTTAATCTTGCAATTAATTAAAATCCTTTTCCCAGTGAATGACTTACGCTTTGACATGGTATGCTCAGAAGAAAACAAAAGTGTGGGAAGAAGCCTCCAAATATGAGCGGTATGTTATGTTATCGAGTTTGTTTAAAGCCCTTAGAGGGAAGATTTAAAAAAAAAAGAACTTTAGGGATAATGCGCCGATTGGATAATCAGAGTTGCATAATAATTTGACAACTGTGGGGAAATAAAAGAGAAGGTTTCAAAGACCCCTAGCCATTTGATGCCTTCTCCATCCTAATTACTGATATTCAGCAGCCATACAGGTCTTAATTGGCTTGATTGAAAACCCAGTGGCTTCCATAGACTTTATTGGATTTAAGATCAGACCCCATGCCCCGACTTTTCATTGCAGGCCATAAATACAGAACATGTTTAGGCACAGTAGTCTCCTTAGTGCACAAGTTTTAATGCACAAGCTTCTGCTGAGCTGGCTCTGTTTAATTGGAGGAAAGCAGCAGAAAGAGCAGTGGTCTCTTTTTCACAGAGGGAAAAAAATTTTCCGCCATCACATTCCTTAAATTGCATCTTCAGATATTAATCTCTTTAAAAAACAGTTGGGTTTCTTGGAAAATCTTTGTACCTCTTTCCTAAAACCACTTCTTTCTATGGAGGTGTACATATAGAAGTACTCTCAGGGCTGGACTTTGGGATGGAAGTCTGGGGCCTTGGCTCATGGGCTCATCAGCCCCCCCTGCCCCATGTAGGCTATAGCTAGGAAGCCCTATTGAGCCCGGTGGGACTTCCTTCAGAGTAAATAAAAATTGGGCTACCTTCATGTGTGGTTATCTGTGGAGACAGTGGGAAGGGATGAGGCTAGCTTGTTGAATGTTCGTCCTGTGCTTCACTCTTGAAGTACACATTGCTATTTAAAAGAGAGTTCCTATAAGATCATGAAGTCCACCCCAAACTGCACCTCTCTTGTCCCCTGCCAACTTTTGAAAGAAGATAGTTAAGGGAAGTCAGTGAGCAAAGTCAATTAAGTCTGGGACTAATGGTATTTCTGGTTATGGAGTGAGGTTCCATCACTGGTTCCATCATGTGGTTCCATCATTGGTATTAAGACAGAAATCTTCCATGTTTCTCTTAATCCCACAAAAGCCAGATATAATAGGTTGCAACTTGGATAAAAAGTAGATAAGAATGCCCCTGCTGGTTTCTTAGAAAGTCACAATGGCACAGAGAAGAAAGCAAAGTTTCTAATCTACTGGGGTATATCTCTAAGGGATATTGGCCCAAGGCATTTTGAAGGCCGTGTCTTCATTAGTGACTGGGTCAGCCCTGTTAAGAAAAGCTAACTCTTATATTCATTGTTAGTAACAATGAAAGGATAATATTGGTGGCTTGTTTGTCACTTTGTGGTGATTTGTTTGTACTTCTTAGATGTCATATTATTTATTATTTTCCCAAATAAAATTAATGTGTTCAAAATAGGATGAAGAATTCTGGCCTGGATACTACCACTCAGTTGAGAAAAGTTTGAAGCCTTCCTCCAGCCTAAAGAGCAATTCCTTCCATTGGAGGATGAGGGACTTAAAGTAGAAGAGGCACATACGTTGGAGGAAAGCTCCTTAGGCTTGAGAAAGACTTCAGACTTCACTGAACTGGGTGGTTGGATTTATGCCACTCAGTTGTAGGCATAACTGAACACAGGCAAAACCCATGGAGTGGTCCACCCTGAATATAGGCTCAACTTTATTCCACCTTTGCTGCTGCTGCTGTGATGATGTTGTTGTACATAAAATCCATTCAAATGATCTTGTACCTGGTACAGTGAATAGGCATGTTAAAATCAACTGTGGGAACCATTAAAGAGCTAGTGTAGCATAATGGCTAAGTGTAAGAACCAAGATTTCCTAGTTCAGGGGTCTGCTGCATAGTGGGTTCCATGATGCCTGATTACATCTTTCCTATAGCCCACCAAATGTTTTTTAGAAAGTGGGCAGGGCAGTGAGGGGCTTTTGCTCAGCAAGGCTTCTGACTGGCCACTGCAGATTTGATTGACTGTGTAGATTTTTAAAAAACGGCTTCAGCAGCAGCTACCCCTACAAATAAGCTGTGTGTATGCAAGGAAATATTTTTAAACAATATGTTCATTTTAAAAGGCATCCTACAGCACCTGACCTGTTGAAGAGTCACTATCAGAGTTATGTATAACCTCACTCCTTGCCATTTGAGGTTGGCTCTGCCAATGACAGCAGTAAATTATTATAGGAGTGAAACCTGGGTGTAAATTTATATTACATTGAAAGTCTGAAATATTAGAGGTTAGACTTCAACATCTTAATTCAGTTGTAAGGTTATCTTCCTTATTCAGTGAATCTATATTTCTTTGTCTATAAACTTTGGTTTGTTATCCCTTGACTTGAGATCGAAAGTGGTAAAAGATATACAGAAGACACATATTTTATTCATTATTTTTTCCAAGAACATTCTCCTGGAAAACACCTGGGGTGCACTTGAAGGACTAAAATGAGCTGCTTCTTCTTCTTCTTCTTCTTTTTTAAAAAAAGAATAACTCAGAGAGCATGTAAAAAAGACAGGGGGAGGCTAGACATTATACAGTAATGTAGGAGTCACAAATCTGAATCTACACGCACTTTCATTGGTAGAGTGAGATGTGCCCCACTGTATGTAAGAGCCATGGTTATTTTGCCAAACTTCTTTTTCAAGTCATTTTGACCTCCCCTCCCCCCCAGCAAATATTCAGTCTAGATCAAGTTTTATCGTACATTGCTCCTTCAGCCGCTTTGATATCTGATCCTCCAGGGAGTCAGTGCTGGTAGCTCTCACCCTGTAGCTCTCACCCTGTCCCTCTCATCTCTCTTTCTCTGCTGCTCAATAAAAGCTCCTTCTGAGGGCCCCAGAATCACATATTTCCATTTGTTTAAAAATACATGAAGTACAACCTGCCAAACCACCTAAGTGATACAATAAAATATTCTCAGATGTATGGTTGTTAAATTCATTTGAGATAGAATTGTTTTGGGTATACTACCTCCCTTTAGAGGCCTTCGTATTATACATCCAGTACATACTAAAACAGACAGCAATCCCATTTGTACTTTGCTGGGAATAAGACTAAATGAACTCATTCTCATTGAGATTTACTTCTGAGTAAACACATAGCAGTTGATGTAATCCTGTTATCCTGCATACACTTTCCTGGGAATAAAACTTTGGAATGCTGTGGGGAGTACTTCTGAATGTACATGCAGAGTTTTGAACTGCAGAACTGGTAGTCTTAAATGGTACTGTCTTGATGAAATCCTGTGCTAGGTTCCTTAGGTTAAGGCCACTAAAATGTATGGTCTTCATTTGGAGTAGGTGTGCTGGATTGCACCGTGAATGGACTTTTTATGGGATCTTATTTTGAACTATCTCGAGTACTCTTAAAGAGCAGTAAGAGGGAGATATAAATATACTAAAATCAAGAATACATGGGGACTATGCAAAGAAAGGGGTGAGTTCTGTTGCTGAGAGATGGTAAAAGGAACTGGCAGTTTGAGGTTGTGAGAATGAAAGGCTATTGTGAACTGGAGAGTTGGAATGTGTCTGAAATTCATCCCTGAATTTTTACATTGCCAGGTATGATGACCCTCCCTACCTCCTTCTTACTACCATCTCCCAGTAATCAGTTTTTGTTCTGAGGGAGGGAGGGATCACTTACTTGTTGTTAGCTAAAGTATTTTTCTCCTTCTCTAGTCCTTACCTTATTTTATCTCAGAGAGAAATATTACACAAGAGGCTTCTTAAAGTTAACAAAGAAAACAGAGAAATGTATTAACAAGTATTTGCAAGATGGATTTTGAGAGAAAACTGTATTGGAGGGAAAGCATAAAACCAAATATTTACAAGATTCACTTCAGAGAAAGCTTAGTTCGTATTTGACTTAGATGTTACACGACATGTTCCTTCAGATGTTAGTTCGCAAACTTAGTTCTGTTTCCCAGAACACCTATAGAAGTAGTTACACAGACTCTGCCACCTAATTATCAGGGAAGGAAGAGACTTTTCAATCTCTATTCCCTAGAAAAACGCAGAAGTGTGGAGATTTACCAAAATCTCTCTTCCCATTCTCATTACTGAACTACCCCACCACACCAGTGGCAGTAATCCCTTCACATTACCCTGTAACTAGGATTGCCAACCTCCAGATAATAGTTGGAGATCTCCTGCTATTACAACTGATCTCCAGCCGATAGAGATCAGTTCACCTGGACAAAATGGCCGCGTTGGCAACTGGACTCTAAGTCCCTCCCCTCCCCAAACCCCACCCTCCTCAGGCTCCACCCCAAAAACCTCCTGCCAGTGGCGAAGAGGGACCTGGCAACCCTACCTGTAACTGGATTAGCTCCTTCCTAGAGACTAATCCCTCTTTGTAACCTGAGAAAGGCCCTTCCTCTCCCAGTCTCAATCCTGTTACTCCACAGGTTGTGTGTGTCACTAGTTTAGGCCAAACTAAACCCTCAGGTTCTCAGAATCTTTCACAGCTTCTTCACACGCAGGTTACTTACCAATCTTACCGTGCATTTCTGAGAATTTGGCCGAATCTCGCTAAGAGGCTGCGTGACCTTGCCGCCAGTGTAAGTGTGTCTAATCACGGCACAAGACGCACTTACGCTGGCAGTGAGGGCAGTTCCGTCAGTGCCTGAAAGTGCTATTTAAATCTGGAAGAAGGGTTTTCCTTTTTTCAGACTGACACTGTTCTTCGCCTACTTTTGCAAGGTTTTGCTAGCCAACAAATATTTATTCGAACAGCAAGTCACTCATTTTCAGGAGGATTCACCTGCAGTGATTTTGACCTGGAAGGATTTACCTGTTTGATATAGATTTAATGCAGTTGTTCTAGAAGTTCTCCTGCTGCCTGTCTTATGTTTTGTCTTTCTTGCATGCGAGCATGTTTGTATCTGTGTCATATTGTACAGTTAGATAGTTAGGTTGTTTATAAGATCTCACATTGTTTGGTGTATCACCTCACATGTTGCATAATGTGTTTACAGCACTGGTGGAGATTTATAGCAGCAACCTCCAGGTGGCAGCTGGAGATCTCCTGCTATTACAACTGATCTCCAGCCGATAGAGATCAGTTCACCTGGAGAAAATGGCCACTTTGGTAATTGGACTCTATGGCATTGTAGTCCTTTCCCTCTCCAAACCCTGCCCTCCTCAGGCTTTGCCCCCAAAATCTCCAGGTATTTCCCAACCCAGATCTGGCAACCCTATTTATAAGGCTCCTCCCAACTTTGATGTACCATCCTAATAATAGTAGCTTCCACTGAATAGGCTTCACTAGGATTCTGAGTAGACCTGCTTAGGATTGTTATCTTAGTCAATGAAGGATTTTGGCAGGGGTGGGTGATTGCCGTGAAAGGGGTGAAGAAAGTTACATGGCAATTCTAAGTACCAGAGTTCGATTTTCTTTTGCATCTCAATCACTTCTGAATTCCAAATGTCTGTCGTACAGAGGTTGTAATCCTATGGCTCTGGCATACCTCTTGATCTTTTTTTTAATTTTTACAGAAGGTTTAAAATAATGGATCACAGCTCTTTATGTAGGAAGGCTGGCTCCATTTCTGTGAGCTAGTATTTTGCAAATGTGCAGTCTAGACATCCATAAACTGCAAGTATTCACTTGTGGGCCATTGGGATGCTGTTTGCTCTTCCTCATACATGTCATAAATGTCATAAATGGGTGTAGTGCTTGAGAGCTCTAAGTGACAAAAAATAGCCTTGCAGGGTAGGTTGCAGCTGCCTGAGTGTAATTAAATTTGTCTGAAATAAGGCCAAAGGCACCAGTGTATTTACGCCTTCTATTTGGCACTTTCGTTCCAAGTTATTTTATTAACATAGGGTTGCCTTTAATTATGCAGCACTACACACTGCATTATTGATATTCTATAAACATTAACTACTGGTGCCCCTAATGAAACAGGAGGAAAACATCTTTTCCTGCTATTTGTCAAGATTCACAAAACTCCACACATGGGAGGTGCTGTCCCCCTGTTTTGTCAAGTAACAAGGCATTTGAGCAATTGGCCAAATCAGCAATTGGCCAAGTCATTTTTAAATAGTGCATCAAAGTAGATGCATTGCAAAGTTGATTTTGTTTCCTGTAATGAGCTTCATTTTACCTGAAAGACATTTTGAACCTTGCTCATTGCCCTGATCCCAACTAGGAGAGCTCCTAGTTAATCACAGGCTCTTTAATGAGTCACACTTCTATCCTGCAACAGCCCTGGGATAATAGATCAACACACTGCTCAGCTTTAAATTAAAAGTCAAACCTGGTTGCATTCCAGCTTCCTGGACCCAAGCTACTTTACCTGATGATGTGAGGATTACTCTCTAATCCAGGGGTGTCAAACATATGGCCGGTGGGAGAGATCCAGCCCCCTGAAAGCTGTTATCTGGCCTGTGACCCAGCCGAGGCAGCCCCCCCCCCCCGGAGTCCTGATCTGGGCTGGAGAGACATGGCCCGGCCCAACTGACATTTATATCATATCCAGCTCTGGTAACAAATGAGTTCGACACCCCTGCTCTAATCTGATCTAATCTAATCTAATCTAATCTAATCTATAGTTATATTTCCATCTATAAGAAAGGGACTAGTTTTTAGGTCTTTTCTCACTGCAGTGGCAGACCTATGCCAGACTACAGGGGGTGTTAACCCACTTTACATTTAGCCATGTTGAACTCCCCATTTCCACTCACCCAATTTAGAGAGATCCTCCTGCAGCTCTTCATAATCTGCCTTGGTACCATCTGCAAATTTAGCTACTACATGGCTCAGCCCCAATTTCAAATAATTTATGAGCAAATTAAATAGTTCTGGCCCCATTACCAATCCTTGTGGGACTCCACTACTCACTTCCCTCCATTGTGAGAACTGTCCATTTATTCCTCCTCTCTTCTTGCCGCTTACAATCAAGGAAGGAAGGAAGGAGAACGAGTGGATAATGTAAAGTTTACAAGCACTGACTATCTTTCCCCACTCCAATAAGCAACCCAGAAGAGATCTGGGAACCTCCTTATACTGTATCCATATGAATTACACACTGGAAAAAAGTGGTGGTGGTGGGGTGACAACTCTCTCATACTTGGCTGTTTTTTGCCATACAACATCTGTCAAGTATGAATTGAGCTCAACTTGGCACCTGTATGAGCAACAAACACCAACTGTGAAGACAGGAAAAGCCATTTTGTTTTAGCTTTTAGCTTAGTATCACTATTCTCCATTTTGGATGCCTAGAAACTGCTGCCTTGTAGTGTGGAGGCCTAGCATGGATAACAAGATGCACCTGCAGCCTGTTACCAGGCAGATAAGACCCGTTCAAGGCTGAGCCAACATACCAGCCTAATTGGAAGCTAGTTTCATCTGTGGGAAGTTGGGAGGGGGGAATGATCTCACTCTTCACTCCTAGGGTCCAGTCCGGCTTGAACTGGCCTGAACCATCTAAAGACTTCTCTGTACCACCGTTTCTGATTGGAAGTCAAGGGTCATCTGACCGGGGTCCAGATTGCCATAGGTTTAGCCATGCTCATTCTTTGTTAACTATCTTCATCACCTAAACTGCTTTAGCATGTTATTCTGCTCAACTACAGCAATGCCGCAATGCAAGAAACCAAGGCCTGAACCAGCTTAGCTTAAGAGTAAGGAACCTCAGCTATGTAGTAGAGTTGTAACTATAATTAGAAAGACTTCGTTATTTTCTTTGCCAGTGTGCCTTTAAAATGACTGTACTTGCATTTTAATTAATTTTGACTTTTTATTTCTTAATAAACCTTTTCATTTAAAAGGTGGTTTGAGTTATTTGACCTGACTCGGTTACATTACAACATGGCTGGGGCTCTGGAGAGGGCAGCCAGTCATGATACCAACATTCTGTGTGTCTGCCATATAGTGAAGAAGAAAATAGGGATGTTCTGGGAACATCAACTGATTGCAATTTTGCAATATATCATTGCGTGCTTAGATCCAAAGTGCTTTGTTAGTTCAATGAATAAGAAAGGGCATAGTCAAATACATTCAATTATCAGTTTTTCCAGAGCCAGTTTTTGGCCCTGAAATCTTATGAGGAATTTGTACAGAAATACAACACTGGATCCCAAGTCTGCAGTGTGTCAATGAAATGCTGCGGGGATATAAGATGACAACATAATCAAATGTGATGGGCCTTTGCAATGACATCTCCAGCCTGTAGAATTCAAATAGGCAGAGCTTGCTGAAATCCATGGTTGAAACATGTTTCCAGTTAGCTGCATGTATTCTTCAATTGTTTAAAAAAAATGTTCTTTAAAAATGGAATCCCTTCTCTCTTGTGCTCCCTCCCTCCCAAATCAATGTCTTAACTGTTTCTGTGGTAAAATCCCCTGGCTTTGCAAACAACTGAAGAAACGACCTGAAATCTGTGGAAAATACACCACTTAGGTGCCCCAGGTTTCATTAATTCTATTAACATATGCATTTTATTCCAACAACATGGTAAAAATAAATATCACTTCTTTGGGAAGTCGTTATTAGCATTTGTTTCTTTGACAGACAAAAGGCTGCTAGAAATTATAAAGGTATGAGGACCAATTCAAATATGATGGCCATAATATGGACACTGTCACATTTGAAAACTACTCACCTCATGGCCTGCCCATGCCAGTGGCCACACATTCCTGATAACCATGGGCACTGGTTGCCTTGTTTTTAGTGAGCTTGCACACCATTGAGAGCTTGCAATATAGTCCTCACCTCAGGTTTTCTAGCATTTTTCATATGTCAGCTATCTGAATTGTCTTCAGTGCAATTAGCAAAAGGGATATGGTTTTTACAACAAAAACACTTTGGGCGAAAATGGTTCATCCCAAACCGAAGAACAGCAGAATTTCCCCCGATTCGGCGGTTTTTAGTTCGGGACGAACCGAACTTAAAAAAAGGCCGGAAATGGGGGAGCCGAATTTGCCAACTTCGGGGTGTTCGGTGAATAAATTCAGCAAATTCGGGGTCTGCCCCTTGTGCGCCTTCAGGGGGCTTCCCTGAAGGCGCGCGGGGGGCCCTTTAAACAGATCTGCACCTTCCAGCTGGAAGGCGCAGATCTGTTTAAAGAGCCCACCGCACACCTTCAGGGAAGCCCCGTGAAGGCCCACGGGGGGGGGGGGAATTTTCCCCCGAACTCCGGATCTTGCGCCGAAGTTCACGGATCCGAAGCGGGGGAGTTTGGACTTCAGCACGTCCCGAATTTAAACGGGCCGAATTTTGCCGAAGCCGAACTTTTCCGAATTTTTTTTCAACAGCCCTAGTCACTTTAGTCTCCTTTATTCCTTGATTCAGCCAGGATCGAGTGCATGCGTTTTGCCGAACATGCGTTCGATCCTGGCTGAATCCTGGCTGAAACGGAATAAAGGAGGCTAAAGTGGCCATGCGTTTTCGCCCTATGTGATGCTTGTTAGAAAATTTGCTTTGAAACACTGACTAGGAGTGGTGGTGGAAAAACTACAGGTGAAGAACAACACTGCCCCTTCTCTCATGCAAAATGACTCCTCTCAACATCCGTTTGCAGTGTAGGAGTGGAAACTGAGCTAGCAGTATGGTTTGGCCATTGTAATCCATCTACAGAATGTCAGTTCAAGTATCCAGAAATTGTTTTGTACATTTAGATGCCTATTGTGAGCCATAACATGTTTCCCTCTGTTTCAGTGCGATTGTTGTTTAACTGCTGTTACTTTAACAATACAGGCATCTCATGGTTCACTTTTTTACTGTAACAACACAAATTACAATTGTTCTCTTATCTGTGCTTAAACGCAGAGTGGCTAATTGGGAGGCACTGACTGTTGCACAAACCATACACAGACTTTAGTGTAATTTATGCCTTGGAGTGTTGTGTCATGTAAAGTATTAATACACTTTTCTGGGCAATGTGTTTGATGCAAATGATTTTCTGCTTTACTCTTCATTAAAAGTTCTAAGGCTATGCACGTTTAGTTGGAAATAATCTATGTTCATCAATAAATTAGCATCATATATGTACAAGTGGGAACCTGCAAGGACTTGTGGGAGGCATCTCATTTTCCCTTCCCCCACTATTTCCTTGTTTCCTTTCTTGAAAGCCCCCATAGCCTCTCCCATTTTCCTGCTTCATTCTCTCCTTAGATTTGCCAGCGGTTGGGAAATTTCTGGAGATTTAGGGGCAGAGCCATTGGAGGTGCTGTTAAGTGAGGGAAGCAACCTCAGCAGGGTATAACGCCATAGAGTCCAACTCCAAGCCAGCCATTTTCTCCATGGGAACTGATCATTGTCATCCGGAGAGCAGCTGTAATTCCAGGTGATCCCCAACCCTCACCTGGAAGTTGGCCACCCTTGTCTCCTTGGAGGAAATGGCTGCTTTGGAGGATGGAATCTATAGCATTATATCCTTCTGAGGTCCCTCCCCTCCTCAACCCCCCCACTCTCCACCCACCCAATCTCTAGGAATTTCCTAAGCTGGAATTGGCAACCCTATCTTCTTCCCACTCAACAGCCAATCTACCTTTCTCTGCACCTCTCTCTTAAGATTTCCTTTGCTCGCCCCTCTGGCAGCCTTGTTAAATTATTCTCTCCTCCTCCTTTTTCTTTGCACAACATTCCTGTGAGGTAGGTTAGACTGGAAGTGTGTGACTGGTTCGTAATCACCCCATGAGCTTCCATAGCAAGATGGGCATTTGAACCTGGGTCACTCATACCCTACTTTAAAACCACACCACACTGGCTTTCATAGGGTGGCTACTGTTGAACCATAGCAAAGAGCAAGGCCTAGTTGAGTCATGCAAGTCAGGTGGTATCCTTTTTGAGATATGGCAAGCAGAACTGTATGCAGTATTCCAAATTAGGTTGCTCCATGGCTCTATATAAGGGTATTACAATGTTTGCTGTTTTATTCTCAGTAGCTTTCCTAATAACCCCCTGCGTGGAGATTACGTTTGCCACAACTGACCCACACTGAGTTGATGTTTTCATTGAGCTTCCCAATATCTTTCAGTCTTCTAGAAACTATTTAGTTGTGCTATGGGCCAGGCTCGCAGGATGATATATTCTAAGAAAGCAGCAATATACATGGAGGAGCCTTGCTAATGTAAATGAGACAACCTGTCCAGGCAGCATTAAAGGCTCTGGATTAGGACACAGATCAAAATTAGCCATAAAATATTACAGCCATAAAAATGAAGTTGCTTTCATACATTATGTCTATTCATATTTTACAGGAATAACTTTGTAACATGGGGACATAAAAATGCTTTCATCGTGTGCTGTTCCTGCTCACAACAGGAGAATTCCCTGCTTGTGCTGGAAAAGACACCAAATTTGCAGTTGTTGTCAATGCTGTCACATTGTCAGCTGTGATCTCAATTACTCTGAATGTGCATGAAATGTGTCAAGATAAGAGGCAAATCTACACGTCTTGTTGCATGCAGTCATACAGCTCACAGCATGATTGGGAAAGCACTGGGCAGCCTCAGGCTTGAGGCAGGAGGTAGACAGCTGTAGGTTCTCCTACAGGGTCAGGGTGCATCAGCACCAGCCTTTCCTTGAGGGGTTCATTTAAAGTTGACCATTTGCATCATTTTGATGCACTGTGTCTTTTCATGTTCACTGCATATATGTGGGCTTGGGTTTTAAGGGGTTCTAAAATAATGCTTTCTTTGCACAATGGTACTTGGGCACCCAGAAACTCATCAATAACTTGGCGCCCTCCCATATGGGAGGACTGTGTCCTCTTGTACTAAACATACCACCAGATGAAATCTTTCTCACAAGTCCTGCCCTCTGTGTCCCCATCCCCCCTTCAAAGGTGAGGCAGGTGACAACCAGAGAAATGGCTTTTTTAGTGGTGGCACCTTGCCTAGGGAATGCCCTTCTCCTTGAAATTTGTCTTGTGCCTACCTTCCTCTGTTTTAGGCTCCAGGGCAAACTTTTTTTTTTTTAATTCAGCCTTTTAAGTAAGGGATTGATGTTTTAGCATCATTTGTATAGGTTGCTTCTAGCCTGATAACTGTTTTTATGGTGATCTGTGCTGTTTTTAATGTTTTGGCTAGAATTTTAATGCTCGGTATTTAAAGCTGTTTCTTATTACTTTTATGGTAATTTGTGCTTTTATTGGGTTTTGGGTGATGACACAAGCCACCATGTTTTTTATTTTGCTTGTCCCCTCTTCTTACATGGAGTGGGGAGAATGGAATTCATCTCAAGCAATACTCAAATGCTTCTAATAATATAGATAGTCATTGTGCTGTTGTACTATTATTGTTTAATTGCACTTTAATCCTGCAGCAAGTACATCTTGTCCTCAGTTTCCTTTCTGTAGAATGGGAATTAAAGAGAATGACAGAATTTGGGTTAGAGTCCAAAAACTTTACAGTGCTTTAGAGATGAAAAATACGATATAAATGAAAACTGCGATGTAAGTTATAAACAGTAGTCTGTCATTATTTTCTGGGCTGAACTTTCCCTTTGAAACCAAAATGTCATCTCAAGTTCAATCAGCTAGCAAGCCTGCCAAAGATGCAGAAAGACATTCTGTGATTAAAAGAAATGGCTCCACTAAGCCTAACAAAGAACCAGGCTTGCGAGAATAAGGGAGCCCTTTGTGTTTGGAAAGGCAGTCATGTGGGCATGGAGGAGGCATCAGCCTCCTCTGCTTCTGTTATTCATTTTGCTCAATCACCTGTGAAAAGGGCTTTAATCTGTTATTGTTTTGTGCCAAAATGTATTACAGTATGTTGATGTCCTTCAGTCTGTGCCTGTGTAGCAGTCAGTCACTTTGTCTGGGGCAATTGGTGCCTGTGGAAAGCAGCAGACAAATCTCCATCTTCACATGAATGCAAAAGTCCTTCCCAAAAACTCCCTCTGGGGATGTGCACAATAATATCAGGACATGAACTAGCTTGCAGTCACAGGCACTGACAGTCACTGCCTGTGGGGATAGTGGAAATGGCGAAGGCATTTCTGACAAATACTCTACTTGACTTTCTTCCCCTTCTCTTTTCACAGCGCAAGTGTCACACAAGGGATTACAAAGTCAATGGCTAGTTCCTATTTAAATACCACATGTATTTGGAATGAGTCCCACAATGGTACAAATCAATCACGTACTAATGCTCTGTGACTAGTCAGATGCAAGCCAGCCAGCTCCGCTCTGCCTTGAGAAATGCAGAGCACCACTAAGAGTCGTTTTTACATAAAATGAAGCTGGCTATTTAGGATATACAAATGACAAGTAAAATGGACTCAACTGTGGGGAACCATTGCAGCTACTTAACACTGAATTGTGAAGGGCTTTGGGGAAAACAACAGTGGGTTTGTATATTTGTATGTTAGCAAGAAATTCAAAAATATAACAAAACAATATAGAAAAATAACCCTTCCCTCGCACCCCACTACAAAATAACAACTCAGTTGTCAGTTAAGCACAGTCCAAGGATCGGTGTGGTATAGAGTGTCTGACTGAGGTATACCTGGTCAAATTGTTACTCAGCCATGAAGTTCACACCTTAGGCCAATCACATGCTCTCTGCCTAACCTACCTCACAGGGTTGTTTTAAAGCCAAGTATAAAGAGGCACATATGCCAACCATTCTTGGGTGGGGGATAGTGTGGTAGATGGGTTTCCAGTGTGTTGGACCCAAAGTACTGTGCACAGAGTTCCAATCACAGAAAGGCTTTCCTGGCTTTCCCTCCTCACCATTCCCCCCAAATGCTTCTCCTGGAAGGGTGGGGGACCCTCAGGACCAGAAATGAGTTTATGTTGGAGGGGGGCAAGTGACCTTGAGTAGCAGAAGGACTCTTCTGTTGGCTGAAAATTAGGCAAGGATCCAAGCCACTGTTTAGACTAGACCATTTATCTCTTCTTCATACAACTACAGCACAATTCATATCACTGATACAATTTTTTTAGAAAAAGAAATATATATTGTTAGAGAAGAAAAAGGAGGCGCGCGCACACACACACACACACACACACACACACACACACACACACACACACACACTGAAACCATAAAAAAACTGGGCAAGTCTTGGTGGCTGAGCTGATATATCAGCTGCCAAGTGTTTAGTCCAAGCTTTCTAGAAGTAGATTTCAGATTTTTCCCCAAAAAGTTGTGAAGCTTTTGTAAGCATTCTGCTTTCCATAAGCCAAATTCATGCACTCCGTTAAGAGGTTTGGATTTAGCTTTAGGTCAAGATGTTTAGTTTAAACACTGTTGGAAGTGGTTGTGGTAGTCAATGGCTTTCCAGGTTTCTCATAGCAATTGGTCAGTAGCTTTGAAGTGTTGGCTTCAGCTCTCTCTTCCCAGGAAAGCAGGCAGGTCTGATGAGGAAGAGCTGCTTCCTCTCTGTTTATCAGAGTGACAGGAGCTCAGCCCTTTCATCAGGAGCTCAGTTCATGATACAAGATAGGCAAGTAGACAGAAAACAGGCCCCAGGCCTGGGTCTGCATCTGTTGAATGGTAGGGAGATATTCACTGGGCTTAGATCTCAGAGGCCACAGCAAAGTAATCTTATCACAGGATAACTTGTGACTGCTAAATAAACTAATTTGGTATAAGGCAGCTTCATGTGCACTTCCTTAAGTTGCCACCACTTTTTTTAAAAAAATACATTTTTAATTTTTTTAAGGAATATAAAAGAACATAGAGCAAAGTAAAAAACACACACACACACATCATGACCGCTGTTACAATTAAATCAATTACACCAAAAGAGAAACAAAAAAGAGAATATATTACAATGATAATATAATGAACAATATATAAATTATAACAGTAATATATAATAAAGTAATAATGAGTATCCTAATTTTTTAGCCTGGATTATAAGATATTTTGTTTGGCACTTGATAACACAATATTAATATTAAACAATGATTTAAAATGTTTAATGAAGTAAATTAGATAAAAATACTTTCAATGTTCATTATTGATGTATATTTCTATTAATATTTCCCAAACATTGAAAATTAAGTTTTTTTAATATATCAAGAGGATTTTTCATAAATCATAAATATTATTTCAACAATCTTCTTGTCTATTCCCCGTTTTTAGGGATAATATAAATAGTAAGCTTTCCATTTATCTTGAAATTCTTTAATTGGTCTTTTATTCACATAATTTGTCAGTTTTGCCATTATTGCATATTCAGCTAGTTTGCTTTCCCAGTCTCTCCTCTGCTTTCCATTTTGCTGCCAATGTTACTCTGGCCACCGTAAACATATATCTGAACAGTTCTTCCAAAATGTTTGGAATATCTTTTAATAAAATACCCAATAGCATACTCTTAGCTTCCATAGGAAATTTGATTTTTATTTTTTTCTGTATTTCAGCATGCATTTCTTTCCAGTATTTCTTTATCTTTTTACACATCCACCACATATGTTAAAAAGTGCCATCCACTTCTTTACATTTCCAACATTTTCCTTTATAGTTCATCTTCTCCATGTCCTTGGAGTAATGTACCAGCGATAGAACATCTTATACCAGTTTTCTCTTAGTATTTGACTGGATGTAAATTTTATATCTTTCATCCACAAGGTTTTCCATTGTTGGATGGATATTGTTTCCTCAAAATTTTGCATCTATTTGACCATACATGTTTTAACTTATTCTGTTTCTGTGTCATGTTTGTCCTAATAAATGCTCTTTTTGCTGCATTAATGCAGCAAATAATAAATGCTATTTTTGCTGCATTATTACCTTTTCAAATTCAGTCAACTTCCTTATTACTCCTCCTGCCGTGTGAATGTCATTTTTAAACCTTGAGACTAGTTGAAAATATAATACCCATTGTACTTTTTTGCCTTCATCTTTCATCTTTTGCCAAGATTTAATTTCTCCATGATAATTTATTATGTCTCCATATGTCACATACAGTGGCAAATCTACTATGAAACCAATGAAGCTTAAGTTTCAGGGCCCCTAATCCCGGAGAGGACCTGAAGCAATTTCTTTTAATGAGTGAATTTTTCAACTAAATTATGGAGTTTTTAAAGTGTTTGTTATTAAAATAAGGCTATTTTAGTGATAGAATAATAAGCCAATATGTTGAAGTACTTAATATTGACCTTAGAACATGCTCTAATACCCATTTCACATGGCCTCAAAACGTCCCTGTAACTGGACAAATTTCAAAATTTCTCAGGGGCTTGCAGTACTCGAACCCCCAGCTGTATGGGTTTACCAAGCTTGCCAGAATCTATTCATAGCCTACATATTGGCAGCTGGATCCTCTAATCCTTCGCTGGTGCATTGCTTTATTGTTCTATAGCTCAGCCCTTAGGCTAGAACCAAGCAGAACCATAAAAAGACATCTGAATTCTCAATTCAGGCTGCACTTGTCTCGCTTGTGCATTTTAACAGCAAAAACAGATTTTCACCTGTTCATCCTATCGAGCCCCCTCTAATGACCTTCTACCTCTCTATTAAATAATGAAACAATACATCTGCCATAGAATAACCCCAGTGAAGAAGATAACAGCAGTTACCCAGACCTCATTGCTGGTCAGAAGGGGCTCACTGTATGGCCCATTTTCAAGAACTCTACCCTACCACACTGTTCTCCGCCACTTGGGCCTCGAGGTCCTTGCAAGGACAGCAAGGCCCTTTGGACCTTGTTGGATGTTGCCCTATTGTTGCTGGTTGCGAAGGGGCCCCCATAACAGTTCAAGCTTCAGGATCCCAAAAACATAGGTCTGCCACCGGTTACATAATCATTATTTTCCTTTACATTCTTATCATAGTATGCCTCTATGGGAAACATTCATAGAGATATAGGAAGACTAACTCTTCTTCGGGTAGATTCCCAAATTCTGAATAGACCATCTCTAATTACGTGTCTTCTATTTTGCATTGTATTTTTTAAATGATTTTTTAATCCATAGGTAATTGTGTAAGCCTTCTTTCAAATCTGCCATTTCTAATTTTATTGCTCTTTGCCCTGGATTTTTAATCCACTCCACAATCCAAACCAGGCCAGCTGCTTGATAACATAATTTAATATTCAATCTGGGTCAGTTTATCCAATAAAATCTGTTTCTAGTAAGAATGAAGTGGAGTTTTTTTGAAGACAAAATTTCTTCTTTTAAGCACATGTTGATAAGTAATAGATTCGACACATTAGTGTTTCAATTACCTTTCTGGCATTTTAATGGGTAATTTTATTTAGCTGTTAAATATAAAATCCCTAAACAATAGTGTGTGTTTTTTTAATTTGAGAGGCATTACTTTGAGGAGACTGAAATATTTTCAACCATACAGTTCATATTGATGGCTAAATGCACTGTTGCTTTGACAAGTGAAGACATTAACGGACTCCTTTTGTCATAAGGCTCACCTGTTTTCTCAATTTAGTCGTGTCTACAGCCCAAGATTAGATGAACTGCAAAATAGCCTGTGGCTATTAATGCATGTGCTTAAAGCATTCCAAAACTAATGCGCCACTTGCAGTCGTAGATTTCATATTGCATGCTGGAGGATTTGTTTGTACATAAAGCAATCACATAATCAAGAGCACCTGCAAATGCTAATTTAAATGTTTGCACCCTAATCTAAAAAAAAAAAAAAAATCCATAGGCTTGTAATACGATATCAGTATTCACAGTTGGGTTGTTCTATGTCCTCTGTTCCATATAGACTGAAAGGACGTCTGCCTTCTGGCAAGGTAGTGGATCCCACTGTGCATGTTTAAAGTATTCCATGCATACAGATGTAAATGAGTTGTACTTCCTCCTACCAATGCCCATGCAGATAGATACATCCAGTGTGTTATTTCCCCACCCATTTCATTGATTAAGATATATATTCTCATCCATCTCTCAGTGTGGTAGGTCAGGCATGCCAGTTAACCAGACTCTTTGTAGTCAACTTGCCTGCATCATACTCCTGTTAAGTTGCTGGTTGTGCTCAGTGCCAGAATGTCTCTGGATTGGGCTGTGATCTGAGGAAGTCTTGTTTTTGTGAATATAAGGAAAGACATCATTTCAGAGATGTCTTTGTTCTTTTGTAAATACCATAATAAAAATAATTAAAAATAGTAGAGAATGAAATGGGACTACATTCTTGTGGTGTTTGATCTGCCAGACTATCTGCTTGTTAAGGAACAGAGAGAGAAGTGTTTTGATGAAATTACCAAGGTATTATTTCTTTGGAATCTCTTTCTTGTGCATTTTATTTGGAAGGACCCTCTTGTTTTTGTGTAGACAAACACTAAACACTGAGTAGATAATACAATAAACAAGTGCCATATGGAGAACATGAGGGTTTAGAGTAGCAAATTTAGGGAAAGACTGAAGAATTGTTCTTACATTGGTGAAAAATTCTGTATTGGATCAATTATGGTTCCTCAGTAACAAGTTTTGAGAAATAGTAATCCCTTCATATGTGTTTGTGTTTGTTTGTGTTTGACTGGTTTACTTACCAGCTTTCCCAGTTTGTGCGGGGAAGAAAAATTCAATGTGACTTGAAAGCAAAATACAAAGATCTATCACCCATATGCTATAATCCAAATTCCACTTTTAAATTAGCAGGAACCTTGTCAGTACTTTATGATGGTGATTCTCTTGACACCTCTACATTACCAGATTATTGAAAATAGTGGCTGTGGAGAATCAAGGGGAGATTTCTACCTACAGTGCTAATCAGAGAGCTGTTAATCTGTGTTAACATTCCAGCATTAGTAATCAGTGCAGATGCCCATGTCATCAGCAATAAGTATGCTGGCTCCCCATACAGCAGTGGATAAAGTAAGATAAAGCATGAAAAAAGAACGATGTCAGTCTCTACCTTGCCTGTCTACCTCCTCTTTGGATAATAGGTAACTTGACCCTATTTTAGGAACCAGGGTTCTCTCCCTGCCTTGATGTTCTCATGTTGTTGTGGTGGTTTTTTATTAGCTTAGTTCTAGTTGTACTCTGGTCAAAATGCTCACATGCATTGCTTACCTCTATTATGAATTGTCCATTGGCGTCCTTGCTTAGATCCTTAACCATAATCTCATTCTGTGATCTAGTTATTAATTAGTCTGCTAGCTCTTAATACAAGGACAAAGACTGGCACAGGGCTTTTAGGACATTGCTTTTGTTTATGCCAATAATATCAAACACAGAAGTCCAAAAGCAACCTTCCTAGTACTTTTGATGCAGTTTATAATTGGTTTTCTCATTCTATAATTGTGGAACCAGCTCTTATATTGCAGTTCTAAGCAGAGTTATCCCCTTCTAACGCTATAGATGTCAGTAGACTTAGAGAGGTATATAGCTCTGTTTATGATTACACTGTTAGACACTGCTGCTGTTAGGGTGGAGTTTTTCCTTTAAATTATAAACTTCATTATGCTATCCAAATATTTAGCCATTTTCTCCTAGTGTCTTTGTTATCCATAAATCTAAGTTCTGAAAAGTATTTATTCCACATGCCTGTTTCCTTTCAGATGATGTAATTTTAGCTACCTCTCACTTTGAGGGACTGGTTTAATCTATGAAAATGAAATTTTATGATATCTCTGGTGAAAGACTGAGAGCAAGAAAATTGGCAGGATGTAAGCATGCTTGTTCTCTATACATATCTTTGGAGCTGCACACACAATTGATTTACAGCTGTGTCACACCCATGCATGTGAATACCCTGATTCAAATTGTCATCATTCCTCTCCGGTGCCTTATTCTGCTTCCTTCTTCCAGGCTCAATCAGTGTATCAAATAGCCCCGCGTTTTTGTTTCTGGAGTACATATTTGCAGAGAACAAACTCAAGATAGAACATGAACTGAGATTACTATGGGAAACTCTGGCTCATTTCCTTTGTTCAGACAACCCACAAAAATATGGTTAATATGAGTGGTCCAGATGACTATGTGGGCCACTTGGCTATGGTTAGTCAAGAGCTTGTTTCTCTTTCCTCCGCTCTAAGCTGGAAATAGAATCAATGTTTTTAATGTAGGCATTGCAAAAAGGAGGGGAGAAGGATCTCTCCCCCCCCCAAGCTGTGGGTAAAAGAAGCAATGCTTTTGATCTCCCCCTTTCAAGAGGGAGGGGAGAAGAGCTCATTTATCTCCTTTTCTCTGCAGCCCAAACTGACAGCTTGGGGTAGGGAGAAGAGAAGGGAAAACCGCTTTCTGGAACAGTGTTTTCTGACACGCCCTCCCACTAAATTTGCTGTATCTCAGCTAGTTATTAAGGCAGCAAAGATTTCAGGATGGGATTTGAAGACAGGAAAAGCCATTCAGTATTAGCTTTTGCTTAGTATCACTATTCTCCATTTTGAATGCTTAAGAAACTGCTGCTCTGTATATTGTAGAGGCCTAGCAGAGACCATGGAAAACAAGATGCACCTGCAGCCTGTTACCAGGCAGATAAGACCTGTTCAAGGCTGAGCCAACATATCAGCCTAATTGGGAGCTAGTTTCATCTGTGGGAAGTTCGGAGGGAGGAATGATCTCACTCTTCACTCCTACGACCCAGTCTGTCCTGAACCAGCCTGAACCATCTAGAGGTTTCTTTGAACCACTGTTTCTGATTGGAAGTCATGGGTCATCTGACTAGGATTCAGATTGCCATACATTTAGCCATGCTTATTCTATGCTAAATATCTAACTATCATCATCACCTGAACTGCTTTAGCACGTTACTCTGCTTGGTTACAGCAATGCCGCAATACAAGAAACTAAGGCCTGAACCAGCTTAGCTTAAGAATAAGGAACTTCAGCTATGTAGTAGAGTTGTAAGTATAATCAGCAAGACTTTGTTATTTTCTTTGCCAGTGTGTCTTTAAGATTACTGTACTCGCATTTTAATTACTTTTGACTTTTTAATTTCTTAATAAACCTTTTCATTTAAAAGGTGGTTTGAGTTATTTGACCTGACTCAGTTAGGTTACAACACGGCTGGGGCTCAGGAGAGGGCGGCCAGTCGTGATATGGGAGATTAGAAAAATTCAACTTCTAGCTGGCCCCCCCTCCCCAAAAAAAGTTGCTGGGTACAGAGTAAAATTTCCCCTGCAGGAGATCAGATGCTTCTGATTGCTGCACATAGCCTGTTCCAGCAAACACACACAAACAGGTTGGTTGTGGACAAGCAAACAGCCGATGAATTGGCTACCTGATTACCACTGGAAAATGGGAAATGAGTTGAACTGCAGGTGTTCAAGCATCCCCAGTTGGTTTATCAACCACAGTTAGTCTTAAGAATGGCTTTACATGGCATATGTACGCAGACACCCCGCCTTGTTCTCCAGCAACCTTGCTGCATTGAGGTCCATTGGAGACAAATTGGGAATCTTTAGGGAGTGTCAGGAGAAGGAGCAAAGGTCATGAAAGCAACATTTGTCAAAGGAAACTGAAGATTTGAATGACCATCTGCAATCTGAATCCTGATTTCACAAACTCACTTTGTGAATAAAATAAGCCATGGATTTGCATTAGGTCTGAATTGACCTATTGCTGTACATATTGTCAAATGTTCAACCTAATAATCTATACTCACTTTCCTTGCTGTTAGGAAGGTTAATTATTTAGATGATAGTTGGTTTTTGAAGGCTACATAAATGACTGTTTCTCAGGACAACACCACGCCTGTGCTGTGGAAGAAAAAACACGGTGTTTGTCGCTGTCTTTTGCATACAACCTTGTATGTGCCCATGTCTTTCCTTCTGCACCACCAGCATTTCCACTTCGAAGTTGTAGTATGCCATTGAACTGGTGTTCCTTGTTTTAATTTATGCATGCCTTTGTACATTGTTTTTCTCCCGCAGTTCTCAAAGAGTTTTATAGCCCATTATTGAGTGACTAAAATGGGTGCAGATTTTGCAAGTCTCTGCCAGAAGATGTTTATTACTCTCATCATTCTTCTGAAAATCATGTTCCAGCAGGTTCAGGCAGTGTGCAGAACATGGCACATGTGTGAATTAGCGGTTTCACACCACTCTTACAATATTATCACCACTAATAAAACCAAGGGGAAGACCTTGGGGGGAAGGCTGCACATTAATTTGGTCGCACAGCTTTGAGAAGCGATCTTTGTTAAGCCTGGAGATAAGAGGAACCATTATGCTTGTTTCTGAAAGTTACTGCCAATTGTTGAGGGAGACAGAGCGCTGAAGTACTTTTGCAATCAAATGTTGGTCCAGTTGTCTGCATGCTGGCTTTTTAATATGAATACATTTCCAATGTCTCTCCAGGGTTGTTTTATTAAACCTCAGATAGTACTTTAAAAATGTTTGATGTAGCACAGACATAGCTACCGAGATACTCTAGATGGTGTTTTAAACTTTGTACCATAGGAAACCATACTAGTAAGTGTAAGTACGGATAATTGGAAACTGCATACCCCATTTCTTGGGTTTGCTTCCCATTATTTTGATGCTGGTACCGCTTTCCTTCTTTTGGTCCTTGGCCTATTTTACTGGTTCATCCTATTATAGTGATCCAGTTTTATCAATTATGTTATATTGCTGCATTCAATGTAGTGACATCACATGTGCTTGTAAACAAAATCAAATGGATTGCCATAGCCAACGAGACTAGACAACGGTGTGGGTAGAAGGGGCAAATAACTAAGAAAATGGCACTAAGAAGACGTAGTGGCCAGGAAGAGGAAAGGAAATCTAAACAGTATTGAAACAACACCACTATTAAACTAAGTGATAATTTTTTGGCTGCAGCAAATCCGCTTTTGAAATTAGACAACATTGACACAACTTTTACAACACAGGGATTTGTTTTCTTGATACAAATATTGCTAGTATACAGAGAATATACTGAGAATATACAGATAATATATTCATGTCACTTCCACTATTTATTATTTTACTGTCTTTTTCAGGAAGAAAGAAATTTCTTTTTTAATTTTTATTTTATTTTCAGGAGGCAAATGGCATACTACTTCCAGAATTTCGTGAAGTTCCATCAGCATTTGTTGTATGCCTATTTATTTTTACCCTTTTTATATATGTAGACTTCAGTATCCCAAAAAGCTGAGAGTGAATTACAGCACATAATACCTGACTTTCAGAAATCAGGTACACTTTTCAGTACTTGGAGCCTGGCAACCTCCCATATCAGGATCATATGCTAGCCATTAGGGCTGTTGAAAAAGAAGGTAAAATTCAGATTTGGCAAAATTCGGCCTGTTCTCATCCGGGAAATGCCAAAGTCAGAACTCCCCCGCTTCGGGTCTGTGCAATTTGGCGCAAATTCAAAGTTCGGGGGAAAAAATTGGCCAAATAAAGCCACCCTTAATGTGCATCTCTGAGCAGAGCTTGCCTCTCACGCACCCCCAACAAACAGCTGAGCTGCGGGGAGCAAGGGCGGGGCAGGTGCGAAGAAGTTTGCAAAGCAACACAACTGCAAAGTAACACAACCATGCAAAGCAACACATTTACAACCATGCAAAGCAACATCTGACACCTGGGAGTTTGCAAACCATGGAAAGGGACAGAGGCAGCTAGCTATGCATAATGAGCAAGAGGGGGTGGAATTTCCCCTTTTGCATCGGACTCGGGACCAGGAAAATACATTCTTTAAGTCACCATTTGAAAACCAGTTTTGAGCAAGCATCAAAATAGACCTAACCGATCTTATGAATGAGGGAAAACCTGAGGACACACAATTGTAGCCCCCCCTCAAACCAGGGAGAGAGAGACTTGAGGGGGCACACCCCCCCAGGCAGAACGGGTGAAAGCCCCCTTTGGCTTCCCCCCACCCACAGAAACTGCTCCCTCCCCCCCACACACAGACTCTGCTTCCCCCCCCCACACACACACAGGAGAAAAATTATAGATTAAAGCCCCCAAAGGGGTCTTACTGTGGCTGTCTTCTGTTCCATCAGGAGGGGCTGGGAGGACTGGGTAATCCAATACGATTCTATTTAAGCACGGGAGGTTTTGCCTTGGATTTGCTGCTCTGGAGATGCATACAGGATCGGGTGATCCATTCATCCCAATAGGGAAAAGGGGTGGAGCCCATATCTCGGGACCCCCTGACCCAATGTTTACAAAACTTGGGGGGTCTTTTAAGAAGGCTCGTCTGAGGCTCCGCTGAAGGTTTGGGGTCTCTACCCCAAAAAATGCGCCCCCTGCAGCCACGGAAAGGAGCGAATGTGCACATGCACCCCCCCATGAGGATTTCTCTCTCTTTCTCTCCCCGGCCGGGCTGCGCAGCAGCTGATTCCTCCAGTACTCAATCCTGACTGATTGGCCAGAAGACCCAGCTTGGCCACCGATTGCCTGGGGGAGAATGCTGCTTACTGACGGTTATGCTGCTGCACCCCGAATTTGCTGAATTTATTCGTGAACTCCCAAACTCGCTGAATTCGGCTCCCCCGTTTTCCCGCCATTTTTGAGTTCGGTTCATCTCGAACTAAAAACCGCTGAATCGGGAAATTCGGCAGTTTTTCGGTTCGGGATGAACTGAATCCACAGCCCTACTAGCCATAGTTAGGGTTTCCAGGTTTCCCCTCTTGATCGGCGGGATGTTTTAGGGGGCAGGGCTGGGGCGGCTGTGTGTGTGCATGCACGACCGTGCACACACAATGACGTCACTTCCGATTTTACTTCTGGAAGCACCGCATCGCCTGGAGGTTTGAGTGCTAAAGCAGCCGCAGCGATATGGCGCTTCCAGAAATAAAACTGGAAGTGACATCATCGCGTGCGCACTGGGTGGACTGATGGGCAATTGCCTGTCAAAACCACCCTCCTGGCAACCCTAGCCATAGTGCTCATGATACATGCAGTCAGCATGCTATCTAAACATGGCAATGTGAATTTTGCCTGCATATACCGATTAGGTATGCACAAACTGAACAGTGGATTTTCGGGTTCAGATGAACCAAAGCTGTACAAACATGTAAAATATACATGTTTCCCTGTTTGGACAATATGATGACTTCTCATAGCAGGAAAATCATGAATAGTGTGGGCTCCTGATACATGCAGTTGTTGGGCTTCTGGTATGTGTGGACATAGCATTGAAAAAGAGCTACACATTAGTACACATGCTAATTCTTGCAATTTACTTCTTTTGCATACTATAATCTGGCTACCAAATGACAATACTCAGTGTGGGGCTGCTGTCTGATCCAGTTCCTTCCAAAAAATGTTTAGAGGGAAATCTTAGTATAATATGGTAAGCCAAAGTAAAGATGGAGCAAGGCAAAGCTAAAGCAGATCTGTGAAGGGTAGGAACAGCAGTCCCTGAGTCTCCTTGTTGGCTGCATCACACAACAAAGCCTGTTTTAGATCAGCCCTTAACAGATGACCTACTTTACATCATCATCATCATCATCATCATCATCATCATCATCATCATCATCATCATCATCATTATGTTCCCTGCTTTGATGCGCATGCAGGCTCTCCTCCTTGTCCAGTGCCTGGTACAGGATTGAGGACTGACATCTGTGCATATATGGGCCATGCAAGCTGGTTTAGACAGACAACAGTGGGTAAGAAAGCTGCAACCAGGAAACATTCAGAACTACTATATAGAGTCCTTTGTTGCATGCCAGTAATGAAGATGTGCATTTCACTAGTAACAAAAAACAAGGTAAACTCAAATGCTCCCCAAGAGCAGCCTTCAAAGAGACATGTCTTTGAAACATGATATGGGAATAAGGAGAGATTCACAAGAGTAATCTGTGGAGAAGATACATGAACACCTCACTGTATGCCTTCACGGTAATCAAGAGAACCTCTCAGCTATGTGGGAGCTGATTTCTTTGAGGCAGTCCCATGCTGCTGGACTCTGTATGAATGAGGAAACAATATGGGTGGGACTTTTCTTATGGAATTGGTATCCCATTGGGGAAGAGGGTGCTCTTCTGCCCACCTGGCTGCATCGTTCACTGCATCGTTCAGCTTCCAGCTGAATAGGACTGCATCACAGGAAAAAAAAAACAGGTCTCACCTGTCTGTGGCTCCATAAGAATGGAATATACAACAATAAATAACCCTCCTGTGCATGACTCGAAGGAGATTTTCAGAAGGAGTTTGCCAATGGCATTTAGTTATGAGGAATCTGCACCAGTTAAATATTTAGCAACTATCACTGTTCTATTTATTCTAAATGGATAATCAATACGATTAAAATGTGCTTGTTGCAAACATTGAAATAGTTGGAAGTCCTACCTTTGTCATGACCCACCCAAACTGTAAACTGGTTTAGGTGCTCTATGTAAGAACAAGATGATATCTACATCGATTGCAGGACCTTTCCCCTCCCGACCATGCCAGACTAACCTGGAAAAAGTGTTTTCAGGGAGTAAGGATGCTCAGGAGCAATGATAACAGCATTGTGCTGGATCCTCTCACCACAGAGGTCTTATTTTAGCACAAAGAGCTGGAAGGAGGCAGAGAGTTACCGCAGCTAATGGCTCTGTATGGTCAAAAGAATTGGTGCAGGGCCATATCTCACAGGTAAGCAGGGGATCGGACTCTCGATTCACAGCTCCCACCTGATTCGCTCAGCTTGCCTCTGCATGTTCCTGCCTGCCATCCTCAAAATACCATTTCATCTCACAGATTTACAGGGGGCACTAACAATTCTGCTAGGCTCTCTCCTGTGGCCCTCTCCATTCCAGTGCTTGTTTGTCTTGTCAGATTCTATGAGCGTGCTTTACGTCCTTATGCTATTCCCTCACCCGTCATCCATCTTGTCAAACTGCAGGATGGGGGCAGACAGTTTTGAAGCATGCCTTCTGTATGGCAGCCTTTTGTGCCATCATTCTTAACTGCTCTGTCTCCGCTTGCTCTCTCTGCTCTTTGCTCTGAGCAGCCAGGCCTCCAGATACTATTCATATTTGCTAGCAGCCATGAACTCCTGGCACTTGCTTGGGATCAGACAATGTCTAGCTAACCTCTTCTTTGAGGAGTTTAAACAAAAATGTGCCAGTTGAAAGATCTTGCCTCCCAGTTCAAGCCCTCCCAACGAGTTTGAATTAACACTCAAGTTGGAGATGGAGAAAGGGGAGCAGAGAGGGGTTTTTTTTTTTTTTTAATGCCTGGAAGGTTAAACATTACGCATTTAAAATTGTAGCTCTGCAATGCATGTGAATATATGTGTTGGGGCAAAAAAACTGGTCTCTGAACCCAATCAGAGCTATGCAGCTAATACATTTTAATGAATTTTGGATTTTTCCAGCTTTTTCTGATCATCCACTTTGCAGGTTGCCTGCAGGGGAGGTGACAGTCTTCTCACCTTTGCAGCTAGCTCAGCGGAAGAGAACGAAGAAAGAACACAGAAGTAGAAATTTTGACTTGTGTTACTATCTTTGAAGGGACTTCATGATTACAACTCTTTAAAGGGCACCCCATAGGTGCTACATGTTCTGCATTTTGGAGTCAGGTTCACACAGTCACTGTAGTAAATGCATTTCAGACAGCAAAGAGCAAGGACAGACTTCCTTGCTTTTAGGTTGCTGTGTCTTTCTACTCCATCATTTCAGTTCCTTTCTGGAGAACCATATTTAGATTGATAGTGCTGGAAGGTCTGAATTAACTTCCACAGACTACCATAAATGCCAGTGACTCTGTCTAGTGTCTCAAGTAGAAGACTTCCAAGCTTTGCCCGCGTTTGAGCTAAGAACAAACTATTCAAAAAATGTTTTTGCACTTCTTGTATAGACATTGTTCTTAAATATACTGACAAGTTAAGCTGTTTAGGGAGATTGGTTTGGTTTCCCTGAAGATATTCCAGGCACAAACCTTTGATCAGTACTTTGATATAGCAGGACTATAATGGCATTAGAAAGAATTCCTGAGAGATATGGAGTAACATGGCACGTTAAAGAGTAACAAGCTTTCATGAACTATAGCCCGCTTGTGATGTATCTGGACTCCTGATCCAGATTTTAACACAGAAAAGCTTATGCTAGCAAAAAAACTTGTTAATCTTTCAGAAGCCTCAAAACACTTCCTTATTTTTTTCTGCAACACTTTTAACATTCCCTGAGAGATGTTGTTATTGAGAATCTTTTTGTTTCCCTTAAAATATTTCAGATTTTTTCCTCAAGCAGGTATTTCCAATTTGGTAGGAACTCCAGCTCCAGGTCTTATCTTTGCTCACTGTGTGGACAAATTGCCTCAACATTTTCTGTGGTGAAGTAATTTCACATATCTGAAGGACTGCTTCACCCTGCATGTTCCTGCGTGGCATCTTTGCTGTTCCCAGTGAGGTCTATTGTCAGTACCCTTTCTGTATAAGGATGTTCTGCAACTGCCCAGGCTTTTTCAGTGGCTGCCCAATGTCTCTGGAACAGTTCCTGAAATAGGGCAGCAACATGCACAAATAGTAAAAAGGATATTCTGGTAAAATGAAGCAACTCCTTCCTACATTGTGGTGGTCCCGTCCAACTCTATGGTTCTATATCTTGAAAGGAATACTGAGAATCTGGATAAAGTAAAATTAAATATACATTCATTCTGGGGCATAATTAGCAAAACTCAAGCAGTCACGATAATATCAACCATAAAGTAATAATATACATAAAACACTATGGTTATTTATGCACAGGAGTTTTACCTGAGGTTTGTTGCTGGCTGGACCCATGCTTTCCAGTTGGGAATCTATGCACCAAGCCCTCTCCAAGCTCAAATCAAGTCCCACCCCTTTAAATGCGCTTTGTAATTGGCTTACTTCGCAGTGCTCACTGTGAGAGAACACCCCCCAAAACCCAATTGCCACATAAAAAAGCATTTTAAGAACAACAACCAAAAACAGAGCAATCTGAAAGGAAGGGGAGGGGAGAAATCCAAGCCTCGGTTTTAAAAAGCCTTTCTTTTGCTCAGACAGGGCTCCGAGGAAGCAGGAAGCATTTGAATCCCCACCTCTTTACACACTGCTTTGTGATTGGCTGTGAGAGAAAGCAAGCTTCTGTGTCCAGTGCTTTGCCTTCTGCATGGAGATTTCAGCCGGGCTGAGCTTAGGGGAGAGGGAAAAGTCGAGTTAACAAAGGAATGGGAAGACCCGGACATTGCGAGGTAATTTCTAATGGACATTGCGAGGTAATTTCTAATGGACAGAAAACTCATGCAGAACTCCAAGGAACAACCAAGTCAGACAGGAGGTGAACGTGAGTCCAAGTACTCATGCATAAATGTCCAATAATGCTCCCATTCTGATACAAACATTTCAGATATCCACAGCCACTATATCACTCAAGAGTGGGAAGCTAGTTGCCAAAGAGTAAAATAAGAGGGTAAATTGATCCATACAGGTCCCACAGGATCTGGTTCTTTAGGCAGGGTTCCAGATGTCCAGGCAGCTAAAGAATCTACAAATAAGTCTAAAGCAGTGGTGGTGAACCTATGGCACATATGCCAGAGGCAGCACGCAGAGCCCTCTCTGTGGGCACGCGCACCATCGCCCCAGCACATCTAGAGAGTTGCAAATCCCAGGCAAAACCTCCCATGCATTTTGGCCATTTGGTCCCTCCCCTCACCCGCCGGCCGCGCTAAGACCCTGTGGGATCCACCCGGGCCTGCCTCCCGCCTTCTTTCCCCCCTGCTTCCCAGAGCCTCCCAATGGGCCTCCGAGCAGCCGAGCGGCTCTGGAGCAGCAGCAGCAGGTGGTGGCGGCAGTGGGGAGGGCATGGAGCGGCAAAGTTGGGGCTGCTGCTTCTGCTGCTGCTGGCCGCCCTGGCCGGCACGCAGTAGGAGAAGTACAGCTTCCACGGCTTCCTGGCAGCCGAGCTGCTGCCGCTGCAGTGCTCCTACGCCTATGCGCTGGAGCAGTATGAGGGCGAGGGCTGGAAGGAGAGCGTCTGCGCCCTGGAGGCCAGCCTGCGCCTCCACCGCCTGCTGCGCGACAGCGAGGCGCACTGCCACCAGGAGTGTGGCGATGGCGGCAAGGCGCTGGGGGAGCCCTGGCTCGGGGAGCCGGCCTTTGGAGAGCCAGGCCCCAGTGCCATGCCGGACAAGGGGCTGGATGAGCTGGAGCTCTTTGGGTGCGTCCTGTGGCATGCCTCCTGCATGCTGCAAGCATGGCCTGCCCGTCTTCCCGCTCCGCTACCCGCCGGCCGAGACCCTGCGCGACTTCCAGAGACGCACCCCTTACCTGTAACTGCACTATGCGCTCTGTAAGGTGAGGGGTGCGCGCCCCCCGGAGACCATCCGTCCGCACGATCCTGTGCAGAGAGACTCCGCTAGCATGGGATGAAGTAGGGATGTTAGTGTATGAGTTGTTTTTTCTAAACTAAAACCTCAGTATTCAGGTTAAATTGCCGTGTTGGCACTTTGCAATAAATAAGTGGGTTTTGGGTTGCAGTTTGGGCACTCGGTCTCTAAAAGGTTCGCCATCACTGGTCTAAAGGGTAAAAGGTGCAGGGACAAAGCCTTGCTGTCCTTTCAAAATGGCTAGAGAGTCAGAGATAGAACAGTACATCTAGAACAGGGAGCCTCCTCCCCACATATACACTGGGGTAAAGCCACTAGGAGCTCACAGGAACTTAATTCTGGGGTAAGATTTTGTCTCCATTTATAGGGTTAGAAGATTGAATGGAAGCAATCCCCCCCCCAAAAAAATATTAATTTCTTTCCCAGCTTGAAAGGTGGGAGGCCGCAAGGTGCACTAACAGGGATGCTCACTGTTGAACGTGAGAAAATCCAGGATCTGTAGAATATTCACAAATAGAGGGGATGTTGCTGGGCAGGGTGGAGGCATGTTAGAAGCCATCACAGCTACTTATTTCAGCAGGAAATTCAAACCAGTCCAAAATGTGAAGTGGCTATTGAGTGAAGTGGCTACTGTCAGGATTTTCCCTGACATGCCTGATGTGAGTGGCATGTTTGTTTTCAACCATGCAACTTCTCCAAATGAACTCTGAGTTAGTACAGCTGTTTTAGAAGATTGTATTGGTTTCTATATGTCCTAATTAGGCTTGTGTGAAGCAATAGTATATGGCACATCTTTTCCCCTTCTACTTCTGCTTCTGTCTGTATAAATTCACACACTGAAAAAGAAATGTGTGTGAAGATGCTCCGTGAGCTTCCTTGAATCTTATTCCCCTTAAATGATTGCTGTAATTTCTCTCAACCACAGGAGTACAGTCAAAGAGAAAGAAAAGTTACCTTCTCAATCTGGCAAGCTTGTAATATTAATAAAACAGGCATGAGACAAGGGAAATGAGGCAGCACATAACCAAATAGTTGTTGTGTTTGGTTGATTTAGGTCCTGGAAATTCCTCGTGGTGTTCAGATTTCAATTTGCATGTACTTTAGCAGCAAACTATCATTCATTCAATGTAAACCCTTGCTTGGTGCCAGTCATGGTGAACTCCTGTGATTGCATATTTCAGCAGAGAGCAGAGCAAATGCAGAGTTGGGCCCTGCCAGGTTTCTCTTCTTACAAAGTGAGCTGGGATTTTTCATTTCATACATCATTTACAGCTTGCCACAGTGATTTCTGAAAGCCAGGATGTATTTTCAACACAAGGGAGAAAAGAAAAGGGGGAAAGATGTATTATTTGTTACAATAGTTTGGCACATTGAGTTGAAATTTAATTATGCCATAACATCAAAAATGGCATTAGGAGTGGGGAGGAAAGTCAATGGTCCTTAACCCAGAGTAAAAGATAGAATCTTTTTGCACATCCAAAAGTTCCAAAGAGGGCAGTAATTTCAGAGCTTTGACACATTGTAGGTTATAACAACAGCCAGGATGATGCACACGCTTAATACAGGTGCAATGCCAGCTCCATAAATTTGAAAGTTTCAAACTGCAGTACACTTTCTATGTCTTCTCTGCAAACTTGCTGCCTTAACTATCGTGGTTATTACTATAAAGTGCCTAGCCTGTTCCTTCAGGTACTGCTGAGCGTACAGACTCCTGCTGGGCAGAACAATGCATTTGAATATGGATTCTCAGCAGGAATCTGGTACACTCTGCAGGACCTCGGTGACCTTATAGGAAAGGGGGCATCTGCACTTTCTCTTTTATCCCATCCTCTGGGTTGCCGTTATGCCTCAGTGCTGACCTGGAGAAATGGAAGTGGGAGCAGAATGTTATTGTTAATAAATAATATTACATACTCGCACAGAGATTGAGCTTGCATATTGCTGGGAATTTCCTGCTTGCATTATGCTCAGGCAGCATCCCCTTAAAAGGCAGAGCCAGAAATAGATACAGTCCCTGTCCCATGTCTTCTTTTAATGTGAACGGAACTGGTTGCCGCTGAAGGGTCACACATCTTTATATCACCTGTAGTCAGAATGCCACAGGTCACTCGGGTTGATGCTCCAGAAGCAGCTTTACTAGGAGAAAGTAGAGAATACATTGCACTGAAGAGGACAGCAGCTTTAAAGCTTGTCCTTGTGCACTGTAGGGCTGTTGAAAAAAAATTCGGTACAATTCGGATCCAGCAAAATCCGGCCCGTTTTGATCCGGGAAATGCCGAAGTCCAAACTCCTCTGCTTCAGTTCCATGGAATTTGGCATGAGTTTTGAGTTCGGGAACAAAATTCGGACGAATTCCCAGGAAAGTGGGCGGGTGGCTCTTTGAACTGCACTCCCTGGAAGGGGGTGGGGAGGACTCCCTGGAAGGGGGTGGGGGTGTTGAAACTGCTCCGTGCTGCCTGGGCAGGCAGCATGGAGCAGTTTAAAGACCCCCCTGGACTCCCCACTTGTCAGCTGGGCGGCGGGACTACCCAGCTGACAAGCGGGGAGTCCCGGGAAGGGGAGTCCCAAGAAGGGGGGTCTTTAAACTGCTCCGCACTGCCTGCCCAGGCAGTTTAAACCCCCCCAGCCCAGTCCGATGACCAGCTGATGGGCGGAAGACAGGCTGGGGCGGGGGCTGAGGTTGCTGCTGGACCCCACCTGTCGGGCGTGGCCTGGCCAGGCCGTCCTATCCACTCGCCAGCTTCCAGCATGCTTGCCCGGCGGCGGGGCAGCAGCACCTCTTCGGACCCCTTCCCTGGTAAGTGGGGGTTGGGGGGCTCCTTCCCCCACTCCCACGGCCGCCATTGGGGCCGGGGCTGGGATTCCTGGGAAGGGGGGGTGGGGGGTTTTAACTGCTCCGCGCTGCCTGCCTAGGCAGAGCTGAGCAGTTTAAAGACCCCCCATCCAGTTTCCAGGAAACTGGGCAGGGCGGTCTTTAAAGGCGGGAAAAGGCAAGTTTGGGGAACACTGAACCTGCCGAATTTATCCTGCAATTGCCGGAACTGGCCAAATTTGGCACGCCCTTTTCCCGCCTTTTTTGAGTTCGGTTCCATCCGAACTGAAAACCCCCGAATCGGGAGAAATTCGGCTGTTTGTTCAGTTTGGATGAACCGAATCGACAGCCGTAGTGCACTGCAGACAAAATGAATTACCAGAAACAAACCTGAGAATCCAGTTGAACATAATTGCTGCTCTCCCATTGATAGCTCCCATTTTCCATCAGTAGCATCTGGAGTTCTGTATCTCATAGGTCGCTTGAATCACATTGATATCACCCATGCCAGCATCTCTGCCATTCCATTATATCACTGATATTGGTGTGGGAAGTACCCATGTGATTCAGGAGGCCTATGTGCTATACAGTTTCAGTTTTATTAATGCAACCCTTTATTGATTCCTGGAGGGTATTGTGGTTTGTCAGGCCTCCCTGCAGAGTTCACACGGTGGTGGGGCACTTCCCAGCCAGAAGTAAACATGGCCCAGCCCCAGAGTCTTCAAAAGATGGTGATGGGCCAGCAAGAGAACGTCTGGCAGAGCAGCAGCAGAGGCAGAAGGAGGCTGAGGGCTGCCCCTGAGGAGGGTAGAATGGACACTGGGGGGAGCACAGCACCGTAGAGGCTGCCAATGGAGGTGGACCACCAAGAGTTACCTGGAGCCCAGGATGCAGATAAGCCTGGGAATATTGAGGCAAGGATGGCCAGCAATGGCCCAGCTGGGCCAAGGGGCAGGATTGGGCAATAGGCTCTGTGGGAGGTGCTGGACAGGCCACAGGAGCTGGGTAACCCCAGGAGTATGAAGGGTCTGGGCTTGGACTGTAGACAGGGCTCCAGTCTGGTCTACAAGAAGAGTGTGTATGTGTATGGGGGGGAAGAATGGGAGGAAAGAGAAAGGTGGAGGGCAAAGAGGTATGAGTGATCCACTCAGCACTGTTGGGTAGAGTCTGGGAGCCAGGCCAGGGAGGAATCCTCTGGGGACCCATTCCAGGAACAGGGGCTGGGGTCACAGTCTGGGGACTCCCCAGAATATCAAGCACTATTTTAATTATTCCTGTAAACTAGCGAACGGGCTTTGATTTCAGAGGTGCTAACAGATACCTCAAAGGTGAAAGGCACTATGGAAAACCTGAGAGGGAAAGAGAAAATGTAGGGCAGGGCAATGGACAATCAGAGCCAACACATATACAGGGGATGTTGGAGCAAGGACACTGGTCCTACTTGCCACTCATTATCAAACATGTTGGCCATCTCTCCTATCTATATATGTACGTTTGCCACATAATGGGCACAGGCCTGTGCATAGAAGGTACACATATACAGTATCTGTCTCTGATTTGGAGCAATAGGGAATGAATGTGCCCAATCAGAAGGATGTGGCCTAGGTGTGAACAAATTTTATGACTGTAATCATGGTACTCATATGTAGCAAATGAGTATAAATACATGTTGAGTGTGATGAACAGAAGAGTTATGGAGTACAAAGGGATGGCCCAAAGGGATGGCCTTACCTACCTTCCTTTCCTCCAGTTTTATATCACCCCACAGTTGGGGTAGCTACATTTTAAAAAACCCAAAGAAACTTCTAACTCTCTTAGGGGTGTGCATATCAACTTACTGAAGTTTTTTTTTTTAAAAAAAACACCCTGAAAAAGTCCTTTTCAGTATTTTTGGAGATTTTTTTTTTAAACCGGTATGGAAAAATGAGGCTATAGAGGGAGATGAATAAGCAGGTCCTAAATAATGCCGTTTTCCCCCCAGCATTATTTAGGCTGCTTTGGCCACGCTGCCATCTGGGCAGTGTGGAATTGCTTTAGATCTGTGCTATGGATCTTCTTCAGGGCCGGAGAAGGTCCGCAACACAGATCTACGTTAATTCCACGCCACCCCAATTCTCGGGGCCCCAGAGAATTGGGGTGGCATGGAATTCATTTTTCGGTTCGGGTTTATTATCAGTATTTTTCTGGTATGGGTTAATTAACCCAACCCCCCTCCCCAAAAATCCAGGTTTTCTGGATGTTTCGAAAATGTCCAGCTTTTTTCCCCTCAGCCCTAGTCTCTTGTAACTTGAATCATCAGTGGCCTGAGTAAGGACAATAATATTCCAGAAGAATAATATAATCCATGTAGCTAATTGCACTTTTCTTTTAGCATACTACTTTTCAGACTTCCATTTTGGCCTTAGTGCATGAACTGGAAAGTGACAGAAATTCCGCATACACACAAACTCTTACAGAGCAATCCTAAGCAGGTCTACTCAGAAGTAAGTCCTTATGCCCAGAAAAGTGTTCTCAGAGTTGTAGCCTTGGTTGTGTTTGGGTTATTATACTTGGTTATAATCTCATCCCAAGTCTCAGACTTGAATGCCTTTAATGGAAGCCCCTTTGTTTTTAATAGAAGTTGTTTTTACATAATGGGTCGGATCCTGCCTGTCCATTTCATTGATGCTGATACATTCAGGATTTGGTTGAACAGGAGGTTTTAGTAATGGCTTCCATGCTAATCCCAGCATTTGAACCAATCAAGTTTGATTTCCCAGAATTCACTTTGTTGCTTATATTAGCCAGATTCAAGTCCAGTATAAGGATGCCAGCCTCCAGGTGGGACCTGGGGATCCCCTGGAATTACAGCTCTCCTCCAGACTACTGATATCAGTTCCCCTGGAGAAAACTGATGCTTTGGAGCGTGGACTCTATGGCATTGTACCCCACTGAGGTCCGTGAGCTTTTGGGAATCAAAGCTCCCTTCATCAGATATATTTTGACTCTCAAAAGCCCATGCCCTGAAAATCTGGTTGGTCTCTAAGGTGCTACTCGACTTGAATCTGGCTGTTCTACTGCAGACCAACATTGCAAAACACTTCTACACTATGCAGATAAGATGGATCTTCTATGTACAATGCATACACACACCAATGTTTTCCCCCAGTGTAAACAAAAGCTGATTACTAGATTGTTGAAGTGGTTAACCTTCTTCTTGAGTGTTTGAGACAGAAGGCTAATAAACAGTTGTGAAGGGGGTGGTGGGGGGAGAGGAACGTGCACTTGTAATAACAAGTCATAATCAAGCAGAGCACCAGCATACAGAGTGCATTTCAAATCAGAATTTTAATTTGTTTCAGAACAAAAACAATAAGATGAGCTGCGAGGATGGGAGTAGCACTAAGAGGTTATTCCATTGGACTGGCAGTCTATGTCACTTCTGGTGAGGGCTTTTACTGATGTGCCTTTGGCATCATTCTGTAAGGGGAGTGAAGAGGCAGAGGCAAATGTATGCATCTGGCCTTGACTTCATCTCTTTATTAGGGAGGCTGGTCTGTTGAAGAGCCTTTGTTCTTTCCCTATTCATTTGTCAAAGTGTATAAGGTCACTGTGGATTTACGTACTTGACTTGAGAAGATGAATGGATGCAATTAGTAACATTACACTTATTTTCATACCATCATTTTGATATAAAATGTTGTTGGCTTAAAAAGATCTCCATTTCTAGGGCAAATTACCTAATTGTTCATTTTGTGTTGCCTACTTGAGTTTAACTATTTTTGGATAATTAGGAATTAGTAATTTAATTTATCCTCTTTCTGATTAATTGAGTTAATAATGTTTGCTAAGAAATTTAACACCACATATCAGAGTACATCCCATACCATTTAAACATTACCACATCTGCATGAGCATCACTGAAGCTCTCTTCCTGTGGCAGCACTCCATGAAACACTGAGATTTCAGTGACTCGTACTTCTGTGTCACTGTCATATGAAACCTATGCTCACCATTTCCAAAGTTTGCCCTCTGTACATGATTGGAAGAATGCATGGGTACAGAGCATTTCCATGTACTCCATGTGATTTTATCTGTGGGAAAGAAGCTTTTAGCCTCTTGGGACCAGGACATTTAAACTGGTCCTCAGAGACCCCTTAAACATTCTGTAGTATGAAAAAGAACACCCTAGGAGTTTTCCAAAGATGTGTTTATGACAGCTGAAATGTTCTGTCAATATGATCACTAAACCATAACAAGGATATTTTTGGTAGAGTATGGCTGTTGACACAGAATATTTCCATAGATGGAGAAGTCATCATCCCAGCACAATCTGGGACAAACTTGAAAACAAGAAACACCAGAGTAACCAAGAAGCAAAACTGGTGAATACAAAGTACAGCTGTACATAATTATTTTGGATTATCTTTTAAAAGGGGGCTGCCCCATGCTTATTTTTTGGAAAACTAGTTTTTCTTATTGAAACCAGTTGCTCTTGATTTGAATTGCTCATTTTTGCCCTACAAACCAAGTTCTTCATTAGCACTGCATTATCTGATGATCTGACAGAGGCATTTTGTTCATATAGTTTACACTTTCCTGCTGTTGAGTGTGTTCTGTAAACTTTTATAAACTTGAAGAGACTTCTGAGAATTGACTTCTGACTTCTGAGAAGGCAAAAGGAGTCACTATTGGCCAGAATGGCTCATTAAATACAAAACCCACAGTTCCAGGTGTCTGGAAATGATTCTCTGATCATATCCATTAGGGACTTGGATCCTGCCATGAGTTTCGATCCAGAGATGTGAAAGTGGAAACATAAACAAACGTGGTGCAGTTCTTCCCTTCCTATACATTATAGGGCTCAGAAATTGGTTGCAGATCTTGTGCAAGCAGAATTGGGGAGTATAATATTTGGGGGTGGATGGGTGCATTGGGCATTGTGGGATAGGGGAGGTAGGAAAATTCTGTTCCTTCATTCATAGTACCTTGGATCCAAACCATCAGAGCATATATCCATGGTATTTGTAGTTTGTTTGCCTCCTGGATTGGAGTGGAGAAAGAATACAACAACACTCCTCGGCTATTACTTCCTGTCTGGCAAGGCTTTTTGAGTTGAGTTGACATCACTACTCAGTATCTGAAGATTTTTTTCATATTGAAAGTTCAGCAGTCAGTATGATCAATGATTTATGGAAAGATGTTTATTTTAATGATGCAGATTAAATAGCTCAGAAGTTTGAAGGAAGAAACAGTAATTAAAAATACACATAAAATCTATAAATCCTGTCAAGTACTGAAATATCACTCTAAACTCTCTGAACTCTGATTACTAGAAGGGAGCTGGAATTAGAGTTATGCAAAAAAAATTCAGTAAATTTCTGATTCGGGTTTATTAGGCACAATTTTTTTTTTGGTAAACCCAGCATAAGCCGAATACCCATACCGGTAAAGGGGTATTTCGGCTTTATTTCCAGGTTTACTGAAAAAATTGGGTCCATTGTAGTCTATGGAAAAAATTTTTGAAGCTCATGTGGGGGCATTTTTGGAGGTATAGCCACCAAATTTGCAGCATAGCTACAAGGGACTAAAGCAAATTAGCCTCCAAACTGAGGGGAAAGTCTTAAATGCAAGAGAAATAAAGCACGGAAAACATTTCTTTTGTTGGCAAACGACATCCTGTGAACAGTCCTTTATTACAGTCATCAAAAATCTGATTTCAAGAGATGGTCACGGTGTGGGGAAATGAAGCCTCTACTCGGGGTGACCTTCAGTTTGACAGCAGGTTTTCAGGTGGTGGTGGTGATATCAGAGCTAGCTGAAGTCTTGACCATAGGGGCTGTCTGAAGGAGACTGCTCATCTGCATGGGTGAGGGAGTCTCCTTCGGAGGCCTGGGGGTGTGAGCAGCCATTGAAGCTGGTTCTTTTTAGTTGGAGGGTACCATATATACTCGCGTATAAGCCGAGTTTTTCAGCCCCAAAAAAGGGTTGAAAAATCCCAACTCGGCTTATACGCTGGTCAATACGGTAGGTGGAGGGAGGGGGGGAACTTACCGCTACCGCTGCCGCTGCCTCCAGCGCACCTTCCCCCGGGCCAGGAGCGGCCTGCGCAGCCTCCTGCACGCCGGGGAGGCTGCCGCTGCCACCTCGAGCACGCTTCCCCGGCCCAGGAGCGGCCTGCAGGAGCGGCCTGTGTGCCGGGGGCCCCCGCCGCCGCCGCCTCCAGCACCCTTCCCCCAGGCCAGGAGCGGCCTGTGCAGCCTCCTGCGCGCCGGGGGAAGGGCGCCGCCGCCTCCAGCACGCTTCCCCCGGGCCAGGAGTGGCCTGCGTGGCCTCCTGCGCACCGGGGGAAGGGCGATGCCGCCGTCTCCTCCAGCGCGCTTCCCCGGCCCAGGAGCGGCCTGCAGGAGCGGCCTGCACACCAGGGGGGTGCCGACGCCACCTCCAGCATGCTTACCCCGGGCCAGGAGTGGCCTGTGCGGCCTCCTGCGTGCCGGGGGGGGGGCGCTGCTGCCAGCTGATCGCTGCCTCTCCCGGTAAGTAGGGGGTTCAGGGGCTGTTCCCCCTCCCCCCCAGGGGTGGGTCTGCAGGGTCCGGGAGGCCGGGCAGGAGGGCGACTCGGGGGTTGTATAAGCCGACCCTCGGCTTATACGCGGGTGCCTAATTTTTCCCCATTTTGGGGGTGAAATTAGGCACCTCGGCTTATCCGCGGGTCGGCTTATACACGAGTATATACGGCATATCCTTCTGGACGGGAGTTGGTGGGCCCTATCTTTTTTAAAAACCCTTATGCTTGATCCAGATCAACCCACTTAATGGTGATGGGTAGTTTGGTCTGACCAATTTGGCTCCAATTACATGACCCCTACCTCAAAAGGGCCCCAATTATGGGCCCCTAACAAAACCAGCTATTTGCCTTTGCTCAGATGCACGGCTCTTCTCCCATTTTATTATTATTATTCAGCCTTTTCGGGAATCACCTATTTGGCTTCAGGGAGATCCCCAGGTTTGGGTATTTGGTAAAACTGAAACCCAAACATTGCCGAAATGGTTAATTTCAGGTTTATTTTCAGTTTGAGTATATTGATATGCACAACCCTAGGTGGAATAGTCAGTCTTCCAACACTTCAACATTATATACAGGAGGCAGGTACACAGTTATGGTCTAGCCAATGAGGGCTGTTTTGTGACTGGTTGAGTCTGTGACAACGGGATAAAAATGCACAAAAGATGCACAATCTGTTAAGATGTGAACCCTTCACTGTCACCCACCCTAAAGGAGACTTCTTGAGTGGAACCAGATCCACTTTTATGGCTTGCATTTTAATTGTGGCTTTCAGAGTACAGGATAGACCCATGCAGAAACCCTCAATGAATTTCCTCAGTGGATTATGAATAAACACTTAGGAGCACCCTCTATTATTCCACTGTAAGAAAAGAATGGAACTTCTCAAGAGAAATTCTATGCATGCCAGCGATACCTTCTAGAAATTGATAACATTTGACAAAGCAGGACTAGTTGCATTGGCTTAGCAATCCCTTCGTTTGGTCCTATTTTGCATTAGTATTTTACTACTTAATAATGAGACATTTAATGTATATTTCAAATGCCATCTCTATGTGCTGCAGTGAGATTTTGTAATATGAGCTTTTGCTGGAAGTTATGCTAAGGCAAACTGTGGTCTTTTCAGTAAGATCTACTGATGTTTTGTGTTGCGGACATTGCAGTAAATACGATTATTATGTTGGAACAGTATGAACAGAAAGTCCTGGCACACCAAACGAGAACTGGATGTTGCTCAACAGAAGAACAATAAGAGAAAAGGCAAAAGAATGATAAAAGGAAGCTCTATGTTGCAACCCTTGGAACAAAATTTCTGGAGGAAAGGTTCCCATCAAAACACTCACTTCCATACATCTAATGTTCATGTCAGTCACTGCATTGCATGCCATAATGCTTCTCAGCAGACACTATTAGTTCAATTAAACAACAGAGATTTAAAATGAATTACCTCATCCTAATTATACCCCCAACCCCCTCCTCAATAAATCCAAATGGGCAGCAAAAGCAATTGTATAATTTACTCTGAAATTATGATTTTTACACGATTTGCAGCCTAAATCAAAGCCACTGCAATAAAATAAGCCTACTACTACTAATTACACCCATGTATCTTCTGAAATCGAACACATAAATTTGGGGTGACGTGATGTGCTTTTTTGAGATTTATTAGGAGAGAAAGAAAATCAAAGTATATAAAATATATTAAATGGCAAGAGAAGGGCTGAAATCCAGATGTATTACAGCATCCTTGACAACCTGTCCTATATATAAAAACTTACAAAACAGGCTTCTTCAGGTCTGGCAAGCAGAAATGAAAAGAGAAGGGTTTTTGATACTGGAATATCAACAACATCCAATCTTTCTTTTTCTGATTCTCTGGAAATGAATGGAACTTCCTCTTAAATATAATAGGGATGTTTGCCAAGATAAAATGGCACTGGAACCAAGATAACAACCTAAACCAAATGAACTAGTGTCTGTTTTAATTTGAAAGGAAAGATCGACTCATTGATTTCACAGCCTGGAAAAAGCAGCTTCCATTGTGCAGGGGAAGGGGAGGCTCAGTGGCTGTGGCTCTTTGGTAGAGCATCTGCTTGGCATGCAGAAGGTCCCAGGTTCAAATCCTGGCATCTCCAGTCAAAGGGTCTGGTAGTAGGCGATGCAAGAAAGACGTCTACCTGAGACCCTGGAGAGCTACTGCCAGTCTGAGTAGACAATTCTGACTTTGATGGACCAAGGGTATAAGGCAGATGCATATGTTCATGGATGGCCACCATGGTGACTGGGACAGGGAAAATGTGGGAAATAGGGTTGTGAAAAAAAATTCAGTAAATTTCAGGTTCGGGTGTATTAGGCCTAATTTTTTTTCCAGTAAACCCAGAATAAGCTGAATACCCATACCAGTAAATTTTGGTATTTGGCTTATTTCCAGGTTTACCAAAAATAATTGGGCCCATTATAGTCTATGAGGATTTTTTCGAAGCTCCTGTGAGGATATTTTTGAAGGTAGAGTCCCAAATTTGCAGCATGGCTGCAAGGGACTCTCCTTAGATAGTCACCAAAGTTTGGTGATGTTTGGGACAGGGGGTCCAATTTTATGGGCCTGCAAAGGGGTCACCCCAATACTCCAGGCATTTGCAAGCTGAGCTGTCCATCTGTTTTCAGGTTCAGAAGTTCAGCACTGCTGAGGACTGATGGAAAAAGCTGATTGACACGCTGGCACCTCAAAGTTTAGGGGCTCCATTTGTATCTGGGGCACATAGCATGATTTCCATGCAAATTAGCTTCCAAACTGAGGGAAAAGGCTTAAATGCAAGAGAAATAAGGCATGGAAAACATTTCTTTTGGTGGCAAATGACATCCTATGAACAGTCCATTATTGTGCTAATCAAAAATCTGATTTCAAGGTCATGGTGCAGGAAAACTAAGGCTCTTCTCGGGGTGACCTTCAGTTTCCGAGCAGGTTTTTTTTTGGGGGGGGTGATATCGGAGCCAGCCGAAGTCTCGATCATGGGGGCTGTCTGAGGGAGATTTCTCATCTGCATGAGTGACGGAGTCCCCTTCGGAAGCCTGGTGATCAGCAGCTGTTGAAGCCGGTTCTTTTTAGTTGGAGGGTATATCCCTCCAGACAAGAGTTGGTGAGCCCCATCTTTTAAAAAATCATTATGCTTGATCCAGATCAACTCTCTGAAAGGTTGTTCAGACTAAGTTGGCTCCAATTACACGATCCCTACCTTAAAAGGGCCCCAAACTATGGAGCCTTAACAAAACCAGTCAAAAAAAGAAAGAAAAAGAAAGAGAAAGACAGAGCCATACCTCTGAACAAAGGCGAATAGCTGAACCCGACAAAGCCGAATAATTATTTGGCTTTTTCAGGAATTGTCTATTTGGCTTCAAGCAGACCCCCAGGTTTTGGCGTTCGGTAAACCTAAAGCCCAAAAATTACTGAAATGGCTAATTTCGGGTTTATTTTTGGTTCAGGTTTATCGATATGTGCAACCCTAGTGGGAAAACCCACTATCTGGAAGCCCTCAAAGATGCCTTACAGCCATTGCATGAGGCAGTGACAAGATCGGGGACATTTCCTAAAAGGGGGATAAAACCTAAACCAGTATCTTTTAGGAGTGGAAGTTTTTTCCTTGCACATAGGCTGCTATTTCAATATGGATTGGGGCTCAGATTGGAAAGAGAGTCATATTCACACTGACCTGGGTCTAGTGTGCATATACCTTCCTGACTACACATAGTGACAAAATATTAAAAATAAACAATTTATCCAGCAAAAATCAACATTAAGCGAACTTGCAAAGGCTGAAAAGGATAAATTTTAGCAACCATCCTAAGAAAGAGGGTGCCTTGTGGGGGATAGCATTCCCTAAACTTGGTGCCACAAATAACTTAGCAGCCATATTCTCGACCAAATGAAATTGCAGAGAACTTTTTGACTATGGTCACTCATAGAATACAGTACAGCAGTTTAATATTGAAGTTATTAGAGCATGTGTAACTTGGTCTAGTGAGCCTTCTTCAGGTAAGGTTGCAATGATCCAGCAAGCACCTCTCCTTTCTAAATGCTGTTGGCATGAATGGGAATTGCACAAGAACAATGTCCCACATATTGTGCGCAAGCTCAGCACAGAATGTACAGAATGTACAGACCATTATTATTATTATTTTTTGCTAAGCCTGTCTGGGGGCAACTCTAATGGGGGTTCACTAGACAACATCTCTTTGATGGCCCGTGGGCTGGTCATACCTTTTATATAATAAGAGGCAGCTTTTGCAAGAGAAACAAAAATGCTTGGTTATGTAATATTCAGAGCCTCAAAATGATCCTACAGTTTCTAACAAAATCTCCTGTCAAAAGATCTGACCTCCTCCAAATGCAAGTCATGGACGTCTACCCTTCTTCACCAGTGCCTCACAAAACAATCAATAACAATTCACTCACAGCAGGATTCAGGGTAAGAGCATATTGCAAACCATCTAAAACTGAATGTCAGCTAAAGAATTATTCATCAAGGAAAATGCTATGTTAAGATCTGATGTGAAACAACACAATTCAGTATGCTGTGTCGACTTGAGAGATAGTTCTGTTGCTACTGACTGATAATGTCACAGAACACTAACTTCCAATTATTTTTCTTAAAAACTCTCTCACACACAGGGGAGTTAAAGTAGCACTAAAAAAATGTAACAGGCAAGTTTCTGTTTCATTTAGGGACAGATACATGAATGTTGAAGTTATCTGGAAAAGAAAGACCCTTAGCAATACAAAGCTCAAACTGGACTAGAATAATAAACAATGATGTCCGTTCCAGTTCCTGAATTTAGACCAGCTGTAGGCTAGCCAGCATCAGCATTCACTTACTCTCCTATGTCATGTTTTGTGCCAAAATGAAGACAAAGAGCAGCCACATCCTAGACTCCAGCTCTGAAACTGACATAACCTTTTGGAAACAAAGGAGAGAGACAGGTAGAGAGATCATGCAGTTCCTTGGCCATACCATGACTGCACTGAGTGCAGGGCAAATGTGGCTATCTGCTGTATTTATGTTCTGTGAACCCTAAAAAAATCTCACAGCTCTCTATCCTTTCTGGCAAAAATTGAAGCATCTGTCAAAGCTGTGCCCAGCTGCAGTGTAAACACTGGTCATGCAAACTTCGTGTCACTTAGACCTCTCTCAAAACAGCACAGTCCTGACTCCCTTTTGAATGGCACAGGTAAAGCATTCATTTTCCCCCACAAGAAACAATTTCTTTAAGGGGTTATCTCAAATAGCTCGCTATGCAGCATTCTGCCAGCTTTTTCTATGGTGCAATCAATGGACCTAATTACCCAAAATGGGGCACCAAATAGAAAAATTATGTACTGAGTAAAAGCTAAAAAATCAATAAAATGATTTTCTGTGTGTATATATAATCTATGTGGCAGATAATGTTTCTTCTGCCTCTGAAACCCAAAGAAGGGAACTCTATTTCTGCTATGCTTTTGTTTGAGATTATTAAAAGCTCAGGAGCTGACCATTCCAAGGGCTGAGTAGTCTTAAGCCACTGCAGGCTACTGTGCAATGCAATAATTCACCCCAGATTGTATAAATAATGCTGGTGGAATTCCAAGTGACATGTTAGCTTAAACAGGGTAACCACTACCTCCCCACATCTCCCATGCATCTCCCAAATAATATTTAATTTGAATGGACTCAAGACATCACATTATCGCAGATAGTATTTCTTCCTCCTTTTACAAGGAGTTTACAATAAAGTTGACTGGAGAATGGAGAAACAGTCTGTGTAATGTCATTTCATATGTCTGTTTCAGCTAAACAATGTCAGGAGATGTGGGATGGCAGGAGCTATATAGTCAAGGCAGTTTGGCCCTAAGAGAGTAATTGTGCGATCCTTTCCTGTAAACTCCCTGAACTGGAATTTCCCAGTTTAAAGCTAGCTTGAGCCATGAAAGCCACTCTCAATCTCAGAAACCATTATGTTGGAATAACAATACTGATCTACTTTAGAGCACTGCAAGCATTACAGCAACAATGTATGTGGAGTGATTTGAACTAGTGATACTGTGAATTTTGCTGTGAACACATTCAATGGTCTAACTTAGGCCAATACCGCACCCACCACTTATAGCATGTTATAATTGTGTTCGATGTGTGAGTTTTGGCTGCGTATTGGTAATTTTTGATCGCACCTTGCCTTTTTGAAATGCTTCCAGGACATTTTATTTCCCATTCGCTCTTCCCAAATTAATGCAATCAGTTTAGGGGATGAGCGTGGGGAAGGGCTGCATCATGTCTACGTCGCGGATGCTCCCCTGCCTCCCCGTCCTTTTTTTTTGACAGATGTGCACCAGTGTTGGCATGATGGAGCACTCGGTTCCCAGTTTTTTCTTTTTGGTTCATCATTTTAAATTACCTCATTTGTACAACATATAGGAAGATCAATGTTGCTTCCCAGGCTGCGTCAAGGAGGACCCTCCATGGGCCTGTCCTTGGGTTGGCATTCAGGTGGATTGGCTCCTATCCTCCCGCAAGTCTCGACCCCCAGCAGCAAAGACCGCCTCCCGGCCCCTGCATGGGCCAGGCACCTTGCTGACAGGCGAGGCCGCTCTGAGCCGGCTGCTCTTGCCCAGGGATCTGCATGCGAGAGCCGGAGGCGCTGCATCAGAGGGTTTCCCCACCCAGGGATCCCCGCCCGTTCATCAGCCTCACGGTCCAAGGCCTTCCTTCTCTAGCCTCCGAGAAAACCTCTCCTCAAACAGGGAGCTTTGTCCTGCCTGGGGTGATCCATGTCCCCTTGCTCCCACTCCATGGCCACTCCCCTCCTTCATCAGGCATGGGAGGGGGGCATCTGCCCCATTTGTAAGTGATTGCAAGCCCTCTCCTTGCTATCAGGCAGAAGCAGCTTCTTTCCCCCATCCAGAAAAATGCAAAGTACAGTTTCAAAGCAGAGAGGATGGTGCTTTTTGACAAAGAATCTAATTGCCCACTGGCCCAGCTCCCAAGGGACGGCCTGGATTCTCTCCATCACTCAGAACGGAGAGTGTCTGTCTCCAGGCAAAGATCTTCACAGGCACAATTTACAAAATACACTTCAAAGAAAAAATATATCAGGAAAATGTTTAATCGGGATCTCCACACAAGGGTTAGTTCAATGTTCTAATGTTCCTTTGGTAGACCACAAGCAGTTAAGAAAAAAAAGTAAAGCACAGAAAATGATTGGTGGACGTAGACAGGAGGGGAGGGGGAAGGTGGTATAGGAGGAGAAAGGCTTTGCACTGGATGTTCCCAAAAGAGGGGTGGGGAAATTAATTTATTACTGATTTAATTGATTTGAAAATGATCCAAACCAGTTCACATTGGCTTTTCCCAGAACTGCACATGTGCAACAATGCTACTGATTCAAACTAATCAACAGCCATGAGTGTTACTAAACACTACTTAGATGAACACCAAAGGATAGGATTGTATTGAAACAGCATTTATTGATGACTGATTTATACAATTTGTGAGTGATCTATTTAAACAATTGCCTTCTGAGGATCACAGTTATGTTACAAATGTCGTACTTTCACTCACATTCATCCCCCCCATCTGCCTCAGTCATTCCTTGGAGTTATGCGTGGGTTTTCCCTCAATTAGAGATGACCTCGCTGCCAGCCCTCACAAATCCTGGACCTTTCCATTCCTCTGTTAACCCAATTCTTCCCTATCCCCAAAGCTCAACCCGGGTGAAATCCCCATGCATAAGGCAAAGTGTGGGACATGCAAGCTTAATTTTGCTCACAGCAATTACAAAGCAGCATGTTCATAGGCGGGGATTCAAATACTTTCTGCTTCCTGCTTTCCTGGAGCTTTTTCTGAGCAGGCTTTTTAAAACTGAGGTTTGGATTCCCCCCCCCCCCTTCTTTTCAGATTGCTTGGTTTTTTGTTTTGTTCTTAAAATGTTTTTTTATGCATCACTTGGGTTTGGGGGGGACTTTTCTCTCACTACAGCCAATTATGAAGCAGCATTTCAAGGGCCAGGAATTCAAATACTTCCTGATTTGAGCTTGGAGACTGCTGGTGCATAGACTCCCAACAGGAAAGTGTGGGTTCAGCAAGCAACAAACCTCAGGTAAAACTCCAATGCATAAACAACCAAGGATGGAGAGGAAGTAGATCTCAGTTGGGCTGTGTGAAAGCCTGCATGTGCTGAAAGCAAAATGCACTGTACTGCATTGTTAGTAGGAATATAGTAAAAGAACCTGTCAAACACCCAGACTGATTGATGTTAAAGAAAGAAATAATTAAGGAATTGTAATCAGGAAATTAGGAGTTATAAGGGAGCCAGATGGTGTGTTGGTGCCACAGTCCAACCCATAGTCTATGTGAGGGAGAAATCCAAAACATAGCTGTTGTGGGCTGGGAGACCAAATACCAAGTTGCGGATGAAGACAAATTACAGTTCTACTCAGGAGGTCAGCATAGGGTCAGAGATACCCATGACTGGGGGGTATGGCAGCAGGAGGAGACAATATAAGGGAAGGAGACAGAGATATGGCTATGCTCGGTCTCCTTCCAATCTCGAGACATGATGGTGGTGGTGTTAAGGTATTAAACCCTTCTCTGTCATGTATGTTGCACAATGCCAGGTCCATAAATTATAAGACCATAACATTGCAAAGTGAGTTTTCAAGCACAAGATGTGGACCTGGTATGCATGACCTAGACCTGGGTGTGGGAAAGCGAAAAAGTTGCCTTGAAAGAACTGTTGTTAGCTGTCCTGAGCCCAGTTTGCCAGGGGAGGGTGGGGTACAAATTAAACAAACAAACAAAAGAGATCAATGAACTATTAAGCTGGTCAACAAAAAATCATGTCCCTGTTCACAACTGGGAAACAGGCACAACCTTAACTGGATGGCATTCGAGCTTCCCTACCAAAAAGAAAAGTGCTAGGTAAATGCTAAAAATTATTATCATCGTTGTCGTTATCATCATCATCCAAGCAAAAGGAAGATCAGCAAGTAGTGAAGTGGATTTCATCAGACCACTTTATTGAGAAGTCACAACTAGTGAATTTTACTAAGAATCAGTGGTTTCCCACAATTTCATTCATTTATTGTTCTGGAGTTCACTCTGTGCTGTATTCCACTGAAAGAAATTCTAAAATTCATTCCAGAATTTCAGCATGTGCTGTTTGACACACCTTTCAGTGCCTTTAGTTCATTCACCTCATTTTCCATGATGCACATATGCACATAGATAAACAATCTTGATGTGAATTTATATATGATTTCTTAGGATGTCAATTTTTGCATTGCTTTACTAAGAATTGATTACAGTGTAGAAAAGGAATTTTGATTCAACTGTACATACAATCGAATCCAGATTGTTTTGTGGTATTTTATCAATGTACACATGAAAAGGTAAGGTAAAGGTCCCCTGTGCAAGCACCGGGTCATTCCTGACCCATGGGGTGATGTCACATCCCGATGTTTACTAGGCAGACTGTTTACAGGGTGGTTTGCCAGTGCCTTCCCCAGTCATCTTCCCTTTACCCCCATCAAGCTGGGTGCTCATTTTACCGATCTCGGAAGGATGGAAAGCTGAGTCAATCTTGAGCTGGCTACCTGAAACCAACTTCCGTTGGGATCGAACTCAGGTCATGAGCAGAGCTTGGACTGCACTACTGCAGCTTACCGCTTTGCGCCACGGGGCTCCTAAATGCACACATAGGCATTGGTAATTTAGAACCTATCAATCACCCAGTTCAATTCAAGGTAATGGTTACCACAGACATACAAAACCTTTCAATGTCTTGAACCCTCATATCTGCAGGACTGCCTTTTCTGCTGTGCTCTGCCATGACAGCTTTGGTTATCTGAGAAAAGGCTGAAGGTACCAGCATGCAAAAGGGTAAGATCAACAGCTGCCTATACATGTGCATTCTCTGTTGTGGCTCCCACCTGCCTGAGATGACCAGAAAGGCTCTCACTCTCCTGACATTCACAAACTAATTAAAACAGAATTGTTCAGGAGGGCATTTTGATAATGGGAATAGAACTATAGCAGAGCAGGTTGGGAAAGTTTTATAAAGGGAATCAGGACTGTAGTCTGTACCGTTATTTATGAAATATATTATCCGTTTATTTTATGTGCTATCCTGCTCTTATTACATGGTTTTCTACTTCTGTAATTCCATGTTTTGCTTTGTTTGACATATCATGCCTGATCCTTTTTTGCATTGTTTCTGGTTTTGTAATGCTAGTCCTGTTACATTGCTTATTTGATGTCTCATGCTATTTGATTGCATTATTTTGCACTGTTTAATCCACCTTGAGTCTCAGTGAGACAGGCAGGCTATAAATAAAAGAAATAAATAGGAAGTGAACACCCGCAAACTCAAGGAACTGAAAGCTGAGGCAAACCACTAGCACAGAGCTCTATCTAAACTCTGGATATAAACATGGAACAACGGATAGCTCCTGATGCACTTGTTCTGCTTCAAAATACCTAGACCAGGTAATTCAAAATTTCAAAAACTCCAGGAGAAATTTGAGAGGTGAAATTTAGAAGTATCCTTAGCCATCCGACCACCACTGCGCTCCACTTCAATGGAGTCATCACAAAGACAAAAGACAAGGCCCTATGAGTCTGGGCTGAGTTTGTTTGCATCATTTGGTCCAGTTTTGGGTATCATTGCACCTATCTTTTTTCTTTGGTTTGGATTAGTCACATAGGAAGAACAAAATTTGTGTCTAAAGTAACTTTAATTGGGTGCTAAAGTAATACAACTGAACACTAGGATTGTGCAAAAATGAATGGTTCTTGTTCGATTGCTATAAGTAATTTTTTTGGGGGGGCTTTGTTTATCCTCATCTGCTAATGAACTGTGCCGAGAGGTACCAAGCTTCATCCCCCACCCCCAACATGGCTCACAGATTACAAAATTTTTTGTTGGTGCTGCTCAATCAAGAGTGTTCCCTCTCAATCCCTCCTGCTATAAAACGAATGACGAGTCGTTCAGGTACTGCTCTTCATCACTGCATGGTGCCTCAGGATGCTTGCCAATTACTATAACCATCCCAAAGACCAGGCCTAATCATCTTGTCTTCCTGAGGCAATGTGAAGCAGGTAAAGGAGTGCCCATCATAGGAGACCCTGAACATTTCTGCTCTGCTCTGAGCCAACTGAGGAGGCAACATGGCAAATGCTGGCATGGAGAAGGCAGAGAGCCTTATGCTCTTCCTTTTGCTATCCCTTCATGGTTGGGCAATTAATTGCCCTGGCCAATCTATGATTTGTGCCTTATTTGACTGGAACATCCCTGGCCTCGGTGACCATGGCATAATTTCAGTAGGCAAGGTGGGAAGGCAAGGGGAAGGAGGAGAATGATGGCTTAAAGCATCAAAACTAACAAATTCCGAGAAACTGTTCACTAAAATACAAACCTTAAAACTTAGTGACTATGAACACACACACACACACACACACACACACAGAGAGAGAGAGAGAGAGAGAGAGAGAGAGAGAGAGAGAGAGAGAGAGAGAGAGAGAGAGAGAGAGAGAGAGAGAGAGAGAGAGAGAGAGAGAGAGAGAGAGAGAGAGCAGCTAGCAGAGGAAAGAACATAGGACTGAAGAAGATTAAATAAATCTTTTGCATTCCCAAAGACTGGATTATAGAACAATGTTGCTTAAAGTAAAACACAACTAAACTGAAAATTTCTTTCTATCCTTGAGCCAATCAAAGGGCTAAAAAATAGTCCATTGGCAGAGTGATGCAATATCTCTTTAGCACATTTTTATCCTGCCCTTCCGTTTAAATAAGGTGTCATATTCTGAGCGAGTGTGACAATGGGGTTCTGGCCAAATAGACACCCTTCAACATTCTCTATTCAGCTGTGACCTGCTCAATGAGGCAAGAGATAGCTGGATAAAACCTTTTATCCGGGCCCCTACATGTGCATTGGATAATCTGAGGTTTCTTTTAGCAGGGGTGGATTTTAATATTACATTGGCAGTTGTCAAGTTTTTCCCCCAGTTGATCAAGATTCAAAATTATTAAGGACCTCAAGACAGCACACATGGATCCCCCCCTTTTGTTCAAACTGGTGAAGAACATTTGGCTATGGAAGACTGACTCATCCAAGGTCACTCACTGTATTACAAAGTAAGCAAGGGAGAATACAAAACAATGAATAAAAATCTGGCCAAAAAGGTCTGGCCTGCCCTAACTGGCTGAGCAGATGAATAGTATCCCAATCTGTCAGCTGAAGCATGCTGCACCATTCCAAATTGGCATCAGAAAATAAGTGGACTACATTGCTTGTGGAATGACCTTCTGTTCCAGTAACACCCACCTTCTTCCCTCAAGTAGCACATGAAGCAATGGCAGGGAGACAGAGCATAATTGCCTTCTACCATGGCCAATGTTATCAAAGCGAGTGGCAACATCCAGCTCTACATCATCTCTGCATTGTAATTCAGACATCACAGTATAATGACAAGCATAACCAAACCATAGGGCAAGGATTCTTAAGAGTTTATTAAGATTATTATGACACAATGGAACTGGAATACATTAGCATAACTTGGGCTCTCTTATCTCCCTTTTCCAATTTTGAAAACCGTTTTTCCTGTTCAAACTATCTCTGGCTTGTAGTTCTAGTTGCAATTTGTTAGTAGTTAATCTTTGCTTAATTTTTATTTATGTTTCATCGGCTTTATTGCATGCACAAACAAGAGTTTCTTTTTTATTTTTTATAAAGTGAAAAACAAAGCAGATCTAATTGCCACTTCCATATGAAGCTACAATGTCTTCCTTAGAGCCTTGGAGCAGAACAGCGCTAATTCGTTCAGGGCAGGGTGGTGAAGGTACAGATGGGCTCATTATTGGGCATCCCTGCTGACTGGTTCCATGCAGTGCTTACTGTTTCCAAGGAATCTGTCTACCCTCTTGGCTCCAAGGGTGTGCTATGAAGCAGCTCCTGATGGAGAGGGCAGGGAGATGGTGCATATACGGGAAATAGCAGTCAAGCAGGAAAGCTGTGAGATAATGACGGAGGTTTTGGTTAGCTCCCATGGGTCTGTTGCAGGCTACAAAGACTGTGACGTGTACCTGTTATTAAGAAAATGAGGCACCTTGTGCCTCTCTATAGTGAGTGTCCCAAGTGCTGCTAGTGCGAGCCAAGAATGTGCAGTTTATGTAGTTCCCATGTCCCAGGACACACATGTAAACCCTTGTCCATTAAACCTGGGGTGCATCATTCCCTAGGCACTGATGTCCTCAGTGTGGCTCAGTGGTTTCTACTCTGCCTGATTTTTCCTTTACCTCCTGCAGCTGACATGTTTTTCACCAGCTGGGTCTTTTCCACAAAGCGGTTCTCTTATCTGCTGACAGAGGTCCTATGGGAGTCCAGGTCTGAAACCCACGCTTTCAACCCCTTGGTTCTTGTTTTTGTTTATGTGGCTTCTTCCTTCTTTCTTACTTCACTCATTGTAATGTTATGGTCTTGGCAGAACGTTATAGACCCAAAGATGGCTTACTCAGGGAATAAATTGTCAATGGGGTACCTAAAACAATGTGGAAAATACAATATGACATCAAACAGTCTTCTACAGAAACACATTGCTAGGACAGGTCTTTGTTCTATGCATGTATGCAAATGAACCACTGATAGACAGTGAAAGTACATGTAGAACTTTAGGGCATACCTTGATTACCCTTCTCTCTCTCTGTTATTTGATAAATTCAGATTCTATATTCCTTAGCGATAGAGACCTTTCCATACATGCCTATGAAGCCTTATAAGACACCCTTGACACTGATGGTACTGTGTAAATAAATGTTCTTATTGTTATTATTATTGAAATGTGTGTAATATATGGATATTTTCAATCATGTTAAATTAGAAGGCCAAAGATTTGGTAAAAAGCTTGCCAAACCGCTTTTAAAAAGAGTTTTACCGCATAGGTTGGCAAGGCATTGAATCTCTCTGGACTCAGTAGGTTTTTGCATTGCTCCCACATTGGTTTCCAGGGCTGCCCTCATCAGAATGCAGATCCAAATGCAGATGTCTACCAACTCTGCAATTTTCTCAGTGGAATGGGCATTCTCATCCACAGTTAGCTTAACTAGAGCTGGTTTCGGGGCAAAGCCCCATGTTTAACAAAACAATAATAATTTCAGGGGCCTATAGCTGGCACTTCCTCAGTTTGCTGATGATTATATGTTTGCACTTTGCTCTTTTTCCTCTTCCAAAACGGCATATTCATAAAGACAAGGTACCCAAAGGGAATGGAAATTGCAAACAGCAGTATTGCATTTGCACATGCAAAACATTAACACTATGTGCTAGCCCATTGTTACAATGTGCACCTGTTGGTGAACTCGTTCTTTCATCGGGGGAAGAACCCTGCATTAGTTGCCTAGAAAAAACAAGGCTATCCAAGACACTTCTGGGGAGGTAAATCAGAAAGCTCTGTGGAAATAAAGGAGCAGGTTTCCTACACCCCAAGTCATAAGCAGAGTTGGCCTAAAGCAAAATTCGAAGTAGCTTTGGGAAGTTCTTGCTGAAGTGATATATCTGAGAGATTCCAAAGAAAGCCTAAATGTTCTCAGAAACATTGGCAAACATTTTCAGGGGACTTTTGCACTTCCTTAATTGTAAAGCTGTTCATGGAGAAGGTGGCTTTTCTTATCTCTGCAGTATTAAAGCCAGGAAACTTTTGTGTACACACTATAGTTTAGAACCCATAGTTAGAAGGAACCTAATTGATGGTTACATTGGTAACCTGGTTCAGCCTCCACTGTGTGGAAAAGCTCAGTATGGGGTTTTTTCACCACCCATTGAGGCTCACCCACACTCAACCTCCCCAATTGATTCCCACTCCCCCCTCCACCTAGCGCTTCCATGCTCCTTTATGTTGATAGATAAGATCACATCATTTAGGCAAAGAGAAGAAAAGAGAATTTTTTTGCGAAAAAATTATTGGTACAAAAAGGGCTTTTATTCATAAAACACTGGAGTAGTATTAAACCAAAGGAATTAATGCAGCCTTGGGCATTATTATTTTGAGATTTATACTTCAATATAGAGATTTGGATAATATTATAAAGATGTATTTCTACCTGTTTTGACACATGGATTTTGTAACAAAAAGATGGTTGTAACAAGTTATTGAATAAATACTATTTTAAAAATAAAATAATAAAATAAATAACTAAAAACAAACAAACAAAATAAACATGCAAAATTAGTGACAGAACACTGAAGAATCTGCCTACATCCTGCAAGGCTCTTCTGGTCAGCCTCACAGTTATGAAACTGACCAGAAAGCCATGTGACCATGAAACTGACCAGAAGTAGAGAGCACATAAGTTTTTTTTTATTGTCTCCCCTGTGATCTGGTCAATTTCATGGTCACAATGCTTTCTGGTCAGTTTTTTAAGGCAATAAAATATTGCTAGATTGCTGGAGCATTAAAGTAATAGACTCTGAATTCTCAGCTTTCATTTTAAAAAAGGAACAGCGCATTCCTGAGGTTTTGGTGCGAAACCTCTTAGGAGGCTGTGTGACCTTGCCGTCAGCGTAAGTGCGTGTAATAGTGTGATTACACGCATTTACGCTGGTGGCGAGGCCAGTCCCGCTAGTGGTCGAGCACCCGGGACCACGCCTTGCCCCTCCACCGGCGCGGCTTCTCCATGGCCCAGGCCACAGCATAGAGAGGCCGCGCCGGTGCAGGGGGGCATTCTGGGGGTGGGCCGGGGGGAGGAGCCGCCAGTTAGGCGGCTCGCTATCCCAGTTCAGCCGGTTACGCCAGTGCCGGGAACAACGGTGCTGCGCCTGCTTTTGAGCAGGTACGGCATCACAGTTTCCTATGGGGCAAAAGGCCCCGGTAAAACAAAAAAAGCTGTGAAACAGCTTTTTTTTTTTTTTTTTACAGCATACGGGAATCGGCTTAGGAAGAGGCACCACTGCGCCTCTTCCCCACCATCCCCGCACACCACCAGCTCAGGAATGGGCTGTTAGTCTCTAGCTGCTTCCCTTGTGGAGACATAAGGGAAAAGGCCTATCTCAATGAGGGGTTAGAGACTTACTTTTAAGAAAAAAGAAAGCTGGGAATTCAGAAAACCTGCTAAGACGATTGCTTCTATGCTCCAGTGATCTAGCAATATTTTATTGCCTTTTTAAAAAAAATAGAAAATCAAATTACTTGTTTTCAGAGTGGTGGGGAAGAGACACCAATCCTTCACATACTATTTAAAATGGCACCAGTTAACTCCAGCTCAAGAACCATTTGCTTTAGAGTTATGTTCCCCAACTCTTCCACATGTGTGTTTGCCTTCCCCACAATGTTCTGTTGCTAAACCTGGCCTTTAAAAAAAATGCTGTGTGTGTGAGGAAGCCACTTGCGCCAAATGCTGTGTAGGGAGACTGCATATTATTTAAAATGGCTCTGGTTAATACAGGGTCAGGAGCCATTTTGTTGAGCATTCTCTTCTCTGACCCTTCCACATGTGCACTGATCATCCAATCAGCAAATAGAGAATCGTCAGCAGTTTTGGTGGAGGAGGAAATGTCTCTAAAGTTTCTGTGCAGTAGCACTAGACTCCATGTGCAAACTTTTTTTTAAAGGGGGGTTGGTGCTGTGATGTCACTGATGATGCAATCGGTAATGCCCAGTACCCCTGCTGGATATTCCTGTTTATTTGAACATGTGTGGAAGAAATACACCTACTCCATAGCATAAGGGATTGAGAGGAAAGGGAACAATTTTCCTAAGCTGATTTAAATGCTAGTGGATTGACTGCTGAGAAAATCAGGAATAAGTTGTGCATACGGAATTGCCCAAAGTCTGCTGGGTCATCCCAAAACTTGCATGAAGTTCTCCCACCAATCCTGGCTCCAAGGGTAGACTCATTAATGATGGGGAATATGTGTGCCTGCTAGGACATGTCATTGCAGCCTTGTCCAATGAGAAAACCAGAGCAAGTTTCCCTCCAGAGCTATCCTATGTGTAACAGCAGGCGAGCATGACCAAGAGATCCCTTTTTTCTGGAACACATTCTTTGCAGAAACTGGGAGCAAACATTGATGGCACTGCTCAGGCTGAGCACAAGGACATGCACCCATGCCACTAGTGTTGAAGCCACCGTATCCATATCTGTATCCATGCCACATTGATTGTTCATCCGCTTGGGGAAAATAGATCCAAAATCCAATACAGTGATTCTCAGATGTGAATGAAGAAATAACATCAGTGAATCATCCCACCCCAACAGACCAACCTCCTGCTCAGGCCATTCAAAATCCAAGGTGGGAAGACCCCTTTCCAATTACCTCAATACCCACGAGGAGAAAGGAAGGTTTTTCAGCGTTACTGCAATGTATTGCAATAACGAATGTGCAAAAATAATTATAATGAAAAAAGGGGGCAGTGGCAATGCGATGTCAGCGATGATGACAATGCGGACAACAGCAGACTCTCCTGACAATCCAGATTATTTTAGGAATGTGAGAAAGAAAACAAACTGACTCCACACTAACTCCAGGTTGTAAAATTAATGATCCACAGCTGAATCCTCAGCTTGAGGATTGACTGCATGGAAAATGAAGAGTAAGTGGCCTGTGTGGAAAAGGTGTCAGTCCTTGCTACCTATATGTTGCTTTCTTCCATCCTGGTTCTACCAATGGACCAGGAAGGCTACAAGATGGTGTCACTTCCAGGTGTTCCTGGCTATGACTGAGCTATCAATCCTTACGTCCAGGATGGTGCTAAGTACTGGACGAGTTCAATGATCACAGTGTAGGGCCATAACGTCCCCTCTTGGAGTCTACCTTCATTTATGTGTTAAAAATAATAAAACCAACTCCAGGTAGGAAATGCTATTGATAACATTACTGAGTCAGAACTCTACGAACATGACTTCTGGTGCAAACCTCAAGTATAATGACCTTTTATCCAACAAAGAATTTTGCACAGCTGACTTCTGCTTGGCATCTGTGATCCCTACAGGAACAATGGGATGAAGTGTGGAATCAGCCAAACATAATAGAAAAGGCCCTGAATTTTTACTGTATCAGAAATACCATTTATTTTCTGTTCCCTCAACTGGCAGTCAGTGACTAGAGATTAAAGTGACTGACACTGTGGAAACAGCTTTGATAGAAAGGCTGGATGGCCTGTTGTTGGTACTGACCCCATTTTTAATTCTACAGAATGGGGCAAATTCTGAGTGATTGTGTGTCTTACAGGACAAAGATCTCTGTGTTTAGAAGCTGGATATAATGTTTACATTAGTTGTGTCTCAATATACATTGATTAAAAAGGTAAAGGTCCCCTGTGCAAGCACCGGGTCATTCCTGACCCATGGGGTGATGTCACATCCCAACGTTTTCTAGGCAGACAGTTTTGTGGGATGGTTTGCCAGTGCCTTCCCCAGTCATCTTCCCTTTACCCCCAGCAAGCTGGGTACTCATTTTACCGACCTCGGAAGGATAGAAGTCTGAATCAACCTTGAGCCGGCTACCTGAAACCGACTTCCATCGGGATCAAACTCAGGTTGTGAGCAGAGCTTTTGACTGCAGTGCTGCAGCTTACCACTCTGCGCCAAGGGGCTCATATACATTGATTACTTACAACTATTATAGGGTTTCCAGCCTCTAGGTGTGGTGTGGAGTTCTTCCAGAATTACAACAGATCTTGGAACTACAGAGATCAGTTCCTCTGAAGAAAATGGCAGCTTTTGAGGGCAGAATCATGGCTTCAGATCCCTGCTGAGCTCCTTCCCCTTCCCAAACAGCCATCCTCAGGGTTCAGCACCAAATCTCCAGGAATTTCCCAACCCATAGTTTGCAACCCTAAACTACTGGGAGATTGTTGGCTTACTTATTTATTTAGTGTTTTTTGTGCCACCTCTCCAGGGGACCTGCCTGAGGTGGCTTACAAAACAGAATGTAATAAAAACATAAAACATTAAGAGCTGGTAATTAAAGCCCAGCATTAAAAAAAACTCAGCCAAAGCATACAAATAAACTAGTGAACAGCTTAAAAGGAATTTTACACTGTTTAGGCTAAAACCGTACTATAAAAATGGAGTTAATAGATCAATCCCTTAATTAAAAGTCTGGGTAAGTGGAAACATTTTGGCCTGGTACTGAAAAGGGAATAGTATAGGCACAAGGCTCACTTCAAGGGGAAGGGCATTCCATAGGTAAGATGCCACTACTGAAAAAGCTGTGCCTTTGGTTGCCACCCACTTCACTTCTGATGGCTGGGGCCTTGAGACCAGGGGTGCTGAGGAAGATTTTAGGTGGCAGGCTGGACAATATGGGAGGAGGCTGTCCTTTAATTGCCCCAAGCCATGTGGGTCTTTAAAACCAAGAGTCAGCATCACGATTTGTTTCTGGAAACAAGTGGGACAGTCAGGATTCGCCAGCTGCACTGATGCAAATAGTGATTCTGTGATCAACAAGTGTGTCATTTTAATGGCACAATCATGACCCTGGGGGATATGGCTCATCAGTGGGCTGTTCTCCCATGATGGAGAAGATTTAGTCCACTGCCTCTGCAAGCATAAAAGCAGCCTGAAGGTACAACATACAAGACAGAGAAGTATCTTACTTTCCTAGGCAGACCCTGGCAATGACCCTCTACCATGAAGCATCTCCTGCAGGGCACAAAGCTGCCTGGCATAATTTTCAAGGCACACTTCAAGCAAAAACACGGAGGTGATCCAGTGAGGGGGGCTGAACTTACATGTGCTTGAGGAGTTTAATCATGGTAAGTAGGACCTGTAATTGCATTCGCACCGAAGTTCTCAGTATCCCCGTACAGGATTCAGAAATGATCCCAAGAGTAAACAAACTGCTTTTCTGGTCACTCTGCGGTAGTTTATTTGCTGGATGAATAGCAAGAAGGGTGCTGTATATCCAAACAACAACACACACGGCTGTGAATAAAAAGTCCCCACCACAGCAAGTGGGAGCTACCAAGCATTCATTTGTACCTGCAAACACCTGCAAACTGCATCAATTAAGTTCATGAGGTGTGCCTGGAAGGCCACACTCCACGGCTGTGAATTCCTCCTTAATAATTCCATTAACTCTAGGAATGAGCCGTGTATAAGGGTGGCGATTAAGCTGATGCCACTGGAAATTGAACTTCTGGAAAGAAACCTAAATGAGAATGATCTGAAATGACTCCCACAATTATGAGTACTTGACTTCCTTGTGTTTGTACATCGCAGGCAGCAATTTACCCGGTGTTTTCCCAATTCATTTAAATGGGAGATGGCAGGGGGCTTACAATCCTCATCCTACAAAATCATAGATGTTTTAAACAGCTGGCAATAAACAGTAATTTATATTTATAAACTATATTTACTCAGAGGAAAGTACTTTTCAAATTGTAGTAGAACATTGTTTTCCATTTAACTTACATTGGGAGCTTTTGGCCATGGGCTAGGCAAGGCTCAGTTTATAATAATTTATCCATGGCTCTGCAAAATGCTGTAACTATACATTGTACTAAACACAGGGGGACAGTTTAAGCTTTAATTCTCTTGGCAGTTTTAGTAGAGTAGCATAGCATCATTATGTTTATACAAGATTTTCCATCTGATTCTTTCTACAGAACTATGTGATGTTCCTTTACGGCTTATATAAGTTTTACTGTCTCAGGTGTTTGGAAAAAAAATCACAGTGAGGTAGAGCTTAGCGTGACAGAGGCATGCAACTAGCGGGAGACTGGGGAGGGGATATAGGGGGCGGCCACCAGCAACAGTGTGATGCCACTTGCCCTCTAGGAATCACTGCTAACTCTATGGTTTCCAGAGAATCCTAGAGAGGATGTGATATCACTTCTGGGTTTTTCCTGGAAGTGACATCATGCTGTTGATGACAGCATTTCATTTTTTTCCCTCCCACCAGCCTCTGTAGTGCCAGGGGGCAATGCTTTATGGGGGTAGGAAATCTTTTGTCCTCAGTGGACATATGGCAACCCGAGCTAAGGTAGAAGAAAGGTCAGAAGCAGTCTTCGCAGAACTACAGAAAGATCACAGGGACCAGGCCTTGCTCCTATGAATGATAATACAGAGATTTAGCCCAATATTCCCAGATCTGTTTCAGGCTCTGCCTCTAGATGTAAGGATCCCAAAGGAGTAAGTGCTTCACTAGAACCTTATACTCGGTTGACATCCAGTTTCTTCCGCAGAGGTTCATTGACATCTTTGGTGACAAGAGCCAGTAAGGTTCAAGAGTTTTGTTTTTCTATTCCTTTTTTCACTCAGGGCACAGTACTGTCTCAAGGGATTCTGCTTTGGAGGAAGTCTTCCCCAGCCTTAGTGTCTATGTCACTGTTCAAGGCCTGAGTTATAACACTGGGGGTAGTTACTTTGAGTAGTGACATATCAGACAGTGGTGGTAGTTATATTCAGAGAAATGCAAGAAGAGCTCGGGCTGTATGTGAGAAGAAGAAATCCTGAATTGCAAATATTGGTTCTTGTATTGTCAGAAAGCTTCAGAAGTTCCATGAGGTCTTTGACTTTCATCTCCCCTATGCTAGTCCATCAGCTGTTTCAGAGTGCTTTTATACAAATGTGTTTGCAGGTGATCAGGGCTGCAAATCAAACCACTGGTCACACTGCTTGGGGAGGCATTTCCCATTCCAGTAACATGAACTGGTAGGCTCAGCACAGCTTATGCCATTCGAAAGCTGTGGTGGTAATGCTAAACCTTTGGAACAAGCGGTATCTCTTAGAAGACAGTTTTGTCCAGCTCCTCTTGCTCATCAGAATAACACACAAAGGCACTCCAATGACTCTTAAATAAAAATTTTGTAATAGTTTTAATCCTATTTCACTGACCAACAGAATGTTTATGTTCCATTACTTCCGTAAAGTTGTTCTTTGGCCTGGTACATTGGGGGGGGGGGGGATTAACAAAGAATGTGATTATTTCTTCGTGTTCCTTAATATCACCTCATTCTTTCATGTGCCCCTCCTTTGCGTTGCTAGTGCATGCAATGGAATTCTCCTTTGTTCAGTTTTCTAAACATGGTCAAAAATAGCACCTGGGGTTGTGTAACCCAGCTTGTATATGGCCCTGCAGCAGAGGATTTATAGACTGGCTTGGATCCTATAGCTTCCTTTTGCTTATGCAATGCTGTCCTCCATTGTGGAGGTGGCCTCTATTGCAGAGCATATTTGTCTAGTGGGAGCTGCTTTTTGCTTAAGCAAGACCAGAATCTTGTATTGGTGGAAAGCTTCCAGCACCAGAGGAATGTGTTCTGCAGTGGAGGAGTATATTGCTGCACAAGTGGAAAGAAGATTCCAGTTGTTGTTGTTGTTGTTGTTAGTTTGCTTGATTGGGACTGTATTCTGATTAGTGGATCACCAGTTGTTTGAGTCTGTTTTAGGGAAACATTCCCCATAATTCATATATTCATAAATTCATGTTAGTATATAATAAACAGCACAGAACTTTCCAGAGGACATGAAAGGTATAATAATGTGAGAACACCCTCCCAAACCCTTTCTTAATGTATTGTCACTATCATACTCAGTGGGCCACCGTGGCTTTCTTCAATACTTTTAAAACGGAGCGATGGGGCTTTTGACAACACTCTTTCTCCACTGTAGCTATCCTAAGCGGCCAGGACAGTGGAGGAATTCTGAGTGTGGTTTGGAGCAGCTGTGAAAATATCAAAGTGCTCCTGGGTTTTTTGGAAGAAGATAGAACATCCAAGGGAATGAATGGATGCAAAGGAAAGCTGTGCGATCTGAGCTGCCTGTAGTGTCCAAAGAGATGAAAGTGACACAGCACAGTTCACAGCAACCCAGAGCAGACAACATACTCTTGAATGGGAATATTTTTGCATACATAGGTATCAGCATATGTCTCAGTTGCTCCTTGCAGTCCCATAACAAACAGAACATCATCACCGTGCTTGTTTTGATTATGTGATGTGAGGAAGGCGAGTTGCTGGGGGAAGGAAGAAACCCTGCCACTGTGTATCATGCCGAAATATGCAAGGTAATAAAAGCCACCTCAAAGTGGGATTTATGTTCTCTTCAGTACTACCTGATGAGATGTCTGTGCAGCTGCTATTATCAGTTTGCCTCAACCACCTGCACCGTGAAGCTAAATTGCTGTAATGGCAAAGTGTCACAATCACTGAAGAATTCAATTGCTCTTGCCTCTATACTGCAAGAAGAATTGCTAAGGGTTGATACATATGTTAAGGCTTATTTACATATGTAGGCCTCAACCACTGAGAGAGGAGGTGTCTCCTATTACCACACCTGGGGAAAATAAACCAGCTGCTGCTCTCTCAGCACTAGGAACCTTAGAAGAGTCCCCCGTAGTTCAGTGTCACTATTGCAGAGCCAAGATGTAGCCTAGCAGAATTTAGCACCACTGATAACAATAAGCTTAAGCACACCTAACTCAGTGCTTAATTGTAGCCAGTGGCAATGCCATTTGAAAGACTTAATGGCACTGCCTTTAGAAGAGGTGGGTAGCAATTTCCACTGATTCCCTCCTACCACTGCAGACCCCCACTTTGAATTTACTCTGACCATGATGCCCATTTTCTCTTGAGTTGAGCACCCAATATACTTGCACTAATTTTTATTGTTCACAATGTAAACTGAGCAGCTTTTCAAGTGGTTTTACATCTGCATATTGATGGCATTTAAGATAGCAGCTGGCTTTTAGCCACTTTTATTATTTATTTACTGTATTTATAGTCTGCCTTTCTCACTGAGACTCAAAGTGAATTACACAGTGTAAGTCGGTAACAGCCCATACAAGGAGACGTCTAATAAGCACACAATATAAGGAGACATTTCATGAACAATGTACTAGGACTAGAACTACTGAAATTTGAATGAGTATAGCATATTAGGTATGATACAGAGTGTGTACATAATGAAGAAAAATGGTATTGCATCAGTAGAAAACTATGAAATGACAATAGGGTAATACAGCAAACTGATAATACATCTTATACATAACTGTATAATCCACAGTCCCTTTCCCTTGAAAGTGCATCCATGAGCTAGTCTATTATCATGTAACCCCATTACTTTTATCCAGTGCCTTTTTTTAGAAAAAAACACTTTCAAAATCTCTGCCCGGTATTCCCATTTAAGGTAGAGCTGATTTCCAATAATTCTTAGTAGATTCATGAAAAATGGTGCAAATGCTAAGTACTGGTGGCTACTATTCCCCCCAAAGCCCTGCCTTTATAGAAGAGCTCTCCTGAACAACTTAGTTTCACATAGTTTGTGGAATAACAGGAGCATTGGGAGCCTTCCTGACCTTCTCAAGCAGGCCATTCTACGAAGTGGGGCCACAACAGAGAAAGCATGTGCATGAGCAACTGTTGATCTTGCCCATTTGCAGTACCATGAATTGAACTTGGTAGCTGATGGGCAACCAATGGAGCAACTGCAGATAAGGTTGCCAGGTCTCCCCGGGCCATGGGCGGGGATGAGGTTGGGAGATCTTACCAGGCTTAAAATGATGCCTGGGCTTTAACGTTTCTTGTGTGATGATGTCGCATCTGGAAGTGCTTTGTCATCATGTCAATGAAGGTGAAGGCGACACGCTGGTATTTGGGCAAAAACTCTATGGTAGAAGCTGTTTTTACCATAGGGTTCTGCCCAAATACCAGAGCGTCTCCCCTGTCATTGTCTGTGTGATGATGTCACTTCCAGACACATTGATGACCACTGGTCTCCAATAGCAATACTTTGAGACTAGTCCATAATGAACAATTTAAAATGGCTCAAGGAACATTCCAATACCTACTTGCCTCCAAAAATCTGTCTACGGCTGCAGATAAATCTGATGGGAGCAACAAAGAAGCATGGCTTTTGTCTATGTTTAGAGGGAGATCATCAATTAAACTATCAGTGCTGTCTCAGTCCCATAGCTGGGCCTGAAACCATACTGAAAAAGGATCCAGAGCAGATGAGTTATGTAAAAAGACCCGGAGGTAGCCCACCACTGCTCTCTAAATTAACTTGCCCAGAAAGGGCAAATTGGAGACAGGATGATAATTGGCTGCATCATTCTTTGTAATTATATTTTTAAAGTAGTAGTAGTTTTTTAAAGTAGTAGTTGCCTATGGAAGATACCCCGACTCAGTGATTGATTTATGATTGACACTAAGGATTTGTTAATGTGACCCTTACATGACTTCAGCAGCCAAGATGAGCAGGATCCCAAGGATCCCAAGAGCACAAACAGTAGCTTTCATAGATCTGAAGACTCTGTCAACATCCATCATGGTAACTGGGTCAAAACAGTCCATAGATGAACCAGACAATCCATTAGGCATATCTTCTGTCTGAGCTGTGTTACAAGCAGCATCCAACTCAAAATGTATTCTAGAGATTTTATCAGCAAAAAACTTTGTAAAAGCATCACAACTGATTTTCTGTAGCTCAGACAATGGTGTCTCAGTTTTAGGAGTCAGTAGATCTCTAGATAACTTATACAATTGGGATGGTTATTAATTAGCTCATGCAATGATGGCAGATAAATAATATTTCTTTGTTGTTATGACAACTTCTTCATAGGTTTTCCAATGAGCTGTATGTTGTGCTCTATTGGATTCAGCACATTTCCTGCAAGTGCTCTTCTAGACATCTGCTGGTCCTCTTCAGGTCACACAGCTCCACGGTAAACGTTGGTCTGAGTTTTGCCCCAAGGGCAGGAGAGGTTGATGAGGGCAAGTTTATAGATCGTTTCCTAGGAACTTCACATTCCAAACTTCCACTGCAGCCTCAGTAGAGCACTTATTTGGAATCCCCAAACCCCCCAGAGCATTCTGGAATTCAGTAGGAATCATGAGTCTCAAAGTTTGCTGGGTTGCTGGGGCTACATACTCCCCAGGATTATCATAGGCAAATTTAACATCATTTCAGATCAGCTACATTTCAAGTGTGTGCACTGTTTTTGCTCTTGCACAGTCAGGAGCTTTCATCACAGTGATGCATACTCAGAACTTACAGGACTAGTGCAGTTCCCTGGCAGTGATGTGAGAACATACAAAATATTTAGGATATAATTTAAGAATACTGGATGGCCTTACCCAGTTTGAGATACTGGAAGGCAAAATAATCAACTCTGCCATGCAAGAGAGAAAAGCCACATCACTTTCTCCCTCTCTCCAAAATGATCAAAAGAACCAAGGAAAGCATATCTTGAATACGCGTTTTTTTTTTAAGTTGATGGGTGGGTTGGCCAAATGGCAGATGGGCAGTGGTGATCAGAATAGGATGCTGCATGCATGCACAATATATTTTCAAGTACATGATAGAGTGGTGAGGAAATCCTCATTTCACCCTCACTTCCAGTGTAAGCTTTCCTATGGTTTGAGCCTGCAGCTCACAACGTGATCACCATTTGCTGTTGGGGCACAGGAGTGATCTCAAATTGCTAATATAAATGGCAGTAAGGGTACAGCAGGAAATCCCTCACCACCTTAGCAAGTGTTACAGATAACTGGATCCTCACATGGTTGTACTCACATTGTGGTAAGTGATTATTTTGTGCATAATTTTCTGTATTCATCAAATAAAAGCTAAAGGTTGGTTTTGTACATTGATATTAATTATTGTTTTAGCCTATCCTTGTTCTGAACACAGCCTAGAAAAGTACAAAAATAAGTTCTTTAGAGAGCAATTTACCCCTTCTCAGTTTAGCAATAGATTCTGATGTCTCTTGGTTGAATTATGTAACACTTCTCAAAATGCCTCATGACTTATAAAATCTATTCTGGGTACCCAAGGTTGGATGAAAAGAAAATATATATTAAGTCTATGTATAAATACTGAAAGTATAATTTATTGGAGGCGCTATGTAAAAGTTAAAATTATTTAAAAGCATTAAAATAGCACAATGGCATTTCCTGAGGTTGATAACTGTAACCACATACCAAACGCGTTTCGGCCTATGGGGCCTTCATCAGTGGTTAATTAAAACCCTTGTTAAGCCTGCACACATTTACAGAAATACATTAATAAATACAAACAGTTGAAACCTAACCAGGCATGTGTATATGTTGTAAAATCTATTCCCAATTACTCAAAAATCTGGTATAATAGGTTCTAGTTGTAATACTGGTTAGTATATCTCTCTCATATACTATGTGTGCAGGTATCAACCTAGTAAAGCTTTCTGTAAATGTGTGCAGGCTTAACAAGGGTTTTAATTAACCACTGATGAAGGCCCCATATGCCAGTGTTGGCGAACCTATGGCACGTATGCCGGAGTGGGCACTCAGAGCCCTCTCTGTGGGCACGTGCACCGTTGCCCCAGCACAGAGTTCACCTGAGTTCGTTACTAGAAAGCCAGAGGAACGCGGGGCCAGGCTGCTCCCCTCCCCCTCTCCAAGCTCGCCTGAGGGCATTTCTCACATCACCCGCCCCTCTGCCCAGCAGCCCAATGGGAGTGCTTCCTCCCTCCCCTGTCTGGGGTAAGGCATGTCAAGGAAATGGGACCCCCCACGCCAATTCTTTGTTGCTGAAAAATCTTTGGTCCAGGCCTTCAGCCTGGCTGGAGAAATCAAACTGTGGTGTTAATGTATGAGTTGTTTTTTCTAAACTAAAACCTCAGTAATCAGGTTAAATTGCCGCGTTGGCACCTGGCGATAAATAAGTGGGTTTTGGGTTGTAGTTTGGGCACTCAGTCTCTAAAAGGTTCGCCATCACTACCATAGGCCGAAACACGTTTGGTATGTGGTTACAGTTATCAACCACAGGAAATGCCATTGTGCTATTTTAATGCTTTTAAATAATTTTAACTTTTACATAGCGCTTCCAATAAATTATACTTTCAGTATTTATACATAGACTTATATATATGTTTTCTTTTCACCTAACCTTGGGTACCCAGCTTCTGTTTTTAGGTTGGGTTTTATTCCCCTCCTTTTTTTCTTGCACTTATAAAATCTGTTCATCAGTAGCTTGTTTAAACTAATAATAAAATCTTCACTAGTATGCAACATGATATAATTAAAGATGCCATCCTAAGCATTAGGGCTGTGCATATCATTAAACCTGAACCAAAAATAAACCTGAAATTAGCTGTTGATTTTAGTCCAAATACCAAAACCTGGGAATCTCCCCAAAGCCAAATGGGCAATTCCTGAAAAGCCGAATAGATATTCAGCTTTTTGGGGTTACAGCTATTCGCCTTTGCTCAGATGCATGGCTCTGTGCCTTCTCCCATTTTTCTGTCTTTGGCTGGTTTTGTGAGGAGCCCATAGTTGGCGCCCTTTTGAGGAAGGGGTTGTGTAATCAGAGCCAACTTGGCCTGACCAACTTTCCAGGTACATCACCCAACAGAAGACTAATGTGCATAGCCAAAGGGTCATTTAAAAGATGGGGCTCACCCAGTCCCATCCAGAGGGATATACCCTCCAACTAAAAGCACCAGCTTTAACAGCTGCTGATTGGGCTTTAGCGCTGTGTAAAAAAAAAAAAGTTAAAATTTGGGTTTGGGTTTATTGGTGGCTATTTTTTTTTTTGGAAAACTCTAAAAGCCAAATTTCCCATACCGGTAAATATGGTAAATATGGGTTTCCTGAAAAATCTGGCTCCAATAAAGCCTATGGAACTTTCTGTGGCTCCTGGGGGGCATTTTTGCAGGTAGAGGTCCCACATTTTCAGGGTAGCTAGAAGGGACTCTCCTTGCAAGAACCCCCAAGTTTGTTAAAGATTGGGTCAGGGGGTCCAGAGTTATGGGGTCTGGAAGGGGTCACCCCATCTTCCTCCATTGAAAAGCATTGGCAAAGTGGCTGTAGGCAGATTCTTTAGTGCAATCTTCACTATGTATATCAATGGAGCAGCTGGGCTTTAAACAGTGGGAAAGTTTGCCCTGCTCCTCCATAGAGATAAATTATATCAGGATACATTGTATCCTCCAAGAGATACATTGTATCTGGATACATTGTATCTCTATGGAGGAGCGGGGCAATCTGAACCCAAAATTTACCAGAAAATATTTTTTGCACATCCCTACTAAGCATGCTTACTTGAAAATCTAATAAAAATCAACAGACCTGCTTATGAATTAATGTGCCTAGGACTATATACAGATGAAATACATAGGCTCAGCCTTTCTGTGGTAGAGGGATAGAGTACACATTTAATTTGTTTAAAATTATTTTCTTAGTACCATCAACACTTGAACCATCAGTTTTATGTTTTTAGTTTACAACTGCATTTGCAAAATGTTAGCTGAGATAGCATTGTAAACTACAGTCATAACATAAGGTAAGACAAGGTCAGAAATCAATATCTGTAATAGAAACATATACAACTCCTTGTTCTGAAGACCCCAAGATACTTGTGCTTTCAGAAGGATGCTACTGGGAGAACAAACTTTCCATCCTGGTATGTATCATTGCCATTGCAAAGGACTGAATACGTGTATTTTTTTTCTGCTTACATTTCTATCTGAGTTTATATCCTTGGGCATTATTGAATCAGGAGCAGGAAGCCCTGAAAGAAGTCAACCCACAGAGCAAAAAATAATGAAAAAAAGAGAATGAAAGAAATAAGAGAAAATAAGAAAAAAACAATATTATAATGTCATAAGATTAGTACTCTGGGCTAAAGTTGAAAATTGGTTATTAATGTGCACAGACAGATTTATTATGTTTTCTTGACTATTATAAAATGTCTGCTTTAAACAAACGGCCTCCATAGTCTTGGGTCAAAAGCATGAAACAGAGTGAATGTCTCTGAAACTGATTTTGATGACAATCATGCAGGTTATCAACAGCATGATAGCTCATTCCAGATGTAGACCTAAGAATTCACATGTAGGAAGGAAATTCTTATTCATCATGTAGATGGTATGTCAGTAGGGTTAAGGTTTGATATGATTTTGGCAAGGAAAGCTCATAAAAGTCAGATATATATCCTGGAAAAACAAACCATCCCGATGCAGACTAGAGTAATGTGGATAGCATTCAGAAAAAAAAGCTATTTGCAGAAATAGCCAGTAGACATTCATTCGGTTTCCTTTAAAGAGATTAGAGTATACCTTGTAACTAAGATGGTAGCTCCTGCAGTTACTACAGCAGTGGCTACTCTTTCCCTTGCTGCTGTGGGTGTGGATGATGTAGTCATGCCAGTGCTTTGGACATTGCTCAAGAAGCATCCCCTGCTGCTCCAAGAAGTGTTTGAGGCACCAGAGGAGAAGTATAGGGAGGCAGAGTTACTCTTATCCCTTTTCCTGATTAACAAGTTGGATAACTGTGGTCACAGCTTCAGTGGCTGGAGAAAGGAAAGTGGGGTTGGAAAGAAGAAGGTAGAAGATGACAGAAAATAACTTGGGATCCTTTGTATTAAAATGCATGCATTTGCAAATATTATGGTTCTTCTTTTTCTAAGCTTAGGGTGACACTCTGACTAAGTGCTCTAGCCATTAGGCTACCTAGCTAGATAGGAGATCACTCACCCCACAATCCTGTTTCTGTGTGATTCCTATGGTGAGAGCAATGTGTGCTCTTACTTACAACCCAGCTAAATGTGCTTTCCTGGAACACTTTCAAGTGCAAATTGAGGTAAAACTGTGAGTGTAAGTTTTCAACACAAATGCACATGTGGGGATCAATTTGTTAGGATAGTAATAACAATGGATCACACACTGCAGAGGTGGAGAGGTATTTAAAGGGCTAATTCAGTTGCCTAGTAACTAATTGAGGCCTAGAAGTTTCTTCTAGTTTTTATTTTGCTTGTTCCTTCTTTTGGTGCTTGCTAGATTTGCTGCAATCCAGGACAGAGGTCTGCACTGTACCTGCATAGCTGTCTGTTCTGTGTGTCTGAAAGGTGAGTACAGATTTTACCTCTTGAAATAATCTTTAGCCTGGACTCAATCTTATTTGCAAAACTGCAACATCTATCAAGTTGTGGGCTCAGATGAAACATTGCAAGTAGGGTTGTGCATATTGATATACCCGAACTGAAAATAAATCCACAATTAGCCGTTTTGGCAATATTCGGGTTTTGGTTTTACCAAACACCAAAACCTGGGGATCTACCCGAAGCCTAATAGGTGATTCCAAAAAAAGCTGAATAAATATTTGGCTTTTTCGGGTACAGCTATTTGCCTTTGCTCAGATTTATGGTTCTGTGCTTTCTCCCTTTTCCCCTATCTTTTTATTGGACTGGTTTTGTTAGAGCCCCCTTTTGAGGTCAGGGTCATGTATTCGGAGCCAGCTTGGTCTGACCAGCCATTTAGTAGGTTGATCTGGATCAAGCATAAGGGTTTTTTAAGAGACGGGGCTCACCAAGTCCCATCCAGAGGGATATACCCTCCAACTAAAAAGAATAGGCTTCAACAGCTGCTCACACCACCAGGTTTCTGAAGGAGACTCTCTCATCCACGCAGATGAGCAATCTCCTTCAGACAGCCCCCGTGGTTGAGACTTTGGCTTGCTCCGATATCACCTTCCTAAAAACCTGCTGTCAAACTGAAGGTCACCCCAAGTAAAGGCTTCGTTTCCCCGCACCGTGACCATCTCTTGAAATCAGATTTTTGATGACCACAAATGTTTTCGCCTTATTTTTCTTGCTTTTAAGCAATTTTCATCAGTTTGGAAGCTAATTTGCATGGATACCCCCAGATACGAGGAGAGCCCCCAGACTTGGAGGCACCAGCCTGCCAATCAGCTCTTTCCACCAAGCCTCAGCAATGCTGAACTTCTGAACCTGAAAACTGACGGACAGCTTGGCTCGCAAATGCCTGGAGGATGGGGGTCCCACCTTTGGTGGCCCATAAAATTGGACCCCCTCTCCCAAAGTTCACCAACCTTCAGTGACCATTTAAGGAGGGTCTCTTGCAGCCACACTGCAAATTTGGTGACTCTACCTCCAAAAATCCCCCCAGAGGAGCTTTGAAAAATCCCCATAGTCTATAATGGACCAGAATTTTTTAGTAAACCCGGAAATAAAGCCGAATACTGATATTTACTGGTATAAGTATTTGGTTTATTCCAGGTCTACAAAAAAAAAAAAAAAAAAAAAAAAAAACACCAGGCCCAATAAACCCAAATCCAAAATTTACCGATTTTTTTTCTTTTTTGCACAACCCTAATTGCAACTAAAGAGAATCAGTGAAATGCTGTAAATAAAGAGAGAAAGACTCCAGAAAAATGGTTGGTAGCCTAGATTTTAGACTGGGAATAGCAAAGCTGAACAATGGAAACTGCCAACTGTGGGAATTCAAGATGGAAATGCTTCTTTCAAATGATGACCTCTAAGAAGTAATCAGCACTGACAGACGAGCAGACAAACCAAGAAACTGGAACAGGAATACAAAAGCTGTTATCAGTGTGCTTGTAGAAAATGACCACATTAGAAACGAAGAAACTGGAAATTGTTGAACAGGTTAGGGGAATTGAAAAATTAAGGACAACCATGTGTCTGCATTGTTGTTAGGTAGTCTTTCTGAATCATAAGGTGCTTGAATAAATGTTCTTGAAGCCAGACCAGAACCAGAATATGTTAAAGAATATGTTAAAGATAAGCTGATAGACAAGTATAAACACAGAAAGGAAGCGAGGGTGAGAAACAAGGCTGGGACAGGAAAGACATCACTTAACACAAATAAAGATAACAAGCAGAAAACAGAAGCCAAGGTGTGTTTTCACTGCAAGAAAGCTGAACACCTAAAGAAAGACTGTTCAATTTGGACAGCTGAGTAACAAACTGTGTGTCTGGAACAGTAAAGGAAATGGCCAAAATAACCACAAATGAGACGGCAGAGGGAAAATGGGCTGGCTGTTTCTCATGGGAAACTTGGATAGTGTATAGACTCAGGTTCCACAACTCACATGACCAATGACCAAGAATTCTTTACAGAAATTGATTATAGGATGAAAGACAAAAATGTTGGCACCAATGGGAAAATAAAACATCTCTTTTGAAGGAGTAGGACAGGGATTGCTGAATTGTATTACCCCATCCAGGTGCAAGAATGTTTTGTGTATGCCAGAACTAGAAGGGTGTTTACTCTCAGTAAAAAGACTAGCAAAAAATGGCCTTTAAGTACATTTCTATAAGAAAGAGTTCTCTATCCAGACTTGTCAAAATGTCCTGGTGAAAGGAATCTCAAATGACAATTAATATAAACTTGTGGCTGAGAATAATCAACCCTGAGCAGTGATTCAAAACTCTCATGGCAAGTGCATTCACGTATGGCACAGATTCCCTGAGGCCAGAAAGGAACTTGTAAACAAGGACTTGACAAAGGACTTAGTGCTAGCTAAATGTCTCACACAAATGAATATGTTGCATCAAAGCTAAGGTAACATGTGTTCCACTCCCTGAGAGTAGCCAAAGCAGAGCCAAGCACCCACTGGAACTAATGCACAATGATCTATGTGGGCCAATGAGGATAACCACCCCAGCAAGGAATAAATACTTTATAACATTTATTGATGACCACCCCAAATTTACCACAAGGTACCTTATAAAGCACAAAAGCGAGACACTGGAAAAATTTAAAGAATTAGTAGCAGCACTGAGTAATAGGGATGTGTGTTCCGGTATTTCTGGTCTGATTATATATCCAAAAATACCTTATTGTTATTTTCCAGATATATCTGGATCTCCGGATAATATCCAGGATTTTTTGGGATACTGGGAAATGAGTCCCAAACAGTCTCAGAAATATTCGGTAGTAACTGGGAATACTGGGGAACCAGTGTTTTAAGGCTGCCAGAACAGTTTTTTTTTTTTTTTTTTTTTTTTTACTGTGTCTGTGTCCTGCCAGGGCTTGGTATGGGCTTGCCATGTTGGTTTGGCTTTGATTCTGTCCTTTGAAATTGGTTTTGTTGGTCTTATCACATGTGTTCCTTTTGCAAGTTGGTTTACATCCAGTTGAGGTTTTCATTGGATTATTTTGTTCAACATTGGCTTAGATTCTTGGGTGGTACATTGGCTTGGATGGGAGGGAAGTTGGCATAGTATAGCCTGATCTTGTCAGATCTCAGAAGCTAAGCAGGATCAGTACTTGGAAGAGAGATCATCAAGGGAGACTCTGCAGAAGAAGGCACTGGCAAACCATCTCTGCTTCTCACTTGCCTTGAAAGCCCCTTGCTGGGTCGCCATAAGTCAGCAGCAACTTGATGGCACTTCACACACATATTTACACACACACTCACACAGAGGCTTGAATTCTTTGATTTGACATTTGTTGGGCTTGCTACAGCATTCCTTTTAAATTGGTTTGGCTTGGAGGGTTCTCTGATTTGACATTTGTTGTGTTAGGCTTACCAAATTGTCCCATGCTTCTACTAGGATTCCCTGGTTCTGCATTGGTTCTTTAGGCTTGCTGGTTCTGTCTGCTTTGGGAGGCTATTGGCCAGTGGTTTGCTTGCTGTTGTGTTGTTGGCTATTCTTTGTGCTGGAGCAAGCATGGAATCCCCCCTTAGGAAACAATGGAGGATTACTGGAGGCAGTGGAGGATCAGGGGCCCATAGAATAGGATCCCTTTGTCCAATTCACTTGAAACTTGGGAGTTATTCATTGGACAGGCACAAGCAGCTCAACAGCTATTTTGGTGCTATGTGCTCAAAAAACAACCCCTCTAACCCTACAGAAATATTCCCCATAGGGAATAATGGAACTAGTTAGTATCAAAATCCCTCCCCCCACCAAAAACAAACAAACAAACAAACAAAAAAACCCAGATCTGAATACCAAACCAGTATTTGGAACCTGGAAAACTGACAATACAGGTATTTTTCAACCCCCTGATATCCAGATCTGAAAAATATCATGTTTTTTGAGGCACGCATCCTTAGTCAGTAATGTTCTAGCGCAAACTAGATGCAATCTGGACTGATAACAGAGGAGAATTCATTAGCAAGGAATTGCAACCCTACCTTAAATAGCAAGGCCTTCAACACTAGACAACAACACCATACACCCCCAAGCAGAACTGAGTGGCAGAGTGGAAAAATTAGACTCTTGTAGTGGTGGCAAGAAACATAATGGATGTGGGTCTTCCAAACAAGTTTTGAAGACAAGCCATAATGTCAAGCACTTATTTCCATAAAAGATTGCCATCCAAGGCAACTGAGACAACCCCATATGAGATTTGGTATGGAACAAAACCTGCACTAGGTCACGTCAGAGTATTTGGCTGCAGAACCTACATTCATATCCCAAGTGTGAACACTCTAAACTGGGATAAAGGGCAACTGAGGGAGTGCTAGTTGGCTACAGTGGACAAAGTGAAGGATATAGAATACTTTCACTTTACTTGTTTCAGAGTTTTTACTTGTTTTGAAAACTCTGAAACAAGTAAAGTGAAAGTAAACCACAGTGTTTACCTTGATGGAAGCTCCAGGTTGAGCACAATGATACCAATGAACTCTGAAGAAAACTCAGCCACAAGTATAGATGAAAGCAAGGATCAAGGTGAGGACAGGCCATGTGACTGACATAAAGGGAGAAACCACCATAAAAGTTCCTGATGACCAAGAGTGTGATGAGCTTATCCAGGATTCAGAACCTACACTTAGAAGGTCAAGTAGGATCACAAAAAGCATATCACCCTGCAAACTCTCCTATGTGGCACAAACACAGAGAGCAGTAGAACTTACCTGTTGGGAAGACATTGCTAGATTGCCAGAACATGCAGCCAACAAATGGAGAGCAGCAGAACAGGAGGAAATAAATTATCTCTGAAAAATTGGGCCCTGGACACTTGCAAAATTACCACCCAATTGCAAAATGATTGGGTGTAAATGGACATTTAAAGTTAAATATAATGCAGAAGGAGGAGTTGAGTACTACAAGGCAAGGCTGGTGGCTAAAGGATATTCACAAATATATGACCAAGATTATGATGCTACATTTGCCACAGTGGTAAAGTACACCATATGAGCTATGTGTAGTAGCTACCAAAGCCAGGCAAGTGAGACATCTGGATGTGAAGACAGCCTTTCTCTATGGAGACATCAAAAATAATGTCTACATGGAACAGCCACTTGGATTTGTGGATTCAAGTTCAATTCAAGGTACTGCAAATGTTCCTCCTTTTGGTGCTTGCTGGATCTACTGCCAACCAGGAGAGAGGTCTGCCCTGTATCTATATAGTTTTCTGCTCTGTGTATCTGAAAGTTGAGTAAAGATTTTACTTCTTGAAAGAATCTTTAGCCTAGACTCACTGATTTGCAAAACAGCAACATCTATCACAATTTATCCCTGAAAATGAAAACAAAACTTATTTGCTGAGGTAACTTTTTTTAGCCTTTAGTGCCTATGGTAATCCCACCAAACAGTGATGAAAAGAAGGGAGCGGCAAAATGAAAGCAAGGAACAAATGTTGCAGAGGGAAACGAATTCTTTAACCAGTTTTGCAACTCCTTTGCATTTCACATGTAGTTTAGTCGGGGGAATCTTTCAGATTCTTTTAGTACCATCCCCAGGCACGCATTAAAGTTGTGCAAAAAATTATTAAAGAATTCATTTCCCTCTGCACCATTTGTTCCTTGCCTTCGTCACCCCGCCAAATAGCCAATGTAGCTGAATATCAGAAGTGTCTGATGCCTCCTATTAATCAGCCCCCCCCCAGCATGGTAGCCCCTGTGGTGACAGTGGAGCCCTGAGCATGATTCAAAGCAAATAGCATGAATCAATTTGAAGCCTGAACTTCTGAACATTGCCCCAGTATCGGCTGAAGATTTTGCAAGTTTTGAATGGAGTTTTCTTTGGGTGGCTTAATGTAAACAGAAACCAATGCCTTGCCCGTATTAATGAGGTAGCGCTTTACACTCACATTGTATATTGTGATTGGCTCGTGACTGGCTATGGCAGCCTGGGGGCCTAATGGCTCCTAAGCTACCGAAGTTCTATAACATTCATTATTCTGTGTCAAGCTAAAATTACCTTGTAGGAGCATTGCATAATGTCTGGTATATTAATCATTAGAGATATTTTTGAAGCACTCAATTACATTATGAAGGCTGGGTTATGTTCCTATCTTTCTAATGGTCACATGTAAAGCACCAAAGCCCCTATTACTTTGTAATAAGAAATGCAAACCCAGCAGAATAATACATTATGCACATCCTCGTCTATAGGACGGAAAAGGTCAGCTTGCAACTTGAATATTTTTGTCCTCGAGATCAATTTCACTTAAAAGAGTTCATTAGAAAGAATGGCTTTATCTTTTCAATATGTCCTAACAGCATGCTATCACTTTACAGAACCAGATTTTGACTATTTTGTTCTATTGAAAGCAGAATGAATTACATCAATCTGGTTGATGCCCATTCATTTTGGGGTTATCATTTTAAAAGTGTTTCAGGATACATTCAAACCGTCCCATTATTGCCAAGAAAATATATATATGAAAAAGCTAAAATCTACAACCTGTTCTCATTGGAGGAATCCCACTGGTTGTAATGAAGAACTTAGAAATATGTGAGCTACACATTGCAATTTTAGTGATTCCAATTCCTAATCTAATAATGACAACCTTTTGCTTTCATTTTCAGATTCTGGCATTTCTAGCAGGTGTTGAGTTTATTCATGTTCACATTTAGATGTTTACTTTCATAAAGCAGGTACCCTGTTGAAAGAGTTCGTGATTAACAGAAGCTATCCTATTTCAATAACATCACATTCTAACATCATGCATAAAAAACTGAAAATGTATTTATTTAACGTTTTAATATCTCAACCACGTCATTTGCCCTATTTTACAACTGTAAGGTTTCAGTTTAATTCCTTATGCAGAATGGAATGATCCTGAGAGAGGAAAATGAAGGTTTTTAAAAACCATAGAGTGAACAATGTGCTTGAGTAACATTCAAAAGCTACCAAGGTTTCAGTAATTTTTCGGGGGAGGGGAGAGCACCAAATTCTGCTAGGTACTTCACACTTAACAGACGATAGATGCTTGAACAACACTGCCTGTAAATTATTTATGTAATTTATATACTACTTTTCTCCCCAACAGGGACCCAAAGTGGCTTACAGCATGGTCCCATTTCCCTTTTTATACTCACAACAACCATGTGAGGTAGTATAGGCTGAGAGCATGTGACTGGCCCAAGATCTCCTAGCAAACTTCTATGGCAGAGCGGGGATTTTAACTTGAGTCTCCTGGACCCCAGTCCAACGCTCTAACAACTATATAATGCCGCTTTCATTTGAGACGATGAGTCCTCATTGGCCTTACAGAGAATCTTCACTGGCCTTACAGAGTCCTCACTGGCCTTACAGAGAGTGAGACCAGTACAGTTATGATTAAGATTTTAAGGATGTTTTAGATGTATTCTGGAGGTAATCTGTTTTTAATCATTGTTATCCGCCCTGAGCCTGGCTTGCTGGGGATGAGGGCGGGTTATAAATTTGAATAAAAAATAAAAAGTAATGGGACTGAGCATCTGTTGGAGGACCTTCTCCCACTTACTAACAGATATCAGTGGTGACTCCCTGGGAGTGGGAAGTTCCAAGATTTAGTCCAGACCTATGTCTTAGTTAGTCCAGACCTATATCTTATTACAGCTCTTTTCATAGCACTGAGCAGGAGGAGACACTTGGACAGACTCTTAGAAGAGTCTGCTTCTTTTGCCCACATCAGAAGACTTTCCAGATGTTGAAGACCTGGACATATCCATTAAAGCTGCCCAGATGGCAATCCCTTTGCTATGATATTGGCACTGATAAACAAAATTTCCAGAGTGTGGGTATGGAGGACAGTAAGGATTTCAGAAATGTTCATAATTAATATCATTCAAAACAGCAGACACCTTTTAAAATACTTAGACGTGCTTTAAAAATCTCAGTAAGCCAACACTTCAAGCTATTTAGCCATTCTGAAAATGTATAGATCCCAAAACACATTTTTCCCAATTTGTCCTAGAAAAAAGTTAACATTCAAAGTGAGTGTCTGGAACACATCTTATTTTTGTAGGGCGGAGGCAGCACCGCACATTGCCTCTCTTACCTATGAGCTTGGTAATATGTTTCATTTAGTACTTGCTGCCTTGCTGCCAAGGATGCTGCCTTGGGGCTGGCTATGCTGATTGCTTCTCTCTCTTTCCCATTAATTCATTTCCAACCTCTAAATGCATCAACAGTTTCACAAGGGTATGTTAAGGCTCCTGCACTCCTTCTGAAGGAAAATGACCATTGACAGACTCTTCTGAACTTTGCACTCTTTGGGAATTTGGGAGCAATGCAAACAAGGCACATTACGCGAGGAAGGAGAGCTGCCAACTTGGAAGGCTTTAAGAGGGGAGTGGACATATTCATGGAGGAGAGGGCTATCCATGGCTACTAGTCGAAATGAATACAATGATGCATATCTATTTTCTCCAGTATTAGAGGAGCATGCCTATTATATTAGGTGCTGTGGAACACAGGCAGGATAATGCTGCTGCAGTTGTCTTGCTTGTGGGCTTCCTAGAGGCACCCTGTTGACCACTGTGTGAACAGACTGCTGGAGTTTATGGGAATGACCCAGCATGGCTTTTCTTATGTTCTTACCTTTGATGAGGGTGCATGTGTGCATTGACAGAACACTAATATTAATAATAATAATAATAATAATAATAATAGCCATTTAGATGCTGTACATTTATTTGCCCCAGGAACCTTTTTGTGTGGTTTTGCTGATGTGCCAAACATTGGTAAAAGAAACAACAAGGACAATAACAACAAAGAATCTTTATAGCCAGCATGGTATAGTGATTAAGAGTGGTGGTTTGGACCGGTGGAGTCTGATCTGGAGAACCGGGTTTAATTCCCTACTTCTCCACATGAGCTGCAGAGGCTAATCTGGTGAACTGGAACTGTTTCCTCACTCCTACACATGAAGCCAGCTGGGTGATCTTGGGCAAGTTACAGCTCTGTTAGAGCTCTCTCAGCCCCACCTACCTCACAGGGTATCTGTTGTGGGGAGGGGAAGGGAAGGTGATTGTAAGCCGGTTTGAGTCTTCCTTAAGTGGTAGAAAAAGTCAGCATATTAAAATCAACTCTTCTTCTTCTGCTGCTGCTGCTGCTGCTGCTGCTGCTGCTGCCGCTGCTGCTACTACTACTACTACTACTACACACATATTGCCACCAAGCTTGCTCCTTAGCCATTCCCCCCCCCCCATTGTTCATATGTGTGTCAGGAAAAGAGGGGAGGAATATTAAAACAAAATATCTGTAAAAGTTTTGGGCTTTCACTAAAAGTGTGCATGCCCATACACAGCACTCTGTACAAAAATGTGGAAATGAAAAAAGGATTAGTGAGTATTGATTCCAATTCAGTAATCAGCTAATTCAGAACTATAAAATCAGGGGGTAAATTCAGATGAGGAAGACTTTAGAAGCATTTCTACATGGTCTTTGTGTTTGAACGAGAGCAAAGCAAAAAGCAGCAGACAACTACCGAGACCCTCATGGTTACTGCTAGTTTGCTGCAGTGTGAAGGGGTGCAGAGGCTGTTGAGGTTCCATGGCTATGGTGTGGGCAGACAAACATGGAGACATTTTGCTGCAGGCCACGGAACTCATATTTCTTGTGCACAGAATTAGGAACTTCAGCATATTGCAGCACTTTCAAATATGAAAGGGAGCAGTACCACCACAAATTCTTCAGAACATATATCCAGATCAGTAAACGGTGGCCATTTATGCATGGTTGTTTCCTTACGGTCCCCCCACCGACTATTTCAGGGCTTTGCTTTGATTGTGCTTGCATTTTGTGACTGTCAGAGGTCGCCTCTCTCCCCCCCATGCGTTTACATGTGTTTTCCCCACATTTTCTGGATTTGTGTTTAGCCAGCATCCAGAAAACGTGGGGGAAACGTGTGACTATGCATGGGGGCAGTGAGGTGACCTCTAATGGCCAGAAAATGCAAGCATAATCAAAACAAGGCCCTGGAGTAGTTGGTAGGGTGACCGTGAGGAAACAGCCATGCATAAATGGCCATAGAGTGTCCACCCAACCTAGAGAACTCTCCTTCCCTCTCTCCTCCCACTCCACTCCTCCTCCACTGCTCAGCCAGATGGTTAGTGCTGGCTGGCCAGGAAATTAGGCACACTGTTGACCAGCCAATGGGCAGGTGACCAGAAAGCTGCTTTCTCTTGACTCCCCCTCCTTCTCCCTCTTCCTTGGTGCACCCTGTGGTGTATGATGCCTCCATGTCAGGAGCCGGGAACTTCAGCTTCACTGCCGAAACAAAATCTCAGTGTGGGAAAACTTGGGAGAAGAATGGATTGTCATTGGGGGAAAGGCAAACTAGGAAGGGTAGCACTCTGTCAGCCAGCTAGACTATCAGCTGCCTGCCTGCAGCAACCACCATCATCACCATATCCGATTGAGAATCTGTTGGCTACTTGCAGCCCATTCCTGAGAAGTAGGCTGAAAGTTCTTTGGAGGCGGTGTGACCTCGCCGCCAGCATAAGTGCATGTAATCACGCGATTACATACCCTTACACTGGCGGTGAGGCCAGTCCCGCTGGTGGCCGAGTGCCGCGGGACCGCACCTCGCCCCTATGCCGGCACAGCCTCTCCGTGGTGCAGGCCACGGTGTAGAGAGGCCGCGCCGGCGCAGGGGGCATTCTTGGGGCCGGCCAGGGGGAGGAGCTGACGGTTAGGCGGCTTCCTATCCCAGTTCGCGGGTGCTGGGAACGGCGGTGCTGCACCTGCTTTTTAGCAGGCGCAGCCTCACTGTTTTCAATGGGGCTTTTTGGTCCCGTTGAAAACAAAAAAAGCCACAAAGCAGCTTTTTTTGTTCCCACATTTGCGAATTGGCTTAGGCCGCTGCGCCTCTTCCCCGCCAACTCCGGACGCCAACTTTTCAGGAATGGGCTGTTAGTTGATGGCTGGCAAGCTGCCACCACACAAGCTGAGAGTCTTGCAGTAACCAAAGATGCAGCAATAAGTAGCCTGGTGTAAGGACTGGCATAATTAGGGAGGTCCTTCACTATTTACAAATCATTTAATCGTTGGAGGAAAATGTTTCCCTTAAGAGTTTTCCACAGTCACTTCACCAATCCTTTTTAAATTTGAACTGGGGGGCATTCATTGGTAGGTTATGGCATTGCTGTTGATTGAGGATTGTGCAAGACTATCCAGGAAATTCACAGTGCTGTTTTTCATCCTGCGGTCTGTCAGAGACTAGGCAATTAGCACCCTCTTGTTGCATCAAGGCTTGGTACAGTATGTTGGCTTATTTTTTGCTTTTTTACATTTGGCTTTGAGAGCCAGCATGGCATAGTGGTTAAGAGCGGTGGACTCTAATCTGGAGAACTGGGTTCGATTCCTCACTCCTCCACATGAAGCCTGCTCAGTGACCTCTCAGAACTCTCTCAGCCCCACCTACCTCGCAAGGTGCCTATTGTGGGGAGAGGGATGGACTGTGATTGTAAGCCACTTTGAGACTCCTTAAGGTAGAGAAAGGGGAGGTATAAAAAACAACTCTTCTTTTTTAAAAAAATCTGCCCCCCTTTTGGTTGTTTTCTTTTGAAGCCTCCTTGCACAGCTGCACACAGGGCAGAAATGGCAGATTTCATTGGAGCAACTGCTGTCCAGAAATTTCTAACCACACTAGACCTGGATGATCATGTTGTATCGTGTGGTTAGAAAGCAACCAAGAGGCCTCTGTGATTATTTGCTTGCTGCATCCAGTATGCAAGCTATTCAGTGGATTTCTGCACTGTAGAAAGTGTATTCTGCCTCTCTTGTGTAATGTCAGTGTGACCATATCTGCAAACGTAAATGAGTGACATTCAATTATGTTCATAGGCAATGCAAAAAGCCACTGAGGAAGCAATTTACTGCTCTAGCACAGTATGCAATTCTTCACTTGAAATCAATTTTTCATTATATGGAGGAATAGTATGTTGAGTTGATATATTTGTTCTTGTAATTTGATAGAGTAGCCGGTAATGTGTAAAGCTTGTCTCTATCAGGAAAATGACATTTGACAAACTAGGGAAATGTGAAAGAATTTCTGCTAATAAAATTGCATCATGTTTTCTGATGGAATTTCTGAGTTAATGACAACAGGTTCCACAGCTAGCAGTAAGCCAACTCTCGAAGTACAGATTTAGTCTGCCCTTTTCCTAGTGTGATGGGTGATGTTGCATCTGGAGAACAACTGACTGATGACTTCAGGATCTGACCTTTTGCCTTTAATGCATGCCACCTGGTTTCCATTATTGCCATGCATGTGGAGTATTCTGTGGTTGTTAGGCTGTTGGTTGTAAAAATGAAAACCCTCAGTGTTTATTCACACATTTTGAATAGTGGTATTGGATACACTGTGTATTGGGAACTATGGACAATGTTGACTTGTGTTACAGCAATAACTAAACCAAGAACGCTTTGCTAATAACAATGTCCATGTTTTTTTCTTAAATCACAGTAAAATTAACTACTAGCAAGAATTCAAGGTTTTATATACTGTTCTATAAATCATGTCTTCTCTGCTGTCTAATTGGTTTTCAGCTGGGTTGGTGCCCTACAGGAGGTTGTACCCCACCCTAAGGAGGGTCACATAAACTTCCATCCCCATTTTACTTTATACATTCAGATGGTATTAACAAATAGAAACAAAAGCAGAAAAAGGGGGAAAGGTTAATTCTGTTAATCAAGGCAGAAGAAAGAGAGTGCACCAATGGGGAGGGGGGAGTCTCTCTGTAGAAGAGAAAAAATCAGTGGGTACAAATTACCTGTGCCTCACAAGCTGCACATATTAAAGCTCTCACTGCAACACCACTATTAAAGAGAAAGCCAGTGTGGTGAAGTGCTGTGGGTAAGGATTAGGATTAGAGAGACCTGGGTTTAAATCTCAACTCAGCCTTGAAGCGCACTAAGTGACTTTAGGCTTTTTAATCAATGGCTACTAGCCAATATGACTAATGACAGCCCACATCCAGAGGCAGTAAACATCTGAATACCAGTGCTAGGAGGCAGTATGAGGGAATGGCTTTTGGGCATCTGGTTGGTCACCATGTGAAATAGGATGTGGGACTAGACAGACCTAGGGTTGCCATCCTCCTGCCAGAAGTGGGGGAATTCCCCGTTCTGAGCTCCCTTTCCCTGGCACTGTTCAGCTGGCAGGTGGAGGGACTTACTAGCTGTAAACAGAGGCCAGCGTTGATGTGTTGATGTCACTTCTGGAAGGGATGTTATCAAGTCTCCGATGATTTTGGGGATGCTCTGGTATTTGGGCAAAACAGTATGGTAAAAACAGCTTCTAACAAAGAGTATTTGCTCAAATACCAGAGCGTCCCCATGGTCTTTGGCAACTTGATGACATCACTTCCAGAAGTGATTTGATGCATTGGCACTGGCCTCTGTTTACATCAGGGGAGGGGAACCTTTTTCCTGCCAAGAGCCATTTGCTCGGGGGCCATAACCAGGTGTAGATCTCCCGGCGCGGGGGGGGGGAGTGGCTAGGGTTGCCAGGTCTCCAGCCACCACTTGGAGGTTGGCAACCACAGGGGGAGGCCTCACAGAGATGGCCTGGAGGGCACTCCTGCTCCCCCTCCCTCCCCCCTCCCAGGCGGGAGGGCAGCCAGTGGTGGGCCCTGAGCAAATGAGGCGCCAGGAGGGCGCAGCCCACAGCCAATCCTCAGGGAAGGAAGGGAGGAAGGAAGGAAAACAGAGAAATGGACAGGGAGAAAAGGATGGAAGGAGACAGACAAAGAAAGAGACAAGGGAGAGAGGAGGAGAAAGGAGAAAGAGTGACAGAAAAAGAGGAAGAGAGAAAAGCCTTCCCCCCACACACACACACACCGGCCCCACACAACTGGACCCCAGGCTCCCCGCCTCCCCCAACACACACACGGCAGCACACACAGCCCCACGTGACTGGGCCCCAGCCTCCACGCCCTCCCATCCCAGTCCACAAAAGGCCTTCCAAGCCCAATGGGCTCCTGTGCGCATGTTCTGCTGCCTGGAGCCACAGGCCTCTCCCACCCCTTGCTGCTTGACAGGTGCCGCGACTGTAGGGGGCAGCCTTGGGGGAAGCATCCCTCCCCCTCCCGCTCCTCTCGTCAACCAACAGTCAATGAGAGGAGGTCCAAAGGGTGCCACAGCCCAAGGAACACCCTCAGGGAGGGCTGCACTGTGCTGCACCTCCACGGCTGGGCCCTGGAGCTCCCGAGGGCCATTGAAAATGTCCTCGGGGGCTGCATACGGCACCCGGGCCGGACGTTCCCCATCCCTGGTTTACAGCTAGTAAGTCCCCCCACTGGTTCCCAGGGGGTACCTGGCAACCCTAGATGGACCACAAATCGAATCCAGCAGGACACCTGTTATGTTCTAATGAATGTGAAAGTCTGTACATTATATGTAGCCTTGGAGTATGCCAAGCTCTGAGATGAGCTGTGTGTGCATCTACACATGCTGAACAATGAATTTTACATGCTATCACCTGTGAATGCCTGAAATAGTGTTCATATTAGTCTAGGGCTGTGCATATTAATAAACCCGAGCAGAAAATAAAGCAGAAAATCACCATTTTGGCTTTTTTTCGACTCGGGTTTACCGGAAAAAAACAACACTTGAATCAGCTGAGCCAAATAGGTGATTCCTGGTTCGGCTGGGGGGCCTTTTTGAGGTAGAGTCCCCAAATTCACAGCATAGCTTGAAGAGACTCTCCTTGCATGACCCCCGAAGTTTGCAATTTTCCTCTATGGAGAGGGGTGGTGACCCCTTCCAGACCCCATAAAATCGGACCCCCTTACCCAATCTTCACCAAACTTTGGAGGTTGTGCAACGAGAGTCCCTTCAAGCTGCGCTGTGAATTTGGGGGCTCTACCTCCAAAAATGCACCCCAGGAGCGTCAAAAATTTACCAGTATGGGTATTCGGCTTATTTTGAGTTTACCGGAAAAAATTGGGCCCAATAAACTCGAACCCGAAATTTACCGGATTTTTTTTTTTTTTTGCACAGCCCTATATTAGTCTTCATACAATTATTTGTGCAGAAGCGAGAAAGATATCACTCAAGTATCTCTTACGATGCAGGATGTGGTGTGGAATTTGGCTCTGGTAATGGACACATAAACTTGAGTAACATAAGGCAGTAAGGGATGAGTTGGTATGGCCTTTTTCCTTTATTTTTGATTTTCTGTGTTTTAGACTACCTCATTTCCATGGCTGTTGTTGACAATTCTTTTATTTCAGGAAAATTCACCATGAAGAAGCAGAAAATAAAGGTTTGTTTCTTACAAGCAAGAAGCAAAATTGAAATTGAGATATTCATATTGAACCAACAAACTTGAAAGAAGGCGGTGAGGGAAATAGATTGAAATTAGAGCCTGAAACCAACAATAGTTTTTTTTAGAAAACTGACAGCAGTTTAACAGAGGTACCATTGTTCATAATACGTATAACACGTGTGCATAGGCTAATACACAAACACACATTCCAACCACACTTATTTTACACTGCAGCCTTAAACAGAGTTTTTTAAAAAGGTAAAGGTCCCCTGTGCAAGCACCGGGTCATTCCTGACCCATGTGGTGACATCACAACCTGACGTTTACTAGGCAGACTGTTTGTGGGGTGGTTTGCCAGTGCCTTCCCCAGTCATCTTCCAGAGTTACACTCTTCTAAATCTATTCAAATCAATGGATTTAGAAGGGTATAACAGTGCTTAGCACTGCACTGTTAGTTGCCTGTAGAATGGGGATATGTTCTCCTATCTGCCTGAAATAGGTAGGATCCCTTGGGTGAGGGAGTGATACAATCCTTGAGAAATTCGACCCAATTGCATGGGTCTTTAGGAAAGTTACATTCAGCAACATGTTTTCTCTACTGAAACTAGTGGAAATTACTATTGGATTAATTTTCTAAGACAACTAACTTTGATTCCAGTGTAAAAGAATTCAGACATACATTTGAAAAATAACAAATGATCCACCTTCACATTTTTCCTGCACACTCCTAATGCTGTATCATCATTACATGCTTTTCATGAGTAAGTGCAAAGCTTTTTTCTGTATCAATCAAAAAAATCTTTTAGCTCTGGTATTTTAAAAAGAGTTGGAACACATTTGAAATGTTCTAAATTAGCATGAAAAACGCACAAAATAGAATAATTAATGTTAAATTGCATTAAGCATCAAATTAGCATATCTTGCCATTGAGTTTCCCACATAAAATACTGCCGGCCCTCCACCTGTATTGTCTAATACTTTGTATTTATTAAATTGTATTCAGTGTCAAAAGCTTTTCAAGGAACACATTTGCTAAAGTTTTCTTCTTCATCTAGAGGAAGCTTCTAGATTGTAGGTTAAAGCTAGAGAAAAGAGTTCACTCTTTCACCAATCGAAGTATGTGCTCTCTCTCTCTCTCTCTCTCTCTCTCTCTCTCTCTCTCTCTCTCTCTCTCTCTCTCTCTCTCTCTCTCTCTCAAACACACACACTTTCTCTCTCCTAATGGTGACTTCCTAATGGTGAGAATGGTTCGACAATGGAAGCAGTTACTGGGGAATGTCTGTTACTCTAGAGGTTTTTCTGAGGAGTCTGGACCATCATCTGTTGGGAATGCTCTAACTTCTGATTTTTTGCGATGAGGAATAAATTGGTCAAGGTGGCCTAAATATCCTCTTCCTGTGCTTGGGTTCTGTATCAGGCAAATGAAGTTCAAGTGTTGCAACTTGTTTGTGTGCTTCCTTGGTGGCTTTAATGTTAGTAATGTTTTTATTGGTGGAAACTTACTGTGTATGGACTGATGGCAGCTGTGAGACAAGTGACACCTACAGGAAAACGGTCCAAGAAGGTATATTTTCATACAGTTCTGCCCAATTTGTAGTGTTCCACCACACAATTTTTTCCCTTCATGTTCCAAGGTGCTGCTCACAATTTTGCAGAGCAGTTGAAACAGAGATGACACATGGGTATTAATTTATTGTGTGTTCCATTTGTATATGATAGTGATGTATGCCTCTTTTCCCACAGTGAATTCTGCATGAATTAGACTATAATTGTGGGCTCCAGCCCAGATAAGAAAATTGGGAGATATTTAAGGAGACTTATGTGACTTTGTAGAAGCAGTTTTGTAATAGAAGCATCTGGTGTAAGTCCTTTCTGGATGACCAGAGGGCAACCTAAGAATAGGTCATGTCCAGTCAACCTAGTCAGTCAATCATTTTAGAAAGGAGAACTCTTTTGTGCAGTGGTTTCCAACCTTCTTGGTCCAAGTTTACTCGGTATGGTGACCCACATGAAAAAAAAAGTACATAAACAAATCCATCAAACTTCAAAAACCCTGCACCTACTTTCACAGGCTTTGTGACCTACTTATGGGTTCAGAAATGGTGCTCTAGTGGTTACTGTGTTAGGCTGCAGCTTGTTCCAGTCTAGTTCCACCTCAAGTGGCATTGCCAAGGATTACATTTAGAAGTACTCTTGAATCAATGGTTTTAAAAAATCTAGATTGTGCCCAAATAAATACGCAAGAAGCAGAATGAAACATTTTGGTGGCTCTTTTTCAGTTTCAGTTTCAGTCAAATGAGCGTTGTATAGGAAAGTCTCCACAGAAACTTTATATGAATGCAGGAAGTATTTACCTAAAGCAGAGCTTAAAGTCGGGCAATGATTTTTATTGTTTTCTCCCTAGAAGCTAACTGTAGTCACCTGTCTCAGTTACATCTCAAGTGTTTCAATACTATCAGCGCATTCCTGAGATTCGGCGTAGGTAGGATTGCCAACTGCCAGATAGTAGTAGGAGATCTCCTGCTAATTCAACTGATCTCCAGCCGATAGAGACCAGTTCACCTGGAGAAAAATGGCTGCTTTGGAAATTGAACTCTATGACATTGGAGTCCCTCCCATCCCCAAACCCCACCCTCTTCAGGCTCCACCCCCAAAATCTCCCGCCGGTTGCAAAGAGGGACCTGGCAACCCTAGGCGTGGGGGACGGCGGGGAAGAGGCGCAGCCATGCCACCTCCTAAAACTGTTCCCTGCCTGCCGGGGGGGGGGGAACCTTTAAGTGGCTTTTTTTGTTGTAAAACAGGGCCTTTTCGCCCCATAGAGAAAAGCGAGGCTGCGCTTGCTAAAAAGCAGGAGCAGCCTTGCTCTTCTCTGCTCTGGTGTTCATGGGGCTGGGGACAGGAAGCTGCCTAACAGCAGCTCATCCCCCCAGCGCACTCTGGGAACGCCTTCCGGGACTCCTCCCAGGATGCTGGTGCAGTCTTTTACACCGGTGGGACGCTGATGGAAGGCCCCATCGGTGTCCTGGGGTGGTGCTGCTGCGGCAGTATCTGGCTACCAGCGTCCGGGCCTTCCCACTGGCATTCGGGCCACTAACACTAGTGTAAGTAGCCCTGATGCCGGCACTGGGGGCCCGGACGCCAGCGCAGTGCCTTCCTGGCCTCTGAAGGGCTTTCGCCCTTAGAGCTCAGGAATGCACTGTAAGAATCATTTTTCAATACAGTGTTTGTCCAAGGGCTGTTTGAAAGTTTAACAAGATTTGTTCTTGATTTGTCTTGATATAAATTAATTATTTTCTTGCTATCCTTTTGTTTTATATTTTTTGTTGATGTCAAGTTTAAAAGTGTATGTAAAAAGAAAAAAAATTGTGATTTTTCACTCAAGCAGGTTTTGAGAAGAGAGGCTCTGATTCACAAACTTTAGGTCTTTCAAGAGCACAATGGTGGTCAAAAGCGTTGTCAAGTTGAAGAGCAAAATGTGTGTGTGAGTGTGTGCGTGAAACACCGTCAGCTCTCAGTCAATTTATGGCAATCCCAGCAAGGGGCTTTCAAGGCGAGAAGCAGAGGTAGCTTGCCTTGCCTTCTTCTGCAGTCTTCCTTGGTGGTCATTCTTCCAAACACTGACCCTGCTTAATTCCAGGATGTGATGAAATTGGGCTATACCATATACCATATCGGGCTTTCCCTACTCCAAAGAACACAATATATTTCCATTAATAATCCTTAATTAATAATTTTAGATAGTTTTGAAACCACAAAGTTCTTCCAGATGTCAACTGTTAATATCCTCCATTTTGGGAGTTAATGGGTTTTATCCTCCATTAAGATGTCACAAGTTTTGTGAAAGTTAGAGACAGTCTACTTTGACACCTATTTTTACATTTTTGTTAAGAGTGCAGACTTTAGGCTTCCAAAAGGTAAATAATACATGACAAAAATCTACTGAAGTATACTGACTAGTATTTTTTTCTTTAAATATTAAACATTATTTTTGAAGTTGTTTGAACTATACTCAGTTACATACAACTGGTTCCGTGTTAGAAGGGAAATGTGCCAGACTCAGCCATTTTTTCTCTTTGATGTCCATGCATACTAATATTTGTTAGAAATTCTTAGTAATGACTGAAGTATAGTACAAAACCATGCACAATTCCTGAACCAATAATATTATTTTAATTTTAAAGTAAAAAGATTTTGTAGGACTGGGATTGCACACTTTTGTGTGGGTTATGATAACAGACACATAACATTGCTATTTTGAATGGTTCCATGCAAAATCCATTGGGAATTTTCATGTGAAAGCCCCACTGCAAAGAATGGGAGGTGTTCTAGCCTTCAATTGTGTTAATGGGTGTTTCACCTCTCAGTGGACTGTAGGGTTGCTGTATGCCTTTTGGGGACAGGAGTTCTTAATGGACCCTTCCCAGTGGGCCCTTTCTGCTTCTGCTCAGCTGGGTGGTGCGGAAAATGGGGGGAATGGGGGGGTGGACACCAGCATCCTGATGTGCTGATGACACTTCTTGAGCAACTATAAATGCCAGCAACTCATGGATGGTGATGCACTAGCAATTAATTGAAACTCTGTGGTCCAACCAGAGATGTTTGGCAGAACATCACTGGAGTCAAGGTGACATCACTTCTGGTCATGAACAGAAATTATGTCAGCATGTCACCAGCAATGTCATTATGTCTCTCGTGAGGATCCACTTTGGGAGATGTTCAGTTTAAAAAAAGTAATAAACTCAAAGACAAATTAGACATTTTGATGGTATTATCTATCCCCAAACAATCTGAGAGCATTATATTTTAAATTTGACCCAAATCCCCAGTGCAAAGATAAGATTTGTTTCAGGTACAGTAGTTAAAGTTTGTTGTATTCCTTTATATATTGCTGGATTTGAGCCACTCAGAAATTTGAACAGTTTTGTTAAAAGCAGAGTTCAAAATATCTGTTGTAAAGAAGTTGTTTAAAAGTGTAGAACTTAGTAAAGATTGACTTATCAGCAAAGTAGTACTGCATGACTGAGTTACAGAGGTCAGCAGATCAGAGCTAGTTTACTAAGATACTGCAGGTGGCAGAGGCATTTTTGTATGAAGTTTTTCATATACATTCAAGATGATGAAAAGGGGAAAGCAGTGTTATTGACTCTAGAAACTTCCAAATGTGATAGAATGAAGGTAGTGTAGGCCAAATCCTTCTTCAACTATTTCCAGACAAATTGCCTATTATGGAAAGCTTTGGGGAAAACAAATGCTGCAAACAAAATTTGAAGATACCCTTTGGAGAGCCATGTTTGTTCATGAAGTTTATAATGATATATTTATCTTGTATATGGAACCAGACTTCTAGATAAAAATTAAGGGGGCGGAAGGAAATTACTGGTGTGGCTCTGAGGTTTGAGTTGAAATTGCAGAAACTATGTGAGTAAAAGCAGATTCAGTGGAAGAACTGCACTTTGAAGCCGATAGATTTAAATGAAAAAGAAATAATGTTATTGAATAATGGATAAAGATAAAGCACTGTGGGATATTTGATGGAGTTGCCAACTGCTGTTTGTGCTCCCTATGGAAGCCTTCATCTGCTAATACTTTCAAAACATTTTTTTTCTGGTGACCTTTTGGGGCCACTGTGAATTTGTGTGTGGGTTTTTTCCCCAGTGTGTGCAGTTTTCAGTCAGGTTAGTGGGCTGGATGTGAAGTAATAAGGAATTGGGTAATAGTAAATTTCATCTTATGGTTGCACACCTGCTAAAGAAGAAGTCAGCACTGGTGAATTTGTACCATTTTAAAAGTGCCTGGCATTGAGGTAGACTCTCAGTTTGTATGCTTATTCTGTGGTCACAGGCTTTCCAGGGTGCAAAAATGATGCAGGCATCACCCACACCCCGATGCATCTGAAGTAATTTACGATGAGGAAATTATAATGGGAATTTAAGAAGATCCTCCAGGTTCCCCAATGAATTGATCCCAGCCACTTGTGAAGGAATACAACAGGTTTATTTAACGTGGGCCTAAAGGCCCTAACTGTAAGCACTCTAAAAGTTAATCTTAACCACTTCTTCTTAGCAGACACCACAAGGAGCCAGATGGCTTTCAATTAAACATTAATTATTTCTTAATTTTATAATCTTCGTAAGTATTTATCACTGCAGAGTTTCTATGCAGGGTCCTGTTCACATGGCTGTCTGTTTTGTGTAACTCTTCCCTCCAAAATAGGGGATAGTGGGCAACCACAAACATGCTTCTGTGCTAGGGTTGCCAATCTCCAGGTGCTGGCTTGAGATCTCCTGGGATTGGAACTGATCTTCAGACAACAGAGATCAGTTCACCTGGAGAAGATAGCCATTTTGGAAGGTGGACTCGATGGCATTATACCCTATTGAAGTCCCTCCCCTCCCCAAACTCTCTCCTTATGCCCCCCCCCACAATCTCCAGGCAGTTCCCAACCTGGGACGGGCAACCCTGTTCTGTGCACATTACTATCTGTCAGTCTTGGCTTCCAGCCCCCGCTGCTGCTCTTCACTCCAGCAGCAACAAAAATGTGGCGTGGGAAGTGCCATCTGGTTGTGCCCAGAAGTCACATCATGACACTAGGAATTCCCCCGAAATTCTGTGGTGTTTATCATAGAAATTGGGAAAATCATTTCCCAGTACAACCAGCAGTGACATTGCAACATTGCAAAATGTCACTCTACCCTTATTTTTGCTCCTGCTGGAGTGAAGAGGCTGACTGGCAACCCTACTCCTCCACCTCAGAATGTCTGTCGCCACTCAGAAAACATCTGAGCTGGGCCCTTATTAATAGTGGTGCCAGGTGGGTCGTATTGGTGGGCAATTGCCTGTCAATCCACCAAGTTGCTCTGGAGTGGCGGCTGTGTGTGTGCATGGGCACACTTACACGATGACAGCACTTCTGGTTTTAATTCCAGAAGTGCTGCATCACCGTGACTGCTTTAACACTCAAACCCCCCAAACCCCTGTGTCTGTCCCAGCCCCACCCCCTAAACCTCCCGCTGATCAGGAGGGGAGACCTGGCAACCTGACTTATTAATCAAATATTAGCCAACTCTCCTTGGCTTTTATCCTTAAACCTTAGGAGCAAACACTTTAGGGTTATTTTTCCTCTAAGTCATTTGGAGGTTGGCAGCCCTACTTACAGCAGCTTAGCAATTTACTTTATGGCAGTTTTGAAAGTAGAGTTGCAAGGCACAGCAACTGACAGGAATCTGAATGGCAGGGACATGGGGAGTGCAGTTAGTGAGTGTGATGTCACACCTCTCTAGGAATCACCAGAAACTCTATGGTAAAACCATAGAGTGTCTGGCAATTCTTAGAAGAGACTGACAATTTTTTTTGGGGGGGTGGGGGGTGTTCCCCAGAAGTTCCATTATACCATTGGCCCAACAGTGATTTTATTATTTTTCTTTTGCCACAGTCAACTGATGTCAGTTCTGGATTTTCCTCAGAAGTGATACCATGCTGTTATATTGCCAGCAAAAATATTTTTGGTATATTTTTCTCCCATTTCTGCTCAGAGGGTTGCCAGCGGGAAATCTGCCATAGCAGGATGCCAGGAAGCCATATTTGTAACAGTTTGCAACCTAGGGTTGCCAGGTGCTCGGTGGTGGCAATTCGCCCCTCTGCCTGCCGACCACCTGAGGGTTGGCGGGGAAATGTGCACACGCGCGTGCACACCACGTGCACGGCACTTCTGGTTTACAATCAGACGTTCCGCCTTGCTAGGGGCATTTTTCTCTTAGTTTGAGTGGTAAAGGGCCGCTTTACCACCCAAACTAAGAGGAAAAGGCCCCTCGCGAGGTGGCACTTCCAGTTGTAAATTGGAAGTGATGTGCATGCGCGTCGGCGCACTCGCACAATCCCAACCGCAGCCCCATAGCCTCCCGCCAGAGGAGAGAGGGGACCTGGCAACCCTATTGCAACCCTATCTCAGCAACGAGATTGCTTTCAGTTTCTACTAGCTCTACTACATTCATCTGCAAGATTAAGAAGTTTAGGCCACACGAAAAAGCTGGATAAGTTTTTACCCTTTTTCAGTCATTATATTTGGGGATGTTTTGGGTGTATTTCCTATGATTCTCCCATTAATTATGATTCTCCCATTATATTTGAATAAGGCACTATGGGTACTTTCAGCTTAAGTAGATGCTACACAACCCCCTGGGCTTCCTGGAGTGTGTAATAAGGTAGAAAATATGCACAGTGTCCTGTTCAGGTGAACCCACACATTGTTTTTTTTTATTATTATTAACATTTTATTGGATTTTATAATACAAATTTCCCATATTAACAAACAACAATAATGGTAACATGTAATTCTAAATCCTAACTAGATGTTGTTGTAATTTCTTATATACGTTATAAACGACCTGATAACGGAAATTTTTTCGACTTCCCCATCACCTCCGTCCGCCTCTTAATAAAGTATTCTAACCCATCGTGATTGGTCTGATCTTCTTATATCTCAGTTAAGTTTCATATAACATATTCTATAAGTATAATTAATTGTAGTTCTTGATATTAATAGTATCGTTTAGATCAGATTAAAAGGTAGTCTTCCATTTCCCCCAGTCCTAATTCATATTCACAATATTTCATCCAAGCCTCCCATTCCCCCATAAATCGTGCATTGTCTTTTTGATTTAAAATGGCTGTAAGTTTTGCCATTTCCACCAGTTCAAACATTTTCAAAATCCAGTCTTTTTTCCCTGGGATTTCTGCCCCTTTCCATTTCGCTGCAAAGAGCAATCTTGCCGCTGTTGTAGCATAAATCAGAAAAGTCCTTTGTGTTAACAAGTCATCAGGTATCATGCTTAGTAGCATCATTTCTGGTGTCTTGGGTATATTTTTTGTACTATCAGTCTTACTTCATTATAAATCATATCCCAAAACTCCTTAGCTTTATCACAGGTCCACCACATATGATAAAAAGAACCAATTTCTTTATTACATTTCCAACATTTAGGGGATGTCACTTTATAAATCCTTGCAATCTTCTTATGTGTTAAATGCCATCTATACATCATTTTATATATATTTTCTCGAACTGACTGCGCATTTATTCCTTTCAGGTCTTTCGCCCATAATCTTTCCCATTTATTTAAGGTGAACCCACACATTGTAATAGAGTTGCCAGACCCCCACCAGGGGCAGGGAATCCCCCTCTTTAGGCCCCTCCAGCACCATTCAGCCAGCTGCAGGGGTTTTACTAGGTGCAAAATGAGGTTTAAGCCTTGGCACTGTTGGCACATTGACATCACTTCCAGAAGGGATGTCATCATGTCACTGGCGATATGGGAGATGCTCTTGTATTTGTGCAGAACTTTATGGTAAAAACAGCTTCTACTACAGAGTGTTTGCCCAAATATCAGAGAATTTCCCATGATGGCAGCGATGGCGTTGAGGCCTAGGCCTCATTTTGCACCTGAGGGTTGCAAAGACCCCCACCCCTCCCACACTGGTTGCCAGGGGGTACCTGGCAATCTTATATTGGAAGGGTCATGATTAGTCTGTACTCCAGGTGTGCACAGTTGGATACCCTGAAACATAACCACTGAAAAGGACTGTAGCTTTATGCTGGCTACATTTTGTCCTGGATCTTGTAGACAGATGGATTTTGGGGTAAATAAATAGTCCATAGATAAGCACTGAAGTGTTTTGGTGCAGTTCTCACCACTGCATGCCAAGCTATAGCTGCTGCATTTCTCTCTCCTAAATTTTAAATGTTATAATAAAAGAAAGACAACATTCCCAACTAATGCATTTTGTTGCCACAATTTCTTTCTGTACACGTTTAAAACTGATGCCAGTGAAAAGCAGATCTCTAATTCTCCCTTGCATTCATTCCTCATTAGCTGGCTTTTTATCCCCCTCAGTGTCTCATTGGCCTAGAAATGCCCCGCTCCATTCCTCTGGTTGTTTCTGTTCTGTTGAGTAGTGCATTCTCCATGTCTCCTGTGAGGTCTCTTCACAGTTCTCTTCATAACCAGTTCAATTATCACATGCACAGAAGTCTTTGTTTCTTTAGTGGCTTTTCTAATTTCAAACTTTAAAGTTCCTCCCCAGCCAGTCGGTAATGAAGATTGGTTAGCTGTGCATGCTACTCTGAAAGTGTAGGTTTTGCTGATTTATTTTCTGAAGAAATGAAAGACAATTTTCCATTCAAAGCTCTTCCTTTACTTATGCCTGATATGAAACACTCCAATCTTTCATTTTGCAATATATACACCTATTTTACAGGAACTAAGGGGCTAGGACTTTCAGCATGTCAAAGTTCAGGAAACACCAGCAGCATTGTGAAACCCAGTTCTGAAGACAAATAGCAGTGTGCCATGTATCTAAGCACAGAGTCTAGAAATTCAGAATACATCAGCCTGTGGGTTAGATCATGTGGGTCTGTTCTGCTAATGATGGGAAAGCCTCTTGCATGAGGGGAAGGCTCCTTGTGTTTAAGGAAAGTCCTAGGGATGTCATGATCTGCACCACAAATGTGTTTGCCAGGAGAAATTACCAGACTAGAAGGTAATACATTTAGTGATCTGATCTCAGGATTAGTTCATCAGTGCAGCAAATTCCCAGACTCCTTGTTAGGGTTGCCAGGTCCCTCTTTGCCAGTGGCGGGAGGTTTTTGGGGTGGAGCCTGAGGAGGGTGGGGTTTGGGGGATGGACTTAGAGTCCACAGAGTCCAATTGCCAAAGCGGCCATTTTCTCCGGGTGAACTGATCTCTATCAGCTGGAGATCAGTTGTAATAGAAGGAGGTCTCCAGCTAGTACATTGAGGTTGACAATCCTACTTCTTTTGAACTTGCTTCTGGCAAACAGCACTTACAGCACCCGCTGAATTTCTGAGTAAACCATCTGAGGGTGGCACTTTAGTCTCCAAAGTCTGGAATGACAGCCCCCAGACTATAATGATGGTCTTTGGGATTAGAATGAGTGTTTTTCCAGGGCTGTTGTGCCACCCAGACCACCCCTAAACTGGCTTACTCACATTCAAGTCCCCTTTTATTCCATGAGCTTACTCCCAAGTAAAAGATGGTTTCTTTGGGAATCGTCCTCGCGTGTGTAGATTTGCAGTGTTCAGCTTTTATTAGTGTTATGTGTAGCAAAGAAAAATACAAAATTGGGACAGAAGCCTAACCGGGTGGTATGACCTAGTGGTTGAAGGGTTGGTGTCCTCCTGTCCCCTTCCTCCTAACAAGAAACATGGGGATTGTAGCTGGGAAGTAAGTGGAATCATTCCAGGAGTGTTTTGGCCTCCCAGTTCATCTTTAATCGGGTCTATTAAAATGAAGGGCCCAGCCTCATTCCACTTGCAGAAATCATATTAAACCTACCCCCTTGTTCTTCGAAACCTGTTCTTTCTTTTATGAATAGCAGCAACTATGGCTGAGCTCCTTTGAAAAACAGCTAAGTTGTTAGCAATAAAACCAGGCTCGCCGGCTATACTCAGAATTCCTTAATGTGAACAACAAAAGGTAGAATCTGCTTTAAAACTAATACATTTTGGAAGGCTAATATCACAATGGCTGCAGATAAAATAATTATGTCTGTGCAATAGTGACCTGCGTGCCTGAAAGCCGAGTGTGTGTAAGTGCTGTTGTGCAGCCACACCCTCTTTCTCTTCTTCGCGACTTATGTCGGCGTGGAGTCATGTCGGCTCCTATGCCAATTGCCCCCCCCTTCAGGATTGTGCTCAAACTTTTGCAAAAAATATTGATACCAGAAGCTAAAATGGGTGGACCAGAAACATATACAATAGCAATATATGTAAGTAAAAAGAAACAAAAACTGCTTATCCAGTCAACATTTTATATAAATAATAGAGTTGCTATTAAATTTCAATTAAAACCCCTAAAGTGAATTTTGAGGTTATTCTAGGCTAAATATCTGCAAGAGTTTCAAGAGAACTTTAAACTTTAAATATGTAAGTCCGTGTGCACACACACACACACACACATGAACCTCACAAGCAATATTTCTTAGGTGTATAGGACAACATCTCTAGAGAATATGTACAAAATCTATTGGCTAGGTACTCTTGAGGGATAGATAATTTCTCACTCCATTTCCTTTAGTTTTACCTTCAGAATCAGGGACATTGCTTCTGATGACACACCTTCATAGCTTGTGAAGTTGCTAATGAGCCATACTCCAGAATCTTCTGTGCTTTGAACAAAAGAGCGTGCTGCAGTGTCATAATCTCACCATGTAATTCAGTGGTTTTTTTTTCTGGATCGGAGGTCTCTTTCTCTTATGTAAAGCCTGGATTAAGGTGAATATCACCCTTTAAGTTAAATCACACTTCCACATCCACTGAAGGCTTTGTTCTACTGAAGGCAAGCGGTTGCTGTAGCAACGTGATCTATTTTATTGGGTAATAAAATAGAAGAATAATGAAAGAGCACAATAGATGTGCACCTTGATAGACACCCAAATAGTATAGCAGCATCTTTACCAGCCATTCAAAATTGCTATTCCTGGTGACTTTTAAAAAATTCAGAAACAAAGGACCAGGACAATGCTTCTGCTTAGAGAAGTGTTTTACTTCAACCAGTACTGTATTCCCCTATCCTTTTAGGCGAAGGTTCAAATTGACATTGACAAAAGGAAAGCCTCTATGCAAAAGAATACATAGATGTCAATCTGATATTAAAAATCACTATATTCAGAAAGCAGTGGGGAAACATGCTAATCTTCCAAGGCATACTGTTGTGGTTCTAAAGGTTACAGTGTTCCTACAAATGCACTTCAATGGGACACAAAAAACTTTGGAACTCCCTCCGCAGGGATATTTGTCTAACTCCCTCTATTGGTGCCTTTTGCCAGCAGGTGAAGAGTTTTTTTGTTTTATCTGGAATACTCCAAATAATGGTTATTGGCCCTCCTTCTAGTGTTTGTTTTAAATTGCATTTTACAATTTTATCTGTATTTTTAATTGTTTCAGTGTTTCAATGGTTATATGTTTGCCACCTTGTGGGCTCTGGATGGGTGGATGGGTGGAATGGTGGCATAAAAATGTTTCAAATAAATAAATAGTTTAATCAAGATTCTTCAAGTGATTCATCACTATCCTGTCCCCAGACTTGAACAAGGACACTTGTGCAATGGATGCACACTTCAGGCATCTGAAGTAAGCTCTGACTGACAAAAGCTCATGCTGAAATAAATGTGGTGTCTTTACAGATGCGTCTGTATTTCCACTTAAGTTCCATGCTGAGGATGCACAAATGGTACAATCAATCTGTTCTGAAAGTACAACCACCATAAAAAGCAACTGGCCTATGTGAATACTCTCGTCATTGTCTTTAATATAATGGAGAAAATCTAATTGTCAGGGTATTGCATTGTTTTCCATTGCAACCTAAAGACAAGTTACATGCAGGATAGGCGCTGAAAAGGTAATATAAGAGTGTATGGATTTCTGATGATTTAGAAGATTCTTCAGTTCCAGTTGCAATGTCTTGGACCAGTGAATTGAAGGAGGAAGCAATTTTTGTTGATAGTCCCCCCCACCACACACAAAGACCCATTGTAGACCTCCATCTCTTCCCCAAGCTGTTCCCATGGTCTGCTTTCTCCCAGGAGCAGCATTTGGGGGACATTTTGGCTGGCAGCAGGAGGTGGAGGGGTGAAGTCTGTGGACAGGAAAATCTCTGGTGGATCCAAGCCAATAATTCTAAAATCCTGGGATACTATCCACAATGAGTCACAGAAAGCTTTGTAGATAGGAAGCTGTGTTTCTTATACCTACCACCATGGGATGCATGACTTTTGCAGCAGCAGGGATACCAGAAGCCTTGGCCCGAATAAAAAAATAATCCCACTAGTAGGTCCCCTCAGAAAAAGCAAGGGGAACCTCTTTCTGGTGGCACAATTTAAAAAAATGAATTCTATCTGGGTTTTGACATTATGCTTTGTCTTTCCTCTAATTAAGGAAGTTAACTACAATGCAACAATTTATAAACTCAGGGCAGATGTTAAAGGGTGGAGAAAAACTATCACTAATTTGCCGTAGAAATAGGAGACCATCTGTACAGCGAGTAACAGCATATTTCACTCATTTTAGCGCCAGCAAAGTGAATACAGTATTCAGAGTCTGAGCTGTAGTTCATTCAGTACTTGAAACAGTTTGGTTTTAATGTTAAAATCATGTTGAGAATATTCCCATCATTCACACCCTCCTACATGTTCACAAGCAAATCATTGCACATCTCTTTTTTTGCTAAACGTTTATAATGTTGAACAGAAAAAAAATCAGGGAAATAAAACACAATATAAGATGACAAGTCTGTGAGAAAACATAAGCTAGTCAAAGTAATGTTGAATAACTTTGATACTGCTTAGATGCAGCTATTAAATCAATCATTGTGAAATTGAAATGAAATAACAATACTCAAAGAAGCCCTTCTAATAATTTTAAAATAACATATGTAGGTGGCAGTTCTTCATTTACATCTCTTCCAAATTTATATTTTTGAAATAGAAAGCACTTAATGTTAAACTCTTATTTTTATGTTGTATGTGTGTGTGGGGGGGGTTGCTTTTTGAAAATTCTCAATTGATGTGTCGGTTTTGCCACTATTAGTTGTTCTCAGACACGTTTTACCAATTCTTTAATGATAGCAAAGGGGGATAGTAAAGTATCTTCTTCTATTATGGATTTTCTAACCCCAACCCCAAGATGGCATTTGCCAAATGGTGATGGTGAAAGTGATTACTAAAATAGCCTGAAGTCTGAGGAAAGAGCTTTATATATAAGAAATTATTAGGTGCAGTTGTTTTCTTTTTTCAAAAATAGAATTGAAGTACTATTTTCTTCAGTGTGTTGCATAGAGTGAAAGGGTTGTTCTGAGTTCCAGTAATTTTTGAAATAACCATACTATTGAAAGGACAGGAACTGATTGGCAGGGATGATTCTTGGTTTCTTTGGAGGCTATTGCCACCATTCTCATGTCTAGTTGTTCTTAATGGACTCAATGAATGTGTCCCCCTCCCCTGTGGCTAATTTTAAGTGTTGTCAGAGATGCATGCTTTCACACCATATCCTCAAAGTGAAGAGAATGGAGAGCAATCATACCAGGCTGAGGTAATTCAACTGACTCAGACTATGGAGCTATTCTTTCAAGAGGAGTGCAACTCCATCCAGAACAGGTGACACCTTAAAAAAAATTACCAGTAGCACTCCATCTTGTCAGAATTAAGCTTCATTTTATTAGCTCACATTCACTCCAGAACTGCCTCCAGGCAGTGGTTCAGGGTTTCTACAGCCTCCCTGGGATTGGTCAGAAGCACAAAATAGAACTGAGTGTCATCCGCATATAGGGTTGAGCATATAGGGTTGCTTGGGAAATACTTGGAGATTTTGGGGCAGAGTCTAAGGAGCACGGGGTTTGGAGAGGGGAGGGACTTCAATGCCATAGAGTCCACTTGCCAAAGCAGCCATTTTTCTCCAGGGGAACTGATTTCTATCACCTGGACAACAGTTGTAATAGCAAGAGATCTCCAGCCATCACCTGGAGGTTGGCAACCTTATCCACATATTGGTGACAACTGAGACCAAATTTCTGGATGACCTCACCCAGCAGTCTCATGTAGATGTTAAACAGCAAGGTCAATAGGGCTGTCAAAAAAAAAAATTCGGTACAGTTCGGATTCGGCCGAATTTGGCCCTTGTGGGTTCGGTACGTGCCGAAGTCCGAACTCCCCCACTTCGGATCCGTTCAATTCGGCGGGAATTCAAAGTTCGGAAACAAATTCGGCCCAATAAAGCCATTAAAAACACAACCGCGCCTTTCCGCGGCTCTGGGGGGGGCATTTTTGGGCTTAGAGGTCCCAAACCTTTGGCAGAGCTTCAAAGGACGTTTATTGAAAGACTCCCCAAGTTTTGTAAAGATTGGGTCAGGGGGGGCTGAGATATGGGCCCTGAAAGGGGTCCCCCCCACCCTTAATGTTGTGCATCTCTCAGCAGAGCTTGCCGCCCACGCACAAAGCTCCCAGCCTGACAACAGCGGAGAAATTAGCAAAACAACTGCAAACACAACCTTGTTAAACAACACCTTTGCAACACACAACTGAAACCTCCCCCCTCAAACCAGGGAGCGAGAGACTCGAGGGGGAACACACACCCCAGGCAGAACCGACGAAAGCCCCCTTTGGCTTCCCCCCCACCTACAGAAACTGCTCCCTCCCCCCACACACACAGACTCTGCTTTCCCCCCCACACACACACATACACAGGAGAAAAATTATAGATTAAAGCCCCCAAAGGGGTCTTACTGTGGCTGTCTTCTGTTCCATCAGAACGGGCTGTAATCCAAGATGATTCCAATTAGGCACGGAACGTTTTGCTCTGGAGAGATGTACACAGGATCGGATCGGCTGCCCCATTCATCCCAATAGGGGAAAGGGGAAAGCCCATATCTCGGGACCCCCTGACCCAATGTTCACAAAACTTGGGGGGTTCCTTAAGAAGCTTAATCTAAAGTTCCAGTGAAAGTTTTGTGTCTGCACCCCCAAAAATGCGCCCCCTGCAGCCATGGAAAGAGAAAAGGGGGGAAGCGATATTTCTGCCCCCACTGAACCCATCTTTACAAAACTTGGGTGGTATCTTAAGAATAATTCACTGAAGCTATGCTAAAGGTTTGGGGGCTATATCCCCAAAAAAGCGCCCCCTGCAGCCACATAAATGGAAAAGGGGGGAGGGAAAAGGGGGAGAGCCCATATCTCGAGACCCCCTGACCCAATGTTTACAAAACTTGGGGGGTATCTTAAGAACACTGGTCTGAAACTCCGCTCAAAGTTTGGGATTTGTACCCCAAAAAATGTGCCCCCTGCAGCCATGGAAAGAAAAAGGGGGGAGCCCATATCTCGGTACCCCCTGACCCAATGTTTACAAAACTTGGGGGGTACCTTAAGAAGCTTCATCTGAAGTTCCAGTGAAAGTTTTGTGTGTGCACCCCAAAAAATGCGCCCCCTGCAGCCACAGAAAGGAGCGAATGTGCACAAGCACCCCACACACACACACGAGGATTTCTCTCTCTCTCTCTCTCTCCCTGGCCGGGCCGCACATCAGCTGATTCCTCCAGTACTCAATCCTGACTGATTGGCCAGAAGAAGACCCAGCTTGCCCACCGATTGGCCGGGGGAGGAGAATGCTGCTTACTGACGGTTATGCTGCTTACTGATGGCCGAATTGGCCGAATTTATTCGCGAACTCCCGAACTCGCTGAATTCGGCCCCCCCGGTTGCCCGCCAGTTTTGAATTCGGATCCGTCCGAACAGAAAAGCACCGAATCAGGGGAAATTCGGTTGATTTTCAGTTCGGACCGAACCGAATTGACAGCCCTAAAGGTCAACAAAATGGAGCCTTGTGGGACTAAGGTTGCCAAGTGCCAGGTGGTGGTGGGCAAACCCCCGCCAATCCACCTGGCTGCCCACCGACCAACTGAGGGTCGGCAGGCAACACGTGCATGCGCGCCTTCCTGAGGCGCCATGACACTTTCGGTTGTAAACCGGAAGCACTGCATCGTAAGGGGTTATTTACCACTCAAACTCCTAGTTTGGTAAAAGAAGGCCCCGTGGCATTGCAGTACTTCCGGGTGTAAACCTGAAGTGCTGCGATCGCGTTGGCACATCCGCGTGCATGCGCGCAATCTCACACACCACCCAAAAAACCTCCTGCAGGAGCAGAGGAGGAACCTGGTAAGCCTATGTGGGACTCACAGGCCAAAGGCCAAGGAGCTGAGCACCACCTTTTGAAACTGCCCCTCCAGGTAAAACCAGAATCACTGCAAAATGGTGCCTCTCAATCCCAGCCTGGAAATTCAGTCTAGAAGGAAACTATGATCAATGATATTGATGTGGTAAACGGGGGTTCGTGGGGGGGAGAGAGAGACCTGAGATCGTTATTTCAAGAAAACAGTTTATTTGCAGCTGCTGACTCAGAGGCCCTAATGGGCAGAAATCTCTGAGTCCCGATCGTACTGAGGGAGAGATATTTATCCAGCTTCAAGATATGACAACCCATCAACATTCAGGGTAAAGCTGATAAGCACTACAGACATAGAGGCGGCAGTAAAGAGACAGTTTCACCCAGTTCTTGTTATGGTTTACTGTAACCCTCCGTGACTCTTGCCCCAATTACAACAGACATAGACACACAGAGATATCCTGCCCAGCAACAAGCTATTCCCTTGCTGTCCTAATACATTTCAATACATTTACAGAAAGGAAAAGAGATTATTACCAATTGCTAAATCAGTGGATCTTCCATAGTCGGGGGAAGTCTACCTTGCTGTCTCAATATCAAAATCTGTTAAGAGGTCCAGGGAATTAATAGAGTTTCACTCCCTCCATCTATCTCCTGCTGTAGGTCATTCACCAGGGTGAGTAAGGCTGTTTCAGGCCTATAACCAGGCCTAAAACCTGATTGGAAAGGATCTAAACCAGGGGTGGGGAACGTCAGGCCCAGGGGCCGTTTCAGGCCCGCAAAATCATTTGGTCTGGTCCTTCATGGGTCCTGGTAGATCTCTTGCTCAGAAGGATCGAAGACTGGCGCTCTGCCCCCTCCCTTGGACAGGAATAGCCTCTCTTCAAGGTTGTCCTAAAAGGCAGTGGCAGACCGGCCATTGTGGCCATTTATGCATGGTTTTTTTTTTTTTTTTGCCTTGGATTTGCCTCTCTCTAGATCAGGGGTGGGGAACGTCAGGCCCGGGGGCCATTTCAGGCCCGCAAAATCATTTGGTCTGGCCCTTGGTGGGTCCTGGCAGATCTCTCGCTCAGAAGAATCAAAGACTGGCATTTCACCCCCTCCTGCAGACAGGAATAGCCTCTCTTTTGTATGGCCCAAGAATGATGTTATAAATATCCAAATGGCCCTTGGCAGAAAAAAGGTACCCCACCCTTAATCGAAACAATCCTGAATAAATTAGTTTTGAACAACTGGGGAAATTTTAACCACTTGATGAGATGTCTAAACAAGGCACCAACAAATCAGGAGTTTATAAAATAGCATTTCAGAAATGCATGCTGGAAGATTGTATTCTCATTTCTCCTAATACTAATCTACATGTGTGGGTTTTGGTTCCCTAGGTATTTGTTTGGAAGGTTTATATCCAACCTTTCTGCCATTTAAATAGCACATAAGGCTGCACAATAGCACATTAAACCAAAATAAAAATCATTATATCATTATCTAAGGCTGTCTAAAACAAGCAGCAAGCTACAGAATTTTTAAAAATGATCACAAGAGCATAAAAGCAGTAATGAAAAAAAGTAAATGCTAAAAGCGATAATCAGTACTAAGCTGGGCAGCGAATCTCACAGTCTGGAGCTCCAGGTGAAACATTTCCTGTTTCACATCTCTTAAAGCAGGCATGCAAGACAGGTCACCAGTAGCTGGTCTTGGATCACGGTCAGGCTTGTATAGGCTGAGCCTATTAGGCAACTATAATAGCTTGAATCTACAGATTTCAATATTAGGCAGTTGCTGGTCATAAAACTATAGAATTCTGGAGCATTTTAATAGCTAACACAGTGGAACTCCACCGTGGCTTGAGAAGAGCCACTTCCAGAAGCTACCCAAATAGTTATATTTACTTCCATCCCTGGCTGGAGGCCTGTACTTCAGGAAGGTTCATAGTTAATCCATTTCTCCTGCAGTGGCTGTTACAAAGTGGAAACCACCTGCTAACTGCAAGTCCCATCAGTAGGGTTGCCAGGCCCCTCTTTGCCACCAGCGGGAGGTTTTTTGGGCGGAGCCTGAGGAGGGCGGGGTTTGGGGAGGGGAGGGACTTCAATGCCATAAAGTCCAATTGCCCAAGTAACCATTTTCTCCAGGTGAACTGATCTGTATCAGCTGGAGATCAGCTGTAATAGCAGGAGATTTCCAGCTAGTACCTGGAGGTTGGCAACCGTACCCATCAGGAAGGGCCTTGGCCTAGGGTTGCCAGATTAGGAAATACCTGGAGATTTTGGGGGTGGAGCCTGAAAAGGGCAGGAGTTGAGAGGGGAGGGACTTCAATGGGGTATAATGCCCTAGAGTCCACCTTCCAAAGTGGCCATTTTCTCCAGGTGAACTGATCTCTCTCACCTAGAGATCAGATGTAATAGTGGGAGATCTCCAGCCACCACCTGGAGGTTGTAGCCCTATCTTGCCCATTTTCCTGAAACTTGGGGTTAGTACCATATTGAGGAGCTGTGCTTAGAAGAACCACGAGTGTATGTCAAAGAGACACTTGTGTAGGCTTACCACCATCCATGTGGGGCCTGGAGATGTGCTGACATTACAACTGATCTCCAGCAGAGATCTGTTCCCCTAGAGAAAATGCCTGCTTTGGAGGGTGCTTTCTATGGTGTTATACCCTGATGATGTACGTCGTTTCCATAAACCCTGATCCGCCTAGGCTCCCCAAATCTCCAGGAATTTACCAATCACGTGGGAGCAAAAATACACATGTGGCTACAAAGCCACTGACTAAATATCACTGGACTAATATTAACGTTTCATGAACTTTCATAGGTTGCATCCTACTGCATTTGATCCATGGAGCAGTACAAAAAGACGGAAAGTAGACATTCATGGATTCATACTTATATTTTTTGAAGTTAGAAGTGAACACAGTGGGACTAAGACATCTTCTGTGGTGGCATCTGGTAGTGTCTGTTCCATACTTTCAAGCTTTGGTGGTCAGGGACTTGCCTGCTCTAAGGGGATCTTGAGTTCATTTGTGCTCTTGTAGAACTGGGACAGACCTCTTGCCTTTCTTTGTCTTTAGGCCCTGGTGTGTGTGTGTGTGTTTTAAAATATACCCTTGAAATAAGATTGGAATCTGTGCTGATGTGATTTCAGAGGGAAGTCTGCATGTGCAGAATGGATAGCTCTGTGATTGCTGCTTTCACTAAATCACTGTCCTCACATGATCAGTCTTCTTCTTAAGAACAATATGGGAATATGGCTGAGCCTGTAAACATCCAACTTTTGGGGGGAAAGCCCTAAATGCTTCACTTGGCAGGCAACTCAAAGCCACCACTGAACTCCTTATATCATTCTTGAAGCCTCATGCTAGCTGGGTGGCTGGTCCTGTTTCACTGGAAATTGTTCTGGCAGCTTGTAATTGCCAGTGCATTTCTGTGCTCCATTCTTTGTTCCTCTCTGAGCCATGGCCCACAGAGAGTGATGTGGCTCCAGCTAATGCTAAAAAAATTACTCTCTCAAAAATGCTGGGGGGAAATAAAGTGGTTTCAAAGGAGCCAGACGGGACTGAGAAGGAGTTTCTTTCTAAAAATTATGGCTTCCAGGAACATGGCAATAGCTCAAATGCACTGCAGTGAAGTGATCCATTGGATGTGGAGGAGACAGGAAAGGATAATGTTGGCTGATTCGTAATAGTTTGGATTATTTCACTTGCCAGAGAAAAAGAGTGATCACACTTTTGATATATTTATTGACTACAGTAAGCAGGAATGTTGTCCTTCTGGGTAAATAATTATGTAAAATCTTATAATATGCACTTGACATTTCTCAAGAATTTACTGCAAAGTACACTATCCCAAATCCTGCATGGTAGAAAACAAATTGATGAGGATTGTGCTATTGAAGCGAAGTATGTATGCAAAAGCCTGTTTATTTCCTAAAACACATAAATACTTAGCCTTGCTGAATTCACAAGCATTAAAAAAAAAACACGTTTTCTTCGCATCATCTCATATTGCCATTCCTGCTGCTCCTCATTACCCAGATTGCACTCTTGTGTTTGATGCTGGAGAGATCCATGACCTCACCAAAACAATTTTTGTTAACGCAAACCATTATCTTGCAACACAAAGGCCTGAGACACATCTGTCAACAACTGCTCTGCCAAGTCACCCCACAAGTATTTGATTATGATTTCATAAACAGAAACATTTCTCCAAAGATCTTTGACAAATCTTTGAGTGGGCCAGGGAAGAGCATGAAGACAGCTGAATTAAACAAAAGTTCTGCTGCAATGCAAACCATTTTCGTCTCCCTTGGTGAATTAAGCAGCTCAAGAAACACCAAACCCTTAAGGGTCATTAAGAACAGAACAATGTAAAAAGCAATTCTTTCTTCTGCTGAAGTATTTCAGCTAGTAAAACAAAGCAGCTGATCAAGATATGTTTCTAAATGTTTGCTTCGGCGATTATGAAAGCAGATTAGATATGTTCCAGAGACATGTTAGGCACTCTGAAATCCCATTGAAATGATGGGATTTCAGACAGTCAAACTTAAGCTCCATTGCGTTCTTGGAGGCAAGGTGCCTTTTTTAGTACACACACCACAGCAAGATAGCTGGGTTTGTCCCCAACGTTCATCCAACAAGAAGCAGCAGCCAGTCCCGGCTCTCTGGAAATGAATGTATTGTATCCAAGCACACACAAACAGAAGGATGTTGTTGTGGTGGATCTTCCCACCCGTTTGGTTTCCTCTGCAGTCCTCTGCAGTCTCTGAAACCCTACTGTGGATGGTCAGAGCCTCTCCTGAGAACAGCACCCTGTGGCGTGCCGTGGGGGTCCAAAAGAATGGAGAATCAGCCCAAATTGCTCCTTGGCTGCTTTCATGGCATCTCCTCCAGACAAGGAACAGCAAGGAGATGACGAGCCTTCCTTTTTGCTTCCTTTGTGCACTGTGGCATGTTGTTCAGCAAAAAGCCAATCCTCAGTATTGGCTTTTTTGCTATAGCACAGGAGAGTGCAGGGGAGTGGGAAGGTAGACAGTCAGTTTATGCAAACTCCTTCTATACATAGAGTTTGGATCCATCCCAGGGTCTGAAGCCCTGTGGGCTGTGTCAAACAATGGCACAGTGATGTGGACCTTAGGGTCTCCACCTTGAAAATGAAAGGAACTTTGTAGCTGCATTGTGTCCTGAATTGCTGTTTATACCTTTGTCCTTTCTGTTCTTCAAAATATTTCTGTCCAGTCCAAGCTGTAGGGTTGCCAGCTCTGGGTTAGGAAATATCTGGAGATTTTGGGGGTGGAGTTTGTGGAGGGCTGGGTTTGGAGAGGGGAGGGACTTCAATGCCATAGAGTCCAATAGCCAAAGTGACCATTTTCTCCAGAGGAACAGATTTCTATCACCTGGAGATCAGTTGTAATAGCGGGAGATCTCCAGACACCACCTGGAAGTTAGCAACTCTACCAAGGTGTCTTACATATATGTTTATATTTCAGTCTTTAGCCATTTTTGCCTAGTTTAGGTGTTTGATGTCTCTGACCAGCCCGAGTCATAATTGGAACTGACTGCTTCCATCTCTGAATTTGTGTGAGTAGCCTTCTAATTTCCTGTGGGAAGAAGAAGAAAAGCTGATTTTATACCCCGCTTTTCTCTACCAAAAGGAGTCTCAAAGCAGCTTACAATCACCCTCCCTTCCCCTCCCCACAAGAGACACCTTGTGAAGTAGGTGGGTCTGAGAGAGTTCAGAGAGAACTGTGTCTAGCCCAAGGTCAACCAGCATTCCAGAGTGGGGAATCAAACCCGGTTCTCCACTCAAACCACTATTAACCACTACACCATGCTGTAAACATAGGCACACAATCCATTAATCTGAATCTTTGTGAGACTTGCTTACTATGTTCTACACTTGGGGTTACATTGCATTATTTTTCTAAAATATACAAGCATTTTAAAAAGTCTTGGCTTTCCTAAGTGCAGTTTGCGGTACAGTGCAAAGGAGAAATACATACATATCGACACATTTACTGGCAAAGTTGGGGTCTGTACTTCATTAAATACTTTGACTATTTAGATTAGAGCTTTATAACTATAAAACTGGATGCTCATGTCTGTGCATTGGTGTGCAAGACAAGGTTTTTACAACAAAAAAACATGCAAGGCAGAAACTACAGCAGCTACTGAGTTATTTGCTCTTTGTTTGTTTTAATCCCCACAATATTTTTAGTTGTGTCTCCTTCTTTTGCAAGGCTGTAACCTACAATATTTAGTACTTACAAAATGACTTCAGTGACATGGTTTTCCCCGCTCCTCTCTTCCATGAATTTCTTCTTTCTATGTAGAACACTTTTACGCCAGTCAGCACATCGGAGTTGTAACTGAGGGTATAACCATTGTTTATAGGTTTTCTGTAGATTTTTATTACAGCTGTGACATTAGATTGATGGACTATTTCCATCTTGTTCCTTGCCAATTGCTCTCTGAATGGATACATGACGGCAAGATGGATGTGTGACGGGACCATGGCGGAGAGACAGCTGTTGCAATAACAATAGCTGCTGCCTTGAAACGGTGTTAACCTCTTATTGTTGCTGCTAATTTCCTTTACTCGAACATTTAACAAAATCTAGAGGAAAGGAGGGAGAAAAGAAGACTTATAAAAAGGACAGCAAGGGAGATGACAATCATCCTTTCTGGCCCAATTAAGGCAATTCCCTACTCTATATGAAGAAGTCCTCAAGGAACCTTTCAAAGGAGAATACTGCTATGTTCTAGACAGAGCCAAAGGTTAGCAGGGCTAGAAAAGAGATTTACTTTCCACTGAGGGAAGATAGGAAAATTGTCTGAAATTTCACAGCAGGGAATACCCAGGTCTTGCCTGAGGAGAAGCATGAACTTGCCAAGAAGCAACCATTTGGAGGTTTGTGTCAGGGAAAAAATGCTCTGAGATAAGTCATCACTTTCTTTGAACACTTAAAAGTGTGAGGTTTATTTACTGTTTCAAAGAGCTACTGGTGTTCTCTCTGGAGAGATGTTAGAAACTGAGGCGGAATATCTCCAGCCCAGTTTTAACATTTGAAATGCTGTCATTGGCTTCATTTAGCAGCACACCCATAGCCCAAGGAAGGAGAAGGGAAGGAGACTGGCTCTCCCCGTCAAGGTTAAATACAGACATGTTATTATGGTTGTTTGATTGTTGGGAAAGTAAAATGGGATCCAGGTACCGCAAAACTTTCCTGCACTACAGTTTGTTTATCGTGATGAAGTATTCATTAGAGCAAGAGGTGTCCATCATATACAAATGCATCAGTTGCAACTAGATTTATTACTTGGCAAACTTTTTTTTTAAGTGACTGCTGTGACTTCAAAGTGACTCCGTCATTCTCACTCCTTCAATTCCTTCTACATAGCTGAGGAACTGTGGTGCAGTTGCTAAAACTAGTGGCTGGAGAATCCCAGGTTCAAATGCACTTTAACCAAGAACTTACTAGGTAAGCTACTTTAATTTTTCACTATCTCAGTCCTCCACCTGTTATCTGAGAATAGGGGTGTGCATTTGGCAAGGCTGACCTGAAAAATACTTTATCTGTTGTTGTTGTTGTTTTGGTGGGGAGGTCTGCCCCCCAAAATGGCAGTGATTTATGGGAACCAAAAAGTGGATCCCAAATAATACTGAAAAAATTCCAGCATTTTCTGGGCTGCTGTGGTTCTGACACCATTAAAACACTGTGGGGAATCGCCTCCCCCTCCCTCCCCACCTCTCCCTCCCTCACTTACTTGCAATGCTGATGCCACCTCCAAAGTCCACATGGGCTCGGAGGGGGCAGGTGATGAAGAGCTGAATGCTGGGCTTGGCCTGGCTGGGCCCAGCATTCAGCTCTGCGCTGCCACCTTCAAAGTCCACGTGGGTCTCGGAGGCAGCAGGCAGCACAGAGGTGAACGCTGGGCTCAGCTCAGGTGAGCCGAGTCCAGTGTTCAGCTCTGTGCCGCCTGCCACCTCTGAGACCCATGTGGAGTTCAGAGGCAGCATTTTTTACGTTCGGGTTTAATAAATAAAGGTAAAGGTCCCCTGTGCAAGCACCGGGTCATTCCTGACCTATGGGGTGACGTCACATCCCGACGTTTCCAAGGCAGACTTTGTTTGCGGGGTGGCTTGCCAGTGCCTTCCCCAGTCATCTTCCCTTAACCCCCAGCAAGCTGGGTACTCATCGGGTTTAATAGACCCCCCCAAAATTTTGAATCTCCGAAAAAAGCAAAAATAAAACCCACCCCATACTGGTATGAGTCTTGACTTTTTTCAAATTTTTCAAAAAATTCCAGGTCTATTAAATTTGAACCTGAAAAATACATAAACACACATATACACACAAAAGGATCACACCCCTACCTGGGAATAATAATATTGGCTTTCATTACAGGCCTGTTGTAAGGTAAGATTTCAGTGGATTTAAGTGTGCTTGATCCACCTGAGGACAAAACACATTAACCGGAAACCAATGTATAGTTAAGCATCCTTAAACCCATTGATTTGGGTTGGTTTAAGTGCACTTCAGTGTGTGCTCTATTTTGGCTATTTTGAATCCAGAATATGCCATTCACATCATTTCCTGTGGTCCCACAATACTAGCACTAATACATTCCAAATACGAGTGGTCTCTGTTGATAAACTGACGCTTACTCCTATGCCCCAACGATGCAACTTATAAAGGAATCACTGCTGGTGACTGTGTTATTTGGAATTTCAAGTGTCATGTGTGTAACTGATAGAAGCTTCTTATCAGAACTAGAAAAGTCTCTCCCACAATCTAAATGCTTTAATAATTGTTATAGACTGTTTGTGCATATAGGCTTTCTTTGTGCAATATTATTTTATTTGTTGAATAATTAATATTTTAATTGCATTCTTTTTTAATCAGATTAAAAGAAATACATTAAATAATTAAGAATATTATTGCTAATTATACTTTATTCTGTTTGCTGAATTTGTTTTGCAATAGCAGTTTAAACTTGCTGGTGAACTTACATTTTGAAACTACTTGCAGAATCAAGTAATAGTGGAGGTCAGCACAGGAGCATGGTTTGGAATTCAGATGAATTATTTTTCTCTCTAAAGCCACTGTTTTAGGTCCTCAGATAAAGATGATCACCTTGTGTAATATATTATGACAAATACAGAGCTGGGATATGGTTTTGCAATCAGTCTGCCATCTGGAAATTGTAGAAGGGATGAAACAAGGCAGAGAAAAGTGAGCAGGAACCAGCAGCAGGTCAGAATCAGGCAACAGAAGGAAGCAGATCACAAGGGTGATGTGGTATTAACCATGAAATAATATGGGAAATTACTTGGGACAGTGAACTCCAGACCAGTGCCCATTTTTGGCCTGCAGTCTCTGTCTTTACATATCAGTACAGTTTTGACTTTTGCTTCAGGTAATGACTAGACGGTTTTAGGAATTATGAAAAGCAGGGAACCAACCGGGAACTCATTACTTACTTTGTGTCAAATTACAGGAGGGGGGGAATCACTCAGATGTGCATTTCTACAGAAGTACTGTGAGTAGGTAGGACACCTATTTCTAGAATTCTGAAACTGACATTTATAGATCTATAAGGATCCATAAGAATCAATGCAACTAGGAAGGCAATCTTGCACTGATCAGTGTCATGCGATGAACATGCTTCAAGTTCTACCCCCAAGTGGCTGGTAGAAAGGTTAAACAAAGAGTCTTGGTGGAGTTGTATTGTATGGCCCTTAAAAGTACCTTCTGGAAGGAGAGGCAGAGTCTGGATCAGGACCACAGCACAGGGAAAAGGGATTAATTTTTCCTATCCATCATATTTTGTCAGAAATAGAAATTAATGGTGGAGCCTTCCACTGGTGGAACAGACCTCTTCTGCTGGGCCAAGCAGAAGAGGAAAGCTCCATCATTTTTTAAAAAATGTAATATTTGGATCTAATCCATTCTTTTTATTTACCCGTATGAATTTAGTTCATTGACATGGTAGTTAAACTATATCAGAAGACAGTTGTGGATTTCACTCAGATGGAGATTTGCTCAGACTTACCTTGTTCTTTATACTTTAAAAAAATGATGATCAGCATTTTTTAAATTGCAGCATGATACTACTCCCCAATTACCAGCACATTCTCTTAGATATCAAAGGTGATAAAGTGTTAATAGTGAAGATAGAGGGTATATGTACTGAGTCTCTAGTCAGAGAGAAAATTAACCAGCAAAGTAATTTGAAATACGCAAAAGATAAAATGAGGTGAGCATGCCCATTAGACAAATAATATGACAAGGATCTTAAAACAAGGACCATCTGAATACAAGATGGATTCAATATAATTTGATTTAGGTGGAAAGGAAGTCCTCATGGGTAAACTAAGAGAGAGGGAATGCACAGAACATAGTCTCAAAGGGGAAAGAGTCTGTTCTTTCCCTCTGCCATTTCTCATGCTCCTGAACACTGCCAAAAGACTGTAATTGCTACAATTATTCTACAAAGCAAGCTTGCAAATCTTCCCTTAATGTAAAGATTTTTTTTGTAGATCTAGTGTTGAATTTCTGGAAAATGTATTGTGTGCTAATGTTTATCTAATTATTTTTCCCCCCTGACAATCCCAGTCAGGAGACACTATCAAATGAAGTAAGGGATGTCAATACATGTGCATTCATACACAGATGTCTGGGTTTCTTGCCAGCACTTCCTAGGATTTTACTCTAGAACTACTGATATGTGTTTTTTGTACTCAGCTTTAGTTTCACAATGGGATATAAAGGATTTTGGAACTTTCCTTATGTATAATATGTTCACATGGGAAGACAAAGTAAATATCTACAAGATCTGCTTGCCTTCTGGCTTCTTTGTAGCACCAAAGTTAAAATATTAACGCTCCTTTAAAGCAAATAATGCTTTTGTACATTTTGCTTTAACAATGCAGAGAGCATGCACGCTTGACTTAAATTTTATGATTTGTTTAACACTGCTAAATATTGTTCCTAGCTAGTTTATTCAAAAACCAGCAATTCTAAAGTAGGTGATGATGTTGACATATTGTGTTGTGTTATTTTGTTTGGACTTAATGAAATTTTTATGTGGCTATTGTTTTTGGATTCAGCAACTCTATAAGTGGCTCAAGGTGAGTTAAGATGACTGATCATTAGTGTGGTGGGCTGCTGAAGAACCTGCTTTGACTTGTACCTTTTTGATCTTTGAATTCAATGCATTTTTAAAGAAAGAATTCTCCTGTGGTGCTGTAAGGATGTTGGCACAGAGAAAGGGCTGGGAAACTTTAGGAAATGTGCTTTGCATAATGTTGGAGGTGTGGGGTTTTTTTCTCTCCAGTATTGCAGATTTTCAAAATAACTCTGCTCCATTCTGAACATTAAAGTAAAAAGCAGATTTTGTAAAGTGACCAAGATCCAGTAGTCCTTATTTTCTTTGTATTATAATAATTGCCTTGCTACTGGGATAGTCATACTGCTTGACCTACCAGTTGGATCCTGCCAGCTTTACTGCTGGTGAAAAGGGAAGGAAGATTCCACTTTGGCCACCCAAAAATATCTATGCTGGGGATCAGGAGACCTGCATTTACAAAAGCATGAAGAATAGAGGGTCGTAGCAAGGAGGGAAACTGGGTGAGATTGAGTGAAAAATCTGGCTGGATCCCACCCAAATATCCATTTAGTTCAGTATTCTCTTCTAATAATGTCCAGACAATTCTGTTTAATGGCTTTTGCTTGCTACAGCCGGAGGCAGAGTGAGAGTGAGAGAGAAAGAGTGCTTGGGAATTGTGAAAATGGATCATAATGAAAGTAAATAAATAACAATAATGATAAAAATTAAGTTGTTTACAAAATTATCCTTCAGTTGTTAGGGATGCCTGAACACCTGCCAGTTCAGTTCACAACTTGTTCATCAGTTACAAACAGAGAACTGATTGTCTGAGGATTGTTTTGGCTGTTCATTGACCTGTTTGTGGCTGTTCGGCAGGTTGCTTCACTGTATTCCCTCCTAACCATACACTACAGTACGATTATCTTTTTGTGCATGCATATTCTTATGCAGCCCAGTTGATTCATATCCCCCATGCCTGCTCTACTCAACAGACAATTGTTTAAAGATACAATTAAATCAGTAACAAATCATACAAATGCATGCTGTGTTTTTATCACATGCTGTCCTATGGTGTTCATCTAAGTATTCTCTGGTGATGCTGATGGCTGTTCATTGGTTTGAATCAGCAAAGCTGCATCTTTGCAGTTGTTCAGTTCTGCAAATTCAATACAAACATTTCTGGCAGGTGTTCACAGCTGTTCAGCACAAACTGAACAAACTGAGTGATTGGCTCATGGCGGATCAACAAGTTCAGGCACAATAAGCTGTGGTTCCCACCTCAATGGGAGCCATGGTTGCTGCCCGCGGTGTGGGGGGAAAGGCCAGAGCTCTGGGAGCCAGGAGAGAAAATGGCCGGCTGGCCGACATGTGCGTTTGCGCCCACTCGTCGGCTCGTGCCGGTCCTGCTCTCCCCAGCAATAGCCTCCCATTGGCTCATAGACAATGGGGGCCGTGGGTGGGAGCTCGGAGGGGGCGGGGCTAACCCCCCTGGTAGTATATAACAGGAGGTGGGCTCACCTCCAGCTCACTCCGTCTTTGTTTTTGAAGACGGAACGAGCGGAGTAGGAGAGAGAGAGAGAGTGAACTGAGAGAGAAAGAGAGAGAGAGAGAGTAAACATAAGAGCGGACAAGCGAGAGAGTGGACAAGCGAGAGAGAAATAAAGAAAGGCAAGGAGCGGACAAGCACAGATAGAGGGGGAGCATTGGGAGAAAGTGGGCGCTGGGCAATTGCGGGTGCGGGGCAGAGCAGTGGCGGGCGATTTCCCGTTGTGGGGCAGAACAGCGTAGCGGTTTTGGCAGCGGCGTCTCGAGGGCCAGTTGCCGAAAACACCACCACTGGGCCCATCTGTTAGAGAGCCAAGCAGGCTCACATCTGAAGCACCCCCCCACTTTCTCCGCAAAAAGGGGATACTGCTCCTCCTGTTGGAGGTGGCAGTCATTTCTTCGCTCCGGCTACCACTCCTCCTGTTGGAGGCGGCATTTATTTTATAGCTTCTCCGGTTGAAGGGATAATTTTGCAGCCTCCGGGCTTATTAGGCCAGCTCCGTTAGATCTTACCAGAGCTGACTGGAAAACACCACAGGACTTTGCCATGCCCCCAAAGCGCAGGAATGCCCCTAAGAGAGGGGGTTCCACCCCTCATACCAGGGGGAGGGCTGGGGCAGCCAGGCGATCTTGGGCAAGCCTGGCTCCTGCTGGACGCTCGGCAAGTCCGTCCAGGGTACGGGCCGCCACCAGGTCTGCTGGTCCTGATGCCGCCTCTATCGATGTTAGCCTTCGCACAGCTCCCAGGAGCATGGCAGGGCATGCAGCAACTGGTGATACCACTACATCCAGAACCGGCCAATCAGCCAGTTTGGGGAGGGGGTCTCAGGTGCCCTCAACCACAGCCCCAGCCACTGTCGCCGGGTCCAGGGATAGGCCACGTGCAGCCACCCTTAGGGACCTCTCATATGCTGTAGAGCAGCTTTCCAACACGGTGCACAGTCTTAATGCCCAACAGCCCGAGGCTGAGGATGCCCCAGGTCCTAGTGGCCTGGGAACATCTAGAGGCTGGCCGGCCACCACCAGAAGGAGGAAGAGGGGCCCCTCTTCCTCCAGCTCCTCAGATTCTAGTGAAGAACCGTACCGGGCCAGGCACGGGGGACAACCCGCCAAGAAAAGGGGCAGAAAAAAAGTTGGCTAGAAGGAAGAAGGCAGCTCATTCTGATTCCTCAACCTCTGAGGGTGAGACATCTTCCTCTAGCTACTCCTCTCAGGGCAATGGAGATGACTACTGGCTGGCAGCAGCCTCGGTTCCAGGCTTACCAGCCTGGGTCCACAGGAGCAGGTGTCACCAAGAAAAAAAGCTGGGAATAGAAGAGGACTGTGACGTTTGGGAGCCCAGACAACTTGACAGAGGCTTCTTCCTCCCTCACCCGTTTCAGGATGAGGAAGATCCCCCTGGGATTCACCTTCCTAGAAGGCTGAGGGAAGATATCCTCAACGGGTACTATATAGATGTACTCAGACTTAGCAAACCTGAAGTGGAAGAAGGCCGTAGATCTAGGACTTAATCAAAGGAGAAAAGAAAAGATAAGCTGGGGGTGGTGGACAGGTCATTCGACAAATGGATGGCCGGCTACAACATATTTGTCGGGGTGGTGGCTTCGGCCTACCCCGAACGGGGGTGGCATCTTCTCAATCATTTGGACAACGTGCTAAGAGCCAGAACTTTGGCTGGCACTCAGCCACCATCGACTACGATGAGGCCTTTAGAAAATGGACCTCTCAGAATGAGAGAACCCGCTGGGACCTTATCAATGACAAACTCTGGCTTGTGAAAGTGGGTCCACATATTAAGGGGAGAACAGAAGGTAGTAGGCCCACCTGGGCCAATAAACCCCGCAGAGATGTTAACCGGCGTATATGCTGGGACTTCAGCCAAGGAAAATGCCAGCACAAGGCATGCAGATTCGACCATGGCTGTGAGTCTTGTTTTGGCCCCCATCCACATACTTCTTGCCCACGTGGCAATTCGAGTCAGCCTCCCTTTCGAGGGGGCAGATCAGGCTCTTCCAATAGCAAAAAAGAGAGCGGCCCTTCAACCAACACTAATAGGTCCAATAAATGAGGAGCCAATGCTGGGGGGGCCCTGGCCTGCACACCAGCTTCTGGGAAGCTAAAGTCTCTTTGTCAGTTCCCATATTCTAGAGTGCCAGTTTCTTAACACCAGGACTTCATTGGTTTTCAGTACAGTGCAATAGATATATTAGCCATTGTATCAAAATTTATTGTATCATGATTTCTATATTTGAATCATCCACATAATGTTGCAGATACTCATAATAATGATCTCCAGGTATCCTGTCATTTGTTCATTCCAGTTCAGGATTTTTAGATTTGAAGACATATGTAAAAACCTTGTAATAATTTGGGACACACTGGCAAATATTTCATTTTTTCTCATTTAATATTCTTGGTTACATCTAATACCAGAATAGGGATCAGAATAGGGAAGTCACATTATTATTTATAAAGCAATTCTAAGAATGTCTACTTGGAAGTAAGTCCAATTTTATTTTATTGAATGTGGCTTACTCCCAAGAAAGGGATCTTAGGACTGCAGCCTTAGTGTCTTGGTTGCAAGCCCAACTATCATACATATTCCCTTAATGACAATTTAACAAAGAGAAATCCTGTGCTGCTGCCTTGAGAAGATGAACTTCCTAAATCCTTCCTATCCCTACTTTATTTCTCTGACTAACATCTGGAAGTGCCATATGGTTAAACTGATCCATCAGATTTCTTCATGATAACCACAGGGACCCTCTTCAGAATAATAGTTTGATCTAATGCTATATTTAGCTAATCTATTTCCAGGTCCAAAGGTTGGTTGATTTGGAGTTAAGTTTGAAAGACTCATCTAATTGCTTCAGCTACATTTTCAAACTGTAGACATGGTACACTTCCTCTCTTCATATTGCTGTACGACATTTACTTACTATGATGAAAAATAATTTTCAACTGACTCTACTATATTCTCGTTAGCCTCACCGAATTACAGCAAAGGGAGTATGAGGTGGATGTTCCAGCTTGCTTTAACTTTTTCCTCATGGATCATTTCCAGATTCAGGAATAATCTCAATATCCTCTCAAATGTCTGATACCAGTTCAGATCCAACTACCACATGCTACAGCTTGTCAGTAAACTGGTTGGATAGAGCCATTCACATATTGGTCCCTAGAGTGCGTGACAACATGATCATTCAGCCATGCTGACCCACTGTGGACCTGAACTAGGAAAAAGCAACATTATATTAAAGAATTCTGATAGCTTTGAAGAACATATCCTCAAAATATAGAATGAATATTGAGCATTTAGTATTCAGTAACATTTGATAACAATGCTATTAATAATACTTAGTATACAAGTACTTCTATATGAACTACCGTAATGATCATTAGAACAATCTTGTAAAGTAGATCTGTACTTTGGAGGGGTCTGTGGGCTCTGTGTCTTCCATAAAGTAATTTGGTGAGTCCATGCCTGCTTACCATGAGCAGCAGGCATCTTGTTTTTCTTTGATTTCCTGAATTTCCCAGGCAGTGACATTTCTCCCTTCCCACCAGATCCTTGCAAAGGATCAGGAGGTGAGTGTTCCCAGTCAATCAGCTTTGGAGACAAACGCCAGAAAGGGAATTTCTTTGGGAGAGTCTGTGCCAATCTGTAAGTGTTCAGACTACTCCACATAAAGCTCTAGATTTATGCAAATAATTTTCCATTGGGGTTCATTGCATAAGGAAAATGCTCATGGGAAGCAGAAGTCCCCTCCTCTACCCATGCTGCTCCTTGTCAGCAAAACCAACTTCTATGGTTTTTAAACAACATTCTTGATTGAAATAGAGAACCTGGAGACAACTTGTAAACAAACATATTAAGTGCCCCTCAGACTCCCCCACACCCCAGCCCATTGTTTCCACCTCCTCCTTCTCCAAAAACTCCTTAAATAGTAGTAGTACTAATTACTATTTAAGGTACTATTACAGCGGATGGTCAGTGTGAAGACATGTGTCTCATAGCCATGAGATGATTGATTCTTCACATACTATCATACACACAAACAAAAATGCTCTATTTTTTTTTTATAAATGAACTATTTCCAAAGATTGAATGGATTTGGGGGGGGGGGGTTCTTCAAAAGGAGCCTCTGTGAAATGGAACAATGGACCACAACAAGGAAAGATGGCAAATGCAGAGTTTTCTTACTGTCACTCATAGTAAGATTATGTTTAAAAGTGGAAGGAGACAGGAATTACATTTTAAATGCCATTGGCTGGCACCCCCCTCCCCAAGGAAATCAGTGGAGAGGTTTCCCCTGCACCAAAAACTAGCTGCTTTCAGGGCCCTGTAAAATCAACCCCCCCTTCGTCCATTCTGAGAAATTTAGGGGATCTCTAGATTAGAGGGAGGACTGTGTCCTGTGTGAATATGGTGCTGTTATCTTTAAAAGTTGTCCCAGACCCTGAAATTGGTAGCCGATTGAAAAGAATGGTCCCAAAGCTCCAAAACCTGAAGAAGAAGAAAAACACAGATTTGAATTACCAACCAGCAATGCCCTTTCCAGAAATCAGCAATCATGGTAAAGTCCCCCCCCCCCCAAAAAAAAAACTGGATTAGAAATTATAATGTTTTGGTGTGTTTGTTTGTTTTTGGTGCTCACCCCTAATATGGAATGCCTGTCGAAGGAAAACTGCTGCATATTTTTCATGGGTAGCTGCTGGAGATATTGCAGCTTTGCCTCTAACATTACACATTCACACAGTAACCCTCAAATTGGACTAGTGTTTCAAACGAGTCAAATAATTAAGTGGATTGTTATCGCAGCTATAAATATTTACATCTAGCTGTGACAAATATATGAGGAGTCTGGAATGACAATGGTCATTTATGCATGGTCGCTTTAACCTCCTTTATTCCCTGTTTCAGCCAGGATCATTTTTTTCTATATGCACGTTACCTCATTCCTTGTCGGCTCAACCCTGTTTCAATGCAAAATGAACCCGGCTTTCCCCACTCCTCTTCTGGCCCGAATTAAACCATTAATCCTGGCTCATTCCGGAATCACTGAGTGAGCGTACAACTTTCTCGGGTTGAACTTCGCCCCACCCTTTTCCAAACCCCTCTTCAAGGCAGCATGCAGATAGCCAAACAGGGGAAGCACAGAAGACTGGCTTCTCTCACAGCCAATCACGAAGCAGTGTATAAGAGGCAGGGATTCAAGTGCTTCCTGCTACCTCTGAGCTCTTTTTGAGAAAAAGAAAGGCTTTTTAAAAACGAGGCTTAGATTTCTCTCTCCCCCCTTCTTTCAGATTGCTCTGTTTTTTGTTCTTAAAATGCTTTTTTATGCAGCAGTTGGGTCTGGGGGGAAGGAAAGCTTCTCTTGCGAGGTAAGCCAATTACAGAGCAGCATTTAAAAGGGTGGGACTTGATTTGAACTTGGGGGACTGCTTTTCTGTATTCTTGCCTCCATTAGCACACAGTTTCATCCCTGATCATTACAGCCAATGCATACATTTTCCCCCAACCTGGGTTACTTTGATCCTGGCTGAAACAGGGAATAAAGGAGGTTAAAGTGACCATGCATAAATGACCAATGTAATTTTGGTGGCTTTCCACAAGCATGTCAGTAGTTCTTTATCTCCTGAAAGCCTGCAATAAATAACTCCAGCTGGCTGAATAAGAGCGCACACTTCATCTGTTGTCTTTGGTCTAATTGGCTATTACTAAGGTATTACTTACTTGTGGGGTCTGGCTTGATTTGTTCTGATTCAGATCCTAATAGGGAGAACAGAAAGATGGCTTGTTTTCTTCAGTTGTCTCATCATTTGATGTCCTTGGTAGGCACTCGTTACTCTCCCAGGAGCCTATGGTAAAAGTAGGGAGTTGACTCTTTGCTTTTCCTGGTTTAGTTGGAGTTCATCTGTGATATAGTTTGATTCCAGTTCCAGCCAACAAAGGCTCATTGACACACAGAGTTCCCATTCAAATGGGAAAAGTTATAACTGTGAGATAGTGGAGCCTCAGAAGGGGCAAGAGTGTTACCCTGATGCATGGTTTTTACATATTGTTAGCTGTCCTGAGCCTGGTTTTGGCTGGGAATTGAGGGCGGGATATAAAAACAAACAAACAAATGCAGAAAGTAGGCAAGTCAGAACTAGTACCACATCCACTCTACCACTAGGTACTGCTCATTGGCCTAAAGTCTGGCTAAATATATAGGCTTCCCACAGAGTACTCTGTGAGAGTCCAAGGTAGCGTCCCCTGGAGTTGGCGGGTCCAGGGTGTGATAGCGGGTCCTCCTTTCCTCCCAGTCCCATCAACAAGTCACAATTAAAGCCTCAGATAGGGAATTTGGGCTGCTCCAGTCCCCTCTGCACTCCTGAGCTTCAGGTGCTCTGCCTGGCAGCAGGTCTAGCACCATTGGCTCCCTTCTCCTTGGCCATTGTGAAGCCTTCCCCTTCCCACCAATCACCTGCCCCACCTGCCTCACTCCAAAAAGGCATTAAAGGACACCAGAGTCTTCCCCCAGCCGGCCTTTATCTGGCCGCCAGAAGCCCTATTTGTTCCTCCCCCCTGGGCTCCAGATGGAGTGAAAGCATCCACTTCTGTTTCACCGGCCCCTGGGAGCACCTGTCAAGCTGTGCTCCATGGGCGGTGCTGAACATTGCGGCTGCAGGCAGCGGCCAATGCACCACCACATGCCTCCTCAGCTCTTGTCGCGCTGGCCCTGGCTTGTTCTCTCCGCAAGGGGGCTGGTGCCGCCGCTCCTCTCGCTGCCCGGGTGAGTTGGCTGCAACCCTCCCAGGCTAGCCTGGGAGGAAGAGGTGGGAGCGGTAGGCCTGTTGCTGGTAGGGAAGAACTATGGAGTAGTCCCAAGCAGGCAGTGGTGGTCTCCAGTTCGTGACACTCTCTTAGGCCTCAATGATTTGACAGAGTCTGCTAGGTTTGTTCTTCATTCAAGGACTGCTGCTCCAGAGTACTGTCTAGTATCTTGGAAAAACCTACCATATTGGGAGGCTGCAACACTCTTGTCTGGTATCCCACATATCCAACATTAAGTCTCCCATTTACCAGTCTGGGGAATTGCCAGCCCCAGCTCCAATTTCTCACTCCTGAGGAATTGAGAAGCAGGAGAAAAAAGTGCCCTCTACATTAGTGACACTTTAGGAGTCTAGAGTGTCACCTAGTCATCCCCAAACACCAGCCTGTTCAGGCACCACCCCATTCCCCAAGGCATAGATGCAGCATAGATGCATACCCAGTGTAGATGCAGGTGTTTATAATAAGCAGAATGCAGTAATTTAAATTGAGTTGGATTATCTCCTATCTCAGCAACCTTTACATTGGACTTTTGGTTTTGGTAGTTCTTACCTTGTGGAGAACACAGTGGCACTTGAGTTATTTTCATTCCTTGATGTCACCCAAAAGTGCTTTGTTTTGACCATGAATTCCTTCTGGAGAGTCAAGGGCAGAAGTGCCTGGTTGTTATGGGATGCAGCTGAAGAAAATTCAGATAAGCGTCCTAAGTAAAAATGTCATATATGAAATAATTACATGAACAGAGGAGGGAGAGGGTGCTAATACTAAAAGCATTATATGTGTTCACATTTTTTATAAATAAATGCTTAAAACATGCATATCTTGGACCCATACTTTAAATGTCAGAACAAAAGATCTTCAATGAATGTTTCTCCTTCTGCCACAAAGGTTAAAGCAGGTACAGCCAAGATAGCTAAGTATCTTTTTAAAATGGCTCTTCTGGAAACTGCATGATCTTGGAAGGGGGATATGTGACAAAAATCTTTGTGTGTGTGTGTTTTCAGCGGGAAATTCCCCTTACAGAAAGAAAGGAAGAATTGTATCTGGTACACAGGAAAATCATGTGAAGCGTTTGGGGGTGGAATATGTGGGGGAAGGCTGTATGAAGGTGTCTAGTAGATGTGTAAATGAGAAAAGGGTCTTGGAGAAATGCAAACTGTATAGGCCATTTGTGGTCTTTTTGGACTACAGCAGTAAGAGAGTTATGTACTTTACTTCTTTATATCTAGATTTTCTCTGAAATATAGTCCAAAACAGATGTACCAGTTTTGGTACAAACTTCTTGCTTGCATTTACGGTGCAGATAATGAAGCAACCAGGGAAATATTACTTGCTCATCAAGAAAATTATTTATTTTTAAAAGCGAATCGGCAAACACAACCAATTAAAACAACTGTGCTATTTAAGTTCTGCTTGAAATGCATTAAGGATGGTTGCTCAACTTAGCTTTGCAGCAGTTTCACAGCATTTGCCTGCAAAAGCCAGCTGTTGTACTTTATATATTGCCTAACTGTTTGCAAGGAGACACTCCTGGCCAAAAAAAAGCTTAGTGTGCTCTTTCATATCTATTTCTGATTTTTTAAAAATGTACAAAGTCATCTTCATTTCTTCAGATAATTATGAAATCAGTTAAGCCATATTCTCTTGGTCTTATAGCACTCAATCAATAACTAGTGGTATCTCTCATAGAAATCTAAGTGTCAGGGAATAAAAATAGCAGTTGGAATATTGTCTTTCACTCTCCTTTCTCCTCTCTATCACATCATTATTCACATTGTGTTTGGGACTGTTTCTACAGGAACCTGGTTGGGCATGTTGCTTCCACACTGTATTCTCTGGTATCTTTAGCACATTCACAACATTTTTATTACAGTCTCCTCCAATCCATTTCAAGATGTGGTTTATAAGTATCATGTGTAAATGAAAAGACTGGTACAGCCTGCCTTTTTGAAGCTAAGCTTAGCCCTGGTCTGATCTCTCTTTGCCAGCTACGTCTTGAATAGGTTGTGATAAGTTGTGATAGAGCAAGTGTGGAGTAATGATTAGATGCTGGGAAAAAAAACTTCAAAAACAGCCCTCCTAGAGTCATTGGAGCAAAACATTTCCCCAGCCCCCCTCCAGTTGAAGTCAATGGTGGGAACTTTTTCCCCATGGATCAACTGGTGTGACATTGGCCCATTAAAGTCTATGGGAAATTTTGTGAAGGTCTGGGGGGGATTGTTTTTCAAGAAAGATGCACCAAATTTGCATCATAGTTACAGGTTACTCTCCTTAAAAGAGCAACCAAATTTGTTCACGTTTGGATTAGGGGGTCCAATTTTATGAACCCCCAAAGAGGGTGCCTCCATCTTCCTTTGGAAACAATTGAAAACTCCATTGAAAATTTCAAAATTTTATTTCACATTCAAAGTTGTATTCAAAATTTCACAGTCAAATGTTTTAAAACTGACAGATTTCAAATGCTTGTGAACATTCATTTCTGCTTTAATTTTATGTGAATGTTTTAGATTTAGTTGACTTAATCCTGAGTAGGGATGCTGAGAACTTTGCAAAAAACAATTCAGGCTGCAGAGGAACTTTGTTTGAAAGGCCCATTTTGGGGGGAACTGAATTTCTCTTTTGATCACCTTGAAGATTTATTCACAATTCAAAATGAGCACTATTGTGAGAGGGTTTTTTTTAATCAATGTAGGAGCAGCACTAAGCTTGGCAGCAGGCTGGATAAAAGTTGCTGCTTATTCATGCCCAGACTGATCATGGGATGTCTCTCTTAAAAGAAGCTAAGTTAGGCTGAATGTGCTGCTTTTCTTCCTGTGCAGTTGGAAGAATTCACCAGACAGCATTCCTCCATCTCTGCATCTTCCTTTGTTCTCCACAGATACGAGCCTTTCCTTTTTTTTGGGGGGGGGGGACTCTGTGTTTCTCAAGGCTGTGCACCACCAATGGCTTTAATATTAGGCAATATGCTAACTTCTTGTGGCTTGTAAAAACACATCCTCCTGAAATGTAAGCATATGCCCGCTGAGCACAAGGTTTTGCCAGGACAAGCAGGAAATGATACTCATAGTTGGTCAGGTTCAGGCTGCTCTGTGAGGACATTATAAGCACCTTCCTCTTCATCGTCAATACCAGCTACCATTTATAGCTACTGGACTACAGCAATTTTTTCTCCAAATATGGGTATTTGCTCCCATTAAGTTTGGAAGTCAAGGAATTATTCCAATAAAACAATTCAAGGAGATGTGTCATACTTCTGTTAAAACTCTTTAGGATAAATTCTACCAGTCTATTTCCTTGGCTCCAGCATATTCCTCTGGTGGAAGAAGCCTGGTGCTGATGTAAAAGGTTCTTCTGTCAATGGTGGAGGCTTTTCCATCAGCAGAAGGCCCCTTTGGTGGAGGAACATATCAGTGAGAATACAAAGAATTGGTAGAATCCAACACAGTCAGTTAGGTGGTTTCAGCGGCATCATCAAATAGGAGGCTTGCAGCCAGCTTGTTGGCATTGACTTAATTATTTTGAATGACAGGTGGGGCACCTTGTATATGAAAAGCATATTCTTACCTTCCAAGATTGTGCCATGTAACTGAGCCTGTCCTCCAAAGATGTTCTTATTGTTAAGATTCTGGTTTTGTGAATTCCTGGGCTTGGTGAGAACATGACTAATGATTCAGAATTAAATATAACCCTTGGAGCTGACAGTGACAGATGTATTTGAAGCACAGTGACTAGTCAGATAGTGATAATACCAGATTCTGTTCTTCCTGTCACCAGCTTTTAATTGACATTCAACATTTTTTGTTTTCTAAAGAAACTGCTATCTCAGAATCACACAGTCATTTTGGAATGAGTGCCTCCCTGTTGTTGTTGTGCACCACATATTTTGTACAGCATTCTGTTTTTTACCAAAAGCCAAATTGCATCCTTTAAATCTCAGCTGTCAGGAAGATAATATTTTGGCAGCCTGTTAAGTGCAAAGGAAAAAGAGCTATGACTTCAAAGATTATTGTTGTGATATTGCTTCCCACTGCCTAGTTTTTCTGAGGAAGTGATGGTTCTGAGGAGGAGGGGCATCTAAATCATAAAGTGCTGGAGTTTTGTTTTTCTAACACTTTAACAGTCTGACCTTGCCTTTCTTGTGTTATCTTCTGTCCTTCTAATCCAACTACTATAGAGCATAATAATAATTACATCAGCAATAACAATCAGTGACTTCCAAGCAGAAATGGCATTTTTTTTTTACAGAGGATAAAGTATAGGGGGAACTAAATTTGAAAGATAGACATGCCTCAGTGAGTTTTGCTCTAAGCTTTTATATGCAACCTTGAGCAACACATCTATTACCCTGAGAAAGCATGCTGACCCTTTAGAAGAGGAAATCTCTGGACATCTTTGGATGTGCATATGAAGTTACCTTACACTGGGTCAGACATTGGTTCATATAGCTCAGTATTATCTACTCTGATGGGCAGCAGGTGTCCAATGTCTCATATTAGCAGCTGCTACCTGAGATCCTTTGAGCTGGATAAAGTGGGGTTCTGGGACCTTATGTGTACAAATCATGCGCTGTACTACTAAGCAACAGCCATTCCACTGAAATGGTTCTTCTTCATGCATTCATCTCACTGCAGGAGAGATGTATGAATGCCTGCTTCAGATGTTAATGGTGTTTTCTCCTCTCCCACATCTGTGAACAATTCAAAAATGCACCAAGGGCTAGTTTAAATAAGATGCTGGATGCTCAAAAAGCATTCTTCCATGCCAGGTTCCATGTGGTTGCACATTTCATTTAAAGTGTTCTTCATCTGTGCACAGTGTTTGTACAGCAGTGGCCAATGGTCTGTAAGAAAGTGTGCTGGCTTGTGAATGCTGTACATGTATTGGCTAATACTCAAGTATGATGCCAGGCTGCTTGGAACCCTGTATGAATATGATTTTGTTCCCAGTATCTTGTTTAAATTAGACCTCGGTGATTGCAGAACTGTTCTTAAAAATCCTGGAGAGACTAAGCTGAATGCCTAACTACATGTTATGTTTTCCCCAGTTCTGCACAATCAAATATGTTTTGAAAATTCTGTGCTTGCAGCTTAATCCCAGGCATGGATGGGCCCAGTTTGGATCAGGACAATGGCACACAAGAAGAGGAGTCTTCAGCTTCTCCTCTGAACCATTTTTCCAATCTGAAATGGCCTTTGGAAGTTCCTATTTACTCTGTTGATGGTTAAACATGTTCTGATGGGAGATACTTAAATTTCCCAGTGGGGCAAACAACACCCCCTTGGGGCTGTTTCTGATCAGGAAAATAGCATGGTGGGAAGGTTTATACCCAGTCTCCTCAAGTTTCATACCCCTGATCCAGGCCTGAGATAATTTCAACCATGGAATTTGCTAAACACATTGAGCAAGCAGAAACCACAACATGTAGTTTACACCCTAGAGTCTGAGATTAGAGAAGGAAATGAGGCTTTCTATGGATAGAGATTGTGCTTTTGGACTGGTAATAAACATGTTTGATTCAAAATCATCTTAATTTTTTCTCAATTAGCATTGGGCTCATGCAAAAAACCATTTTCAGTAAATTTCGGGTTTGGGTTTATTCTGCCCGATTTTTTTCAGTAAACCCCAAATAAGCCAAATACCCATACCAGTACATATAGGTATTTGGCTTACTTTTGGGTTTCCCAAAAAAATCAGCCCCATTAGAGTCGATGGGGATTTTTTCAAAGCTCCTGTGGGGGCGTTTTTGGAGGTAGAGCCCCCAATTTTGCAGCATTGCTTGAAGAGATTCTCCTTGCACGAACTCCAAAGTCTGGTGAAGATTGGGTCAGGGGGTCCAGTTTTTTGGGGTCCAGAAGGGGTTTCCCCCTCCTCCATAGAGAAACATAGTGACGTTTGCGATTGGGAATCAGACCTGCCACTTCCAGAAGTCTGAAGAGGGTTTTTTTTTTCTGTACACCAAAGACAACTGAAATATTTGAAAGAAACATATTGAGCCTGAAGTGCGATTATAGACAGATTCTGTCATACAACATCTGGTTGTGATTGGAAATGGAATTAGAAATCCCAAGTTGCAGAGGCACTCATGGGAGATCTGGACCTCAGTTTAGCTAAAGCAGCCAGAATGTACCAGACAGCTGGGATTACCTGTCCTAGACTGAACAAGAATAAAGGGGAACTAAAGACTGTTACTTTACACAGAGTGACTAAAGACAGATTTGAAAGGACAGCAAACAGGAAGCAGTGATTAAGACAAGAGAGCAAGATAGTATATAAGCAGACAACAGCATAAGCTGTCAGGGTACTGTTCAAGAAACCGCAGAAGATGTCCCTGCGTACACAGAACTCAGCCATGTCCTGCCTAGGGCAAATGCTACAATTCAATTATTTCAATAGGTTCTGCTTCAACCAGAAACATACAAGTGCCAGAGATATTTCAGACAGTGCTAGCTGCAGAGTAGTTGAAGACTTATAGTAAAGGAAGTCATGCCTAGCAGTGAGCATGGTGTAGTGGTTAAGAGTGGTGGTTAGGAGCAGTGGACTCTGATCTGGAGAGCCGGGTTTGATTCCTCACTCCTCCATCCACATGAACGGTGGAGACTAATCTGGTGAACTGGATTTGTTTCCCCACTCCTACACATGAAGCCAGCTGGGTGACCCTGGGCTCTCTCAGCACCACCTATTTCACAGGGTGCCTGTTGTGGGGAGGGGAAGGGAAGGTGATTGTAAGCTGGTTTGATTCTTCCTAAGTGGTAGAGAAAGTCGGCATATAAAACCAACCCTTCTTCTTCAATGTGAGTGTGTTTTTGTGTGTGTGGCTTGCCATGCTCTCTTTAAAAAGACCAGGGAGAGAGTAACAAAGAGGGCCCAGGCTAACTAATCCAGGCTGTGCAAGAGAGGAGCTGGCAAGGGGATTGGGAAAAGGTTACTCACAACCCCCCCTTTGAGCTCAGGCCATTGGGGTGTTGAGTTGGACTCCCATCACCTGCCACTCAGTCCCACCACGCCACAGTGTTATTCATGCTGCTGCATGAGTTTTATATACAATTTATACTTCAGATGCCAACTTAATGTCATGTGTATGCAAATGACACAAAACAAGCCCCAGTTTTAATAGCAACATTTATACCAGTTTTTGTTAATGTGGCCAAGAAAAAGGATGACCAGGGTTTTGTCCTAAGGGTGGAGAAGCCCTAAAGGAAAGATGTCCTTCCAAAATGAACCAAAGTTGTCAAGAAATGTGGCAACAGCCCTAATGTTTAGATACCTGTAATCCCATTCTGTGCTGGGATACCAAAGTATCTGTTGAACAATGGCATCTTTTGTTCCAAGAACTGTGATATTATTTAACCTGCCCTTGTTAGTAAAACAGAGTTCATAATACAAATAACTGTGGCATTTCAAGCATGCATTCATAAATGAGACTCAGACCCAAACTATTGCTTGCATGCTTTCCACTCTTTCAGCACTGAGAGCTTACCCAAAGAGGTTCCAGTTCACAGCAGGGAAAGGAAAACGACTAAAAAACAATTTCAGAATATCTAATCCCCTTCTATGGATGAGCAAGGATAGTATGGGATTTATCCTTCACTTCAAATGCAGTCTGGCCCGATCCCTCCTAAAACTGATCGAAGAAAATATGCAAAGCAAGAGACAACAATAGATGTGAGCAAAGTAAAGGTCAAAGTCAGAGAAATCATTAACCAATCACTGCAAAAGAAAACCTGTTTGGATGGCACAGGTGACTGGAATCATGTGTGTTGCACTAGGAGCTGTCATTTTATCTCTCAAATCCCACATTGCCCACACAGCTGAGCCAGAAAAAGATGGCATGAAAGACTGCAAGACCCATGCCTTGTTCTTAATGCAATAGCCTTCCTCCCAGTTTCATTTCTTTAGCAAACCTGATGACTTCGACAATTGTACTCCAAAGTCAGTTTAATTCTTTGTCAGTGCAATTTTCTCCATCCCATGCTTTACAATATCAGACCTTAGAGAGGTGATGCTAATTCTGTATTTTATATTGGGCATTTTCTTCATAAATCCCAAGCCACTTTATGAAAAAAAGATGGGAGGAAAGTAGCGGGAAGTGGTAGGTATAGATTAGAGCAGTGGTTCCCAAAGTGGGCAGTACCACCCCCAGGGGGCCATGGGATTACCTAAAGGGGCACTAAGAGGCAAGAGAGCAGCAGGGGGCGCTAGAGGTGGGCCCCTTCAACTGTGTTGTTCACTAATTTACAGAAGATCAAGCTATAGCACCATGCTGGCAAATTTGGTGGAAACTCAGAATTTTTTTGCAGACTTTGAAGAGCTGGTACCACTGGATCAAGTTCATCAGTTTTGTTGAATTTCAACTAAAAAGTTTTAATTTGATTTTGAATAGATGTACAATTAATTGTTACTGTTTTGAAATTTTATTGTTATTATCTTCTTTGGTGAGACATGCCAACTCCTACTTTGAATAATGCTTTTTATAGGATAGGGTAGGGGGCGCTGGGGTTGAGTTTGTGGAACCAAGGGGGAGGTGGCCCGAAAAGTTTGGGAACCACTGGATTAGAGGATTCGATAGATCTCTGAAGAAAATGAAAACATTCATCACTGAGCCTAGAGTACCAGCAAAGGGGGTGGGAATGCAGAGATACACTGCCAAGAGAGGCAGTACAGGTAAGAAGATTAAGTAACTTTCACTCCTGCTCTGACCATACACAGTAACAGGAGGGCTCAGAGGAGAATCACCTTTAGGTCCTAGATGCTGAGGCAAGCACACACAGCAGTATACTCATCTATCAGAAAGTATGGGAAATATAATTCCTGGATGATGACACTCATATCACAGAAGCATCTCATGCCAAACGAAGACCCCTTCCTGAATTATTGCTGCTGCTACCATTTGCCAAGTTTGGATCAGGGAAACTGAAAAGAAGCAGCACCAGATCAAGGTAGACCAAATCAAGTCCATGTTAATTGGTCTCATACGCCAAAGAAATTTGTCCCCGCTCAAACTGATGTCAGTGGAATTTAAGTACAGAATTCAGCATTTCAACCATTCCCCTATTTTTGAATTTTCCCCATTTTTAGTGACTAATCCATGGGCTTTTTCTACACACATGGCATTACCATTTGTACTCAATGTACAGTCATTATAGAAAATTGCTGGAATGTGTGGCATTTTGAACTCAAAAACTCTGACCTTTTATGAAAGGCATTGAGAGGCGATTAAATTTCTGCTGTTCAGGAAAATGTTTAGTAATCCATGTTTCCAGGTGGTTGTTTTATTGGAGCTACTATTCCATGAAGCTCTTGGAGGGGCTGATGAAGATATTCTCTAACGGTGCAAACATATGCAGAGTTACTTCACAATTGGGGAGGGTCTGTGGCTCAGTGGTAGAGCCTCTGCTTTGTATGTAGAAGGTCCCAGGTTCAATCTCCGGCATCTCCAGTTAAAGGGACTAGGCAAGTAGGTGTGGTGAAAGATTTCTGCCTGAGACCCTGGACAGACGCTGCCGGTCTGTGTAGACAATATTGACTTTGATGGACCAAGGGTCTGATTCAGTATAAGGCAGCTTTATGTTTGTTCAATTTAAGACTACTGAAATCAATGAGCTTAGACTGCAATAACTCTGCATAGGGCTGCATGGTAAAGCTCAGACCTTAGATGTCTAGAGAAGTTCCAAGTTACAAAGGGACTTCTTCCTTTTTCTTCCTTCCTTTCCCTCCAGATGGAGAGGTAGAGAAAGGCAAATGCTGAGCCACCAGTCAGAATTAGTTTATTAATGAACAGCTTCTCTGCTTTCGTTTGATGAAATTAGGAGCTTGCTGCTGCTGGCTCTGAACTCAGGGAGAATAAAATATTGTCTGAAGTCATGGAAACTAATAAATCCTCCCCTGACAATTAAACAGGTTGGCAGAAGGGATAAAATTACCTTTCATAAAACTGCTGTGCAGATGGTGAAGCCACGGGAATTAAGAATGGATCAAAATTCTCCAAAAACATCAAATCATGGAAATCATGGGAGAAATTGATTAATATGCTTTTGAAATTGTTCCTGCTTTAAGATACTCTGAGGGCTTGTTCGGCTGTTTGGTATATGGTCTCCAAACTGCTTGGTGGTTTCCAAGGTGGGTTGTATTTTATGTAGAAGATTTTAAAATCCAAGCCTGAAAAGGAGCACTGCTTGGATAATACAGGACATCATCTTGTATTGAACTCTGCAGTGTTCCTGTATCATGACCTCTTTGGCTACTTTGTCTGATTTCAGCTTTCTGGAAAAGTCTCAGATTGATCACACTGACACCATGGTCTTACATATAGGCAAGTATCCAGATCAAGATCTAAATGCTTTATGAGATCTGGCTTTTGTTTCAATACTTGGTTTGCTAATAGCAATGAATCTAAGGCAATCAAAATGGCAAGATGCCTTTGCTTTTAACAAACAAACAAAAAAGAAATCAAATATCATTCCCAACAGTGCAATGACTTTTCCTGGGTTGTAGAGAGCAATTTTCAAAGCACGAGTGACACAGAGGGGAAAGATTTAAAGATACTGACAGACAACATTATTCTTGAAATCTGTCTCAGAGGGCTCTACTCAGCATGATAACGCCCTTGTCGTTTTTTCCAGCAAGGTACCTAGAGGCAATGTGATTCTCTGGAAACTTTCACATTTATTTTTTATGCAGACAAAAGTACAAGCTTAGAGCATGCTATGACTGCATTAAGAAGCCAATAGAAGTCTAGCATTAGTGACAAAATATTTTCAGCTCAGCCCTGCTGTAGACCCCCGCCCCTGAAAATTTGGTTGGATGTCCTAAACCAGGGGTCGGCAAACTCATTAGTCAAAAGTGCCAAATATCAACAATACAACGATTGAGATTTCTTTTGAGGGCCAAATTTCTTAAACTATATAGGTAGGTACACTGCTTATTAACTTAATAAACTTTAATTAAAGTTTTAAGTCTTAATTAAACTATAGGTACACTAAATAAAACTTGATATCATACTTAATAGTGATCTTATTTATTGATAAAAATTAAATTGTCAGTCCCTGCCATTTCCCCTCTTCGTCCGGAGTCCTCGTCTAGAGGCGTGATCTACCACCATAAAAGCCTATTGGTAGACCTGGCCTCCGGCTGAGTCACATTGGGAGGCCAGGTCTACCCATTGGCTTTCTTGGCAGTAGACCTGGGCTCCGTAGGCCCATAGAAGCCAATTGGTAGACCGGGCCTCTGAAGGGGGACTTTTCCCCCTCCTCGGAGTCCAGGTCTACCGCCAAGAAAGCCAGAGGGGAAGACATGGCCTCCCAATGGGACTCAGCCAGAGGCCAGGTCTACCAAAGGAAGCCCACCCCGCCCAACAGCTGATAGGCGGGGGGGCAGGAACCGCCCAGCCGCCCGCCCAGCAATCACGCAGATAGAGGGGAGGGCAAGGGAAAGGGGGACCCGGCCATTCTCCATGGTGGGGGGGGAGAGACAGCGTGACTGCTCACCTGCTCTCTGTCTCTCTCAGGCACGCCAGCTCTGCAGCCCAGCTGCCGGCGCGAGCGGGCGCAAGAGCAGGGGCTCCAAACAAGTTTGGAGAGCCGCACTCAACGGGCCAAAGAGCCACATGCAGCTCGGGAGCCGCAGTTTGCAGACCCCTGTCCTAAACACATTGAATGCCAAGCTAGATAGATCACTGGTTTTTCTCAGGATAAGAAGAAGAGTATTCTTGCATCACTTTGGTTCTTCTTTCTTGTTTTTTTCTGCTGAGGTATGTTAAAGGACTTTACTAAACTCTATCTCTGATTCAAGACCAAATTTAGGGTGAATACAAATCACCTTTCTACTTCACATCACTGGATTTCTCATTGCCACTTGGCAAAATGAGCCCCTATAGGGCATGCCAAGGTGATTTTTCCCACCAGCATAACTTAGTCATCTGTTCCAGCCTGCAAATGGTGAGTGAGATTTTACCATACCCCAGGTGCAGATATGTGGTAGAATGGGTGAACAGACACACATTCCACATGTATAATTATATGGACACTCTGGTAAATTACCACTTAGTAAACCAGTGATACTAACTCTGGCTTGGAAGCCATACTGTGGGTCTTTAACATGTCATCTGTGGCTTTGAGCACTGTTTGCCAGTGGAGTTAGTATCACTGTATTAAATGGTCTTGTGTATTCAACCACAGTATGGTTCTGCCATGTGATAAAGAGAATTGTATCACATATCAAGATGAGTCCAGATGTTTGGTAAAATACTAATTTGTATTTAGACTTAGTCTGTCCTCTTGTTTGGGGTACAGTGCTACAGAGTATATAAACAAAATGGGAATATATTGGGCATTCTCTCCTCTGTACCTGTTTCTTTGTATTTCTACAATTCCTTGACCATTCCTGAGCCACATAGATGTAGGCAAGAGGAAAAACCACTGCTTCTTTAAGTAAGACAGGTCTGGATAAAATAAGACTGCCCAATGTCCAATTGATTCAACTAGTAGAAGATAAACCTGACAATTATACAGTATAATCAGAACTAATTTAGCAACAGTTTTCCTGGAAATAATTTAGCTTAGAAGGGATATGTGGTGTTTGTTCCTATCCCCCCCTTATCACAAGGAAACAACTTACAGAAACCAGCTTTTTAGCACAATTATTTAATTTCTTGTTTCAATTTATTAAAGCAAACTTAAATAAACAGATTTGTCCCATTTCTTCTCTGTGATTCTGCTATTGTTTGAATCCTGAACCAGGACATGGAAAACCCAGAACCTTGAATGGAGTTCACACTGGTAGCTTGGAACAACTCACTTGCAGCCTAATCTGTCTCATAGGTTATGAATGTTGGATTTTATCTGTTGACTCCCTTTCTCCGTCAAAGAAACTATGACAGAAGATTTCCTCTGTCTAAGGAAGGGTCCATCTGTCAGAGAAACTTCGTCTTACTAGGAGGGAGGAATAGAATCTCACCTATTGTGTTGTAGGACATCAAGTACAACCTAAATCACCTCTGTATTTAACAAGGAATTATTTATTTACAAAACTATATCAATTGTCCAGGGCAAAACTTATATTAGTGCAATCAAATAACAATAACTTACCTTATTCCATCTGGTCTTTGAAGCCTAGGCTGTCCTGTGAGCTTTAGATGAAACCCGTAACTGGTGGCGTCTGATGGCAATATACATGCTGATTCATAGTGCTGCAAAACTGCTGTAAAGCTGCCATAATCACACTGCTGAAAAATCCACTAAGACCACAACTATGAACATTAAAATGCCTCTTGGTCCCTTGGAGAAAGAGCTAGCAGGTACCATGGTTATAAATCATGTCTGTGAAACATTATGTCTGCTCTGAAGGATTTTAATTGTCCAGAGTGACAAATATTTCTCATATTAGCATCAGATCAAGAGTACCTTACCTTCTACTGTGTTTAAATAGAACTGGAACATTTTCAAGCATTTGGGTGCTGCTTTACTGAAAGATTCACAGGATGTCTGGACAGTCGGTAGTTGTTTTCTTTCTGAACAATATTGCAAAGCCTTTTTTTAAAAAAAATCCTGACTTTGTGGGAAATAATTTGCCAGCTCTCCTACCAATTTTATTCTGTGATGCGGTATTTTCAGAAGACTATTAACATTGTTAACATCTGAAGCCATCAACGTTGACTCACATGGGTGCAATGATGCAGTTGACCCAGAAGGTGGAGCTTGAGTGGTATAGCTCCACAACCTTTAGCGAGAGACAAGAGAATCTCAGTAAATGGAGAAATTCTGCTGAAGTCATTTAAAGCACTCTCTTGACTAGATGAACACCAGGCTCTCATAATCTGGCTCCTATGTTCACCAGTTATGTTCTTTGATTTCTATGTTGCACATTCTTAATGTGTCTGTATCAGTTGTTCCCAACCTGTGGGTTGGGGACCCCTGGGGGCCATGGAGTTATTGCAGCTTGACAGGTTTCTGCCTTCCCCCACCTTTGCTTTCTCCCCCCACCCCAGGCTTCCCTCCATAGCAGCCCTGCCTGCCCAATTCTGTGTTGGGTTGGTTGCTTGCTGAGCTTCATCCACCATATGGCTTGCCGCAGAATGGCCACACCTCCCCAACTGGACCCACCAGGCTGGAAGCATCAGGCCATCCTCAGCCAAAGACCTCCAAGGTTATACTGGCCCAGTCAAGGCTGCTTGCCTACTTGGGAGCAGAACCACTCTTCATGAGAGGCTCGGATGGGGCACAATTGGCTCCCATTGCCCACCCAGCTTGAAATGCCTGTGCCTTGAATGCAGGTGTGCACTGCAGCACTTGAAGTGTTACTGTTTGGCTTGCAGCTTCCTTGTCAGTTTCTTTGGCCCTTCCCACATCTCTGCCAGTCTAGGAAGGCCCAGAACTGCATCAGGCAGCCATCAGGAACATGGCATATCCCTGTTGGCCACCCCAGGGTATTCAGGTAAGTGCAAGAGAGGAGGGGGTCACCTCAGACAGTTCATGCATCTGAAGTGAGCTCTGAGTCAAGTAAACGTATGCTGGAATAATGTTTGTTACTCATTAAAAAGCCACTGGATTAAAGGGTTGGAGGGTATTGAAATGATGGGAGAGAGGGGAGGTGTGGGGAAATAACAATGAGTTTTTAATTTGCTTATTAATGTAAAGAATTTATAGATCTATCCTTTTTTAGGGAATTATTATGTAACCTATTAGCATTTTTTTTAAAAAAAATTAATTTTAAATAATAATGATGGTGATTAGGTTATGGGTATATAATGGACATTAGGAATAAATAGAAAACTATAAATAATTATATACTAGTCTAGTAAGAATAGATAATATTAAATATAAAGGAGGGGCTAGATTATGAATAGGTTTGAGGATGCTGGGGGGGGGGGAAGTCCAAACTATTAGATGTATTTAACATTGAAGGTATACATTAAGCTATATATTGCTACTTCCTAACATATGGAATTATAAGCTTTTTGAAATACCGAATAAAATGGATTGTGTTATTATGGAAAATATAATAAAAAGTAATTAAAAAAAAGAAGCCACTGGATTTCTCATTTACCTTGCCACCTAGATTAGTAATCCCTATATTATTTGCTGTGGAAAAGACCTGCAGTTCAACACATGTGCCCAGATATATGACAGTTCTGGGCCCAGTACTTTTCAATATTTTTAATAATAATCTGGATGAGGTTGTGGAGGGACTACTCATTAAATCTGCAGGTGACACCAAATTGGGAGGTGCAGCGAACACACCCGAAGACAGAGATAGAATTCAACAAGATCTGATCTGAACACAGTGGAAAAGTGGGTGGATGTGAACAAGATGCAATTCAACAAGGATAAGTGCCAAGTTCTACATCTAGGTAACAAAAATGAGGAACATGCATACTGGATGGGTGATACTCTTCTGGGTAACAGTGTGTGTAAAAAAGATCTTGGGGTATGGGTGGACTGTAAATTAAATATGAGCAGCCAGTGTGATGCAGTGACAAAAAAGCTAATGTGATTTTGGGGTGCATTAACAGAGGCATAACATCCAAATCGCAAGATGAATAATAAGAAGAGTTAGTTTTTATACTCCAGTTTTCTCTATCTTTTAAGGAGACTCAAATCTCCTTCCCTTCCCCTCCCCACAACAGACACCCTGTGAGGTAGGTGGGGGCTGAGAGAGCTCTAAGAGAGCTGTGACTAGCCCAAGGTCACCCATCTGGCTTCATGTGTGGGAGAGGGGAAACCAACCCGGTTCATCAGATTAGCATCCACTGCTCATGTGGAGGAGTGGGGAATCAAACCCGGTTTAGAGTCCACTGCTCCAAACCACTACTCTTAACCACTACACTACGCCGGCGCAGTCATAGTTCTGCTGTGTACAGCATTGGTCAGGGCACACCTGGAGCATTGTGTGCAGTTTTGGAGGCCTCACTTCAAAAAGGATGTGGACAGAATCCAGAAGAGAGCCATGAGGATGATCAGGGGCCTTTTTCGGCTTTTTTCAGAATCTGGATTGCAGGCTACAGTTTAACACGCCATTTTTTTGGCCAAAAAGAATAGCTGAAAAATACTGGTAATACTTTTGATTAGGCTTTCAGTTAGGGAGTTTATTGTATCAGTTTTTTAAATGGTCTGCTTTTGCTTTATGGATAGATGTTATGCTACTTATGACCTATGGCTTGTTAATGGTTTCCTTTTCTTTTGTTAATGGCTTATTTTTGATGGCTTGTTTTAATGGCTTTTTAAATACTGTGGTTTTAATTGTAATCTTCTTCAAGCAGGACTCTGAAAAGGTGACATAGAAATGTTCTAAATAAATAAACTGTATTTGTACATTGTTCCCCAGAATTACAGTTCATCTCCAGACTACAGAGATCACTTCCCCTGGAGAAAATAGGTGCTTTGGAGGGTGGACTCTATGGCATTGTACCCCACTGAAGTCTCTGTCTTTCCCAGGCTCCACCCTCCAATCTCCAGGAGATTCCCAGCCTGGAACTGGGAACCCAGCATTTTCTTTAGCAACAAGACCATGTAATTTTGGGGTCCAAAGTATGGAGAGAATTTGGAGAGTATCCCTAGGATAATGGTGCTTATTTACATATATACTGAGGAGCACCATTATCATAGGGATGCTTCTGCAATTGGGAAGGCACTGATCTAATCCCAGACAAATGCAACTGAAAGCAATAGAAGAAGGCATAGACATTTAGAATGCATACCTTCAGGTTTGATTGGTATGCAATATTTTCTTGCCTAATTTGGTCTGTCTGGTTGGTTCAGGCTTAAATATATACAAACATCACCGTCTGTTAAATGGAATGCATAAAAATGAAAAGCAGAACACTTAAGCACTGTTCATGTTACAGTCAATGCATGTACAACTTCACGTGTGTGCATGTATCTGTTTGTAAGAAAGAGCCACCATGTGTTTACTTCACAAATAACACCAGGGATAAGTACCTGGACACATTTGGGATTTCAGTCGCACATTTCTACAAATAAAATCCCGAGCATATAAGTTCAATGGGACCTCAGTGGAAGGTATGTGTGTGTGTGGGTAAAGTGCCTGCAAGTCGCAGCTGACTTATGGCAGCCCCTTTTGGGGTTTTCATGGCAAGAGACTACCAGAGGTGGTTTGCCAGTGCCTTCCTCTGCACAGCAACCCTGGTATTCCTTGGTGGTCTCCCATCCAAATACTAACCAGGGCTGACCGTGCTTAGCTTCTGAGATCTGATGAGATCTGGCTAGCCTGGGCCATCCAAGTCAGGACTCAGTGGAAGTTACTCCCTAGTAAATGTTCTTAGGATTGCAGCCTAACCCACCTATACCTAAAGCTGGAGTTTCCTCTCAATTTTTTTCTCAGAAGTGTAAGAGAGCCTTCAGCACTTGTATGATTTCCTTAGGTCAAGGGGTGAATAGCCACCATTTTTCTTAGAGAGCGGGCAGTGTGTACCTATTCAAAGGGTTGAAAATAAATAAAATCTAATTGGCTTGCCCTCTCCCATGTTTAAAACCTAAAACTATAGTTCAAAATTCAAATGAAAGATAAATTTCTATGAATTTCTGTAAAAGCTCATTGGCTTTAAGCAGATGCCTCTTTTGTAGGATTCCGAATCAGCTGACAAAGACAAGTTGTTTAAAGGATCACTGGATCAGACCCACAAGCAAGTACCAATGAAATAGAAAAGATCTGTCCAAGATTCAGCACAAATATAACTATTTCTGTAAACTCCTGAGATTGACAAGACTCAATGAGATTGTCGGCAAGGTAATTATAATGCTTTAGCATTTAGAACAAGAAAAATGTCTTTCCCAAAATTTCTTCCCTTGTATTAATATCATAAATGTAAAAACAAAAAGCCACTTGCAGCAAGAAATGTACAATCATCCTTGTTTCTTTTCAAATTTATTTATTTTAAATGACAGATATTACTGCTTAGAATAGCAACACTCTGGCGAGATGCTTTTAGTATAATAGCAGAAGTGGGCTGCAAAAATTATTATTTTAATAGGAGTTATGGTTCTTATGTAACTAGATGGGATTATCTTAATATTTTTGTCTATTTGGACAGCTCATGGTAATATTATTATTTTGCCAAGAAATCTAAATGATGCCTGTATATCGCAACAGTCAGAACATACACACTTCTGCCACCCTGTCCTGCGGCTGGGAATCTCTAATATATATTAATTGACTGTGATACATCAAGAATAACAAACATGGGTATCAATCACCTTGCTTCCTCCTCTCAGGCAGCTCAGACTGTCTCTGTGTTACAAGCTGCTTCATTTCTCATTCTCTTTGAACAGTCTGCACTCCTTCTTGAGAGTCAAGGGTTTTAGTTAGCAGTTGCATCATTACTTCTTTGCAGTTTATATGACCTCTGTTCTGATGTCCCTTTCCCTCCCCAGAAATATACTGTTATAGTTTAGAGATACATGTGTGTGTGTGTGTGTGTGTGTGTGTGTTGGTATATCTCTACTGAAATAAAATCCTCACCAAATTGTCAGGGGTTTGGGACTGTGAGAATCAGTAGGAACTTATTCAAGTTGTCTTGGAATGAAAACAAACAAACCATAAATGCTGACAATCCTGAAATATCACACTTGATAACTTCAGTACACTTTTGTCTACAATTCCTATGGAACTGGGGAGGAGGCATATGTCATGAATACACAGCAAAGATAGGAGTCATATCTCAACAAGGAAATATTTGGGACCAAGTCAAGAGGCAAAGTCTGCAGAGGTCTCCTTTTCTTGGATCATGATAGGATCTGATCATTTGAAATCCTGAAACATACTTAATAAACTATCATTGGCTATGTGGATGTAGTTGGTGATACTAACTGAATTGGCTATAGGTGAAGAACTGTTACCTTTGGGTGCCAATCTCCAGGACTGTGTTATATGGCGCCCCATAAGGACATGTGTCACCACCATTCCAGACGTGAACCAAGCCCAGACGATATGGACAGAGGCCCCCGTACTGTACAGCAAAACTGACAAGGAGGAACCATAGGCAGGGAAGCCCCTCAAAATGAACCAGAGGGAATCCATTTTCTCTGACCCAATCTCCATCAAGCTGTCATTTTGCAAGAGATGACCAGGCACGCACACAGTCCTTTCCCCCCCTCCTCCATATGCATGATTAATGGCCCATCGGAAGCCTCCGAGATATCAGCTCCAGAAGATCGCTCCTCCGGCATTGCGAAAGTGACTCGCCCGGACACAGCTGTTCGTGTCTTTGTATCCAGCCAGATAATCCCATCAACGATCGTCTCCTGACCCTCCCAGAATTGCACAAGCCATAGGTTTTAGCTTACCCATCTCAACTGCCCTTTTGCCCCACCCCGGCAGCCGACCATTAGGGTCATTATCTCCTTTGCTCACACAGGGAACCACCTAGGTAATCCAATCAGCCCCCATCCCCTGAGAGAGTATAACTGGGGTCTCTTTAGTCCATACGCTACCTTAGGTCTTCCCCTTGCATACTTACTCTGTCGGTCTGGATAGCAATGCCAGACCACCCAGCTCTCCAGCCTCACTGGTTAAGCCATGGGGAGTCCCCCCCACCCCCTTCCCCCTCCTTTAGTCTCATGAAACCTCGGAAGTCCCCTCCAGGATCAGGTGCAGTATCACCCCCCCCCCCTTCAAGGAACCTGCCACATTGGCGGACATTTCTATGCTACCACCTTTATTTCTTAGGCTCTGACTGTGTGATGTGTATGTGTAATTTTGTATGTGTGTGCAAACATATAATTTGAGTAAAATTCTTTTAAACCTAATTCCATTGCTTATGCCTCATTTTTTGGTCATGGTATGGACTCTGGTAGACAAAGGTTGCATCCTGCTTAAGTTATGTTCGGTGCCGGTTATTGAATGCTAATTCCCCCATATAATAATTCATAACCGGGCATTTTGGCTAACAGAACAGATCATGATATCTAAGGGTTTTATCTCTTAAACATGTTTATGATCTACATCTGGTCCAAGTGTCATTGTATCTACTGTACTTTAGACTGCTTAATTTTTTTAGGCTATTATGCCCTGGCTGTTTGAATGACATTTTTTTTAGCAACCTGTTTTAATGGTTTTGGCTTTGAGGCCTTGTTTTTAATGGCTTGTTTTTAATAGTTTTCCTTTATTGTCTTAATTGTAAACTGCCTCAAGCAGGTGACTGGAGAGGTGGCATAAATTCTTTCCAAACAAATAAATTATATGTGTTAGGATACCAGAAATCAAGTATAGACTGGGTCTTCCTCTCCCTTTCTGTTCCTCTTGAGAAATGCTGCAAACACTGAAATGAACACACTCAACAATTAAGCTTACTATGATTGAACTGTTCATTTACATGAGAGTTGAGTCCCTCACTGGATTGCCTTGATGTGTTTGCTTAAAGTTTGAACTCCACTTGAGCAGTAGCCTCTTCTGCATGTTTTCCTGTGCTTAATGATCTACTGCAAAGCATGATTGAACATATGTAAGCTATTGGAGCACAGATTAACAGTATTGAAAATAATACTGCTAATATTATAAAGCCCCTGTATAGATCTATGGTGCTGGTGCAACCTCATTTGGAATTCTGTGTGCAGTTCTGCTTGCCAGCATGGTGTAGTGGTTAAGAGCAGTGGACTCTAATCTGGAGAACTGGGTTTGACTCCCTACTCTTCCACATAAGCACAGAAACTAATTTGGTGAACCAGGTTGGTTCCCCCTCCTACACGTGAAGCCTGCTGGGTGACCTTGGGCTAGTCACTGTTCTTTCCAAACTCTGTCAGCCCTTCCTACCTCACAAGGTGCCTGTTGTGGGGAGAAGGGAAGGAGATTGTAAATCAGTTTGAGACTCCTTAAAAGGAGAGAAAATGGGGCATAAAAACCAACTCTTCTTTTTCTTGTGTGTCTCAAAAAGGAGCTGATTATGGAGCTGATAAAAAGTACAGAAGAAGGCAATGAAGATAATTAGGGGATCGGAGCACCTTTCCTATGAGGAAAGGCTGAAGAGTCTGGGACTTTTCAGTTTATAAAAGAGACAACTAAGGAGGACATGATAGAGGTTAATAAAATTATGCATGGAGTAGAGAGAGTGGACAGCAAATATTAGAACTCAGGGGCAATGAACTTGATGGGCAGTAGATTCAGGATGGACAAAGGGAAATAGTGATTAAAATATGGAATTTGCTGCCAGAGGATGTAGCGAGGGTCGCAGGCATAGATGGCTTTAAAAGGGAGTTAGACAGATTCATGGAGGACTGGTCTATCAGTGGATACTAGCCATGGTGACTAAAGAAAATGGCAGTAAACCTACGGCTGTCGATTCGGTTCTGCCCGAACTGAAAAACAGCCGAATTTCCCCCGATTCGGCTGTTTTTCGGTTTGTATTGAACCGAACTCAAAAAAGGGGGGGAAACAGGGAGCCGAATTCGGCGAGTTCGGGGTGTTCCTGAATAAATTCAGCGAATTCAGGCCCTTTAAACAGATCTGCGCCATCCAGCTGGAAGGTGCAGATCTATTTCCCCCCCTCCGCGCGCCTTCAGGGGGCTTCCCTGGAGACGCACGGGGTGCCCTTTAAATAGATCTGTGCCTCCGGGCTGGGAGGCGCAGATCTGTTTAAAGGCCCCCCCACGCGCCTTCAGGCAAGTCCCCTGAAGGCGCGCGGGGGGGGGGGGCGAATTACCCCCGAACTCTGGATCTCGCCCGAATTTCGGGGATCTGAGGCAGGGGAGTTCGGACTTTGGCACGGCCCGAATCAAAACGGGCTGAATTTTGCTGAATCCGAATTTTGCTGAATTTTTTTTTCAACAGCCCTAACTAAACCTCTGAATACCGGTGCCAGGAGGCAACATCAGGAGAAGGTCTCAGCCTCTGTACTCTGTTGTTGGCCCTCCAGAGTAACTGGTTGATCAGTGTGTGAGACAGGATGCTGGATTTGATGGATCACTGGTCTGATCCAGCAGAGCTCTTCTTATGTTGCAGTAGCCCTGTACACATGACCCCTCCAAACATTGATTAAACACATGTAGAGGGAGGGTAGGCATCAGTGCAGTGTCCCCACCTCACCTGTCCACATCATTCCTGGAGCATGGCAGCTATGCATGGAGGAAGTGTCTATACCTATGCTCCCTTCCATGATAGGCAACATTCAGAATGCAGCATCCCCTATCATAGTGAGGGAGCACAGACACTTCCCCCACATGTTTGCATAATGTGGATGACCCAACAATCACACAGTAGCAAGAAGGCTCATGCCCGCTGTCATTTCCCATGGATTTAGTCAACATGAGTAGAGGACTAATCTGGCGAATAGCTGTTTATCCTGTCTGTCCCAGCTAGAGAACAGACCACAAATTGTATCAATGGGGGATCAAGTATCCCTGTTCCCAATCAGAAATATCAGCATTGTTAGGAGAATTCAACATCATCTAGAAATCTGTTGTGCAATGATAGTGCAAGACACCTTGAGAACCAAAACAAAATCCCTGAATGCTGAATTTACTAATAAACCATCATTATCATCATTTCAACAGTGAGAATGTCTAGGATAAGAGGAAGGAATATTCACCGTAGAGACTTTCCGATAACCAGGTGCTTATTTATTAAAGTTAGTTTCTTACATTTATGATAGCTAACTCAATAAAAGGAACCTGATGTGTAAAAATACAGCACACCTGCAAATCCCAGCATTATCTCTTGGGGAGATGTGCATGTCATTTGACATAATTAAGGCTTCCAAAACTTGGATTTAATATTAGAAATGCAGTTGTTTTGAATTCCATCATATTTGCAGGTGACCGAAACTACTAGGTAGTTATATGTCTTACCACCAAATGTCTGCAGTTTGAAGCATGGCACTCTTGTTGAATTCTAACTTTTTCAATATGCCTAAGAATCCCCCTCCCCCATGACTCAAAATGGAAAATAGGTGTCTTAGAGATTTCTGCCCCCTTTGCATTTTCCAGTCACATGGACTCAGTATAGCTATATTTTCTTTTGAAGCCTTTTCCTACATTACTGGAATCCAGTCCTGATACAAGCATTTCCAGACCTTTTGCTTAATGCAGACTCACCAGGTGTTAGTTCTTTCTTTCCCTTCTCCTCTCTACCCAAACACCAAGATATTTTTTCATGTCATTACAGTTTTGCCCTGTTCAAATGAGGTACTTTTAACCCTCCTGGTTCTGAGCCGATCAAGCAATTTGCAGTCTGGATGTTTTGAAAGGGAAGTAATCAGTGAAATATGATGTCATTGAATAACGATGCCCCAAAGTGAAATTTTCCAATTAACAATAGCCAATATTGTCCCATTTGTGGGGAAGGGTGAAAGAGACTTCTTAGTAGCATGGGGTTTCTTATTCTCAACTGTCAAGATGTTAAGAAGGGGATTTACCAGTATGACTTCCAAATTATTGTGAAGTTGGTAAAACAAGATTACCACCCAGAGAGAGGACAGCAAAGAAGTCTGCTTTACATACAGAAAACTGAAAAAAACCCTCAAATACTATACTAAACAGATGGACAAGAAGAGGCACCAAGCAGAGAGGAATGAAGATATTTAATACCTCATCGCTAAGTAGTCATCAAAAGACAATAGGTGCTCAGGCCTCCTGGCAGTGATACAGCAAAGATTTCTGATCTTAAGACAAGGAGCTGCTGTCATCCTTGACTCTTTCATTTTAGGTCTGTTTTCAAATCCCCATTAAACATGGTCCTTACAAACTCACTGATCCAGCTTACACATTTTATTTCCAGAGTAGGTGACAGCAGAGGGCATGAAGAGAGTGAATTCTTATACACTGGGGGTTGGGGTGGGGAGATAAAACCTTCTCCATTGTGATTTCATGATAAGCGCTGGGTGGTTGCTGACCTGCATTTCCCTTTGTGCTTCCTTCATTCTTTCCTAGCCACTATTATGTATTATTCCTTTCAAGCAGGAAACCTTGGATTGCTGCTCTGAAAAGCATCTTAGACTGTGGCCATTTATGCATGGCTGTTTCCTTGCGGTCACTCCTTCAACTACTTCAGGGCTTTGCCTTGATTATGCATGCATTTTCTGACCATCAGAAGTTGCCCCGCTCCCCCCCTCGTGCATTTCTGCACATTTTGCCCAGGTTTTCTGGATGCTGGCTAAACGCGAATGCAGAAAACATGGTCAAAATGTGCAGAAACTTGAGGGGAGAGCGAGGCTACCTCTGACGGTTGGAAAATGCACAAAACCCCCTAGTATTTTGAAGGGTGACTGTGAGGAAACAGCCATGCATAAATGGCCTCTGTGCAGCAGGACTGGGGTGTAACTGTAGTCATTGTTCTATGCTGTCCTCCCAAAAGTAGGGCTCAGTTCATAATACTTCTTGAACTCTGGCTGGAGGTAGACAGTAGTTTTCTCCAGAGACCTGAACAGCAGTGGCTCATGGGGTAGGTCTAAAGGAACACCTACCCCTAAGTGCCACTGAAGGGGGAGGGGATATAGTGCCCTTATGAAAGGGTGTCAGGAGGCAGCAACAGAGCTGCTGGAGCACAGCTGCAGCTCTGTGCCAAACAGAGCTACTGAACAGCTAGTAGACACCAGCAATGGCAAGTGAAATCATTACCCAGTGTGCCATGTTTTGCCAGCCACTCAGTAGCTGCACACCTGCAGAGCCCTGGCCACCTCACCACATATTCCAGTGAGGTGTTCTGCCCCCTTCTCCTTCTGTAGCACAGATGGCATATTCCCTGTAACCCACCCCATGATCCACTGGTGGATCTAAAAGAGGTGTGGTAAAACACATCATTGACTCTAAACAGGTAACCATCCTACTATTGAGTTACAGTCTGAAGACACATGAAGGAGCAATCTTGCTGGAGCTAAACAGGTGTGGGTCTGGTCAGTGTCTGGATGTGAGACTGCCTGGGGACCCCATGCATGTTGCCTTGAGTTCCAGAATGGAAGAAAGATGGAATGTTAATTTTAAAAAATGAAGATAAAGTGTTAATTCCAATGATCAGCAAATTGCACTCTGCTTGCAGAATGGAACCTTCCTGTTTCCACTATCACCACAAATGCTGGGTGTGAAGCTGTGGTCTGCAGCTGAAAGGAGACAGAGACTAAATTTGTAATCAAAGCTGCTATCCTATATACACCATTGAATACAAGGGACTTACTTCTGATGAAATATGTTTGGGATTGCACTGCACCTCTGCCGAGCATCTCTTGAATTGCATCTTAACGCTGTTACAAACTGTAGACTATTGGATTTTTTCCCGTGCATGAAATATCTTTTTCTCCTAGTCCACTCATTTTGAATTTTTTGTTTTACTGAAAATCCCACCTGAAAAACTCAGAGGTTTGCTTATTACTATGAGATATTTTAGTTTCACTATGAAAAGTAATGACTGTCATTCCACCATCAACTCTTCTAAACCTATTGACTGTTTCCAGCTTGTTGTTTTTTAGCATTATGATATATTTATTCTTAGTGGAATATTACATTATTTTACTTACCAGTCACCACTTGGGAGGATGTTTGACAGGGTTTCAAGTTAAGCTCAGACACTGCATTTTTCCTTTGTGGCTATGACTGAACAAAGCAATATGCCTGTGTCGGAGACAACCCCATCCACACTGAAGGGGGTGTTTTTAAGTTTCCTCTGTCATGTATACTGCTAAAGAGAGAAGGGCCTTATTTGTTTAAATCTTAAATAGAAAAGTGGGTTGTCTCTTCAATGTGTAGAAGCATCAAAGAAACATCTATGTTTACGGTGTTTTTTTTAAGAGATAATTTTCCTGGGCTAATGGACTATTTGAAACTACACAAAAGATACCTGCTGGTACCTAGATCTCATTATAAAAATTATTAGCCTGCAGGAACAGTATAAAAAACAATGGAATTCTGGATATCCCTTGTTTCACCACATCTACACTACAAAGAAATTAGATTACTGAAGTCTGAAAGATACTGAAAATAAAAATGGATGCAGATCGAAATATTGCATAGTAGTTTCATGATACAAAGTTCCCTCTGTGAAGATCAATTGCTGTGATAAGTGGCTAACAGCCCATTCCTGAGAATGCGGCATGTGGAGTAGGCGGGGAAGAGGCACAGCGACGCCTCTTCCTAAGGTGATTCACGCAGGCCGGGGAAGCAAAGACAGCCATTTCCCGGCTTTTTTTTGTTTTCAAAGGGCCCCAAAGCCCCATTGAAAATAGCGAGACTGCGCCTGCTATCTAGCAGGCGTAGCACCGCCATTCCGGCAGCCGGCACAAGTGGCCGAAAGGGAAAAGGAAGCCACAGAGCTGGCGGCTTCTCCCTCCCGGCCCACCCCCAGAATGCCCCCCTGTGCTGGCGCAGCCTCCCCATACCGTTACCATGGAGAGGCTGCACCGGCGTAGAGGTGAGGCACGGTCCCACAGCACTCGCCTGCCAGTGAGACTGGCCTCGCTGCCAGCGTAAGTATGTTTAATGACGGGATTATGCGTACTTACGCTGGCGGCGAGGTCATGCCGCCTCCTATTGAGTTTCAGCCCATTTTCAGGAATGGGCTGTAAATTTCTAGATCTTGTATTTCACTAAAAATACTTTATCATACTTAATTAGCCACCTCAAGCAATGACACAACTTTGAATTTTCAAAAAAATCCTTTTTATTATACAGCTTCAATAATACAAATAAAAAAGTGAAAAACTCAAAAAACTCACTAATATATGAAAAGTAGATTACATGAAAAAATCTAACAGATTCTAATAAAATAACACAGATCTGAAATACAGTAAAAAATTACAATGAAAAAATGCAATAAAGTTACATACTTTTCAATGTGCCATACCAGGGATAATTCTCAGACAGACAGCATGCAAGCCTGCCTAGCCAAGAATATCCAACCTCTCATAATCTCAAGCCCCTTTATATACTTTTGGCTATGAGAACCAATGAAAATCAACAAGAAATTGTTATGATAGTTCCAGACATCAAAAATGTATGAAAAGACAAAACATCCCTTTAACGAACCTCTTTTCCAAACTTTGATCTCATATCAGACAGACAGATGTCATAGGAATAACACCCAAACATTTCCTTTCTCAAAATAAATTTCCTTTCTCACACTTTCATCTTCAAGGCTTGTTAACCACAAAAGATGAATAACGTTTTTCACCTTTGATTTGAAAGTATGAGAAAACTAGGGCTGTTGATTCGGTTCGGCCCGAACTGAAAAACAGCCAAATTTCCCCTGATTCGGTGGTTTTTAGTTCGGAAGGAACCGAACTCAAAAATGGCGGGCAACCGGGGAGCCGAATTCAGCGAGTTCGGGAGTTCACGAATAAATCCGGCCAATTCGGGGAGTCAGTAAGCAGCATAACCGTCAGTAAGCAGCATTCTCCTTCCCCGGCCAATCGGTGGCCATGCTGGGTCTTCTTCTGGCCAATCAGTCAGGATTGAGTACTGGAGGAATCAGCTGATGTGCGGCCCAGCCGGGAGAGAGAGAGAGAGAGAGGGAAATCCTTGTGTGTGTGTGTGTGGGGGGGGTGCTTGTGCACATTCGCTCCTTTCTGTGGCTGCAGGGGGCGTATTTTTGGGGATACAGACCCCAAACTTTCAGCAGAGATTCAGACAAGCCTTCTTAAGAGACCACCCAAGTTTTGTAAACATTGGGTCAGGGGGTCCCGAGATATGGGCTCCCCCCTTTTTTCTTTCCATGGTTGCAGGGGGCGCATTTTTTGGGATACAGACCCCAAACTTTCAGTGGAGCTTCATATGAGCCTTCTTAAGATACTCCCCAAGTTTTGTAAACATTGGGTCAGGGGGTCTCGAGATATGGGCTCTACCCCTTTCCCCCCTTTTCCATTTCCATGGCTGCAGGGGGCGCATTTTTTGGGGTGCAGATGCCAAACTTTGAGTGGCGCTTCAGACAAGCCTTCTTAAGAGACCACCCAAGTTTTGTAAACATTGGGTCAGGGGGTCCCGAGATATGGGCTTTCCCCTTTCCCCTATTGGGATGAATGGATCAGCCGATCCTGTATGCATCTCCAGAGCAAAACGTCCCGTGCCTAAATGGAATCATCTTGGATTACCCAGTCCTCCCCAGCCTCTCCTGATGGAACAGAAGACAGCCACAGTAAGACCCCTTTGGGGACTTTAATCTATACTTTTTCTCCTGTGTGTGTGTGTGGTGTGGGGAAAGCAGAGTCTGTGTGTGTGAGGGGAGGGAGCAGTTTCTGTGGGTGGGGGGGAAGCCAAAGGGGGCTTTTGCCGGTTCTGCCTGGGGGTGTGTTCCCCCTCGAGTCTCTCTCTCTCTGGTTTGAGGGGGGTTTCAGTTGTGTGTCTTCAGGTTTTCCCTCATTCATAAGAGCGGTTAGGTCTATTTGGATGCTTGCTCAAAACTTGTTTTCAAATGGTGACTTAAAGAATGCATTTGGAGTCTGATGCAAAAGGGGAAATTCCACCCCTGCTCATTATGCATAGCTAGCTGCCTCTGTCTCTTTCCATGGTTTGCAAACTCCCAGGTGTCAGGTGTTGCTTTGCACAGTTGCAAAGGTGTTGCTTACAAGGTTGTGTTGCTTTTGCAGTCGTGTTGCTTGCAGTTGTGTTGCAATGCTTTGCAAACTTCTCAGCTGTTTGTCGGGGCTGGGAGCTTTGTGCGTGGGCGGCAAGCTCTGCTCAGAGATGCACATTAAGGGTGGGGGGGACCCCTTTCGGGGCCCATATCTCAGCCCCCCCGACTCAATCTTTACAAAACTTGGGGGGTCTTTCAAGAAGCGTCCTTTGAAGCTCCGCTGAAAGTTTGGGACCTCTACCCCCAAAAATGCCCCCCCAGAGCCGCAAAAAGGCGCGGTTGTGTTTTTAATGGCTTTATTAGGCCGAATTTTTTTCCCGAAGTTTGAATTCCTGCCGAATTGCACGGACCCGAAGCGGGGGAGTTCGGACTTCAGCATATCCCGAATCTAAACGGGCCGAATTCAGCCGAATCCGAACTATACCGAATTTTTTTTAATTCAACAGCCCTAGAGAAAACCACGAAGATAGATAAACATGTTTTCCACTACTTGGTACTTATCAGTAACCTTGACAAGCTATCCACTGTCTGACCTTGTTTTGTGGTTTCTGTGATTTAATATCCTTTCTCACAAACAACTTGTTTCTCTCAAGTGTCTGTCTCTATTTGCAGGCTCAATTATGAAACCTTAAATGTTAACTTGGATTCTAAATCAATGGTGTAGGTTGTCGATAATCCATAATATTGACCATAAATGTATTGACAAACACAACATGGAGCACATGCTGCTTTTCTACTATTATGTTCCCATTGAAAATTTACCCTTCATTGAAAATTTAAATAACCTAGCTTTTGAAAATAAGCAATGTTTTTAAACAACCAAGTGGCAAAAAGAATTGTATTTAGGAGTGATATGGGATTAAGGCTGCAGTCCTATGCATGCTTACTTCAGAAGAAGTCCCATTCAAATGAGTGGACTTTCCTTCTGACTAAGCATGAATATCACCAAGCTGCATGGCACTACAGACATGTTTCTGGAGAAATCATTCTTTCTGTAAAAGTTTAATTCCCTGCTTATCCTCTTCCACTTTCCTTTATAATGCTTTCGACACAAACCAGGAAAGATTACCAACCAACCAAAAAGAAAAAAAAGTCCTTACCTGCTAATTTCTTTTTAATAGAGATCTGATAACATCAGAAATCAGTAGGTGAAACTTTTTGGGCCATGTCATTGAACCATGCCACATGGATTTCTGCACAACACACTGAATTTTAACAGACAGCAACAGGGGCAGTTCAAAAGTTGGCAACCCTAATGGTGCAATTCTGAACAGTTATACCCATCCAAATCCATTAAGTTAATAGCCTTAGAAGGGTGGCCATATCACCTTCCAAAAATGTGTTTTTCCTCTGACTCCTAATATTCTGGCAGAGGAGTATTTAAAGGGGCTTTCTATCTTGCTGGAGTTGGGCGTATTACAGGATTGCTCTGTGAATGTCTTTAACCATGTGGGGAACCATCTTGCCTTAAGTTATTTGCAATGTACTTTTAAAATGCTAGTCTCCAGTCCACCCTATATGCTACTTTTAAACTATATTATTTTACTTTGACAGTGTATCGGTAGTGTGTGAAATGGTAGACAGTTAAGATTATAAATATCACAGCATAGAACATACTATCAATTGTCTGATTGTCATATTGATTTTCAAAAAATAAATTAGAGAAGGTGTGGACAACGATTCTTATATAATTAAGCATTTCTTAGTGCTTGCACACTTAAAAGTTCTTTACTTTGGTTGAATCTTTTAATTTTTCCCAAAAAAACCTCAACACCAAAGAGTGTTTCATGTAATTGATATTAGAATGCTATATATAGAATTGAACACTACAAATCACTTTATCACATCATACTTATTCATTTTAATATATATATTACAAAGTTTTACATATTGTTTTATCAGTAACATGGACTAAAATCAAAATGATCAGATACTGATTTGTAAAGGAATATATTTTACAAAAACAGGGACTATCTATGACAAATTTCATGATTTACCAAAAAAAGCCCAGCTTTCAGGTAATAAAGATAATATTGGCATTGTGCAGGTAGGGCAGATGTTGTTCATAAAAAAAGTCTGCCGGGAAATGGTATTTTCTCAGAGCTGATTCAAAGCTGTACAGAGGTGTTCTGTGGAATGTGAGGTTGATTTGGAACTCTTAGTAATCAATTTGCAAACATATGGATTTGAATTGCAAACTTTTGCCTTGAAGTAGGAAGATTAAATCCTCTCATGAGGAAAAATGTCTGTGGATTTTGGAATGAATTGTAGGTTAAATACAGGAACATAGGCATTGGAGTTAAATTCTTGGCAGGGAGGAAACTTGTTTTGCTGAATTTCTCTATTGTATAGCCAGCATTGTTGCCATTTTGCTTCTAGGGGATGAAATGGCTTAAAATATTCACTGGACCATAGTTCTTTGTAAGGTCATATTCTTTGGACCAGTTCACATTTGTGGCTGTTGCTGATCTGTGTCTCCCTGGTAACTTTTCATTAAAGATAAAGAAGATGCGTAACATTGTGGCACACCACACATCTTCTTTAATTAAAAGTTACTGGGAGGAAAAGGCATAGGTCAACAGAAAACTCATGTTTCTTGGAACATGTGATTTGTTCCTTATCACTGGTGAATGTGCTCCTTACACGGTCTTACCTCTGCAAATAACTACTTATGCAGATGACCGACTTATGTGAGAGAGATAACATCAGAGAAGGGCATTCATATAATATTTCTGCTCCTCTTCTGTCACTAAAAAAATATTTATTTACTTTTCGCTATCACAGAGTAGAAGTGGGTTTGCATGTTTCTCCACTGTCACAGAAGGAACTCATTCCCTGCAAACAATTATTTGGTAAGCTAGCTGCAGTAGTAGCCATATCACTTTTGAATTACTGCAGTGGAGTCAGCTTTTAATCACCTTGTGAATGGCAGAAGGGATCACTGTCACCATCCGTGTCATCTGACATCCCGGCTAACACTGGCACTTGCTTTGTTGTATTTGTTCAGCACCTGTTGTGTTTGATTGGCTTGAAGGGACCATTAACGCCCCCCCCCCTTTGGTGCCTCAGGACTGTCACCACCTGTGCTTTCTTTCCATACTCCTCTGGTAAAATCAGAACCAATTCATGTGCTAATTCTCATGGGCATAGGTTCAGTGTTCTAGGGGCTTGTTCCCATATTACTTCACAGATATATGGATGAGGCTCCACAAAAATGGAGCCATTGCGATCATTTCTTTTCAGTGGCTTTGCCCTAGATTGGGTAACAGTGGCAACCTCATGTTGTCAGAGTTAATAAACATGCCATTAGTCCCTGCTGCTTGATCTTAATGATTATATACTACAGGAGCAATTATTATATATTACAAGAGCATTATGGTGGTCATAGATCCATACCTCATTTGGAGATGGTGATTCATACAAATAGCACTTAGATCCTAACCAGGATGTGATCTTTTTGATGATCATGTGATCCAGGAGATGATTATATGGGCCTTCCTATACTACAAAAATCCCAATTCAGTGGAGTAACATTTTTATGTATATTTAAGATACTGGTGGAGTTCTCTGATGTATCCCAGTGCTCATAAATCAGGCTTACCCACAGCAGAGAGGGAAAAGAGACTAAGAAAGATCATTGATATCAACAATGGAGTGCCCATCCCACTATTTTCAGGGGAAATTGTTTGTAAGTCAATTTGCTTAGGGCCTCATAGCAGTGGACCACATGTGATCATTTCTGTTACTCCATTGGGCATGAACAAGATCACAGCTGGACTGGGTTCACATGGAGGCAGTGCTTCTATAAACTGCTGTCCCCACACAGAGGACCTACACATGATCACCTTGATTCCCACCACTGTGATGGCCCCTTCCAAGTTGATGTGATTGTATCACATAGCAGCTGCTTGTAGAGTTCCCTTATGGAATATCAGTTCATGGAAGCGGCTTCTCCACATGAACCCAGCCAAACTAGGAGCCCAGCCCCAGCATCGGACCTGCACATTCTTGGAATTGATTCTGTCACACTAACTGTTATAAGGGAGGGAAGGCAGCACAGTATAGCCCAAACCACCTCTGTTAGTCTCTTGCCATGAAAACCCCATAAGGGGTTGCCATAAGTTGGCTGCGATTTGACGGCACTTCACACACACAACCGTTATACAACACAAGCTCAAATATTTCAGCCTTTGTTTGTACGAACAATGCCTGAATCAGGTTTTGCACTTCCAGTGTCTATCATTTATATGTATAAAACTGTATTAGCTACAATAAAACCCAGTGAGGTTGAAAGTGGCTACTCTGCTTTGTATCCTGTCTTAACACTATTCACAAATGGCTCATTCCAGAACAAAAGGTTTTTGAGCATCATTCATAAAAAAAACATTTTAAAGATTTGGTTATCTTTAAAACTTTTTTTTTTAAAAAAGTAAGTTCCATTTAGCGCTGTAAATGTAAAACAAAGAGTTTCACACATTTGAACATATAAATTTGACTGTTCTTACTCTGCCTTAAAAATAGTTTCTTGATAACTACTGTTTTATAGAACCAAAGTACTCTGTGAGATTTAAGTAGTGGTGAATCAATGCTTATTATGTCATCATTTTTAAAATATTCATTTATGTTTTTGTCACCAGTTTCAGTTCTCCATTTTTCACTGTTTTGTCATAGATTTATAGATGCTGCATGGTTTTTATATCCAATTTGTATGTATCTGTAAAATATATGTAATTTATCCACATGTACTGTAATACTGATTTATTGATGAAGAAAGAAGGTTTAAAATGTGTGTATTTTACAGGGGGAAATTTGCTAAGAGAAAACAGACAAGGATGAGAAACTGAAGAATTATGCATTTGGCTCATATAAAGCTGGAGAAAAACTGAAAGAGGAGTTTTTTTAATAAACAGGATTTGGGGGGGAAGGATTTAAAATAAATATTAAAAGATTGAGGTGATAATCATTTTAAAGTATACACCGTATCCTTGGCACAAATTGTTTGAGAACCACAGCCTTATTTTAGTAACAGCTTTGATTTTGAAATGTAGATATAAAGTAGGAACCTGAAGTATGTCCCCCCCCACACACACACTTGCGTTCAGAATATTGTAGCAGCCACGGCAATGAAAGGTAACATGCAACATTTGAAAGAGATTGCTTACTTTGGGTGGAATATAAGGAAAGTTTGGAAACCAGAGTCATAATGGATCACTGCCTTCAACTACCAGGTAACTACTACTACTCCATAATCAAGAAATGATTAACTGCATTGCCTGGGTGCCTGTAGAAAAAAAAACCCAGCTACCTGTGAACAGATGGGTGAGTACCTGTCACCCTGCAAACTGTATGCTTACCTCCTTCCATAAGCACACAAACCAGTTATGTGGCTGCTATTTTTTTTAAAAAAGCAAACAAATAAAGATGCCAAATAAATTCTTGCTAAAATCATGGACCTATTTTCTGTCATACAGCTGCCAGTTACTATCAACCTCCTCCCATTTGACAGCTAGTATTTCTAACACTCTATTCAGTGTCACTTTGTCATGTATTGTGTTTAAGACAAACATGGGAAAGGAGAAGCTAGACCTTTCTGAGTCTTTGCTTATCATTATGCTGCCACATTTAATTTTTTTAAAGCAATTAACATGATCATGAGCTACTAACCTCTTTGTTTTGCTTTGTTTTGTTTTCAGTGAAGCTCAGTGCTTTCATTCTCTCCAGTTTATTTGGGGCAAATTAGCTGATCGTGTTTCTGACACGTCTGTTCAAATCAAAACGAGAAAAGTGAAGCTGAACACATTTCTTGTTTAGAAGTTGTTTATCTTTTTTCCCTTAAAAAGAGAGAGGTTTGGGGGCATAATCCCCCCTGGAAACTCTGATGTCTGGAAGCTGTGCCTCCTTAACCAGATATTTGAAAGCTTAGCAGGGTTGGGTCCAGAGGTCAACAAAGTCACACATTTGTGAAGGATTCAAAATTAGTGAAGGATTTACCACCCCAGCAGGGTTACTATTCTCAACAGGCATAAGGCATGAAAGAGAGAATTTTTGGTTTGTGTGCCTCATGTTGGGGGTTAAAGAGAAGAATTCCTTATTGAAAGGCCCCCCAAACCTACATCAATACTTTGCCCAGCCATTATACAACCCAGCTAGGTGTACTACACACAGTGAAGGCAAGCTTCCACTCTCACACACCTATCTGGATGCAGAACTGTGGGCATCCGGTGCTATGCATAGGGTTTCCCTCTCTCATCCACCAATCAGACTGTGCAGGTAGGTTGTCGAAGGCTTTCACGGTCAGAGTTCATTGGTTCTTGTAGGTTATCCGGACCATGGTCACACAGCCCGGATAACCTACAAGAACCAATGTGCAGGTAGGGTTCTTCATTAAGCAAAATGGCCATCATTCTGCATTGGAAGGGAAGCTTGTTTCACCATAAACTGAAACCCTGAGGCAGGCAGGTTTCCTGACATATACGCCCTGGTCCATAAATACTGACTGATGGCCAATTGGCTTCCCCTTTAATAGCTCAGGGGTCTTTGGGATGGGAGGCAGGCTTTTTTTTAAAAAAATGTTTGAAATTCATCTCTGCTGCTGATCCATATGTGAATATCAGCTTTCATTCTGCAGCTCGTGATCACTGGTACTTTGTTTCTTCTTGCCATACAAAGTGTGGGAGTTTCTGTGCATCTCATATGTACTCCATATATTATACAATTTGTGATCAGAGTCCTGGCAATTATTTCTGTTGCTTAGATAATGTGGCGTAGTGGTTAAGAGGAGCAAACTCTAATCTGGAAAACCAGGTTTGATTCCCCACTCCTTCACATGAGCAGCAGATTCTAATCTGATGAACTGGGTTTGACTCCCCACTCCTCCACATGAATCCTGCTGGGTGACCTTGGGCTGGTCACAGTTTTCTCCAGACTCTCTCAGCCCCACCTACTTCACAAGGGTGTCTATTGTGGGGAGGGGAGGGGAAGTTATTTGTAAGCTGATTTGAGACTCCTTAAAGGTAGAGAAAATCGGGGTATAAAAACCAACTCTTATGATGATGATGATGATATGTGGAGAAACATCTGAAAATAAGAATGCTCCTGAATGTCACTGGGAGGAAAGAAACTTGGTGCAGACTGATATGAAAACAATTTCAGAGCAGGACCAGACTGTTCCCCCTGACCCAGTGGGTTTGAGTTCTTTCTGAAAATGCTATATGCATCTGGCACTGCAAGCAAACTGCTTTTCACCATCCTGTGGCCACCCCAGGTGTGATGAGGACAAGCTAACTGAAACTCTAGAGCAGGGGTACTCAACCTTTTTGAGCCTGTGGGCACCTTGGCAGTTTTAACATAGGTGGTGGGTGCAACCACAAAATGGCCACTGTGGAAAGTGGAGGCAACCACAAAATGGCTACTGCAAGAGGTACACACACAGAGACACATAGGAAGCAGAAATGCAGGGGACATGAAGAGTCATCTTTAAAAATGTCTTGGAAAAGAGGAGAGAGAGTATAAAACAAACACTATGATGGCAGCTTGCGCTGAAACAATGGTATTTTAATCTGCACAGCCAGACAGATCCCTAATACCAATCAGAAGCCCTGCTTGGTAGTAGACCCACCTGGCCACACCTAGGGCTGTTGAAAAAAAAATTCGGTTGAATTCGGATTCGGCAAAATTCGGCCCATTTTTATTCGGGCCGTGCCAAGTGCGAACTCCCCCGCTTTGGATCCCTGAAATTCAGGCGGTATCCGGAGTTTGGGGGAAAATTTGGCCCCCTGCGCACCTTCAGGGGGATTCCCTGAAGGCATGTGGGGCCCTTTAAACAGATCTGCGCCACCCAGCTGGGAGGCGCAGATCTGTTTAAAGGGCCCCCCAACAAGCCCCTCTGCGCTGTCTGCGCAGGCAGCACAGAGGGGTTTAAAGACCCCCCCGCCCACCTTGCCGAGACTCCCGGGAAGGCTGGCGGGGGTTGTCAAGCGCCTCTGCGCTCTCTGTGCAGAGAGCGCAGAGGGGTCTAAAGACCCCCCCCAGCTTTGCCGGGACTCCCGGGAAGGCTGGTGGGGGGTTGTCAAACCCCTCTGCGCCCTCTGCGCACAGAGTGCAGAGGGGTCTAAAGACCCCCCTCCCAGCCTTGCCGGGACTCCTGGGAAGGCTGGCGGGGGGCTGTCAAGCCCCTCTGCGCTCTCTGCACAGAGAGTGCAGAGGGGTCTAAAGACCCCCCCAGCTTTGCTGGGACTCCCGGGAAGGCTGGCGGGGGGCTGTCAAGCCCCTCTGCGCCCTCTGCGCAGAGAGCGCAGAGGGGTCTAAAGACCCCCTCCCAGCGTTGCCGGGACTCCTGGAAAGGCTGGCGGGGGGCTGTCAAGCCCCTCTGTGCCCTCTGCACAGAGAGTGCAGAGGGGTCTAAAGACCCCCCCAGCTTTGCTGGGACTCCCGGGAAGGCTGGCGGGGGGCTGTCAAGCCCCTCTGCGCCCTCTGCGCAGAGAGCGCAGAGGGGTCTAAAGACCCCCTCCCAGCCTTGCCGGGACTCCCAGGAAGGCTGGCGGGGGGCTGTCAAACCCGTCTGTGCTCTCTGCGCTAGGGGCCCTTTAAACAGATCTGCGCCTCCCAGCTGGGAGGCGCAGACCTGTTTAAAGGGCCCCCTCCCTGCGCCTTCATGGAAGCCCCATGAAGGCGCGGGGGGGGGGCTGAATCTGCCGAATTTATTCGCCGAACCCCCGAAGTCGGCAAATTCGTCTCCCCCGTTTCCCACCTTTTTTGAGTTCGGTTTGTCCGAACCGAAATACAGCCGAATTGGGGGAAATTCGGCTGTTTTTCAGTCCAGCCCAAACCGAATTAACAGCCCTAGCCACACCCCTTTCTAAAAACACTTGTCGGGCACCAGAAAAGATGTTGGCAGGCATCATGGAGGCCAAGGGCACTACGTTGGGAACCCCTGATCAAGAGCATCCTGGGACATCTCTGAGATGCTAAAATGGGTTAGCTGAAGTAAAATTCAATGTTTTCTCCACAATTATGCATGCATTTAATCTGGAGCTGAGAGTATGTAAGGTAGTATACAGAGTAACCCTACTTTACATGCACCAATCAGAATACTCACTCACAGGCTATCTAAGTTTCTATTCGTAAGGCCAGAAAGAGTTGGAAAGTTATTCTGGCTTCCACAATTCAAGTTGGAACCTAGTTTCTATTTCCTTACTACTTTCCCTACTTTTCTTCCTCCTGAACTTCCCTGGGGAAGATCAAGTGCGGATTAGAACTCTTAAACTGCAGCTATTTTGTAATATCATTGTAAGAGTTTCACTACAGAAATAATGGTCTTTGTTCTGCAGTACAGTCTTTTGTGCAAGTAACATCATATTCCTCAATCCTGGGCATAAGCTAAGACTGTGGTTATAGCCAAGAATCTTTTTTTGGGGGGAGGTGGATGAAAGAATCTTTTAATCTTATTAGATCTCATACATTAGCCAATAGCTATGAAATGTCACTGGTACAGCTATGGGATCTCTTGGAACTCCCGATCTGGTGTAGAGTAGATGGAGAGGTGGTGCTATGGCTCAATGGCACAGTACATATTTTGCATGTGGAAGATTCCAAGTTCAGTCCCTGGTGTCTCCAGTCAAACAAACTCAGGGTGCTGGTGCTGGAAAAGTCTTTTCTGTACCCCAGAGAACCATTGGCACAAAACTAAATGGATGAATGGTGATAGTATGGAGCAATTTTCTATGTTCCTAATATAACTGGGAGATCTCAGAAGATGACAGTGGTGTCTGAAAATTCAGGATTATTATTAGTAGCACATTTCCCTCTATGCCCACTCAAGGTCATCACTGAATGGAAGTTCTACAGGGATAGAGAACTAAAGTGATAGTGTTCTTTCTTGAGATCTCATGTGATTGTCTAATTCTGGGAATTATTTTCCATCTCTTTCCTCCTATTAAAATTTGAGAATGTTCTCTGTGTTTTAAATTCTGAAATCTCATCGCTCCAAATGGGAGGAGACTTTCAGACAGAATGCAGTATACAAAGTATAAATGCGAACAACGCGGCTGACTGTTCATGCATTTTGTAATGAACGACTTCTTCAGAACTTGTACCAAAAGCTTCAATAAGGTACAGTGAAATAGTTACTTCATTGTTTTCACACACATGCATAAGTTTCAGTGCTCCAGGTGAAGTAAATGTTTTCAGATAACATTCCCTTTCATGATAAAATTATTGGGAGAAATAAAGGCTGTTTAATAGATCACCTTTCAAACTTCAGAAGTCTTGTTGATGTGAAATGTTGAGTGCATCAAATAGCAAGGACTAGTGGGAATCTGACATGAAATATAATAGGTATTCTTGTCGCCCAAGGTATGATTGTTACTGATTACTAGGCATTTTACATCATCTATAGAAATGGAAAATGCCAACTTGTGCATCTCTTCCCCCAACCCAGGAAAATGGAACACCCTGTTAGTTGGAAAGTTTTTCTGGTTTTTCATCAGTGTCTGTTGAAAAATACATATGATCACACCATGGCTCCTTCTGAAAGCCATATCTGAAGATAAGGGAATGAATTACAGAAAGCTTTAAGATGTGAAGAGTCAGGAAGAACACATGTATTTGAGTCCATTTCTTTCCTTTAAATGATAGTTGTACTTTCTGAAGCAGAAACTGTAATGATAGTATCTAGCTGAAAAACAGTTCAGGAAGGGAAGCTGGATATTTTTATCCCAAATGAAACTGGAATTGAAACTGGGGACCCCCCCCCCCCAATTCTATGAAGTTAATACTAGAAGTGTCAAAATAAAAGTGGAAAGTAAGTAACAATACATTTATACAGATTTTCAATCTTACGAAATATTATACCAACTATATGTGGTATCTATAGAGAAGTCAAATCCCTTTCTTTTGTTGGGATCTATCCCTTGCAAATTCTCCCGCGAGTTCTGAGCAAAATGTAGCAATTTGGACTGCTATTTAGGAAGGGAGTTGAATCTGTGCTATCTCTCATCAAAATTTGTTTGTAAGCCATTTTCTGGCAGTTGGCTGCCAAGACCAAAAATAACCCTTGCATGAGAAATTGCCCCAGGCACCCGCTCAAAGACATGACACACATCTTGGGTTCAACTAGTTTATTTAATTAATTAAACTGATATGCATCACTGAAATATGCTTACATATTTAAATGGACAGGGTGTGCTGAGGCAGCTCATTTGTGACTGCTTTTCCTGGCAGACCCACCCTTGACTCCAAACACAGCCAGCATCTTCTGCTGGCTTTGTTAGCATCACCTGCACACAATATGCCAAGAGGTGTCCAGCCCCAGCCCCCGATGCTCTGCACAACCACTACCAGGGTTGGAAAGATGCTGCTCAGCACAAAGGCCGCTCTTTCCCAGCCGCACCCTAGCACACAGCCAGAGATGCGCTGTTCCGGACATTCCATCCATCACTACAGATGTCTCGGGATGCTTGCTGACAATTAGGGTTGCCAACCTCCAGGTATTAGCTGGTGATCTCTTGCTATTCCAACTGATCTCCAGCCGATAGAGATCAGTTCACCTGGAGAAAATGGCCACTTTGGTAATTGGACTCTATGGCATTGAAATCCCTCTACTCCCCAAGCCCCACCCTCCTTAGGCTCCACCCCCCAAATCTCCAGGTATTTCTGAACCCGGAGCTAGCAACCCTACTGACAATCCCTACCTATCATGATCAGCCCACGAAAACCCTGCCACCCATGAGCGTAGCTGAATACCCCTTGCCCCATCTGCTGAGTATCCTGTCCTGCAGGCACTGACACAGATCAGCCAAGTAGACAAGGACTCCCTCAGTAGAAGGACACACACCACCATCCCTATACAGGTGCAGCATTTTGTGCTTGATGGAGACAAGCTGTTTACATACCATCCTTCTTTAAAACAGGAGTGTGCATTGCTTCATTTCCATAATTTACCCTCGCCCAATATATGTGGGCTGGCTCCCTAGTTCCTCGTTGGAAACTTTTTTTCTAAAATGACTCTGACCATACAATGATAGTCTCCAAGAAAAGAACTTTTACCCTATTTAAGACCCTGTGGATCCCCCTGTTAAGGCTGTTCCTTTTGTCCTGACCAGGTAGTTGTCACCCAGGTGCAGAACAAGAATGGTACAGCTGCCTTCTCACAAAACCTGGTGGAGAGAGGTCAGTAGCTGGTTTCTCAACATCCTGTGAGGCACTGCCACTGCACGCAGGCATGGGAATAAAGGCCCAACTGCATCCCTGCTTCTGAGATAGTTGATGGAATGGCCCATCACCAACACCCTGATTGGGCTCCTTGATATGCGAACAAATGCAAGAAACAAAATGTAGCAATCATTGGATAAGGAGTCAAAAGCTCCTTAATCACCACCTGCCAATCCTCTGGACTGCTCCCTGTGGCAGAGAAGATTTCTCCCTGTGGCTCTTCTAATATAACTCTTAAAGGTCCATGAACAACACCTGCTGATCTGCTGGATCACCTGCCTTGGCATTCCTCACCAATTGACAGTGAACGTTACCTACCTACAAGGGGGTCCCAAACCATACTGGCATCACCCTGTTGCCATAATCTGCCATATAAAGACCCCAAAACTGGTACTTCATCAAAAGTAATCCACCTTTTTTGCTGATATAGGCAAACCAGGCCAGAGCCCCACGTTCTGATAACACCTTGAGTGCTGACACTGGACAAAGCTGGGGATCTCAGCTGGTACAAAACCATGTGATACCCCTTTCCTTGGATACAACTGATTTGGACCTGTATCCAGGGTGACCCACCCATATACTACAATAGGCCACCCTGGTCCCAACCCTGCTTTCAAAGGAATGCCCTGAGTGTCTGAAACGGGCGAGCCTTTTATGCATTCTCAGTTTCCTCGCGTCTAACTTCTTGTTTTGGGGAGGTTTTCCCCCTAGTTCTGCACACGTTTTGCTCCCTCTGAGGGTTGATTCGACATCACACTGCTTTAAATGAAGAGTTTCTCCCTGTAGTTTAAATCAGCAGCCTTTTGTGTTTCATAAAAACTGGTGTTATATCAATTTGACCACTAGATTGAGCAAAACATGTGCATAACTGGGAAAAAATCCCAAAGAAACCAGAAGTTAGATGTGAGGAAACTGAGAATAAATATAAGGCCTGAGACCAATCACTGGGTCTAGAGCTGCATGCATTAAGTATGTGTCAACAATAGGGTTGCCAGGTCCCTCTTTGCCGCTGGCAGGAGGTTTTTGGGGTGGAGCCTGAGTAAGATGGGGTTTGGGGAGGGGTGGGACTTCAATGCCATAGAGTCCAATTGCCAAAGTGGCCATTTTCTCCAGGTGGCTGGAGATTAGTTGTAATAGCAGGAGATCTCCAGCTAATACCTGGAGGTTGGCAATCCAAGTCAACAACAAGGAGCTGCCTCCACATTGGTCTTCCCTATTCCTTAATACTTGATGCTAGGAACTAAAACTGGGGCCCTCTGCATACCCAGCAGATGCCCTGTACCTAAGCCATGAACCTTCATCCTTACAAAGCCTTTATATATATTTGATTATCTCATATGCATTTATTACAGTACTTTTATTAGCATTTGTGATTACAAGAGTGCCTATCTTGACTAGTTAAGGAACCCGATTATATGCTGCAATTCCTATATCCTGTAAACCCAGCAACTATAACTAGCAACAGCAATAGCCATCTACCTAGCTCCAAGGGTCTCATCCCTTGTGAAGTAAAAGATGTGGATGGGAGCCATCCAAACACACCCAGCCAGGCACAAAATGGCCGCTGCCGGTGCTGTCTCAAAATGGCTGTTTACAACTAAAATCCCTCACAAATGTTCCCTTAGCGGGTGGAGGAATAAGAGTGAGAATGAGTGGCCACTAAATGCCAATAAAGACCTCCAACTAATCCCCAGGACCCATTCAATTCCTCCCACCTTTTGCTCCTTTACATTATTCTTTGTTTAATTTTTATTTTTGCATGCCTCAGACTGCAGGGGAAATGGGAGAAGAAAACTCCCCTCCCCAAAGCAAGCAAAGCTAATCAGACGTGGCCTTGCAGGAACAAACAAACAAAAAAAAAAACAAGCAATGAAGCAACAGAGTGATGAAAGTGCCTAAAAAGCAAGCAACCACCCACCCACTACAGCCAGCCAACAAAGACCTCTCGCCTGCAGGCTGCCTCACAAGCCCCCCAACTGCCTCTTCAAGAAGCCCAACCACCCTCTATATTGTTGTATGTGTGTGTGTGTGTGGGGAAGGCACGCCAAAATGCTTTTGCCAGGGGTAAACATAAATAATCAGTAATGGGGGAAGGGGGAGAGTAGGGGGAAGGGGTGAGGGGGCCGAATTAATTCTTCCCCCAAACCAAAAACCTATGAATTGAGGTGTGTTTTTTACTTGCAATGTCAATCGCTCACACACCCACATGAACACTAGTCAGTCACACTTCTGCCGAAGCGTAGCAAAACTCCACAGCCAGCCAATGCAGGCCAAAAACTGAATGGTCCACCAGACTCGAAGGCAACTTTCCTACACAGCAGCCAGCAGCAAAAGCCAGCTCTGAGGAGGCGCAGCCAAAATATAAGCTGAAGAGTTGCGCTTCCCTATCAGCTGCTATTTTTTTTTAGTGCCCAGTGAGGCTTCGTGCCTCCTTTGAATTCTAGTGGGTTGGGGCAAATTGCTTCCTGGCATTAAAGCTGGGGATTCTACTTTCCTGAAGAAAAGCATGGGGTAAAGTAAGTTCAACATCTGCCTCCCCTGTTTTGTAAAGAATGGACAGAAACTTAGAATTTTTCTCCCATTGGTTCCAATTTCCATTATCTTCAACTAGTTGTACGAATTACCAAATAAGAGAGAAAAACACTTATGAATAGGGTGAACTAATTATACATGATGAAAAGACACCCTGACAGGTAATGTATGCAAAATATATCGTTTTTAAAGAGGAATATTTAATTTGGTCTCTAGTTCTGCTCAGAAATTAACGTAAATCAGATATCTGTTAGAGGTCAAGTTTTTTCTATCTACATGTCACTCTGCTTAGGTGAGGAGAATGGCAAGTGATATATTAATGGGGGATAATCAACAAGGCCCTAAATAGAGGTGAAGCGTCACATCGGGAACCTTGGTCGAGCCAGGACACCAGGTAAAACAAGGAGGAATCCTTTAAGGAGAGCTTTTTATTTAAATGTGAGGGCTATCAAGTGACCATCCTCAAGAGGTTTTGAGAAAACCTTATAACAGAGAGAAAGGGAAGGCTTCAAAAGTGTCACTTAGACAGTATTTGCACAAAAAAGTTGAAAACTGAAATTGGGCAACATTAAAATTATTCTTCTTGCCCCATAATTCACTATTATGAACTTTTGACCTAGGAAAAAAGGATTACAGTTATTCTTCATTTTATTTGTATTTTGTTCAGTATTGTTAGACAATTCTACTCACAATTTTTTAATGAATAGATTTAATTTCAAGTACAGTTTTTAAAATGAATTTTGTATTATTGTGGTCATTGCATACCCACACAAAAGCCTGATTTAGTTCAAACATACCCAGGTAGAAGTAAAAGTTCTTAACTGGAGAGGACAAATTTCTACAGGAGAGATTCACAAAACTTTCCCCTATGTCCGGGGTAATTTGGAGTAGTCTGCTATGAAAATGCCTGAGATCAATAAATAAATTCAAGTATATGATGAGAGGTTTTAGAGACAGCAGAAGAACAAAAAAACATAACTGCTAGTGGTAGAGGTAAAAGCTTATTGCTTCTCTTTCAAGAATGGAAGAAGGCTAAAGGGGATATAAGTCGAAAACATGGATGGATGAATAGATGGATGGATGGATGGATGGGCCTGTCTGTCAGATGGGAAACTTCATGTCCCTGCAGTAGAATGGAAGCATCTGTTGAATGCATTCTGCCACACCATGTACCAAAAGGACCACAGCTGCTGTAGCTATTCCACAAGTGGCCTTGATAGACCATTAGTAGCTGCTGAATTATGCCATTCTTCAGAGTCCTAAATTGCAGAAACCTTGCCCCTTCTGCTATATGATCGCTCTAATCTTCAAGCAGGCACACTCACGAGCACTATTAATAATTACTGGTGACATGCTTGCTCAGCTGCTGGTGGAAAGACAAACCAAGACACCCACTACAACCCTAGAGAGCAATTTAGCTCCAAGGTGACCTGACCTCAAACAGGCAGCTATATCAAATGGAAAAGCCTGGGTATATATAAAAATTTCTATAACCTTTGTAAAATTATTCATATAGTTAACCTATAATAAAATTTAACACATGTAATAATAGAAATGTGAAAACTTTGCTAGGGAACAAGAACTTAGTGGAGGTAAAGAAGCTTGCCTGTGGATAGCGCAGGAATATGAACAGATTAGCCTGCAGCCTCCTTGAAGGGAAGAATATATTATACTCCTTGTGCAACAAATCAGGGTGAATAAGTAGTTACAAGGGCTTTCTCCCTTTTCCCTATTTCAGGACTCCCTCCCCCCAATCAACATGAAATAAGGCTAATCAGAAATGCTGGCCTGATTACTGCAGAAGGGAGCACAATATTGACATTTGGGGGAGACAGCCAGAATAACACCTCTGTAGTCAGGAATCCATGGGTCAAAAGGGTGAAATGTCTAGGCAGGAAGAGGTGGTAGCAAGAAGTGAAGTAGAATACATCCAAGTAAAACAGGAGTAGATAGTACACAAGTACAGCCCTGGAAAGAATGTGACCACCATTTTTCTTTCACATATCTTTCAGGGTCTTTCCTAAATAAGACTTTTAAAGCAGCCCCACTAGATCAGACCCAGTGTCCATCTAGTCCAGCATCCTGTTTCTCACTGTGGCCAACAATATACCCCTAGAAATCCTACAATCAGAGTACAGAAAACAACACCCCCCATGATACCCCTAGTGATTGGTATTTAAAGGTATTCTAAGTGTACGGCAATGATGTCAGTGTTCGGGAAAGCATATATGATGGCTCATACGTGCACAGAAATTCTTGAAATGTGCATCCCATGTATGTATTGGCCCAAGAAAAGTACTTGCAAGAAAATAAGCTGTTATAGTGCTACACTTCATTTGCTATGCTATACATGTTTATTTTTAAATTAGAGATTATCTCCAATTCATCCATTCATCTATATTAATCTGTAGGACATCATCATAAAAGACCGACAACATAGTCATGCCCTGATTCAAGTTAGGTCTTGCAGCAGAACCATTACCATTTCTGTGATTTGTTTGAGGAGACGGTAACACATGTGAAGGGGTGTGTGTGTGTGTGAGAGAGAGAGAGAGAGAGAGAGAGAGAGAGTGAGAGAGAGAGAGAGAGAGAGAGAGAGAGAAAGAAAGAGAGAGAGAGAGAATTTAAACATGATGCTGGTGGGCAGCACATTGTGAGATATTGCATGCACCTAAAATCCTATTTAAACTGGGTTCCTACCTACTGGTGTAATGTTAGAATGCCAGCCTGAGTTATGGTTCTGTGGGATGCTAATGTTGCACACAGATTGTGACTGCGGGTCAGTTTGGACAAGATGCTGAGCACATACATCACACAAGTAAATTTTCTGCCATAGTAATATTTTGGTTGGACTTGAGTGTATAAATTGTCTGTGCATGCATGAAAGAGAAAGTGAGTAATTGTGTTGGGTGGGGGGAGAGAAGCAAATATGGTAAAAGAATTTAGCAATTGATTCCCTATTCTTGGTTAAAGGTGAGTCCTAGATTTGAAAAGTTGAACAGTGAGGGCAGGGTTCCTGCTCTTCATTCCCAGAAAGGCTCATTTTCTCTTGCTGTCTGGACATGGCTGGGTATTATGATCTTTTGTCTAACCAGTTTAACTTCACAATGAGAAGAAACTTGGAGGGCAGCCTGAATATGCACGGGAGACTGGCGGGGCAGACAATGACACTATGCAAACAGCAGCTTGAAATGCAGGTTATTGGTGAGTGAGGACAGAGGACTTTGACCTAGAGTCAGAAGAGATTCCAGAAAAGCAAAGGAACCCTGGCCAAAAACAATCTCTGGGAGCAACGGTGGTATAGTCAGTACCTTAGGAGATGAATCTTGGTCCAAAGGCAAGCACAGCAGGTGAGATGGAAGGAAATGCAGAAACTGGTAGTGTGTGTGTTTTTAGACAGCTTGACTTTGAAGGAAGCAGTAATTTATGTGCAATCATGAGGAAAACAGTGAAAAGCCTCTACTGGAAACAGGAAAATTGGGACATTTTCATTGCCAGTCAATCTGCCGCTTTAAAAAGCAGCCTTTTGCATTCCTTTGGGAGCTGTGAAGTTCTCCTCCAAAATAAACAAAAGCTCAAACAAGTTTTGCAGACCAGTATTTACCTGGGAAAGGGCTTTCGTTTCCCTTCAATTCATAAAAAAACAAAACCTTTCAATCTAAACCTTTCAGCTGGTTTGCAAGATGTTTGGCCTGAGAAGGTTGCCCCAATGTCCTGCTATGGCCAGTTGATAGAATACAGAAGTGGGGGGAGGGGTAGTGTTCTAGGATGCCTCAGGCCTACTTATCTCACCCCACCCCACCCCCATGGTATCTGCAGCTGCTTTCTTTTTTCTCATCAGCCAGTGGACCGAGGTGTGCAGAATTATGGTCAAGTAGAAGCTCTCTATACCTATTTCTTTCCTCCAACAAGCTTTGTGATAATTTTATCCAAGTCTGTGGACAACCGCTGAGGGGCTTATTATCATTAATGTCCCCACCCCCTTCTGTAATTCAGCTGAGGCACAAGGGCAGAATTGCTGGGCAGATTGGCATGTCCAGCCAATTGTAGGGTTACTGTAGGGTAATAAACTAGACCTCCTTCCCTCCCATGCAGGCATTTGCTGTGTGCTGCTTTGGAGGAGAGGGGGGGAGATGCTGAGGCTGTGCCTTCTTGCCTTGCCTGCCTGAATAGCTCACTTTTTGAGGATAAGTTGTTTGTGGAGAGTAAATGTAGGGAGGGAGAGTGAGAGCTGTTGGAGTGTGTATCAGTGTGTGTGTGCGAGTGTGGGGAGTGACTGCTGGGTCTTTCTCCCTAATGTGTGGAGCTAATTGAGCCTTCTTCCCTCTGGTGGAGGACAGGCTGCAGGCTTGTGAGAAGCAGGCAAGCCCAATGAGAGGCTTTGCTGGCTGGTGTGGTGGTGGGGGGGAGTGTTGCCTGACAGTTCAGTTTTGCAGATTAGTTCTGTGGGCCACTTCTCAAGGGCAGTGTGTAGCTGGAAAGGGCTCCCCAAGCAGGGCAGCAGATGCATGTGATGCTGCCAAGCAGTGGTCATTTTCTCTGCAGCATCCTCACCTCATCACAGACAGTGGCCTGCTAGGTGCATGGCAGCCAAAATTGCAGCAGAACTGCTGGTACCTGTCCACAGTAGAATGTCTAAGTTGGAGAAACCAGGAATCCTAGCAGAACCACACAGCAATGTGGCAAGCCCAACAGAACCAATGTCAAACCAGAGAATCCCAGAAGAACAAAATCAAGCTGGGAGCACTTTTGCAAGCCTAACAGAACCAATGTGTAACAGAGAAGCCCAGCAGAACCCAGGGCCATTGTGGCAGTTCAAGCCCAATAGAACCAATGTCAAGCCAAAGAATCCCAGCAGGGTGGGTTTGTTTAATTTTTTTGCAAGGGCAATGTAAAGAAGTCCAGCAGAATCCAGGGCCAACGTGGCAATGCAAGCCCAACAGAACCAACGTCAAACTACAGAATCTGAACAAGGGTTTGTTTATTTGTTTGTTTTTGTAGAAGCAAGGGCAATTCACAGAAGCCTGGCAGAACAAGCTTATGCACAGGGACCCACTTTTTGCAGAACCAATGGCAATCCTACCGACAAACATACTATTGACATCAATTCCCCAAGAAAGGCCTCAGAAAGTGGAGGGAGGTTTTTTTTTGTGTGCACCCAGGTCAAATTGGTTAACTGTCCTGTTGCTTCTTTCTAGTAACATTTTGATTTTGGCAATTTTATTGGCACCCAAATGGAGGAAAAATGAAGACCCATAAAATTGGATCCCGCTGACCCAATCTTTACCAAACTTGAGGTTTCTTGTAAGGAGAGTCACCAGTAGCTATGCTGCAGATTTTGTGTCTGTACCTTAAAAAAAGACTTCCCAGAGCCCCAGAAAGATTCCGCATAGGCTTCAATAGGAACCTTTAAATTTTACCCCCCCCCCTCCATTCTCCATTGTTTCCAATGAAGGGAAATCAACCTTTTTTTCCCCCAGGGGGAACACAAAGAGGCATGCCTGTGAGCAACTACAGGTCAATGCCTCCCAATCCCAAAAGAACCAAACCAGAACCCAGGAATCCAGCAGAACCACAAATCAATGTGGCAAAGTCTATGAGAACCAATGTCAAAGCAAAGAATCACAACCCAAAAAAATCAAGCAGGGAGGCCATGCTAGCTAGTCCAGACAAACCAAATGCAACATAAAGGTGTCCAGCAGAATCCAGGCCCACACAGGCAGCACAAGCCCAACCCAACCATTGTGATACCACAGAATCTTTGGGGTGGGTATAAAAGGTATGGGGGCACTTTTGATAGCCCAGACAAACCAAATGCAATGTGCAGGTGTCCAGCAGAACCCAGATCCATTCAGGAAATTCAAGGCTATGGTGGGAAATCTTTTCTCTGCAATATTCTCTGGTCTGCCATAGGTTCATTGCATATTTTAATAAATTATGACATAAACCAGCTATTTAAATAAATCAGTTAAACCCATATGAACCAGCTATTTAAATAAACCAGTTGTTGTGTGTTTTCATTTGGGGGGTATGTGCCAGGGACATCATTCTTTCCAGCAAGCTGGCTGACCTCTGGACACCAGTCTCCTACCTACTAAGCTATCCTAGAAATCACCTTTAAGTTCATATCGCTTCTTGGCCAAACTTGTTGGTCAAGCCATTATCTGAAAACTTATAGTTTTTACTAGTGTGGAATTATGAGTTATTTTCCTTGTCAGAATAGATGACAGAACAGATACAGTGTTCAGCCCATTACAAGTGCTATAGATATTTTCTATCCTCAGTGCTGTTGTGCCATTTTCTGTGCAAATATGGTTTCTTATGTTGTAGGAATTTTAATTAATAATTGTATTGTGCTACTGTTTGTCTCACAAATCAAGGCCATTATGGATTTTTGGGAACCACTGACTGAAAGAGAAAAATTGCCTTGCTTGCTTTGTGCCTTTTGCTGTGGTATTCCTTGCTCCTTCCTTGTTTGCAAGGGTGACTTTCAGTTCCTTTGAGAGGCCATTCAGCTTTGGCAAGGGCATGCTAATGGACTCTCCTATTTCATGGGGGTGCCCTTGACCCACTCCATCAACGCCTTTCTGCAAATGATTATAGAAAGCCAGGAGACCCTTTGTTTATGCAATTTCCTTTGCCCTGTTTTATTCGTAATGCTGATGACAAGATGTGTTACTGCTTGTTGCCTAAGAAAATGCTAGGGTTATTCTATCAAGTAAAATAGTGGGGGGAAATACACATGCATGTGAACTCCAGTCTTCTAAAATGGCTATAACCTTTTTTTGAATGTAATTAAAGAAGCAGAGAGCCAGTGTGGTGTAGTGGTTAAGGTGTCAGACTAGGACCTGGGAAACCCAGGTTCAAATCCCCACTCATGACATGGAAGCCTGCTGGGTGACCTTGGGCCAGTTACGCACTCTCAGTCCCGACCTTGGCTAGTATTTGTATGGGAGACCTCCAAGGAATACCAGGATTGTGATGTGGAGGCAGGCAAAGGCAAAACACCTTCGGACGTTTCTTGCCTTGAAAACTCTACAGGGTTATAAGTCAGATGTAACTCAATGGCAATTTTTAAAAATTAATGAAAGAAGCAGCTATGACAGACTTTTCTAGGATCACTTCTTACAGACATCTCTGGCATTTATATGTTCACAAAGTCTTAAACTATCTAGCTTAAAACTAGTATTAATCAGCATCAAGACAGACACTTTTAATTTCCTTCTACTTTTCACATACTTTTTCTATGGTAGCTGGTGAGTATGCCAAACCCATATAAGTAACCATGGAAAACACTGCAAATACTCTTAGGCCATTTTATATTGTCTTAGATGTACAAGTTGCCACTAGACCATTATGACTCCAGTTTTAATGCATGACAACCTTATACTTTCCAAAATGCACACTTTGGGGGGGGGGGGGATAAGTCCCACTGATTTTAATGGAGTTCATTTATGAACACCTGAAACACCATTATAAATAAATAAGACATTCCAATAAGCACATACAGGATTGTGATATAAGGGAAGGTGACAGCACAAGGCCATGCAGGGGGTCTCCAACACAGATTTCAGCTCAAGTCTTGCAGGGCAAAGACTGTCCATTGCATCAAACTTGCTCTTCTCAGATGCTGACTCCAATGAGATGTTAATGCTTTTTCTGCTCAACCCAGAAGCTGGTTGTACAAGAAAAGAAACAGCATTGTTATTCCTGGAACAGAGCCCTGCTCCTTCCTAAAGGTATAATTGAGAGTGTGAATGGGGGTAGAGGGCTATTTTGGTTCTTCTCAAGGTAAAATGCAGCACAAATGAAAGAAGATTATTACTATTATTAGTATCGTCTTATGCTCCCAGCATTGAATTGTCTGTTTTTTAATCCATCTTTACCGTTATTTTCAGTCCAAAACAAAAACAGATGCTTTTCTGCAAAGATGTGACAAGATTGTGGACTGTAAAACGTGACTTACTGTTTGTTTGATTGTTTCAAAGGAATGCTTCAAGGTTCGAATCTAAAAACAGGGTACAGAATATTTTCACTGCTGCTGCCAGTGGTGGAAGGAAACAAAAAGGTAAGTTAATTTTCCCTCTTGAATCTTCGGATCTTTTGTAGGGAAATGCTTTTAATCACTTGCTGGTAAATATACCACTAGAATCAATAAGACTACTCAGTATGAAAATCTTTGCCAAACCATCCTTGACACAAGCAAAACAAACTCAATAGGCGGTACAGCTGAAATACGTCATGCAAACTGTGCATACTTTTGTACATCTAATTTGTACAACTTATTCCAACTGGAACAAGTTGGGTGTTTTAAAGAATGTGGATGTTTTGTCAGAAACTGAGATACAAGAAGTGATGATAAAAGGGATTGGAGGATTGTGTACATAAGACAAGGAAAACATGAATTTTGATATTGCAGAAGAGGGAACTGTACTGAAGAAAAAGGAAAACAAAATGCAGTCAACCTGGATCTAGCAGCACTGGCTGAGAATCCACCTCCTCCTGGCTTATAACTGCTACTTCTGAAGGAGGACTTAGGAAGGGGGAACAGGGGAGGTAGTAACCAGCACCCTTAACAATACAATCCTAAAGCGAGTTACACTCTTCTAAGCCCACTGAGTTCAAGGAGCTTACAAGGAATGCATTGTATATGTGCCTGGATGAAGAAGAAGAAAGAAGAAAGAGGAAAGAAAGAAGAAGAAGAACAAGAATTGGTTTTTATATGCCGACTTTATCTACCACTTAAGGCACAATCAAACCAGCTTACAGTCAGTCACCTTCCCTTCCCCTCCCCACAACAGACACCCTGTGAGGTAGGTGGGGCTGAGAGAGCTGTGACTAGCCCAAGGTCACTCAGCTGGCTTCATGTGTAGGAGTGGGGAAACAAATCCAGTTCGCCAGATTAGCTTCCGCCGCTCATGTGGAGGAGTGGGGAATCAAAACCAGTTCTCCAGATCCTAGTCTACTGCTCTAAACCACTGCTCTTAACCACTACACCATGCTGGCTCAATTTGAAGACCTCTTCCTTCCAGTTTCCAGCCACCAGCAATGGCAGCCATTAGAGGAAGGGCAGGGAATAGCTAAACATCTGTCCATCATGTCTGAATCTGTTGAGGAGACCCTCCCTCCAGCTTTCTGTTGCCATTGCTGAGGCCAAAAGAAGGTAGCAGCCAGTAGGGCTGTCGATTCGGTTCGTCCCGAACCGAAAAACAACCGAATTTCCCCTGATTCTGCGGTTTTTAGTTCGGATGGAACCAAACTCAAAAAAGGCGGGAAAACGGGGAGCTGAATTCAGTGAATTCATGGTGTTCGGCGAATAAATTCAGCAAAAACAGGCATAACCGTCAGTTAGTAAGCAGCATTCTCCTGCAGCCAATCGGTGGCCAAGCTGGGTCTTCTTCTGGCCAATCAGTTTGAGTGATTGAGTGCATGAGCCCAGCTGCTGCACGGCCCGGGAAAAGAAAGAGAAAGTATCAGTTTGTGTGTGAGAGAGAAATCCCCGTGGGGGGTGCTTGTGCACATTCGCTCCTTTCTGTGGCTGCAGGGGGTGCCTTTTTGGGGGTAGAGACCCCAAACTTTCAGCGGAGCTTCAAATGACCCTTCTTGCGAGACCCCCCAAGTTTTGTAAACATTGGGTCAGGGGGTCCCAAGATATGGGGCCCGAAAGGGGTCCTCCCCTTAATGTGCATTTTTATTCCATTTAAAGCACACATTCGCTCCTTTTCGTGGCTGCAGGGGGCGCATTTTTTGGGGTAGAGACCCCAAACTTTCAGCAGAGTTTCAAGGACCCTTCTTGCAAGACCCCCCAAGTTTTGTAAACATTGGGTCAGGGGGTCCCGAGATATGGAGCCTGAAAGGGGTCCTCCCCGTAATATGCATTTTTATTCCATTTAAAGCACACATTAGCTCCTTTCCATGGCTGCAGGGGGCGCATTTTTGGGGGTAGAGACCCCAAACTTTCAGCGGAGCTTCAAAGGACCCTTCTTGCGAGACCCCCCAAGTTTTGTAAACATTGGGTCAGGGGATCCCGAGATATGCGGTCCCCCCTTTTCCCTATTGGGCTGAATGGGATCAGCCAATCCTGTGTGCACCTCGAGAGCGGCAAATCCAAGGCAAAACCTCCCGTGCTTAAATGGAATCGTATTGGATTATCCAGTCCACCAGTCCCTCCTGATGGAACAGAAGACATCCACAGTAAGACCCCTTTTGGGGCTTTAATCTATAATTTTTCTCCTGTGTGTGTGTGTGTGTGTGGGGAAAGCAAAGTCTGTGTGTGCGTGGGGAGGGAGCAGTTTCTGTGGGTGGGGGGGAAGCCAAAGGGGGCTTTCGCCTGTTCTGTCTGGGGTGTGTGTGCCTCCTGGAGTCTCTCTCTCCCTGGTTTGAAAGGGGGGGGCTTCAGTTGTGTGTCCTCAGGTTTTCCCTCATTCATAAGATCGGTTAGGTCTATTTTGATGCTTGCTCAGAAATTGTTTTCAAATTGTGACTTAAAGAATGCATTTTCCTGGTCCCGAGTTCGATGCAAAAGGGGAAATTCCACCCCCCCTGCTCCTGATGCTTAGCTAGCATGCCTCTTTCCCTTTCCATGGTTTGCAAACTCCCAGGCATCAGGTGTTGCCTTGCATGGTTGCAAAGGTGTTGCTTTGCAAGGTTGTGTTGCTTTGCATGGTTTGCAAACTTCTTCTGTCCCTTTCCATGGTTTGCAAACTCCCAGGCATCAGGTGTTGCTTTGCATGGTTGCAAACATGATGGTTCACATGGTTGTGTTGCTTTTCATGGTTTGCAAACTTCTTCGCACCTGCCCCGCTCTTGCTCCCCGCAGCTCAGCTGTTTGTCGGGGCTGGGAGCTTTGAGTGAGCGGCAAGCTCTGCTAATTACAAATGCACATTAAGGAGGTGGGACCCCTTTCGGGGGACCCCCGCTGATCCAATCTTTACAAAACTTGGGAGTTATTGCAAGAAGGGTACTTTGAAGCTACGCTGAAAGTTTGGGACCTCTATCCCGAAAAATCCCCCCCCCCCGGAGCCGCAGAAAGGTGTGGTTGTGATTTTAATGGCTTTATTCGGCCAAATTTTTCCCCGAACTCCGGACCTCATGCCGAATTGCACGGACCCGAAGCGGCGGAGTTCGGACTTCGGCATTTCCCGAATAAAAACGCGCTGAATTTTGCCGAATCTGAATTTTACCGAATTTTTTTTCCAACAGCCCTAGCAGCCAATGTCTTTCCATTATGCTTGCCTCTATTCGTGATTTTTGGGATGCTTTACAATGTTTTAATTCTTTCCCATAGTTTACTGTTTATTTATTTAGCACATATATAACCCTCCTCTGCTGATTAGAAGGGAAAAGAAACAAAACAATACATAATACAAAATTTAAAACAATTAATCAATGAAAAACAATTTAATAAAAGCAATCTATGTGCTGAAATCAGCAGTCAATATAAACCAGTAGCATAAAACTGACTTGGGCATAAAAGCAGGCCATAAAATTGCTTTGAGAATGCTTGGGATGAAGAACAGTACATAAATTCACTGAATACAGAAATAAAGTAAATGAAATGTTTCTCTTGTGTAAATGCCCCTATTGCCCTTTTAGTATCAAAGCTAATGGGCCAGGAAGGGCTGCCAACATGAAGGTTCAGAGAGCCACAGAGGAAGAACTGGCAGAAACAGGCAAAAACAGCCAAAGAAAGGAAAGCCAAGGTTAGGAATATCAAAGCCATAAATGAAAAAAAGAAAGAAAGAAACAATTGAAACTGATACCACAAGCATATAAGTAGACAAACAGGGATCAGAAGCAGAAGAAGATAATAGAAAGTATAAAGGAAGAACCTAACAGTACCACCAGGCCAGATCAGGTATCCCTCTGGCAGAGCCCAAGAATTGACCTGACAGAGGACATTCCATCTCCAGTAGGGTTGCCAGCTCCAGGTTGGGAAATACCTGGAGTTTTTTGGAGTGGAGCCTGAGGAGGGCGGGGTTTGGGGAAGGGAGGGACTTCAGTGACATAGAGTCCAATTGCCAAAGCAGCCATTTTCTCTAGGTGAACTGATCTCTATTGGCTGGAGATCAGTTGTAATCGCAGGAGCTCTCCAGCTACTACCTGGAGGTTGGCAACCCTAATCTCCAGTCATGGCAATGGAGTGAATTGGGTAGGGCCATAAGAAAGGACAAAGACCTGCTGAACACTTGTAAGTCAGAAGAAGAAGAAGAAAAAGAAGAACAAGAAGAAGAATTGGTTTTTATATGCCGACTTTCTCTACCACCTTCCCTTCCCCTCCCCACAACAGACACCCTGTGAGTTGGTTTTTATACTCCAGTTTTCTTTATCTTTTTAAGGAGACTCAAACTGGCTTACAATCGCCTTCCCTTCCTCTCCCCATAACAGACACCTTGTGAGGTAGGTGGGGCTGAGAGTGTTCGGAGAGAACTGTGACTAGCCCTCTTCTTCAATAGGCAGGTCTCCTGTAATGAAGGAAAGAAATACACAATTACATGAGGAGGAGGTAATCATGTTTGTCACCCTGAGCACCTTAAAAGGACAAGATACAAACATGTGAACTATTGAGCAAAGTTAATATGTGTTGAGAATGTATATGTAAGAGGATCTAGAGAACAAAGGTCCAGATCACATTTAGTGATAGACTGATGGCTACAGGTTAGGGTTTAGGTAAAGTGTGCTAAGGAAAGAAAAGCAGGAAGTGGATTTTTAAAAATTAAGTTTGTATCAGAAAAGTGGACTCAAAAAAGAAACAAATGATGCTTTGTATTTTCTGTATATATTATGCTTAAAGGATTCCCTCCTTTTCATGGGGTTTCTGTCATTATCACACAAGCTTCTTCTCTTTCCAAGGCTAACTTTCTGGGCTGCCGCTCAAGTGCCAGGCTTCCTTCAGCTCTTTGCATTTCCATAATAATGTGCCCTGGGAACATATCCTACTCCCCAAAGTAATACTGTGTAATTAATGGGCTGTTCGAAATACGCTGTCTCCTCCTGTCAGTCGAGACCTGTTAATTGAAACTGAATGGGGAAAAATAGGACTAAAAATGTGGTTGTCCTTTGCTCAGTTCAACTAAGACACTGAGAAGCAGACTCCCCCTTGCCCCCCATGAACGATTTTCAACTGAATGTCATCAGCAATGTGGTTCTATTTCTTCCATGATGGATATTCTGATAAAACAGCTCATGTTAGATTCTCCCATAGAGTCAGCCCTTCTGAATCAGTAGCTCTAACAAGTACCATATTTCATACCCCGTCCAATTTTTCCTTTCACCAGACTATTCTAGTGAGCCAGGATCATGGCTATAAAATCATGGCACTGGAAAATGTTATTCATGCAGCAAGAGGGTAGTGCCAAATGTTCTTCTATTCCCCACACATCCTTGGCTCTGCAGTCAACAACCAGCTGGCATGGATGAACTCCTTTCATCCTTAGATGTCTCAGGGTGGTCGCCAGATTTTCTCTACCTATCAGAACTTAACACATACATTTCTGCCACCCTAGTTCATGCCTAGGTGTATTTGACTAACTCAAACCAGGTGTATTTGACTAACTCAAAAGACCCAGCAACAACCAGCAGTATGAATCAGGCAAAGAAGGGAGTCCCATTGCAGCCAATTTGATGGGTTCTCCAAAAAGTCCTGCTCAGCCCTGAAATGACCAGTTAAACCCATACAGCCAATGTTAGGGCAGGAGAGGGGCCATGGCTCAGTGGTAGAGCATCTGCTTGGCATGCAGAAGGTCCCAGGTTCAGTCCCCAGCATCTCCAGTTAAAGGGTCTATGCAAGTAGGTGATATGAAAGACCTTTCTCTGCCTGAGGCCCTGGAGAGCTGATGCCAGTCTGAGTAGACAATACAGACTTTGATGGACCAAGGGTCTGATTCAGTATAAGGCAGCTTCATGTGTTCATGTGTATAAAACTCCATCCAAAAGCTTAGTGGAAAAGGTGAAACAGTCTTAAATAAACCCTCTAATCTCTTCTGTCGTTGGCCAGGATGAAAAGGTATCCCATAGCCAATGCTTTCAGCAGGCCTCATCCCTTCATTCTTTTGAAGTAGGTCATGGCCATAGGTCCAATTCAGGGTGGTTATCTTAGCCTTCCAAGGAGAATTCCATTACCTTCCTTATTTTTCCCTGCCCACCCCCACTACTCGCCCAAGCTGGATCTTCTCAGTGTACTGCTTCAGCAAAGGAACATCACTAGAGTTGCCAGGTCCGTTTTCGTCACCGGCGGGAGATTTGGGGGGTGGAGCCTGAGGAGGGCAGGGTTTGGGGAGGGGAGGGACTTCAATGCCATAGAGTTCAATTGCCAAAGCGGCCATTTTTCTCCAGGTGGTCTGATCTCTATCGGCTGGAGATCAGTTGAATTAGCAGGAGTTCTCCTGCTACTACCTGGCAGTTGGCAACCCTAGACATCACTCCTTCCATCCACCATGAAAAACCTACACATAGCCATGCAAATACTGCATCCCAGACATATATTTTCTCTTTTGAGGCCACATTTCACACTCACAATGCCATTCTACATGTGCTTACTTGGAGGAAAGCAGCCTAAGTTTCAGGTGTCCATGGGCCCTCTTCATTCCATTTCTGCAACAAGTTCCCTTCCCTTCTTGGGTTTCTACAATAATGGGGAATGGGTAAAAGGAAGAAAACCATAGGCATCTAATAAAAAAGAGGAGGAAACCATAGGCCTTCAATGAGTGAATTTAATGTGTGCATAGGGTCCTATTTGTCCAGCTTCTCAGAGGCCCTGTAGGTACAGGCGCAGCCGTGATGGAAGTCATCTGTGTCTAGTTTTACATAGTTTATCTGAAACCAGGCCAACCATCATCCTTTCAGCTGAGTTTCATGGAGAGTTCTCAGTTGTGTTCAAACCTGGATTGTAAACAAAATTCAGAGGAGACAATGGGCATTTTTTACAGTGGTTTTTACAAGCCCATTGCAAATGGAACCCATTAAGCTTTGCACAGCATTGCTGGCCAGCTAGTGTTGATATTCTTAATGTAGCATGGAAAGTGAGAGTGGCAGGCTTCTAATACATGAGAAAAATGAAACCAAAGAGGCCTCAATGGCAGCATGGGCCCATAGAACCCGCTGAACGCTTTCCTCTTTTTCCAGCCAGCGTTAAGATGAGCAAGCGCCACATCCACCCATGGCCAGAATTTCCTTTACTCACACTGGTTTTCTCCTTCCATCTTATAGCTCCGCATCCCATACAAACCAGAATGCCTTCCACATCAAAGGAGCCCCTTGTGAGCCTGTAGTATTACAGGAACTGGCATGATTATATATAAAAAGCATGCAATAATTCTTGACAAAATAACCTCCTCTTTCAGCACACCAAGGTTTTGTTTATCATTCTCCACCACCACTGTGAGTAAGATAAATACAAGAAATCAGCAAAATATTATAGGAGAGAACACAGACACTGACAAATGACAAAGTCTCATTCAATTACAAACACGAAAAACAAACATCCCTCTAAAACACAGCCCAAGCTGGGAGAGGGGGGTGGAGAAGTCTTTCTCTTCTATGAGAAAAGTCTCTCTCCCCCCCCCCCCAGTATCAAAATGAATGCAGCAGAAGACAGGTTATACATAAATGCCTCTGGCAGTGGAGATGACAGTGGCAGAAGCAGCATTTGGGAAGGAAAACAAATGGCATCATCAACAACAAGAAAGAGAAATTTCCATTTGCAATATGCTCAGTGTGTGTTTGTGTGAATAAGTAATCGTGCTCCACTGTGGGATCCGTGACATGGACGTATATGCTGGCCCTTTCTGTGTGGTTCTGTAAATTAGATGCTTACTGAGTTCATGCTGATGCCTGGTCTTTGCAACAGGTCTGGTTTACCCTTTGGGTAGAGAAGGCAGGTGCCAGTTCTGCAGCTGGAATCCATCTAGTAGGGCTGTTGATTCGGTTCAGCCCGAACTGAAAATCAGCCGAATTTCCCCTGATTCGGTGGTTTTTAGTTTAGGAGGAACCGAACTCAAAACTGGTGGGCAACCGGGGGGGGGGCGAATTCAGCGAGTTCGGGAGTTCGCGAATAAATTCGGCAAATTCGGGGCCGTCAGTAAGCAGCATAACCGTCAGTAAGCAGCATTCTCCTCCCCCGGCCAATCGGTGGCCAAGCTGGGTCTTCTTCTGGCCAATCAGTCAGGATTGAGTACTGGAGGAATCAGCTGATGTGCGGCCTGGCCAGGGAGAGAGAGCAAGAGAGCGAAATCCTCGTGTGTGTGTGTGTGTGTGTGTGGGGGGGGTGCTTGTGCACATTTGCTCCTTTCTGTGGCTGCAGGGGGCGTATTTTTTGGGGTACAGACACAAAACTTTCACTGGAGCTCCAGATGAAGCTTCTTAAGATACCCCCCAAGTTTTGTAAACATTGGGTCAGGGGGTCCCGAGATATGGGCTCCCCCCTTTTTCTTTCCATGGCTGCAGGGGGTGCATTTTTGGGGGTACAGACCCCAAACCTTCAGTGGAGCTTCAGATGAAGCTTCTTAAGATACCCCCCAAGTTTTGTAAACATTGGGTCAGGGGGTCTCGAGATATGGGCTCTCCCCCTTTTCCCTCCCCCTTTTTCCATTTATGTGGCTGCAGGGGGTGCTTTTTTGAGGATATAGCCCCCAAACTTTTAGCATAGCTTCAGACAATTATTCTTAAGATACTACCCAAGTTTTGTAAAGATGGGTTCAGTGGGGGCAGAAATATCGCCTCCCCCCCTTTTCTCTTTCCATGGCTGCAGGGGGCGCATTTTTGGGGGTGCAGATCCCAAACTTTGAGCGGAGTTTCAGACCAGTGTTCTTAAGATACCGCCCAAGTTTTGTGAACATTGGGTCAGGGGGTCCCGAGATATGGGCTTTCCCCTTTCCCCTTTCCCCTTTCCCCTTTCCCCTATTGGGATGAATGGATCAGCCGATCCTGTGCATCTTCTCCAGAGCAAAACGTCCCATGCCTAATTGGAATCATCTTGGATTACAAGTCCTCTTCAGCCCCTCTTGATGGAACAGAAGACAGCCACAGTAAGACCCCTTTGGGGGCTTTAATCTATACTTTTTCTCCTGTGTGTGTGTGTGGGGAAAGCAGAGTCTGTGTGTGTGAGGGGAGGGAGCAGTTTCTGTGGGTGGGGGGGAAGCCAAAGGGGGCTTTTGCCGGTTCTGCCTGGGGTGTGTGTTCCCCCTCGAGTCTCTCTCTCCCTGGTTTGAGGGGAGGTTTCAGTTGTGTGTTGCAAAGGTGTTGTTTAACAAGGTTGTGTTGTTTTGCAGTTGTTTTGCAGTTGCTTTGCAAATTTCTCAGCTGTTGTCGGGGCTGGGAGCTTTGTGCGTGGGCGGCAAGCTCTGCTGAGAGATGCACATTAAGGGTGGGGGGACCCCTTTCAGGGCCCATATCTCAGCCCCCCCTGACCCAATCTTTACAAAACTTGGGGAGTCTTTCAATAAACGTCCTTTGAAGCTCTGCCGAAAGTTTGGGACCTCTAACCCCAAAATGCCCCCCCAGAGCCGCGGAAAGGCGCGATTGTGTTTTTAATGGCTTTATTCGGGCGAATTTTTTTCCGAACTTTGAATTCCCGCCGAATTGAACGGATCCGAAGTGGGTGAGTTCGGACTTCGGCATATCCCGAATCTAAACGGGCCGAATCCGAACTATACCGAATTTTTTTTAATTCAACAGCCCTACCACCTAGATTTTCTACTACTGTGCCTTACCAATTTGCTAGATCCACATGAGATGAGAACAATTTTGAAATCTCCAATGTTAGAAAAGAGCCCAGTGTCACATAGTGGTAAACTGCAGTATTGCAGTCAAAAGCTCTGCTCACGACCTGTTCAATCCTGACGGAAATTGGTTTCAGGTAGCCGGCTCAAGGTTGACTCAGCCTTCCATCCTTCCGAGATTGGTAAAATGAGTACCCAGCTTGCTGGGGGTAAAGGGAAGATGACTGGGGAAGGCAGCTGCAAACCACCCTGTAAACATAGTCTGCCTAGGAAACTTCGGGATGTGACGTCCCCCCATGGGTCAGGAATGACCCGGTGCTTGCACAGGGGACTACCTTTACCTTTAGAAAAGCTAATCTGATATCAATTCAGGTTTCATTGTATGACAACAGCCAAGCTAGGGTATTTGTGTGTGTTATTTGGATCTGGTCAAAGATCCTGGGGGAAATGAAGTGTAACTCCCCCACCCCCATTACTTCTTCCCAAGTCAAACCTACCCCTACATTAAGATGTTACTTTTTCCATGTTGGAAAACATGTGATCATTCCATTTTTGCAAATAAGACTGTAGAAAATCAAACAGTCCCTGCTTGCAACTACTGTTTTCTTTTAAGCAGACCATCTCATAAGAACACACTGATGTTTCACAATTTAAAACAAATAATATTTTGATTGGTTTTGCATCTGTGCAGTTGGCATTATTCAGTACGATGACTGGCTGGTAGCCACTGTTGACACATGCTCACAATTCACCGGATTGCTTGGGCTGTGTTTTAACTGTATGCTCTGCTTTTGCAAATGTGTTGTTGTTGCAGTCACCTGTTGGTAGAGGGCATTAGGGATGTGCACTTCAAACATTTCTGTAGTAATTTTGGATCTGAATTTCGAGTATGCACTGTTTCCATTATCCATTTTTTTCTAAGGTGGTGTTATGAATTTGGGATTTTTCCAGGTATGTTTGGGGGGGGGGGTTTCCCCAAAATTTGGGATTATTATTTCCCCCCCTTCCAGGTAGCAGGAGTGGGGAGAGAAAGAGAGGAAGCCAGTCCCAGATTTACCATGTCGGGATTGTCCTTGCTGGAGGCTTCTTCCTGCTGCTGGCATTGAAGGCAGAACAGCCCATAGCCAGAAAATGGGAAGCATGCTGGCGAACTCCTAGAATCCTGCAAGAGTTGGCTGTTGCAATGGCTGTTTCTTCCGTCTGTACTGGGGGCTTTTTAGGTTTTTTTAATATGGCAATTGAATAGCATTATATCCATCTACCAGTATAGCAACAGGTGAACATTTTCCTCTGAATTCCAAGCTTTCATTTAGAAACATCCTCTAGCTCCTTCTGTTGTGGAGATATGAGGGAACAGAATGGAAAGCACCAGAGACATACTTAAAAAAAATGAATGCTGGGAATTCAGAGCAACTGGTACCCATATTGATAGACTGTAATAGCAATATAACACTATTTAATTGCCAAATAAAAATAAATAAAAAGCTACCTGTGGTGGGAGAGGAAATGGACATTGCGACAGCAGAGGCTAAAAGGAGAAAGAGGCTGCCAGCCCTCCTGACATTTTCTGGCTGTGGGATGGGTTCTGCTGCCTCCAATGCTAGCAGCAGGGAGAATTTTCCATCAGGGATGAAGCTGGCATGGTAAGTCCAGAGCCAATTTGGTCTTTTTCTTTTTAAAATGTAAAGGGCTGTGGGTGGAGGCCAGGTCTACCTGACCATCAGCTGTTAATCTGGGAAGAGGGATGACGACTAACATCTGATTTCTGGTTGGTTTCCTCTCTTTCCATCCCCACTCCTGTACTTCCTGGAAACCCCAAAACACACCAGAAATTCTGGGAAGTAAATTTTTGTTCCTCTCCGAATTTCAGCAGTGTTTTTCAACATTCCCAGGGTCTCCAAGCTGACCTGAGACAGCTGATTTCAGGTATAATTCCAGCTGTGAATGCACACGCCCAGAGAGCATTGTGTGTTGTATGGGCTCAGAACATACCGGATTGAGATAATATTCCCAGGTAGTACGTAGCGTGAGTGGTTTTCAAGTACTTAATGCTCTAGATACAGTAGAGAAATGGAAAATGAAATACTGAAGGGAAAAAATAGACAAGGTACAGTATCTGGGAAAGTTGAAGTCTGAAGGAAATGCAGCCAAATCCTGAACAAGATGAAAACAAGAATTTCAGTTGCAATACATTGTGCGTGAAGATGATAAGACAGATGAGAGATTTCAGGAAGAAATATTTCTTCAGGTGGCAAATGAAGATGCAACAGAGGTTCTTAATACTTTTCAGGCTGATGACAATGCAGATCAGGAAAAATTAAAGTTTTTGTTGCATTTGAAGTACATGGCTTCCTGTAAAGTTGTTCTCCCAAACCTGTATAACTGGAATGCTGTGTGAATTGTTTATTAACCATCACATGAGTGGCACGAAGACAGAATGAGAGCCAGCCCGATTACAAAGAGACTTGATTCTGGTGAATGCAGGTCAGATAAACAGGCTGGAAATCAATTGAAAACAAATAGATGCCCTCCAGTACTCAAGTATTTTTTGACAACCTACGCCAGCAACCAGCCTCTAAGCAAAGGACGACCTAGCAGTAACAAATGCCCCATGCAGGAGAGCCTAAAAGCCGTTGATGGGAAAGAATGCAGAAAATGTGGCAAATGTTTTTATTTCTCTGAAATATGTACAATTATACAAAGAAAATCTCAGGGCTAAAACATGACCCCCCCCCCATTGGAATACTGAATTTCTCAGTTTTATAAGAGTCACAAAGTCTGGATATTGTCACTGATACTGGAACACAAGTTCATGGTACATTTAAAAAACCTTGTAAAATCTTTGGAAGATGAGTCATTTCAACATTCAAGTACCCGATATCTAATGCAAAACTTTGATACTGCTAAAATAGTGACCAGAAATGCAATGTCCAAAGAACAAAACTACACAGACTGCAATGACTGGCCAGTTATCTAGCCAACATTATTTTAAACACAACAGCAGTGACTACCCTGTTAACATTCCCATCTCAAATAGAGTTACACCCTACCTAAGACCATTGGTTTCAAAGGACTCAGAACAGTGTAATTCTCCTTATGATGGGATGCATGACAGTTATTGCTACCCAGACAACTAAAACAGCCAAACTATGTGATGCTTTGTTATTTACTTACTAACTTCATTTATACTCTGCTCTTCTCCCCACTGAAGACCCAAAGTGGCTTATGTTGTTCTCATCTCCTCCATTTTGTACTCAGAGCCACCCTGTAAGGTAGGTTAGGCAGAATGTGTATGATTGGCCAAGGTCACCAAGCATCCTTCCATGGCAGAATTCGAACCTGGGTCTCCCAGATACTAGTCTGATGTTCTAACCGCGACACAAAGCCCTGTCAGGCAGAGCTTCCACGCTATTTTTAGAATGGTTTGGAGGAGCAGAGATGAGGAGCATTAGCTGAGCTTCTCTGTCACCTGGGCACAAGCAAAGGCAGAGGGACAAAGCAAAAGTGGCAGAGAGGAATCCACTACCTGAATAGTCTACCCAAACAGACTACCTCACTTTGCCTTGTGGATGAGCCAGTCCTGTGATGGTCAATATGATAAGAACCCAGAATAGGAAGAGTCCAGAAACAGACATTCTTACTAGCATTTAATTTAAACTGGCCCTCTACATGTGCAAAATACCTAGCATGTCAGAGCAACATGTGCCCAGGCTAATTACGACCAGTCTGCTAATATTACGCTTATAGAGCAGAGTGGTGAGCTGCAGTACTGCAGTCCAAGCTCTGCTCACGACCTGAGTTCGATCCCAACAGGAGTTGGTTTCAGATAGCTGGCTCGAGGTCGACTCAGCCTTCCTTCCTTCCTTCCTTCCGAGGTCAGTAAAACGAGTACCCAGCTTGCTGGGGGTAAAGGGAAGATGACTTGGGAAGGCACTGGCAAACCACCCCGTAAACAAAGTCTGCCTAGAAAACGTTGGGATGTGACGTCACCCCATGGGTCAAGAATGACCCGGTGCTTGCACAGGGGACCTTTACCTTTTGCTTACCATTTAAATTACCATATAAATATCAACTGCAAGTTGTATATCACATGGGGAAAGAGTGTAGATTGGATGAAGACTTGCATCCTATTACCCACCGTTTGTTTGTTTCACATTCAGTCTCATGTGGCATCATTTTGCAAGGTCTGCAGCAGCAAATATTACAAAGACAATTGTTCCTGCGTGTGAAGCTGGCATTGCTAGAGGGGCACAGTAACCTGGAAGAAGTTCAGTTGTTGCTTATTCCATATTGGTTATTTTTATTTAAAAGCAGGGGTAGATTGGAGCAGATAGCTAGTTTCTCTTCTTCATGCTAATATATTTGGTGTTTGGTTCTTTATTTTTTGCTGAATGCTGAGGAGCAATTCAAATTCTTGACGAGGATTTTGCTCACCATTTTAAGACTCCTTAAAGCAAGCTGTGGGCATAATGTGTACCATTGCTCTTCCTTTGGCTTGCTTGTCCTTGAGTCAGGGACTGGAATGCATGTTGTTATAACTACTGCTTAACATGAGTGTTGCACCAGCAGTGTCCCAGCAATATGCTGAATATGGAAGTGATAGGTGTCCTGCACAGAAGGCTGACAAATCAAATCTACAACAGATGGACAGAAATAGGTATGGTGCTGGAACTGACAAATGAGTCCTGACAGGTGAACCATTTGTCCTTGTTTTAGGCTCCTTTCATACAAAATAGCTGTCATATGGAGACCTTTCTGAGCATGGAGAGAGCCTTGGCTCAGTGGTACAATTTGCCAGGCCCTAAGTTGACTCTTTGGGATCTTCAAAGAGCCTGGGAATGTTGAGAACTTGGCCAGTAAATATAGGGCTAGATGTAGTATTATGTTAACTCAGTGCCTTACACTCAATGCACATCTATATTTATTTATTTGAAATGTTTTTGTCTGACCATTACAGCAGAAGAATAAAACTAATGCACTACTAATACAATGTATCACACAAAAGTAAGAAAATCATATGTTTATTTATTTAAAATAGCATTAATGCACCTTTTTGCTGCATGGGTATTCAAAATAGCTTACAATAATCATTTTAAAACAATGAAAACAATAACAATATTAAACCGAGCAGCAGTATAGTCAAAGGTAACATTTGAAACAGCAGTACAAATTAAAATCCAGGAATCTGCAGTAGGTGAAGCAAAACACACTCATCATCAAAAGCTCATAGAAACAGCACAGATTTCAGCTGGTTCTTAAAAGATCAATGTGGTACCAGGCAAGCACTGCTCGTGAGGGAGTTACACAAATGGATTGCAATTGCAGAAAATCCTTCTCTTTGGTGGGTACCTCCTTGAGCAGGTCTTTGGAGAGGTGGAATACTCATTTTCTTAATCAATAATATCAATCTATGTTTTAAAGGTGGGCACACCTGGTTTGGGCGCCTCCCATGGTGATCTAAACTGATGGGAAAATTTTGTAGAAAAGAAGGAAAACAATAAATTTGGTAAAACTTGCAGGGTTCAGAGCAGATTGTCCAATGACATAGGGCTTGATGGGTAACATTCTGAATAAGAAGTCAATAGCAGTACTGCTCAATATGTGGTGCTCAAGAGCTTGAGTAGAGCTTGAGTGGAGATAGAAACCCAAATAGCATAGTTTGTGGTAGCTGGAATGGAGCCCAAAATGATGTTGCAGAGGAATGCTGAGTCCATACAAAATTTGCTGGATTATTGTTCAAACATGTGAGAATCCATGGCTGACTTGGAAGATATGTGAGTCTCTACTCAGGGCCTCCGAGGATAACAAACTTCTAAGTGGAAAATGTAGAGCAGCTTTTGGGTAAAGTCTAGGGTTTCCAGGTCCCTCTTTGCAACCAGTGGGAGATTTTTGGGGCGGAGCCTGAGGAGGGTGGGGTTTTGGGAGGGGAGGGACTTCAATGCCATAAAGTTCAATTGCCAAAGTGGCCATTTTTCTCCAGGTGATCTAATCTCTATTGGCTGGAGATCAGTTGAATTAGACGATCTCCTGGGTGGCAACCCTAGTGAAGTCACAGGGAAGAGTGCAGCTCAGTAGAGATAGGGCAATTTGGTTGGTGGAACACATCCACATTTCTCCAAGTTTCTGGGGGTATACATTTTTCTCTTTTACACAAATCTCAGAAACAACAGTCATAGTCTTTCACAGACCTTCTAAAAAAAGATTCAGAATAAGAGTGGTAAGTGGATCCCACCTTTTCCACCCCTCTTGGTAACTCTTGGTCCCATGAGTTTAGTAATGTGCAGTCCACCTGTGCCATATCTCCCGTGTTCATCCATTGTCCCAAGGCATGGAGCATAAACAAAGTTGGGCCCAAATACCAGAAAGAACTCTTTGCATGAGGATGGGTCCGATATGGATCTCCAAGTCACCCCACAGTATTCTGTAGTATTCTGAAGCATGTTCAGGAGGAGCCCTGTGTAGTGACCTATTCCATACTGAGAGCTAGCTGGGTATGTGGTATATTGGTACTGTTGCTTTAAGGACAATTCCCAGAGGCTGTCTAGAACAGAGAGGATCCGGTCTCGTGACGATAACTGGAGGAGGAGTTAGAGTTACTGAGGCCTAGTTGTGGCCTGTTGAGTTAGTTGGTTGTTGTATTACAATAAATACAGTTCTTATAGCCGCTGCTGCCTCCAGCACTGATCCATTCCCTCCCCAAAAGGCATAACATGGTGTCAGAAGTCGGCACGTGTTTGCAGGCCTCATAGACGCAGCACAATGAGTACTCAATAAAATAAACTCAAACCTGAAAGTAAGCAGCTTTGCCAGAAAACTGCATTTTGTTTCCCATGGAGGGCTGTGCACCCCCCCCCATCCCTGATTGGGAACCTTGCTGAAAACTGGAGAAGGTGGGAGCAGTGTTTTCACCTGTATCTGTTGGTCCCTGGATCAGGCACCAAACCAGCAGCCTTCCAAGTTGCCCTTTTATTACAGGTAGTTGGAGAAGAGGCCTTGGAGGTATCCAACACCTTGGTGCAAGACCCTACAGCTGACTCCTCCCTAGAGCAGGCTTAAACCCTACTCAAGAATTACTGCAGCCCCAAAAGAAATATTGTATTTGAGCGCTATCATTTCTGGAATTGCCTACCATTAGGAGATGAACAGATTGATTCATATGTAGCAGAACTGAAGAAGAAGGCAAAGACCTGTGAATTCTCTGATCATGAGGGCATGATTAGAGACAAAATTGTCTTCAGTGCCAGTGATAAAGGACTCAAAGAACAGCTGCTCAGGGAACCTGATCTAAACCTGCAAAGGGCAATAGACATCTGCAGAGCCTCACAAGCTGCCAAAATACAAATAGAAACGATGTCCATACCAGGCACCAAGAAAACTGTTCAAGCTGTGCTAAAGGAAAGAGTTCAGAAAAACTCACAGGACTGCCAGCCACCTCAGCCACAAGCAAAACCAAAAGCAACAGTACCAATATACCACAGGGTACAGCAAGCATCTCCATTTATGCTATCAAACTTCAGAACCATCCCCTTCAGATTACTGAAAAAGAATGCAAAAACAAACAAACAAAAAACCTGACAACAAGAAAGGGAAAATATATTTCATGCTTAGGCACTGTTTATTAATACTGTTTATATGCAATATAGCTGTTCAACCAAAAGGAACTCTGTGAATTATATACAGAATGACAAAAGATCCAGTTCACCCCCTCACAGCTTAAAGGAGATGGAAGCGTTTTGTCATGATGACCACTGTTTAAATGATTTCATGTTAATTCATACCCCAAATGTGATTGGTTACTTATGTCTAATGAAATAGCCATGGGAAAACCTAACCACATTTTGTCACTCTCTTTTGGAGATCCTTTATGATATACGGTGTTGAAGAGAACATGTCAACACGTCTGGGGGTTTAGTGAAAATGTGGAGGATGAAACTGAAAATAGCTTGCTGCAAAAAAAAAAAAAGAAGTTATCAAGTGTTGCATAGTGCTCCGTAGTATGTATGCAGAATCATTGATGACGTGTGTGGAGAAGGTGATGACACTTGGACTTTGAATGGAAAACAGAGATTCCCTCCCCCCCCCCCCCGCATTTCCCAGTCTGGTAAAAGAATAAGGAAAGGAACAAGTATCAGCTACTGTGTGAAAACCACATTTTAAGCAGAACATAAATCTTCTCCCTTTTCTGTCCCACTTTGCACTCCTATTGACAGGAAAGTGAAGCAACCACTCATTGTACCAGAGGTGTACTTTACAGTTGACCTGTGCTAGTTGGCAATGTGTAGCTGGCCTATTTTATTTACTTGCCAGGGCTGTAAAAAACCCATTTTCAACGCCTGGTTGAGGATAATATGTGTGTGTGTTCACACCCAAATTAGTAGATGTTAAAATAGTCATCCTTACAATGTTTGTTTGCTTGTTAGCTGCCAAGGAACTTTTTGAAATGGAAAAATTATCCCAGCATTTTGGTACACTAAGCATTTTGATGATATAACTTGCATCTTGAAAATTACTAATAAATACCTTTTCAATCCAGATATTTTAAAGCATGATAAGAGTCTTTGGATTCAGGCTATAGCTTCAGGAAGGTGTGGTTTGTGTAAATAGGATATGTATGTTTTGTCCATATAAAAAACTCCCCAGCTTTTGATTGTTATAGTTCCAGCAATCTGTAGTTGCCATAGAATTAGTGATGATTTCTACTTTCTCATCCCTGCCCTTTCAACCCAAGAATTTTTATTTCAATTAAGGCTCTCCCTTGTGCAAATTGAACCCATATGGTTGAATTCTATCACTCTACACAGCTAATAGCATTGCCTTCCTCCTAAGCAAGGAGAATTTTTCCAATGCAAGAGACCCTTCCAGTGGAGGAAGAACCTTTTGTATTGGAGAAAGGATCCTTGAATCAGAGGAAGAAGCTACCATTAGTGGGAGTAGGATACAACACTGATTCTCCCCCCCCCCATCATTTCTGTGTTTCATTGTTTCAAAAATTCCCCATAAAATGCAGAACATGCATGTATAAATGTACATATAAATGGCATACAGATACCTTATAAATTGCATATCAAAACCATGCTACATGAGCACACAATGGAAACAAATCTACAAAAGCCACAGGCAAAAAGGGAGATCTAAAACTGTTGACAAACGTGAATAATAAAAAAAGAAATGAAATAAGGAAGATCCTTTCATTCCTACACAGTATGTGATTTCATTACAGGAACTCTTCAGGGTACTGTGAGCAAAGAGGTTAACTCCACTTAAAAAAAAAGCTGTGTATGTCATTTACTAGACATCAAAGTGCTTGTGCAAAAAGAATCTCTACGATTCCTTCAGATTGCCTTGGTTGAAATCTTTACAAAGAATTCCTGCAAGTTAGTGAGCTGTGAACCCCCACTCTCTACCGCCCACCCTTATACCCATACTGTCAATCCTTAATCAAGCTGTGCTTCTTCAACTGTTTCCCCACTTGATATTCTAGGACTTTCTCCATGCAGTCTATCCAGCTAACGGGTCTCTGGTTTCCTGTTATGTCTCCAGGCACTTTTTAAATAACTTTGTTATGTTCGCCACTTTTCAGTCCCCAAGGGTCTCTTCTAAGTTAAATGAACTTGTGAATATCTGTTAATTTTCTTGGTTGCTGTCCTCCTCTTCCTTTAGCACATTTGGATATGTGAATGGCCTTGAGTTTTAAGAGACGTTAACCACTTTTAATTGATTTGGAATTACTCTTTACCTTGTTTGGAAATGTGGTCATTATTTAAGCAAATACTCTGCTTTGGGATAAAGAAACACAAAACAAATGTTGCGTTGCCCTTTTGTTCACACGTCTGTATCTGCAGTCTCTTCCTCCTTCCCCACTTCACTTTATCATTCCACTCCTGGAAACTTTTAGAAAGCCCTGTCAGCATAAGAGTGTGGCTTTATGCATGCAAAAATGAATGCAGATTGAGATTCAAATCTCACCTCAGTTCTTACTCCCTGGGTGGTCTCAGGCAAGTCAATCAACACAGATGTGAAATATGTCTGAGAAATTTCACCAATGTTAATTGAAAACATTTTGATGAGCTGTTCCGTTTTATTTACTGACTATTTTCTCTTAGATGAAATTTTGGGTGCAGCACATAGGAACATCAAACATTTCAATGGCAGATACATATCTATCCCCTCCTTACCTGTAGCCTCCCATGACCCCACGCCAAAGACATTTCTGGGGGAAAGGCTACCTCACAAAAAGCCATGCATGTCCTGACGTGGAAGCAAGTGGATTAGGAGTTCCTCCAGGACATAACCACCAACAGTCTTGCTTTATAAGAAACAGTGTCTTTTATTTACAGTGCACAGATAAAACATACCATCACGTACACTTTTCCACTATTACTTCCAGGCTGTAATTGGTGTTACAGAAGCACAGTTACACAGCCTTATATACACTCACTGCAGCTGATCTGAATTAGGCCACCTGTGGACCTGTGCAAAGCATTGCATCAGCAAACTGTCCAGATCCGGATTCCTGCAGTTACCTTTGGTACCAGCAAGGCTATTGCTTCTGCTTACATCATCTTTGACCTCTCAGATCTCTCAGATCTGACAGCTATCACACAGCTGTTACTGTCAGATTATTACAATCAACTTGATACTCTGACAGTCCAGCGACTGCAGTGAGGAGACAAATCAGCAAAACAGTGACAGGGGAAAAAACCTCATGCAAATCTTAGAAAAATAATTTTAATTCCCAGCAAAATTCATCACGTTTGTCTTACAGAGAAGTAATGGGAAAGCTACTTAAGACTTTTGAGACCAGTGGATACAGTATTGGATCTTGAACTTGAAGACCAAGGTTGAATTCTCAGTTTGGCCTTAGACTGCATTCAGATGTTACAGTAAACTGATGGTTTACTGGTGTAAACATAGTGGTGTAGTGGTTAAGAGCAGTGGATTGGAGTGGTTGACTCTGATCTGGGTTTGATTCCCCACTCCTCCACATGAGCGGCAGAGGCTAATCTGGTGAACCAGGTTGGTTTCCCCACTCCTACACATAAGCCCAAGTTGGTTTCCCCACTCCTATACATAAGCTCCTTGCTCAGCCCCACCTACCTCACAGGGTGTCTGTTGTGGGGAGGGGAATGGAAGGTGATTGTAAGCTGATTTGATTCTCCCTTAAGTGGTAGAGAAAGTTGGCATATAAAAAACAACTCTTCTTCTTCTTAAATCATGAGGTCAGAGCCAAACAATTTTTCCGCTGGTGAAAAAGTGAGGAAAGGGTCCCCTTTGGCAATTAAAAAGGCTATGTTTGGGATCATGGGACCTGCATGAACAAAAGGCATGTGGAAAGATGACTGAAATAAGGAAGGGAATTGGCCAAGAAGGAGGTTAAAAAAAAACCTCTGGCTGGATCCAACCCATGGTCCATGCAACAAATTCTGGCAGGTCTACTGGATGTAAGTAAAAAAGTATGGTTTGGTTATAAACTCCAGTTTGTGTGCTTCTTGTCTTCTTGCAGCCTTCCAGCAGAAAAGACAGTCTTCCTATAGTGCTGTCATGTGCCCTGTGTTACCATGTATGGTCAGGGCAAGAAAGTGACCATGGCCTATTTTCAAATTTAGCCTAAATTCACATTAGGGTAGCCTGAGTATAAGGAAGAAAAATCTCGTTTCCCTGCATCTTATGTTAAAGCAGCTATCACCTGAAGTTCTATGCATGCCTAAAGGAGCACCCAAATCTGGTGACACACAAAAAGCAAAAGTGATTTGTTGACAGCTTTCAGTCCCCCCTGAAGCTTTCCTGTGTCCCAGTTAAACAAGGCTGGGATACAAGGAAGTGCTGGGAGATCAGAAGTCAACTCCCAGCTGATCCTTGATCAGTTGTGAGCCAGTTTTTGACCAACAGACAGTTTTAGATTTGTTCAGCAGCTGTTCAAGTTGCCTTATGAAAGCTGAATATATCTGTGGCTGGCTCAGTGTTGAATGGGGTATGTTTGACTGCCAAACAGGTTCACTGAAAAATATTCTGCATCCCTTGGAAGGAACCCCATGTAGGGAATTGGCCAAGAAGGAGGCCATGTAGATAGAATGCTATCTGAAATAAAGTTTTTTAAGGGGTATTATGCAGGTCTGGAGAATTCATGAATTCAAGCAAAGTAATATCAAGCATGCAGCAAAATACCTAACACTCTAACACCCATGCTAGGTGCAAAAAATTCCAAATATCCTCCACCACACACACAGGCTTTAAATAGTTTATCAAGAAGTGGGGGGTGGCAAGAGGCCTATATATAGAGAAAACTAGTGTTTATGCATTCAGGTTCCTGGAAGAGGCCAAAGCCCAAAGCAGAGGTGCAGGTGTTCAGTTAATAAACAAGCCAATCGATAAACCTAGGGGCAGTGAAAAAGGCAACAATACCAGAAACAGGACTTTTTCATTCAGCAGACAATGGTAGCCTTGAGTGGGCAAAATCTCTTAATTTGTGTAAAAATGCAGCATTGGACATAGCAAGAGCTGAGAAACAAAACCCTGAAGACTAAAAGTAGATTATGGGGACAAATCCTGGTTTCAGTTATAGGGCTAGAGGCTTTTGCCAAAAATAGTAATAATAATAATCTCTTTTCTCCTGGCTTGGAATGCATGGAGGGAATCCAAATATGTTCCCCTGACTGGCTGAAGTTGAGCTGGAGGGAGTTCCAGCATTCTGGGAGTATTTCTAAATAAAGAATGTAGGGGGTAAATTCTGAGTGGAGAGTAGGCATGCTGGAGGCATTCTTACTCTGTTAAACTGGGATTTCAGTGAGATATATTAATGTGATCATAGATATCTGTTGCATGCATGTTAGCGTCGCAGGATCCTTTGTGTCAAAGCACACCCTTTGATCAATAGCTTAAAAGATCTTCAGCAATAATCTGATTGCCAACAGTAGTCAGGTCTTCACTTTTGCCTCTGGAATGTTCTTATTCTTCAGTAATATGATGAGAATAGTCAGTGCCCCACTCTCAGCTTCTTGGCCCTATGTGTGACTAAAAATAGAAGCTGGAGAAGAAAGAGAAGGGCCAACAAAAAAGGAGGGTTGAGGGCAATAGCAAGTGGCCATCAGGAGCAGTGCTACTCAACAAGGTATGGTTTGTGAATTCAGCAACCATTACAAGTCTCAATTAATACGAACTGTGATGAGCAACAAGCTTCTTACATACTCTGCTTTGAACTCCTATTTCAGCACCAACCAACAAACCCCACCATGTAGAATCATCTGCATCCAGACACCAAAACTAACTGGGATTTGATCAAATCACAGTTTACAAAGAAAGATTTTCTGCAATGTATGTATGCAGCCAGTAGTCTTAATCAAGTCAGCTTCAGCTCCTGCCACTTGTTAAAAGGGGGAATAGTGACCTAAAATGAATATTGAAGGCAAATTCTGTAAGCACATCACAATGCTGTATAGATGATAACTAATAAGACAAAATGGTTTATGGGCAGGTACTCCATTGTACCAAATGCACATTTATTTCTGTCTTCTGTTTTCTCTTTGTTACATTTCCATTTCTTTTTCAACTTGCATAATTTCCCTGTTCCACATTTTAAAATGGCATTTATCTCTTTGTTCTATTTTCTAAACTGGGAGGGGAGGTGTTTCCACTTGGGCCTTATTTTTATATTTCGGTTCTCTTTTTAAAAAACACATGAAGTGTTCTATGTGCTTTATTCCCCCATAAAGCAAACAGAGCACATTTTGTCCAAAGTTATGCCCTTTTTAATCTGTAAAAATGTTGTTTAATAATACCCATGAAGAACAAAGCTTTTACCAGGTTAGAAGAAGCAGACTACTTTTTTGCTCATAGGAAAAAATGTAAAGAGTGAAACTACCTATTGTCAGTGAAGCACAAAGTACAGAAAGTTACTTTTTTCTCAGTCTCAATACAAAGGAAGAACATAATATTAACTGCTGTTGTTAAGACTGCAAGAATCTTAACAATCAATGATTGTTCTCCAAAGGCGTTTCTCACATCCATTATAAATAACCCTAGATTATCTTTGTGATCTTTCTGTTTTCATTGTTTCTCTGCAACTTTACCTTCACATTGACTTCCACTCTACTCTTTACTAGCTAAAAAGAAGCAGTTCTACTGTGATTTGTATAATTTGAAAATATAATTAATGGTGTATAATGCTTGCTGTATAAGACAGAGATAATGGTATGGGAATCTAGGCCAGCTGTACTGCAGTCCAATTCCTACAAACAACCATGGCCTTTAATGGTGGGTGAACTTTTCTATGTTTCATTCGTACTTGATCACAAAATGTGAGCTGCGTCTTCTAAGAAAAAGGTTTGCACTTTAGCTGGTGTTCTTGAAACGGTTGTACATTGTAATGCAAATGTTTGGCACTTGCAAGTTCTTGCACAATTTTTTTCTGTAGTTGTCTTCCTGCCTTCTCCCCAATATTATTTATTTACAAAAAAATTATTCTGCCTTTCCACCCTTATAAGGGCCATCAAGGCAACTAACAATTCAAAACATACATGATAAATTTACATTTTAAAACCATTACGATCAACCCCTCTCCCAAAACAATTTTAACCCCAAAGCTAAAACACATACAAAACACAATTAAAATACATATAAAAACAGAGGGTGCAGAGGAAAGTGACTAGAATGAACAGGTGCCTGGAGACCAAGCCCTGATGGACTTGGGAATGTTCAGTTTGGAGAAGAGGAGGTTACGGGGGACATGATTGCTGTTTTTAGGCATTTGAAAGGCTGTCACTTAGAGGAGAGCAGGGCGCGGTTCCTGCTGGCAGCTGAGGGTAGGAGTCGTAATAATGGGTATAAATTAACGTTAGAGTACTGGCAGGATATTAAGATTTTTTTTTTTTACAATAAGAGTAGTTCAGCAGTGGAATCAGCTGCCTAGGGTGGTAGTGAGATTTCCCTCACTGGCAGTCTTGAAGCAGTGGCTGGATGAACAATTGTCAGGGATTCTCAAGGCTGATCCTTCATTGAGCAGGGGGTTGCACTAGATGACTTGTATGGCCCCTTCCAACTTTATGATCTATAAAAACATTGATTAGGAAGGATGGGTCACTGAGGGAATTCCAAACAAAACACAAATGTCTTCACCCACCGGTGGAAGATGGCAGTGGGACAGACAGATCTCCCTGAGAAGAGGGGTCCAGAGCTTTGGAGCCATGACCGAAAAAGTCCTCTCCTGTGTTGCTATTAATCCATCCAATCCACCAGATAGAAAAGTATTAATTTACTGTTCAAAGATGGCCCTGTCTCTGGACCCAGTGGTGGCGATGACCCAGGATCCACAGGACTCAGTTCAACTGGAGCCGCTCTTGTTTCTGATGTACAGTTTCTTCAAATTATGTCAATTTTCTTATTCCTAAACCTCTACATATACTTTTAGTCAAGAAGATCTTAAGATGTAAGTCCATCTTGCCGAATCCCCATACCACTATGGGGGGCTGTGTTTGGCTTTTTTCAGATATTCAAATTTTTTCGCATCTATTCAACTCACACTTGTAAAATTCCAGCTGTCTTCGAACTTCACATGGGCCGAGCTGAGCCCAGCATTCAGCTCTGTGCTGCCTGCTGCCTCCAAGACTCACCCAGCCAGCAGGTAACTCAGGGGGAGAGGGAGGGGAAGAGGGGATTTCCCCCAGTTTTTTAAAATGGCAGTGGGGCCAAAGTGGCCTCAATAATGCCCCCCCCAACTGACATTATTCAGGATTAACTTAATTGCCATTATTTTCTTCAGGATAACCCCCGCCCCCAAATACTGATAAGGTATTTTTTGGGATTTTTACCAAACGCGCACCCCTACTAATTACTTTTAACATTTTTTTTCTGAATACATTTGTTTAAGGATGTTTTCAGTGACAAATGATGTGCGATTTGCCTCTTTGTGGCTATTGTTCTCATCCAGCTACTCTTGTCCAAATCAATGCGTTACCTCAGCTGTTACTTCAGCTGTTAATAGATCAATCCCTACATTTAAACATAGGTTTTGTCTTTGAGAGTGTGGCTTTTGTTTTCCTTTGAGGGAGGGAGAAAGAGCGCTGGTGTCTTACGGTGTTTTATAATAGTTATCTATTAGCAAATATATAAGTAGTACTCAGTTCACATCAAGCTCTGCCTGCATCTTTCTTTGTCTTTTCCAAACTAAACCTACTAATAATACCCATTGTAAAAACAGAAACTGACTATTCTTAATCATCGGCATAACAAAGTCTGCAAAAAATAGCTGTTTAACCTCCAAACTTTTAACAATAGGTCAATATTAACACTTTTTTTACTATTGTTCATCCATTTGTGAATCAAGATCATCTACCACAACTTCTGCCCACAAATTAAAGGAACACATATAAATCACCAGGGTTTGAGCCAAGAATTGAAGTCACAAAATTCAGATGCATAAACTTATTCATGATAATTTGTCCTGTGCAACTGTTAACACTAAATCAAACTCATTCTATGAGAGCCCCCGTGGTGTAATGGTTCAGAGCGGTGGTTTGGAATGGTGGACTCTAATCTGGAGAATCAGGTTTAATTCACCATTCCTCCACATGAGTGGCGGTCACTAATCTGGTGAACAGGGTTGGTTTCCCCACTCCTCTTCATGAAGCCAGCTGGGTGACCTTAGGCTAGTCACAGTTCTCTCAGAGCTCTCTCAGCCCCACCTACCTCACAGGGTATCTGTTGTGTGGAGGGGAAGGGAAGGTGATTGTAAGCTGGTTTGATTCTTCCTTAAGTGGTAGAGAAAGTCGGCATATAAAAACCAACTCTTCTTCTCCTTCTCCTCCTCCTCCGCATTAGTGTGTGCTCATTTAATTAAATTAAATTAGTATATTACTAATCTAGGCCTTAAACAACACACGGGTGGTCTGGGTGAGACAGGAAAATCAAAGGGATAAATAGATTACTATAAAGGCTTAGAAAGCTTGACCAGCCCAAAATGTAGAAGATGATAAAGGTATTCTAGATGTAGCATCTTAGGAGCAAATAGATATGTATGAAGTTATGCTGTAGAGAACCGTCATGATACATGGAGTGCTCGATGATAGGTGGATCACTAGTCTGATCTAGCAGGGTTCTTCTTATGATTTTAAATGCAGTTGATTTCGAACTCACCAAATGATTATTTATTATTTATTTTATTTATTTGGATTTCTCTCCCACCCTCAATCCTTGGCCGAGGCCAGGCTCAGAGAGGATAACAACAATTAATCATAATAATACAATAAAACCCCAGTATTTGACCATTAAACTCTTAAAATGTACAGTAATATTAATTGACAACAGATGGTGCACAGTCAGATCATAGTAGCCACTGAGGGCCCCGCAGAGCATACATCCCCCACATAATTAGTAGATGGAGATGGTGGGGGAGAGGGTTGGGAGGCCAACACAGATGACAAGTAATCATCATGCATGTGTGAACCAGCAGATACTAACTCCATTTCTTTGGCTCCATTATATAGCCACAGAAATTTGTTTGCCAAATGATATGTTCAATTATCTTTTTCCATTCTCTTGCTTTCCCATTTCCTGGTCTATCAGAATTACTGGATGCTTTTGCTATGCCATATAAATAAAATAATTTTATTTTAATGAAATTATGAAATGGTCACTTATTCCTACAAGCTATTATTATCAGTGCTTCAACTTAGACCCACAAATCTATTGCTCTGTTAAAGGCCTCCTTGTTTTAGGACCTGTTTCAAAGCCCATTATAATCATAAAGCATCTTATTGATGTTCACATGTCTCCAGTCAGCTATTCTTAATTTTTTGTGGTACTAGGCATCAGCTAATTAGACAGTCATTGATTTCGTTTATAGATGGTTCATAGTTTGGCCTCAATCCCTAACCCTGATCTTCTAAGCTAATGATTCTGCTGCATATTTGATTGATGGTTTGTGTACAAAAGTCTAGATGTTTATTTATCCCAGGATCATTAATCTTGTTTCAGAAGACCTAGAAGTAACTCCAGAATGCCCTATAAACTCATCACTTGTGTCAAAAACCTTAGGAGAAAATATATTTTGTAGATCTTCAGCAAAATGTACATTTCCTCTATGTTATCTTTGAATTGTCATTTCACCTGACAGTAAAATGGCAAAGTTCTTTGAGCAAAACACTTATGCCGGTTTACATACTTCATCTTACGCAAACACATGAAACTACCTTTAGTGAATCAGACCTTTGGTCCATCTTCCTCTGACTGGCCTTTTCAGGATCTCAGCCAGAGGTCTTTCACATCACCTACTATCTGATCCTTTTAAAAGGAGATGTTGTGGGATTGAACCTGGGACAATCTGCATGCAAAGCAGAAGCTATACTATTGCACTGTGAAACATGAACAAATGAAGTTACCCTATACTGAATCAGATCCTTGGTCCATCAAAGTCATTATTTTCTACCCAGACTGGCAGCAGTTCTCCAGGGTTTCAAGTATTTCACATCGCCTGCTACCTGATCTTTAATAGGAGATGACAGGGACTGAACCTGGGACTTTCTGCATGTCAAGCAAATGCTATACCACTAAGCCATGACCCCTCCTATGTTTCTCTCTCATAGGATCAGTATTCTACCTTTAACTAGAACTCTTAGAATATCATTGAATATCATCTTAGTCTAAACTTCACTGGTGACTAAGAAGAATTAACACTTGTTACATAGAAACCTTTACCCACAGATTCCATGGACTATTGGCTTGCTGTCCGTCATGCTTCCCATTCCAGTCATGCTGCAGTAAGAAATCCTTGGTATCCCCTCATACTGTATGGGATTCTCTAAATAAACCACTCTTCATTTTCCTGCACAGTTGCAACACCAATTTTTGTATTTCTGGAAGGTTTTTTCCTTGCTAGATAAAGCAAAAAGTAAACTGCAGACCCAGAAAGATACAGGAGAAGAAGAAAAAATAGGATAATTTGAAAATGGACATTTCATTAACAGAAAGGTGAATATAGTTTATAAGATATTAGGTATGAATTATTTACTTTGTATATGCACCACTGGCTGAGTGGAGTGTGTTGCTTGGTTTATTTTTTCCTGTTGCATATGATTGCATTTTCTTCTTTCCCCTCCTATTTAATGTCATTGCATGTTTATTGTCCATATCCTATAATGTTCTCTGAGTAACCTTCAGTCCAATTTGCACAACCTGTGATGCAGACAAATCAATGCAGTCCCATGGCCACATGAAGCAGCATAGGAATGGCTCACAAACCTCCTGGTTTGCTGCTTCTTGGCACAGCAAAAATGGCAGCATGAGGTATGACTGCCCAGAGAGTTTGAAGGACCTGGGACAGGGCCTTCAATTGCCCCATATGAGGTGCAAAAACACTTCATTCAACCTATTCCAAAATGCATGCAAATCAATGCTTTAAACAATCACAAGCCTCAAATCAGAATTTATTCTGTTTCACACATAGGTAAGTATAAAATGGACTCAATCATAGTTGGGGAAGGGTCCCATTATGCCACCATTACCTGTTAAGAGCCAGTGTCTATTTTTTCCCATTTTTATAAAAACTTCAAACAAAATAACAAGAATTCTGATAAGCAATGTGATAGGGCTGGGGCAGGGGGCTATGCTATCCTCAGGAGCTCAGGCAGGGGGAATGGATAAAATTGTGGGGGGAATGGATAAAATTGCCCCAGTTACCCCCCCTTCTGGGCAGCTCTGAAAGGATGGACACAGCACCTCAGGGATATTGCATGCTTTGCTATGTGGATGTCAGACTATATTCCATTTGTTGGATGATCTGAAATATAGCTGGCCTAGATGAAGCTGGTTCCATCACTATGCACTTTCCTGGAACAGAAGGATTTACCTACTATGGTCTATGCCTTGGTAACCTCCTTAATGGGTGACTGCAACCTGGGTGACTTTAATGTACGTAGGAGCCTTGCTTGTCAAGGGACTGGTGGGGTATAAATTTGATAAATAAACAAACACAGGGCTGCCATTGAAGGCTGTTCAAAAGCTACAATTGGTCCAGAATGCAGCAGTCAGATTTACTGCGAGCATTGGCTTCTAGGAATACTATATGGGCACCACTAGTTACTAACTTGCTTCTGGGTGAAATTCTCAGTTCTAGTGCTTATCTTCAAATCCCTTTACCAACTTCAGGAGAATGTTAAAGCTTGCACATTGCTTTTGTTAGTTTGGCCAGGCGTAATAAACAGTAGCCCTAACCCTGATGGTCCAGGCAAGCCTGATCTCCGCAGATCTTGGAAGCTAAGCAGTGTCGGCCCTGGTTAGTATTTGGATGAGAGACCACCACAAAAGTCCAGGGTTGCTAAACAGAGGTAGGCAATGGCAAACCACCTCTGAACTCTCTTGCCTTGAAAACCCTATGGAGTCACCATAAGTCGCCATAAGTCAGCTGTGACTTAAAGGCACTTTACACACACACAATAAAGTGTATTATATGTTTTTGTTTTTTGATTTCCCAGAGATAGAGTCCTTGGAATGAGTATTGGACCTGTTGAGTGTGCTCTCGATGGAGCCCCTACCAGATGCCTCTGGGAAACTCATCAATTCTCACTTCGGAAATTAAACACTGATGTGTTTAGTCTGTTTCAGGAAGCTGGGGAAGACTACGTGGTGTTTCATCACAGTAGCTTACCAATTGGTCAGGTGTCATCAGTAAGAATTGGTCACCATCTTAGTAAGTTGCCTTTGGCAAACCACCTTTGCAAGACAGATAATAATAGTAACCTACCTTACAAGGTTATTGTAAGGGTAATGTGCGAGAAGAGCATCACTGGAGCAGACATCTCCTTCATCCTGTTTCAACCAACCAGGTGCCTTCAGGAATTCCACAAGTGGGGCATAAAGGGAACAGCTCTCCTGTGTTGTTTTGCCTACCCCCTCCAACAGCTGGTATTCAGAGGTAAACTGCCTGTGATCATGAATGTTCCATTTATCCAACAAGTCTGATAGTAATTGACAGAACTATCCTTGAATTTCCTTTTTTTAAATCCTTCATATAAATGCTAATGCAAATGAGAAAGCGAACACAAGCAACAACAACAATATATTTATACAGTGTATTTAAAATATTGAAAGTGCTCAACATATCATTTTCACCCAAAAAGGAAGGTATTTTCTCTTTGTATTTTAAAAACCTTGCAATGTGTTTATTTTAAACTTCATCTTTTCCTACCTGAGAGGGGAAAAAGAAAGGGGGAAAAGAGAAGAGGGCAGTTTCACGAGTGTGAAAGGAAGCAAGCAAGCAGACTTCTTTGAATTTGTGAAGATCAAGGAATATTTACAGGATTTTTTCAGGGCTCATTTTAATGTGCAAAGTAACCACGCTGTCAGCTTCCCCTTTTTTTCATAGGCAGTCAGTGTCACAGAGAGGATGACCTCAGGACAGGGCTGCCTGTGTATGTGTGTGTGTTTTAAATCCCCTTCAAGATGTAGTTGTACCAATATGCAACAACAGCAGCGAGACTGCTATTGGCTCAAAAATGGAAAGACGAGATACCCGATTTAAAGATGTGGATTACAAAAAATGCATGAATATGCAATGATGTCAAAACTTTCATTCATGCTGCATCAATAGATGATTGAAGAGCCTATGCAGAAATGGCAACCTTTTATGATAAATATAGTAGTTCATAAATAAGTATTTTAGTTAGTTTTTTATTAGTTGTATTTCATTTTTGAAAGATTAAAGAGAAATATTAGAAATATTAATAATGATATTAGAGAACTGATGCATGTATGAAACAGAGGTATTAATAGATAAATGAAAGATTAAGATATATATATGTTGATGATGAAAATCCATATGCGGGTGAATTGGAAATGAATTTAGTCCGATTATCCTCCCCCCTTTCCCTATTTTTCTGTACCCTATAAAAACAATAATAATAAAAAAAGATGTAGTTGCTGCAAGATGCTGGGCAGAGTTACAGTGTGAAAGTACACATTGGTGAGTGTACGCATTACATTGAAGCAGGAGCTCTGGTTAAGGATGTCATCAAAATAGGCTTGAAAAGGCCCGGGCATATTCTCCAATGCACCTCTGCTCCTTTACATCTCTGGACCACGCCCGATTGGAATCAGTGGCAATTTATTTATTTAAATGTTTATTCTTTGCCTTTCCCACAATCCAAGATGGCTCAAAGTAGCAAAGAGGTGTGGGCAAATGAGGCTGAGATGGATAAAGCAAAGGGGAAGGCAACAGTGCTCAGAAACAACAGCCTGGGCATCGAAACAAGCTAAAATTTAAGAAAGATGATTGCAGGACTGGTGGTGGATTTGTTAGGCTGCTCCTTTCTAGACTAAACTAAAATAAAATAAAAATTGGTATATCCATATAGGCCATCAAAAAGTGCTGTTTTCTCAGAAAATCAACAGAATCCCATCAAGTTTCAAACTGATCTTTCCTTGGGGGACAAATGTTCATCTTAGTAAAAAAGAAAAAACAGTTTGTTTGCTTTCACATCTTACCGGTTGCTTTCATTGGGGCATTTTCATATTTTGATGGATAATATATTCAACAAAACATTCATTCATTCGCTGAATTGTATTATTCTCAACCCAAGAGTTTCTCCCATTGAACCCCAAGTTGAATATGTGGTAGGTAATTCTTTGATACTAATGCTATACCTGGGACTAGAGTTCACTCTGCCGCCTCCCTCTAGTATGACAGGAAAAGCCGCAGAGCAGGAGGTTCTTGGCCCTGTACTTCTAGGCTCTTATGCAGAACAGAGAGTGCACAGGTGAGAAGGTCCCACATCTCCCAGTTGCTTTTGAAACAGTATTATCAAGCCATGGCTTGATCCAACTCATTTTTAAAATGATCAGCTTGAAACACTTGTCACTTGACTTTCAGTTCCACAAAGTAATGAATTCCTACTTTATAAAAAGTACAGAAAAAACAGAGACGTCATCCAGAACTCCTTGTTATTTTATGAATAGTCAGGCCAATGCCAATGCTATTTATGGCAACACTAATATGCCAATATTTATAGGTTTAAAAGGAATCAAACCCTGCATGTCATGTCCTGGCAGAGCTCCTGGGTTGTGGAAATGTCTATGAGATTTTTATATTACCAATATATTATTGTTTTTAAAAACTCATATTCTGAGCAGTCAGCTGCCTGCAATTTTGATTGATACCTTTGGAACTCTTTTCAAGTGTTGTAAATCATACTTTTGGGTGCTCATTTACCTTTGCATTCTCTTTTGAGCCACTGGCAGTGAAGCTGACGAATGAGAATCAAATGGAGTGTGCTAAGTGGTGCCGCCGTAGGCTTTCATCTGCCCACCGTCTGCATTGTGATTTATCTTGGTAATACATCACATACCTTATTTCCCCTTTGCTTATTTTATTTAGCGTTGTGTCACAAATAATATCAATTGACCATCTACCATGAGTGCTAAGCTGTAGTAAATTAGTGGAATAAACTGAATCTATAGGACTCATCTGTCCCCCCAATTTGATTAGAGTCACTTGTATTGCACCAAGTCATTTACTACAGATGAACCTCATTTATTAAACAAGCAGCTTCATGGGTTCGCTGCAATGTACGGTAAATTGTTATGCATCGTATTTGCTGGGATTTTAATGAAACACTTAAAAGTGACTCTTTTATATCTCAATCACTAGGGGTATTTTATGCTTCTGAAATGGTTATTTCCAGTTACCCCATCACTTTGGTCTGAATCATTGAGACTAGCCATCCATTTCAGCAAGAGCTCTCTTGGTGTGAAAAATGAGGGCTGAGAGGTAAAAAAAAAAAAATGTCTCCAGTGCTTATGGGCTTGAAAACTGTCATCCTTCATGGTCCCAGAGATGTATTTCATCCTTTCTTATCATCCTTTCTAGCATCATTATAAAAGCTACTTTTACACAATAATGGTTTAGAGATTCTTATGATGGCATTCAATTCTTTCTTTAAACAATCTATGGACCCTAAAATGTTAAGGAACGTCTCTTTTGTAATCTAGCTATCTACTGTCACAATCCATAATATCTTTGACTGGCACTATGGATGTCAACTCTGGGTTTGGAAATTCCTGGAGCTTTGGTGATGAAGCCTGGGGTGGACAGGCTTTGGGGAGCGGAGAGACCTCAGTGGGGTGTAGTGCCATAAAGTGCACCTCCAAAGCAGAAGTTTTCTCCAGGGAAACTGATTGCTGTCATCTGGAGCTTTATGATAATTCCGGGAAATTTCCAGGCCCCAGCTGGAAGCTGGCAACTTTATTTGGCACCGGCAAAATCATCCAAGTTTTTTTTTCCTAGTGGGAAAGCAAACATGGAAAAAGAACCTCCTATAAAAAATAATCTGTAAAACTATTTGAGTAAGCTGGTAAAAAAAAAGGGTAATAATTATGTTTGCAATGGCACAGAACACATGTCTTCATGCCAGTGCAGCTGGAACAGAAGTTAAAAATGGCTCAAAGGAGTTTTTGCAACATGAGTACTGGGAATAAAGAAAGTCAGAATTTGAAACCATCAAAATATTTTAAAAGGAAGAAACATTTAGCAGAAGTATTTCTTCGCACAACAAATAGTTAAATGGTGAAACTTCCTGCCCCAGGATGTGATGATGGCTGCCAACTTGTAAGGCTTTAAGAAGGAAGTTCATGGATGATAGGGCTGTGCATGGCTATTAGTCAAAAAGAATACTAGTCATGATGCATGCTTATTCTCTCTAGTATCAGAGGAGCATGTCTGCTATATTAGGTGGCAGGTGCTATGGAACACAGGCAGGACAATGCTGCTGCAGTTGTCTTGTTTGTGGGCTTTCTAGAGGCACCCAGTTGGCCATTATGTGAACAGACTGCTGGACTTGATTGGCCTTGGTCTGGTCCAGCATGGCTTTTCTTATGTTCTAACATACATCAGAAAACATACAAGTGGGGGTGCGCAAGAAAACTATGAAGATATACTCCCACTAGTTCCTGCTTTCTGCTCTTGCTTCTGACTTCACCCACCACACCCACCTTTATCCTCCTGCTTCCTCTGTGTCTTCCCATCTTTTTTCCTTCCAGGTCCTGCTCCTCCTTGCCCTTCCCCCAACACTAGCCCCCATCTACTGCTTGCTGCCATCACTTTTCTCCTCACCATCCCACTGCCTCCTCCTTTCATCTGCCCTTGCCACCTCCTCCTTTCTGCCAAGAGGGAAAGAAGAAGATGGCCGAGGGATGGGGGTGGGCACTGAATACCAGCAATGTTTGGCCTGGGAGGGAGCCCAGGCAGCCATGGCCTCCCTCCAAGTCCAAACACTTCCAAAAACTCATTGCCTCCCTCTTGGCAACCCCTTCTCCCCCACATGCTGCCAACTGATTTTGGGGGCTGTTGTATGCCAGCGGTGTTTGGGCTGAAAGAAAAGTCATAGCTGCACAGGCTCCTTTCCATACCAGACACCATCAGGATTCAGCCCATGCCTCCCCTATATGCCTTTTCCTTTCCATTGTGGTGGTCTTTCTCCCCATACCTGCCAGTGCATCTTGGAGGTTGCTAAATGGAATCTGAGATCTCACAGTGGTACATTACAATATCTGTTTTTAAAATATTCAGATGTTTTAAAACCCCTCTTGCCTTTTTTCCAGTTTTTTAGATTTCTCTGCAAACCTGGGGGTTCTCCTTTTGTTCTTGTCCTCAGATATGTTGAGTTCAGCTTCTTAAAATCCTTTTTTTAGGATTGTCCCCAAGAAAGGTACTATGGACATATTGACATCATTTGGTCTATCAATTATGAGATGCACTTGATTGTTCTCCAGGACAATCCTGCTGCCCCAGAGTCCCACGTATAAAAGGGCAGCATGTTGTGAGATTTAGCTGCATGCTCCTCAAGATTTAAGTATGATTTTGATCAGCTTTTCTGCATCTCTGCCATGTGGTTTGGTGGTAAGAATGCAAACTAGAGTTGCATTCACAGTCACAGCATTCAGATTGAGCCAGTGAAGTGGAGAAGGGTGGCTGTGATTGATTATTCACGGGGAGAAAGAGGATGGGTTTGTTCAAAAGACATGCACATCCACAGAAGGAAACAGCACAGGTATCATGTTGCTGGGTGCTTAAGAAACATGTGCTTAAGATATATGCATCCACACTACAACTTCACCAACTCCAAGTTCACCAACCATTCCTATGTAGTTCTAAATCTCCCTTAGGAAACCTGTGGCTTTTGTACCATCTAGCTATAAACTGCTATTAGGGATCTTGAATTTGCTCACAAAAACTGAAGCTTTTAAACACCACATGCTTCTCCCTCAGGAGAAGCAACTAGAGTCCCACAGTACCGTCTGTTAAAGCGGTATTGCTGATTGCATTTTAAAGAGCTGGAATGCTACCCAACAGGCCTTGAGTTGAACAGGAATTACTTTAGCAGATTCAATTGTTTTAATTTGGACTATGTGGTAACAAATGGCAAGGTTTCCACAATGATACCCACCTCCCGCTTATGGACCTTCTCCCTTTTTGTTTTTAGCACATCTGCATTTAATAGCAGAATTTTAACTAATGGAAACATAAGTAATTTCCATTTTAGTGGCTGTGATGTCCATTTAAAAAAACAATTAACTATTTGTACAACGATGTACTTAAGTGTGCAAGGGACAAAAATCTGTTTTAGCTCACAGAGGGGTGTAAAAAGCATCAAATAGATTGCCAAGCTATTTGGCTCCAGCCTGCCTGCATAGAGAGCATCACATTCCATCAAGCACCTCACCATGAATAGTTAAGGAATAATAATGCACACCTAGCGTGCTGCATTAAAAGCGCAATTTTCTTTACTATGGTAAGCCTTGTAATCATTAGCATAATACCCTGGAGGTAACCCTAGCCCAGCATATACCGCCTATGGATCACAACAAGATGGAGGTTGAGTTAGTGTCATTTAACTTTAAATCCTGACTTAAAGCTATTACACACACACACACACAGTGTGTATGTGTGTATACTTCAGATGCTTTTTGCATGAGCAACATAAAATGACTTTAAATTATTTTTGATCGGGAAAACACAATAGAACAGTGCATTATAGGCCTCTATAATGTCTTCAGCAGTGCCTGAAGCAGCTCCCTTGTACCACAGGGGAAATCACATTGTATTCAAAGGACCTTTTCTACATGTTCCTTGTTTTATACAAAAACGATGGGTAGGTTATACTGGGGGCTGTCCTTTAAACTCTAATAAAACCAGAACTCCATTTCCCAGGCTTTGTCGAATAAGACTTTATGCTGCAGGAATCTCAAACAGAGATGTACCATCCTAAACCCATTGAAGTCAATGGGTTTAAAAGGGTGTGTGTAATGCAGTTTAGGATAGCATTGCTAAACCTGTTTTGAAAATGATATGGTGCTATAGTAGACAACAGCTTGAAAGCGGAAATGGGATGATGAAGGATCCAATTGTGGGAAATTACATTTACCGTGCATTCCCGAGATTCGGCGCATGGGAACGGCGGGGAGAAGGCGCAGGCAAGCCGCCTCTTAAAGCCGTTCACCGGGGGAAAAAAGCCTTTTCACAGCTTTTTTGTTGTTAAACGGGGCTTTTCGCCCCATAGAGAACAGCTAAAAAGCAGGCGCAGCAACACTATTCTGGGCACCGGCGTAATGGGGCGAAAGGGAAGAGGAAGCTGCCTACTGGCGGCTCCTCCCCCCAGCCCGCCCGGGAATGGCCCCCCCCACGCTGGCACTGCAAGTCTCCATTGTGGCCTGCACCATGGGGACACTTCGCTGGCAGAGGGGCGAGGCGCAGCTCCACGGTGCTTGGGCGCCGAACGAGCTGCCCTCGCCCACAGTGTGAGTCTTGTTCCATGATGAGACACACTTACGCTGGCAGCGAGGTCGCGCCTCCTCCTAAGAGGACTCGCCCCCCCTCAGGAATGCACGGTAAAAAACCCATACAACAAATTCTTTGAAAACCTGCCTTACAATGCTTGCTCATTTTAAGTGTGAAATAATGATATACTTAGTACCATTGATGACATCTTTAATTTTATATTAAATGTAATATTCATTTTCAAAAGGGAAGCTCAATTATTAGAAATTAGCCTCAGTCCACTCCCCAAAGGAACTTCACTGCTTTGTGGAGATTAGCAGTGGCTCATGTGGTGTGGCACTTGTAGAATTGCACCTCCCACCATGCACCTCCCGCCACTGAACTCCACTGAAGGGGGAGGGGCGTGTGATGTGCTTATTGGGCAGATTGGCCATAAAGTCACCAGGAAGAGTCCCAGAGAGCCGATAGCTTGGGGAAGGGTGCCCTCCTACTGGAGCCACCCTAACGCAGGGGGTGGCCCCATACACACACCAGGGTTACCCTAGATCAAAGAGGGGTTGGCATGAGATGGAGGTAAAGGGAAAGATGGCTCACTGTGGCAAGGGATATGCCCTCTCAGCCCACCCTTGTCAGTCCTATCCTCCCTGCAGAGAGGGATGGGACACATCTGCCTGGCCTAGCCTTGCCGCAGCAAGGGATGGGATGCACTCACCTGGCCCAGCCTCACCATGGTATACACCTACCCAGTCTCATACTATCCAGCTGCCTAGCTGCCCAGCTTGGGGCTAGCTGGGAGGTGCTCCCAGGGGAGGGTAGCCGAGGGAACCACTTTTCCAGGGATGTTACCCCCAATCCACCCCAGCTAGAAGATATTGCGAGTCAGAAAGAAAGTTGCTGGTGATATCGTTTCAACATGATATTGGCATGTAGATCCTGAGTTGCTAACAGAACCTGACACTAGTAAGTGATGCATATAATTGCCACTGCTGTCTCCTGATGCCTCTTATAAGGGCACTACATCCTCCCCCTCCATTGGTGCTCAATGGCGGAAGCCAGAATAATTTATCCCAGAGTGAATTTTCTTCATTTATCACAAAATTTTCTTCATTTATCACATTTATCCTTTATCTTGTGTACATTTATTTATTTTCTCTCAGTGTCGAGAAAAAAATCTATACTCACACTTTGATAAATCTGTGATAGAAAATTCCCATAAAAGTCCTTGAAACACAACAGGTATGAAAATGGGGGAGGGAAAACAATTCCCCAAATGAGCTGCATCCTATCTGCTGCTCCTATTCAGTGCATGTGGTAATGGTCACTTATTTGAGTACCTGTGGATATGGAAAAACAATTGAAATTATGAAAAAAATCTTCCATTCCATGATAATGACAACAAACCATGACATTTCTGACCTTAGCAGCAGGTTAAAAACTATTTCTGTCCTCTTCCATTAACAATTTTACTCCTTCTGACACATCTGTTTAATACTGTTTGAAAGAGAAAATCACATTAAGATGGCCAAAAAACATAAATGAATACTATCTACTCCCAAGTAATCCGAATTTTTTTAAGTATTTATGAACCACCTGCTAGGTATCTAAGATGACTATCCATCTAATAATGACCTGGTAATAATACTGAAATATCCTATATAAGTACCAAATATCATACAAGCAAAGCTTGAGCTGTTACAGTTAAAGTTCAGGTTTCAAGCCTTTTTTCATTTGCTATGGAAATATTTCGTACTAATTATTTAAGATAGACAGGGCCCATGGCCTATGCTGTATACATTTGATCACTTTTTTGTATCTATATGCAACCATGTGTTGCTTTCATTGAAATCTTCCACTTATTTACTGCACAAAAATAAATAACAAAACGAAAGCTACTTTTTATAGATAGCCGTACTTTTAAAATAGAAAATGCTTGTCTCAGTTATTATCAAACAGTATATGTAAACTCTAGGTGGCATCTGATTGAAGAACTGGTAAGTAAAACTGTAGGAAAATACTTGTTTGGATATAGGTATTTTATTGAGCATGATTCTATATTGATAACGTAAGTCCAATACATACCGTATATACCCGTGTATAAGCCGACCCGCGTATAAGCCGAGGTGCCTAATTTCTCCCCAAAAATGGGGAAAAATTAGGCACCCTCGTATAAGCCGAGGGTCGGCTTATAACCCCTCCCCCCCGCAGGCTTACCTGGGCTCCCGGCAGCAAGCGGCGCGGCCGGGCGGGGGCCGGGGCAGCCTCCCTGCAGCCGCAGGAGGCCGCCCCAGGCTGCTCTCGGCGGGGAGAAGCGGTGGTGCGGCCAGGCGGGGGCCGGGGCAGCCTCCCTGCAGCCGCAGGAGGCCGCTCTCGGCGAAGAGAAGCGGCGGCCGGGCGGTCGGGGGCCGGGGCAGCCTCCCTGCAGCCGCAGGAGGCCGCCCCAGACCGCTCTCGGCAGCAGGAAGCGGCGCGGGCCCAGCGGCGGCAGTGGCAGTAAGTTCCCCCCTCCCTCCTCCCTCCTCCCCTACCCTACCGTATTGACCCGCGTATAAGCCGAGTTCGGCTTTTTCAGCCCTTTTTTGGGGCTGAAAAACTCGGCTTATACGCGAGTATATACGATACATCAAATGAAGCTTTTACTCTTGCCAAGGAGCTCCAAGGCTTGAATCAGGACATTTGTGGAGTAATGCTGGTGTAACTCAGCAGAATTTTGGCTACATAAATCTTCTTTCTAAACTCTTCTATGAGGAGCATTGTGGATAGTTCATATCAAGCCATCCCTCATGGCTTGTCAGGCAACTAAAAAGTTGCTTCAAGAAAAATAATCTAGGATGGTAAGTTTTCAAGGCAATGTATTTTTTTAAAATAAACTTGAATCATAACAGCTTATCAACACATGTATAACTGAGACATAAGTGCTATGAGTATAGCAACCTTTGTAAATAGAGGATTTTCAGCACCCTTCAGAAAGGGTATTCTGAACAAAGAGAAATCTCACCAGATGGTGTCCACTGAAGCAAAGCAAAGAAAGTTTAAAGTGTCCACTTAAGGACATGTAGGGCCTCTTCTTGTCTTGTTTCCTTCGCTGTTCCTGTTCCTGTGGCTCTTAAGTGCTCGGTGCATTCTCTTTGGCTTGGACCTGCAAACAAAGAGTTCTCTCAAATCAGGCTGAAGGCCATCTCTTTCCTGCTCAGGGATAACCAATTTCACACTCCTTTAAATATTAACTACAAGAAGGCATGCCATTTATCCACTTCTGGCAGGCATTCTTCTGCCATCAGGGCCCTCCCACATGCCGTTGCATCTGGGATGGCAGAAGAATAGGGGGTGGTGATGTCACATGACATACTGATGTTATGTCCAGTTGAAAATCATGATGTGATGTCAGCGTGCTGTCTAACACTCTGGAAACTCTATCATAATACCAAACACTGTCCAGACTTTCACTTAAATATGACCTCAAAGCGTTACATGATGTCACATATTCCTTTCCCTAGATTTAACAACCACTGGCTATCCATCAACCACTTCACGCTTTAAAAAGGGGAAATGGAATTAATTTTTTTCTTGACACTATAAAGAGAAAAGTTGCCACATCTTTCACGCAATTGACCAATCTATTTGAAAGCAGATAACGCAGTATCTGCTTCTCAGAAAGTGGCTTTAGCTGTTTTATCCAGGGAGGATGTCACATATGTGCTTTGCTGTGCCCCCAAACTCCCGGGGAAGCCTGGCAGTGGCCTGGCAACCTTAACTACAAGAAAATTGACAACTTGAAACCCACTTTCTTTTATAATACATCCTAAAATGGGAAATTCTAGGCGTGTGCATTCTAAAATTACCAAGCTGAAAATATACACAAAAACCACTGTTTCAAGTCATTACTGTGATTTTCTGGAATGGTAACAGAAATCCAGGATTCTTAGGCATTACAACCCTCCTTTCCAAAATCCAAGTTGTTTTTCATGTTCAGGTGCTTACCGTCAGCAGCAGCAAGCATCTTGTTTTTATACTCCTGGTTTTCCAGGCAGTGGCATTTCTCCCTTCCAATTGGATCTTTGTAAGGCAGGGATGGGGGACCTTTTTCCTGCCAAGGGCCATTTGCACATTTATGACTTCAGGGGCCACACCAGGTGTAGATCTCCCAGTGGGGGGGGGGGAAGAGAGGCTAGGGTTGCCAGGTCTCCAGCCACCACCTGGAGGTTGGCAACCCCAGGGGAGGCCACACAGAGAAGGCCTGCAAGGCACCCCCGCTCCCCCCCTCCCAAGTGGGAGGGCAGCCAGAGGTGGGCCTGAGCAAACGAGGCACCAGGGGGGCGCAGCCCACATTTGATCGGCAAGGGAGGAAGGGAGGAAGGAAAACAGAGAAAGAGGAAAAGGGAGGGGGGAGAAAAGGAGAAAGAAATGGAGAGAGGGGGAGAAAGGAAGAAAAGGACGGAGGGAAAGAAAGAAAAGGACGGAGGGAGACAAAGAGAGACAGAAAAAGAGGGAGAAAGAGAGGGAGAGAAAGGAGAAAGAGGCAGAAAAAGAGGAAGAAAAGAGAGAAAAGCCTTCCCCCCACACACACACACCCGCACATGCTAGCCCCATGTGACCGGGCCTCAGTCTCCATACCCTCCCCACCCAGAGTCCACAAAAGCTTCCCCCGAAGCCTGATTGGCTCCCGCATGCATGCTCTGCCTCTGGGAGCCGCTGGCCTCTTCCCCGCCCTCTCGCTGCTCAACAGCCGACAGGCAGTGAGAGGGGCTTACAATGTGCCGCGGCGTTCCTGCATGCGGCGGCTGTAGGGGGCAGCCTTGGGGGAAGCATCCCTCCCCCTCCCCTCTTCTCTCACCGACCAACAGCCGACAGTCAGCGAGAGGAGGTGCAAAGGGCGCTACAGCGCCCCTGTAAGCCGCGGCCCCAGGAACACCCTCGGGGAGGGCCAACCTGCGCCCCGCCTCCGCGGCAGGGTCCCAGAGCTCCCGAGGGCCACAAAAAATGTCCTCGGGGGCCGCATACGGCCCCCGGGCCTGAGGTTCCCCATCCCTGTTGTAAGGGATCAGGTGGTGAGTGTTTCCAGCCAATCACCTTTGGAAAGAAGCCCCAGAGAGAGAATTTATGTGGAGGAGTCTATGTCAAGCAGTGAGTACTGTGCTTGCTCCCCATGCAGCTGCAAATTTATGCCAATAACTTCCCACTGGGGGTTCTTTAGGATCAGGAAAAAGGCTGGCAGGACCGAGAGCACCTTCCACTACTTGTGTCAGCAAAAATCCCCTTCTGCAACTTTTAGTGTGATGGTCTTAGAGCTGATATGTGACTCTGATCTCTGGAACTCGTAACCCAACATATGTAGCTTAGCCCTGCTGCTGCTGCTGCCTCCTCCTCCTCCAGGAGCTTCTTAAATAGTACCAGTGCTAATTACTAATTAGGATACCCCTACAGTGGTTGTCCATGTGAAGACATGTGTCTCATAGCAACTAAACTTATACCAACTCATCACATGCAATCATGTGCCCATTTGTTTTGAAAAAAAAAGAGTTATTTTGAATTATTGGTGGGTCTGCAAAGGAAGGCCTCCCTTTTCAGTGGAAAGGATATTTTTATTGTCAGTGGGTCACAGTAAGGTTACATAAAACAGATTAGGAATTTGCAGGGAAAAAAAATCAGTATTTTTCAGATCCAGATAAATCAGAGCAACCCTCCCCCCAGCATTCCCAGTTTACCTGCATTTTTTGTTGTTTCCAATATGTTTCGGCTCCATTATTCCCTATAGGGAACATTTCCAGGGGACATGGGGTGTTTTTAAAAATACTGGCACCAACATTGCAGGGGAGCTGCTGGTACATGTCCTTTAAATTACCCCAATTTTCAAGTCAATTGGGCCAAGAGGTCCAATTATATGGGCCCCTGAACAAGGTACCCCAGCTGTCCTCCATTATTTCCTATGGAGAACCCCCCTGAGAAAAATGTAAAACCTGAGAATCCCCTCCAATAGGCAGGCTGTTGAAAACTCTTACTAAACCCAACCAATGTAAAACCCAATAATCTGAAACTTTAAAAAAACTTGAAATTGACCAAATCTTACCTAAAGCAACCTGGCAATCCCAATCCCCAGGAGACACAGAAAGGGGGAAGTGGGAAAAAAGGAGGTGTGAGGGTCCTTCTTCCCTTTTGAACCGTCACACATTTTTCTCTCTGCTGTTACCAATAACTGTGAGGGGGTTTTAGTATTTCTTAAACCCCACACCTTGTCACTTTTGTTTGTGTGAGAAGAAAGCTTCCCTTTCCTCCCCCCCCCCCCAGGTGAATTGAGAGGCTTAGAGGCTGTAACTGATTTTATAATAATTAATATAAATTGAAGTTTATTATTTACAGAGAGGTAGCTAGATTGTTTTTCTTCAAGAGAGGCACAAAGCTTAGTCGGTTACAAGCACTTCAAATATTAAATGGTTACTTACAGGCACAGTATTTAGTTCTCAGAACAGTTTCCTCAGGTTATTCAGTAAAATACTCAGACGTTCAATATATTCATATACTCAATATACTCAGTGTGGACAGTTTACCCTAGCACACAGAATACCAGAGAGTGGAGGTTTATCCACAATCTTTCACACTCCTTAGATTTGCCCACCTCCTGTGGAAAACAAATCTTTCTCTCCAAACCACTGAATCAGGAGTCTCCCTATTTCAGGAGCCACCTCCCACTTAGTGACTGAAGAAAGGGTTATCTCTCTCCCACAATCTTCCCCTTGTTACCACTCAGGTGTGGTTTATACACACTAGGTAATATATGAACACACAGGTTCTAAGAGTCTCTACACACAACCACACAGTTTAGAATCTCAGAGCTAAAGGATCAAGAACTTCTCCCTCCCTCCCTCCAAGAAGTCTCCTGTCAGCTCACCAGACTGCCCACTGCCTGCTGGCATTGGCTGACAGAACTACTTAGTCTCAGTGCTTACATTTAACCCTGTATCCGTCACAGGGGGGAACAGTCCTGGGGCCCTGCAAACACTAGCTCCTGATACTCCTGATTAATCCTGAATATTTCCAGGCTTTTTCAAGACACATTTTTCAGTATCCTGAAAAATCCAGGATATATTTGGGAGATCTGAATTGAACTTGAAAATACAAATATGGTAATTTTCACATATATTTTTGGACTGGGAATATCTGAATGCACATTCCCTAAAATAGATCCTAACAAGAATTTAAAAAAAATTCCAGTGGCTGGTGCTCTCCAAAAAGTCATCATTTCCTCCCACAAGAACCAATGGAGAGGAGTGTTTTAGTTATGAGCCTCCTTGAGCAGGTTTGAGAGAGGCATACCAAGTAAACAAACAAATTGGTGCTTCCAAACAAACAAAAAAGGTGTTAAGCAAGCTGAATTGTCATGGATTGTACCAATCTGGTTATTACTCTTAGCCCATATCAAAACAGATGGCACCTTCCAAACCTTGAACTCTAGTGCTATATCACCAATCTATTTCTATCATGCTTTTCCTTGCTTCTGGTTGAGCACTGAAGTTGCAGATGAAAGTTGCACAAAATACAGCCTAGATTTCAGCATTTGAGTGTGTATACGATTTGTTTCCAACAACTCTTCTCTAAACAGACGGGCACATCTGGTCACACAAGAGGAGTGGGGCAATTTTTGTTGATTCTCCTTTCCCAGTGAAGACTCCCAAATCTCACTCCACACTGTTCCTGGGGTTCCTCTGTCCCCCAGGAGTCACTTTCCAAGGACAGTAAAAAGCTTCAGTGTTTATATTATATTTATTTCATCCATTCATAGTTTTTTGGATCCAACCAATTGCACCTATTTTACTTTTGTGGTGGGGGATAACAGCACAATATAATGGGCTGAGTGATGTCCTTTATGGTCCTTGGCATTATCCATTTCACAATAGGCTTCTAATAGTGTGCCTGATGAAAAAATGTAGCTCAAGAGGAATAAGAAGGGATTTTTGGAGCACAATTGAAGTCAAGTGATACTTTGGTAGGCAAAGTGCAGAGCAACAAAGCAACTCTGTTGATTCATACTTCCACATTTCCTGGCCAACAAAATCAGAGGCATTCCACTAGCTTTATGTTATGATCTGAAGGGGTTTGAAAACCTCCCTGCTTTTCAGCTCAGGTAGGAACAAATATTTTGAACCCTTGGTGGGCCACCATATTTATTTTATTTTATTTTTATTTAAAACATCCATAAGGTTGTCTGTCTCCCAACCAAGTTGGGCTCTAAGGAGGAAAACCAAATAAAACAAAGTAACTAATAAACAATAAGCCAGTCATCAACTAAAACCATCCAAAACCAATCTATATAAAAATGCAATTGCAAACCAATATAACAAACAAAATACTGGAACTACAACTGTTGGTGCTTATGGAAAAAAATGCTGAAAATTTAGTAAATATACTGAAAATTCTAATGTTTGATCCTGGAGGCTGAAGCTCCAATGGAGGTTTCCGTTCATCAAGAAATTGTTTTGGATATCATATATTTTATAAACTTTTTGGAAGAAATATTCCTTGATTTTAGGATGGATTCTCCTGTCCCCCAAACCTATAAACATTGTTTTTTCTCATCAGACATGGATGATGGTGACCATAAGACTTCTCCCATTATACAATAAAAGTTCTGATTACATTATCATATATCCAATTTCTTACTCTCATAATTGTAAATCTGATTTCTTTTACTGTGTAATTATCTGTAAACAATCCAGAGACAGGGAATACTCAAACCACTTTTGTGATGCTTTGGAGTTTTGTATTCTCCCTTAGAATGTAACGCTTTGTTTATAAAGTTGGATCACATAAAGGAGTTTTCGAGTCTGTGGAAGGTGGTTTGGATAGTGCTTTTGGTTACATCTTTGCAGCTTAAGTAATTTGCTTCTGTTGCGCTACATCTGGCCTGGAATCTTTTTTGTCTGAATTGCCTCATTTATTTTGGCTTGAACTACGCATTCTGCAACCTCCCCATGGACTGAAATCCCAACTGCCAGTTCTCACTATCAAAGCGGCATTGAGATGGGTGACTTGCAGTAGGTGAAGATCTTAACCCTTCTCTTGCCTGAGTAGGGTTGCCACCAGGTCTGGAGAAAAAATTCCCTTCCCTTTGTGTGTGTGCAAAAAATGCTCTCAAGCCTCAGCTAGGGCTGTTGAAAAAAAAATTCGGTATAGTTGCCAATCCCCTGTGCCCAACGCTGGCTGGGCACAGGGGATTGGCAACCCACCCACCCCCTTCCCCAGAGTCCCGGCGGACAGGGCGGGGGGTCTGGAAACCCCTGTGCCCAGCCAATGCTGGCTGGGCACAGGGGATTGGCAACCCCCACCCCCTTCCCCAGAGTCCCGGCGGACGGGGCGGGGGGTCTGGAAACCCCTATGCCCAGCCAATGCTGCCTGGGCATAGGGGATTGGCAACCCCCCCACCCCCTTCCCCAGAGTCCCGGCGGACGGGGCGGGGGGTCTGGAAACCTCTGTGCCCAGCCAACGCTGGCTGGGCACAGGGGATTGGCAATCCCCCCACCCCCTTCCCCAGAGTCCCAGCGGACGGGGCAGGGGGTCTGGAAACCCCTGTGCCCAGCCAACGCTGGCTGGGCACAGGGGATTGGCAACCCCCACCCCCTTCCCCTGAGTCCCAGCGGACGGGGCGGGGGGTCTGGAAACCCCTGTGCCCAGCCAACTCTGGCTGGGCACAGGGGATTGGCAACCCCCACCCCCTTCCCCAGAGTCCCAGCGGACGGGGCAGGGGGTCTGGAAACCCCTGTGCCCAGCCAACGCTGGCTGGGCACAGGGGATTGGCAACCCCCCACCCCCTTCCCCTGAGTCCCAGCGGACGGGGCGGGGGGTCTGGAAACCCCTGTGCCCAGCCAACTCTGGCTGGGCACAGGGGATTGGCAACCCACCCACCCCCTTCCCCAGAGTCCCGGCGGACGTGGCGGGGGGGGCTGGAAACCCCTGTGCCCAGCCAGGGGTTTCCAGACCCCCCGCCCCATCCGCCGGGACTCTGGGGAAGGGGGTGGGGGGTTGTCAAGTCCCGGCAGGGCTGGGGGGGGGCTTCAAATAGATTTGTGCCTCCCGGGCGGGAGGCGCAAATCTATTTAAAGGGCCCGCCGCGCGCCTCCAGGGAAGCTCCCTGGAGGCACTGGGGGGGGGACAGAGATCTTTTTAAAGGGGCCGAATTCACTGAATTTATTCGCGAACTCCCGAACTCGCTGAATTCGGCCCCCCGGTTGCCCGCCAGTTTTGAGTTCGGTTCCTCCCGAACTAAAAAACACCGAATCAGGGGAAATTCGGCTGATTTTCAGTTCGGGCCGAACCGAATCAACAGCCCTAGCCACAGCCAACTTATGGCGACCCCAGCAAGGGGCTTTCGAGGCTTTCGAAGAAGAGATGGTTTGCCATTGCCTTCCTTGGCAGAGTCTTCTTTGGCGGTCTCCCTTCCAAGTACCAACCCTGCTTAGCTTCCAAGATCTGATGAGATCAGGGTGTACCATTCTGACTTCCCTCCCATCACTTTAATAGAAGCTTAATGTGTGGAAATGGACAGCTGAAGCTCTTTTGTGGCATGGAGGTAAATAACATCATTTGATACTTGCTGTGGATCAAACTGATAACAAAGGGACAGTTAAAGGACTATTTTAAAAGTTGGTAACGCTCTTCCTAATGCTCCTTCCCTACTTTTCTCCCAAGTGAGGTCCCAGATGTGTGTTTATCTCAATCTTCCCAACAATAAAACTAGAAAGCATAGGAAATGGTATCACAGAAGAATAAATGAGAATACTATTGAAAAATAATTGGTTGACTTCAATGAGATGTAAGTACACAAGAACAAGTTTGCAGGATTGAAGCCTTAGCAAGATTTCACAAAGAGTAAAGGCTCTCTCTGCTGGATACAAATACAGTTTGGAGATGCACACAATCTTCTTTTGCCCCAGGCACCCCACAAATGAAGACACAAGACAACAGTTTGGATTTAACTATTTATTTAAATAATCAGATCAACGTCATATTAAATATGCTAACGTATTTAAGCAGGTGGGTCCCATTAGCAGGCCCAGACTCCAAATTCAGCCATCTTCTTTCACCAGCCTTATCATTGCCTACATGCAGTGTGCCGACAGGTGGCCAGCCCCTGCCTCAGGTGATACTGGGTGCCAGGACTCAACAGCAGGCAAGTCTAAAGCCATACTCCCAATATTCAGTAGGGAAGGGTCATTAAACACAGAGACAAAATAGCATTCCCAAACTTCAGCACAGATACAGGATGGTATATTAGTTGTCTTACAAAGGCCATTATTAATTATATTACAAAATGCACGTGCCTTTATTATTGATGGCAAAGATAAGAGTTTCCCTCCCCTTGCATAAAGCAAGCCTTTTTTTTTTTTGCTTAATTAAGAGTCTAAAAGAGCATTTTAATGAAATTAAATCTGATAGGTGAGCAGATGACTTAAAGTGTTTGAAGAGACAATGCTTTGCTCAGATCTTCTTAATATGTTCTCTGCATTCACTATCAAACATTTAGTTCCTTTTTATATAGTTAGGAACTGCAACAATTTGGATGTGTACTGGCTTGAATTTGCTAAATTAATAACAAGGGCACATTACAAGCTTCAAACCCTGAGCTAAGTGTGTTCCAGTTTTTAAAACATACTTTTTTCCCAGGCAAAGCTACTCGTATGGGATTCTATCTTTCTTCAATGAACCAAAAACACATGGCCGTTTTGTCCTTCAAGTCTCCCATGAATGTAGTGAATTGTGGCAGTCAAAACGCATGGCTGCCTCCTGTCTGTGGGATCAACCCACCTCCCTCTGAAACTTACTCGGGTTTTCTAATCCCTGCCTTGTCATGATTTGAAAGAAATAATCACTTCAACTGTGAGTGTTATCTGGTGAGTTTCTGGGCTGGACTCCCCTGCCTTCTGATACTCCTTTCCCCTCCCACCCTTCCTTTGCAGCCCAACTCCTCCGATCCAGGACCACTGTCTTGCCGCCGCGCTGGCTTGAGGAGGCAAGGCAAAGGGACCGAGAGAGAGAGGCGGCAGCAGCGGATCAGCCACCACCACAGAAGCTGCCGCGGGAAGAGGAGGCAAGGTGAAGGGGTTGAGAGAGGCGGCAGCAACGGATACCTGGGGGCAACAGCCCGGCTGGCAGCTGCCAGATGGCCTTCACCAACAGCCAGGCCCTCAACTGCCCATCCAACACCTTCATGGTTTTTTAAAACAGAGGTTCTCATCCCTCTCAGGCATTCAGTTTTTTTATCTTGGTTTAGAAAAGTGAGAGACATGAGAGGGACAAACCAACGACTCTCTAGCCATGTGTTAATGGCCTACAAGCTTCAAACCCTGAGCAATGTGTGTTCTAGTTTTTGAAACATACTTTTTCCCCAGGCAAAGCTCCTCAAATGGGATTCTATCCTTCTTCAAGGCATACATAAAATAAAATTTGTGCTGATGTGCTACCTCCATTCCTGAGGTGAAGAAAAAAGGCTCCTGCATTGGAAAAGAGCAGCATTCTCGGCCCACCAGGCTAAAACAAGCTACAGAAAAAAAGAAATATAAAGTTAAGATGACAAGGAAGCAGTCAGAACATGGCAAAGAGCAGGGTAGGTGAAAAAGACTAAGAAGTCTTCAGAATACTATATATGAGGGATGTTTGCCAGTCATACTATTATCTCAGAAAAAGCTACCAGCAAGGAGAGAACAAACTGCTGAGAAGAACACTCACAAAGTAGCTGAAAACGCTTGGAAGATCCAACTGCAAATGCTTGAAGCCAAGCTGTTTTCTTCAGGTTTCCAGTAGCACCTTAAAGACTAACAAAAATATTTTCTGGCAGGGTATGAGCTTTCGTGAGCCACAGCTGAAGAAGTGGCTCACGAAAGCTCATACCCTGCCAGAAAATATTTTTGTTAGTCTTTAAGGTGCTACTGGACTCTTGCTCTTTTCTACTTCTTCAGGTTTGCTAAGCTACAGTCCCACCCCCCCCCAAAAAAAAACTTTTGTACTTTGATTAATACTTTCTTATTTCTGGTGAAGTACTAAGGATCATAATTCAATAAAGATGGCATTTACTGCCATCTGCCTTGACAGTCTTTGAATAGAAAATGTGAAGGGTAAAAGGTTTACTGGTGGGTAAAAGGTAAAAGGTTTATTACCCTGAGTATACAATTGGGAGATTCAAAATTAACTGTGGTTTACACGGCAGCTAAGTGGGAGGGGCAGGTCCGATTTGTCTCCATGTTTTGCAGGGTCTGCCAAAACAAGTTTGTTTGACAAGCAAGAAAAAGCAAATTCCAGACAACTGATTGCAGTGGTATCCCTTTAACAAATCCATATCATCAAATTAGAAGTGACAGAAAACTTGCAGGATCAACTACTGGACCACTATGATTAATCTTATGGGGGGAAAGCCAGCTGCTAATGTGCAACTGTATTCAACCAATCAAAGAATGTTGTGCAGTATTTGCTATAGAATTATGAATCAGCCAAAGAGAGTTAAAGAGTCATGATCCGGTCAGCTCGATCACCTGGTACAGGATTTGCTGGACTATACCACCTTAACTGCAGGGAGAGGCCCCTCCTCCTGATGCCTGACATCTGACAGCCCCTCCTCCATGTTTACAAGGTTTTTGAAAGTTCTGCTGTACTTAGGTAGCTGTGTTCCTTAAATCCCTATGCCATTTAGGAGGGGATCCCTTCCAGCTCCACTCTTGCAAAGTAGAGACAGAACCCTTGCCTCAGTGCACAACCACTTATAAACAAACATACTGGACAGCAAATCTCATTGAAATCAGTGTGACCTAGACTAGAAACCCTGCCTCTGAGTAAGCATGGCACAGGTCACTGTCCTGTCCAGCTCAGTCATTCCCTGAGGTCAGTTCCTTGATGAAACGAAGGGTGCTACAAAATTCCCAGCAAACTAGCTCAGCAGATGAAGTTACCTTGTTCAACACTAACAATCAGACCAGATCAGTTGTGAGTTAGCTGCTTATTTACCCTGCCTCCACAGCAAAATTGCTACACAGTGAAGTTGCAAAAGGGAGCTCTTCCCTTCTGTCCAAGCTGAGCTAGGACAGGTGTCATATTTTTAATATCTGCATTACAAAAGGAAGAGAAACAAGAGCTGGTTTCTCTCCTTTACTCTGTAGCCCAAGCTGACAGCTTGCGGTGGGGAGAAGGGGAGAAAACTCAGCTAGTCTTCTGATCGCACCCCCTCCTTAAATTTACATCTCATCAAGCCTGGGATGCAGCAAAGTTTCCAGGTCAAAGTTTCCAGATCCAGATCAAACTCCCAGCTGATCATCGGGGAGCTGGTTCCTGATTTCTCCTAACCTTTGCATGTCACAAAGCAAAATTCTTCAGCAGGAGATAAGCAGCCAACTGCCAGATGATCCCTTGTCAGCTGGAAGTTGACTTCTGATTGTTGCTAACAGCCTGTTCCTGCAAATACACAAAGCAGGTTGCAAGCAGCCAAACAGCTGATCACCACTGACAAATGGGATGTGAGCCTGAACTGGCAAGTGTTCAAGTAGCCCTAGATGAAATTATTTATATGGTAAAATTCATGGAATCTATGTTCAAGCATTTCTGCTGGTGTAGGGACTTCTGCCCATGAAACATGACTTTCACATTTCTCCTTTCCAGTGGCAGCCTGACAGCAGGATTTTGGGAGCCATTTCAGGCTGGAGTGAGAAGAGGGAGTGGCAAAAGTCACACTCTGTGAGTGGAAGTCTTTGCATCTGCAGGGACGCTTGCATTGGAAGAACAGAGATAACCTGAGCATTATAGAGCGAATATATTTCATCACGTGGAGCCTGCAGTTCTCCTGTGCATAGACTGCAGCACTGTTCAAGGCTATATTTTTTAATGATGTCAGTTGAGAACGACCCCTTTTTAAAACTGGTCAGATGATCTCAGAAGCTAAGCAGGGTTGGCTCTCAGTGCATTCCTGAGGTAAGGGGCTGAAAATTCTCTAGAGGCAGTGTGACCCTGCCGGGAGCTAAATCCTGGAAGAGATACATGGCGCTGGCATGGGGGGGGGTGTTCTGGGCGCATTCCTGGAGCAGAACTGATTGCAGTAAGCTTCCAAAGCCCCTCCACCCCAGGTACAGTGTTGCTGTGCCAGGTTTTACCTGGGGCAGCATCTCTGTTTGCTATGGGGGAGAAAGACCCCTTTTCTTTTAAAAAACTTTTTAAAAGGCTTTTTGAAGACTTGCAGCAGCCGGGGAACCTCTTTGGAGGTGCCATGGCAGCGCTTCGGCTATGTTGTGTCTGGCTGCCGCAAGCCTCAGGAGCGAGCTGTCTGGCTAGTATTTGGATGGGAGACCTCCAAAGAACATCAGGGTCGTGACGCGGAGGCAGGCAATAGCAAACCACCTCTGAATGTCTCTTGCATTAAAAACTCTACAGGGTTCATAAGTCATCTGTGCGTGGATGGCAAAAAAAAGGTGCTTTAAAAGGTGCTTGTCAGCTGAGGAGAATGCTATTTTTAGTACAGGTTAAAATCTGCAAATTGAGAAAATAATAATAAAGGCACAACTTCCCAGGGGCAATTTCTGCAATGGAAGTACACAATTTTCAGCTGCCACAGTTCCAGAGATCTCTTTGGGTAGCTGTAACTATAACAGTCCCTGTCCCAGCTCCATATTATGGGCTACATACAAAAGAGTCCCCCAGGATAGTGGTGTGTGCTATATTAAGAAGTTTCCTGGAAGCCTGAATTAAACCTTAAAAAGTAACTTGACGGAGAGGTAGAATTCTTTCTGGTTGGAACCAGGGAGTGTGAGTACATATAAACCAATATCAGGGAGAGGATTTCTTTTAATACCACTTTGGTTGCTAAAGTCTTCTGTACTCTTCCTTCTTCAAGGGATGGGAAGCAGCAGGCAGGTCAGGGCCCTGCTGCTTTAAGGCTGCAATCCCTTGTAGCCCGCTGTGAAGATAAAATAGCCTGGTGGAGAAAGTGGGGAGAGAAAGCATTTCAGAGCAGTGCAGAATGTCTCCCGCACACTACAATGCTCAACCAGCCTTTGTTCTTCTTAAAGTTGTTTTTGAAAACTTTTCCTGCAGATTTTTTAAAATCTAAACCTCTCTGTATAAACAGCATCCATTTTTTAAAACCTTACTTAACTGCTACCTCTGCGCCAGATCCTGCAAGGTGCCCTCATTGCTGCTCTTTTTGAGTCTACTCCGGAAACAAGGACTTTCAAGGGATAAGTGGGAAAGAATGTGGTGGTATGTTATATATATGGGAACATCCAAATTCAGACATCAGATGTGTTTCTATCATATTACACCTCTAGTTTCAACATACAGAAATAATCCAGGAGCAACAGTCCCTTCTTTGCAAGCCAGCATTGTATTATTCATTTTACCTGAGTGTCTCAGACTTGAAAGAGTGCCAATGTGTAGGGAAGTAAGGGCTTGCAGCTGAAAAATGGGTGTTCTTAAAGCAGAATTATTATGGATGAGCCATTTGGCTCAGCTGGAAGTTGGGTTGTCAGATACAGAACCCGAGAGGGCTCGTACTCCTTTAAGAGTTTCATAAAAAGGTAATTTTCTCCATCACCAAGTGGTCTGTATTATTTTTATTCATTTTGACTAAAGTTTTCCTTCCACTTGATCTCTTGCTGAGGGGCTAAGATCTACAGCCAGCATCTCTGTAATTCATCCTACGTCTAGCCTCAAGAGAGGCCTCTTAGCCATAAGCCTTCTTGTAAAGATCAGGTTCCAAGTTAAGAATATAAGAATAGCCTTGCTGCATTAGACCTGTGGCCCATCCAGTCCAGCATCCAGTTTCACAGAGCAGCCAATCAGTTGCCCTGGAAAGCCAATGAACAGGGCACAGAGACTGAGGCTTTCCCCTGATGTTGCTTCCTAGCATTGGTATTCAGAGGCTTACTGCCTCAGGACACTGAGTTGCCTTTAGCCAAACCATGCATAATTTTATAAGCCTCTCCAATATCCCCCATTAGTTGCCTTTCTCTAAACTGAAAAGCCCCAGACTCCTTAGCTTTCCTCAGAAGTAGAGTGCTCTAGCGCCTTTTAATCATCTTGTTTGCCCCTTCCTGTATTTCTTCCAGGTCTGCTATCTATGTCTGTTTTGAAGTATAGTGACCGGAACTCTACAAAGTATTTCAAATATGGCTTCCCTGGACATAAATATTTTATAATATTAGCCATTTTATTTCCAGATCTTAATTATTTTTAGCATGATGTTTGCTTTTTTCAATTCTGAGGCTGTTGCCATATGGAGGTTTTTCTCTGCCTTGTCTTCCAGACCATTTTGGAGCTCCCACACGGCATTGTGTTGCAATCATCCTGTTTCTAGGTCTTGCCCATCCTCAGTACACTCTTTCCCAAACCTGTTTTACTCCTGTCTTTTTAGCCTGCCAACTTGAAGGAACTGAGTGCATTTTCCTGCCCTGCAAAGGTTTTGCCCACATCAGCTTCATTTCCCCTCTCTTACCCCCCCCTTAGGCACAATGTCCCCAGTATTTTCCCCCACATTGCCACCAGAAGGCTTTTGAGGGCTTAAAAAAATTAACAGTGATAGTATAATAATGATACAGTCCCACTTACCTGTTTCAAATGTTGACAGAAGTACTACAACCCTATAGGAATTGTAGAAGGGGGGAAGGTGAATCACAGCAGCAGTCATGGTGACTGTAGCCCTTAGAGCCAGTAATGATTCACTGCAGAGCACCTGTGAGAAAAGCCAGGGAAAAAAGCTGGAGGAAAGTGCACAGAAAGCTCCCATGTGTGGAAGCTTCATTGTCAACATAACATAAGAAAAGCCATGCTGGATCAGACCAAGGTCCATCAAGTCCTGCAGTCTGTTCAAACAGTGGCCAACCAGATGCCTCTAGGAAGCCCACAAACAAGACGACTGCAGCAGCATTGTCCTGCCTGTGTTCCAAAGCACTTAATATATAGGCATGCTCCTCTGATCCTGGAGAGAATAGGTATGCATCATGACTAGTATCCATTTTTACTAGTAGCCACAAATACCTCTCTCCTCCATGAACATGTCCACACCCCTCTTCCAAGCCTTCCAAGTTGGCAGCCATCACCACATCCTGGGGCAGGGAGTTCCACAATTTAACCATGTGTTGTTTGAAGAAATACTTCCTTTTATCAGTTTGGAATCTCTCACCCTCCAGCTTCAGCAGATGACCCTATTATGAGAGAGGGAAAAAAGCATTTCCCTGTCCACTCTCTCCATACCATGCATAATGTTATAGACCTCTATCATGTCACCCCTTAACCAGCTTCTTTTGCAGTGCAGGAAGAATGTGGGGTCAAGAGACTTGCAAACACCTGAATGATCCCACTTTTTTGGATTTTTCACATGTCTCTGTATTGTTTTGAGCCAGAGCTTGAAGCAGACAGTCCAAGCACCCTTCACTATCAGCCATGCTGTCAACAGCTGTTATCTTCAGCTACTTCAAGGTGTTGCTTAGATTATCCATGTTTATGTGAATTTGGGATTTCTTTTTGCCCCAATATGCATCACTTTACACTTGCTCACATTGAATTGAATTTGCCATTTTAATGCCCATTCCTTTAGTTTAAAGAGATCCTTTTGGAGCTCTTCACAGTCCAATTTTGTTTTAACCACCCTAAATAATTTGTTGTCATCTGCAAACTTGGCTCCTTGCTGTTCAACCCCAACTCCAGGTCATTGATGAACAGGTTAAAAAGCACTGGTTCCAACACAGATCCTTGAGGGACCCCACTGCTCACATTCCTCCTTTGTGAGAACTGACCATTGATTCCTACTCTCTGCTTCCTATTTTTCAGCCATCTCTCAATCCATAAGAGGACTTGTCCTCTTATCCCATGACTATAAAGTTTATTGGTTCTCGTAGGTTATCCGGTCTGTGTAACCGTGGTCTTGGTATTTTCTTTCCTGACGTTTCCCCAGCAGCTGTGGCCGGCATCTTCAGTGTTACTCCTCTGAAGATGCCGGCCACAGCTGCTGGCGAAACGTCAGGAATGAAAATACCAAGACCACGGTTACACAGCCCGGATAACCTACGAGAACCAATGTACTCTGACCGTGAAAGCATTCGACAATACTATAAAGTTTGCTTAGCAGTCTTTGGTGGGGGACTTTGTCAAAAGCCTTTTGACATACATGTCTCTGCTTTCGCAACAACAATGAAAGTAGCACAAAGAATCCTCGCCATGTGGAAAAAGCGTATGTTTTCATTGAGCTTTCCACCACAACCACAAATTTAGAACACATCCAGTGTTTTGCTCCCGTGTGCAGCACCTTATGCTTATCAACACTGAACTTCATTTGTTGACCATACATCCAATTTGGAGAGATCTTCTCAGAGATCTTCAGAAACTGCATTGGTTTTTGCCATCCTAAATAATTTGGTATCATCCACAAACTTGGCCACTACACTGCTCACTCCCAATTCCAAATCACTGATAAACAAATACAACAGTAATGGTCCCAATACAGGTCTTTGTGGGACCCCACTACTAGGGCTGTTGAAAAAAAAAATTCTGGAAAGTTCGGCTTCGGCAAAATTTGGCACTTTTAAATTCAGGCCGTGCTGAAGTCCGAACTCCCCCACTTCGGATCCCTGAAATTCGGGTGAGATCCGGAGTTCGGGGAAAAATTCGGTCCCCCCGCGGGCCTTCACGGGGCTTTCTTGAAGGTGCGCGGGGGGCTCTTTAAACAGATCTGCGCCATCCAGCTGGAAGGCGCAGATCTGTTTAAAGGGCCCCACGCGTGCCTTCAGGGAAGCCCCCTGAAGGTGCGGGGGGGCAGAGGGGTTTAAAGCCCCCCTCCCCTCTTGCCGAGAGTCCCGGGAAGGCGGGGGGGTGGGCTGTCAAGTCCCTCTGCGTTGTCTGTGCAGGCAGCGCAGAGTGGTTTAAAGACCCCCCCACCCCTCTTCCCGGGAGTCCCGGGAAGGTGGGCGGTGGGCTGTCAAGACCCTCTGCGCTGTCTGAGCAGGCCGTGCAGAGGGGTTTAAAGACCACCCGCCCCTCTTCCTGGGAGTCCTGGGAAGGTGGGCGGTGGGCTGTCAAGCCCCTCTGCGCTGTCTGCGCAGGCAGCGCAGAGGGGTTTAAAGACCCCCCGCCCCTCTTCCCGGGAGTCCTGGGAAGGCGGGTGGTGGGCTGTCAAATTCAGTCCCCCCGCGGGCCTTCACGGGGCTTTCTTGAAGGCGCACGGGGGGCTCTTTAAACAGATCTGCGCCTTCCAGCTGGAAGGCGCAGATCTGTTTAAAGGGCCCTCTGCGCGCCTTCAGGGAAGCCCCCTGAAGGCGCGGGGGGGACAGGGTTTAAAGCAGAGGGGCTTGACAACCCACCACCCGCCTTCCCGGGACTCTCGGGAAGAGGGGCAGGGTGTCTTTAAAGCCCTCTGCACTGCCTGCGCAGACAGCGCAGAGGGGCTTGACAACCCACCCACCGCCTTCCCGGGACTCCCGGGAAGTGGGGCGGGGGGTCTTTAAACCCCTCTGCGCTGCCTGCGCAGAGAACACAGAGGGGCTTGACAACCCACCGCCTGCCTTCCCGCAGATCTGTTCCCCCCCCCCCCCGCGCACGCCTTCAGGGGGCTTCCCTGAAGGCACGCGGGGGGCCCTTTAAACAGATTTGAGCCTCCCAGCCGGGAGGCACAAATCTGTTTAAAGGGCCCCCTTGCGCCTTCAGTGAAGCCCCGTGAAGGCGCGCGGGGGGGGAGCTGAACCCCGAATTTGCTGAATTTATTCCCCGAACACCCCGAAGTCGTGGAATTCGGCTCCCCCCGTTTCTCACCTTTTTTGAATTCGGTTCGTCCTGAACCGGAAACCACCGAATTGGGAGAAATTGGGCGGTTTTTCGGTTCAGGATGAACCGAATCAACAGCCCTACCCACTACTCGTTTCCCTTCATTATAAGAACTATCCATTCTCTCCTACTTTCTGCTTCCTGTAGTTTAACCAACCTTTAATCCACAGGAGAACCTGTCCTCTTATCCAGTGACTGCTACATTTACACAGGAATCTTTGGCAAACCTTGTCAAAATTCTTTTGGAAATTCAATTTTTAAAAAATAAAAATAAAACATATATATTAAGTAGTTCTCTCATAAATGTGAAATGTTGTTTTCACAATATACAATTTGAAATGATATATCATTACTACTTTAGTTTTAACTTTTTGTTAATTAAAAGGACATTGTATTTTTATATGGCATCTGTCCAGTGAAAAATAATCCCCTGTAGCTGTAATATAACCTACAGTAACTCTCCAGCGTTATCAGAAATAATGTTGCTAAGTAATATTCGGTCATTCCCCCCATGCTTTCAATTTTCTCTTGTTGGTTATATTTTTATAACAGCTTTAAAATAATATTGACTGACTCTCAAGTGTTTTCCTTATTGCCCCAATGGGTATATATTGATTTCCCCAACCTACCTTGCATGAAGAACAAACCAATTAAGCCTTGTCTTGTTTATTGTCACTGATGTTTTGTCTGTGATGCTATCAGAAATGTCAACGTGATTTAGGGATGAAGTTTACCATGAAAGATACTATGGGATTAGTTTGGAGCACATGAGCATAGAGGCCAATACCAAGACATTTCAAAGCAAGAGAGATGGCTTGCAAACATATTGTAATGTTTCAGTTTCTAGTACTTATGGATATGTGTCAACATTATTTTGAAAAATATTATTCGTTTCTCAATCTAGTCACTGGTTTTCAAACATCTGGTCAAGAATTTTGCCAGTCTCATTTAATTCCATAGAGCACCAGCATTATTTGTTCATCTTCAGAGATTAATAGGCAAAAAAATCTGGGGTAGGTAAGAGAAGGGAAGGGAGATACAATGGCTGGAAGGGATGAATATGGGCACATATGCTTCATTGACTATAAGATGCTTCAAATGTCTGTAATATGTGATTTTGCTTAATCTATCAACTTGGTCTCTATTCTAAAAAAACTATAAGACAACGTCCATAAGTTTGTCTCAACATAGAAGGCACTGAAGTAGTAAGTCTCAACTCAAATGTCAAACTACTTTTTAAAATAATGGGACTTTTAATTTGGAGATGGGGGCAGCTGCAGCACCAGCAGATGTAGTGGGGATGGGGTGGCAGCTGCAACAAAGTTGTATGTCATTTCATATGCACCACCATGTTTTTACTGCAGTGAGACAATTTAAGCTATTTAGAGAAGACAAGTGTATTGAACGTGAGGTTCCTCTGACTGCTACCAGTGAACGAAATGCAAGCAGGTGATCAGACATCAGCACAAGTGTTTCTCTTAAAGCCTTTCTCAATTCACAAGCATCCTTGTTAGGGTTGCCAGCTCCAGGCTGGGAAATACCTGGAGATTTTGGAGGCGGAGCCTAAGGAAGCAGGGTTTGGGGAGGGGAAGGACTTCAATGGGGTATAATGCCATAGAGTCCAGCTTCCAAAGTGGTCGTTTTCTCCAGGTGCACTGATCTCTGTTGCCTGGAGATCAGTTGTATTAGCGGGAGATCTTCAGCCACCACCTGGAGGTTGGCAGCCCTAATCCTTGTAGAGAACTCTGTAAAAAAAAAGCCAGCTACATGACTTACTAGCAAAGCAGTAGATTTGGGATGGTGGTAATGGTCATGCATCAAGATGGTCAGAGCTTATACTTTGATGCCATAGCTTTGTATATTTGGAGCTTGTCACCTTTGCCTGTGAAACCCAAAACTTAGTGTCTAATCTCACAGATAAAAACAGGGCTTCCTTGAATGTGTCAGGTTTGAGATTTTGCCCAGCCCGTGCTAGCAGAGCTCACCATCTGACCATTTTAATACTGGGATTGTCCAATATTGGAGTGTATCTTTTTAACTCACAACAGCAACACACCATTGCTACAGAATGCTCAGAATGAATTTGAAATGTTACAGGCCTCTTTCTTCCACTTCCCTTTTAACACCACCAAAATCAATAGACATGCTGGAATTAGACTCTTATTGTAAAAACTGTTGGCTTCAACCCCGCTAAAGCTACTGATGTCTAACTTGTGACTAACATGTTCCAATGGGACTTTGTTACAGCCAACTTTAGTTGGATCCAGGCCATTCACTCTTATTCCAATTTGAAATCTTTACCTAGGCAGGAAACGCCAACTTCACTTCCCCTCATGTCTGAGAGGTTTGGCTTAGGGACCTGCAATGGCATCACAGAAAATCCTATCCCAGCCCTGCAGAGCCCTCCTCCAGACTGTTCCCTTTCTTATGACTCCACAGTAAGGAGTCTAAAACTGGTATGCTCTGTGGAACTCCCTGTTGCCTAGGGTTGCCAGGTCCCCCCTCTCCTTCGGCAGTTTTTTTGGGCAGAGGCAGGGAAAGATTGTGTGGGTGCGTGGGCGTAGCGATGCAATCACATCACTTCCAGTTTACAACAGGAAGTGCTGCATCCCAAAGGGGCCTTTACCACTCAAACTGAGAGTCTGAGTGGTAAAAGGCCCATTGCGATGCGGCACTTCTGGATGTAAACACATTGCAAGAAGCCATTTACCACTCAAACTCCCAGTTAGACTGGTAAACGGCCCATTGCGATGCATTTACACCTGGAAGTGCCGCATCGTGTGGGGCCTTTTACCACTCAAACTGGGAGTTGTGATGTGGTACTTCCAGTTGTAAACTGGAAGTGACGTGGCACAGTGGCCAATGCACATGCCCGGGTTGCCCGCTGACCCTCATCTGGTCGGCAGGCAGCCAGGTGGATTGGAGGGGGTTTGCCCACCACTACCTGGCACTTGGCAATCCTACTGTTGCCTAATGTGTCTTGCAGATATTGAGCAGGAAAGCTCCTTTGTACTTTCCTTTCAGAGCCTAAATATTTGTATTTATTTTGTAGTGTTCCATTTAATTTCTTTCTCCTCAGTAATGTGAAGGTATATTTAGATATTAATGATATCACCGAGAGTCATCAAATGCTGGAAACCTTCTATCCTGCCTAATTGTATTTTGGAATGATGAGCCATCATGTATTTCAGTTTGCAAACAGCATGAATATGTTACCCTTTGCTGCTTCATCGTTCGCCAATATGTAGTTCTGATAGCATCTGTTTCCACTACCCACACTATCCAAATTATTAAAAACTCAAAAGAGTTGGGGGGGGGGATGGAATTGAATTCTGAAACCATTCAAATATCTGGATTTCCCCATGCAGCTTCAACTCTGTTTTTTTCCCTTTTTCTCATCATCTGAGACAATTGTGATGTCACATGTCACTATGGGGAAGATCATGTTAAAGAAGAATTTTTTTTGTAACTGATTAATATAAAGCAGTTGCTTAAATAATTGACACAAATATTTCTGCCAGTAAGACGAGACTTAAGAGTTGCACTCTTAGATGTGGGAAATAGAAGATAAAAATTTTAATAGACAGTAATTAGAAAGTCTCTGTTTAGGAGCTGATCTGTTTCCATTTATGCACATTTCCACTTCAAATATGGAATTCCAGTGAAATCAGCATGACTACTCAAAACCTTTTGATGGGTTTGGCTTTATGTATTTAAACAATAGCCCACATGCTTTTGAGAATGTGTTCATCTCTGGGTTCAAGAGGAATACCAGGAGTAAAGTTAAGTAAGTAAATACTGGCAAGAAAGAACTACAATTTACTACAAGTTCCAAGTTGCCAAGCAGCTGCACTTTCCATTGCCAATGATGTCTCAGTTGTGGACTTCCCCTCCAAAAATTTTCTGCATGGCCAGTTTGAGAGTATTTAAGCTGAAGTTTAAAAGAACATATTGGCTTCCATTACAAAATGATCTCCTTTCCCCCTCCCCAAGACATAGTATATTTCTGGTCCTTTGTACAGCGTTTCTGGAGAATTTGTAATTTAAGAATATAAGAATGGCTGCGTCGGATCAAAGGCCCATCTGGAGTAGGCCTGCACAATGCATGATCTATCCATAAGCCCACCAGTTAGAACTGGAAGTTTTCATTCCCTATGATATTGCAAATTTTGGGGGGAAGGGGAGTTCTAGCACTTGCCATGATATATGAATAGAAGTAGTGTTTGGCTGGGGTTCCATAATTAGGGTTGCCAACCTCCAGGTAACAGCTGGAGATCTCTTGCTTTTACAACTGATCTCCAGCCAATAGAGATCAGTTCACCTGGAGAAAATGGCCACTTTGGCAATTAGCTTCTATGGCATTGAAGTCCCTTCCCTCCCAAAACTCCACCCTCCTCAGGCTCTGCCCCAAAAACCTCCATCCGGAACCAAAATGGGACCTGGCAACCCTAGGTTCCATGATGCCCAGAACCAGGAATACAAGCTGGTGCATATTTGGGCCTGTAGCTGGCCTAGATTACCAGCTTTTTTAAAGCAAGCATTTAGGTCTTCTTGATCTGGCTATAGAAGACAAAATGTATCAATAGATTTTTTTTGCATAATAAGATTTATGCAGTGGAAAGTGATCCATTCCACCTTCTCTTTGTTCTAGCCAAGGGGGAAAGTTATGGCTGTAAGAGACATTGTGAGGAGTGTTAGGGTTGATTCCTTCTTGCCACTAGCTTCTTCTTCTGATCTGTCCACATCAATCCATGCCAGAGGACTCTTGAGGGTAGACTATTATATTGCATTCTGCATGGGTCTATCCTTAAAATCAACTTAAACTCCAGGTGGTAGAGAATGCCACAGCTCAGTTACTGTATGGAGCTGGGTGGAGCTCACGCATTCTGCAGTCACTACACTGGTCACCAATCAGTTACTGGGTTCAGTTCAAGGTATTAGTTATCACCTACAAAGCACTTAATGGCCTCGGACCCACATACCTGCAGGACCACCTCTCCCTCTATGCTCCACCACATGAGCTTCACTTATCTGAGCAAAGCCTTCTAAAGAAGCCATGCTGCAGATGGGTAATATTTGTAACTCCCCAAACACATGCATTCTCAGTGACAGTTCCCATCTTGTGGAATGGCCTTCCTGAAGATGTCAGGATGGAGCCCCCATTTCTATCATTCAGCAGAATGTACAAAACAGAAAAGTTCAGGAGGCCATTGTTATAAAGGGATTAGAATTGTAGTGTAATGCAACAGTCCAGGAGAGTGCTACTATAAGGGCTCAGGATTGAAGTCCAATGCAATTGTTTATGATATGTAGCATTTTGCTTTTACTGCATTGTCTTCTAATTTTGTTATCCACACTCTACATTGTTTATAGAGTTGCTAACCTCCAGGCACTAGATGCAGATCTCCCACTATTACAACTGATCTCCAGCTCATAGAGATCTATCTGTTCCCCTGGAGAAAATGGCTGCTTTGGCAATTGGACTCTATGGTGAAGAAGAAGAAGAACAGTTAGTTTTTATATGCCAACTTTGTCTACAACTTAAAGGAGACTCAAACCGGCTTACAATCACCCTCCCTTCCCCTCCCCAAAACAGACACCCTGTGAGGTAGGTGGGGCTGAGAGAGCTCTAACAGAGGTGTAACTTGCCCAAGGTCACCCAGCTGGCTTCATGTGTAGGAGTGGGGAAACAAATCCAGTTCACCAGATTAGTCTCTGCTGCTCATTTGGAAGAGCTGGGAATCAAACCCAGTTCTCCAGAATTGAGTCCACCACTCCAAACCAGCGCTCTTATACCATGCTGGCTCTCCTCTCCCTCCTCTCCCCAAACCCCACCCTCCTCAGGCTCTGCCCTCAAAGTCACCAGGTATTTCCCAACCTGGTGTTGACAATCCTAATTGTTTATGGTATGTCACGCTGTGCAGATTTTAACTTTATTTTACTTTTCAGGATATTTTGATACAGTAGGCTTGAAAGTTTATGTTTCAGTTCTTGTGTAAACTTGCATTTTTTTCACTGTTCTAGCTAACTTTCAGTTTTTGGCCTTAAAGGATAACTTATGAATAAATGGCTTTATGCCCAGAAAAAATCCCAGAACAAGTGGAACAGAGTTTGCAATAATTATTCTTCAGGATGCTCATAGATGTCTGACATCATGCCTTTACAGGGCATGAATCAAAAGGTTTAGTGAGTCATGTGCTGGCCTATGAAATAGCATCTAAATAAACTGGCCACACTTTATAATCTCTGAAACTCTAATATCTGGAATTCAGTGAAATATGCTTTTCCTTTTTTTTTTTTTTTTTTTTGGCAAAACTCTGGGTGAGAAGCTTTGAAACTTAACTTTTTTTTCAAGTCAATGTAGGTAGAATAGGACTAACATATATGATTATATTGGATTGATTTCTGTGGGGTATGCCAGTGTTCTGTGCATCTATTGAATAATGTTTTGTTTAATCAGATCTAGATTGATCAGATTATTTTTAAATAAAAGTTTCAATTAATACATTAACTGTTTATTGGCTGGGGAATACAGGGTTTCACTTTGAACCTGGAATAAATAAACCTTACTATGGTTGTTTACGCATGGGTATTATCACTCATATTTGCCCCCGGTCTGTCTCGGTTGTTCCTTGGAGTTATGCATGAGTTTTCTGTCCTTTAGAGATGACCAGCCCTCACAAATCCCGGGACTTCCCGTTCCTCTGTTAACCCGATTCTTCCTTCTTCCTGAGCTCAGCCCGGGTGAAATTCGTGTGCATAAGACTGATCTCTGCATAATCTGACTGTAGATAACAGCCTGCACTAATAAACTACCTACAGCAGAGGAGTTACAGTATAACTGTATTCCTCTCACTTTACCAGCCTTTTAAAGACTGAAGATATCTACTTCTCTGTATCACAGATCTCTGTATTACCATACAGCTATAAACAGACCTACCTCACAGGGTTGTTATGTGGGTAAAATGGAGAAACCTAATGAACACCACCCAGGGTTCCTTGGAAGAAAGCTGGGATAAAAAATGCAGTAAATAAATGGAATGCCTTTGACAATTTGCAGAGTACCTCTGGCAACCTACAAGAAGACTTTTTTCCTCTCCACCCAACTGAAATTAGGCAGAACCTTTTTCTGAGGACAGAAAATAGGGCTGGAGGACTCCAAGTAAACATGCTTAGACTTAATTGGGCTCAATTGCAAATACAAATGCAGTTCATGTATCCAACTCTTAAGACCGTGGAAACCAGGCCACACATGAACACATGAAGTTGCCTTATACTGAATCAGATCCTTGGTCCTTCAGTATTGTCTAGTCAGTATTGTCTACTCAGACCAGCAGCGGCTCTCCAGGGTCTCAGGCAGAAGTCTTTCACATCACCTACTCGCCTAGTCTCTTTAACTGGAGATGCCGGGGACTGAACCTGGGACCTTCTGCATGCTGTTGAAATTCCCCCTTCCTCTAAACCCCATGCTCATTCCAAGAAGCAAAAAATGGTACAAGAAGTCACCGTTGCATCAGCGTGGCCATATCCACTTAATTGGTGGTTTTGTGTGTGTGTGTGTGGGGGGGGGGATTTGTTCTCTCCTAGAATAGGGTTTCTAGGCCGCTTTCTTTGTCCCCCTCAACTTCCTCTTTCCTGATTTCTAAAATGAATGTTATCACTACGTCTTGACTTGAGTGAAATGTTCATTAAAAAAAGCCTCCCAGCTTGACTCCCTCCAGCCCCAGTTAAGTAAATTCATGCTTTCCTAGTATTTCTTTTGCTGCAAAATAACAAGTTGGGACAATGAATGGCTCTAGGGAAGGATATAGAGGAGGGGGTTGTTTTGTTTTTAAATTGGCTTCAGCCTTGCAAACCCAAACACCTCTTGATTGAGGAACTGTCACAACTAATCTGCACAGGGGAAATTTCAGTTTTACAGCAGAGCAGGGCAGAAACCCAGGTAGCCTAAATTTCAGCCGCAGTTATCAACCCTCCAGCAGCATCCTTGGCTGAGCCTCTGCTTGACGCTGGCTTAAGGTTCCTGCAGGTGCCTCACTTGTCGCCCCTGGCAGCCCCATCCAAGGAAGAAAGGCTGGAGCATATGTTCCTGCTGTTTTCTCCTCCAGAGTTCAGCCCAGGGGGCTGATCAGCCTGGCCCCAAAGAGGCAAGGTGGTACCCAGGAGCAGAGGTGAGGGAGGCATCCAGGGGGCCTAGCCAAGAGATGCTGTATTGGAGATTGCCTACCAGCACCCCGTCCAACCACCAAGCTCTGGCCGAGGCCCCCTATCCCTTCTTGGTGCGGTGTGAGAAAAGAAAAGAAAAGAAAAGAAAAAAAAAGAAGAAGGTGCCAATGAGTTGCCATCAGCTCATGATGACCCCATCCACAGGGAATGCCAGGCAGAAGGCCAGCAGAGGTAGTTTGCTATTGCCTTCCTCTACATAGCAACCACAGTTTTCCTTGATGGTCTCCCATCCAAGGATTAATCATGGGTAGGGTTGCCAGGTCCCTCTTTGCCAATGGCGGGAGATTTTGGGGATGGAGCCTGAGGAGGGTGGGGTTTGGGGAGGGGAGGGACTCCAATGCCATAGAGTCCAATTGCCGGAGCTGCCATTTTGTCCAGGTGAATGGATCTCTATTGGCTGGAGATCAGTTGTAATAGCAGGCGATCTCCAGCTGGTACCTGGAGGTTGGCAACCCTAATCATGGGTGACACAGCTTAGCTTCCAAGTTCTGAAGAGCTCAGGCTAAGCAGGGCTATCCAGGCTATTCTCAGCAAGAAAGGTTAAATGAAGTAATAAACAAATTCTGATCTTGCTTTAACTGAGGGCTTCTGATAGCAATCGGTGTCTCTGTCTGTGTTTCCACTTTTTTGGCTTTAATTGGCTTCTGAAAGTAAGTAATGCAAAGGGAAAGTATTCCATGCCTTCTTATGGATTACCAATTTGCGGGCAGAATGAGTTTAGGCCCATGCTATTTGTATAAAGGCTTAATAATGTCAATAGTTAGTTGCAGGAAATTGCCAGTGGAAATGTCCATGAAAACTGAACAGTAAGATAATTCCTGAATCAGGCCTAAGAGGGACACTCTGAGATGCATTTGGTCCCATTTGTAGTACAAGGATCTCTAAAAATGCCCCCTGCTATTTATCAACTTTTGGAAACCTGCCTAAAACTCTGTCGAACATTCCTTGATGTTTCCCTCAGTGTAACAACTAAATGGTTCTCCAGGATCACTTTACATTAAAAAATATAACAGGCATGCAATCCATTTGTCTCTTGCTAGTTCATCACTTGCCTCTGACTTTACAACTGAACAATATGACACTACAAGAAGGTACTAAGCATTAAACAAGGCTGTGTCTATGCTGGGCCTGAAATTTAGAAGTAAAAAAAATGCAGCATTAACTTGTCATTATATTATTCTCTCAAAGGTGAGAAATGTGTTGATCAAATAACAACACTTGATAATGACATATTGTGGCAATTTACAGGAGTTCTGCTCAGTGAATAGTAGGAAATTCTATGCACAAAGAGAGGATCAAATAATGGGGACTGTCAGTACTAATACTTTATGGTATAAACAGGAACAATGTCTCAGGGTTGACCCATCACAAAAAAGTGGGAGTCTATAGCTTCCAGTATCTGTCTTGGGACTGAGCTCATTTCCTTCTAATGTGAGAAACTCATATTTTACCGGCGCCAAGTTCATGAGTAAGAGGGAAATGCTGTAAAAAAAATTCTCCTGTTCTTCTTTGGGAGGCTGATGACGGAAGCTGCAGGGTAGCCTGAGGGGCTTAGTGAATTTCAAGTTGATTAAAACGCCTTTTTACCATTGTTTTCTCCTCTTCAGCCACAAAGCAGGATACCCTTATATAGTTTTTAGCGGATGAGTGCGTATGTATATACGTGTGTGTTTATGTGTATATAAGTGTGTGTGTGTACACACAATTTGATTATTACTATAAAATGAGGCCAATGCAATTGGATCGCTATGGTGAAACTGGCTTTAGAATGAACTATGGATCATATGTCAAAGGAGCAGTGGGGAGCACGCTGGGTGTGTACTTTGTTTAAGATCCTGCCTGTTGCTGTAGACCTGTTTGCATGCCAATCAAACTCTCTCTGCCAAAGGCTAGATTTGTACATTATTGGATATTGTGGTATTGCGGGATGTCACTTTGGGGCACTGTCTAAGCAAACCACGTTAACTTTCACCCAAACAGCTGCAAATGAAATAGACTTTGCTGATGGGATATTTCCTGTGGCGGTCCCTGTACCCTCCCCAAAGCTGCTCTTGAAGACTATTGGACCCCTTCTAGAATGGCATGAGGGGCAGGGCTGGGAAAGCTGAATAAGCAGAAATCACATACACCCCACTGATGTGTGAGCTATCGCTCCAGTCGTGGTTGAGCTCACACAGGAACAGTAAGGACATTTCTAGTGATTTCCCTTTCCCACTCCAGCTGCCATTCCTGCAGTCCTTTTTAGAACTTCAGGGGGCTGAAAAAGTCTCCCCTCCCTTTTAGGGTTAAGATTCACAAAGATCTCTTCCATGAAGTTGACTGAATTCATTATGCTTGGACCCCAACCATTGTGCTTAAATTAACTAGGGTTATATGTGTTTTGAAACTATGGCTACAACAAAGCTCCTACTTTTGTTTGCTTACCAGAGCAAATGGACACATTTCCCAGACACATTTTCCCTACAGATTAGGCACTGAGGGCAACCTCTTCCCTGAAGAAGAAGAGTTGGTTTTTATATGCCAACTTTCTCTACCACTTAAGGAAGAAGCAAAGTAGCTTACAATCACCTTCCCTTCCCCTCTCCACAACAGACACCCTGTGAGGGAGGTAGGGCTGAGAGAGTGTGAATAGCCCAAGGCCACCCAGCTGGCTTAATGTGTAGGAGTGGGGAAACAAATCCAGTTCACCAGATTAGCATCCACGGCTCATGTGGAGGAGTGGGGAATCAAACCTGGTTCTCCAGATCAGAGTCCACCGCTCCAAACCACTGCTCTTAACCATGCTGGCTCTCTCTGCTATTATGCTAACACCCTTCTGTTATGCTAGTGCCTATGCTATGCTGTAGGGAGCTTACCAGTTAACCGAACCCCTTTTGTAGGCTCATCATGCATCCTCTCATGTTGTGAACACTGTTCAGAAACCATTTCTTATATTTTAAAGCCTTGCGCTTTTCCTTTAGCAAATTAGAATTAACAAGGGTTATAACTTTTTGCAAATGCTCTAGAGGCTTGAGTATGACAAAACAAGAAGAGCACTTTCGGATTATACTACAGGGGATAATAATTAAAGGTACGTTATTTTCTGCCGTTCCCACTCCTGCAATATTTGTGTTTCTCATAAAGAAGCAACCGAGTAGAACAGAGACAGAAAAAGCAAGTTACACTTCTTTACGCTGAGGTTTACCAAAGGGAGCTGGAACAATTTCCCGAGGTGGCTCTCCCAAATGGAATCTTACCATCGTTTTATGGGAAGTGTGCTAATGAACTGTATCAAAGAACAGTGCTGCTCTAGCAGAGCACTAATCTGGTGTCCTGAAGGGCCTTTTCCACCTCTAATTACTATGATTTTCATACTAATCAGGTCCCAGGTGAGGAGAGAAGTATGGCACCAAATGTACCGACACGATGCAGGACACGGCTACAGTGATGATGCAGACCTTTCTGGCAGATGAACAAATAAACACTTAGGTTGCACACATGTTCCTTTTTGTAGTTAACGGGGAAATAGTGCATATGCAACAAGAGAGCGTGTTAATCTGTAGAGCAAAAACCAGGACTCTGCGCTTCTAAATTAGCTAATGGTAACTGACAGTCCCATGACTTATTGGTGCAAGTTTGTGTTTGTGCACCTAGTATAGGGATGCAGTAGTCTCAGGCCGCAGGCAGTGTGGCAGTTACTATGGCAACAAGTTGGTTTTCATTAAAGAATGGTAAAAAACGGAGGCATATAAATAACCTGTGCACAGTATGTAGTCTTTGAGAGAGCAAAAGAGCACAACTCTTAACCTCGTAATAATTTTAGGAGCGTATTATTCTCTCTCTTTCTCACACTCACTGTTCCTAATATCTTTGAGCATACCTGATTTGTGTGTATCTAATATCCTGTTATCAGCCTTCTCCAGTTTTTAGCAGTTTTCTTTCAAACGAAATAGGTTATGGTTCTGATGTCAGGAAATGTGGCATATATGATTTTTAGAATAGAAAATAATCACCGAATTGTAACAGAGTTAACTAAAAACATCCTCCCTCATGGTTGACTCCTAAAGCCCAGCTTGGTATGCAATCTAACAGAGTCAGGGTTTTACTATTAGCTAGAGGTTGCAGAACAGCATCTGAAAATTCAAAAATGCTTGGGGATAATTCACAGATTGCTGGTGATGTGGTGTGGTTGCCATGACAGGATTTCATGTGTTGTATGGGTAAAATCCCATCATTCAAACATCACCAGTGGAATGTGGGATCAAGCCTTATGGAACTGGTAATCATGCTGCATAAGTAATATAGTGGGTATTCTTATATGAACAAAAGCTTACACTGTTGGATACTTCTGAAGAAATAATTCTGTATTTAATTTATATGAGAGACTGAATTTCCTATTCTGTGTTTGCACTAATTACCTGTTAGCTTGTGATTCTAATTCAAAGTATAGGCCATTTCCATACATGTCCTTGGTTCATTGTACCCTAAGGTATCCTCTGTGACATAAACTTGCTCGTTCCTCAGGTAATGTCACTTATTTTCATGGATTTCTGGTCTGTTAGGGCACAGAACCACACTTTCTTCAAACAAAAGACCTCATTGTTCCCCTATCCTGCATTACTTTCAATTGGATACACATATTTCTTAGATGAGGCAAATTGTTTATTTCCTTTTCAGTCTGGTTATACGCCTGGTTATAGGACTGAAACAGCCTTGGTAGCCCTTGTAGATGACCTGTGCCGAGAGATGGACAGAGCGAGTGCAAGTCTGTTGATTCTCCTGGACCTCTCTCAGCACCTTTTTATACTATTAATCATTGTATCCTTCTGGACCACCTATCTGGACTGGGATTAGGAGGCACCATTCTGCAATGGTTCTGGTCCTATCTGGATGGTAGTGTTCAGAAGATGGTGCTGGGGGACTGCTGCTCAGTCCCGTGGCCTTTGCCCGGGGGGGGGGGGTCCTGCAAAGTTCCATCTTGTCCCCTGTGCTCTTTAACATCTCAGCTCTAATTTGGAATGCAACCACTGGGTGAGGCCATCTGGAGATTTAGACTGGGTTGTCTCCAACATGCAGATGCCACTCTGCTCTACCTCAGAAACCCTAAACTGGTGCCCAGAGGCAGTTTTGGAGTGGATGCAGTCTAATAAACTGAAGCTTAATGCCAACAAGTAGGAAGTGCTGCAGGTGAGTGGATGGTGTGACCTGGGATTTAAGATGTCACTTATTCTGGATGGGGTTGTACTCCCCTTGAAGGAACAGGTCTGTAGTATGGGAGTGCTCTTTGACCCGCTTTGACTAGTTAGCCAGCTGCAACCTTTCTTGAGTAGAAAAGGTCTGGTCACTGTGATGCAATGACCTGGTTATATCAAGATTAAATTATTGTAGTATTTAGATACTTCAGTTGGTACAGAATGCTGCAGCCAGGATGTTCTGGAATGGGTTGTTGGGACAATATCACTCCAGTCTTGGCCTAGCTACACTGGCTCCCAATCCATTTTCAGGCACAATTCATGGTGCTAGTATCGACCTTTAAAATACTGTATATTTTGGGACCAACATATATGAAGGACTGCCTATTCCCTTATGAATCCACCTGACCATTATGGTAATCTTCTAAGGCCCTGCTTCTGATGCCACGTCTTCTGAGATTAGGTGGGTGGCAACCCAGGAGAGGTCCTTCTTGGTCATGGCACCAAAACTCTGGAACCCTCTTTCCAAAGAGACTGTCTGTCTCTTTTGTTGCCATCTTCTGCCTGTAGGTGAAGACTTTTTGTGTCATTTTGCAGTCCCTCAGTGATCTGTCTTTCCTGACCATTGTTTTAATTGTTGTTGTTGTTTTGCATATGTACCTTAGTTCCGGTTTTAATTGTTTTAATGATGTTTTCCTGTTAGTTTTAACATTTTAAAGATTTGATTTTTAATGTATTTTTAATCTGTTAGCTACCTTGGTGGCCCTTATGAAGCAGAAAAGCAGAGTACAAATTTTGTAAAATAAATAAACATTCCAGTACAAGGGAACATCAGCAATGGGACGGTTTTCCATTCTTTCTGCCAAAGCAGTAGGATATAAGGACAACAAATGTAGGCAAACATGAAAACAGTGCAAAAGAGTGGAAGGTCTTTCCATAAACCTTTTTATTAGATAAATAATTACCTGTTGCACTAATTATGAAATATGCACTGGAATAATAACAACAAAATCTACTACAAATGCTACAAATAAAACAAAATCCACTCTATATCCCACATACTCAGTCTATATAATGTATACCCAGATTAAAAGTATTCATACAGTTAATGAATGGTTACCAAACCTGCTGAAAAGATTTCCTAGAATTTAGTCCATGGCTGCATTTGATAAGTTTAGCCATTTCTGCAGAATTCTAAGATAGCAATGATTTTAAAATGGAAGGAATGATCAGTTGCTGCTAATATTTAGTAATAAGTGATTTTGTTGCAGTACATTTTTCACGATGTTCAAATACTTCCTGAAATAACAATTGTTGCAGTGAAAAGCATACCTCAGGATAGGCTGCAACATTAAACCAGACAGATTTCAAATTGGGCTTCAACCATTTCCCAACTTCAAACAGCATTCAATGCAGAATCCATGCTTAACCTTACTGGTTCCATTGTCCTTAAACGTGCCTGAATCTGTTTTAGTGGTTGTCCATATCCATGTTTTGACAAATTTGTGCTTTACAAGAGATTAAAGAGACACTCAGCATTGCCTGCACAATGGAACTACATTAAGTTGCCTATTATGAAAGTATGAGGTCTATTTATTAGATTCATTCTTTAAAGTATAAGATATACAGACAGACCATTAAGCACCTCCTGTGGAGTCAAGAGGTTATAAACAGCAAACTATGTCGTTGTTTTTTAATAAAAAAAATTATTGCTTTTTCCATAAAGTTGATACAATAATCCCATTTGATATGCCATCTAGCTTATTTTTCCATATATAAACAATAATAATACAATGCTGAATGGATATCTTCATTGTAAAATACATATAACAATTTGAACTCCCCCCCCCCACTTCCTCTAACCCATTCCTAATCCGGTCACTTCTTTGTATCATTCTTTGTCTATCCTTCTAAAACATTATATATTTATTTTTATTTATCTATTTCTTTCTAATATCCATACAAACTCCATAACTTTGTAACCCTATTTGATATGATTAGTTAACATTAAAAATAATTAAAAATGTTAATGGGGTATAAATTATTCCAAAAACTAGGATAGAACTACACATACATAACATTATCATGTAAATTAAACTTTTATTATTATTATTTCCCTACACATCCCCTTATTCCCATTATTTTAATACCCTCCAACCCTTCATCCCTTCTTTTTAAAAGACTTTTTCTGTCGAGGGTTTCTGTTGTTCTTTTCTTGCTTTCTTGGTGTAGTCTCTTGAAGTCCATGGTGTCCAGTTGCTACATCTTGCCCAGTTGAGTCTTCATCCCATCGCATTTCTTCTTGGTCTCTTCCTTTAATTGGATCTGTCAGTTCTTTGTGGCTTAATAGAAATCTTTCAGCCTCAACTGGTGAACTGACCGCACATCTGCTTTGTTTATAGATGAACTTGAGTCCTTGTGGTATTAACCAGGCATACTTTATTCCATTTTTCTTCAATATCGTTGTGAAGTCTTTGTAAGCATTCCTCTTTGCAACCAAGTGGCGAGGTATATCTTTCTGCATTATCAATGGTAATCCATCTACCGAAAGAGGACTATCGTATTGGATTTGCATGATTGTATTCCTCATTTTGAGATCAAAAAAGGCAATCACAATCTCTCTAGGAGTTGATTTCTGTATTTTTGGTGACAGGGGAACTCTGTATATTTTGTCTATTGCATAGTTTAATTTTTGATCATTTAAATGGAAAATGTCAGCAAGTGATTTTATCATAGTCTCTCTGGTGTCCCCATATTTTTCCGTGAGATTGCGTAATCATAGATTTGATTCTCTCGATTTCATATCCAAAAGTGCTATCTGGTCCTTCAGAATCTCTCCTTGTATTTGTAGGTCTCCAATTTGTTTCTCATTATCTTTGGTTTCCTTGTAAATTTCCTTTTGTTCCTCCTCCACTTTTGTTATGGTAATTTCCATCTTATTCATGTCTATTTTAATACCTTCACTTGTTCTTTAATTGACTTAATCTCATTCATAAGATTGTCAAGTTTCTGGTCAAGTAGTTGAGTCATATGCTGTGTTTGATGTTGGATTTGCTTGTTAAGTGTTTCAGTTTGCTGCATCAAAAGTTCCTCCACTCTTTTGTAATCCATGGTTCCTGTAGAATTAGTTGTATAGGCGGTCAGTATTGATGTAACACTCACTATCGAGTTTCAAGAGTCTTCTAGTTACATCCGGTATTCCTCACTGAGTCTCCTCATTCTCACAATGAAACGTGGCAGGAAGGCTCAAAAGCGAAAGTATTTCAAATGGGAGATAAAACTTCTTCCCTCCCCCTTCTGCCTCGGAGTCTTCAGTTGCTGCGTGCAATGTCACTCAAATCCTTATTTGTTATGTCTACCTGCAAGAAAGATTTATAATCCTCAGTCCAGTTGGTGATTTTACTTGCTTATTATCAAGTTATCTCATGGTCTTGGGAGGGGGGGATGCGGTGTACAGCTAGTTTAAAGAAACTCCTCCGTCTCTCTCTCTTTTTTAAAGCAAACAAAAGAAGTTCTTGGCACTTACAGGTCTCAGATGTTGGGGTTTCTGATGATTAAAATAATTCAATAGCTGGTATTTGGTAGAGGAGATCTGGTCCCGATTCCATTAGAGGCGCTCGCAGCAAAGGTCCTCCCTCAGCCGAGCGGGACAGCATCCAAACTCCCCCGGGATTCGTTCCCGGGGGAGAGTTTGGGAGTCAACCCACACTGGTCGGCAGCAGGAATTTTCTTCTCCACATTCCACCTTTTAGGAACGTGGTCGAGTCACTGAAAGTGACTCATTTCCAAAGCGCCTCCTGGTTCTCTCAAGAGCTCTTGAGAGAAGTTGCGATCAGATCAGCCATCTTGCCGGAAGTTCAACAGCAAACTATGTTTTTTGCAGAATTTTCACTAGGTTGTTGTAACTCCTCATATTTGCTAGCAGTTGTGTGTGTGTACGTGTGCCATCAAATCACAGCTGATTATGGCGACCCCATAGGGTTTTTAAGGAAAGAGATGTTCAGAGGTGGTTTGCCATTGCCTGCCTCTGCATGGGCTGAGAGAGTTCTGACAGAACTGTGACTGGCCCAAGGTCACCCAGGGGGTTTCACGTGGAGGAGTGAGGACTCGAACCTGGTTCTTCAGATTAGAGTCTGCCACTCTTAACCACTACACCATGCAGCCAGCAGTTACCTTATTAGATTCTTACTTAACTCTAGTGGGTTTTCTGTTGCTACTGCTTAGATGTTGGCATGCGACAAATTTGAGGCAGATACATGAGTTTCTCCTTTATACAACAAAAAAGTGATGGGAAATGAATGTGCACATTAAGTTTTCTACACCACAGTCCAGTGTAATGCTTTGCTAAGTGCCTTCTCAACACTTTCATAGCATACGCTGCAGGCAAGATGCCAGGGCCATAAAACATGCTTCTCACTCTACACGAAATAACCAGAACAAAGCACAGAAGTAAATGGAAGACTCATATTCCAACACAACTTGCTATGTTACAGACTAGCTGCATGCTATCACTGAATCAAGTGTGTCAACACACAGCAGCAGCTCACATGCTGCTGATCTAGAATTCACATTTCTTCACTAAGTAAGGCACTGTCTTTCTTTACATGCACCAGTTATATATTTGTGAGCAGTCAATTCCAAATTTCTGTGTTGGATCCAGATTACCATGTGCAAGGTTTTACTTATGGAATAGAGTTTTCTTACCCCCACCCCACTACAGTCTACTGTACCCCCCAAACACGAGCCCCAGGAGTCAGCGACAGAGTTTAGCAGTGTGTCGGGTCTGCAATGGGAAAACGAATCAGCAAAAATCACCTCTCCCACCCCCCCATCTACAGGCAGCACTGCCCTTCTGCTAATGGAAAAGGAAGTTTGGGTCCACTGCATAAAGCACAGGTATATTCACCTATGTGTATGTCCTAACTACGTTACTATCTCATTCATATGGCATCTTGGGGCTCTTGAAATCCATTCTTTTGGTTACAATGGTCTGACTTTTCAGTGTGATGGGCTCAGAACGCCTTGTGAAAGTCAGCTGTTCTTGTCAGGAGCCTACTGAACTAAGACGAGATTTGTTATTTTCACTCCCTCTCAACCAATACTAAAAGTTAATATTGTGAATGCAAATAGCAGCAGTTGGCTTTATGACACAATCTGTGCCCATGTCAGTACAGGCAGACCAAAAGAAACATGGCTACTATAAGTTAGTAGTGATCTGGGTACATTGATTGTAAGGTAATCTGCTACAGATATAAATGCCACTTGAAACTTCTACACAGAGTTCATGTTTGTCTCTCTCTTTTAAAAAAAAGTGCCCTATTTTTGCTATTGTGCAAACTTGCTTCTTCAATTGGCAATCAAAAATAAAGTTTTGTTGGCCTGATGTCTGATTAACTGTGAGGTTGGCAAAGTGAAGAGCTTTCCTGTGTGGTTTCTCACAGGTTCTTAGCATGCCAGCACAATGCCTGCAAGGGCTATAAATTTCTGACATGCAAACTAAACATTCATTGCTGCTTTCCCAAGTTGCATCACAGTTTAAATGAGACATAGAGCTTGTGCAAAGTCACGTGGGGAAACTATTTTGTCTAACCAGCATCATGTTCAGATCAGGATCCAAGAAACAATAGCTTGAATGCTATTAATCTCAGGGCTGTTGCTGATGTGTGCTTTAAAAAATATCAGTGTACTCTTGAGAAATGAACCCATCTCTTAAAATCCATATAAGGCCAATGTTGGCTGTATAATATCACAATGTATATCTCATAACAGCATGAAGTAAGAAAAGAGCAGAGGTCTACCTACTTGATTTATTATATATTGCTAATCTTGATTAGGGCTGTTGATTCAGTAAAAACCAAACTGGAAAAATACCAAATAGATGCAAATTCGGTAAATTTCTGGTTCAGGTTTACCAAGTCCACAAAATCTGGGAGGTTGGCAAAGCTGAATTTGCCATTCTCAAATATCCAGCTTTCCATGGCTCCTGTGAGGGCATTTTTGCAAGTAGAGGTCCCAAATTTTCAGGGTAGCTGGAAGGGACTCTCCTTGCAAGAACCCCCACGTTTGGTAAAGACTGGGTCATGGGATCCGGAGTTATGGGGTCTGGAAGGGGTCCCCCCATCCTCCTCCATTCAAATGCATTGGCAAAGTGGCTGTGTTCAGACTCTTTAATGTGATGTTTGCAATGTATCTGAATGGAGAAGCTGGGCTTTAAATGGTGGGTAAGTTCACCCCACACCTCCATAGAGACAAAGTGTATCACATTGTATCTCTATGAAGGCACCCAGTGAACTTTTTCACCCACCATTTAAAGCCCAGCTTCTCCATTCAGATACATTGGTAAGATCATATTAAAGAGTCTGCCAATGCATTTGAATGGAGGAGGATGGGGCAACCCCTTCCAGACCCCTTAACTCCGGACCCCTGAGTAAATCTTTACCAAACTTGGGGGTTCTTGCAAGGAGAGTCCCTTCTAGCTACCCTAAAGATTTGGGACCTCTACCTGCAAAAAGGCCCCCACAGGAGCCGTGAAAAACCCGCAAAATGCATTTAATGTGTTTAAATGGCTGACTTATTCGGGAATCCTGAATTTAAAGCCAAATTCCCACCTATAGGGGAATTCGGCATTCGGGTTTTCCCAAATAAAAAAAGGTCATTTAAGCCCAAAACTGAATTAAATTGATTTTTTGTTGTTGTTGTTTTCAACAGCTCTAGTCCTGATGTTTAATTCTAGGGTTTAGGACTCTGGGGTACCTGAAGTACTGCTTTTGCCACTCACCAACTCTGGTACTCATCTGAAGCATTACTCCTGGTGTCCCTACCCACAGAAGAGAAGGGGTCATTGACTAGAACCTTTCCAGCACAATGTTAAGGAGCACATTGAGAGGGAAGGCAGCGTGGTATAGCCTGATCTCGTCAGATCTCGGAATCAGTACTTGGAAGGGAGACAACCAAGGAAGGTTCTGCAGAAGAAAATAATGGCAAACTGTCTCTGATTCTCACTTGCCTTTAAAGCCCCCTGCTGGAGTTCATAAGTCGGCTGCGACTTGGCAGCACTTCACATACAAACACAGTAATGTTGTTCACTCAAGGTTTTAACTAAATTTTATCCCCTTGCACTGTTTTCTTCCCATGTTTATGCTGGGGTTTTTTAATGTCTGATTTAATGTTGATTTTACAGTGCTGGTTTTACTAGCTGCTGTTTTAAAACACTGGTAATGTTTTTTACTGCTGCTGTTTTAGTTTATTGAACTATTTCAATTGTTTCTTTTTATTTTAAATTATACTTTTCATTCTTTTATTTGAAACTATTAGCTGCCTGGGGCATACTCTCTAAAAGGATATAATCACTTTAATTAAATAAATGAATGACATAAAAATCCTGTCAGCCACCAATCTTCTATAAGTTAATTAATAATCCAGAATAATAAGTCCCAATCAGAGTTCACGTGCACCACATTTTTTTAAACAAATCAAACATCTGATGATTCAAACAAGCCAAAACAGGATAAATGATTACAAATGCATCGATACATTTGCACATTTCTAGGAAATTCATCAGTTTTTTTTCTGAGTAACCACATTCCTAATATATTTCTTTAAATCATTACTGTCTTGCCTGCTTCAGCTGATATCTATACAGTGACTATTTGGGGGGGGGGGGTACCCTACATACATATAATACAAAGTTTAAAAATATCTAGCATTGCCAACTAGCCTGGATCAAATATCCTTGATGGGACACCCTCACTTATAACAAGGTGAGCTCCCAATTATATCACCTCAGTGTTTCCTGCCAAATTTCATTTCAGGATCATCAGTGTGCCATTCATCTCTGAGCATGTGCAGTAGCTGCTTGTGCTGTACAGGCCAGGTTGTAGTTTGGGAACAAGTCACAGCAAATCACAGCTTGCAGCCGCTTTTGTCCAGTCCACAAACTGAATCATATAATTGGAAGACAGAAATGTATTTCCTAGGGTCACTGTGTGTCTTTAATTGACCTAGTTATAAAGCATAAAATAACTTGTGGTTTTTTTTTTTTTTACATCCTCATGCTTGGTTAGTCAAAGTCATCTTTTAAATAGTCTACTTTTTGTGTTGTCATCTCTTTATGAAGAGACTGAAAGATCTGTTTGTGAGATTAACTAGGTTTATGGGCAGGCACTGAAAACACCCATGGTGCAGAGTGGTAAGCTGCAGTACTGCAGTCCAAGCTCTGCTTGCTCCTTGAGTTCGATCCGGACAGAAGTTGGTTTCAGGTAGCTGGCTCAAGGTTGACTCAGCCTTCCATCCTTCTGAGGTCGGTAAAATGAGTACCCAGCTTGCTGGGGATAAAGAGAAGATGACTGGGGAAGGCAATGACAAACCACCCCGTAAATAAAGTCTGCCTAGTAAACGTCGGGATGTGACGTCACCCCATGGGTCAGGAATGACCCGGTGCTTGCACAGGGGGCCTTTACCATTACTGAAAGCACAGAGAGATACTTAAGTAGTAAATCACAACTGAAAATGTCAAATGGATTTTTTCCTTTGTAATTATGCGCCTTTCAAAGGTGGAGGAAAACAGATGGTGGGGATGGTAGTTGTTAGTGTAATCAAGCAAACACATGCATTGGACACATTTAAATAGGTCAGTGATCAATCAGTTCCCTGTTCACTTCTACAGCAGTGATGGAAATGGAAAATAAAAACTTTCTCCATTCTTGGAAAAGCTCTAAACAGAATTGCATGCCATTTCCAACAAGTGAGTTTCCTTTTAAAAGAGAAAACAATGAAGATTTCTAGGAAACACATTTCTCTAATGTAGGGCTGTAACGGGGAAAGCAGGAGGGCCGCCGCCGCCCCTTTGTCATGCAGATAGGATGACAGAACTGCCTTTCCTACCCAGCACAAAGGCCCCTACAGGAGAAGCAGTTCTGCCACCCTCTCTGCATGCCTCAGGGGCAGTGGCTGCTCTCCTGCCCCCCCCCCAGTTAGGACCCTGCTCTAATATGATTATCCTACATAATTAAATACACTAACATCACTTTCTTGATGCAGCTTAGAAATAGTGTTGGGTTATTTAAATGTTGTAGCTGCTGACACAATTTTAAAAAAATGTCCATCTTTCCTAGCTTTGGAAGAAGCAGCAGAAAACCAGCCATGGTGGAAGAAGTGACTATGAATAACAAGAGAAAAAAAAACATTTAGAAAGCAGCTTGTCATCTGGCAAGCAGAGGAGCCCAATTAGAATGTAGAGTGGGCTACTGGGGGTCCTCTAATGAGAGTTCAGATGCATGAAAAATTCAAGACCTGTCATGTTGCCCCAATGTAGTAGAAGGATGGCGAGTATTTGATGTACCTGACCATGGGCTTAATCTACTCTGCTCATTTCCAGACAGGGTTGATAGAAGCTGCATCTTTGTACAAGTTTTGCTGTTTCTGCTTATTGGGAAATGATAGGTACTTTGTGAAAATTGTGAGAGCTTAACTTAGTTTGCTTCACTACTCTCTGACCTACTGTTCTTATAGTATCCTCCTTTTTAATGTTCAAAGTAGGGGATTATTTTTGCTCCTGTTTTAAGTACATTCTGTGCTATAAAAATAGTAGCAAGTGATCCATACAGACCTTCATTTATAATATTAATACAAACTCTATCCTAATCCATCTCATTAATATTAAAGTAAGAATGGTAAGGCCAGTGAGCACTTCATTACTTGCAATTATCACCTCATGGCTAATTCTGTGTAGGTCTCATAGTGAAAGAAGCACAAGTTGAGGAGGAGGGAGATAGGAAAGAACTGAACTTTCTTGCTTTAACTTATTATATCTACTTTACACGGTTGCTTTACATCCTGCATGTATCCATTCTCTGAAAAGCTCTTTTGTGGCTATTTGTTTTGATGTTTTTGCTGTCTTTTCTTAACTTGTGAGTTATAGTCTTCTCTTCCCATCTCTTTTTCTGTCAGCCATGTTCTTTACTCACCTTTCCTTGTAGGACTTTCCAAAGTGTGTTTCACTGGACTCTTTTCTCAATTCACACATTCTTCTTTCTTTCCCTCTCTAATTAAAATAGTTCTGTGCCATCGGTTCCTGTAGGTTATCCGGGCTGTGTGACCGTGGTCTTGGTATTTTCTTTCCTGATGTTTCTCCAGCAGCTGTGGCAGGCATCTTAAGAGGAGTAACACAGCCAGCAGCTGTGGCAGGCATCTTCAGAGGAGTAACACCTCTGAAGATGCCTACAACAGCTGCTGGCGAAACATCAGGAAAGAAAATACCAAGACCACGGTCACACAGCCCGGATAACCTACAAGAACAGATGAACTCTGACCGTGAAAGCCTTTGACAATATTTAGTTATGAGCCACTTTAATCGCATGAAACAGCCTGTCATTAGATCTCTGTTGCATGATTGAACGATTTCTCATGCTTCAGCAGAAATCACAGTAGTAAGCATTTTTTAAGGGGATGGAAATTGTCCCGGCCTTCACATGTGAAGGGACTACACCTGTATGTACCAGTGTTTAAAACGATCGTATCCTTTGGGTTTGCCCTTCACTTGGCCACTAACTTCAGTAGGATTTGCTCTTAAGTATTTTATTTGAGCTCCAGATGTAATCAACATATAGCCTATTAATATCTTCCTTCCTCTGTGTGTGTGTGTGTGTTGTGCCATCAAGTCGCTTCCGACTCATGGCGACCCTATGAATGAAAGTCCTCCAAAATGTCCTATCTTTGACAGCCTTGCTCAGATCTTGCAAATTGAAGGCTGTGGCTTCCTTTATTGAATCAATCCATCTCTTGTTGGGTCTTCCACTTTTCCTGCTGCCCTCAACTTTTCCTAGCATGACTGTCTTTTCCAGTGATTCACGTCTTCTCATAATGTGACCAAAATACGATGGCCTCAGTTTAGTCATTTTAGCTTCTAGGGTCAGTTCAGGCTTGATTTGATCTATAACCCACTGATTTGTTTTTTTGGCAGTCTACGGTATCCGTAACACTCTCCTCCAACACCACATTTCAAAGGAATCTACTTTCTTCTTATCAGCTTTCTTCAATGTCCAGCTTTCACACCCATTCATAGTAATAGAGAATACGATGGCATGAATTAACTTGGTGGCCAGTGACACATCCTTACACTTAAGAATCTTTTCTAGCTCCTTCATGACTGCCTTTCCCAGTCTCAATCTCCTTCTGATTTCTTGGCTGCAGTCTCCCTTTTGGTTGATGATGAAGCCAAGGAATAGCAAGTCTTCAACAATTTCAATTTCCTCACTGTCAACCTTCTGAAAGAGGGATAAGTTATGCATAGGGCAACCCCTTCCAGACCCCATAAAATCCAACCCCTGTCTTAAACTTTACCAATGTTTGAAGTTCATGCAAGGAGAGTCCCTTGAAGCTACACTGCGAATTTGGTGACTCTACTTTGAAAAATGCCCCCCCCCCCCCCGGAGAGTTTTAAAAAGACTTACTTTTCACAGTCTGTAATGGCTGCTTCATCTCTAACGAGATGTGAAAACTCAGTTTCCCATGAATGCTTGCAATGGACCTTTTTTTGTACAACCCTAGTTATGTACCACAAGCAGTAATTCCTCTTTTAAGCTACCTGCAACTTTTGGGGCGGGGGTGGAGGTTCTGGGTTCTATCTCTAGTTGGAATGCTGTGAATTTCACCATGAATGTGTTTGGCAGTTGAACTTACAGTGTTTGAAGGTGCTGGTAGGATGTGAGCTGGTCACCTGGCCTGTTGAGTTTCTGCTGGACAGCTGCAAACACCCATTGAGCAGGTTTGCATTGGGTTTCTGCAGAAGTGTCCATGCAGAAAGGCTGATCAACAGCCATTAGCATCACCAGCCATTCAAACTGACCAGCAGCCATTAGCAACTTTAAGGACTACTTAAACAAACACTGAAGGGCAGGATTTATTTAAGCACAGCAATTATGTATGGCCAATTTGTATAATTTGTAACGAATTCAACTGTCTATTTAAACTATTGGCTGCTGAGTGGATCCATCATGCAACAAGGATGGGGTGAGATAGTAGAACTAAATTGGGCTGTGTGAAAGCACACATATATGAAAAGCCAGTTGCACTGTACTGATGGCTAGGAAATGAAACAACTTCCTAAATAGCCACAAATGCCATTGGTAAAACTGGTCATCCAAAAAAAAAAAAGCCCTCTTGGGCAACTTGCAAACAGGACTTAAGCTGAACTGGTGGGTGTTCTTAGTCTTTAGAAAAAAATCTATTGATTAATCAGCGTGGGTGAAATCTATCAATTGGCCTACAGTCCTCTACTGGCTGGTTTTGCAGCATAACTGTATGGCATTTACAACTGGGATTCCTGCCTCACTAAGTAATTGGTTTGAGTATGCCTACCTTACTGCGTTTAATCAAGATAGTGTGATAGCACTTTGATGAACTAGCTGTATGTTCAAAACTCCTAAAGAATATGAAATGGCCCCTTCCATTCTTTTCTTGGGAGTTGGCAACTAGCTGCATACAGATAATGTGCCCTTTGGGGAACCCTCAAGCAGAAAGCCAATATATTGTGCTAATTGAAAGTCACGAACTTTGAAGTTCAAAAACGAGATCTGAAACTTCTGTGCAAGATTTCAAAATTCACATCACAACAAAACACAGTTAGCATGTCTTTACTTAATGTGACCACCTGCTGGGCCAGGCCCAGTGCAGAAAAAAATAGTTTGCCATAGTTGTTTGCATACAATTAAAATGCCTGTGCTTAGAGCTGTTTAATGGGCCTGTCTATTTTGTTCTCTTTCAGCTCAGTAGATCACTTAATAGCAGGCAATTCCCACCTTTCTTGCATTGTAGTGCTTTCCTAGCAGAGGAATTAACTGAACAATTGAAGGCTTCAAATCCTAGGACAAGTTCTTTGGGACATTTTTTTTCTTTTCCTGAAAACTGTTTGCTACGTGTGTGTGATTTTCAAGGTGGCTTAAGCTGTATGGAGATGTAACAGAAAAGCTGAAAGGAAAAGTAAAAAATACTAACTTGTGCATTATTTTTCAGATTTAATTATTGACAAATTTGAAAAATATAACAAATCTGTCCCAAGACATAGCATTATCTGTATCTCCTTAGTCAGTGTCTAATTTTAAAAGGGATAATATAACTAACTTGTATTACTCAAGGTCTAGCCCTGCCCACTGACTCACTCCTGACAGAACCCACACACAGCCAGAGATCTTTAATCCCTCTTCCCTGGTGTGAACAGAAAAAGAAGCTAGTATGATGGAACCCTCCCCTTAATTTCTCATCTTAGTCACTCACTCACTTTCTGAGATGAAGGTAAAGGACTTCTTAACTTTCTTCATCCACTACTAACAGCAACAAGGATTCTATCAGAGTTCTGTCCTCATGAACACATGAAGCTGCTAGATTCCAGTCCTGTAGCACCTTAGAGGCCAATAAGATTTTCAGATATCTGATGAAGGGAGCTTTGACTCTCCAAATCTTATACCCTGAAAATCTTATTGGTCTCTAAGGTGCTACTGGACGCGAATCTGGCTCTTCTACTGCAGATCAACACAGGTATCCTCTTGAAACTATCTACATGAAGCTGCATTATATTGGATCAAACCACTGGTCTATACAGGTCATTATTTTCTACTCAAACCGACCAAGGTTGTCAATGGCACTTCCCCTCAAATGAAGACATAAAACAATAAAGTATGGGTTTAACTAACTTATATAAATGGTCAATCTGCATAATAACTATGCCAGGCACTAAGCAGCTTTACTATGGCTGCTGTCATTTGGGTTATACTGGCCTTGTTTATCCTTGTCTGTGTATGATATATGCTTAAAGTTGCAAAGTTTTATCCCCATCCCCAAATGTACTGCTCTGTGATATCAATGGCATTCCCTCTCAACCCAACTCACATAAAAATGTATGATGGGCAGGAACAACCCTCCATCACATCCTTAAGGGCTTACCAGTTAGCCCTACCTATCCTAAGTAACTCATCCTATTCCTGCCAAATAAGTAATGGACTAACCAGTCCAAGACCAAGCCTAATTATTGCACCCCTTGTAAACATGATTCAGCAAGTGAAAACTGATCTCCTCTATCAGCTCGATTATATGAGAACTCAAACATTCTTCCTCAGCACTGAAACAGCCAGCTAATCCCATGATGCCTCACAGGAGGGTGCATCAGCAGCATGAAGCTGTATAAAGCCTCCACTATCCATCCTGCATTTGCTCTGTGGTGCATGCCCTGGAAACATCTAGGTTCGATTTCTGCAATGCACTCTGTGTGAACACACACATGAACACATGAAGCTGCCTTATACTCAATCAGACCCTTGGTCCATCAAAGTTATCATTGTCTACTCAGACCAGCAGCAGCTCTCCAGGGTCTCAGGCAGAGGTCTTTCACATCACCTACTTGCCTAGTCCCTTTAATTGGAGATGCTGGGGGTTGAACCTGGGACCTTCTGCATGCCAAGCAGATGCTCTACCACTGAGCCACAGCACCTCTCCTGAGGCTGTCTGGGAGGTCCAGTTGATATGGAATGCTGTGACCAGAATGTTGACTGGAATGGGTCATAGGGATCATATCATTCCAGTCTTGTACCATCTACACTGGATCCCAATTTGCTTCTGGGCCCCAATCAAGGTGCTGGTATTGATCTTTAAAACACTATATGGCTTGCATCCAGCATACCTTAAGGACTGCCTTTTCCCATATGAACCTACTTCAGTCATCTTTGGAGGCTTTGCTTTAGATATCCCTGCCACCCAAGACTATAGGTTTCATGGTACTGAAACTTTGGAACTCCCTTCCCAAGGAAATTCATCAGCTTCCCTCTATCATCTTCTGCCAGCAAGTAAAGACACTAACTGTTATTGACCTTCCTCTCTGGTAGTATTGTTTGTGTTTTCTATGTTATATTGAATTGTGTGAATGCCCTCTAGTGCTGACACAGCTACTGCTCTCTTCTCCTTTGGGTTCAGCTATGTAGGACTCTGCTGGCCTCAGAATGGGGTAGAGAGTGAGGTTTTCTTCACTTCTTGCCCCTGGACCAGTCAGTCTCAGCACCAAGCTTCCAGTCCCCCATTCTCCTCTTTGGCTGGCTCTGGAGCCTCTCCTTTATACCCTCCTACAGTTTCAGTTCCACCCCCTTTGGTTCATCTGGACCAATCCCCTGGCCTTGGGATGGAGTCTTTCCTTTGTCTCCACCGGCTCTTCTTCTCTCTCTCTCTCTCTCCTTCTCTCTCTTGCCTTTGCCTACCTCCTACAGCCCTCCTTCTGTATAATCTTATGGTTGCCCCTGCTTTCAGAGAAATAAAAGATTCAGAGCTGTTTATTCTTGACACACCTTCTTTTCTTATTGAAAATCTTATGTGAAAAATGTTTGTCCAGAGGCTGTTTTGATGGATGTAAGTTGACTTGCACTTCTGCAACTGGGGAACTGAGACCCTTTAGCAAATTCTATGAATTATCACCATGTGGTGAGGAAATTATCTTTTTTTCTGTTTCTCTGATGCTGTGAATACCCAATGGGTCAGTTTCTCCACAGTTAACATTTGTCTAACATTTATCTAGACACTGGCTTAGATTGTTTCCAGAGTCTGGCAATTGTCATTTGGCAGGGGCTAGTAAGCTGATGATTACATTGTAGTGTGGACCTTCTTTGAAAATGGCTTCTAGGAAGCTAAGTAATGAGACACTGAGATAATATAAGTTACAGTGTGTGGTGCACCTCATATTACTTGCAATGTTTCTCGAGACATTTTGGGTTTTAGGATGATTACAACATACACTTCTAACACACTTCCATCACTTTGTAAAGTCATTTTAATACTTTGGCTAGTTAGATATCACTGGTGATGAACTTGAAATGCTTCTTCTGGATACAACTGAAAGCACTTTTGAAGAAGACAATGGAATGGCTTCCTTCCTTTCGCTCAAATTTGGGGCCAGGGAGAACAAGCAGTCTTGCATATTATCTTAATTAAGGGAGTGTTACAGCTAGAGGTCTCTCACCTAAGCTATACAGCAGAATTTTCCAGACAGCTTGCCAGATAAACATTTCATTGATGTAATAATTCTCCATTGCACATGACCTCATCAGTCAGGAAGGACTTTCGCCTCTGCTGGCTTTTTGTTTGTTTTCTCAAGGCTCTTCCTAAATACTGCACTTTTACACTGGGTCTCTTTTTTTGTTTTAAATTTTAAAAAATCCAGCTCATCTTAGACAACATGAGCAAAGAAAATGTGGTCTGGATTTCAAATAATTTCATCCTGCTAATGAGAGAATCCTTTAAAAATTTAAAGCAGAACATACCAAAACTTTCAAGATTTGAATTCTTCTTCTTCTTCTTTTTTTGCTGTGTAGAGTTTTTCTCTTGGCACTTGCTGAAGCATTTTTGGAGAGACTTAGATGAACAGATGTCTTGCAGTGTGTGGCTTCTCATTGTTCTTCAGTTCCCCCTCCTTGTGTCTGTAAAATTTGTACTTATTGATCATTGTGGGATTAACATTAAATCCAGATTTTCTTTTTTTTTTAACTTGGAGAGGAGAGGATGTGCCATACCTACAAGATTCTCTCATTATTTCTTTTGTAAACAAAGCCTTAACACAGTAAGACATGGGGGGAAAAACTGTTCAGTAATTTTTGCTGCATTTCCAGAATGAACCACACATTCTGTGAGCCTATAGTCCTCCCTTACTATCTGAGTGTATACACCTCCCTCCACACAAAACCCACAAAATGAGACCAATCATATAGCAAAATATTAGGAGTAGGAAATGCAAAGCACAAAGATATATCTTCCAAAAGATGGAAATCAATGGGACTTAAGTTTTAACTAAGGGTAGGTGCCAATGAGGAGCCAAAGACACCCACAAATAACTGTTTGCCCAAGTAGTTCATGCAAGTGAGCAGTGTAATGGCAGTGGGAGCAACAAATGCATGTGGCATCACCTATTCTATCCCAGTGAACTTGAACATCACAAGACAATTTCTGCACATTTGCAACAGCTGCAGATGGTGCTACTTGGCTGTGATATTTGTTATCACTCAGGTTCCTACCATCAAATCACTATGACATCTACCACCAGTTTTGTATTTAAAGGGTCCCCCAATAGTGCATTAATAAGCTGAAAGATTGATATTTAAATTGATGTGGCTACAAGTACAATTTATAACAAAAAAGGAAGGCCACCTACTTGATGCAAGAATAGACTGAGAGATAAAGCAGATTTTGATTAATTGACATGCATGTGTGTCATTTCAATTGTAAAGATGGGAGGAAACTTTGCTTGAACTAAAACTGACAGCATGAAGCTACTCCACTTCCAATTTTGTACAGACCATGGTGCCACAATCACATGAGAGTCATGCCAGGTTTTTTTAGGTGTTTTTTTAAGAATCCCCAATTCAGGTCTGTCTTGGTTTGCATCACAGAATCATATGTAAATTACACACAGTAGTTTTGTCCTGCTGCCTGGCAGCTTCATGCAAAAACAGATTTGCTGTAAAACTGAATGCATATGTTTGGCATCAAAATCCATTTAGTAATAGTATCATTAAAATTTTAGCAATGTATATTCTGCTTTTCCAATGGCCACTTAACATACAATATGAATGTGTGTGTGTTAAGTGCCACCAAGTCACTTCCAACTCATGGGGACCCTATGAATCAATGTCCCAAAATGTACTATCTTTGACAGCCTTGCTCAGATCTTGCAAATTGAGGGCTGTGGCTTCCTTTATTGAGTCAATCCATCTCTTGTTGGGTCTTCCACTTTTCCTGCTGCCCTCAACTTTTCCTAGCATGACTGTCTTTTCCAGTGACTCTTGTCTTCTCATAATGTGACCAAATATGATAGCCTCAGTTTATTTTAGCTTCTAGGGTCAGTTCAGGCTTGATTTGATCTATAACCCACTGATATTTTTTTTGGGGCAGTCTACAGTATCCATAACACTCTCCTTAACACCACATTTCAAAGGAATCTACTTTCTTCCTATCAGCTTTCTTCAATGTCCAGCTTTCACACCCATACATAGTAATAGGGAAAAAGATGGCATGAATTAACTTAATCTTGGTGGCTAGTGACTCATCCTTACACTTAAGAATCTTTTCTAGCTCCTTCATGACTGCCTTTCCCAGTCTCAATCTCCTTCTGATTTCTTGGCTGCAGTCTCCCTTTTGGTTGATGATGGAGCCAAGGAATAGCAAGTCTTCAACAATTTCAATTTCCTCACTGTCAACCTTAAAGTTGTGTAAGTCTCCTATAGTCATTACTTTTGTCTTCTTGATGTTCAGCTGCAGTCCTGCTTTGGCACTTTCTCTTTTAACCTTCAGCAGTAGTCATTTCAAGTCTTCGCTATTTTCTGCCAGTAATCTAGTATCATTGGCATATCTCAAATTGGTTAATGTTCCTCCCTCCAATTTTCACTCCACCTTCATCTAAATCTAATCTTCATCTAAATCTAAGCTTTTCCAATTATATGTTCTGCATATAGATTCAAGAGAAAGGGAGATAAAATGCATCCTTGTCAACTGAGACCCTTTAGCAAATTTGCCAATTGGAAACTATTCTGCCAATTGGAAACCATTCTGTTTCGCCATATTCTGTTCTAACTGTGGCCTCTTGTCCAGAGTACAGGTTGTGCATCAAATAGACAATATGAATGCAAGGTCAAAATTAAGACCCATAATTAAAAAGTAGGAAACCTTTAGCAAAATTGATTGGCGTTGACCCAACCATGTCTGTAGCCTAAGGAGTTTTTTCTTTCTTTCTCCAATTTAAGCAGCTCTTCCAAAGGAGGAAGGCTCCTTAGCCTGGAAAGACTTCAAGCTTTGCTTGATAGAGTGATAGGATAGTCACACCATTATGTATGGCCAACCAATTAAAGTCCACAATTACAAAATTTCACTAAAACTTTCTTCAAAAATAAAAGCCTTGAACTGACGTTTAACAATAGCATGCAGTCTAATATACCAATAGGCATCCTTGTAGGAGAACTTTCCTTTATAGGCCTACAACTATGAGGTAAGCTGTAGCTCCATTTACTCCTCTTCCTGTTCTCTTTTCTCTCACAAGCTGCCGGGACACAATGAAAGTACTGCTTGTCAGAGTAGAGGGGAAAGTAGCTTATAGGGCAGGAAGAGGTACAAAGCAGAAGACATACCAGTTGCATCCTCCTTCATGGCTGCACCAGACTGGAAGTTCATCTCAAGGGAGAGTACTGCACAATTGATGGGCCACTATCAGAAGGTCTTTTCATGGGCCTTATGTTACATGTAAGAATATGAGAACTGCCATGCCCAATCAGCGCAATGGCTCTTCAAGTTGAGCACTTTGTCTACTGATATTGTATAACAGAGGATGTGTTAATGTGTCCAAAGAAAGGAGATGGTGATATCCAGTGAAGCCTGAGGATATCCTTTCTAAGAGTATTCCAACACCATTGTAACTCCCCAGTTTCTGTGGTGGGGATGATAATCCAAACCCAGACTGGATAGCATATATATTGGCACCTGAAAGAGCTCCCTTTGAGGTGACAATATATATTCAATTGGGTCAAAATAAAGTGACTAGGCACAACTACTAGAATTAGGCTGTTGGTATCTTGTATGAAGATTCAGTCTTGTTTCAGATTATAAGGAATCAGGAGAATACTCGTGTAGAGTAGGTGAGAACATGGTGATTCACTCATTGAAATTATGAGTGGAGACTTGACAGTGTCAGATTCTCCAGCCAACCTGGGCAATTCCCAAAAAGCCACTCGCTCAGACAGCCAAGTCAGAAGCAGGTAAACTTTATTGTAGAAGCAACAGGTCAAGCTAAGGCAACTTGCAGTTTCAAAGCTGCTAATGAGGAGCCAGGCTACTAGGCATAACTTAAAAGCATGATCACATCACAGGTGCAATTCAGACGGCCTGGGAAATGACTAGATAGCGGCGCTTGGCAGGAAGGAGGAGTACGGAGCCTAAACAAGACATTGCTCATTAGCCACTCAAGGCTGAGGCAATGGAGGGGGGAGGCAAGGGAGGCCAAGGCAAGGGAGGGGGACCGGACAGGGTGTGGGAATAACAGAACGTATGAACATCAAAGCAAACATGCGAACACTGGCCTAACTCATGTCAGGAGCCTGACCGCTTATACGGGTCAGCCCCAGCATGGCTAGGCGAGAACTCAGAAGACATTCAGTGAAGAACCAAAGGCATCGAAAGGCAACCTCTGACAGACAGCTAGTGTTGGAGTTTCACCGATGAGTTCAGATGTTCACACAGCTGTGAAGCTTAATTAAGTAAACACTTATCTTTCAGTTTGAGCTACCTAATAGGGCTATTGTGATCATAAAATAGGGAAGGGGGGAATGAACTCCCAGGAGTAGAGTGAAATGAAGATGTGATAGACTATTGATCTGTTTGTATCCCTTAGATTTCTTCACAGTAAATATAAAAAGAGCTATTTTCATGATGCTGCTTAGGGTAATGTATGCCTTTTGGCTAGGATCCAAAGAATCATGATGAGACTAATTCCATGAGTTCTGTGAGGTGCCTTTGTATTTGTTTGTTTGTTTTTGTGAACAGCAGACTCCCCATTTTATTTGGAAACTGCTTTTAAAACTGCAGGGATTTTTCAAAGCTGCTTGTGATGTGGAATGGATGTTTGCTTTTCAAAGAAAAAATGTCAAGCATTCCACTAGGCTTCTGCAAATTCCCTATGTGAGCCCAGCAGTTCTTAGGAACCTAGCCTCTGTTTTTAGTTCCTCTGACCAAGGGACCATGGTACTTTTTGGCATAAGCAATTCTTTCTGCTGAACTCTGTGATATTTTTCTACTGAAAGCCTGCCTTTCCCTTGTGCTGTCTCTTTCTCTCTCACACAGTGTGCATTGTCTTTTTATAAAAAAAGATACAAAACACTTATGCAAATCATAATTTATTATTCAGTAATCAACCCTTGTTGGATACATTATGGCATAATCAGTTGTATGTTAAAAAGCATTTAATTTCATGCCTAATTAACATATTATAAATTGAAGAGACAAAATTAAATTATTATGGACAGTTTGCATATGTAGAACTACAGTGTTCTTTAATAACAGCATGAATATTCGATGTAATATGATGTGTTAACTTCAGCTCTCTCCTGTGCTTAGTGCTCGGTGACAGAGTGGAATCAGTGGGCTCTTGGGGACACATTTTATATTGCTCTTGATTGGCATCCGAATGCTTCCCTCATGAACAGAAGCCATGTATGTGTGTGTGTGTATAGGTGTGTATGTGTGACAAAAGGGCCATATGTGTATGTGTGTGAGTAAATAGGTACTTTCAACTTCTGTGTGTGCAAATTAAATCAGCTCCACAAATGCATCTGGATTTGGGGGAAATTCTTTCCTTCGGAGAAGCAATTTCCTGTTACTTGATTATTTTGCCAAAGACTGCCTAGCTTTTTTTAAACCCCAATCCTCTCTCTTATTGTCTAGTCAATGGGGAAACCCTTTTGTGGAACTGGTTTGGATATTCACATCTGTGCATAAGCTCTGCACTTATGCTTTGTTTCAGGATCTAGAGGAAGTTCACGCGTCTCCAAAATGTGGAAAACAGTTCTGTAGAATCCAGGGTTCATTGGCAATGGGCCTTTTATGATCTGTTAAAAGTGTATTCACGCTCACAGACACATTTGATCCTTTCCATCAAATGATGGCAGAATGAACACTTTGTCACACAAAGAACGACATCAGCTTAAGGTATAGGGTATGCCAAAGGCATGAAAGACATTAGCCGTCAAGGCTGTGTCAAGAGTTTCTAGAATTAGACCCCATCCCAATATTTCAAGGAAACCACTAAACAATCTAAACTGTTCCTGAAATTGCACACATGCTCATGCACACACACACACACAATCCTGGAAAAAAATTTCACCAGTGGATTGTCTCATAATTGTAAGACTGCAAAAATATTGAAACTAAGAAAGATTCAACCTAATCCTATACTTCCTGATGTCTATACCCTTTGATTTCAATGGGCTTAGACTGAAGTAACTCTTGAAATGATTCAACTGTCTGCTAGGTTAAGACTGCTTTTGGAAATAGAGTACTTGACTCAATTGATCACTAGTCTATCCAATCTGACAGTCATATTTTTGAGCACCCTATGACAAAGGAAACTTTATTCTTGCCTTATGGATCTTGATTGGTTGTCTATCTGTGCATGTATTCATAATATACTTTTTTTGCAGCACATTTTTAATCAGGTGATTTTAATTGGTAGAGCTGAGAGTAAAATGAACACTTAATTATTTTGAAGTTATTTTTATTCTGGTGTGTTACAGTAACAGTGAATAGAACAGAAAACATTGTGTTAATTTTCACCCATTGGATTGCCAAACAGCTGCACCAGAATAAGGTAACCGACCCCAGAGCAGGAGGAGAAGATAGCCAATATTTATGTGGGAAAATCTATGATGTCACAGATGGGGAGGTGAAAAGGGTTAATGGTCCAATAAGGAAGAGAAGAATGAAAAAAGGAACAGGGGGGACAAAGTAAATTAAAAATAATACTAAGGTGTATTTTATATATTCTCTCCTCCAGTGGATTTCCCCAGAAATCAAAATGTTAATATAGTGTGATACTGTCTTCAAGTCTGCAGCCCACACTGAACTTGTCTCAGGAAGAATGGCGAGCTCTTCCACCTTGGGTTGCACACTGTTCTCATTTGTCTCTTTATTTTGGAGATGGGGACTTTCTCAGTAGCCATACATACACCACCAGCTCTGCTGTACAGTGTCTTTTTTTAAAAATGAGAAGTTCTCTTCTCTCACTTCCTTCCTCTTATTATGTCAACACATGTGCATACACATATACACAGAGTCCTCCATATCAGATAATTCTTTATAGCCCATTTTTATACATTGCCCATTATATTATTAGAGATGCTACAAGATAACATTTTGAAAGAGAGGTAGGAGAAGCTGTGGCTCAGTGATAGAGCATCTGATTGGCATGAAGAAGATCCCAGGTTCCATCCATGACATCTGCAATTAAAAGGATCAGGTGATTTGGCAATCAAGGATCAGGTGATTTATTAGACCACCACCTGAGATGCTGGAAAGCCACTGTAGTCAGAGTGGACAATACTGACTTAGATGTGTTAGCCTGAGCATTCAGTCTTCACTGAAGTTGGGGTAATTAGCTGGAGACTGAGAGCGAAAGGAGGGCAACTGAGATTGATAACCTATGTATACCAGGATCGTTCCGGGTGAGAACTCTTAAATGAACAGGCAGTTGTTCTAATTGAAATGGTTTTTTTTGGTTCTTGTAGGTTATCCGGGCTGTGTAACTGTGGTCTTGGTATTTTCTTTCCTGACGTTTCGCCAGTAGCTGTGGCCGGCATCTTCAGAGGAGTAACACTGAAGGACAGTGTCTCTCAGTGTGTAGGAAGAGTAATATATAGTCAGAAAGGGGTTGGGTTTGAGCTGAATCATTGTCCTGCAAAAAGTATCAAAGGTAATGTGCTAATCATTGTCCTGTAAGTATCCAGATAATGTGCTAATGTGCTAATTTACAGGACAATGATTAGCACATTACCTTTGTTACTTTTTGCAGGACAATGATTCAGCTCAAACCCAACCCCTTTCTGACTATATATTACTCTTCCTACACACTTGACACTGAGAGACACTGTCCTTCAGTGTTACTCCTCTGAAGATGCCTGCCACAGCTGCTGGTGAAACGTCAGGAAAGAAAATACTAAGACCACGGTCACACAGCCCGGATAACCTACAAGAACCAATGAACTCTGACCGTGAAAGCCTTCGGCAATATTTTGAAATGGGTTTTATTAAAGAATAAAAATAATTAAAACAGGAAATATATTTCAAGTAATGAACTTACATGGACAAAGCATACAAAAATGGACTAAGAGAAAAAGGGAGGAGGTTGGATAGGGTTTCAGGCAAGGGTGTTAGTTACCATTCTTGAAGGGACGTCCACAAGAGCAGCACTGAGGAGGAAAATGACCAGTGTTTTTGGAAGCAAAGGAAAAAGGGGCCCACATGCAAATGGGGGTGGGTGCATGGATCCAAGGCACATACACACTATGAATGGCCAAAGGACCAATATTTATACCCCAAAATAGCCTGGGGCATCATCGTGTGCTGAACTGGGCCTTAGCTCCCTTGAAGCTCAGATTTGGGCTGCGACCTTTAGATTCTGGGTTAAGATTTATTTCTCTATGGAGTTGAATGGATATTTACATCTTCTCCAAGCTGACTCTTTTCAAGCCCCATGGAGTAAACTAGTTGAATGTCATATCCAGTCTTTAGGAATCTCTCTTTCTGATCTAAAAGAGCACGGGTCACTGGCAGCTCTTTATCTTGAGATGCTTGCAAAAACTGGACTCTGGAAGTACTAAAATTAGAGCACGTAAAATTTGGAACCCAGTGGCGCAGAGTGGTAAGCTGCAGTACTGCAGTCCAAGCTCTGCTCAATACCTGAGTTCAATCCCAAAGGGAGTCAGTTTCAGGTAGCCAGCTCAAGATTGACTCAACCTTCCATCCTTCCAAGGTTGGTAAAATGAGTACCCAGATTGCTGGGGGTAAAGGGAAGATGACTGGGGAAGGCACTGGCAAACCACCTCGTAAACAAAGTCTGCCTAGTATCAATCAATAACTTTAATATGGTCCAAGACCAGCAGATAAAAAAGTCTGCCTAGTAAACGTCGGGATGTGACGTCACCCCATGGGTCAGGAATGACCTGGGGCTTGCACAGGGGATCTTTACCTTTTACTTTTTAGAGTGTGCTCACCTCTATACCTAAGTTTAAACTTGTCACAATCCCTCCCAGTGTATTTTGATTTTCTGATAATCCCGTGATACAGACGACTATTTATGTTGGCTAGACTGAGTGCCATTCCATCAGGGGGAATTAATAGGTTGTTTAAATAGGGTACCGTATTGCTAGAGAGTATGTCAATGTGGTTATGGCCAAACAGACACTCTTCAGCACACTTTGTTTAGCTGTGACTTGCTCAGCGAGGCTAGAAACAGATGGATAAAGCCTTTTATCCAAGAATCTGTTTCCAAATTGGATAATTTGAGGGTTATTTCAGCAGGGGTAGATTTTAATATTACATTGGCAGTTGCCAAATTTCTTTCCCAGACAATTAAGATTTAAAAATATTAATTTATTTATGGGCTAGTTAGATAGTTTTTCTTTCTTTCTTTTTTTTTTTTTGATCTCAGAGTGACATTGTTCAGGGCCGAATTGGGCATGTGAACAATATCATTAAAGTAAGTACCCCAAAATGGGTCCCGCGGCAGTATGTGGTAAGCTGGCAGGAAAGCCAGAGAACAAAGAATTGATTGCTTTTCTGGGGTTCCGACAAAATGGTAGGAGAGGTTTGATGGGTTGTTAGGTCCCAAAAGAGTGCCTGGGCTATTCCCTTGAATCCTGATTGATTGATGGGATGGGTGCAAATAGGGTGAGTAATGGTCTGCTCGGAGCATTGATTAGATCCACCCTAAGGTGACAACAATGGAGATTAACTAGCCTCACTGTCAGCCTGGCACACCTGAAGGGCCAGGGGGAAAGTTCAGCTGCCAACCTTCTTTTTGCCCAGGCTTGACACACAAGATGGACCCCAAAACTCTCTGAGAGGCATCTATTTTGGAGAGAGCAGTGCCTTGCTCTGATGCCAATCTTTGCCCACCTCCTGTGCCTCCATGGCACCCCTTAATGGGAGGAAGGGTCTAACTGCTTACAGATGGTCTGACTCAGTATAAAGCAGTTTCATATGTTGAATAGCTTTATTTAAAATTAATCACACACCCTCATTCTTTTATAAGATCTCAAAAAAGCATTTCTATTGAGATTTTGGTAATGTGCACTTTTATACAGATATAATCTATTAATTAATTGCTTAATCAGTTCAATGGCAGATGCTTAATTAAATAATCCGTTTTTAATAGGCTGGCAGCTCTACTTTTTATAGAAAGTCAAGTTTCAGTATATAGAAGCTGGTGATGAAACAGGGCTTCTTCATCCTCAGGTCAATTAAACTATGTTAGCTGAAATTTGTTTTGCAGCTGAAATTTGATGAGTAGCTGAAAAAGCCTAAGTAATCCGTGCTGCTCAGAGATAAAAAACACAAACAAGTCCGAGTGTGGAATCTTCTTGAAGTTAAATCGCTTAATAATTGAGAGTATGTGAACATTAAGATTAGGGAGGGGTAAGAAAGAAACCTCCAAAGGAACTGTCACCTTTCAGTTGATAGCCGGACAGTTTTGTAAACCACTTAAGGCTGTGATAAAATCCTACTTGACTGGCCCACAAGCAGATGTGACAAGTTGAATTTATTTCCTCTCTTACCGGGAAGCTTTGCAGGAAACTCTTAACATATGGTGCTTTTCACTTCCATCTAGAGCTATAAATGTTATTGGAAAAGGATGTTCCCAGGAGCAGTGCGTTTCTGACATTTTTGCCAAATGGACTCCAAATGATCCTTCTGTGGTCCTGAATTCCCAGAGTTCTTAGGAACTGGCAGCCAGGAAACTCTGATCTATGCACAGCTTACTAATTTAATTATTTTATTATAGATTTGTGGAAGACTCTTGCAGACCAGTAACTTAGCATCTGTGTTGTATCTAACTATGCAGGAAGCACACAAGTTAGAGGAGTGTAAATGTTTTGTTTCTTAACTCCTTTGAGTTTGAAAGCTAGGAAGCCATTTCCCATAGAAACCAGTCAGCACTCTAATGTAGAACCCAAGGATTTCAAGAACGGCTAGATGGACTGTCCAGAATTTGCCTGATAGTTTAAGCAATCCATACCTGCTATGGGAAGTTGAGCGTTTCATTTCCATTCGGTCACTATAATGAAAAAGATATCACACCATGCTTCTTTCTCAAAAGAAACCACTTGGTTTGTCTGCCTGAGACTGCAAAAACAAGGGTGGGGTGTTACCACACACCTTACAGGCTGCAACAAATGCGGCTCAGCTGATTAGGGATTGGTGGGACACACATTATGCAGCCCTGCTGTAAACAACGAGTGACGTAGACTGAAGAATACTGTCTGAGACATTTGAGAGCTTCTGCCAGAGTGGACAATCCTGAGCTAGATGCTCCAATGCCTTGACAGCAGAAGGCAGCTTCACATATCCACATGCCTTCAGGATGTAGTGCCATCACTTATTTGTATTTTTCTCTTATACCAATGTATAAGAAGCTCAGCGAGGACACCAGAAAGCATAGGCATGTTTACGTTGAGTTACAGTAATAGTTGTTGTTGTAAAGTGTGGGACAGCTAAGAACTAAAAATAATAATAAACCATCTAAAATGATAACAATTAAACCCAATATAATCCAGTTTTTAATCCAATAAAATTCAGCAATAGCAAAATATCAACAATGATTAAAAATGTTAATAGCAAATAAAATGTCAGCATCCAATAGATGTGTGGCACAACCTCACTCGCTCTGTTCTAACACAGAAGCTAACAGCAAAGGTTCTCCATCCAGGTAGGGAATTCTAAATGTCAGTGCCTATTCTCATCCTAGCAATGAACAGCGATGCATGGGTAGCCTCCTTTAGAAACAATAGCTCTAATCATTAGGGTTGCCAACTGCCAGGTAGTAGCAGGAGATTTCCTGCTAATTCAACTGATCTCCAGCCGATAGGGATCAGATCACCTGGAGAAAAATGGCAGCTTTGGCAATTGAACTCTATGCCATTGAAGCCCCTCTCCTCCCCAAACCCCGCCCTCCTCAGGCTCTGCCCCCAAAATCTCCCGCAGGTGGCTAAGAGGGACCTGGCAACCCTAGTAATCATGCATAATCTTGCATGTGATCGGAATCAGGAGCAGAGGGCTGAATTCAGTCCCCCCCCCCAACAGATTGTTGGTGTTAGTAGTAACAGTTTTACCTGGGCTATATCCATGCAACAGTCTGTTGATGTGTGAACTAGTACAGCAGAGGTTTTCCTGCAAATAATTCTATTGAATCATTTATACCTGAGCCAAAAATAACCTGGACATTAGCTGTTTGGAGATATCTAAAATATCTAAAGGTTGGGGATATGACTCAAAAATACCCCAGGAAACAAATTTTCCAGGAGTAATTAAATTTTATCTCTTGGAATTTCAGGAGAGTTTTGGTTTCTGGCACTAGAAATCAAGATGGAGAGAGAGGAAACTGGCCCGCTGAACAGCTGTATGGCAGTGTCTCCCTTTAAATTTTAAAGGGTCATTATTTTATATGGAAAAACCTGGCCTCCAAAGATGGCCAGGTCTACCCTCCTACGAAATAATGGCCCTTTAAAATTTAAAGTGAGTGGAGATGCTGACTTACAGCTGATCGGGTGGACCTGGCCAGGTCTACCAACCCTTTGAAATAATTATTTCCTATGGGTGGTAGAGAGGCCAGGTTTTCCCATAGAAAATAATGGTCCTTTAAAAGTTAAAGAGCGGGAGATGCCACCAAATCCTTTTCCTTTCCTTTTATCCCTTAGAAGCTCCTTGATCCATTGACCTTGAGCAGCATATATCTAGTGTTTGAGGGATATAAGGACTGAAACAAATCTTGCCACTGACAATGTAGCCTTGGGATCCCTATCGCTTAGTAGAAAAGGCATTATGTCAGACACAGAGGCATTAGATTGGTATGTTAAAAGGGGGAAAATATAATGTGATCGAAGTTCCTCGTAAAAGCGGCATTCCAAAAGGGCATCAGCTAGTGAATCGATAGAGCCAGAAGAGCAAGGACAGGTCCTGTCTGAATATGGTATATTCAAAATTCTGCCCTGCATAACCATAGAAGGATTAGCATTCAATCTAGCTAAACAAAAGGCTCTAGAAAGACGAGGAGTTGTCAAATAATATGTATAAGCAGGCAAACCCCGTGGTGGTATTCCGAAGAACTGGATGAACAAACGCGGCGAGCACAAAAAGTAGTGCTGTTATAATCAAGCTCTTTATTGCGCTTTTTAATTTTGGTGAAAGCTTCAGTTTTCCTAAGATCTAATAACATATCCTGTGAGAAGCCCAACAATGACAGTTTCTCATCTAAGATTTTTTGCCATGAGGATTTAAAAGGGTTGTGCTTCAGAGAAGCTAGGAACCCCTCAGTGCTAAAGCACAGTTTAAGGTGTAGTTTAAAGGCGGCCAACCATGCCCTAGCTTTGAGTAACATATGGCCAAACTTGGAACGAAGAGTAACACCAGCAACACATCGAGGGGCATTTAGGAGTTTTCGTAAGAACTGAAGCAATGGACGATCTATAGAGTCATTGACAACTGTTATCCAGATGGCAACACCAAAGAGAATAATTGGGGTAATTTTTAGATTAAAAACCTGAACAGCCCCTGGAATATATTTGCCACCTTTGGTGTGGAAAAAGTTGACAATAGCACCAACCCCAGGTTTAATTTTGTTGGACACTGCTTTTTGATGGGCATTCCAATTTAGGTTATGGGAAAAAAGAATGCCAAGGTAAACAAACTCCTTGACTTGGTCAACCTCAAAGCCATCTAATACCCAGAGAAAAAGAGGCATTTTTCTCCTCTTAGTGAATATCATAATCTTAGATTTATGACGGTTTATTTTAAGATCTTCCCTAGAGCAGTACTCAGAAACGGTTTGTAAAGATCTTTTCAAACCAATTCTTGTGCGGGACAGGAGAACTGCATCATCAGCATAGAGTAGAATTGGGGTGGGATGACTTGCAAGCTTTGGGGAGTGACAAGACTCTGAGAAATTGGTTGCTATATCATTCAGGTATAGATTAAACGAGAGGAGATGCCACCAAATAGCTTTTTGGTGAAACCAGTTCCTTTCTCTCTCTGTCTCTCCCTCCCTGTTCCTGCTGCCTCTAGGGGTTGGGAAAAGGGGGTACAATTGCTAAAATTTTAAATTGCTAAAAAAAGAGGTGCAATCTTAAACTTTTTTGCCGTTAAGTCACATCTGATTTATGGTGACTCCATAGGGTTTTACACTCTTCTAAAGGAATTGAAATCGATGGGCTTAAGAGGATGGGATCTTGGTTTAGGAATGTTTTGGAACCATGGTAAATCATTCCACTTTTTGAATCCTTGCATATTCATTATCTCCCTTATAATAACTGCTGCCACTCTACATGTGTAGACTGAACTGGAAAGACAGTGATAAGGTCAATGCCAACTCTTGAGGATTTTGCAGTGGAAGGATATGGAATGCAACATTCCAAGACAGCATTTGTTATCTCAAGTTAGCAGCTGTGTTAATTTGGCCACCTCACTGGTGATCATGCATCAGAAACAGAATGGGAAGACATGTTTGCTGCTTGTATTCATGTGCCCAATGGGTAATGTGGTCATCAGTCAGGCAAACCACTTAGAGCACTACTGCAACCTCTACCTGGTCCTAAATCCATCATCTAGGAATGGCTGATTTCAAAGACGAGCCCCATATAATGGAGCTGAATTCTTTTCATAAAGCTGCAAAGAACAAGTAAAATATATTGAGATTTTCTGCATGGCTCTGACTGTACCTTATACATTAGTTTGAATTGCTGCTTTTAATGTCATTAGTTTATGTCTGGTCATAGATTTGTAATGTCAGATCTTTGTACTCATGTGCCAATAATCTTTAGCACCTTTGTGAATTAGAGCATATTATAGCAGTTAATAAATGAAGTTAGACATTTACTAGTATGTTTTTACAGCTTTGCAATAGACAGCACAATCAATAATTTACCTTAACGCTTTAAGTAACCTAAACACACTCAGTAAATCCTTTGATTTACTCATTGAGCTGCTGAGCAATTATATGTTACACAAACACTAGACAAGTAGTAAAAGTCCATTTATTCAATCAGACTCTGCTGTTGGTTACATTTGTACAGCCCCTCTTCATAGACCTGCTGAACTCCATCCATCCCATCCACTTCCTGCACCCTGCTTTACACACCATCGTGATTAAAAATTCAGTAAAAATGTTTTAATAATCAATTGGTCTTTCATTAACATTGAACAAGTGCCCTAATAAATCTAAATTTAAACCTCATTTAATCCACTTAATTAAGAGTGAGAATTAATGAGCCCTATCGATAAGAAGTGCTTTTGCCACTAAGCAGAAGAAAAAGAAATCAATTGCAAAATTACATTATATTCAATACAAAATTTACAGTAAGCTTTGGTATAAGCTATACTTTGACTTCCATAACTTCTAATACGTTTGTTCATTCCATGGCTGCATATTTTAGCCATATAGATAAATCTGACAGTGCTATGTTTTTTTGTCTCCATTTGCAGTATGGAATTCAGTCTTCAGTGCATTCACAGACCACTGCTATGTTTCTGTTCCATTATAGCTCTGACCTTCAAGTCCTACACATTACTCACAATAGGTCTCACTGGGTTGGATACAGACTAAATCTTCCATTAACGGAAGGCACTTCCTTCAGAGGTATGGAACTTTTCTGATTCTCCCCTCCTGCTGCAATTTTCTGACCTCTCGAAAATGCTACTCCTCAGAGGTAGGAGACCTTTGAGAGCTTAGGAGACCTTTGAGAACTTAGTGGGTTACAGTGAGAGGCAGAAAACACCTTTTTCATTGATAAATGTGCCTTCCATTAAGGGAACCCAAAATTTGAATCCAACACACCATCTTTAATGTGGCTTACTCCCAAGTAAGTGTGCATAGGATTGCAGTTTTAGCAATATGAATCTTTTCTACATTTCCCACCAAGTAATCTGTGGTGAAAGCAAGACCTGCCAAAACATGTCACTCCAAGAGAATTCTCAGGTATCATAGAGAAATAATGTATAAGCATAACTGTCCTTAATGGCAAACCATTGTCTAATGCCTCAATAAATAATTAGTACCTGTTGCTGCATAAAAATATGTTAGAAATACTAGATGTCATATTGTTATTACATTCCAAAGTAGTAGCTGCCATTTTCAGGAGAACACAAAACTGTCATTAAGGGTGTATCTAGATCTATATTCAGCTTTCACAGTTTTGTCACCACTGTTTTAAATTCTTCCAGAGTTGTAGCAACCAAGCAAGTTCTCAGGAAAGGTGATTCATATTTTAAAGGTGAAGTCAGATATTTATCATTCCAAATGGAATCTCATTATACTAAAAGCATATTTTTTGGACATTTCATGGGATTCTTGAGGCCAACCTTAAAAGGATAACCAATTCACAGAGCTACCTCATGCTTCATGTCAGCTAGATGAGGGCTAATATATTTTCCAATTGAATTCAATTTGAGCCCATTTTAAATCAAATGCCAGGTATAGTTCTGGGTCTGCTAAATTCTTTCCTGGAGTACATAATCATTCTTTATATTACATAAGAACAAGTCACAATTTTGTAAAATTAAAGCTCAGTTTTGCTGTTTTGTGTTAATTCAAAATACCAGTTTAAATAGAGGACCCATGTGTAGTTGGCAACCCTACTACCATCGTGATTTTTTAAAAATATAATGTGTAGTTTATATTTTTTTAAAATCACGATGGTAGTAGGGTTGCCAACCTCCAGATACTAGCTGGAGATCTCCTGCTATTACAACTGATCTCCAGCCGAAAGAGATCTGTTCACCTGGTGAAAATGGCCACTTTGGCAATTGGACTCTATGGCATTGAAATCCCTCCCCTCCCCCATTGCTTCCCTCCACTGTCTCCACCCCAAAAACCTCCTGCCAGTGGTGAACCCTACTATGGTAACCTAATCTTTGTGCCAGGAAGAGGTGGCTTCTGTGGCCTGTATAAATTACACAGAGTGATCAGATTTGAATATGTTTCTTATATTGCATAATTTAGTCTTCTTCTAATAGTCATGGAGCGAGGGACAGAGATATGGCCAGCACTGAAGACCCTCCCACCTTTTAATAGAAATACTGCCCAGTTTCTTCAGAGAATTCAAAAAACATTGTCCATGGGCAATGTGCAGTCATACATTTACTAATCAGAATCAGACTGTTAGCCAAATTGCTCAGTTATGAATGGTTAAATGGGGAATAGCAAATTACTAACTGGCAAAAGGTGTAACTAAATGGGATCTAACCTGTGTATACCAAAGCCCATTCCGTGACCCCCCAGAATAAGGCGGAGGCGATGGGTTTTTGTTTTAAAAGGTTTTACTCAATTATATGTACGCACACAAACAAAACAAATTTTCACAACATTCAAACAGAGCCTAGAGAACAAAGGTGTTACAAACAGAATGTTTGCCGATTTGGCAGGGTCCCTTTGACGATGGGGCGATAGTCACCTGATCCTGAAGACGACCTCCTGGGTTCCGTGCGGCAGAGATAAGTGAAAAGAGGGCAGGGGGTTCCCGTGACTTCGCCAGCAAGGCGGGAGGGGTGCATGGTCGGGCAGCACTACCCAAACCGACAGAGTAACAGTAGGTACGAAAAGGAGAGAGAAGAGAGTGGGCTGGCGCCCCAGTTATACTCTTTCTGGGGTGAGGGTTGATGAGATTACCCCTCGTGGTTCCCTGAGTGAACAAAGACCTTGATGGTCGGCTGAGAGGTGGGGCAGAGGGCAATTTGGGCAGGCTACACCTAAACCATTGACTGAGCACATTCCGGGAGTGTCAGGAGACTTGGTAGATGGGATTATCCGGTCCAAGACAAAGATTTACAATGCTACGCCCGGGTGACTTATTTATTTGACACCGGAGGTGAGATCTTCTGCTGCTGTTATCTTGGAGGTTTCCGATGAGCCATCAATCATGCAGATGGAAGGTGGTGCAGGTTGCCTGCATGCCTAGTCATTCCTTGCGAAATGGCTGTTGCTGGAGACTTGGCCTGGGCACAGAGAAAATGGATGTCCTCTGGTTCTCCATGAGGGGCTTCTCTGCCCATGGTTCTTTCTTGTCAGTTTCGCTCGATGGTGTGGGAGCCTCTGACCATAGCGTCTGGGCTTGGCACCCATCTGGGATGACAGTGACACGTGTCTCTTTGGTTACCATGTAATACAGTCCGGGAGATGGCAACCATTTGGCTACAATTCTCAAACAATGGTCATTTTAAATATAGTAAGTGTGCTGAATCCGAGCAGAATTATTTCTCATATCCAGGTTCCATTGGAAGTCTTCTAATCTGACAGTTATTTTGGTACTTCGCTCTGGTTTCTGTTGGCCATCTTTTTCATTGCTGACTGACTGCTGGTTAATTTGAATGGGAGCTTACCACTAAAATCTTATCCAAGTAAAACGAATTTGGGGTCCAGAATTATTCTAATCCAATTCTAATCCAGTTCAATTCTAGTCTCCATCTTTTCTCTAAGAACTGCGACTGCAAATGCTTAAAATAAGAGTTGCAAATGATTTTCACCTGTTGGATTTAGGTGGAAGGTAACATAATTTTGATTAAGTTGATTAGGCTTCTGTCTGCGTTTCCAAGACAGAAATCTCACATGATTGTATTATTGAAGACATTTGGAAAAGCCCATTCAAATGAGTTTCCATCACAAGCGAAAACTTTTCAAGGTCAAGCAACACAATGACAGAAGCCCTGTCACACCAAAATCAACAGCAAGGAAGCTTGAAAATGTGCTTTAAATCAAACTTTCCTGCACAGCTGAAAGTCCTTTGACCACTTCCCTCTCCCACTGATTGCAGCAACAAGGTTTTGTGACATTTCCAAGTATTCAAACTGTACAGCACAATCAGTGTTTCACCAATGCACATCCACGTAGAACCCAATGGCAGTCCTATTTCCCCTCTCTCCCTCCCTCACACAGACCCGTGGCTGCTGTTGTTGCATGCCACTTGGCAACCAATAATATTAACAGTGAGCAAATCAATTTCTGCTAGCAGACTTTACAAAACTGCATTATTCAAGAGGGCATCTTTACAAAGACAGTACTGCTATACAAGCAAGGATCTGCAAGGAACTTGTGGAGAGGGGGAATCCCATTCCCACTGCCTTTACTTCCTCTATCCCACTCTTCCTTTGACATACAAACCCCTTCTTTTTTTCTACCGCCATCACTTCAGTCAGTCACCACCTCTTTCTTTCTGCACACGACTCTTGTCTGTCAACTAAGGTTGCCAGCCTCCAGGTATTAGCTAGAGATCTCTTGCTATTACAACTAGGGTTGCCAGGTCCCCCCTCTCCTCCGGCAGGAGGCTTTTGGGGCAGAGCTGAGTGGATTGCACACATGCGTGCGACTGCGCCGACTCACACGCATCACTTCCAGTTTACCGCTCAAGTGGTAAAAGGTCCCTCGCAATGCGACAGTGATGTGCTGCGGTCCACGTTTGCCCGCTGACCCTCAGCAGGTCTATGGGCAGCGGGATGGATTGGCAGGGGTTTGCCCGCCACCACTGGGCACTTGGCAACCCTAATTACAACTGATTTCCAGATGATAGAGATCAATTCACCTGGAGAAAATGGCCACTTTGGCAATTGGACTATGTGGCATTGAAGTCCCTCCCCTCCCCAAACCCCGCCCTCCTCAGACTCCGCCCCCAAAAACTCCCACTGGTGGTGAAGAGGGACTTGGCAACCCTACTGTCAACCCTGCCTCTGTTGCCAGCTTGGGGAGGGGGCAGCAACGGCTCCCATACACCTACCACCTCCAGCTTTGACAGGTTGGCAGGTGGGGAAAGTGACTCCTGCTGTGCCCCACCCCATTTCTAGCTTTGCCAAGTCAGCAGGGGGACACAACAACTTCTGCTTTGCCAGCTGGGTAGGGAAGAGGAGTTGTGACTCCCATACTCCTTCCAGCGTTGAGAGCTTGGCAGGGTGGAAGCAATCACTCCTGTCCCCTGACTCCTGCATCTTTACCAGCTTGGTGGGAGGGTGGTTTGACGAGTTCCACACTGTCTCCCCAGCTGCCTCCAACATTGCCAGCTCAGCAGGAAGGAAGTGACAACTTCAGCACCTCCCCACTTACTCCAGCTTTGCCAGCCAGGCAAGGGGCAGCAACAACTCCCACGCACTGCGCGCCGCTTATTGCCAGTTTTGCCACCTCAGTAGCTGCGGGAAGGCAGAGAGAAACTGCTCCTTCTTCCTCCCTCCCCCTCTTTGCATAGTAGCAGGTGCTGCTGCTGTGATCCCAAGCCTAGTATGGCTCCTGGGTTCTGCCTCCGATGCTGCTGGGCCTGGTGCAGGTCCTGGGCTCCTCTGCTAGCACAGCCAGGCTCAGCACAGCTCCAGGACACTGCCACAGCTGTGCCTCCAGGACAAGGGAGGTAAGTCCATTTTAAATTTATTTATTTGATTTAAACCCCCAATGTATTTTTTTTTTAATTGTCAGATTTTTCTGCAAACCTGGGAGGTACTCCAACTTTGCAGAATCATCTGTATACTGTCAGTGTGGGCCTGATCCATGGGTTTAGCTATACAGATCAGCCCACACTTGGCTATTAGATGTACAGATTATAACAGATGAGTTATGAAAACGCTTTAATAAAGGGAAAGAGACTGTGGACTATACCACTATGTACAGTACATATTACCTACTATGAAATGTCTGCATTGTTTAACATGTACATAAAAGAATTACCTTTTAGTGTGTGTGTATGCATCTATTATTAACGTTATTTCTCACCTGCATATTTTCACATGGCCTCATAGAAGGTGTTGTTTTCTCCTCGTATCATTTAATTACCAGACCTGACCATTCACGACCCTGAGTATAATCAGTCTCACCTACTGCACAGTTGCAAAAGGCAACTGCCCTCTCACCTACTGTACAGCTGCAAGGCAAGGAAATGAAACTTTACCACCTACAAGGAATGCAACTTCATTACCACAGCTACTGCACAAGTGCAAAGCTGAGTGACAGCTATGGGAGGTGTTCAATTGACAGGCAAAGAGATTGGATGTTTACTCACAAGGTGATCATGGCTGTTGAGCAAGGCATGTTTGACTATTGAACACATTCTCAGAAAAAAATCATGGCATCTCAAGAAGAAAGTCCCAGATTCAGTCCCTGGCACCTTAGACAGCAAGCGTTGAAGAAGGTCTCAGACTATGGAGACCTCCTACCAGGCAGACGAGACCCTCGGGCTCTGCAGCTGGATATTGCAGACCCTGAAATCCATCTAACTTACCTGCCACCAGATTGGGTAGGCTATATCCAAGACTTCCCAAAACAATCCCTGGATTTCTTAACATCATGAATTAATTTTTTTAAAAGTGTTTCTCCCCATTCCCTAGGAAACAGCATGTCTCCCAGGAAATCTTAGCCCTGGGACCAATCAGGCAAGTTGCCTTGTCCAATCACAGTCTTCCTTGGAAGGGAGAGACATTTTAAACGGCAGCTGCCTGCTATGTTTGCCATTTTGTACCATGTGACAGCTACATGTGTGCTGCATTCACTGCTCCTTGTGCTTTGAGAGAGATGCCTTGCTTGGATTACACTAGACACTGGCCAGACTGACCCAGTCTGGAATGCATTTATTGACAGACTGGTTTGATTAACTTATTAGTACTTCTAGCTAGTACTCTATCCTTTCCTCTGGGCAACTGTTAGTAAGGAGGGACACCATTTATTCTTTGTGGGGGGGAGTAGCGGAGAGGTATTATTTTCGTTGTTGTGTTGGGTTCTTCACGGTTTAATTTTTGGTTTGTTTTGCTCTTCTGCCTATCCTTTTTTGTGCCTCTGAGGAGTTTGTTTCTTGTTTTTCATTGTTTTCCTTTTCATTGTGTGTGTTTTTTTCTTGTTGGCTTTTCTGGCTGCCTTCAGTTAGTGAGGTCTCTGCTTTCCACCTTTTTTCCAGATTAATTAGCGATTACAGATAATGTGACATTTCTCGTTCCTTAAGTTTGCATAGTTAGTAGGGATGCCAACTGTCAGGTAATGGCAGAAGATCTCCTGCTAATTCAACTGATCTCCAGCCGATAGAGATCAGTTCACCTGGAGAAAATGGCCGCTTCGGCCATTGAACTCTATAGCATTGAGGTCCCCTCCCAAACCCCGCCCTCCTCAGGCTCCGCCCCCAAAATCTCCCGCCGATAGCGAAGAAGGACCTGGCAACCCTAATAGTTAAGCTCCTTTTCTTCTGCAAGAAACTGGGCAGGGTGAGTGGGTGGGTGCCTCACTAGACAGACATTTTTACTCACAATTATTAAGTTTGGTGGGGAAATGCCATTCCAGAAAACCAATGGCCACTTTTGTGCCTTTTCCCAGTAGAAAAAGAGGATGGCTGGTGGGGGCGGGCACCTGATTCAAGGGGCTGTAAAAACTAGACCCCCTTTATCCAATGCATTGAAACTTGGGGAGTCTTTAGAATAGAGGCTGGACCTAAACTTCCTGATATTTTGACACCATTAGGTGAAAGAAGTCTTCTCAGGAAAATCAGCCATTTTCCAGTGCATGCACACCCACTTCTAGACACTGCTGAGTTAGATGGACTAATAGTATAAGGGCAACTTCATATATTCCTGAAGGAAATTATCTCTGGGGACTTAATCAGGGCAAGGCCCGGTTCAGCATTGGCATCAGCATATCCTGAGAGGGGGCAGCTGCTGGGGCCCAGGATTTCTGGAGGGGAACATTTAGGGTTGCCAACCTCCAGCTGCTGGGTGGAGATCTTGTGCTATTACAACCCATCTCCAGCTGACAGAGATCAGTTCACCTGGAGAAAATGGCCACTTTGGCAATTGTGCTATTGAAGTCCCTCCCCTCCTCAAACTCCCCCTCCGCCCTCCGCCCCCTCCACCCTCCTCAGGCTCTGCCCCAAAAACCTCCTGCTGGTGGTGAAGAGGGACTTGTCAACCCTAGGCCCATTGCTGCCAACTCCCCATCTCTCCATATCCTCTTTGCATGCACTCATGCCATTCCCTTGCCTGCTTGTGGGTACCTTGTTAGCCACACTCCTAGTTACATATGCGAGAGAGAGAGAGAGAGAGAGAGAGAGAGAGAGAGAGAGAGAGAGAGAGAGAGAGAGAGAGAGAGAGAGAGAGAGAGAGAGAGAGAGAGAGAGAGAGAGAGAGAGAGAGAGAGAGAGAGAGAGAGAGAGAGAGAGAGAGAGAGAGAGAGAGAGAGATTTTTTATGTACCTCTTTAGCTTTTTTTTTAGTTTGTTCATTAATTGTTAGAATGTCACTGGGAGAATAATGCAAACAAAGAAATGCTATGCCACCTTTGTTAGAAGAACAATATTTGCTTTAAAGCAAATTGGGGGAAGGCTTGTCCCAGCATAGTTCTATGTGCTGTGGCATGCTTTGCTGCATGCAATCACAGCAAGAATTTCTTTCTATGTGGAAAGGATTTAAGGGTATTTCCACAATGCTTTTTAACAGTAGAATTACCAAGTTATTTTAATAAGAACTCATTCATTTTCTAGCACTGAGGGGGGGGCAAATTGGGAGTTTGCAGTAGGAAATTAGATGACTGTAACAGTTTTCAAGGGGCTGTCTTTTTAGACACATTCATGAATACTTGAAGTTGCCTCATATTGAATCAATCCTTGGTCCATCAAGATCAGTTCTGTCTGGCAGTACATATCCAGTTTCTCAGGGACAGGTCTTTCATTTCACCTACCACTTGATCCTTTTAACTGGAGATGCTGGGGACTGAACCTTCTTCATGCCAAGCAGATACTCTACCACTGAGCCATAGCCCCTCCCACAAGATATCTCAGAAGCTTTAATTGGTACAAAATGTGGTGGTGAGATTCCTGTCTGGGGTTAGCTGCTTCGAATATATAATACCAGTGCTGCATCAACTGGTCTGATTGCCTATCTGCTCCCAGTCCCAGTTCAAAATGCTGGTTACACCTTCACGCCCTGGGGCCCTATTACCACTTGAACTGCATTCCCAAGTATTCTGTGGATGCATGCCAATGACTTTGTGCCACTGATGAATGCCTTTTTCTATGCATGGAACTGGGGGTTGTGATTATGGAGTCAGTCCCTGTCCTCTCTTCACAATCAATGTCTAAACATATTTAGTATACTTACAGAGGGATCTATTCACAGAGGACCATGAGCAAATGTTGCATTTGGAAGACAAAACAGCACTGCAAAAAAGGTCCATTCCTCTCTCACTTGTCATTAGGGTCGCCAATCTCTGGGTATTAGCTGGAGATCGGCTTTTTCGGGAATTGCCTATTTGGCTTCGGGAAGATTCCCAGGTTTTGGCATTTGGTAAAACCAAAAACCGAATAATGCTGAAACGGCTAATTTTGAGTTTATTTTTGGTTCGGGTGTATCGATATGCACAACCCTACTTTAGGCTGATCCTACATTAAGCAGGGGGTTGGACTAGATGGCCTGTATGGCTCCTTCCAACTCTATGATTCTACGATTCTATAAGAATATAGAAGCTGCTGGCTGACTGGATAAATCAGTGATTGTCCTATGTCCGTGTTGGCGAACCTATGGCACGCATGCCACTTCCGGCACGCGTAGCCCTCTCTGCCGGCACACGCGGTTCCTCCAAGCCACTGGCCTTTCCGGCTCTGCCCCGCCCCGGATGGGGGAGGCTGTAGCCCAGGGGTGGGGAACCTCCGACATCATTGGCGGTGGCCCCCAGACTCTCCCACAGAAGCTGCCGCCATTGCCGCCGCTGGAGCGTGAGCGGCCAGCCAGGCGGGTGGGAGAGCGGGGAACAGAAGCCGGGGGCTTCTCCGGTGCCCTCTGGGCCTGTGCGGGCAGAGGGACTTGGCTGGCCGGTGGGTGCGAAGGAGGTGCCCTCTGCCCCAAACCCATCCCTCCTCAGGCGCCAACCCCAAAACCTTCCACTCATGGCGAAGAGGAACTTGGCAACCCTAGCCTCTCCCTCTGGGCCCCCTCTGGGGGTGGTATTCAGGTTAAATTGCCTCATTGGCACTCGGCGATAAATAAGTGGGGTTTTGGTTGCAGTTTGGGCACTCGGTCTCTAAAAGGTTCGCCATCACTGTCCTATGTTCAGTAGCTGTGCTGTTACTTTTTGTGTGTAAAGATGTGCCTGAGATCAACAAGCTGTTGGGACCTGTGCCTAACTTCATTGACTGAGTTATTTGTTGGCCTCCCTGCAAGATTAGACCTATAGCTCCCACTCCAGGGGCAGAACATTCTTAACCATAATAAAGAAGCACAGGAGGCATTTACTTAGAGAAGCATTATGACCGTCCTTGTCCTGTGCTATCTCTTTTTTTGGCCCTTTCACCAAACCTTTATCTGCTCTAACTTCTTTGCTTGCATGCTCCCAGGGCTGATCTGCACTGCGATTTGCTGCTCCGTTCTGACCCTGCCTTTTTCTCCATCTCAGTCCAGCTACACTTCTTACTACCTTGATTTTTTTTTACGATCGAAAACATAGGTTAAATTAAAATTGGTTTTCTGCACCAAAAGGTCTCAGTGGCACACTTCCATCCTCTGCCTAGGGCCATCCTGCTCCACAGCTATTGCTAATGCTTTAATTCTGTCTGAGGAGATAGCGCAAAGGAGGGGCTCACATTGGAAAGTGGTGATTTTTCATACTTTCAAACACGGCTGCTTTATCAACCTTCATCCAGAGAGGATAAATCTACATTTAAAAGCAAGGACACCATAGATGTTGCCTTTAAAATAACATACAACATGGCAGAGAGAAATGAATGAATATTACTGTTACCTTCCCCCCCCCCCCTAAAGTCTAAATTAGCCTCAGGAGATAAGAACAGCAAAATAAAAGAACAATTTAATTCTCCTTTTTCATTACCACTGGTGAAAACTTTGAAGATATGGAAATACTCATTTGTATAATTCATGTTTATAAAGTAATTACACAGACTATTTGTATAGCTGTCTCCTCCCTCCCCCCTTTTAAAATAACCCTTGTAGGTGACAACTTTTTCTCCCTCATGAATTAGACATTACAATTTCAGGAAACCATTTATTAGCATGGAACACATTTCACCTGCTGAAAAAGGAAAGGTGGTTCTTTAAAGAGGGAAGCAATTGGTATGAAATATTTTCTCATAAAGGTCGGTCTGTAACCCTTTCTTTCTCATTATCAAAACATAATTTTTCTTCCTCTGCCTAAAGCTCTACTTTATTTTTATCACCTCTGCTCCCCAAAAGAGATGGAGATCTATATGTCTAGAGCATGGATGCATTCGCTTAATGAATACACAGTACTATTACAGTGATTCCCAACTGAAGGCCATGTTAAAAGCTCTAAAGCAGGCCCCAGCCATATGCAGAAAGGTGGAAGAACCAAGTTATACTCCATGATTAGACTCGACCATGGCTTTAATTCTGTCCACTAGAGTATGATACATTTTGTCAGGTCCGCCCAAGCTGAACCCAGTTTACAATCATGTCTACCAATCAGGGCCTCCATGACCTTTTTGTTTTTTGCAGTCTAAGGAGGCAGTTACCTGCCATCGCTTTGGGGCTTTATTTGGTTTGGTAGGCACCAAATTGTCAAGATCTGCACTGTGTCAATTAAATCCTAATATGAATTCCTGCTCTGCTTCATTACTTCTGGAGCTGATTACACTTACTGACAGTTACCTTCCCCCAAGTTGCCATCAGCCTAGAGAAAAAAATGTCCTGTACCTTTAATAGCAGTTTAATGTGAAGGAATGGGGAGTTGAAGCTTTTCATGGCATAAAGGTAAATAATATGACCTGGTAAATCATTTGGGTTAGATAAGATTTATTATCACAACATTAGCCAGGAAATATACAAACCTTATCAACCATTAGGGTTCCCAGCCTCCAGGTGGTGGCTGGAGATCTCCCACTATAATAATTTATCTCCAGGCGACAGAGATCAGTTCACCTGGAGAAAATGGCCACTTTGGAAGGTGGACTCTATGGCTGTGTTGGCGAACCTATGGCACGCGTGCCAACTCCGGCACGCGTCGCCTTCTCTGCTGGCACGCACGGCTCAGCTGGGCGGCGGGGCCCCTGCCCTCCCAGCCGCCAGCTTTGAACTGCTCCGCGCTGCCTGCAGGCAGCGCAGAGCAGTTCAAAGGCCCCACCCCCCTCCCTGGACTCTCCGCCGCCCAGCCTTTCCCCTCTCCCTCCCTCCCCGGCCAAAACCCCTTTACGGGCGCACGAGGCAGCTGCCGCCCTCCAGCCCCCTTCTCCCTTTCCCTCCCCTTCTCCCCAGCTAAAAACCGCTTTGCAGAGCGCATGAGGCGGCTGCCGCCCTCCAGCCCCCTTCTCTCCCTCTCCCCGGCCAAAAACCCCTTTGCAGGGCACACGAGGCGGCTGCCGTCTTCCAGCCCCCTTCTCTCCCTCCCGCCCTCCCTCCCCCAGCCAAAAAACGCTTTGCAGAGCGCACAAGGTGGCTGCCGCCCTCCAGCCCCCTTCTCCCTCTCCCTCCCCCAGCCAAAAAACCCTTTACAGGGCGCACTCTTCCAGCCCCCTTCTCTCCCTCCCCCCCTCCCTGGCCAAAAAACTCTTTGCAGGGCGCATGAGGCGGCTGCCGTCCTCCAGCCCCCTTCTCTCCCCGCCTCCCCAGCCAAAACCCCTTTGCAGGGCGCACGAGGCGGCTGCTGCCCTCCAGCCCCCTTCTCCCTTTCCCCCCTCCCTCCCCAGCCAAAAAACCCTTTGTGGGCGCACGAGGCAGCTGCCGCCCTCCAGCCCCCTTCTCCCTCTCCCTCCCCCAGCCAAAAACCCCTTTGCAGAGCGCACGAGGCGGCTGCCGTCTTCCAGCCCCCTTCTCTCCCTCCCCTCTCCCTGGCCAAAAAACTCTTTGCAGGGCGCACGAGGCGGCTGCCGTTCTCCAGCCCCCTTCTCCCTTTCACTCCCCCCCTTTCCGGCCAAAAACCCCTTTGCAGAGCGCATGAGGCGGCTGCCACCTCGCGAGCCGGCCCTCCAGCCCCCTTCCCTTTCTCCCTCGGTGCCTTCCATGGGCAAAAACCCTTTTCCTGGGTCGGAGGCAGCTGCCGTGCAGCCCCCTTTCCCCTCTCCCTCCAATACCCCTTTCCTGGGCGCGCAAGGTGGCAGCGCGCTGGCCCAGAAGCCTCATTCTCCCCCCCCCCCGCCAGAAGCCCCTTTCCTCAGCTTGCGAGGCTGCAGCTGCCTCTCATGCTGGCCCAGAAGCCCCCTTACCCACCAAAAACCCCTTTCATTGGCGCACGAGTTGGCTGCCGCCCTACTCACCAGCCCAGAAGCCCCCTTCCTTCCCTGGCCAGAAAGCTCTTCCTTCCTTTCCTTTTCCTCCCTCCGTCCCTCCCTGAAAACTTTCCTGATTCCAGCAAATGCCTGCTAGGTCTCTCCAGGTCTTCCTCAAGAATGGAGAAGACAGCCCTCCCACAACTGGTAGACTGCCTCTGAATGTGAAGGTACCACTATGGATGTCTGGTTCCCAGCTATATTAGGTCTAATGCAGTTTTTGCAGGCAGCGTGGAACAGTTCAAAGGCCCTGCCCCCTTCCCTGGACTCCCCGCTGCCCAGCGGGGAGTCCAGGGAAGTTGTTTTTTCTAAACTAAAACCTCAGTATTCAGGTTAAATTGCCGTGTTGGCACTTTGCAATAAATAAGTGGGTTTTGGGTTGCAGTTTGGGCACTCGGTCTCTAAAAGGTTCACCATCACTGCTCTATGGCATGATACCCCAGTGATGTCCCTCCCCATTCCAAACCCTGTCCTCCTCAGACTCCACCCTCAAAATCTCCAGGTATTTCCCAACCCAGAGCTAGAAACCCTATAAATCATATCCCAAGACGATAAGGTCCTTATACCCATCCTACAATTGTATAATTTGCCTTTGCTAGAAATCTTAAACACATGGGACCCAAAAGATATCAAAAAAATGGATTGCTGACAAAGAAACTGATAATGATATGTGCCTAATACAAAAGTCCAAGTTCTCCCCATGGTATCCATTATTCAAATCGAATAAGTTCTTTTCAAATTATTTAATGGAACTTTCAGACCCAGGGTTAAGGAGAGCATTTACTATGGCATGATTCCAAACGATGCCTTCAGCATTCACCCATGGTAGATATAAAAATATTCCTCATAACCTAAGGCTATGTCTCTGCTCCTCAGGTTCAATAGAGGATCTCCCACATATTTTGTTTAGTTGCCCATTTTACAACTCCATTAATTTTAAATTAACCCAGCATATCCCAGATGTTTTAGACACAGTTGAGGGCCAAGTTAGCTTTTTAATGGCAGACGTTAATTCAAAGATCATGCTTAGTGTGGCCTTTTATATCATGTTAACTTCTAAGCTAAGGAAGAAATTTGTTGAAAACTAGACCCCGAAGTTGACACAGAAAGAATAATTTAGGAGAACTATAACATTCAATTCAGTAATCAATATGTATATATGTGGCTGTCTGTAACATTTTAAAATTTTTATTCATGTACAGTAACTCTGGGTGTTGTGGGTTATACATTTTGTATGGTTTTAATCTGAACATTGTTAAGGTCTGTGACTAAAACATTAATAAAATAGCTATTTTTTGCATATCCCAAGACTATTACTGGGACAGGATATTTTTTTCCTCCAGGCTTTGTTGGCAACCCAATGCCCTACCCCAAGGGTACCATAGAATTTCAGTGTAACCTTCATGTGGAGGCTGTGATTTTCCTAGGCACAATAGCTTTAAAAGTATACAGTAATTCTGTAACATATATTAAGACCTTCCTATTCTGCCCATCCATCCCAGGACAGTTCTCTAAGATACTTGCATATCTAATTAATCAGTATGAAAGAAACCATAACAGCACTTGAACAAATATAAAGTTAGTAGTCAATGTGAAGTCCTGAGATCTTCTATGGCTGCAATTTTACTACAGACCTGATCCCATGTAGTTCTATGTGGTTTACATCCACATAAGCACCATGGAACTGAATTATTCATAAATGTTTTGGAAGTACTTTTACTCCTGCACATTTGCTTCTTTAAGGCACTTAATGTGGTCGCAGTTTCCAACTGGGAGCAAGAATATACTGCTGGCCACCATTGGCCTGAGTTCAGCAAATATGTTTGTGGTTGAAATAATCTGTATAGTGGACAAAAGTTTAGGTTGATTTTTAGGAAAACTATGAAAGTTCGTTCAGTATATATGTTTAACTGCTGCCAGTGTTTTCATGAAGTTTTAATAGCCACATGCCAGAAAATGTTGTGGTCATGGGTTAGTGGCTCTCAAAAAATCTTTCCAAAGACCTAATTTTTGTATCTCATTTGTAGCAATGCCAAATGTCCTCATCTTATAATTGTAACCACATGTTTATGTTGACTACTCCAAGCAACAGCCATAATGCACAGAGTGGTATGCTCCATTTATTGTTTTCATGCTCATTGTTTAGGCATGTGCATTCAGTTAGCTGCTGGAATAAAAACAACAAAAATCCTATTCATGCTTATATTTATTTGAAACAAGAAAACAAGCAACCCTCATAAAATTAGTTAATAGTAAGTATTCTGGCACCTGGCTGTCTGCTTTAGTAAATTCAATCTAAGTTAAGATTGACAGAGGATAGAGTCAGGAGGAGCCCTGACCTAGATGGCCCAGGCTAGCCTGATCTTGTCAGATCTCAGAAGCTAAGCAGGGTCAGCCCTGGTTAGTATTCGGATGGGAGACCACCAAGGAATTCCAGGGTTGTGATGCAGAGGAAGGCACTGGCAAACCACCTCTGTTAGTCTCTTGCCATGAAAACCCCAAAAGGGGTTGCCATAAGTGGGCTGCGACTTGACGGCACACACACACAGAGTCAGGAGGTAAAAAAAAAAAAAGCCCTGATAAGGAATTGGAAAAATTAAAAACAACAACAGTATTTCCTGAAATGTCTTTCATAGGGCTGTTGATTCGGTACGGCCCGAACTGAAAATCAGCCGAATTTCCCGATTCGGTGGTTTTTCGTTCGGGAGGAACCGAACTCAAAACTGGCGGGCAACCGGGGGGGGGCGAATTCAGCGAGTTTGGGAGTTCGTGAATAAATTCGGCAAATTCAGGGCCGTCAGTAAGCAGCATAACCGTCAGTAAGCAGCATTCTCCTTCCCCGGCCAATCGGTGGCCAAGCTGGGTCTTCTTCTGGCCAATCAGTCAGGATTGAGTACTGGAGGAATCAGCTGATGTGCGGCCCGGCCAGGGAGAGAGAGAGAGAGCGCGAAATTCTCATGTGTGTGTGTGTGGGGTGCTTGTGCACATTCGCTCATTTCTGTGGCTGCAGGGGGCGTATTTTTTGGGGTACAGTCACAAAACTTTCACTGGAGCTTCATATGAAGCTTCTTAAGATACCCCCCAAGTTTTGTAAACATTGGGTCAGGGGGTCCTGAGATATGGGCTCCCCACCTTTTTCTTTCCATGGCTGCAGGGGGCGCATTTTGGGGGGTACAGACCCCAAAATTTCAGTGGAGCTTCAGATGAAGCTTCTTAAGATACCCCCCAAGTTTTGTAAACATTGGTCAGGGGGTCTCGAGATATGGGCTCTCCTCCTTTTCCCTCCCCCCTTTTTCCATTTATGTGGCTGCAGGGTGCGCTTTTTTGGGGATATAGCCCCCAAACTTTTAGCATAGCTTCAGACAATTATTCTTAAGATACTACCCAAGTTTTGTAAAGATGGGTTCAGTGGGGGCAGAAATATCACCTCCCCCCTTTTCTCTTTCCATGGCTGCAGGGGGCGCATTTTTGGGGGTGCAGATCCCAAACTTTGAGCGGAGTTTCAGACCAGTGTTCTTAAGATACCCCCCAAGTTTTGTGAACATTGGGTCAGGGGGTCCCGAGATATGGGCTTTCCCCTTTCCCCTTTCCCCTTTCCCCTTTTCCCTATTGGGATGAATGGATCAGCCGATCCTGTGCATCTTCTCCGGAGCAAAATGTTCCGTGCCTAATTGGAATCATCTTGGATTACAAGTCGTCTTCAGCCCCTCTTGATGGAACAGAAGACAGCCACAGTAAGACCCCTTTGGGGGCTTTAATCTATAATTTTTCTCCTGTGTATGTGTGTGTGTGTGGGGGGGAAAGCAGAGTCTCTGTGTGTGTGGGGAGGGAGCAGTTTCTGTGGGTGGGGGGAAGCCAAAGGGGGCTTTCGTTGGTTCTGCCTGGGGTGTGTGTTCCCCCTCAAGTCTCTCGCTCCCTGGTTTGAGGGGGGAGGTTTCAGTTGTGTGTTGCAAAGGTGTTGTTTAACAAGGTTGTGTTGTTTTGCAGTTGTTTTGCAAATTTCTCAGCTGTTGTCGGGGCTGGGAGCTTTGTGCGTGGGCGGCAAGCTCTGCTGAGAGATGCACATTAAGGGTGGGGGACCCCTTTCAGGGCCCATATCTCAGCCCCCCCCTGACCCAATCTTTACAAAACTTGGGGAGTCTTTCAATAAACGTCCTTTGAAGCTCTGCCGAAAGTTTGGGACCTCTAACCCCAAAAATGCCCCCCCAGAGCCGCGGAAAGGCGCGATTGTGTTTTTAATGGCTTTATTCGGGCGAATTTTTTTCCGAACTTTGAATTCCCGCCGAATTGAACGGATCCGAAGTGGGGGAGTTCGGACTTCGGCATATCCTGAATCTAAACGGGCTGAATTCGGCCGAATCCAAACTATACCGAATTTTTTTTAATTCAACAGCCCTAGTCTTTCATTCTAGTGTTTCTACCAATCTTTGCTGTCTTGGAGAGTACTCTCTTGATTCTATATTAGGAACATCTCCATCCAGTTTCCTTAGCAGTGGTAGTGATTTTCTCATATAGGCTGTGTATATCTAGGTCCCTGCGTTTAGCAGATTGCCTAACTCCCATGTGTTGAACTTGTGAGAAGAGAATGGCCTGCGTCCTACCACTCAGCAAAGTTTGAAACCTTCCTGTAGCCTACGGAATCTTCCTTCCATTTAAGTAATTTTTCCTCCAGTGGGGGAGCCATTTAAGTTGGAAGAAGGCTCCTTAGGTTGGAGGAAGGTTTAACATTTGCTGAACGTAATGGTGGGATACAGGCCAGTGTAATTAATTTGCAGCCTTTTCTAGTGTGTGAGAGTGTATTGCCATTTAGTGTGAGGTTTTCTTCTAATCTCTTTTCCTTTATAGGGCTGCCGAGTGCCTCCACGGGATTCTGAGCAAAGGTTCTCTCCTCACACAATTCAGGTCAAACCCAAATGACTTCAAGAATGCAGAATGTTCATAATCACTTCACATGTGGGAAAACTAATGTGTAAACACTTTCTTTTTACACAGTTATATTGAATTTTGTCCAGACATCCATACTGGGTCTTTTCTGTAGCAGTGTTTAAGAATATTTTTTAAAAAAACATGTATTTTGTAGTTAACTACTAGGAAGCGTTTTCATAAACATTCTTAACGGGAGAAGGGGGGATTTGTGATTATTTTTATTGAATGATTGATTAAAACGTTTACACCACAGATTTCCTCTTGGCATAAAGTGATATACAGGTAATATTTAGAACATTTCAAATTAAAACCAGATTAAATACTCCCCACCATACTCCCCCATAAAAAAGACGCTTGCTGTTCATATCCCATCAAAAGCTCTGAAAATAAGCAAGCACTGCAGCACCTTCTGAAGATCTCTAACAAGAGGGCTGCTCTTACCTCTTCAGGGAGCCTGTTCTACAGAGTAGAAGCTACAGGCAGAAAGATCCGGGCTCTGGTCAGTGCCAAGTGAGCACCCCAAAAAGTGCATTCCTGAGAGGAATGCCTGTGCCGGGCTTAGGAGGCAATGTGGCTGCGCTGCCTCCAAAGGAGGTTTTAGCCCCGCCAAAACCTCCTCCCAGCGCCAAAAACCCTAAAAGGTGGAGTATCTTGCCAAAAATTAAAAAGGGGCATTCCCAGGCTGAAAGGGCTTTGGAGCCTGCCTAAAGGTGGCCCCGCCCCCAGCTTGGCACCGGAACACCTCAGGAACACCTCCTGGGATGCCGGGACGCCTCCTAGGACGCCAGCGCGGCCTCCTAGGACGCCAGCGCGGCCTCCTAGGATGCCAGAGTGGCCTCTGACGGTGTTCAGACGCTGGCAGAAGGCTCCATCGGTGTCCCGGGCTGGCGCTGCCATGGCAGCACCCCACAACCGGTGCCCGGGCCTTCCCACCGGCGTCCGGGCCACTAATGCCGGCATTAGCTGCCCGGATGCCAGCACAAGGGGGCCGGACGACATTGCAGCGCCTTCCTGACTTCCTAAGGGCTTTTGCCCTTAGATCTCAGGAATGCGCTGTGAGTGGAGTAAAAGCCAGCAGGTGGCAATCTGAATACTACAGTTGGTACATGGGAACATGGGAGGAAATGGTCCTTCAGATATGTGGGAACCAGGCTTTGAAGGACTTAAAGGTATGACCAGCACCTTGAATTGAACTGGGAAACAAACTGTAGTTTGTAGGGAGCTGTTTCAAAATGGGTAAGATATGTTCCCATCACCTGTTAGGGTTGCCAGCTTTGGACTGGGAAATACCTGGAGATTTTGGGGGGTGGAGCCTGAGGACGGCAGCATTTGGAGAGGGGAGGGACTTCAATTCCATAGAGTCCAATTGCCAAAGTAGCCATTTTCTCCAGGGGAACTGATCTCTGTAACCTGAAGATCAGTCGTAATAGCAGGAGATCTCCAGTCACCCCCTGGAGATTGGCAACCCTATAAGCTGTGTAAGTTATGTCTGATCAAGTCACTGCTGAGTTAATTACCTCCATAATGTCATATCATTAACAGGTCTTGCAAACCGAAGTCTTGTTTGTGGGCTTCCTAGAGGCACCTGGTTGGCGATTGTGTGAACAGACTGCTGGATTTGATGGTCTGATCCAGCATGGCTTTTCTTATGTCTATGGCTCCCTACATTGAGTCAGTCCATCACATTTGGGGTCTTCCTCCTTACCACGGCTTTCAACTTTTCCTAGCATTATTGTCTTTTCCAGGGAGTCATGTCTTCTCACGATGTGACCTAGGTATAATAGCGTCAGTTTAGTCATTTTAGCTTCTAGGGAGAATTCAGGCTTTATTTGATCTAGAATTCAATTTTTTGTCCTTTTGGTAGTCAATAGCATCCATAAAACTCTCATCCAGCACTACATTTCAAATTGGCTAGACCCAAACAATAATCAGACTGCTGCATTCTTAAAAGAAGTCTCACTTTTCTCATGCCCTTATAGAGTACAAAAAGCTATCAAATGGCTCAGAAGAAGCAAGGAACAGCTTTCAGGGTGCAATGCAGTTATTCTTTGCGTGAAGTGACTGAAGAGCTTTTCCTACCCTGTTCCCTATATACTTCTCCTCTTCATGATCAACATCTTGGGCACCTCCTTCAGTTCATTCCTTGCTTTCTTAAATAGCTCCAAGTTGCTTCAGAAAGCATTGCAGAACATGACGCTTGATTCAGAACTAAGTTCCAGAAGCAGGGAGCTCAACCCAAGCCTATCCTAGCTTTGGGAAATGTAAAGTTCTATAGGAAACTTGATAGTTTCTTGATAGGATCACAACCATAATCTATCTTTGTAAACAAATATGTGGATAATGGAAACAGTAAACATTTCCCAGAAAGGCAATAAATCAATAAAAAATGTTCACATTGTTTAGGTACAAGTACCTATTATTAAAACATAATATTGTTATAAATGTCTATAATTGTTTTCCAGTTCTGTAATGTTACTTCCTCATCTCCTTCTCTGTTTTGTTTCCTTGTTTCTTTCTTTTTTTTTAACTTTTTATTATTTTATTTATATATTTGGAGGGTACAGGAAGAAAAAGGGGAAGGGGTAAACGTTATCATTGTAAAAACAATACAGTATTATAAAATGATTTTTGAATAAAACATAATTACACAGTATCTTTAATTTGTTATACTTGGATCAGGCTGATTTATAATGTTTTAAAAATTTGTATTCTACTTGGCAGTTAATTGAAATAAAAAATATAATTCGGAGATTGTTATAGCGTTTAAATATATTACGTTTAAGTTAGCTGCATTTCATGTAAATATAAAAAGACGCCCACTTCTCCTCAAATTGCTCAGTGGATTCACTAGGTTTAGGATTTAATTCAAAAGTCATTTTAGCCATGGTTGCATATTCCAGAAGTTTTTCTTTCCAGTCGTCAATTTCAGGTATGTGGGTTTGTTTCCAGTTTCTTGCTAAAATTGTTCTAGCAGCTGTTGTAGCATATTTGAAGACGTCATGCGATTTCGAAGGTAAACTTGACGGTACTATACTGAGTAAATAAAATTTTGGATCAAATGAAAACTTCATATCTAACATCATCTGTAGTTCTCGATGAATTCTTTTCCAATATAGTTGTAGTTTTGAGCACGTCCACCAAACATGAAAATAAGAGCCGTCTGATTCTTGGCATTTCCAACATGCACCTTTTTTCCCTGGAGTTGTCATCTGGGAAAGCATATTGGGAGTCAGATACCATCTGTAAAAAGTTTTGTACCAATTTTCTTTCACTTCTTGACAGACAGTATATTTCAATTCGGAAGAACAAAGTTTTTCCCATAGGTCCATATTAATCATTTCTCCGAAATTTTGCATCCACTTTATCATATTTGTTTTCACTTGTTCTTCTTCTGTGTCGTATTTCAGGAGAAGCTTGTATATTTTTCCTAAGACATATGATTCATTTTTAGATACTAACTGCTCAAATTCTGTTAATTCACGAAATGGTTGTGGGTATGAACAATCTTTTTGCAAATGGACCTCAATTGTAGATATGTTAGCCAGTTCAACTTTTGAAATTTTTCTTGAAGTTTAATCATAGTCTTAATTTCTCCCGTGGACTCTATCATTTCATTGTAGGTAAAATGAACACCCGGTTTCAGTTTAACATTATCATGATATGCTTCAGTTGGTGACATTATGGAGGGCGGAGAGGGACTTATTCTCTTTTTGTATCTTTTCCAAACTTTCAGTAACGCTGTTTTAACATCGCAATCTTCTAGTACTTTGTCTGTTTGAATTTTTGATTTAGAATCCCACAAAACTTTATGGAAACCTTGTCCCAGGTCTGCCCGCTCTAGAGTGACATGCCGGCTTTTAGGATGTTTTATCCATTCAGTTATCCACGTTAGACATGTGGCATGGTAATATAATTTAAAATTAGGCAATGCCAGTCCTCCTCTTTTCTTTTCGTCTTGAAGAACTTTAAATCTGACTCTCGGTTTTTTCCCATTCCAGACAAATCTGTTGACTTGTTTTTGCCAGTTTTCTAATGTCCTGTCTGGGATGTCAATCGGCAAAAATTGAAATAGAAATTGTTTCCTTGTTTCTATGCAGTCATGCCACAAAGCATTGCTTTTTAAAAAAATTCAACATATTTAAAAATCTAACTGAAAATATAAGCCCCTTCCAAGCTCAAACCCAAACCAACCAGCTGCTACTTTCGTGTGTCTCCTTTGAAAACCCTCTTTTGCCTCTCTTACCCACACGTTTTATTCATTCTAAATATAGACTCTGAATCAGCCTTCTGCACACCTGCTATTTAAAAAATAAAAAATGTTTGGGAGTTCTATACATAGGAATCCCAGCATCTTTTTAAACTTAGCCCTAACAGAGTTATAAGCAGAATATAGAATTAACAGACAAACTGAAAACTAAAACACAACATGAGGAAGATCACAATTCTCAATCTGTCTGTACAAGATAAATTTTGCACATGTGAAGCCCCAGTACTAACTGGGCCATAAGCACTAATAGCTTACATGTAAGTTTCCCCAACAGGAGAAATAATGACTCCTCGGGGCCATTTCAGGACAGGAATGTGGTGTAGGGGTGAAGGCTTAACTTCCGTCTCCCCGCATGTTGTGAATTGCGCCATGCATGCCTGGGAATTAAACTCCAAGCATGGAATTCCCACAGCACATCTGTCAACAGGACTAAGTCAGACGTAGGGAGCACAAAATTTTTGGAACATGTGTTCAGGCCATTAATACCCATCTCTCATGTGTTATTCATACTGAGTAAACACACATTAATTTTCCATTAGCCGTTTTCTTTGTGTGTGAGACTCTTGTTGTAGTGTCTTCTACCAAGTGCTGTTATTTCATTGTTTTGCTTTTTTCCCCAAGCACTCCAACTGATTGGGTTGGATCCACTGCCAATTTCCCCCTCCCATGGTCCACTTCTGATTTCCTCCTCAGGCTGTTCTGGGGAAATGGCGGGGGGGGGGGGTCTCATCCTCCAGGACCAGCATTTTTAGGGTGCTGCATTGGAAAGGAGGGGGTGAGTGTTGATGAAAATGCCTTCTGTCTGCAGAAATGTCTAGTGAATCCAATCCACTGTCTCAACAATGAGTAAGACAGCATTTGACCAGGACTTGGGTTGCTGTGCCACAGAACCTTCCAAATGCCTCATGCCACCCCTGTGCAACTTTGCTTGTCTTTCTGGAGGTGTCAAATACTCTCCTCTGGCTGCTCTGTAATGCTGCCTCCTTTCTAGGAGTGTCAAATATCTGCCGTGAGTTTCTCTGAACATAATTGCCTATAAACTTGGTAAGATTTCTCCTGTCTGCCTGAGGTGATGTGGAAGATTTCTTTGTTGAGTGGTACAAACCAAGGGAATTTCATCCTGCTTTGATGAAAAACAAAATAAAAAAAGCTACAGCTGGGAATGTATTTTGATTTAATTACCTATAATACTGGGACCTTTCCCCCTACCTGCCTGATATTTGGCAGAAAATATCCCGACATGACTGGTACAATCTCAGAAAGTTTCATTCATGTTGGATGGAAAACAAAGGGCTTACAGTCACAAATATGTTTCCTATTGAAACCGATGGGAAATGAAGTGAAAAATAATTAAGGCAAAAATGAATGAAACAAAAATGAATGAATGTTTGAAAGGGGAAAAAACACACACACATACACACACAAACACATGCAACTTTGCCAGACAGACATGGTGATAGTCTGGAATCTATCTATGCAATGTTGGGGGCCCTTCTGAAAACTACTTAGGAAGAAAACTGTTCTACAGAGGCTGTTTCAATTGACCTCAAAGCAGCAGCAATAATGTGTACCCTGGCCCTCAAAGGTCACAGAATAGACCATTTACACCAGCATAGTCACAATCCAAGAAATTTATATCTGTTTTTATCTGTCCTTTAAGCATTACAAACCATTAAAAGTCCATGGTTGCCATTTCCAAACCTGTTTTGTTTTTTTATAAAACTGAAAGACATTGACGTCGTTTTAAAATGCTTTAACAGGAATTAATTTCTGAACTTATACTAGCATTTAAGAGCTCATTGAGGATGGTCTTTCAAGTAATATAAGCAATAAAAATGTAAGTAACAGAATAACTAAAGAGGAAAATCACAAACCACTGTGTCAGGGTAAGAAATAAACCCACTACAGCTTCTCGGGAAACATAGATTTTGGCAGAAAGTGGCATTTATTAAGTAACATGACGGGAACCTGGGATATTTAAAATGCTTACTCTTGGAGTGTTACCACAAAATTCCAGTAGGACATTCTGTCAATGGAAGCCCATCCAACTGAAATGCAAAACCAATGTAAGTGAATATTATGGGTCTTAAGCTTGCCAAATAAAAAAAGTTTCTAAAAAAGTATCTAACAAGTCCAAGATCCATTAATGTCACTTGGAACAGATCCTGCAAAAAAATTAGAGTTTTAAGCTCTGGAACAAGTTTTATAATAAAAGAGAGGAGGAAAGAACCATACTTAAAATTATGTCTGTGTTTTCAGGGTGGTATATGTGCTTCCCAATATTCAATACTTACAGGAAGGTAGTAGAAATAGACTTTATCAGAATAGTTAGGGTTAGTTTTTTAATGCTCCATGCACTTCATTAGGAACACAGTATGGTTTAACTTTTGCTATTGAAATTTATGGGACTTTAAAATGCTTCACTTTGGTTGGAACATGGCCTTTCTAGGTAAGGCAGTCCTATAAGATAGGTCAGACATAATATCTTTTCGTTAAAATGGGAGAACAACAGAGCTTGTCATGAATGAGTCGAAAGTTGATTCAAGGACTTCCAACTGACAGGCCATTCCTGAGGATTGGGCTGAAAGTGGAGTGGAGGTGGAATAAGAGACACACGGGCAGCGGGGGCAGTTCTGTTGGCACGTGGGCACCATGGAGCTGCACAGTGTTCCTCCAACGCTGCAGCCTCTCCGGGACCTAAATCCCAGAAGAGAAATGCAGTGCCAGTGTGGGGCAATCCCAGAGGTGGAGCTGACTGTAGTAAGTTTCCTCAGCCCCTCCAGGCCAGGAACACCCCCTCTAGCAACAGTGTTGCTGCCCCAGGTTTTTCTTGGCACAGCACCACTGTTTTCAATGGGGCTATTTTCCCCATTTTTGCTTTTTTAAAAAGAGTTTTTTTAGCCTTGCAGCGGCTAGGAAACCTCTTCGGAGGTGCCGGGGTGGTGCCTTGGCCACGCCGTTCCTGGCCGCTGCAAGGCTCAGGAATGATCTGTCAGGCTATTGACATCCACACTACCCTACCTGCCATCAACTTTTATTTTGCCACTGTTTTTTTAACAATATCAAATAGCAAAACTTGTGTGTCATTTCCCCCCTGTTAAATCATGTAAATAGTTCTAGAGTTAGTTTGTGTTCTGAACACAAACCTCATTGGATAAAGTACAGGTTATTGTTTTCAGGAAGGATAGGTTTATATCCTTCCTGGAAGGTGGAGAGCTAGCCTATTGTACTGGTTAGAGTATCAGAACAGGATCTGGGGGATCCATGTTCAAATCCCCATGTCACCATGAAAGTTTGCTGAGCGACCTTGGGCCAGTCACTTACTTTCAGCCTAACCTACCTCACAGGGTTGTGGTGAAAATCAAAAAGTAGGAAGGGAGAACACTGCTTACTGCCATGATTTTTTTCTGAGAGAAGGCAGAACAAACAAACAAGCAAATAAATATTGGTAACAACTGTTCATAACAGTTATGTTCAGAGGCTGGACGCTTCCAATAGTGGACATAAGCAACTGTGTGTTCACCTTTTCCAGTCCTGTTCACTATCATTATTTGCTCTATGATCTTTTCAGTAGATCAGTCACACCCTGACCTGGGTAGCCTAGGTTAGCCCGATGTAGTCAAATCTCAGAAGCTAAACAAGGTCAGACCTGGTTAGTATTTGGATGGGAGACCACCCAGGAAGGCCAGGATCGCAACGCAGAGGCAGGCAATGGCCTATCACCTCTGAATAACTCTTGCCTTGAAAACCCTATAGGGTCATCATAAGTTGGCTGTGACTTGATGCCACCTTCCACCACCCCACAGATCCAGTCTAGTTAAGCCAATAAGGAGTTGTGCAGCAGAATATAGCCTGTAATAATGCTATGTGGCACTGTCTGTGTTGCTATTAAATGCAAAATTACCCAAGTTATTACCAGAGGAGCAAGAGAGTCTCAATCAGAAAATAACAACATAAGAAATTGTTGATGCCATAAATAATCTGAAATCAGACAAAGCACCAGGTCCGGATGGGATTACACCTCAATTTTACAAGCTTTTTGAACAACAACTAATGCCTGTCCTATTATCCTTGTACAATGAGGTAATCGAACATGGAAAGATTCCACCGTCCTGGCAAGAAGCACACATATCCTTAATACCAAAGGAAGGTACCGATCCTTACCTTCCTCAGGCATACAGACCAATCTCTCTGTTGAACATTGACTATAAAATTTTTGTCTCTATAATCACCAAAAGACTTCAAAAATATATCAGCAAATTGGTGCACCCAGATCAAACCGGGTTTATTCCAAAGAGACTTATGAGAGATAATGTATGATTGGTCCTCAGTGCAATCAAGTATATTAAGTCAAAATCATTAAAGACTGCTATGATTTTCTTAGACGCAGAAAAAGCCTTTGATAATGTCTCCTGGCATTTTATTTCAAAAACACTACAACAAATGAATTGTGGCGATACCCTTCTTACGGTATTTAACACAATATATTCGGCTCAAAAGGCACATCTTTTAATAAATGGTTGTTTGTCAACAGAATTCAATATCACTAAAGGCACCAGACAAGGATGTCTACTTTCTCCACTTCTTTTTGATTTGTCAATGGAGGTTCTCGCGAATTATATAAGAAATGATCCAAATATTAAAGGTCTCACAGTAGGAAATGAAGAACACAAAATTAAAAGCTATGCAGATGATGTTGTGTTAATATGTCAAAACCCAAAACAAACTCTTCCATATGTTCATTACCATATCATGGAATTTGCAAAGTACTCCGGCTATAAATTGAACAAAGCAAAGACAAAAGTTTTGACTTTTAATACTACAAACAACGAAGACAATCATATTAAATAAATTACTGGATGTCAAATAACAAAGGAGTCAGTCAAATATTTGGGTGTCAGCATATCATCACAAAACAAGACACTTCTAAGATCAAACTATTTGAAAACCTGGGGAGAAATAGAAAGGGACCTAAACTCATGGTCCAAAATGAATATTTCCTGGTTGGGGAGGATATCGGTGATAAAGATGAATGTACTTCCAAGACTAAACTTTTTATTTCAGTTTCTTCTGATTTATTTACCAGACAGAATAATAGAAAATTGGCAAAAACAAATCAATCGTTTTGTGTGGAATGCGAAAAAGCCAAGAATTAGATTCAAAGTCTTGCAAGACGAAAAGAAAAGAGGTGGATTAGCATTACCCAATCTCAAACTATATTATCATGCTGCCTGTCTAACTTGGATTGCAGAATGGATAAAATATCCCAAAAATAGACACGTCATTTTAGAACGAGCAGACTTTGGGCAAGGATTTCATAAAGTTTTGTGGGACCCATCAACTACAATCCAAATGGATAAAGTATTAGAAGATTGTGATATCAAGATGGCAATATTGAAAATTTGGAAAAAGTATAAAAAAAGAATCAGTCCCTCTCCACCATCTATAATGTCTCCAATTGAAGCTTATCATGACAACGTCGAACTGAAAACGGCTGTTCACTTTACTTACAACGATATGATAGAGCCTACAGGAGAAATTAAAAGTTTAAATAAACTTCAAGAAAAATTTCAAAAGCTAAACTGGTTGACCTACCTTCAACTGAGGTCCAATTTACAAAAAGATTGTCTTTACCCTCGACCATTTCGAGAATTGACAGAATTTGAATTGACGATATCTAAGAATGATACTCATTTATTAGGAAAAAATTACAAACTCCTCTTGAAATATGATACAGAAGAAGAACAAGTGAAAACCAATATGATCAAGTGGATGCAAAATTTTGATGAAATGATCACTATGGAATCATGGGAAAAACTCTGTACTTCCGAATTGAAATATACCGTGTGCCAAGAAGTGAAAGAAAATTGGTATAAAACATTCTACAGATGGTACTTGTCTCCAAACATGATTTCACAGATGACTTCCTCTGGAAAGAAAGGCATTTGTTGGAAATGTCAAGATACGGATGGTTCCTACTTTCATGTTTGGTGGACATGTCCCAAATTACAAATGTTCTGGAAAAAGATCCATCAAGAACTACAGACAATAACAAAAACGAAGATAACACTAGACCCTTAATACTATTTGCTTAGTATGGTCCCATCAAATTTGCCTTTGAGATTTCATTATGTTTTTAAGTATGCCACAACGGCAGCCAGAATGGTTCTGGCAAGAACTTGGAAGCAAATGCAAATACCTGAAATAGAAGATTGGAAAGAAAAAATGCTAGACTACGCCACCATGGCCAAAATGATTTCTATGCTGAACCCTAATTATAATGAACTTACAGAACAATTTGATGAAAAGTGGAAATCATTTTACACTTATATGACCTCTAGTTAATCAAATGAATGACATATATTGAATAGTATTAAAATGAGCAACAGGCAATGTGTTATTTAATATGCTCCAGCTATTTGTTAAGTAATTTCTGGGCTTTCAAACGCTATATTTTTTATGTGTAACAGTTAGAAAGTTTGAATGATTTTTATATTTTTATAATCACTTTTTTAGACAAACTATATCGCATTTGATCAGTATTTAGGCTTGTTATATGTCACTGTACTCGACTAAGTATATTTCTCAACTGAAATTGTTATATTGTTTTTGTATACCAAACGGTTTACCCTTCCCTTTTTTCCTTTTTGTATCCCTTTAATTATAAAAAATAAACCTTTTTTTAAAAAAGGAGTTGTGCAGCAGAATATAGCCTGTAATAATGCTATGTGGCACTGTCTGTGTTGCTATTAAAGACAAGGCAAAACTCCCTGAGTAAGTGAATATTCTTGATCACTTTTGAAACTAAAAAGGAGAGGTCATTTTTTGATAGTGCAGAAAATGTCCACCAAAAATGGCTCCATCCTAGGGTTGCCAACCCCCAGGTGGTGGCTGGAGATCAACTGGGCTTAAAACTGATCTCCAGGCGACAGAGATCAGTTCCCCTGGAGAAAATGGCCGCTTTGGCCATTGGACTCTATGGCATTGAGGCCCCTCCCCTCTCCAAACCCTGCCCTCCTCAGGCTTCACCAATCTCCAGGTAATTCCCAACCTGGAGCTGTCAACCCTACTCCATCCTCATGCATCACAAGATGTTATTAAGTTGGTGTAATTGTTTTATTTTCTCTTTAAAAAACTGCTAGATTATTTAAGGTATTCTCAGATTTCTGGAAGCCCGTATTACCCATGGGCACTAAGCACATGAACACACAAAAAAGACACTTATATGTATGTGTGCATAACAACAATGATAATCTTTTAGTTCTATCTGTATTATAATGAGGTTAGGTGCAATGCACTGAAATAGAATTATTGATGTGGTGTTAGGGTGTGTGCTTTTTTCCCTTGACAGAAGATGCAGAAAATACTGGGGAATTTGGACTATGTTATCAGAATACATCCCCGCCCCCGAAATCCCAATAGGTTCCTTTGACTTGTTAGGGTATTACTTTTGTTCAGTTGCAAGTGATAATGATGCAGGAAAGGATATTCCGTTTGAGAAAATATTTAAATAAAGCTTCTTCATCTGCAAATGAGATGCAGCATATTTACATTTTTATTTGATGAAGCCTCTTCCTGCTATCTTTGTTCTTAATTTGGTCTCAAAAGAATTAGTAGTAAGAGGAAGAAATAGTCTGTAAATATGTATGAAATCAAATTTAGAGGGTAAGCTAAAAGGTATTGACTGCCAGTGGTGCTAAACGGCAGGAGGCAAAATTTCCTCCATAGTTTTCTTCTTGGCTGGAGACACATTGCCTTCCATCTCGATTATTTAATCCTCAAAATGCACATCAAAGCTTCCCATCAGGTGGTGTATGTCTTTATAGGCAGTTGAATGTCAAAGATCTAGCTTAAAGATTTTTGAAAAATGTAAAACATAATAGATCCCAGATAATAACACAGCGGTGCAGCTCCTGAACTATTCCTTCCAGCAAAGTACTCGCATCACAGGTTTTGGCTAAATCTATGCGGTGAATAAAAAAAAAGGGAGAGAGAGAGGGAGAAAGCAAATTTTGTTACAAGACAATGTGTGACATCTATCCAGCTGATAGAAATAAAATGATGGTGTCATGTTACCAGACTAATATTAGCTTGTGAACAATCTATTTTCTCTCTATGCCCATGGCTTGCAAGAACAAAATAGGTTATGAATTATTTCACACATTCTCCTCAATTAGACAGCAGGGGAGCATATGCAAAACCACAGGAGAAACTCCCCCACCCCTCAATGTGTGCTCTTAAAAGGATGGCAGAGCTAATTTGACTCTGACAAGGACTGGCCACCTGTAATGGCTCTTTTGAATGCTTCTGTCATTTTTCGATGCAAATGTGAAAAGCTCTTTTTAACACTTTTGTTTGGGCCATGGGAATGTTGTATGCAAATAGCATAATTTACACGGACACACACACACTGGAGATCGTGTAGTAATCTAGAAGCAAGAAGAAAGCAGTCACTGGCATTCAGTGGCTCTGTGGGAAAGCTTTCATGTACATAGGGAGCACATAAGTGTAAATGCTAGCCTAGAACTCCTTTACCTCATGTACTTTATTCTCAATCTGCATGTATTTTTTTTTAACATAGAGGAGAATACCAGTGTATTCTGAATTGGTACAGACCCAGAAGAACTTTGCTAGATAATATTCTTGTGTGTTTACTTTGACTCCAAGTGATAAGAAATTTACTCCAGTTCTTTATTTAAAATATTTTTAACTCTACCTTTCTCCAAAACTGGTAGGGTCCCAAGGAGGGGAACAGCATACATTAGAACAATAATGAAACATGAGGAATTGCTATTAGTTCCTGAAAGACAGACCTTCCTAAAAATAATGTTAATGCACATGTGCATTAGAATTAGAGTGTCTACTTCACTGACAGACATACACTGAAGGAGTAAAGGATACTTTTTACCACTCCTTGAGGATCAGTATCTGCACAGCAAATCCTCTGCCTTTGACAATTTCATTAGATATAATTCATGGTGATAGTATCCCTTCATGTGGTCCACAAAAATAATATTTGCCAGTTTTACCAAGATAACACAGAATTTTTTGGTTCCCACTCATGTGGTACACTGTACAAAAATAATCTGGGTGGTTGTGAAGATGCTGATCCTTATGGTGAGATTGTATAGCATATCCTAACCCATTTCTTTGCTGGCAGAATTAATAGAGCCAACACTATTAGCAGAGATAATTAATGGGACAACTTTATTTTATTTTACATTCATTGAGGAATCTGCAGTTCCAGTGTGCCAACCCTTTCTGTACCTAGTCACAGTGTGAGCCATTGATGGGAGGGAGAAGAGTCAGTCCTCTGAGTAGGGTTGCCAGGTTGCTTAGATAGGCAGGCAATTGCCCACCAATCCAGTGCCCAGCTTGGAAGTGGGGATTGTGTGTGTACGTGGCCATACTGAAGCGATTCCATCACTTCCAGTTTACACCTGAAAGTGCCACATTACAATGGGGATTTTACCCAGTTTGAGTGGTAAAATGCCCGTTGTGATGCGGCGCTTCCAGGTGTAAACCAGAAGTGACGTGATCGTGTCGGCATGGCCACACACATGCAATCCCTGCCTCACCTCCTCCCCAAAAACCTCCCGCCAGAGCCGAGGGGGCCCCTGGCAACTCTAGTATTAGAGCAATTGCCCACCAATTAACCGGGCTGCCTGCTGCAACTCAACTGGTTGGTGGGCAGAAACAGGCCAGCTGTGGGGGGGATGGACCTCCGTGTGCGGTGTGCATGGTGCATGTGGTGTGATGACGTTACTTCCGGGTTTATCCTTGGCATCATGATGGGGATGCTCTAGCATTCTCCCCCCAGAACTCTATGATTTTGGAAGAATGTGCTAGAGCATTGTGTGCAATGCTGGCGATGCTGGGGTAAACCCAGAAGTGACATCATCACGTTGTGCGCACAGGTCACCTCCCCCAGCCCCACCGGTGATGCGGGGAGACCTGGCAACCTTTCTGTGCATCCCAGACTTTACAGGCAAGGCCACCCTGGCTCCAAGCCCTGAGGCATCAACTGTGTATAGCTTAGTTTCTTCCTTGCCAAACATTTTATTGCCTGAGGGAAGTGTGCCATGTTCTTTTCTCCTAGCCACAAGGTCAATGAGTCAAGGACATCCCTTGAGAAGGTCCTGTTCCAGTTCCATGAAGGCCCCAAGGCCCCAGGCTTATCAGGATGGAGAGCTCATTGTAGGCTCTTAAGGCCTGCTCTAGAATCTACCCTGTACATTAACTTTCTTGAGCCTTATTCTATTAGGCTTACTCTCTGTTCCTTTACAAGGGTCCTCCAGTATCGACGTGTTCAGGTCACAATGGACAGCACCACCCAGCACTAACAGGGCGGCATAAGGTCCTTTTGCTGTGCACAGAAGCCATTGCAGTCTGGGCCTGGCCATAACACATGGCTCCACTGTCACTACCATTCACAGGCACGAGTTACGTTCTCGTAGACTTTGTAAGTTATCACCCTGACGATTGTCGCAAGCTCACTATAGACTCTCGTCTCCAGTATCTAGTTCTAATCTGGGGCACCACACAAATGTATCTCTTGTGACTCAGCACAATTCAGTGTTTCCTCATGGTGTTCCCGAGCAGGGGTGAGCCTACTCTCCACGGGGGACACTTTCAAGTACTTGGCCAGCCCCCTTTTTCCCCTTGCTGACCAAGGTTCCGGTCAAGATCTGGTCGGTAAAGACAAGTGGCATCCTGGTAGCACCATCTGGCCCAGGAGATCCCAGTCCACGATTCTAATGCCCCTGACTCAAGGGAGTACTGTTCCTCCCCAAGATTTTTCTCACATTCCTTCCAAAATTAGCTGGCAGCATGGAGAATTCTATGTAATCTATAGTCAGATAGGGTGACTCAGGTGCTGCTGCACCCCATTAAGTTGTCCATGAGACATTTTTATTGAGGCCTAATGGAGACATTTGTCTCTGTAGGCTACTGGCAATGGTTTGTCCAGAGCTACTTCTTTCCTGTTGTCAATTTTGGCTACCTCGGCTACAATTCGGCCCTTCATGCTGAGTTGGACTGTCTTTCTGTGTTCTTTTTTCACACCCAGACTCACAGAACGTTTTTTTTATGGGGATATATCAACCTCTATCCCAGGGTATCTCCACCTGTTCCTCAGTGGAGCTTTCCCTTCATGTTGTCCTGACTCATGAAACACCGTTTGAGCCTTTGGCCACCTGGGGCCTCTCTTTGCTATAGCTATGGGACTGTCTGTCTGGTCATTATCACCTCGGCCAGTCATGTCAGATATTTAGTGGCTCTTTGTCGTTCCTCACCGTTTACTAAGTTTCACGCTGATAAGTACTGTTGAAACCCGAGCTTTCTTTTACACAAGGTATCGTTCTAACCATGTTATTGCCGACCCCTTCTTCCAATGCGGAGAGGGCTTTATACTTTTAAATGTATGGAGGGCCCTCCCTTCTTATCACAAAGAACCTTGTTTGCAGGGAAAACATTAATATGTTATTGTTGTAACGACCACCGTAAGAGTCACCGAGCCTCCCAGTAGACCCTGTCCAGGTGAATTACCTCAACCATTAAACTGTCTTATGAGAGAACATGCGTGGATGGCCTGGACATGAACTTGGCCCACTCCACAAGAGCTTACGCTGCCTCCGTCGTCTTTTCATCTAATATTGACTTCTGAGACATCTGCTCGGCGTCGTTATCGTCGACCCCTTCTACTTTCATTAAGCACTATGCGGTCGACGCCGGTTTATCTAGAGAGGCAGCAGTGGGACGTGCCGTCTTGCAATCATTGTTTTGGTGTCTGTCCCACACCCGCCATCCGGGTAACCGAGCTCGCTACTCTCCCAATGTGGGACTGCATAGAAGCCACGCAGATGAAAACAGAGTTTCACTTACCTGTAACTGTTGTTCATCTGGTGGATCTTCTATGCAGTAACACATTCCCTCCCTCCTTCCCCGCTGTGGGACCTCTCCGCAATCATGTGGTTATTGGTTCCATGGCGGCAGGTTGGAGAACTGGAGGGGAGAGTGCTCCCTTCCCCTGGGTCATGTGACTGCTGGCGGGAAGGCTGCATGCCCCAAGGAGAGGGGGAGCACTCTCACTTTCGATTTTGCTAGAAGCTGACAAATCTTATCCGTGGCTGGACTGCACAGGCGCAGGCACCATTATTCTTACTACTTGAGAGATGTTTGCAAGGATAGTGATGGTGTGAAAGTCATGAGAGAGCTAGGAAGATTTTTTTTTTAAATTAAGGTTCATTATGAGAGACATTAGGAGCATTTGTTGCTGCTGAGTCAAGATTTACCTGGATCTTCAAGCTTGCAATCTTGACGTGTTTCTGATCTGAACGCTGTCTGTCCTTGAAGGTAGCATGAGGGAGTAGGATCACTCTTCTGAATGGAGAAAATGCTTGGTCTCCTTCCTGCAGTCTTGGACTCATTTATGTTAATTCATGTATTTGTAATCTCAAGAGTCCCCATTGCAATACATTCTAAATGAGTTTGCTCTTGGAGAAAGTTTGGACATAACGAATACACATGGACTGCCTCCTACCCTATTTCCTAAGCCAAACTTTTCAGTATGCCCAGAGGAATGTCCTGCCTTGTCTTGTTGGGTCCAGCTTTGATGGATCCTGTGAGAGTCTTCCAGCCGTATGTTCTTGTGTTGTCCATTGGGAACATTTTACATTGGACTTCTTTGTTCATCAGTGGAATTTATGTCTGTAGCAGGAGGGTATATTTGTTGACACTTGTCACATTTGTATTTCTGACTGTGAGTTTGTAGTATGTGTATATTGATGGCTTTGGAATTGTAATTTGTGTTTTGTATTATATATTTTTCAGTAGTTTGAGCCTCCATGCTGCTTGTTTTGTTCTAGCTTTGCTGTTGTAGCATAGGTTTATTTTGGTTTATTACTTTTCAGAGGAATCCTTTGGCTAAGACTTTATGTAATCATATGCAGACTGGGAGAACATGCTCAAAGTTAGCACTGTAACTCGACAATCCCTCCAATTTACAAAATGATTACCCACATTTCTTACCTAAGCACAACAGGTTTTTAAGAGTTGTTGCATACTCTGATCATTAGAACGGGAGTAAGTAAATTAATATGTAGGGAAGTTTTCATGTGCAGATGGAACTTCATACATCATTTTCATAAATCAGTTCTCACTGAAGAAACAAGCTGTTTCTGAACACTATTCAGCTTAAAAACTAACTTTTCGGCAGTGAAAATTGCAGCAGTTTGCTGTTAAATGAGCAGATTTTTTTTTTTTATCAAGCCATGGTATATATTCCTGTTGCCCTTTTATCCCTTTTTATCCCCCTATAACTGGTGTTTTCTATACCCAGTCATTGAAAGAGGAAAGGAGAATGATGTAATGTGCTTCAGGTCCCCTTTGGGGAGAAAGGCAAGGTCTAAATGAAGTATTTTTTTAATGTTGCTATTGTTTTTATATTAACAATTGACTAACAGCAGAGTAGAATACCAGCCCCCCTCCCCCGGTCACCAATGGGGGATGCGGGGGTATAGTTGTTAACATAGAATACACGATTTTCTACAAAACCCTGATTAGATAACTAATGTGCTTTTTTGATGGCCTCTCTCTCTCTCTCTGCACCTATTCTCATATGTTTATCCCCCCCTTTTCCTAGTTATTAAGTTTTTACTTTCTAAGTTTTAACAGGGCCTGTCATTAAGCCCTCTAAGCACCTCCTGGTTTAAAGACCCTGATGTATGCTGAGGGTTCACGTACTGGCAATAGCTCTCACTGCTTTCACCGGCTGCTCTTGACTCAGTAGAAGGGGGGCTGTTACTTTTCCTGAATGCTTCCTTGTGTTGTTCATTTGGGGTTTGCCACAGAGAATTCAGTCATTTCAAAGGGCTTTAGAGATAAGACTGTCAAAATACACAGACAACAGTGTGAAGAATTGAAATGACAAGGCTGCAGAGGTAGTTTAAGCTTCAGTTTGTGTTGAGATTCATCTGTTGAAGTAACTATTGGTGCTCAGTAGAACAGAGAGTAAGCTGGCTACTTGCCAAATATATTTGTAAAAAAATAATAATCCAACTAGCCAGTCCTAGCTTCAGTGCTTTTATGCCGCTACAAAGATAAAAAAAATTAACACTCCTTTCTTGCCACAAATTCTCATAACCCATGAAAGTAACTATTTGTCATTAATTATAATTAATTTATTTATTACATTCTTACCCTGCTTGTTCTGCCAAGGAGCACAGGACAGAACACCTTTCCTCCCCTTCCAATTTTATTTTCATAAACAGCCTTTTTGGGGTAAGCAGACTCAACCAGGGAACTTTACAGCTAACTAGCAATTTGAACATGGTCCTGCCCAGTCTTGGTTCAACACTCTGTGCCACATGGTTCCCAACGGTCTAAACTCATGAGTCATTGTGAACCCACCAAATGTAGGGTTGCCTGCTTCAGGTTGGGAAATAACTGGAGATTTGGGGGAGGGGTTGAGCCTGAGGAGGGTGGGGTTTGGGGAGGGGAGGGACTTCAATGGGTATGGAGGGTATGGAGGATTCAGAGACACCTCCTGAATTTGGTGAGGGAGCTGTGGCAGACACAGGGGCAAGTCAAATGTCAGCTTGAGTTTCCCTTGTCGTAAGAGGAGAACTCAGGTGACCTATATGTAGGTGCCTACCCAAGCACAGAAAGGCATGGTTATGGCGAATAAAAGAAAGAAAAAAGCTGCACCATAAGAAAACTCAAACAACACTGCATTTTATGAACTCAAAAGTTGCCTCTGTAGGGTTTGATTTTGGTTAGTATTGGAGGTGACCGGGAGACTACCTAGGATCAATTGCAGTCTTCATTCAGACAGGTGTACAGATTATAGGATAAGAGTGTCCACCGCAACATATAAGAGAGCAGTATTTCATGCTTAATTGTTATCCCAACATTCAGAAGTCTTTGTCATACAACCAGTGGGCTGTGTGGCTCAAAGAGTATTCTGTGCTTATTGAGCTTACACAGTTTGTAATGAGCACAGAGACTTAATTACTTTCTTCCATCAACTGAAGCAAACCCTCCAGGTCAGGCTGAAAGCATATTGATGAAAAGTACAGGAAACCTCACAGACAAGCCACCCTGCAGTATTCTTCTCTTTGTAGTTACCCAAAAGAATTCTTTCTGTCTCTCTCTAGTTCATAATTTCAAACATAACAGGAGGAAAGGCATCTATTATGAACAAGGAGGTTACCTACGCACAAACCCCTTTTTGATAGTTGTTCCAAAAGCATACATGGTTATCACTACTGCTGATATTATTAATTAGAGCTGCCACTGAACTTAGCCTGAAGCGAAATGCAAGGTGAATTTGGACTAGGGTCTTGCTGAGCTGAAATATCTATAGGAATTTTGAGAAATGTCAGTAATGTCTACACAATAAGTAGCATTCCCCAGGAAAGGTGCACATATTTAACACTGGGTTTTGCCTAAAACAAAATTCAAGGCCAATTTTGAGGGGTCTGCTCCAATGAAACAGCTGTGAGAATTTTCAGAAAATTTGAAAGCTTTTCAGTAGGGTTAATATGATTTCTTAACAGTAAATCAGTATGATTTTCAGTAAGATTGCTATGATTTTTTTCATCCTTTCATATAAGGATTTAAATGCAATCATGTACAGTGCAATCATGTACAGAGTTACACCCTTCTAAATTCATTGAAGTTTATGATGGGTTATGCTAGGTGTAACCAAATCATGGATATGGGCATGCTTTTCATAACAATATGGGTCAAATACTAATAAAATTGGAGCAGGGATTTGATGTCTGAACCCATGAATTTAAGTTGCATGGCTTCATTTTCAAACAAAACTTCCACTGCAATAAAGCTTTCAAACACAAACCATCAGCAGTAAACTATTAAACTCTAAAATGTGGCAAATGTGATAACAATAGGTGAGTGGGGCCATTTATGCATGGCTGTTTCCTCATGGTAACCCCACCAACTACTTTGGGGCTTTGCCTTGATTAAGCATGCATTTTTTGACCATCAGAGGTCACCTCACTCTCTCCTTGCTTTTCTGCGCATTTTGCCTGCATTTTCTGGTTTTGTGTTTAGCCAGCATCCATAAAACCCTTGCAAAATTTATGGAAACATGCAGGGAGGGTGAGGTGACCTCAGGTGATCAGGAAATGCATACATAATCAAGGCAAAGTAGTCGGTGGGGTGATCGCAAGGAAACAACCATGTATAAATGGCCTGGGAAAGCAGGTAGACTGATATTTTAATACTTGCTCACCTGCTAAAGTGTCTGAAACTTCTATGGGTACTTCTGTCGAATAGTTAGTAAGTACTAAAGTATAGTTAAGGTAAAGGTCCCCTGTGCAAGCACCGGGTCATTCCTGACCCATGGGGGGACGTCACATCCTGACGTTTTCTAGGCAGACTTTTGTTTTACGGGGTGGTTTGCCAGTGCCTTCCCCAGTCATCTTCCCTTTATCCCCAGCAAGCTGGGTATTCATTCTACCGACCTCAGAAGGATGGAAGGCTGAGTCGACCTTGAGCCGGCTACCTGAAACCAACTTCCGTAGGGATCGAACTCAGGTTGTGAGCAGAGCTTTTCGACTGCAGCTTACCACTCTGGGCCACGGGGCTATTACTAAAGTATAAGGGAGGGAGAAACAGTAGCTACACACTGCATTGCTACAGTCATTTCTAGAAAAAACAGTGGTTTAATTCTGTTACGGGACAGAGCAAGGGGCTGGTCTGGGAGATCTCCGGATGCATCTGTCCTTGACATGTTTCAGTCTGGCTTTAGGACTAGTTTTGGAACTGAGGTGGTCTTGGTTGCTCTGGTGGATGTTCTCCATTTATAAAAATGCACAGAGGCAATGCTCCTTATTGATGTTTCTTGATCTGTATGTGTTTTCCCCTCACTGTGGATCATTCACTCTTACAAAGGTGCTTTGACAAGGAGGGCTGGGCTTTTAGTAATGGCCCTCCAATGGTTTAAGTCATATCTGCCTGAGATATGCTATTGGGCCACTTAAACATCTGTTCAAGAACTGGAATATGGAGGGCCTCAAGACTCAGTTCTTACTATCAGGACTCCAGTTTGGTTCATATTTCTCTCCCCCCATTTTGATGTGCAAAGTAACAAGGTTCCAGAAAGAAAAATGAAACAAGTCTAATACTGGACTTTCAGAACATTAGTCAAGGCTTTTCACTGAATAATAATTCATGATCAGTGGTCCTTAGCCAAAAAAGAGATCCTTTACACCCCCATTTCCATTCCCCACAACAACATAATCAACACTGTTTGAATTGCCTGCCAAAATGCATTTCCCTCAGACCAAGAATGCCCCTCCAAGCACATCGCCTTTATGCTTGGATATTTCCCCTCTTTTATCTTAGTGAGAAGTTTTCCCAGGACTTTAAAATGCCTTTCTCCTCTTCAGCCAGTGAGGTAACTTCCCTCAATTCCTCTCTCTTTGCAAGCCTGGAAATAAAAGACTCTTTTATTTTGACTCAAGTCCTATAACTGGAGCTAGAATCAGTCCCCAAATCAAGGTTTTGCCTGCCCAGAATCACAAGTGTCTTGTAAGTGATGAAGTCCTGATTCTGGTCACTGATCACTTCCTCTGCTTTCTTTTTTCTTTGGTTTACTTGGGTGCTGGATACTCAGGCCCTATTTCAAGACTCAAATTCCCTGGTTTGACCTGATGAACATTTGTTTTAGCCTCTTGCTCTCTCTCTTTTCTCTTGCTTTCCTCCTTGAATGCGCTACATTATACAATGTGTGAATGCTTGGAATATTTGGCTCCTTTTAGCAGCTTTTCTAGTGTTGGATACTATATTGAATGTTTGATATTATGTTGACTGCTTGAATTTGCTAATTCTCCAGTCCAACTGTTTGTCTTATTCCCCTCAATAAATTTTATTTCTGAAATCACTGTTCAGATTTTCAGTTCTTTTCCTGAGCTTTAAGTGCACCTTGCTACTTTTCCTTATAGCCTCTGTATTGAGTCATTGCCCAAGCCAGGGATACTCTTTTCACCAGATGTAGAATTTAGCTAAGAAGATAATGGCAGTATAGGGAAGGTAGCTTCCTTACACTCTGTTTAAGTGTGAATTTCGGTTTAAATTGGAAAGTGGGCCATATTTACATTGCATTAGTCTTATTTTAAGGCAACAGTATGGGGTACTTATTTGCTTCAGGGCTCAATTCAAGATGTAGATTTCCCCCCCCCCCCATCTATATATCTAAACACAACTTGTATGAACCCATTCTCCTATTATGGCCCTTTTGGCCATTCCTACTCTCCATTCTCTACCTTTTGTGCCAGAAAAGGGTGTGGTAGGAGTCAATCAAATCAAAGCAGTTTTGAAGTCTGTTCTGTGTCAGCCCATTACCAGGGTTTTTCAGCTGCTGATTCTGTCCTGTGAAACAGTCTACCAGAGATGGTCTGTAAAGCACCAATGTTGATGGTTTGCCCTAGGGACTACAAGACCTAGGGTCTAGAAGATGCATCGTTAAATTGTGGAACTCCCTGCCCCAGGATGTGGTGGTGGCTGCCAACTTGGAAGGCTGTAAGAGGGGAGTGGACATGTTCATGGAGGATAGGGCCATCCATGGCTACTAGTCAAAATGAATACTAGTCATGATGCATACCTACGGTATTCTCTCTAGTATCAGAGGAGCATGCCTATTATATTAGGTGCTGTGGAACACATGAAGAATAATGCTGCTGCAGTCATCTTGCTTGTGGGCTTTGTAGAAGCACCTGGTTGGCCAATGTGTGAACAGACTGGTGGACCTGATGGGCCTTGGTCTGATCCAGCATGGCTTTTCTTATGTTCTTAAGACCATTTTCTTTCCATGGGCTTCCCTTCCTCCAGAAAGTTTAAGTTGGGCACCTACTGATTTTTATTTTTTCTGATGGGCAATTCAGTGTGTCACAGTGCATAGTGAGCCAATGTGCTGTAGTAAATAGAGTGATGGACTAGGATCCTGGGAGACCCATGTTCAAATCCCTACTTCTACCATGAAAGCTTGCTGAGTGATCTTGGACCCACAGCAAATTCTCAGTCTTGCCTACCTCACAAGGTTGTTGTTGTGAGATAATGGAGGAGGGAGAATGATATTCTAAGCTGCTTTGAGTCCCAACTGGGGAGAAAAGCAAAATATAAATAAACAAGTGGGACCTGCAAGGATTTGCGAGAGGCATCTCATTCCTATTTTCTCCCACTATTTCCTCTTTCCCTTTCCTGAAAACCCCCAGAGCCCCTTCCTCTTTCCTGCTTCCTTCTCTCCTTCTAGAGTTGCCAATGTTTTGGTGGGGACTGGAGATCTTATGGAATCACCACAGAACTGCCAACTACAGAGATCAGTTCCCCCTTAGGGTTGCCAGATCCAGGCAACCCTATCTCCTTTCAACCCAACACCCAACCTATTTTTATCTGCTTCTCTGTCTTAAGCTTTCCCTCTCCCCCACCCCTCCCCTGCAGCCTGTACCTAGGAAAACTGTGGCCCAGCAGTGTGGTGCTGACCACTGGGCCAGGCCCACTTGCATGTTAGGGAACCCTCAAGGGCTTGTGTGGTAGTACCACACTGTCCCCTGTATCCCCCCCAACTATTTCTTCTTTCTCTCCTCCTGGCAACCTTTATATCTTCTCCTCTTTCTCTGCCTCATTCTCTCCTTCTCAGCCATTCACCAACCAATGTTTTATCTGCCTCCCATCTTCAGCTATATTTATTATTGATTTTCTTCATTTATCCCCCACTTTTCTCCACAGTGGGGACCAAAGCAGCTTACAATATTCTCTTACTTTTAACCCTGTGAGGTAGGTTAGGCTGAAAGTACGTGACTGGCCCAAATCACCCAGTGAGCTTCCACAGCCATATGGGAATTCAAACCTGGGTCTCCCAGACCCTACTCTGCAGATCTTACCCCCTCACCACACTGGCTTTCATAGGATGGCTGCTGTTGAGCAGTAGCAAGCAGCCAGGCCTAGTTTTTTTCATGCCAGTCGAGTGGTATTGAGTCACCCAGAGGTTGCTGCCTAGGGTTGTCAACCTCCATGTGGGAGCTGGAGATCTTCCAGAATTACAACTGAACTCCAGAAAATGGAGTTTGGTCCACCAGGAGAAAATGGCTGCTTTGGAGGGTGGACTCCTGCTGTGTCCTCTTCCCTTTCCAAACCGTACCTCGGACTTCACCACAAAATCTACAGGAATTTCCCAACCTGGAGCTGTCAACCCTAGGCCTAGCCCCAGTGAGTTTTCTCTCAAAGACCAAAATTGGCCTGGAAAGGTCCCTGTCCCCCTGTCTTTTACTCACAGAAAATTAAGCATGGAATGCTGTGGTTGCCTGGCATCAGCCACTGAAGGAACCCATTGCTTAAAGCTTCAGGCGCTCCTTTTATCATTTTTTTTTTGCCTTTTAAACCCACCCAATGTATATATTTTTTTTAAGATTCCACATTTTTCTGCAAGCCTGGGGCATTGTTCAGGTTTGTAGAAAGATCTGTCTTGCCCGTTCACAGCTCTAGTCACCGGATTCAAGTATCCAAAAAATGATAAGCAAATGTATGGATTAACTTATTTTCAACTTCTTGTTCTGTCTTCTCATTTTGTATTGTGATTTTAATTGTGTTTGCTTGACCTTGTTATCTTCTTTGTCAGCTGCCTTGGGCTGAATAGGAAAGGCAGGCAGAATGTAAAAGAAAGAAAGAAACTAACAGTTAAGTAAAAGTGTTGTTTTTTAAAACTAGAAAATGCTGGTTTTTCACTGTCCCATTGTGTGATATTCTTAGGTTCTGTCTTTCCTTGGACAAGTGTGACTGCTGACTCATAAAAGTGCTTTGTTTAGAACAGATTCTTGTGCCTCTTAATCAGTGAGGAATACAATCAGAGCTTGCAGAACTGTATGGGGTAATTTCATTAAAATAATTACACATGCAAGAGGTTAAAGGAAAGGTGGATAGGAAAGAAGGTAGCAAATCAACACCTGCCTGATGACAAACTAATGCTGATTTTCACTAAAGGGGGGAAAAGAAGAAGAAGATTGCTTTGATTGTTTTGAGAGTTTAGTTTATTTTGTTATGATTGTCTCCAGTGCTATTAGCTTTTCCAGATTCTCCCATATATTCTGAAATCAGAAATGGAACGTCAGGGCCTTTTCATCTTTGGTCAGCAGTTTGTAAAGTACAGAGCATTTTCAAGTAGAAAGCACTGGGAACTCCAGAGAGTATTTGTTTCCTTTTGGACAAATAATAATAGTAAAACAACAGCAAGGGTCTCATCCATCAAAGCAAATATGCGAGTTTCCCCACTTCCTTTAGGAAGTTGGCCACAGGCTGGACTGCCTGGTGTTCCTGAAATCTCAGGTGCAAAACAGATGTGTCGATTTGTGTCAAAAGCTTGCCATTTGCAACACATAGCAGCATGGCCTGGCCTGTTGCTGCCATGTGTGAAGCAGAATGAAAGGCTTTCGCTAATGAGAAACACATGATGCACTGAGGTTTGAACAGAAGCCTGCCTTTGTAAGGAAAGACAATGCTAGAGTAAAGCAAAACACAATTAATCAGGACATATGGCAGTTGGTGAAGCGCACTTCCTAAGTGGTTAAATGGCTGCACAGTGCTAATCCCTTGAAAAAGGATAAGCTCCACCTAGAACCTGGCAAAAAGCATATCTATACTTTTAAACAAACAAACAATCTTGTTGCTTAAGGGCTATAGACATTTAAATGCTAATTGGGCTTTGTAATGATGCCCTGGAGACTATGCACTATAGTCATTTTCTTGAGGACGCAGCATTGCAAACTTAGTTTCTTCAACATGTTTCCTTAGAAACTGGAACAGCGTGTCGTTTGATGATACTTAATAATATCATATCCTGTTTGGGTGACTAAAGATGCTGAATCCGAGACATACATTTTGCATAAAAGCACTAGCTGATTGTATGCTCCTCCTGCCTCTATTCAGGGAGATGTTTCTGGACAAAATGTTATCTGACTTGGAATGTCTTCTTATCATCAGATCTCTAATGACTTCATCAGAAGAACAATGCCACAATTACTGAAACAAGCAGCTAAAATTGCTAGCAAACTCTGAGTCAGTTCTCAAAACTGCTCCCATGCAACTTCTGAACCACTATACATAATATCATAGTGCTGATTTAAGTCTTTGCTCTCCATCTTTACACGAACTTTTGAGTACAGAATATTGTATGTTATTTATTTTGTAAGTACCCATCCCAATCCAGCAAGCTGCATATGGAAACAGGCTTCCATTATAAATCCTTTTCTGGGTATACAAAAAAGTCCTGGGAGGGAACGTCTCTTTTCTGAATTGGGACTATACACATAGTGCTAACTGCAGTGCTGATTACCTCCTGGAGGGGAGGTATTGGCCTTTTATGCATGGGTTGGATCTCCCTGGTTGGACCTTGGTTTCTTTGCACATTAATGTAACCCAATTTGGAGGGAACTGTATGCATTGGCTTGAATGATCAGGGATGAAACTGTGTGCTAATCGAGCCATGAATACAGAAAAGCAGCCTTTCAAGCTCAGATCAAGTCCCACCCCTTTAAATGCTGCACTGTAATTGGCTTACTTTGCAGTGCTCACCGTGAGAGATTTCTTTCCCCAACTGACGCTTAAAAAAGCATTTTAAGAACAAAAAACAAGAAACAAAGCAATCTGAAAGAAGGGGGGGAATCCAAGCCTTGTTTTTTAAAAGACTTTCTTTTGCTCAGAAAGAGTTCCGAGGGAGCAGGAAGCAGAAAGCACTTGAATCCCCCCCTCTTAACACATTGCTTCGTGACTGGCTGTGAGAGAAGCCAATCTTCTGTGTTTCCCCCTGTTTAGTCATCTGCATGCTGCTTTGAACCAGACTGAGCTCAGGAGAGAGGGAAAAGTCGGATTAACAGAGGAACGGGAAGACCCAGGTTGGTTTTGCGTCGAAACAGCATCGAGCTACCAAGGAATGCATACTGAAAAGTTAGCTCCTGGCTGAAACAGGGAATAAAGGAGATTACAGCGACCATGCATATATGACCACTGCATCTCTGTCACCCCATCTCCTTTTCCATTGTCACCATTTGTTCAGCATGGTGAAATTGTGCACATCTTTGGCTCCAACCCTCTACTTACCATGAGGGTCTGTAGATCTGGACCACCCTACTTCATAGGTAAAGCCCCTACCTTTTCTCTACATGTTACAGTTGTGACATGTAATACATTAATATTCAATAACAAAACACATCATTGAAAAGTTCGACTAGAAAAACAGCTTTTTTTACATCAGCATCATGTCAAGACATTTGGCTGGTTTGTACGGAGTTCTATCTGTCTAAAAAATACAGTATGTGGTGCTAGATTTACATTTTTGTAGTGTTTTATCAAAGCACACATGCCATATAAGGGAAGTGCATCAATGATATGCTGAGCTGCAGACTGTCTTGCAGCTTCAGGAAAATACCGTAATAATGCCTGAAAAATATCGGCTACAAGCATGAAACTAAGATTGTACATTTTCAGAAAAAAAAAAAAAGCTGCTAATCTTCCAATTTAAATGATATTTACTCACCAGAATAAAACTTAGGGCCAGTTCTTACACCTTGGGTTGGGATCTGCTTCCAATAATTCCTCTCCTATACCACACTGTAGGACAGTAATTATTGGCCTGGATCATGCCAATACCACTCCTCCTCCACAGGCTGGTGACATTGGGGTGGGGGGAAAACCCAGTGTGGGGTAGATGAGAATATTGGACCAGGACCAGAGGGACTTTGGCTCAAATCTCCCCCTCTGTCATGAAGATCATTGCTTATAAGATCATATAGACATTGGTCCTTAGTAATCAGGAATAACTAAGCAGTTCTTGTAGTAGGAGAGATATTCCACATGGTCATGAAACTTTCAGGTAGCCCTGCTGCATGGGTGTGAGGACACATTTGAGAATCGCTGTATTGCTGATCATTCACTTAAGTCACAACTGCACTAGCAGAACTGACTTACTGCTACATTTCACATTTCTCTGATGGGGAAGCAGAGCAGAAATCTCTCTTTGCCTCACTTGTCGGGAGAATCCCATCACACCCCTTTATTTGTCGTGTTTGGCTGACATAGAGTTCATTGAATGAAGTATAAAGTGGAAGGAAGGGGATCAGCACAGAAATGTCTCCATATTCCTTCTCAGCATTACCAAACCACATCTCTATCAGAGAAGAAGGGTTGTTAACTGCATTTCCTATTTGGAGGAAAATTCAGCACAAACAACTAGCAATGTTAAAATTCAGCTTTTTCCCCATAAGCAGTTTCTTTCTGCTGTTGGGTCCTAGAAAGTATGTTATGTGACCCACAGAGACAAGGCCCTTTTGGTGGGAGAATGCTCTTGTCACAGCTGTTTGCCTGGTGTCTAGCTTAGACAGCTTTTGGTGAAACTCTGTTCAGTTGCATGCAGTTGCTTGGATCCACCAGAGCACACAGACCGAAGGATTTCCCCCCAGAGAGCATGACTTTCTCACCTGACCCCTCCTGCTGTAGCTAAAAATGCCCTCTGTCCTTTGGAGCAGAATTCTGGAGAACATTTTGGGCTGCAGAAGAATGGGAAATACGAGGAAGTTATACCGTACTGTGTGGGCAAAAATCCCCCTGTCTGCAGAAATGCTCTGGGGGATCCAATCCAAAATTTGGTTTGTGTCACTTTCCTCTCCTGTTCTTATGACAGTTTTTTTTAACTTGGTAATTGTTCCAGCATTTTCTGGTATGAAATATTTTAGTGATGTCTTAAGGTGCTATTTTGTGGATCCTTTAAATTAACCTTTTTTTGTATTAATGTTGAAAGCTGCACCGGAAGCTATAGCTGAGAATGGTAAGACCAAAAACAAAAGCTTTGAATAAATAACCAGGAGTTTGGATGGGGTGCGCAAATGAAGTCAAGACAAAAGGAATTTTAATGTTCAAGCAGCAACAAGGGTAAATAAATGAAAAGTGTTGGGTTATGGTATCGTTCATATTAAAAAAAAAAAAAAAAAAAAAAACCTTTGTCCTCCTAGGACATGGTCACCTGTACATTACTAAACAATGCCCCCAAAGTACAGTCAGGCACTATTTACATTTTGCTTTCTGTAAACAAAAGAGCATCCTTGGTACAAAAGAACCCCAGAAATGTATGCATTTTGCTATCAGCATAATACAAACAAACATGAGTTTATTAAAAAACAACAACACTCTGATACAGGGAATCATTTCAAGGGTTCTGGAGAGATACAGCCATGTACAGAGCCTCTCCCAGCATCCTCCTGGGATGGCTGAAGAAACCACAGCAGCGACTGCAGAGGCCCTTAAAGGTAAATGCATTGTCTGCACATGCACAGACAACTTTTTTATTGGGGGGGGGGAGAGAATTTAATCCCCTGCTGTATTTTTTAATTATGTCAGATTTTTCTGCAAACCTGGGGTGTACCCTAAGTTTGCAGAAATATCTGTTTTGGGTAAGTGTGGCCCTGATCCACGGATTCAGATATCCACAGATAGGGGGGCACACTTGGGGAAAAATATATAGGAACCATATTGGTGTGAGTTATTTAATATACTCAAAGATAGGGAAGGATCTATGAAAAAGAAACATTTTGCCTCAAGTCAAACTGTTCCCAAGCTCTGAATGTTTTAATACTGTGCAACACAATGATGTCTGCTACCATAGATATTTGTGGGAATAATTCTACTCCAACATACACTGAAAGTTGGTTTGGAGTAGAAACATACCCCATATGCGACATGTGAAAGTTGTTTTTACAGGGTTTAGACAATTAGGGCTGTTGAAAAAAAAAATCTGGTAAAATTTGGATTCTGCATAATTCGGCCCATTTTGATTCGGAAAATGCCGGAGTCCGAACTCCCCTGATTCGGATCCATGGAATTTGGCACCAAGTTCCGAGTTCGGGGAAAATTTTGGCCGAATAAAGCCATTAAAAACACATTCGCGCCTTTCTGCAGCTCTGGGGGGCATTTTTGGAGGTAGAGGTCCCAAAATTTCAGTGTAGCTTGAGGGGACCCTTCTTGCAAGAACCCCTAAGTTTTGTAAAGATTGGGTCAGGGGGTCCCGAGATATGGGGCCCGGAAGGGGTCCCCCATCTTCCCATTGGAATAAAGCCATTAAAAGGGATGTACTAAAACGAATGACAAGTCAGCCCATTGGAAGCCTATTGAAGATAATGGGAGAGGGGAATGTCAGTTGACTTGCATTGACTCCACTGAAATACATTACAGGGGATGTACTAAAACGAATGACAGGCTAGCCCATTCGAAACAACAGGAGCGGCTGCACAGCCCATTGGAAACAATAGGAACCAGCCAGAGAGAGACTCACTGACCCACAGTTAACTCCACACGAAGTTGGCAACCGGTGAAAACAGTAGAAAGCACAGTCCCACACAGAGGCAATCAAGCCCACCCTCCAGCAGAACAGGTAAACCCACCCCCCTTTGGCTTCCCCCCCTCTCTAACACACACACACACACGCTCACACACACACAGAGAGAATCTCCCCCCCACACACATACATACACACAGGGAAAAAATTATAGAGAAAAGCCCCCAAATGGGTCTTACTGTGGATGTCTTCTTCTCTTCCATCAGGAGCAGGGACTGGGAGGACTCAGGAGTAATCCAAAATGATTCTAGCAGACTCACACACACATACTCTCTGGCACGGGAGGTTTTGCCTTTGATTTGCCACTCTCTAGATGCACATTAAGGATTGCCTGCTCCCATTCATTCCAATGGGTGGATGGGGGGGACCCCATAACTCGGGATTAATTGCATTTTAGTCAGACCCCCGGGCCAGGGTAATGGTACGGCCCAACTGCCGAGGCAACCACCAGACCAGACCCCCAGGCTGGGGTAATGGTACGGCTCAACTCGAATGTGTTTTTAAAGGCTGTAATGGGCAGATGGGTGGGGGCCCCCTTCCGGGCCCCATAACTTGGGACCCCCTGCCCCAATCATCACCAAACTTGGGGGTTCTTGGAAGAAGGGTCACCTCAAGCTACGCTGAATATTTGGGGCCTCTACCTCCAAAAATGCCCCCCCCCCGAGCTGCGGAAAAGCTCGAATGTGTTTTTAATGCCTTTATGGTTATGCTGCTGATTTGGAGCCCCTGAATTTGCTGAATTTATTCAGCGATCGCCCCTAACTCACCGAATTTGGCTCGTTGTTTTCCCGCCTTTTTTGAATGCGGTTCCATCCGAACTAGAAACCACCGAATCGGGGAAAATTCGGCTGTTTTTCGGTTCAGGACGAACCGAATCGACAGCCCTATAGACAATTACATCCTTCTAGGTCCATTGAAGTCAATGGGCTTGGAAGAACATAACTTTGCTTAGGCTGGTCCTGTACATTACTCCTTAGTTCCAAAAGTCTCATAAAAGCCTTGCCATGTGCTACCACTGAAAGTGACAAAGATGCAGGAAGGGCTCAGTACTATTTGGATCTTTCTTGGTGATAGTGACAGTTTTATTCTTTCTCAGCTGTCCTTTTTAAGGTATGAAAGTAACCTGTTGAACATTACCTCCTTTCTGAAATGGTCACCCAAGGTCCCATTGTTTTTTCTCAGATGGCTGGCATTGTGAAAGACTGAGCAGTAAGCTCACAAGCCTTTTGTAAATTATCAGAACATGTGCAGCCTTTTCCCCTCTCTTTTTCTTTTCTTTTGCCCCTGTGCATAAAACAGACACAACTATTACTGTTTGTTGTACAAATGAGATTTTCTATGCCTCGCATAAATTCTTTATCTAATATGTTGTTGTTGTTGTTTTTTGCAGGAAATCAATATGAACACTGATGACAAAATATTGTGAGATATTCCTTACCAGGCGTTTTGCAAATTAGGCTTCACGGGGGGGGGGATTCCCCCCCATGTCTTTTAATATATTATAGCTTATCATTTCTGTATACAAATATGATTCTGTTGTAATTTAGAACTATGCATCTCCCTCCCTTTCCCCACTCTTCAACATGTCATCTTTGTTCAAAGAATATCCTTTTGACTCTCACTTGGATGTTCCTTACCTTGGATTCTGCTATTCATCCCATTTTTCCAGCAAATGCTACAAAAGAAGTGGCACATAGAGTATTATACATTCTGGTCCTGTTCAAGTATTAATGCTATGGCAAAGAAAAGTTAAAGCATTCATGAATTTAAATATTTTTCATATAAACTATGTAAATATAATGATTAACAATCAGCTGCATTCACTATTCAAGACATGCGATGTAGCTTTTTTCCTAATTATACTCTCTACTGTAGGAGGATGTGACTGCAGAGGGAAATTAAACTATTTGTATTTATTCAGTGTTGTTTTATGGCATTAAGTAGAAACTCAGTTTTTGCCACTGAGTGCAGGAATGCACAATAACCTTAAAAATGATTACAGCTCCCAGAATTTCTGCTCTGTGATGGCAGATCAGCTAATTTTATGTCAGCAGTCATTTTGACTTTTCCACTCACCATAATCTCATTGTTGATGGACCAATTTAAACATTGATGAAAATTACTATATAATGTCAAATTTATACACACAAACACCAGGGATCCTTAGGTCCCTGAAAAGCCAATGGCTCAGCAAACAATTTTCTTTGTCTTTCCTTATACATGCTATCTCTACATTTAAAATAAGCCAATCCTATGATATACTGTGCAGTTAATAACTGTGAGGATGGACTCCCACTGCCATAAACTTAGTTCAGATGCTTACCTGGAGCAAAGATTCTATTCTAGTGGTAGAATAGTAGGTGGGCAAATCTCCTTCATTTACACCTGTAATGTAATGCAGATGTTCGTATGCCTCAGGTTGTGAATCATGCCACAAGTATGAGAAAAATTATGATGCACTTTGAGTCTTTGCACGTACAGGCTACAGGCAAAGGAACTTCAGCCAAGGCAAGCATCTGACCCGGGTTCCAAGCTGACCCCTGCTCTTAATAGCTGGGAAGAAAAAGCTATCCCGCTAGAAGCTTGTTAGTTGCAACCACACTTGGTCAGCTGCCTGCCCAATGCCGGCAGCGCAGTGTGACTCCTTGATCAATTCCTCTGCCATAAGCTTCACCATAATGGGCACTTGTCCCCAGACCAATCCTTCCCATTCACCCTTCTGTGCTCTGTTTTGTCTTGGGCACGTGGTATGTCAGTTCACAGCATTAGTGTGACACTTCAGACTGTGACATTGTTGTGGGCTCAGCAGCCCTGCTGCTGGCGCAGCAAATCATACCACTGGCCCATAAAATCACTCAAGTGGACACCTCATTTTGTAAAACACAGCACCGAGGAAGCATAATTCTTCCAAAGCAATGCCTGTGCTCAAAAACACGTGCACACACATAATTTGCATGTAAGAGATCGTTATCATGGCTGATCTTACTTTTTTTTTTTAATTCCAGCATCACTCAAACATTCCCAGTAAACGTCCCAGCTCTCCAAATTATGTGGCAGTATTGTGATCAGGCTTTCATGAAAGTTCATTACTGATCAGAGCAATCAGCTGTGTGCTTCATTTACTTAATTGTGCAATAATGGTTTAAAATTTGCTTTACCTATATACAATACTGCAAAGTAGCCTCGGGGGATAATTGCAGATTAATTAATAAATGGAGCCATTCATGGCTTTTTATAAGTTCATTTGGGTTGCTTTCACCAGGGTTCCAAACACACAACAGGAACCTTCACTACTGGTAAAAGAAGATAAACCTTATTTCCCAAGATATGTTCTCTCACCAGGATGTTACGTAGATAACATTTAGATAAGAGTTCCTACCAGAATGATGCTTGCTCCTCATTAATGATGTACATGTTGACCTATCTCTAAAGTTTTTTCCCCTTTTACCATTTACCTCTATCTCCATGCTTGATGAAAGTTTAAATTATCTATATGTGACTAGTCAAATAATCTGTATTTGTTTGCATGCCATTTGTATATCCCTTCCTCCAAAGAAGCCGAGGTAGCATGCGAGGGATTATTCCATTTTATCTTCATATCAACCCTTTGAAATAAATTAGGCAGAGAATAGTGACATATGTAGCATAACCAACTGTGCATCATAGCTGCGTGGAGATTTAAACTCAAGTCTCTCTGGTCTGAGAAGGCTTTAGAAGGGGGTTAGACAGATTAATGGAGAAGAGGTCCATCACTACTGGTCATGACCAGCAAAGGGAACCTCTTTAGACAGAGGCACCAAACCTGTGAATACCAGTGCTAGGAGCCTGCATAGGCCTCTTATGGCCCTCCAGGGCAACTTGTTGGCTGCTGCATGAAACAGGGTGCTGGACTAGACAAACCACTGGTCTGATCCAACAAGGCGTTCTTATGTTGCTGTGTTCTTGTGTTGGTGCTTGTTTATCACTCTATCTACTGCTAAAACCCAAAACAACACAAATCAAAATAACAGGTGACTATCAAAAGCAGATTGAGATATAAACAGTGAAAGAAAGTAGAATTCAAAGGAGGAGGGGGGTCGGAATTTTAGGTGACCAGTCAGCCAACCTCCATTAAAAATATTTCAGGTACAGTATTTTTACTCAATGACTTGATTCAAAGGTCAGCACATGTATTGACTCAGCTCTCACGAATACTGAACTCATAGTCAAGAACCAGACAGACACAGATTTTTTAAGAAGATGATTTAAAACTGGAAACAGGAATAACACGCTTGACAGGAAACTGGAGAGACAGAGAGATTCAGACAGGAACAGGAAGTGGGCTGTTGCTCTTTAGAGATTCAGATAACTGTATCGCAACAGGAGGGTGGGCATTTAGACAGATGTGTAATGAAAAAGGCTGTTGAAAAGAGCAGATGCAACAAAGATATAAATATATAACACAGTGTGTTCTTCAGATGTACTGCCAGCTGGTCTTCACAGCTGAACTGTCGGACAGGCATACTGACAAATTAAATACTGGGCCAAACTGTCAATCTTGCACATCCTTGCCCACTCCTTACCTCTTTGCAAGCACTTGGTGCTCCAGGTGGGGAAATTAAGAAAGCATCTGGAGGCCAGTTGCCTCTGATAGAAGGCTTCCTGTTTCGGGCATTTGTCTGAAGGGAGTTTTGTTCATTGTTGTAATATGGACTAGGACAAGGTGGAGGAGGTGACAGAGTGCTCTCTCTCTCTCTCTCTCTCTCTCTCTCTCTGTGTGTGTGTGTGTGTGTGCATGTGATGTTTGTCCTATCCCAAGATGTCCTACAACAGACTCAGAAATACATAGTAGCCAGATTCACTTATTCCTATGATCTATGGCTGCCAACTCCTGAAGTAAACAAACAAAATCTGGTACCAGGATCTTAGAATGCAGGTCACAAAGAATGGAGGTGGGGCCAGTGGGTGGAGCCTAGCAGCTTTTAATCAGTATATTAACTTAGGAGATATAGCTTTAAAAAGCACTGAAGCAGGAAAGGTGAGCCAATGTTATACACTAGCTACAGTGTTGAAGTCTGGCCAGAGAAAACTGGTTTCAAAACTCTGCTCCATTATGAAACTCACTGAGTGACTTTAGGCAGTAGATTACCACTGACAGGATTTTACCAGCCTTCTGTCCAACGCACATTCACCACTCATGGTGTTCTGGGGAGGGGGGTATTTGTTCTCCAGGAGCCATGTTTTTGGGAGCCCTCAGCAAGATGGAGGAGGTGGAAAAGTCCCATTCTGCTGGTAGAAATCCCTTCCACAGGATACAAAACATTATTTCACAGTCTAATATACCTCACCGAATGTTGTAAAGCTAAAATGAAATGAGCAAATTCCTGTACACATTGTCCTGAGATCCTTAGAAGAAGACTGGTAGATAGACAGGTCAGACAAGGCTTTTCTGGCAATTGGGCTATAAGAAAAAAAAAATCCTGTTCATTTCTTGGGGGAAGGAAGGTAATTCAGAAACTCTACAACACTTGTGCCTGGATTGTAATGGATGCAAGCAGAGTCAAAGCACAAAAGTCAATGACAATCTTTATTAAAGGATGACATTGGGCCAAAGCCATAGAATTGATGTTGGAGTAAGAAATGTGTTGGTTGCACACACACACACACACACACACACACACACACACACACACACACACATGATTCTCTTTATATAATGATGCATCAGCCTCAGTGATTATGCTGCAAATATAGGATAAAACAGAAGAGAAAGAAAAATGTGTGGGATTAGGCCATAAAAAAGACCAATAGTGGTGCTACAAAACCACTGATAGTTTCATTAAATGGATATAAAACATTTTATCATTAGGGGGGAAAGCCTTAAAGATTTTTTCCCCCTCTCTTTCTTTGTTATGGGCAAGACTTTTTGCTTAGAGAAACTACACTGATTTTCGTGAGTGCAAATTCACTAATTGTATTCCAAGGACAGACCTTCCAAAGCAATGATGCTCGTTGAGTGATGAAGAACAAAAACAAACTATTATGATAAATAGGAACAGGCATTCAGAAATTCACTAATGAGGATGCAACCTGAATAATGTGAATTAAATGCTCTGGATACTAATAGAATTATTTCCAACATTTGGAAATGATCAGGAAATTTCTGATCTGACTGTTACTCTGGTGCCTTGATATCTAGTTTCATTTCAGCAGAAAGCAGGGGCGGGGTGGCAATGAAGGGAAATAATGATTCAGCAGATATGTGACTAACATGGATGTCATCCAATCAGAACCGTTAGCTGATCTTTATAACAAACAGGGTCCTCTCATAGGCCAAAAATGCATGTTCCCTTAACCCACTTTATTCCTCGTTTCAGCCAGGATCAAATTTACCCAGGCTTGGGGGGAAACTATACGCATTACCTTGAAAAGCAGGGACGAAACTGTGCCAATCGATCCATGTAAACAGAAAGTGCGGGAGACATGAAGTTCCTGTTTAGTTTGGCACACACCCCATGCCCCCAGTGATTGGTCATTTCAAATTGACTAATGAGGGCCTTCCCTGCCCCAGGAAACAACCAATCACCGGGGGCGGGGGTGTAAACTTTCTGTTTACATGGATGGAGTTGCACACAGTTTCGTCCCTGTTTTTCAAGGTAATGCATACAGTTTTCCCCCAGCCAGGGTCAATTTGATCCTGGCTGAAACGGGGAATAAAGTGGGTTAAGGGACCATGCGTTTTTGGCCATAATTTCCACATTCTGTGATTATTTCATGGTCTCACTGGCTTTGGAACGCCTTCTGGTTCTTTATAAGAATTACACCTGGGTTTGCATGTGCTACATCAATTTCTGGGGTGTTCCCATTACGCAATGCCAAAAACAAAGGCTTTGCTTTCCCACACTGTAAGAAAGAGAAGAAACTGGAATAGATAGGGTTGCCAACCTCCAGGTACTAGCTGGAGATCTCCTTAGGGTTGCCAACTGCCAGGTAGTAGCAGGAGATCTCCTGCTAATTCAACTGATCTCCAGCCAATAGAGATCAGTTCACCTGGAGAAAATGGCAGCTTTGGCAATAGGACTCTATGGCATTGAAGTCACTCCCCTCCCCAAACCCCGCCCTCCTCAGGCTCCACTTCAAAAACCTCCCGCCGGTGGCAAAGAGGGACCTGGCAACCCTAGGAATAGAGGCAGAGGTTCAGTGAAACTTACTAAGTATGGCCATTTATGCATGACTGTTTCCTCGCGATCACCCTGCCGACTACTTCGGGGCTTTGCCTTGATTATGCATGCATTGTCTGACCATCAGAGGTCACCTTGTTCTCCCTGCATGTTTCTGCAAGTTTTGCCTGGGTCTTCTGGATGCTGGCTAAATGCGAATCCAGAAAACGCGGGCAAAATGCACGGAAATACAAGGGGAGAGCAAGGCAACCTCTGCTGGTCGGAAAATGCATGCATAATCAAGACATAGCTCCAAAGTAGTTGGCAGGGTTACTGCGAGGAAACAGCCATGCATAAATGGCCTATATCTTGTCTTAGAGCAGTGTGTCCTAACCTATTGTCCTGTGTCAGACTGTCTAGGGCAGTGGTTCCCAACCTTTTTTTGACCAGGGACCACTAGGACTTTTTTGTTCGGTGCAGGGACCCCAAGGTTCAAAATAAAAATTCGGAGAATTTGAAAATAAACTTTAATCATAACTGTTAGTTAAACATTAAACTTAGAATAATATTTGAATATATTTTATATAATAGAAAACTTTTAATTGAAAATATTAATTTATTATGGGTTTATAACTTTGTTTCGCGGACCTTAATTTAGTTCTCGCGGACCCCTGGGGGTCCATGGACCCCTGGTTGGGAACCAGTGGTCTAGGGCAAGGTTTAGCAAAATCATTCATTGGGAATGCTAGCCTTCCAACAACCATGGAAGCAATTTGTGTCCACTACTTGCTCTTTTCCTCACTACAAAGAACAAACATACCATAAAATAAGTGTATCCTTGGGCCTTCAAGATTTTCACTGGATACTTGCAAACAGTATCCACCATGCAATTCATGTTTAAACAGGGCCCAGAAGTTGTCGGCCTTTTTTTTTCCAGTTCAAAAGGAATTGCAAAGATGGCTTCTCAAAATCAACAACAATTAGAAGTCAGGTGTGTTAGATCATAGATATTTGCAGACTCGAGTAGCCTCCTGAAGGCCTTAACACATGAACATTGACAAGTTATGCCATCAGAATATAACCACTGAGTTGACTGGCAGAAGAAATTTGGACCGACAGCGGGAAAATGGTGGCTGAACAACTCTCCACTTGAGGTCTTGGGAGCGCACAAAGCTGTGCTTAAGGATTCAGCTGTTAAAGTCTTGTTTAAGAAGTGGCTCGCAAAATTCTGTGATGGTGGTAGAATCTTAAAATAATAATTTTGTTCCTTATATCAAAATTTGAAATCTCATACACGCATCATTAGTTTATAAAATTTTAAAGAGAGGTCAAGCTGAGGTCACTGTCAACCTGAGATCAAATAAGAGAGCTAGAATGAATAGAGAGGATGCTTTCATGTTTGAAATTCAGAAGCCATTGTAAAATGTGATGTCAGTCATCTGCCCAATTGAGAGTCGAACTAATAGTATCCTTTTGCGAAAATCTTGTCTTAAGGTTTCTGTGTGCGTCTCAGAAGTCTGATGAGAGGGATTATGTGACTGATAGCCGTCTGGTTTTTGCTGATATCATGTACAGAGTCTCCCAAAGATTGCAAAATCTCATACAGTTCTTGCAAATAGAATATCCCAATACTTTTCTGTATCCGTTTTCTGAAGTGTTGAGAGTGAGCAGAGAGGTTCCTGTTACAATCATGCACATTTAATAATTTGTAAGCCACATTCCATCCCATGAGAAGGAGGCAGCAGCATGGGCCAGAGGAGGCCTGGCCTACCGGGCCAAAGGCAGCAGCTGCCCCAAGTCAGGACAGGGTGCCACGTGGGAAGGCTGTCCAGCACAATAGCCCTGGTAGGAGTGGGAGTGCACTACCTGTAGGAGTGCCTGCCCCATGCAAATCGATTACTGAGCACAGTGGCAGCAGCAGACATTTCTCCAGCCCTAGGCTTTGGCTGGAGGTGGAGTTGGCAGCAAGGGGCTCTAGCTAGCTCTGTGCAGACACAGCTGGGGTGGGGAAAATCAAGGAAGGGGTCCAGGGATGGGCAGAGTTTGGCCTGGCCCGCATGGCCACAATACCAGGGAGAAATTAAGAGAGGAAGGAGAGAGACTGGTGTTGCCAACTCTGGGTTGGAAAATTCCTGGAGATTTGGGGGTGAAGCCTGGGGAGGGTAGAGTTTGGGGTAGGGCAGGCCTTATTTATGGAGTCATCTTTGGGTGGGACTTTTTAAAAATGGGCTATATACTTTGGTCTTTTATGCATGGGTACTTTGACTCATGTTCGCCCCTGGACTGACTCGGTTGTTCCTTGGAGTTATGCATGAGGTGGAGGGTGCCTGGAGAAGTAAGTAGCCACATGGCTGCTTACCTGTCCAGTCCCTGTTGACCGCAGCGGAGCTGAGCCTGGTGCTTCTCCATGATCTCTGATCATGGGGGAGGGGAAGCCAACTGCCGGGCTGCTGTCCAGGGCTTAGCTTAGCTTTCTCTCCCCCGCATGCTCCATGATAGCTGGGGATGGGTAGCTGAGCCCCAGGCTACAGCGCTGGTTTAGGGGTTTTTTTCTGGTGGCAATTGGGTTGTAAAATGGCCACTCACTGAGGGCAGAGAGGAGCTGGCGGGGGGGTGGTGGTGTCGTTTTTCTAACAATAAACACTACAGCCAATTTTACAAAGCAGCGTTTTCGAGGGGCAGCGACTCAGACGCTTCTGGATTTCTGCCAGTAATTCTGCAGTAGTCCTGATTCTCCAGTAATTTCTTAGGGTAAATAACCACCATGCATAGGATTTTGAGAATTCAGATGAGAAAAGTGTGGGTCAAGAGAGCATCAAACCCAAGGTTAAATTCCCATGCATAAAAGACCTATGTCATATAAATGTATAGTGATTTTGACTCCCCCACACCCAACATACTAGTAAAAAAAATCCATAGAAAGTTCTTGCCTACTACTTGTCGCCTTTCCCATCAGGATATTATTGTGTTGTGTAGCTTGGGCTTGCTGAGGTCTCATTCTTAAAATCAACAAGTGGGAGACCAAGACGATTAGATTTTTTTTTCTTAATCTGTATAAGAATATGTGCAATTGGAGATAATGGAGTGGCAGTAATAGCTGCTGAAACCCATACGTTGTCAATGAATGGAAGTGTTAATTGTGAAAGTTCCTCAGCATGTTGTCAGTCCCAGGTGTGTGTGGGGGGTGTTTATTAAAGAGTAAAATGATTGTGATTCACGCAATTGCAGCACTGAAGGAAGAGTCTGAACAGTGACTAACCACGTTCCGATTTTCCCCTAAATTCCAAGTCTTTGAAAATATTGAAATGCACTTTTTTATTAATAGATCATATATTGCATCATTAAGATATTTCAAAGTAACCTTTGCTTTGAATGAATATTTAAATGGTGGAATTAAAGAGATCAGAGAGATATTCCTTCTTTATTTGCTTATAATTTCAAATGTAATCTCATAACATACAGCAGAAACATACTGTTATTTAACAAATGATTGGTTTGAACTGAGGTCTAGGTGGAGGTGGTTTAGCTACTTTTAGTAGGACCTTGTCACAAATCATTCTCATGCTTCCTTGGAACGTGAAAAAAATAAGGCTGTACCAGTGGGCGGGAGAAGAAAAAAAGGAGCAAGGTGCAAGGTTGAGAATTTATTTAGCTCTTCTAGATCCATACGTGTTCCACAGTTTGCTTCGTCAGGAGATCTTCTACAGAAATTTTTCAGTTTCCACCTTGAACAATTGACTCGTGAAGCCTTGGAACGTGAACACACTTAAGATCCTGTTAGCATCCTGAGTGTCTTTGCCTTCGGTAGATCCCATAAAAGGAAGCAGGAAGCTCCACTGCAAATCTTTTCCCCTGTTGCCTCCACACTCCAAAACGAAAACACCAGATCCCAGACACGTTGATTAAAATGTTTTGTTTATGGCTGATCTTCATCTCCTGAAGTAATTAGTGCAGCTTACTGTTGAAGAGAAGCCTACATTGGCTGTTGCCATTTGGTTTCAAGCTCATCCAGTGCTGCAATGTTGTTGTTTTTATCTGATCCTGCACAGAAAATTGTGCTGAAAATTGTAAGGCCACATCCCCTCCCCTAACATGCTGCTTAAGCAGCTAAGGATTTACCATTCAGCAAATAAGAGTGCCATTCTTTGGTTGTGCAAATCCATGAATGGCCATCTGATAAACCTCCATTCATTGTTAGATGCTCTAGGGCAGGGGTGTCGGACTCAGTTGTTATGAGGGCCGGATATGACATAAATCTCACTTGGTTGGGTCAGGCCGTAGCTCACCAGCCCAGATTGAGAATGGAGGGAGTGGCTGCCTCGGCTGGCTCAAGGGCTGGATAAGAGCTCTCAAGGGGCCTGATCCGGCCCCCGGGCCTTGTGTTTGACACCCCTGCTCTTGGGTGCTCACCAACTGTGTGTGGGTAAAGTGCCTTCAAGTCATAGCTGACCTACAGTGACTCCTTGGGGTTTATTCAAGGCAAGTGATTAAGCAGATGCAGTTCCCCATTGCCTTCCTCTGCTGAGTCTTCCTTGGAGGTCTCCCTTCCAAGTACTGACCCAGCTTAGCTTCTGAGATCTGACGAGATCATGCTATATTTTACCATTCCACATCCCACTCACCAGTTGGGTCAATCTAAGTGCTAAACAATCTGTATATTCCAGCTATCCCTAGTTAAATCCTAACAAGTCTTATGTTCCAGGCCTAATTATTATTTCATTCATACTTTGCCAAACAAAATGGAACAGGTGAAAAAGGCCTTCTTGACAAGCCAAGCAAAGGATGACCAAAGAATCCAGCCCTCTAAAGGCAGCCATCTTTAACACAGGATTCAGGTAGGCTGGATCCAATACATCACTGGCTATCATTCCACTACAGTAGACCTTTGCAACTGGATTTTCCTTCATATACAAGACAAGTTGCAAATCATTGTTATAGTGCAAAACCAACAGTCTATGGGTGCAATCATAGAATGGGTGGTTGGGTCATCAGCTGTACTGAAAAGCCTGCAAGCTGGAGGTAGGTTAGAGTTATATAGCCTCTCCACAGAAGTCTTGGTTTTCTTTCAGTATCGCCTATTCACCCCTTGCTTTTCTTCAATCCTGCTGTGCCGTTCATCTGCCAACTTGCTCTCTAGGGCTAATATTAAGGTTGTGGTTTCATGACAAAAGCTGAATGATACATTAGATGAATCATAGAATCATAAAATTGGAAGGGACTGTCAAAAGAGAGCGCCAACCAGTCTCCACCAGCTGGGCTCGCTTTGTTTAGGTTTGGGGTAATCTACAAAACAAAATGTTCAACTCCAGGCTTCCGCCTTGAGCTGAACGGATCGCTGCCACCAGCTCTGAGTCAAAAGGTTGAGCCTCCAGGCAAAGGGCTCAGAGCAACCCTTGCCAAGCTCCAAATACAGGGTGAGTCTCCTCTGCCAAGCTGAGACTTGGTCAGAGTGGTTCACACTGTCCAAAAGGTTTACACAAAAGATAGCATGAGCAAAGCCAATCTAGGCACTAGGATTCAGGCTTGGGAAAACCACAGAAACCACTAGACACATCAAATATAATAAACTAGAAGTTTATTCAAAGGTTTGTGCTCGTTACAGAAAGACAAACGTGAGGCAGGTTAGCATATAAAACAAGAAAGCTTCAATAATCTAACTACACATTTCATCAGAAAGGCAATTGGCTTAGGTTTAGGCAATCAGGCAAATTGGCAAAGCTTTTGGATATGCAAAAGAGTTACCACAGTCCAAGAGTTAGCATCTGGGTGTCAGCATGCTGGTCTCCTCAGTCAAGCATAGATTCGTTCTATGGGACAAAGCAAAAGGTGATGAAAGACTCCAGGATGCGCCCGAGCATCCCAAAAGCCTCCATGCTTCTAAGTCCAAACAGGGCTCATTTTATTCCCTCCATCTTAGCGGCCTATGGCCATCTTAGCCAATAAAATGGGGAGAATCTCAATTAGCCCTGAATTAATTTGTCAGGTCATCTCTCAGTCACGAGTGTTACCGCTGACCCGCATTCTGCAGTTATGCGAGGCACCTGGGAAGACTCAAACTGAGAGATAACGCTTAATGGCCCATTTGTTGTCAAGGAGATAAATCGTTGGTGCTGCCCCCCCCCCCCCATGGCTGTAAAGTCAGGGCAGCTGTTTATCTCCAACCTTGAGACCTTTAAGGAGTACTTTCAAAACCGAAAGTACATTCCACTGTGATTTGTGAGAAGCCGGCTTGTTATTCCAGGCCCCTCAATGTTTAATGCTCCAAAGGTTAATATCAGTGAATACTAGGCCTGAAGCCTGAACCAGTGTTTCATAGAAGGAAAGCAGGGTGCTTTTCCTTCACAGGGACCATGCAGGCCATCTAGTCCAATCCCCTGTTTAATGCAGGATCAGCCTAGAGCATCCCTGACAAGTGCTTGTCCAGCCTCTGCTTAAAGACTGCCAGTGAGGGGGACCTCACTGTCTTATTAATGCCAGGGACTTCAGGTATTTGTATAACAAGGTGTTTATTGAACTTCTGTAACACAAAGAAAAGGCAACAGTTCCTCCCTAGTGCCTGCTTGCTCTTTCTCTCTCAGTCTCCTTGTAACTTCCTGTTTCCTGTTAGTTGCTCCTCCCCTGTTCCAATCTCTTAATTGAGATTACGTTTCACTACACTCACCACCTCCCTAGGTAGCTGATTCTGCTGTCAAACAACTCTTACTGTAAAAAAAACATTTTCCTAATATCTAGCCAGTACCTTTCTGCCTGCAATTTGTGAGTCCTATCCTCTGCTGCCAACAGGAACAGCTCCCTGCCCTCCTCTTAAGTGACAGCCCTTCAAATACTTAAAGACAGCAATCATGCCCCCCCCCCCCAACCTCCTCTTCTCCAGGCTAAAGATTCCCAACTCCCTCAGCCTTTCCTCATAGGGCTTGGTCTCCAGGCCCCTGATCATCCTTGTCGCTCTCCTCTGCACCCACTCGATTCTGTCCACTCCACATCCTTTTTGAAGTGAGGCCTCCAGAACTGTACACAATACTCCAGGTGCGGCCTGACCAATGCAGTGTACAGCGGAACTATAGATAACTATCACAATATGAAGATGTGTTGCACCAAGCAATGTATTATGTAGTCTGACTGGGAGGACCTCAGTCAGTTTTCCTAGCACTGCTCCCTAAGATTATTTTTTAAAGTTTGGAAGATTTGAATGGAACATACAAAATATATGCTCTAACTTGTACTTCATTCTTCATCGTCTATTTGCTCGACATGTTATATCAGTATCTGTACCTGAGTATGAAACATATTGTATGCTTTTTAACATGGGGAATAAACCTGGATCTCATTGATTCCATACTGCCCTTCTTGAGGCAGAATTGAGGACAGAAGAAATATGAAAACACATTGACAAAATGTTGTGACATGTTTGAGTCTCTTTGATTCCTGACACACACATCTCAAAATAAAGAAAATGAACCCTTGCTCTCAGACTATTTTTCTTATTATTAAATTTGCAATATAATTTTTTTAATAGCAAAAAGCATGTTAAACCACTGACACATTCTTCTGGTTTCATTTTTCCACAAATGCAGCTCTTATCGAAAGGAGGAGGATTTTTCTTCAGGTTTGTGATCAGATTGCATGAGACATTTGAAATTGCTAGCCAATGCCATTTAGAAGTTTGCTGTATATTGTTAGACATTACTACATAGTAGAATCAGAGCTGAGGTCACTTCTGCTTATGTACCACAATTGGCAATAGGCTCCGGATACTATATTGTGCAGTATCCAGCCTGCTTCCAAACATTCCTGTTTCAAAGAACCAAAAACTAAAGCAGCAACTTCCAGTTTCATGGTGTACCTTGTTCCCTTCATGCTCAGCTGAAACCATGCCACTAAAATAGTTGGCAACAACTGGCTTATTTCAGTTGTGAACCGTGCTAACATCAAAGTCCCTTGCTGTGTTTGATGGGATGGTAGGGGTGGAGAGTAGGAAGCACTATATAAAATATGGATAAGGTGTCAATCAACACCAGTTTTCCACTGCACACTATGGTAATGTGAATTGTATTGCTTTTTTATTTTTAAATACAACTACATCTGGTAGCTTGGCAGCTGAGGTTTTCACAAAGACAGTGCCTTCAAACTCTCTTCATAGCAAGACTGGAAATCCTGCCAGGTTAAAAAAAAATGTTATTGAAAACCTTTCTCCCCTCATAGGCCCGTTTTGACAGGAAATCTTTGAGAGGCAGCAGCAATGAAGTGCCCAGAGATTTCATCTGTCTTCTTTTGCTTCAGGAAATGCTGAGCACAGGCTCTCCTATTAGGCAAAATACACAAAGTACCAAATCCCCTTAACAATAATCTTCGTCAGTACTTTAGCTGACAGGTCCCTACATCCTAGTCTGTCAAACAGGGCCTGAAACTGAGACTCATGTTACTGGGACCAGTGTGAAAGTTTCTGACAGGACTTTGGGGAGGGGGGGTTGGATTGTCAAGTGTTTATAAGTTATCTTTCTGGAGCGATCCATTTTCCGTGGACTAATCAGAATAAAATCTATTATGTCAGGAGATGTTACTTTGCAGGGTGGTTTCTTCTTTGGTTCTGCTGACATTGTTCCCCTTTCGAAGTATCCTCTGCCATTCTGTGTGACTGGTTGAAACTTGGCCATTATTAGCCATGGCATAATAGCAACCTTTCATAAACATTTATGCTCCCTCCTTTTGTTTTCTTTTACTGTGTTTGTTTTCTGACAGGTGCCGTATCTAAAATTTAAATAATTTCCCAGCAATGAAAACGAGAGCTCGAAGTTACTGTGCAGGTGTTGAAGCAGATGCACTTCCCAAAATAATTAGACAAAATATGTACAGATTGCAGGAAATATGAAAAATTAACACTGAAATTTCATGAGTCAACATTCTTTGTGGCTCCGTGTTCGAACTGTTTAATTGTTTCTTTGAGTTGTAAGCAATTGCAGCTTGAAAGCTGTTTGATATTAAGCACTTCATATATACTTTTCAGTCAAAGCAAGTTTTCAAAAAGCTGGGATCCATGAAAAGAGAGAAGATAATGTTATGTCTCAGTCTAGGTTTGAGAAGTCTTTTATAGATGAACGCAGGCATCAAAAAACAGCTAATCAAGGAGAAGGATTATACTACGTTAAAAAAATAAACAATTGTTCTTGAATTGTTTTAGGGTCCCGTGGCATACCTGGAGTTTCTCTAGACAAGTGAGAACATACCCAGCAGGCATCATTTGCATTCAGATCAAATGTATGCATTTCCAAATAATCAAGTTTTGGGCAGCAGAAATGTGCATTTGTTTGTCATTGGAAATGAACAATCTACATGATTTTCGGGCCGGGGGAGGAATACCTGATTTTACTCCTCAAAACCTTCTCCGACAAAGTTTCAGAAGGGTACCCATGTTGGTCTGCAGTAGAAGAGCTACATTCGAGTCCAGTAGATTTTGGGGGTATAAGCTTTTGAGAGTCAAAGCTGCATTCATCAGATATCTGATGAACAGGGTTGCCAGGCCGCTCTTTGCCACCGGCAGGAGGTTTTTGGGGCAGAGCCTGAGGAGGGCGGGGTTTGAGAAGGGGAGGGACTTCAATGCCACAGAGTCCAATTGCCAAAGCGGCCATTTTCTCCAGGTGAACTGATCTCTGTCGGCTGGAGATCAGTTGTAATAGCAGATCTGCAGCTTGTACCTGAAGGTTGGCAACCCTACTAATGAAGGGAGTTTTGACTCTTGAAAGCGTATGCCTTGAAAATCTTGCCAGTCTCTAAAGTGCTATCAGACTTGAATCTAACTCTTCTTTTTAATAAGTCTCTCTTCTCCTCAGATTGTAAATTCAACGGTATGTAACCAATCATGCCATGCCTCTGATGAAAAAGCATTTTTGTTTGTGGAAGAGGAAGAAGTGATTTTCTGATTCTTCCTTTCCACTGTACACTCATTAAAAACACACTGAACAAATAAATCCAGTGACCTATATTCTCCCTCTTTGGGTTTATTGCGGCTATCTATTGGTCCATGTGGTATAGTGGTTAGTGTGTCAGATTAAGACCAGTGAGACCCCACTCAACAGTAATGCTTCCTGGGGACCTTGGAACAGTCATTATCATTCAGCTGATACCCACCCTCATAACAGGGTTGTTGTGAAACAAAGTACCATTTGCTGTGGTTTGGAAAGAACTTGCAGTGCAATCCTAACTGAATTATATCCTTGTAAATCCAGGACGAACAGGGCTTGTGAGGCAGATCTTAACTGGTGGACTGTACAATATGGGAGGAGACAGTCATTCAGGTATCTTAGCCCCAAGCCATTTAGGGCTTTAAAGGTAAGAACTGTGCATGGTAACAAATGGGCAGGCAGTGATGATGTTTCAGCACTGTGGTGATACGATCCCTATATCTTGCCTCTAGCCAGGCTACTGCAATTTGGACAAGCCGATGTTCTGGACTGTTTTCAAAGGCAAAAAGTACATTACAGTAATCTAACCTGTATATAATCAAAGCATTGATTACCAGTTTGAGGAACAGCCATAGCTGGTGTAGCAACTGAAATAAGTAAAAGGCACCACATGCCACAAAGGACATCTGGGCCTCCAACTGTAGGCTAGGATCCAGCAGTATTCTTAAACTACAAATCTGTTCCTTCAGAGGGAGTTCACCCCCCTCTAGGACAGGCTGACTCCTTGATCTTCAAGCAGCTTTGTTATTGCTGAGCAGCACCTTAGTCTTGTCTGAACTGAACTTGAGTTTAATGGCTCTCATCCATCCCATTTACCATCTCCAGGCAGATACAGATCTGCAGATCCCCCTTCCTCAGCTGTTAAGGAGAAGTAGAACTGAGTGTCATCCACATATGGGTGGCACTTTACTCAGATCTCCTGATGATCTCTCTCAGTGGTTTCATATAGATCAGTGGTTCCCAAAGTGGGCAGTACCACCCCCTGGGGGGTGGGATTACCTAGGGGGGCACTAAGAGGCAAGAGGGCAGCAGGAGGGCGCTAGAAGTGGGCCTCTTCAACTGTGTTGTTCACTAATTTACAATAGATCAAGCTATGGCACCACGCTGGGAAATTTGATGGAGACTATCAGAATTTTTTCCCAGACTTTGAAGAGCTGGTACCACTGGATCAAGTTCATCAGTTCTGTTGAATACATTTCAACTAAAAAGTTTTAATTTGATTTTGAATAAATGTGTAATCAATTGTTACTGTTTTGAAATTTTATTGTTATTATCTTCTTTAGTGAGTCATGTAAACCCCTATTTTGAATAATGCTTTTTATAGGGTAGGGGGTGCTGGAGTTGCGTTTGTGGAACTAGGGGGTTGGTAGCCCGAAAAGTTTGGGAACCGCTGATATAGATGATAAACAGCATGGGGACAAGAAGGAACTCATCGCATCCTGATAGCAAAAATGCTATGGAGCTGAGCAGCAGTCCCCTCTCCCCTAGCACCACTTCTGGAATCTGCCAGTCATGTAAGAGCAGAACCACCAAAACACTGACTTTCCCACTCCCAACTTATCCAGCCTGTCCAGAAGGATACCCTGGTTGATGGTATCAAGTGCCGCGGAGGAGTCCAGAAGGATCAATACAGACAAGCTCCCCCTATCACTCTCCCAGCAAAGATCACTCATCAGCGCAACCAAGGCTGATTCCATCCCAAACTGAGGCCTGATAAATGACATTTCCATTTATAATCTGTGTTCCCACAACTGCATAGATTATCAATAGAAAAAAATTAATTCCACTGAAAAGGTTGGCATAGAACGCTTCTACAAATACTGAACAATTAAATATTTGTCCTAAATTACCGTAGAACATAAAATGTCAGGAAGCAATAGCCCCAGCCTTAGCCGAGGCTGTTTTTATGGCAGCAAGCAAGGGAAGGATTCACCTTGGGATCTGTGGCAGCAGCAAGCAACAGTAGCAGTTGGCCCCAGCTGCAGCTCAGCCCAGCAAATCAGGTGCTTGGGCGGGCTGGGAGTGGTGGGGGTTCCAGGAGGAGTTCCACCCCTTCCATATATAGGCAGCTGCAGTCAGGGCTGCCTTGTCACTTGGCTCCAGCTTCTTCAGTCGTGTTGCCAACCTCTAGGTGGTGCCTGGAGATCTTCTATTACAACTGATCTCCAGGCGACAGAGATTGGTTTACCTGGAGAAAATGGCTGCTTTGGAAGGTGGAGTCTATAGCATTATACCCCATTGAAGTCCCTCCCCTCTCCAATCCCTCCCCTTCTCAGGCTCCACCCCCAAAATCTCCAGGTATTTTCCAACCCAGAGCTGGCAACTGTATTCTCCTCCCTCCCTCCCTCAGCTTTGTGCTTGGCAGTTGTGTGTTGCAATTGGGTTTAATTGCTTGTACAGTCTTGTCACAGCTTTTCGTAGGTGGTTTAGGCATTAGGCCAGATCCAGTTTTGGGAAGAGGCTGATCCTGCAAGCCTGCCTTCCCTTGTCTGGTTGCCCAATGCGGGATCCATGTCTCATGCTAACCAATACTCCGATGACTGTGTTCAATAAAAGCTGTGGCCTGTATTTCTCCAGTCAATGTGTCTGTTTCATTTATTCTTCTCCCTTTGCCCTTGCTCCCTTCTCTGCCCCTAGGACCACAAGAGACTTTTCAGCTAGATTTTGGCACTGTCATCTCTGTGCAGCACAGAACAAAGATTTTCTTTCTCAGGGGACAGTTTCCAGGTGCATTCCATCACCCACAAGGAAAGAAACAGACTTGCATACATGAAATGCTCATTATCTGCACATCGGTTCAGAAGATAGCTTGCTTGGGGCTCAACTACATTCTGTGTGGAAAGGTCTTTTTACCCACTGCTAAGGTCTTTTTACCCACTACCTAAAATTCTTTATGTCTGCTAATCTTCTACCACATGACAAGTGAAACATGTAACTCATGCAAGAGCAAACTGCCATCTCTGAAACTGACTACATAATGGACATTTTTATTTTGCCTGAAATAGCTGGCTTCTCAGGAAATTGCCTGCAGCAAAGTTCTGATGTCTTCCTATTGCAGTTTAAAAGTTATGAGCATTTTCGTATTCAATGCAAAAGAGCAGGAAATTTGCAAAGAGCTTGACTGTGCATGTCAGAAACAAAGGTTTTCCATATTTAACCAAATAGATGGAAATGGTTGCCGGGAAGTTAGGAATAGGACTTCAAAAACCAATCTAATTCATTAATTCCTGTTTTGTTTGTCAGTAATCCTGGTGAGCAACAGATAGTCCAAAGTAGTATGTACTGTGTGCTAGGCTACATTAAAGAAATGTTGAAACAATTCATGTTGACCTTGGTTCTTTAAGGACAGAATAATATAGTTCTGTAGATTATGAAAATACAAATTCATCCTGGCTTTGTGGTGTGTTGGCTCTTCTTTCACATCTTTTACCTGAAGTTCTTTCACAGTGCTTCTGAACAAGTTATTTGAAGTTATGACTGTGTAAAATTTCATCTTGCAGGATTGCATACCCTAAATGTGTCCTAAAGTGGCCAGACTATTAAGTGTTAGATTGGGATGCTCAAACACCTGCCAGCTCAGCTCAGGTCCTGCTTGGAAATCACAACTAGAGTGCCGCAGTGGCAGATCTACTATGAAATTAATGAAGTTTAAGCTTCAGGGCCCCTAATCCTGGAGGGGCCCTGAAGCAACTTTTTTTTAAAATGACTAAATTTTTCAACAAGACCGATGGAGTTTTTTAATGTTTGTTATTAAAATAAGTATTTTAGTGATCGAATAATAAGCCAATGGGTTGAAGTACTTAATATTGACCTTAGAATATGCTTTAATACCCACTTCATTTGGTCTCAAAATGTCCCTGTAATTGGTCAAATTTCAAAATTTTCTCAGGGGCTTGCAGCGCCCGAACCCCCAGCTGTATGGGCTCGCTGAGCTTGCCAGAATATTTTCATAGCCTACATTTTGGCAGCTGGATCCTTGAATCCTTCATTGGTGCATGGCTACAGCCAATCAGAACCATAAAAAGACATTTGAATTCTCAATTCAGGCTACACTCGTCTCACTTGTGCATTTTAATACCAAAAATCAGATTTTCACCTCTTTATCCTAACAAGCCCCCTCTGATGACCTTCTGCCTCTCTATTAGAGAATGAACCAATACATCTGTAATATTACAACCCCATTGAAGAAGGTAACACTTCGTTGCAGGTGGGAACGGCCTCACTGTATGTCCCATTTTCAAGGACTCCACCCCCCCACCCTGTCCTCTACAATATGGTCCTCGAGGTCCTTGCAAGGGCAGCAAGGCCCTTTGGACCTTGTTGGATGTTGCCCTATTGTTGCTAGTTGCAAAGGGGCCCCCATAACAGTTCAAACTTCAAGGTCCCAAAAATGTAGGTCCGCCACTGTCGATATCTCAGTGGGCTGTTTGGCTGTTTATGAAAAGTTCTGAACTGTTTGGCATGATACCTTTTCATTGTATTCAAAACATTATATTCATCCACCTTGAGTGGTCTGTGCAGTGGGTGGTCAGGCAGCTGGAGTTGATGTATGTTCACTATTTACTAACTTGCTTAGATTACATAGGCCCTGTGGCTATTGTGGACAGTACATCCATACTTTTGAATCACCTATAAGGCATATGTGCTGCTTTTGTTCTTGCTCAGTCAATGGTATTCATCAACTGGAAGCATTACTCCATGCTGGTGCATTCTCAGATCTTACTGATTCAAACTACAGTCCCCCAGTAGCAGTATGAGAACATGCAAAATATTTTAAAATGCTAAATAACACAAATATGCCCTGTCTTGAGAGCCTGGTAGGCAAAATGAGTAGCACTGGAATAACAGAGACAAACAAAGCAGCTTGTCCCCATCCCAATAGTGTGGAGGCAACTAAAGAAAGAAGCTGTTCTATCTATCTATCTATCTATCTATCTATCTATCTATCTATCTATCTATCTATCTATCTATCTATCTATCTATCTATCTATCTGTTGAGTGTGTTAGGAGGTCAGATGGGGGCATAGGAAAGGAAGATCACACCAAAGGCATGAGAGAATGTGTATGTGCGTCCTTACCTGAATGTTCTGTGATCCTTACCTAAAAGTGGTGAATGAAGGTTAGGGAATAGAGGACAGCTTTAGAAAAACCAGTGTGAGAACATATACATGTGCAAAATGCCTTTATGGTTTAAAACAAATTCTAAGCATTTTTTAAAAAGTGAACTTTTTTCAGATTTTTGAGCATACTGATCACAATTTGCAATCAAATTTCAATCTGACCAGAGCACAAAGTGTGATCTGAACAAAGCTCATTTATGGTTTTAGACATGGGCTTCCATGACAAATTATATTCCAATACTTCATGTATGATTATTTTTTGCAGGGATATCACTTCCAGAAGGGAAAAAACTGCATATACAAATGCAGTGTGTAAAAAACACATATTTGTCAAGAGTTGGTTATATGCATGAACTGTGAGCAGGAAGATCTCTAGTACAAGTTTTAACTGAGCCCTCACCACCAGTTATCCTTGCCATCATCTGCAAAATGGAGATAGTAAATAATACTATCCAACCACATCGCTGGTAATAAGGATTACTAAGGTAAAGAAGTATTCTGAATACCACATCAGTGTTGAGAATAGGCTCCCCGGCGACATCAGGCCTCGCCCTGCCCCCTCTGCCGCCGCCCTGCGCCCAGGAGGAGGAGGAGGAAGGAAGGCCCGGGCATGTCCGCCAGCCCTCCGCAGGAGGCCAGGGCCACCAGGGGGAGCCGGGGCGGCAGCAGAGGAGGAGGGGGCTCCCAAGTCCTGGAGCCCCTGCCGCCGTGGAGGAGCGACAGGTAGCCAGTGGGAATCGCCCCCACAACACACACACCCCTGTCCAGGATGCCGGTGGGCCTGGGGGCAGCTGCGCTGTCGCTGCGTGAGCAGGCTGGGCGGGCAGGCCCCACCACTCTGGGCCAGGCCTCCCTCGTGCCCCGGCTGGCCTGAGCTGGCAGGCGGGGCGGGGCCCCGCCTCCCCCCTCTCCTCTCCTCTCCTGCGGGGTGGTGGTGGTGGGTGTCCCGCTCTCTCTCTCTCGCCTGTGCCTGACCTCCCGGGAGCTCGGAGAGACTCTGCTGAGCAGCACGCCCCCCATGCCAGCCCGTGCTTCTTCCCCCAGGCTCAAGTGTTTGTTGACCCAGCTTCTCCGTGCTCCTTGTGCGTGTTCATTGCAGGTGAGCGAGAGCAGCCGCGACCTCTGGCCTCTCCCGCCATCTGTCAAAGGACCCCCCCCCCATGGGTCAAGGCGGCACCTGGAGAGCGGGGCCCCTCCTCACCCGTGACGCTTGGCCTCTCCCGCTTTCCGCCTCCCCTTCTGTCGTTTTCGATGAAAAGGAGGGAAAGGCTTTTCCTTCTTCCCCTTGTATCTGAAGAAGTGAGCTCTGATTCGCCAGTAGCCATGCTTGAATAACGGTTGTTAGCATTTATGGGGAGGGGCAAAAGATGTGAATGTATGAGTTGTTTTTCTAAACTAAAATCTCAGTATTCAGGTTAAATTGCCGCATTGGCACTTGGTGATAAATAAGTGGGTTTTGGATTGCAGATTGGGCACTCGCCCTCTAAAAAGTTCGCCATCACTGCTCTAGGCTGATCCCACACTGAGCAGAAGATTGGACTAGATGGCCTTTATAGCCCCTTCCATGATTTTATGATTCTATGAAATGTACGGGGAGAGCAAGGCAACCTCTGACAGTCAGAAAATGCATGCATAATCAAAGCAAAGTCCCAAAGAAGTTGGTGGGGTGACTGCGAGAAAACAGCCATGCATAAATGGCCTTTGTCACCATTCAGATCCTTTGACAGAATGACATTTCTGTTTCTGGAAGAGGGAGTGGTAATTTCTGCAATTCTTCCCTCCCATGGCAGACCTCCCCTTTCCCCCCTATTCTGTTCCTGAGTGTGCATTAACCCTCTTGAACAAAATTTTGAGGAGCTCAGTGGGATGCAGCAGGAGGGGAAAGTGAGAATGTCAGACTCTGAGAAGACCATGGATGGTTGGATATATTTTCCCAGAAGTACATGTGAAAGGAAGACAGATATGAGTTCCTACCATGTGTTTACACAGCAAAACCAGCATTTACCCTTGGTAAAATATTTTGTCATGCATATCGTTTTCCTAGACAGAAACAAAATCAGTGTATTAAGATCATATTGTTTCAAAGTAAGTTGACATCAAAATCCACATGAAGGAGAAGTAATTCCTCAAGCCTGCAAAAAAATTCCTCAGTGTGCCTGCGTGGCAAGAGCTCGCTTTGAGCACACATGGAGTGCATACACATTAATAAATTAGATATGCAAATCGCTTGCTAACTTAATGCTTTTCAGGCAGTGTGAATTTCACTCATAAGCTCAGCACAGTGGTGCTTGCTTTCACAGTGAGGAGAAGGTGCCGAGCGAGCGTTGCCGGTGCAGCTGGAAAGTGTGCTCTCCCACGGGCTTCAGTTTATACATCTCAATAGTAGTCCAGGGAGTAGCAGAAAATGAAGTCGCTGAGATAAGATGGTTAGAGTGATGACAGCAAAAGCTTGGAATGAATCTCACTCAGCACAGTTGAGAATGCAGAAGAGAAAATTCTCCCCGTTCCATGATTTCATTTGTACTTATCTTCAATGTCAGTTTAACAAGAAGAATTTCTAAAATTGATTCTAGAATCGGAGCATGTACAGTTTGTCAATGTTCATTCAATTAATTAGGATCTTTCTACATTTCTGATACTTGCATGCTCCTCCTTAATAAAACATTGCTTTCTTGATGCACTCGTACGTTATAATTGCACTGATTGTTTTTCGCAAAGTAAAAAACCCACCTGTGCACACATGTGAACCTGGTAAAACTTGGCTCAGGAGGAATCTTCATGCAGCCATCTTCATGATCAAAATAAGATTTATTTTGGGCAAAACTGCACATGAGCATGAGTATCATAGTAATAACGTTTCCTGTGAACTAAAGGTGCTAAAACTGCAACAGCCTTCATATTATCAACACTTTGTGTAAAATTCAGAAATAATAATTATTAAAAAAACAAGGACCACATAATTCCTAATGCATCAGGTCTGCTTCAAATATACAATCAAGTAATTCACTTCTGCAAAATCTGGGGAAAAATTCAGATCAGGAAATTTAGGACAGGCCATGTAACATCCTTTTGTATGGTGGAGATGGTAACAAATAAATCACAGATCTTTGCCTCCAATGTGTCTATGCGGTTCTGTCCAGTAAACTATGGTTTAGAGCAGTGATGGCGAACCTTTTAGAGACTGAGTGCCCAAACTGCAACCAAAAGCCCACTTGTTTATCGCCGAGTGCCAATGCGGCAATTTAACCTGAATACCACCCCCAGAGGGGGCCCAGAGGGAGGGCTAGGGTTGCCAAGTTCCTCTTCGCCATGAGTGGGAGGTTTTTGGGGTGGCGCCTGAGGAGGACGGGTTTGGGGAGGGACTTCAGTGCCATAGAGTCCAATTGCCAAAGTGGCCATTTTCTCCAGGAGAACTGATGTCTGTTGGCTGGATATCACTTGTAATAGCAGATCTCCAGCTAGTACCTGGAGATTGGCAACTAGTTCCTTAGTGTTTTCTCTCTACATATCAAGACAAATGGAAAGGTGTTTGGAGGATGGCTTGTGGGCACTTCAAAGGTGGAATAGGACTGCACGCCCCTCCGCCCGCACAGACCCAGAGGGCGCCGGAGAAGCTGCTGGAGGGAAAGAAGGAAGGAAGGAAAGAAGGGAAGGGAGGGAGGGAGAGAAAGAAAGAAAAAGAGAGAGAAAGGGAGAAAGAAATGGAGCGAGGGAGGGAAAGAAAAGGACAGAGGGAGACAGAGAAAGGAAGAGGCCATTTATGCATGGGAGGTTTTGCCTTGGATTTGCCACTCTCCAGATGCACATTTTCCCCATCCAGATTCTCAAAACTCTGCATGGGGACTCTACAGAGCGGCAAATCCAAGGCAAAACATCCCATGCATGAATGGCCAGAGACAGGAAAGCCTTCCCGCTTCTCTCTCTCTCTCTCTCTCTCTCTCACACACACACACACACACACCCCTCCTCCCTCAGCCCGCAGCAGAGAAGGGGGGCGAGCGCGCAGAACAGCCCGCAGCGCACTGGGGCCGGGAGACCCTTCCCTTCCCGCGGAGGCTCGGCATCCTGCCCCGCTGACAGCTGCCCCCGTCCAGCCTGGCCCGCTGCCAGCGAGGGAGGGGAATGAGGTGCCCCAGAGCCTCCGCCTGACTTCCCGCCCAACGGCTCGCCAGCCACCAGCCCTGCCACCGCGCCCTTCGCCTGTGCACGGGGCTGGGCCCCACCGGCCGCCTCCCACGTGCCCGGGATGAGCAGCAGCAGGAGGAGGATCCCCCGCCCGGCTGGGCCTTGCCGCCACCGCCTCCACCCACCCCTTTCAGAGTGGAGCTCCGGTGGAAAGGAGGCCCGTCTGGCGCAGAGGGAAAGAAGGAGGGAGGGAGCCCAGCCTAGCTCACTGCCCCTCTCTGCCTGCCTGCCTTGCCCAGGCCCCTAAGCTCCCCGCCCGGAGGGGATCTCCCACCCGGCCTGCCTGCCCCAAGGGGGGGATGCGGCGAGAGGCGAGCGAAGTGGGGCAGAGGGCACCTCCTTTGCGCCCACCGGCCAGCCACACCCCTCCGCCCGCACAGGCCCAGAGGGCGCCAGAGAAGCCGCCGGCCATGCCGAGTGTGGGCGCCCGGCTTCTGTTCCCCGCTCTCCCACCCGCCTGGCCGGCCGCGCACGCTCCCTCCACCCGCGGCAATGGCGGCGGCTTCTGTGGGAGAGTCCGGGGGCCACCGCCAGTGATGTCGGAGGTTCCCCACCCCTGGGCTACAGCCTCCCCCATCCGGGGAGGGCCAGAGCCGGAAAGGCCAGCGGCTTGGAGGAACCACGCGTGCCGGCAGAGAGGGCTACGCGTGCCGGAAGTGGCACGCGTGCCGTAGGTTCGCCAACACGGGTTTAGAGCCTGGCCATAATTGTGAACATATGGTGACCTGCTGTGATAGATTATTCACCACTTTGTAAATAAAGTCACTCACATCTGCTCCAACTCCGATTCTGCATTAGATACGTCTTATGCAGGTGGTAACCATAGCTCCCATCACTTTTAATGGGGTGAGTTTCAATTGATTCCATCAGATGATGTAAGTGGAGCCCTTGGAGACGTGCAGCCAAACACATTCTTTCCATCCTTGCCTTTGTGGCTGGTTGTTGCCAGTCATGTCAGGCTAGTGAGCTTCCCAGTTTGCAATCAGTGCTTCCCTTTGAAAATAGTTCTTGTCCCTAAGGAGGCTATTGTAAAATAATTGCTGAGTAAAACTAGAACTGAGCTGAAAGCTTCCCACCCAACAACCACTGTTCTGTTTCTAGGATGTGGTGAAACTATGCCTGTGTTTCAGGGGAGTCCTGCAAACTAGGGTGAGGCATTTATGCATCTTGCTTGTGGAGGAAATCCAGTTTTCTTCTGACTTGGCTTGGCTTCATAACAATGCAGGCAAAATAGGCAAGACTAGAATATTAGACAGTCCAGCCATGCAACGTTCCCACCACCACACCAGCAGATTCAGGATTATGAATGATTTAGAATATCTCTTCTTTTCTATTTGGATCTGGAAAAAAAAAACATTTAGATTTTGTGTGTCTCCAAAAGCCTCATTTCAGTTTGGGTAAACTGATGCCCTGACTCTGTATTTTGCCAATTTCTCTTTTTTCCAGCAATTTCCCCTAACAAATATATAGTCTTAGTATGCATTAATAAATCAGTATGGTATGTTACATGTATATTATAATATATATATGACACAAATAGTACATATAAGTAAAATTATAAATTGCCTATAATACTGTATAATAACGCAATCTACAAACCCAACAGCAAACAGCAGAGAACCAAAACTATTGACAAAAGCATAAATGAATATACAACAAAACGAAATGGAGACATTTGCTAGAAAGCACCTCTTTTGCAAGTTAATTTTCTCCCTATCAGGTAGTTTGGGTGAATGGAAGGGTGATGGGAACAGGGGAAGCTGTGAGGATGCATAATGAGAATATATATGTACAATACGTTTGCAATGCAATTTAAAAGAATTTCAAGAATTTGAGAAAAAGCAAGTATTTTCTTGAGTGCTTAAGGGGGAGGCTAGCAGTTTATGATTTTTCTTTTGGAATAGCATGGTTGACAATTTCTTTCTACTTTTATGGTAAAACTGTGATTCAAACAGAAAGATATACACCCATTACTGTAGGTAAGATAATTTGGTTCACTTAGGGAATGTTTGCTCAATTCATAATCCCATAAGTCTCTGCAACCTTTTCTGCATACTGGAGTTACTCCGCATTTTCTTGGGCATTGATCTGCATCGCTGGAATTGGTTTGGGCAGGATTCTTCCGCACGTCTTCCCCCCCCCCCCCACTGGTGCATTTTTATAGTTGTGGAGTCAGTTTATTTTCTTCCACTCAAGGCTTAAATCATGAGGATTTTCAAGGGAGGATTGCTGTCATCATCAGTGTCATTATCACTGGCATCAAAGAACCTTCTTTTTAAAAGGCCCTAAAATAGCAATATAATGCTGCAGTGTTACTATAATAGTTTAAGCAGGTTCTCTGAATTCCCAGCTTTCATTTAAACAAAAGAGTAAGTCTTTTTCTAAAAAATAAATTAAAATCACTCATCGGGGTGGGGGGGAGTTGCCAAAGTTGGGAGATTGGGGGTGGAGCCCTAGGTGGGTGGGTTTGGGGGAGAGGAGTGATCTAAGTGGTGCACACTGTCATAGAATCTAAAGCAGACATTTTCTCCAAGATAACTGATCTCTGTCATCTGGAGATCAGTTGTAATTCTGAGAGGTTTCCAGGGCTGACATGGAAGTTGGCAACTCCAGGAGAGGGAGTAGTTTAACAATGATGGCAGTTCAATTATTGACAAGTGGGCTGGAGGAGGATGGACAAAGAAAACCGAAAGAAACATTACACACTAGGAAAAGACAACTCAAAATCAGCTTCCAGAACCATATTGGGGTAAAAGCGGTCTCAAAAGAGTCAGGAAAAAAAATGAGGGGAGGGGGACAAAACCAAAGTGAAAATTAAAGCGAGAAAACCAAAGTGAAAATGCACATGGAAATCAGGGAATAAACTAAAGCAATAAAAAGCCAGGACCGACCCCAAAAAAAAAAAAAATGCGAGAAAGCCCACATTGACCCTATACATTCTTACCAAGAGAAACAAACTATTTAAAAAAAGCAACAGTCAAAAGCAAACAAGGTGCCTTGGTTACTGATAGTGGTTGATCGGTTGACAAGCCAATGGGGTAGGTGAAGCATATCAAGTTTGGGTATGATGCCAGAGACAGGACAGACAACTTCTTTCCAACACAGTAAGGACTATGGGGTCCATGTTTAGAGGACAAGAAACAACAGCACCATATACACATGTGACAGCCCAGGAATGAGCTTAAACTGTGACAGAGAGAAGCATACAGAGGGATACAGAATGGCAGTAACACTGAGTGAGATGAGTAAACCATCTGGATGAAGAAAGGAGGCAGCATCGTTCCCCATCAAGAATCCTGTTGGCACAATTGATTTTGACGGCTTGGAAAAGTTACCCCTGCTGTTAGAGGAAGCCCCACAGCTGCCTGTCATTACAGCTGCACGGGCAAAAGGCACAGCGGGAGCTCTTCACATCTGTCTGAGTTTGAGCGGCAGGACGATTTAAGAATGCTGAAGCTGGAGACTTGAGGTCAGGTTGAAAAGGAGAGTTTAAGGAGCAGTCTGAAGATGCAGTACGGGGGTGCCCTAGGAATGAGTAAGGCTCCTTCCAGAAGGAAATACAGCTATGTGCTTTTGCTTATTAACAATAGAAAAGCACAACAAAAAGTCCTGTTTACTACTGTCATTATTTTATTGAAAACTTATAGGAAAACAAGCAACATTTGTTAATATTGGATTATTTATTATTGATCTGGTGCCTGGCTGTCTGGTTTAGAGCATTCAAGCAGAGTTGGAGTCATAGTGGAAGGGTGATAGAATCAGGAGGCAATGGAAACTGAAAGGGAAGGTTTCTAATCAGCTGAGTAAAATGGGCCTTAAAACAGAAGAGGTCTTTCTTTTTGCAGTGTGTCCACCAACCATCACTGACTTGTAATAGGCTTTCATGATTGTAGATAAGTTATACATGCACAAACGTACATACTGCCACCATTTCTTTGCCTGGGCTTGTCCTTCTCTCTTTGAAAATGAGTTTATTTGTTTTGTTTTAGAATTTGCATAGTTCCTGTGTGATTGTGAGAGTGATTCTATTATATTATTGCTGGTGTTTGGCTGGATATTATTATGTTCCAATGTGTGACCTTTCTCCTTTTCTCATTTAGTGTACATTCTAGTGCTTCCACCTGTTAAGTCTATACTGTCCTTTTAAGTCTGTAAATGTCACTGGCTTGCGTGTTATGTTAGGGATGTCTTGGGTTGCCAGCCTCCAGGTGTGGCTTGGAATTCTCCCAAAATTACAACTCATCTCCTGAAAGTAGGGTTGCCAGGTCCTTCTCCTCTGGTGGGAGGCTGTAGCTTGAAAGCGTGTGTGTGTGCGCACGTGTGCTGATGCACACACGTCACTTCCGGTTTAGAACCGGAAGTGCTGCCTCACAAGGGGGCTTATACCTCTACGGTTGAGTGGTAAAGCGGCCCTTTACCACTCAAACTAAGAGATATAAGGACCCTCGCAAGGCGGAACTTCCTGTTCTAAAGTGACACACGTGATATGCATGCGCGCTTGCACGTATGCCCGCCCACCCTCAGGTGGTTGGCTGGCAGTGGGGCAAATTGCCGGGGGTTTGCCCGCCACCAGCGGGCACCTGGTAACCATACCTGAAAGGCTTGCTAGGTAACTTGAAATACCAGCCAGAGGAAATGGTGGTGGGGGGGGAGAGAACTGGGAAGGAAATTGGGGTTTTACCATAGCATTTTTGAAAATCCTAGGGAGTCCAATTGTGTTTTTATTATAAGTGATGTCATCATGCCAGCACCATGCTGGCACACTATACTCTGCCTGCTTTTGCTCGTGGGGAGTGTTGGTTGCAGCTAGGCTTGCCAGGTGCCTGCTTGGGGCAGGTAAACTTCTGGCACTTTTGGCTGCTGCCCGCTGCTGCTCAGCTGGTTGGCAGGCTGAAACAGGCCATTCAAATGGATGGACAGTGATCATCGTTGGTACATGGGTGATGTCACTTCAAGTGTGACCTGCAAATGCTGGCATCACACCATGGTGGCCAGCTAGCACTAAAAACCCCCCGATATGGTTGCCACAGAGTTTTTGGGTGAATGCTAGAGTATTGTCCTGGCACAATGCCAGTGCTTCCAGGTCGTTGCCTGGTGATGGCCATCACTGCCCCTCTACACTAAGTACTCATCTCTCCCCCCATCACCCTCCAGGGGCAAACCGACCTCCAAAATACAGAGATCAGTTCCCCTGCAGAAAATGGCAGCTTCAGATGGTAGACTCTACCACATAACATCCTCACTGAACTCCCTCCCTCTCCTAATTCTACCCTCCCCCCAGATTCTGCCCCCAAATATCCAGGAATTTCCCAAACTGAAGTTGTCAACCCTAGCCTGTACTTTTGTAGATTTAGATTTCTTTGAAACTGCCAGTCATAAATATGCCACTGATTTATTGTTGATCAGATTGATGAATCGCTGAACTGTTCATCACAGTCACTGGGTGGCTGCACATCAGCATGCACACATAGCTTTCACACATGCATGTTTTCCCATACAGCTTGAGGGTGCCACAGCAAGGGTATAAATAAAATGTAAATCTATGACAAATGTCTTCCAAAATGAATTAAAGTACATTCCACCTTTTCATTGTTCATTGCACATTTTTGCACATTTTGCCTGTGTTTTCTGGATTCCTGTTTAGCCAGCATCCAGAAAACATGGGGGAAATACGCCAAAATGCATGGAGCAACCTCTGATGGATGGAAAAAGCAAACATAATTGTTACAAAATGAACTTATTGCCAATCTCCCGGACTGGTTATGGCAAAACAGATAAGTGCCGCCGCTGTTCCAAGGTGCACGCCTAGTCCCAAATGCCACGGGGAAGGCTCCCGCGCACCTCCAGTGAAACTGACATGCATCCACGAGACAGGCAGACGAGGACCGAGGCCAGGTCAACCTCCCCAGTGAGCCAGAGAGACTCCATTTCCTGAGTAAATCGTTCCTGCAGATGCCATCTCGTAGCAAGCGGCAGCACACGTAGCATTCATCAGCATTCCCCCCCCCCTCGCTTCATCAGCATGATCGGAAGAGTTCAAGATAACACCAGAGAACCGCTCCCCTCCAGCTATGCAGAGTGAGGCGCTCCGGACGCAGCAATTAGCGCCTTCACGAAAGATCGTTAATCCAATCTTCCAGAGATTCTCGGCCATCCCAAAGTTGCACAGTTCCATGGAAATAGTATAGTTTTACTATATTGACCATTGCCCAACCCCGGTAGCCAGTCATTAATCTTTTTGTCACCTTTTGTCTTAGCTTGGGAACCACCAGGGTAATCTCATCACCCCGCCCCTCAGAAACAGTATATCTGGGGTCCCCACAGCCTATAATGTCACCTTAGGTCTCCCCTGGCATCCTTGCCGCCACTCTGTGATTTGGGTTTTGTGCAGCCTGGTCACGATCCCCTCCCGCCTCACTGGTCGAGCCCATGGAAACCCTCTCTCCCTCCCATTTACCCTGTATTTTAGCACGCGGAACTCAGGACAAGTCCTCTACAGGACAGGTATCATATAGCCCTTCAACGCTTCCTGCCAAATTGGCGAACGTCCCTTTTCTCCTCCCTTTTTATTCTTAGATTCTCTGTATGTTTGTGTTTGCAACATTGAATGCCTGAACGACATAAACTCTCTTAATTTGGAATCCTTTTGCCTCTGTCATTATTCTAAGGTCACAGAAATGGGCTCTGGTATACATTGGCTGCATCCCGCAATATAAATATTATAGTTACCGAATGCACAGCTAATTCCCCAATTAAAGAGCATTTCGGCTAATATAATCCAAGCAAAGGCACGTAGTCATCAGGGTTAATGCAAGGGAACAACCATGCATAAATGGCCTTAGATAGGAGACAGAAGGTGCTGACAAACGTTTTGTGAGGGTTGATGGCACTGGAAGAAACTGAAATGTATATAGCAAGGCACTTGGCTGTCTTCCACTGCTCTCCACCTTTTGCAGCCTGCCGCAAATGGAATCATGTCACCTGCATCACTTCAGTGTTTTTGTACAAGCGTCTCTTGGATGCTTTCTTTCCATCCAGGAGGATGAACAACTTTTTCTTTTCCTCTTAATTTAACTGCCGCTGGGCCTGGCAGGAGGTTCAGCAGAGTGACAAGGACTGCAGTATGTAACAGAAATGAGCAGGGAGATGAAATCGGTGGAGTGATCATCTGTCACCCAACCATTACGCCATCATCTTTCCCTGTTAAGTTTCATCTGCCTATAAAAATGATAGGCAACTCACTATTTGTTTTATATTGGCTAAACTGCTATTGAATTGGACTAATTTTTTAACACGGATGGGGTGGATGGGAGAACACAGAGACAGCTGTCTCATGACAACACTAAAAGTGGCAGCTGCCACTGAGCCTTGCTATTGTTGCCATTTGATTTACAGTGTGAAATCTGGCTCTCTTCGCTTTTCTGTATTCCCTTTCTGCTCTTTATTTATTTATCCTATCCTTGCATAGGAAACATCAGTTTGCATGCTCTGGCACACTGGTAGGTCCAGCACAGATATCACACCAGCTTCCTATAAACCAGGGTTTAGAAACCAGTCTCATGTTTCCAGTCATTTCCTCTTCCCCTTGCTTAAAAGAATTCAAAGAACTGCCATCTCCTCCCTGCAGCTTTCTTCTGTAAAAGTTTTTTGGCCCAAAAGACTCTTTAGAGCAGTGATGGCGAACCTTTTAGAGACCGAGTGCCCAAACTGCAACCCAAAACCCACTTATTTATCACAAAGTGCCAACACGGCAATTTAACCTGAATACTGAGGTTTTAGTTTAGAAAAAACAACTCATACATTAACATCCCCATGATCATCCCAGGGCCAGCAGCATCAGGGTATCCTATCCTCCCACTTCTCTAGCACAGTCAACCCAACAACCAGGAATTGCAGTAATGTTACTTTAATTGCTCTTTCATGTCTAACAGCCAACATATCAATAACAGTCCTGCTCCAGAAGGCCAGTTCTCCAATTATCTCTTCCGTCCATGTTCCAGCCTGACTTCAGGGTTGGGGCCTTCCCAATGTCCTTTTAGTCACAGCTTCAGGCTTCTGCATCCTTCCTGCAGAGTTAAGCCTTGAGATAGCTGGACTATTACTGTTCCATAGGGTTGCCAACTCTGAGTTTGGAAATACCTGGAGATTGTGGGTGTGGAGTCTGAGGAGGGCAGGGTTTGGGGAGGGGAGAGACTTCAATGGGGTATAATGCCATACAGCCCATCTTCCAAAGCAGCTATTTTCTCCAGGTGAACTGATCTCTGTCACCTGGAGAACAGTTGTAATAGTGGAAGATTTCCAGCCACCACCTGGAGGTTGGCAGCCCTAGTCTTCTAGGAGCGACTACCTGTGGTATTTCTAGGCATGGATACTGCCTCACAGGTCTCACTAAAGTTATAGTTCCACCAAGAAACAGGGACTCCCAGCCTTACTGGCTGTTCTCCTTCTCAGCTTCCTATCTGTGCCTATCAGTCACTTCCACCTTCACTTCCTCCTGCTGAGACCTTTTATTTATTTTATTTAAAATGTTTTAATGCTCTCTTTCCACCCAGTTCAGTGTCTTCAAGGTAGCAAACAGCCAAAACATTTTAAAAAATGTAAAACATTTAAACAAATGTTAAAATGAGTATTTATAATTCAACCAAACACAAACCCATAGACTTAAACAGGAAGGTGAGTCAATTAGTCTCATTGAGAGAACATCAGAAAAACAGAAAACACTTCACCCACTGGCAAAAGGCAGTGAGAGAAGGGAACACAATAATCTCCCTGGGGAGATAATTCCATAATTCCAGGGCCATGACTTAGGCCTGTTCTCAGGTTACCACCTGACTCACGTCAGAAGGCAGAGCACCCAAAGTACAGTCTCTGATGATGGTCAGGTAGGTTAAGATAGGAGTAGGAGGTCCTTGGGGTGGTCCCTGAGGTGCCCTTCTCCTAGCCACTCCCAATACCTGTTTCCCTTAAGTGACTCTTGAGGGGACTCTTTCTCCCAAGAAGAATTCTACAACAGAGGAGGCCTTTCTTCCACAAGGAGCTAGTGCCAGCTGTCAGTCCCCCATCTTTCCATTGATACCCCTGGAGACCTACATTGCTCCTTCTTCTGCCATGAAGTTATACTGCTCCCTCCCTTCGGATGGTACCTCTGTTGCCCTTATTATTCCCTAGAATAAGGGTGCTCTGGAGTTTGCAACACGAGTTCCTTCTCTTCTCCCCCACAGTCAGAGAACACTGAGTTGTGACAAGTAGTAAGCTGTCCTTATATGCTACATCCCATAATCCTCCTGAATATGGTGACCAAATGCCCAATGCCTACTTTCATTTTTTGATGGGTTATGCCTGCCACAGAGATCCTTCACTTCCATTGCAAGTAGCATGTGGGGGATTCTGGAAATAACCTGGGCCTGGATGTTTGATTCCCTTTGTTTTTGACACTGCATATCCCACAGTGATCCTAAAGATGGTGGCTAATTTTGATACTCATAGCTTTATTTTTTGATGAGTTATGTGTAGGTAAGGGGAGTCAGCCAGAGCCTTAACAAAGCCTTCACCAGCCAGATGGACAACAGGTCCACAATTACTATTATTGCTCATTAGTAACTGGGCTCAATTTAAAGTACTAGCTCTCACATACAAAGCCCTTCATGGCCTTGGATCCTCATATCTGCGAGACCCCCTCTCCTTCTATGCTCCGCCGCTACAGCTTCACTCATCTGAGCAGGGCTTTCTGCAGGTGCCAAACTGCAAATGGGCAAAATAAATAAGAGCCCATAGATGTTTTTTCTCTGTTGTGGCCCCCACCTTGTGGAATGGCCTGCCTGAAGAGGTCAGGAAGGCTCCCACTCTCCTCGCTTTCCCCAAACCATACCAAACAGAAATATTCAAGGGGGCTTTTCTACACAGGTAATAGGTTTGCACTGTACAAAATAGTTTGAAAAGTTACCTGTATAATTGATCAGGGACTGCAGTCTATACTACTCTGTATAGCTTGCGGTGTGTAGGATCCTACTATGTAATTTTTGCATCATTTAATGACATGTTAATACTTATGCTTTGCTTCAGTTCTATTTTTTTTAAAGATTTCTATTTCATTGTTTATGGAATGTCCCATCCTGCAGATGGCATTGACTCGTTTTTTTGCAATCTGCCTTGAGTCCCGATGAGAAAGAAAGAAAAAAAGAAAATTAATATCATTATTACATATCATATATATTAATAATTTTTTATTGCAGTCATAGACAGGAATTTTTCACAACGTTCCAAAGTGCCAGAGCAAGACACACTCAAAGGGGCTTGAGTTTATTGGTTCTTGTAGGTTATCCGGGCTGTGTAACCGTGGTCTTGGAATTTTCTTTCCTGACGTTTCGCCAGCAACTGTGGCAGGCATCTTCAGAGTAGTAACACTGAAGGACAGTGTCTCTCTTCAGTGTTACTACTCTGAAGATGCCTGCCACAGTTGCTGGCGAAACGTCAGGAAAGAAAATTCCAAGACCACGGTTACACAGCCCGGATAACCTACAAGAACCAATGAACTCTGACCGTGAAAGCCTTCGACAGGGCTTGAGTTTGTTTTGCAGCAGTGGAGGGGCTGGTGCGGTGTGTGGGGGGTTCTTTCTTCCAAATGATGCTGCCATCCAGTTTATCCTTCCCCCAGCCACCACGCCTGTGACCTGACTGTGGATTACTCAGAAGGTTGTTTTGCACGCCACATGTAATACATAATGCTGATTAATTGACCCACAAATAGCACTGAAAATATGTACAATATATGGGTGGCATTCAGTGCATGAAAACCTAAAATGGCATCCATTCATAATGAGGAGAAGCAAAACCACAACAGCATTATTTTTGAGATGGACCCCCTGATTTCCCTGCACAATATTTTGCATCTTAAAGGAGGGGGGAAACTGTTGCTTTTTTTCCAAAATGAATTTCTCCCCTTTAAAATACTAATAACAGCACAGGTGATCCAGTTTAAATCAGCAAAAACTGAAGGGGTTTTGAAGGGTTAAATCCGCCTTGAATGTTCTAAATTGCGTCTGAATGCTTGAACAATTTACTTTTTACAGACTGAGAGAGGTCCATAAGCTTGTTCAGGTTGTCAAGAAGTTGAGGTCCCTCAATTTCTTGGGTTTCATTATTTCCTTGGTTCAGGCCTGGAGGCCTATGAGTGTTGTGCCATTGGGATGTTAGAACAGCAAAATAGTTCCATTTTGAAAGCTGCTTCTGGGGAGGGAACAAGATAGGCAACCAGCTGCTTCTCGTTAAACCTTTCTCTCCCCTTTCTGGAATGCCAGGCCGTGCGTTGCCACGGTAACTAATCGGTCAGCCACTATCTTAATGTTTGTGACGACATCCAGGTGCAGGGAGTTCTGCAGGCTTCACCCCCTGAATGCGTCAATAGTGAGTCAGCATTCTGACCAAGCGATTAATTAACAGCTAATTACTTTCGTTTTCTCAATTGGCCTCTATGAGCTCATGCCATTGAGAAAACGAATATAAGGACAGACCAGTCCTGAGCAAATCATGCACGCTTTGGGGTACAGCAGGAGAGCTGTGCTGGCGGCATCAGAACCCATTTGATTTTGGCCCTTGAGGGGGAAACTCTGGTCAAGCTGACCTTTTGGAGAAACCTTTGGACAACCTTTTGAAACTCTTGTATGCTGCAAGAACTCTTGAAATTGGTAACTATTGGAACATTGCTTTTGAGAAGCCTTGCCAAACCTCTTGAATATTAGAAACTGAAATATTGTATGAGTTAGCTATGCTAAACCATTTTGTTATTTTCTTGCTTTAAACTTCATGACTTTTATTTTCCTGTAACCAGCATAAATCTTATAAAATAAATCATTAGCCTTTTAAATTGGCTGTGTCTATGACTCTGGGATTCCAAGCCTAATTCTAAGTGCCTTGTGTGTGTGTGTGTGTGTGTGTGTGAAAACCACCTACCAAAAACCTAAGACAGTTTTGAGAAGTGTGAACAGTCCTGGCTAGGTCTCAGCCTGGCAGGAAAAGTGTCACACTGAATTTGGAGCTTGGCAGGGGTTACTCTGGACCTCTTGCCTGGAGGCTTAACTTTTGGTCCAGAGTTGGTGGCAGCTACTCATTGAACTTGGGGTGAAAGCCTGGAGTTTAATGTTTTGTCTTTTTGGGAAGCTTTTTGACCAAACCAAAGCAGCCCAACTGGTGGAGGCTGGTTGGAGCTCTTTGACACATGTCTGTTTCTGCTTCGCAGTTTCTAAAGAGCCTGTTCCCCTCTGGATGATTAACAGTACAATCCTATGCAGAGTTGAGTTTAGACTGGAGTAATTCTACATTTGACCTGACCTGGATGGCCCAGGCTAGCCTGATCTCATCAGATCTCAGAAGCTAAGCAGGGTCAGCCCTGGTTAGTATTTGGATGGGAGACCACCAAGGAATACCAGGGTTGCTGTGCAGAGGAAGGCACTGGCAAGCCACCTCTGTTATTCTTTTGCCATGAAAACCCCAAAAAGGGGTCACCATAAGTCGGCTGCGACTTGACGGCACTTTACACACACAATTCTACATAGCTGCATGCTAATGACACTGGTGAGAATAAATTTTTAAAAATCCACCTTAACCTTTGAAAATGCTAAAAAAAAGGGTATTTGTCTGTGGGTGGAGTTGGATGGGACAGGTAGATGGATTTTGGAAGTGTCACAACTGTGGAGGAGACTAAATTTCCACTGATTTTTTTTTTTAAACTGGAAATTCGTCTATGGCAAAAATCACTTAAGTGCCAGATACTACATCTTAGGTGAGTGAACCAGTGCTCTGAGTGCCGTAGCACACACACTGGTCCTTTCCTGGTTTTTGGGGTGGATCCTATCTTATCTTACCATTCCACTGAACAAAGTTTGAAGCCTTCCTCCAACTTAAGGGCCCATTTACATGAAGACATTACCTCATTTTGAATCAGGTTCAGTCCCAAATGTTGTAAAAGCGAGGCGGCACTTTCAGACAGGCTCTTTAAATTGTAGGTATGCACAACACATTTGGATTGGATTTTGAATTTCCGATGATACCATGTTTTTCCGCAATGCCCACCATTTTTGGCTCTATCTCAGTTTTGTGCTATGTTAATATCTCATCATATCAAAAAAACTGCTTCCATTTTTTTTTAACAAACATAGAAATGAGTGGCGGAAAGGAACTGGCTCACTCCAGAGTGCTGCAAATAAACCAGATAGCACCTCCCATGACTCAGAAATGCAGCCACCAAACAAAACCAAAAGAAAAGTGGCCTCACAAAAAATGAAGCAAACATTCATAAAAAGGACAGTGGTTGCCCTTTAAGATGACTAAAATTAAATAAGATACCATTCACCATCAACAATAGTTTAAAAAGTCTGCCTATCTGGCAAGGCAATGCAAAAACAAATGAACACACACCCACACACACACACACCCTGTTCTCCATCAGCTACCAAAATGGATTAAAGAGCCCATCTGAAAATGATCTGTGGCTCTTCTGTTGGAGGATGAGCCTCTTAAGTTAGAGAAATGCCCCTTAGGTTGGAGGAAGGCTCCTTGGAGGATGGCTGAATCCACCCCACTGTCTTTCTCTAGACCTTTGGTATTACGGCAGCATCCACACATCACTGGATATTATGCTATCATTGCACTAGAGCAACCATTTGTAACTGGATTTTCCTAAATGAACAAGGCAAACCAGTTGTGAATTATTGCTTCAGTGCAATGATGTGTGGATGTAGCCTGCAAAACCTTGAAGGGTTCAGGCCCAACACAAGCGGCCAATGTCTTTTGCCTCATGTTTAGTCTACATCTTCTCAAGCCAAGCAATCTCTTTTGCAACTACGCTTGAATGTCTTTTCTCAAAGATTGCCAATATAAGCTTTATTGCTTTTCATGATTTTTGGTCTATGCTGTGATTAAAAGATCTATTTTTACTTGTGTTTATGTGCAAGCATATCCACCATTCTTGCCCCTTTTCAAAAGATTTGTACGTCTCCTAAGACAGTGCGGCAATCTGGGGTGGGAAAAGTAGATATACAATTAAAACTTGTTAAAGATAATTAAGCTGAAATGGAGAGGGAAAAAAGCTGCTCCACTGCTTTGTTCGTAATAATAATAGGTTCTGAACTATAATTAAATTCTTCCTTCCAATAATTGTATACATACAAAGGAATGTTCCAGATAGCAAAACAATACAGTGATTAAAAATGATTAAGGAGCTGATTTCAAAAGCAGATATGTGCCAAAGAGGGTTGGAAAGGTTTTCGGTATCTTGAAATATAAAGTACCAGCTGAGAACCAGATGGTTTTTGGCTACCTTCACCCAATATCTGAAATACTAGTAAGAGCATCCAAAATGTGGCTTCTTTCATTCAGCTAAAATATGCACTCATGGGAATAAACTGGCAACAGAGATAAAATTTTCTGACACCAAGATCTATTAAATTGCGGGATAGTCTCCCAGTGGCAGCAATTGAAGCCAAATTGCTTGGCAGTTTTGAAACAAGGCTGGACAAAGTGCTAGAAAAATGCACTACAGAGAATCCACCCTGTTTGTTTAGGGAATGGATTAGGAGACCATTTTCATATATAATGAAATGGGATTCATCTCTCCCTCCTCACCCCCATAGCTAACATAATTAATCCGTCGAATGTGGAGAGTCTGAAATTCTGTAACTGCAGCTGGGTACCCAAAGGTTGGGTGAAGCAAGACAAAATAATATATAGATATGTGTTTACTTTAAGGTACTGATATCTATATTAAAAACATTAAAAGTCATATTGAAAGAAAGCACAATGGTAACTAATACAGGTTGATAAACTTAAACCAGGTTGATAAACAGCATGGTGATTGCATCATTTCTCGCAGCGATAAGTCTTGATGAGTCATGGGGATTACATCATTTAACTCATACTATTTAGAGGAGGTTGGGATCATCATTTAGTACTGTTTATCTGGTTGATACAAGTATGCATACTTTATATGGGAGGCTAACATAGCCCAGGTATGTAGATTATACATTTTTATATATATAATATTAAAATTGTTTCATTAAAAATTAGTATTAAAATTAGGCATGCCAACTGTGTATTTGGCTTTGTTTTACAGAAAAGAACAACTAGTATGTATTCTACAACAGTGGCCTCTTTGATTTGATCAAATATATTGGGCACAGAGTCAAATTGGAAGGTAAGTAATCCCAGTACTCCTATGAAGAATTACAAAAATTGGTAAAGTTGAATTGAGATTAACTAGTTAATAGTTCTTATTCTTTTCAGACAACCCCAACATACATACCTGGGCTGTTGTGATTCTGTTATAATACTGTTATACATGTTGTAATATGTACAAGGGATTTTATTATACTACTGATAAAGGCCCTGGGCCATAATGCGTTTGGTTTGTGGTTTAAGTTTATCAACCTGTATTAATTGCCATTGTGTTTCTTTTAAAATGACTTTTCTTTTTTTAAATAGATATCACTACCTTAAAATAAACACATTTCTATATATTATTTTGTCTTTCTCCACCCACCCTTTAGGTACCCAGCTTTTGTTTTTAGGGTGGGTCTTTCTTTCCCTCTCTTTTGTTTGTATTCTGTAACTGCAGCCATATTAACCCATTTAACAAAGCTAACAAAGAATCCTGTGGCTGCTTCAAGATTAACAATGTTGTTGTAGCATGAAGTTTTCTTCATTAGATAAACTTCCCACAGGAAACATTTTGAAAATTATTATTTTAAATAATGTTTTTAAGATACACACTGCTAGCCCTATGACTATGTGGACAGCTGTTCCAACACTTTTGGCTGCTACAAGAAGCTGTACCACATAGTTCAGGTGATGCATTCTGAGATTCCTCACATTGTCTCAGAAAATGCTGAGGTGCAGCTCATGGATCATGAATGGTTGTGCTGGATTAGAAAATTGTTTTCAAAATCCACTATGAAAATGCAAGGATTCTAGTGGCACAACTTTCCATTTTATTCCTTATTCTTGTCTTAAAAAATAGTTCTACTCCAGAGACAGTGTGGCTTGTTTGTGCCATTGAACCATCCATCTGTACATACCAATTGTGTGTGTAAGGGGCTGCTGAATTTTAAAATCCTGACAATATCACTGCTTGAGTTTGATTTTGCACAGCAGTGTGAAACTTTTCATGGTATCCATGCATTCAAATGTGCTCTCCAGAATGCAGAGAAATGTGATGCTTGATGATATTAACATTTCAAAAATGCTTTGGAAGGGAAAGCCACCAGACTCCCTGGAAAGCACTAGCGTCACTTGTTTAGTGAAAACACTGTGAATCACTTGTTTGACGTAAAACAAGTGTACCTAGTTTCATCTCTTCAGTGCTGGAGGATATGCTCCTGAGGGGTATCTTTGGAAGAATGCTGTTATACATAATAACTATTTGAAGTTGCTCTCACATTGTGGTTGTTTGTATAGCAAGGAAAGAAAGAAGGGTTTAAGAATGACTTGGGACTACTGGGAACATAAATAGAGATGTGGCCATATAGATACACAGCAGCTGAAAGAATGGGCAAGTGCCTGTTGATGTTCACTTCTGTATACCCACACGTGTTCCTTGGGGGAAGAGGGATCTGGGAAATATTCTCCCAAATGAAAGAATGCAGGTTCCCCAAACACTGTCTATTGCCTTTCCCTCCCTCTTACCTCTCAGAAGGTTCCTCTCCCACCCCAGCTGGCAACATAGTTCAAAAGGAGAGGGTGGACAGAGAGGCAGACATCCAGAGCAGTGGGACACTGTTATATGAGAGTCCCAGTGGACACCATCAGTGAGCAGGGCTATGGAACTGCATCCTGTTTAGGGGGGCAATTGGGATACAGTAAGAATGGAAGGGTAGAGATGAATCCCACCTAGACTTCTTCCAGAGGACAGAAAAGAAGAACTGGGCAGTAGCATCTTGAACTCCTTATTTTTAGGTCTTTTCTTGCCTTGTGGCAATAACTATCATATTCCCTGGTGGTGCTTGAAGGAACAGGTCAAATTGTAATAGGCTTGCTGTCACAGGTTATAACACTGTTTAGGATTGCATAGCTATTTACCTGTATGTCTTATAATTCTCCAAGCTCCTACTGGACTCGAATATAGCTATGCTACTGCAGACCAACACTGCTACCTTCTGAAACCATCTTCTTTGGCAGAGTGTACATAAAAGAAAGCACAGCAACAAACAAGGGAATATAAAGGGCATTAGTAGAAGTATTTCAGTCTCAGCATACAAAATATCACTGAATTTCTGAGCATGACTCATCCACTCATCTGAAGATTGCATAATTCTCCTATTGAAATCCATGGGTATCAAACAGTGTGGTTTTAGTTGGAAAGAGCCAAGTATACCACCCCGAGCTCAGCAGGATAACCACGTGATAGATACATAGCTAGATAAAGGGGACTAAGATCATATTCACTGCACCTTTGAGCTCACTGAGATGATGCACATTGAAATCAACACATGTAGGGTGGGAATGCCGGACCCACACCCTTATTCCATGCATTTGCCAGCTCAATAGCATGGAGTCTTCATAAGGAGGAAGTGTACATGTGTAAGCTTCTTCCCTGTGATCAGGAGCACTACTTTTTCAAGTGTTTCTGATCACAAGGAGTCATTAGTGCACACAGCCCATATTCACAAGCTGACTCCTCTATGCATATTGATTTCAATGCACATTGTGGTGTATAGGGGTCTAGTGTGTCCAGGGTTAAGTCTGCATGGAGCCCTGCACATGTAAAAATGTTCATATCTAAGTGCTTTTGTGCAATCATAAATTTGAGTGGGGTCTGGGATTGCATGTACTGCATTTATGCACATCAGACCCTGTGCAGTCATTCCACTGAACGTACAGTGATCAGTTTCTGGACTGACTGAATCATGCATTCACTTCCATCATCCTCATGCTTTTGATGGAATAGGCCAATGCCTATGAAAGCACAACTATCTTCTTGCCACATAGTCCATATTTTAAAAACAGAACAAGATGGCACAACCTTCATTCTCTTGTTTAGCATTTAGAAGCAAAGAGGGTAGATGCTCTATTGTAGGCTGCACTGCTGATCCTTCTAGCTAAGAGTCACAATAATCTTCCTGTATGTATTTATCTGCCCTGACCTGGTTGGCCCAGGCTAGCCTGATCTCATCAGATCTCAGAAGCTAAGCAGGGTCGGCCCTGGTTAGTATTTGGATGGGAGACCACCAAGGAATACCAGGGTTGCTGTGCAGAGGAAGGCACTGGCAAACCACCTCTGTTAGTCTCTTGCCATGAAAACCCCAAAAAGGGGTCACCATAAGTTGGCTGTGACTTGACGGCACCTCTCTCTCTCTCTCTCTCTCTCTCACACACACACACACACACACACACACATGTATTTATCTATTCTTTAAAAAGGCATTAGTGCTAGTAGCCACGGTTGACCATCACTTTTTTTAACTGTCATCCTAGGGTGTTTTTTTAAGACACCAAACTTTGGAATTTCTTAATGCCACTTTTTAAAGGCACGAAATCTATGTTTCTCCACTACCTCTGTTCTCACATTTTTGTCAGAGCATCTTAGAGAAAATAGGAAACATTACCATCATGTTGTACAAGACATCATCAAGCTCTGCCGATAATGAAGAAACATTTGTAATTTGTCCCTCTTATCTGTGATCAAAAGATAATTAAAGAGAAAGAAAAAATAATTAAAAAGAAATTAACTTCGCTTTACTTTTAACTCCCATTTCTGTTGGCTGTGTGAAAGGCTTCCCAAAGCATCTAAGATTTTCCCAGCAAGTAAGAAATCTTCTTTAAACTGTTACGATTGTGATGGGCATTCATTCTATCTAAATTAAAAAGTGGGGTGATTTGTAAAAAGCCACACTTTGGGGGGAGGATTATCAATAAGGGAGTAACATTGGTTAACCAACATACTACCTCATGTAGGGGCATGACTGAAATAAGTTGATCACCTCCAATCTATCTCCTGCAGCCCATCTACACATTCCAAGTAATTGGGTCAGCTCTGATGGAGGATTTCTGCAAAGGATTTCCATCAATAGTCACTTTTCTCCTCCTACCACAGCTCAAAAATTTCCACTAAATGCTGCTTCTAAGGGGCAGGAGTTCCTCTGGGAAAAGCATCAGGAGGATCTGGAGGTCCTCAGCAGGAGGGGGAATCAGTGAAAACTGTTCCCTTCCACTCATGAAAATCCTCCATGTGGAGCTACTTTACTGGGGCTGAACAGTTCAGAGTGCAAATGGAGTACTCAGTGTCTAAATGCTACACCTTAAAACCTCCTCCGAATAGGGCAGTACTATGTGGTAAGTGGCAGACAGGATTTCCAGTCATGTGCTTAAAACTAGTGAAAAGCAATGGTGGTGGGGAGAAGGATATTTGCAGGGAAGAAATGGGAGCAGGAGGATCTTAACCCTTCCCTAAAACTGTTCTTTCTACTCACCACCAGTTGGAGTTTCTGAGACATGCTGTTGGGGAGCAGGAGATATGAAAGATCATTGACTATCTGAACATGAATTTATGAATAATTCATGTGCAATGATTTGATAACATTTACATCAGAAATCTTTCATTATTTACTGATTTCTTGCCTAGCAGTTTAACTATCACATGCTAAGTTTTTCAGTTGGCTATTCTGTATGATCCTCCAGGGGACTTGTCCCTTTCTGAGACTTCTTCATGGACCTAACTGAAGCATCTGATTATTCTTCTGGTGATCTGTTGCCTGTAACATTTCATGCCAAAACAAACCAGTCCGTATCTAAGAGACTTGAATCCATTTTTGATGCTCCTCTCTCAAACATAGTGAAGTTTATGCTTAGCTCTTCAGTTCAGTGGCATTAAACCAATTTACTCCTCCATCATTTGCTCTTCCTGTCACTAGATTACTTCTGAGCCCTCTTGTCTGATATCCTAAGGACTGGTTTTGAGTAGCTAAGGAAGGTGCTGTCAAGCCAAAACTGAAGATAACTATGACTAAAGAGCTCTCCTGTTAGAAGAATGAGAATGCTTAAGTGACTTTCCGCACAATTTTTTTTTTGGGGGGGGGGTTGGCTCAGGGAGCCGACTGACACTTACACTGGTATATCTCCAAGATACACCAGCATAAGGGACAATTATGCCAGAACAAGATCCCAGGGCTGGTGTACTGCTCTTGGGCACTGGCACAGCTCACAAGCAGGCCTCTGCACTGGCATTGTCATGGGTGGGTCACAGGGTGTGGCCAGAGTTAGTCCTCTCCCTAAGCCCTTTCAGTTTGGGAACACCCCCCGGCAGAGGTACAAAGTTGGGCCATAAAAATGCAGCACAGCCCATAGGTGCCCACTGAGCTGAAAAAAAACATGTGCCCCCAATTACAGTGGCCAGGCCCATGAGGCCCAAAGCAGCTCAGGGTGCCAATTGAGGGCATGTCCAATCCCCCCCTCCCCTGTGGCAAAGCCCCCTCCCCAGCACCCAATTGCAGCCCTACATAAACTTCAGCCAGCTCCCCCCTCACACGCACAACTCACAAAGCAGATGACACATATTATGGGACGCTGTCTGACACCTCCCGGCCATGCAGATTTAGAGTGCATAGGCACATTGATGGTGGAAACAGTACAGAGAGGGCATTTAGCTCTACTGGGCGAGTACTTTGCACCAGCACCTAAAAGGGAGAGCAAAGTCCACACTCTGTGGCTGGACCCCAACAGGTACCCCATCTCCAGAAGCAGGACTCAAAGGGGCAGCTGCACACAGACAGGTAAGCAGGGGTCTGTTCTCCCCCAGCAATGCTGCTTCCTGCACCCGAGTCCAGCAGTGTGGCAATCCAGTGGGCAGCAGGAGCTGCAGACCCCCACCACCATGGACCATCATGCACAATGGGAATTGGTGCGGGGGATCTGGGCTTTGTGGTCCTCCACTCCATTTAGGCACTGCTCCAGGAGAGGAACACCTGCACCTCTTTTGAATGACCTGGTCCGATGGCCAGCAAGTGGTGGAAAAGCTGGTATTATTTGTATTATTTTATTCGATTAATACCTAATCCTTTCCTAGCAGGGATAGGCTCAGAGCGGCTTACAGCAAGTTACAACAATATATAAATATACAAATATAGAATTAAAACTTATTTATTTATTTTATTTCCCACCTCTCCCATGCACTGCCAGGTTCGCATGGCTCACAACATATCACAACACGTTAAGACATAACGTTTCTGGTTAAAATCCACCATCTTAAATGTTCTAATGGCACCTTGAATCATTCCACGGGCAGGTGCCAGCCATGTAAGAATAGAAACAATCCCAGCAAAGAGGGGTCAAGGCTAGGGTAAAAATGATTGATAATATAACTTTTTAAAAAGTAGGGGGAGGGAAAAGGAAGGGGAAGGGGGAAGGGAGGGGGAGGAGTCATCAATAGGGCAAAGTTTGTCCAAAAGATGGTAATAGGTGAGACCAATGAAACAGCAGAGAACTTGCAGGTACAAGGAAAAGGAACAAGAGCAAGCAGGAGAAGGCAAGGGAAGGGGAGGGGGAAGGGAAAGAGATGGGAAAGAGAAGGGAGGCCAGCTGATATGCAATATTGTCACTGTCCTCAACCATATGCCTGGCAGAACATCTCTGTCTTACAGGCCCTGCAGAAGTGAGCCAACTTCTGCAGGGCACAGGTTTTACTTGATAAAGAGTTGCACCAGGCTGAGGACTGGGCCGAAAAGGTTCTGGCCCTGGTTGAGGACAGCCAGATGCTTCTGGGAGCAGGGATCACCAAGGAGTTGTTTCCAGAAGAACATAATGCTCTTGGGAGGTGTATATCAGGAGAGGCAGTCCCATTGATACAATGGTCCCAGATGGTTTAGGGCTTTGAAGGTAAGTACCAAAACCTTGAACTTGATCCGGTACTCAGTCTGGAGCCAGTGCAGCTGGTGCAGCACTGGTTGTATGTGTGCTTTCCATGGGGTTCCCATACGGACCGGCACCACTGCATTTTGGACCAGTTGCAATTTCTGGAGCAACTTCATAGAACAAGTTACAAAGCATAGAGCAAGTTACAGTAGTCCAGTCCAGAGGTGATCATTGCATGGATCACTGTGGACAGATCAGTGTGGGACAGGTAAGAGGTCAGTTGCCAGGCATGGCATAGATGAAAGAACACTTGTGATCTGGGCCTCCAAAGAAAGGAAGGCATCCAGAGTCACTCCCAAACTCCTGACAGAGGAAGCTGGTGTCAGCTGCACCCCATCAAGAGCGGGGAGCTGAATTCCCTGACCTGGGACCCCCAGCCCAGCCACAGGACTTCCATCTTTGATGGGTTCTATTTCAGACTGTTGTGCTTTGGCCACCCCACCATGGCCTATAAGAACCACCACCTATAAGAACCTGGGATGGTACCTGACCAGCCAGCCATCAACAGATAAAGCTGGGTGTCATCTGCATATTGATGGTATCCCAGCCCGAAAATTTGACTAGCTGGGTGAGGCATATAGATGTTAGAAAGCACTGGGGAGAGGATCGCCCCTGTGGAACACCACACACCAGAGGGTGTCGTGTTGACGCCCTGCCCCAAGTGTTACCCTCTGTCTCTGACGGAGTCCAAATGTGGGTCAGTGGGCCATTTCCTATACAGTTCATCTCAGCACACTAGCCAACTAGGGTTGCCAGGTCCCTCTTTCCCACCGGTGGGAGATTTTGGGGGCGGAGCCTAAGGAGGGCGGGGTTTGGGGAGGGGAGGGATTTCAATGCCATAGAGTTCAATTGCCAAAGCGGCCATTTTTCTCCAGATGATCTGATCTCTATCGGCTGGAGATCAGTTGAATTAGCAGGAGATCTCCTGCTACTACCTGGCAGTTGGCAACCCTATAGCCAACATATAGGTGAGATCTATCTATGTTTTGTGTTTGGTGATAGCATGAATGGGACTGAATGAGCTCTTTGAGCATGCCCCCTGGGCAGAGCTGAGTGAGCTTTGAATGAGTCCTCTGCTGTTGGCAAATGTTCTTTCTTTGTGTAAGCAAATATACCTTGTACTCAATAAACCTTGTTAGCTTTTAAGACCTGTGAGGCCAATCTATCTGTTCTGCAAAAGGGGGAGCAAGGTCCCACTGCCTCAACAGACCGCAAGGTTTGATTACCCTTGTGAGACTGGTGAGCAGGCAGGAGGGTTAACTTCGCTGCAGCCTCTATTTAGAAAGAAAATGTCCCAAATTCACTTTTGACAAGTGCCATCCTGAGCTGAGTAACACTTTCTAAGGGTGTAACTGAGTTCAGAAGGGTGTAACTCAGTTTAAGATTGCACTGTTAGACAATTAACTAGGATGATGTAACTCATTGATTTCACTTGTGGCCTTCATTTAGCCTGGGATTTTGTGAATCATCTTTTATTCTGGAGTTGATTCCCAATATTAAAATGTTTGAAACTATAGTATTTCAATATCTTTCACACACACACACACACACACATTTCAGATCCACAATGTACATTTAGCCATGTGATGGAGTGAAGTTAGGGTGAATCATATGCATTAAGCAACCTTATCATAAAATAAAAGGATTCAGTGCTGCATTTACTTAATGTATTTTACACTGTGTAGTTAACACATGTGCTGGGCCAGGATATTAGAGTAACTATTAATCTCTTCAACCAATTAACTCACCCCAGAACAGTCAATCTCTAGCAAATGGGTCCCAGTGCAGCCCTTATATACTGCATCTAAAGAAAGGGCATTAACACAAGATTGTTTTTTGATTTTCCATCAATGAATGAGAAGATATAGCCTGGACATGTTCATTCCATTCTTCCTAGTAGCAAAGAAGTGTTTTAAGTCCAAAAGAGACATATAAAACTGATTCATTGTATTGCTTTACTCAAAGGGAATCTTCATATAGAGACAATCTTTTTATTTCATGTAATTATTTGAACTTCTTCCTCCCATAACTAAAATTCAAGATGGGTTAAATAACATGGGCTCACACAAACAAGAAATGTGGAATATTGAAAAAAAAATACTTTTCAGTACACTTTTAAAAAACCACTGAAATATTTGTTTCTCTGGGCCAGTTCATGTGCTACTTTTCTCAGTTCCAAAGAACACGTCCAACCTTGAGTGTGCTACGAAAGCAAGATTTGAAAAATGGAGGCAAAACCCAGCAAATGCTAGTTGTGTTTAAATCAATTTAAATCAGTGCAACAAGTTAGTGGTAATGATGGCAACAATCTTAAAAACACTCTTATGGGAGTACTTTTGATTAAATACAATGTGACTTACCATATGTCTTAATAGACTTGTTGAGGAATGTTCTCTGATGAAGGGAGTTTTGACTCTTAAAGGCTCATACCCTGAAAATCTGGTTATGCTTGCGCTGTTCGAGGAATATGCTCACATGCATTGTGCCTAGTGAACAACATGTATATTCTAAAGTCAGGTAACCTGGACACTACATTTCCCAAGGCACACTCAGTGTCTCAGTCATTACCAAAACAGCATCCAAGGCTGGCCCATTCCCCATCTGCCAGTACCAGTGGATATAGCAGTAACATGAACCACAGGAGCACCTCTATCCACTGCTGCAGCCAGATAAAAAAATATGGGGGGGGGGATCTGGGGAACACAAGAAGAGGGGCACAATGGCAGGGATTTGGAAGGACTATGATGGCCCTGATGATGTCATAGGTATTTCAAACCGTCCCAAGATTCAGCATTGAGTTGAAAGGAAAAAAGCTTCTTGGTCTCTTGTCAGAATATCCTAGTCTACCATGCCTAATTTCAAAGTTAACATGAGGAGGTAGATCATCCAGTCTCTTGCACTGAGCCAGGAAAAATTCATTCATTGCAGAGGTGAAATTGATAAGGGTTTCTTGTAGAGATATAATTGTAGGTAATCAATCAATTAAACACTGTTCTGCTTCTGTATGGCTTGTAGCTGTAATAAAGATGGACGGGCAGGTAGACAGACAGGCAAGGGTTTCTCTGACTCAGTACAGAATTAGGGAGAAAATAATTTCAGTGTCCTCAGCCTTGCTCATTGCAGAGCCTATTGCAATTTTGTAATTTTAGCCTTAACCAATGCTCATCTTCATCTCCTATCCTTATCCAGAATTTTTAACCCTACACCTAACCCTAGCACTCTAACTGTAATGGTAACTTCAACCCTAACCTACATGGCACTAACTGGAACCCATACGGCTTGGCTACAAAGCATATATTGATTTTCCTACCACAACTCCTGCTACCCTGGACAGACATACAAAGTTCTATCTTTAATTCAATCTCATTAAGACAAATCACATGCCAAAAATCATGTACGTGGTTCCTTGGATAGAACTGCAGTTGAGAGAGCTACTAGCTGTCATCAGCAAGACCAGAAGGAGAAGAGGCAGTAGGTAGATATCTTTGACATGAAGGGAGAGAGAACCTTTTATTTCTCTTTTTTATAATTGATGCATATATTGATTTTTCAGTGCTAAAAGCTGCTGCTTTCATTTTCATTCTGGGTTGTATGGCCCCTTGAAGTGTTGTGAGTGATTACCAGGGATATGACCTTCTTGGTTGCAGTTTTGTATCTTTGGGACCTTCTTGGGGGGGGGGGTCACCTGGCCTTTCATGCTGGCTTTTTAGACACTAGGCAGGCATATATTTCATCTGGTGTTTGGTTGACTTGTTTGCCTGCTCTGCTGCTTTGGCTTGTTAGCTTTTTTTGGTTCTGATTTGTTCATTATTGCTTTTCGCTGTTCTTGGTTGTCTTTATTGATATGTTTTAATTGATTGTCAGCAGCTTTGAATAGGTTTTATTTAGTAAAATGGGGTAGGGGCAATTTAGACCAACAAATAAAGAACATCTAATACTGCAGATAACGGTCCATGATGAAATTATTTATACCTTATGTTTCTCTACCTGATTACTCCTACACACGAAGCCAGCTGGGTGACCTTGGGCAAGTCATGCTCTCTCAGCCTCACCTACCTCACAGGGTGTCTGTTGTGGGGAGGGGAAGGGAAGGTGATTGTAAGCCGGTTTGATTCTGCCTTAAGTGGTATAGAAAGTCAGCATGTAAAAAACAACTCTTCTTCTTCTTCTTACGTTTTCAGGGCTGTTGGTGCACTTTTTGCATATTCAAAGGGCAGAAAAAATGCAAAACATGAAGCATTTCGTTTTGTCGTTAGTTTTCCACTACACGTGGTTTTCACAAGTTGCGACTGTAGTTTGATTGATGCCTTAGAGGAGGAAAAGACATTTCATATGTCTAGAAGAGCCTGATCTAAAAACTGTCCAGCTCTAGATTTGCTTGTTGATTTCTAATATTTATTCTGGGATGCAGTGTGTGTCTCTTTTTAAGTGTTTCTTTTCTATACAACTCAAGACAATCCTTTTAAACGAAGCCATCATCTATCTGATATGTTCAGATTTTGTATATGTCAAACTAGGAATTGAATGAAACCCCTATGAATAAAGCCTGTGCTTTTGTTGAAATTCAGCTTGATATTATAGCTATTTTCTCTAGTTTAAAAAAATACCAAGTGCTTGACCTCCCACTTTGGAAAAGACATACTTACCATTTTCCTTTCTTCAATAGTTTCAATTATCTCATTAATATTTGTTTTCATGCTACAGAGAATATACTTTGGAACATCTGTTGAACTGGGTGTTGGGGAATGACAATTGGCTACTAATAGCTGCAACAAAGAAAATTATGAGAAGATTGTTTGTGAAGCACAAATGTTTGCTGCTGCTGTTTTCCAGCCGTGAATATGATTTGGGGGAAGGGGAAGAGAGAAAGAAATAAACATTAAGACGGGAGGCTCTGAGGTGTCCCTGCTGTCTGCATCACATATTCCATGAATGGGAAACATCATTTTTTGTTACTGGGTAGCTAAACAACTGCTTAAGTGATCGATAAAGGCCATTATCTTAAATCATAGCATGAATTCCCAATATCATACATAAAATCAATAAAACACACAAAGAACACGATGGAAATTTCCCACTAAAAACAGAGCCTGCTGCTTTGGAAATAATATTTAGTAGGCTGGATTTTTTTTTGTTTTACTAATTATGAGCTCAGTGGCAGTTTATTCTGCAGTAAATCTGCTGGTGTGAGATTAAACCTGTTATTGAACAGAGTTTTGAATCTACTGCAAGGCACTCATCACCGCTGGAGAGTGAACATTGCTGTTATCTCATTTAAAAGTTGGCCAGCAAAGCAGCCCATTTGTTTAAAATGCAATTAAGCTGGTGTCTTGAAGAGAAATTAGCAAGGAGTACTTCATTCTGAAGGCATAACAGGTCTGTTCATAGTCACATCCACCCTGTGATTCAGGACGCCTTTTGCAACCTGAGACCTTGTCCTAAAAAGCCGTGCCTGCCGTAAAAGTGCAAAAAGAGCATGGGGCAAGATTTTGATCTTTATTTTATCCATAATTATTCCCTGCACGTCATTGTCATCTATGGTTGCTAGCTGTAGAAAGAACACAGTTGTAAAAGCAAGGGGGTGTCAGGTTGTCTGACAGAGCAAATGCTTGTTTTGGATATGGATTCTAGACTTACCTCTTTCAAACATACAAGCTGTGGGGACCAGCCTCTCTCTCTCTCTCTCTCTCTCTCTCTCGCTCTCTCTCTTTCTGTTACTCAGGGTAAATTGAGAAAAAGAAAGACCAGGGTATTGTGGCCCCACGGGCGAATGGCTCCCCAGAGAAAAGGGGGAACAGCAAAATAACCCACAACACCCAGGGTTACATAAAACAGCAAAATAAACACACACACACACACACAGTACTTCTTTGGGTAATAAAATGGCCACAGCTTTTATTGATCACAACAGAATGGAGCATTGGCGGAAAACCATGGAGGCAGATCCAAGTATCGGATCACCACCCTGTCATCCTATTTATCAAAAGCATCGATAACTGGCCCAAACGCCTGTTGGGAAATCACCGGAGAAGCGCTTAGATGACCCCACCAGGACGGGAATCTCTGTGTGGGGCCAGCGCTACCTGGAATTGGAGCACTGAACACAAGCCCCGCAGCTGGGCAACTGTGTTGTACTCCATCCCAAGACCCCTTATGGGGGTCCCCACAAACGGGAAGGAAAGGCACATCTTCCCATCTTGGATCAGCCCCCATGCAAAAACCACCCAAAAGCTGTGACGGAAAGAAATACAACATCACAAAATAGGGAGGGTGGGCGGGACTCGCCGCTGCCCCGCATGGAAAGAGGACGGCGGCCTGCCACGTGCCGCTTTTTAAAGGCGCGGGGAGACCCATGGGTTTAGGCAACCGCCTGACATCACTCCCCCACGCCCCCTGCTGGCCAGAAAGACCGCAGGGCCGGCGGGGTCTCGCGGGACAAGCAGTGCCCCCCCTGCCTCGAGGGCACCCCCTATTCTCTGCGGAGCCGCCTGGGTAGGTCCACAATTCCCAACCTGTTTATTCAGGTCAGGTTTTCTTTTGAAGGCAGATACAAAGAATATAAATCACTTTGAAAATCAGAAGTTCTGTCATTTATTCAGGCGTCTTTTCTGCATGTATCACCCTGAAAAGTTAAACAGTGCTGAAATATCCTTCTCATCAAATGTAGCATGCCAAGCAGGGTTGGGGCATTATGCTTTCTAGCCTTTATGGACTACTCTGAGGTGTATCAGTGTGCTGACTTACTCCACGGGCAAAGCAATCCTGTGGGGCACCCATGCTGCCGTGGCCAGCTGTGGTGTAACTGTGGCACCACTAGTCCGCTTCCTAAAGGGCTTGGTGACACAGCGACTGGCAGGAAAAAGAGTCAGTAGCCGGGTTTCAGTGGCTGCAACTGCATCAGTGGCTGCAACTGCATCAGCATGCCCAGCAACTGTGCCGCAGTGTCCCATATGGGTGTTGTGATGAGAGGACAGGGCCGTGACTGACAGGGCAGGCATAAACAATCAGGGGTGGTAGGCATGGGATCAGAGGAGTCCCCTTGCACTTTCACTACTCCTTGGGAAATCCCGCCAACCTGCAGCACCATTCACATTGCCTGCTAGTATGCCCAACCCTATTCAGCACCCAGGGTGAAGGGTCACAGTTCCCAGATGCAGGAAGGACTGTTTTATGGGCTCCTTCACCATTAATGAGTACTCTGCTTGGCACCTACACAGCATGGCCTCAGGTGCCTGATCAAGGGCATGGGGGGCAAGGAAGCTTCATCTTGTGTCACTGACCACTGCAGCTGTATGCAACTGTGCAAGCATATGTCCCCTCACCCAGGCAACACAGGGGAACACTGGATGGCCGGTCGCCAGTTGGCAACCCTGGAGACACGAGAGGAGCCTCCCAAGGCTGCCTCCAGAGTTTTGTCTTCTGCCTTTTACTTTGGTTTTGTTCCCTTGAAAGGGGGATGGGGAGACAGTGCCTTAAGAACCAGGCATTCCCACATTGCATGAGCAACCAATATTCTTCTTCATCAGTTCATGGGTTTATTTCTGCTGGCAAAGGACATCTGCAGAAGCAGGATTCTTTCTGAGCATCCAGCCATTTTGGGACATGGAAGGAACAGCTGAATGGCTGAACTGTCCACAATGTAATCCTGGGCACCCACCTCATGAAGGGTGGGTGGTCCTAGCTCTGAGGGCAATAGGGTCCGGGATGAGAAGGAGGCAGTTGGAACCTATTACACTACCTGCAGCAACTACTTTTTCATTATGGTAGTTATTTTTCCCATGGCCACCAGCCAGAAGCCTGACACACACAATGGCCATGGCACTATTCCTTTTAGCAAATGGCCCCCAAAGATGGTAAAACTCCATGGCTTTCTCTCACTCTTTCCCTTCATTAGCATACCTAAATGAGTCCAATATTGCTGGGAACCACTCACTACTTAATGGCCTCTGTTGGGCCAGACCCCACCCCAAATTGACCAACGTTCCTCTCCACTGCTGAAAGAAAGCTTTCCATTGTTAGTACTGGTGGCAAGGCATTTCTCGTGGATCATGCCAGCTGCACCACCCCCACACAAATGCTCCAGCACAGGGTCTCCCTCTCCCTTCCCTCTTCACCTCCTAGCACCAGCTCAATAGGGGGACGGGGCACAAGCGCTGCAGAATGAGCCATCTCTTCTGGGCAATTGAGCCTCCCCCACCTCCTAGCAGCAGCCTAATTGAGGGAACGGGATGCACACGCTACAGAATGAGTCATCTCTTCTGGGCAATTCAGCCTCCTTCTGTTGCCCCCCCCCCCCCGCCTGCCACCTGGGACACCTGCCCCCCTAACCCCATTAGATCCGGCCCTGAACACATTGCTCAGTTGGAGGCCAGGTCCAACAGTCAAGGCTGAAAAAGGTTGCAACATAGTGTATTGCTTGCATGTCAGCACTATTTTAAAATAAAAGCAGGTGTACTGTGTACTATAAATGACTCTTTCCAAACGGGAAGATCTGCAGGTATCATGCTCTGTATGCAATCTTTCCCTATCAGCTCTAGCAAGAAACATTTTTTTCTCTGTGGTGGCACCCCAGTTGTGGAATATGATACCAAAAGTGCTCCTTCTTCACACATCTCCAAAAACCATGACTATTATTTTGTTCTATAATTTTTGAGTTGTAAACCGAAGCTCCAATTTCTATGTTTAGCACAAATTTTCTTCACTTTTTCTTGTAGAAACAGTTTGGCCTGATGGGAAATGCAATCTAAGATCAAGACATCAGCCTGAGTAGGACAGAAAGAGAAACAGGAAGATGCTGATGAGCAGATTAGGCAGACCTACTTGTCTCAGCATCAGTTGCTGCAAGATTAATACCATGAGCTGGCTAACACTTGTTCACAGTTGGGTTTTTGCTCGTCTTTTTCTGCAGCTGCTGCAGCGTGTTGACAGTTGTTTATTTGGCTTTGGCTGGATTGTTTTGGCTCTGCAGGAGTTTTCGGCTGCTCTCTCTGCTTTTCAGTCATTCATCATGAGTTTGGTTTATTTCCATGCATTCTACTCATCCTCAGGCCTTGTTGGAAGAGTCAGAATTGGCTGGCAGTGTGGGAATTAACTAATTATGAAGACAACCAGTATCCCCTGTGGAGAAAACAATGTGCTGGTGGCCATTGACTGTGATGTACTGTTTTAGCAAGTCGTGACCCATGTTTTCCAGCACAACCAGTAGAACAGGAATTTGTGGGAAAGCAGAAACTGAGGAACATGAAAGATAGGCATACTAAAAACATTGAGATTTACACTAAGTAGGTTAAAAAGTTACAGATGGTTAGGTAAAATAGCTCTAGGGACTCATGATAGGAAACAAAAGTGATTCCATATGTGGGTCATCAGTTCAAATTCTGCTCCAGCAGATTGGTTTCTGCATTTGTTTATTTCAAGAAATGTTAGGGGGGCAGGGGAAAAAAAGTTGAGATCTAAGCTTTGTACCTAACAGCAAGCAATTATCTGGGACTCCCCAATCTATCATGGTGATTGGTGGTCTCAATAGAAAAGCCAGTCAATAAATGAGCCTGAAGACCAGTGTTGGAATGGTCCAGGGGAACATGAGATTTCTCTGCATCACTGCCCTAAAGGGGAAAAAAAGAAAGAAAGATACCATCTAAAGTACTAATCAGGATGTATAACTTATCTATGCATTTGAATGTTCATTTTTAATATGACTGTGTTCATACATGCCAGTGTAGCATTTTAAATCTGAGGGAGATTTTTTTTAAAAAATTACCAAATATGATCATATTATGAGCCCAGCACCACAATTTTCTGGGAAGGGGAAAATGAGTTTTAGTAGTGTCAACATAAATGGGATTGAAGGCTGCCAGAATAAGGTTGCTATCCTCCAAGGGCTTAGAGTTCTTCTGGAATTACAACTAATCTCCAGACTACAGAGATGGACTGTAGGGTTTCCAGCTCTGAGTTGGGAAATACCTAGATATTTTGGGGATAGAGCGTGGAGGGCAGGGTTTGGATCTTCAATGGGGTATAATGCCATAGATTCCACCTTCCAAAGTGACCATTTTCCTCAGGTGAACTGATCTCTGTTGCCTGGAGATCAGTTGTAATCCCTGGAGATCTCCAGCACTGGTATCCCTGCTGGGAATTTTGGAAATGCTGGAAGGAATGCTTACTGTACATTGAAGAAATGAACATGAGAAATTAGGAAGGGTCAAGAAGCGGAGCTGATGAAGAAATCCAAAGTGGCCATCTTCACTTGCTGATCTTCCTCCTTCAAATACAACTGTCAGCTGGTTTTCACACTTGTGATATATGAAAAGATAAAGAAAAAGCTGGGACTTTTCTAAGAACTGAGATTTGATATCCAGTCACATAGTTGGGTTTGAATGTCAGCGTATATATAATTGTATTGGGGTTTTTTGCATGACTGTTAACACGGTTTTTGTTTCGTTTGATACATTTTGTAGCCCTTCTGTGTCAGATTTGTGTTTAACCACCCGACGTTTGGCAACCCTGACTCTATGGCATCACATTTCTGCTGAGTTTCCCCGTGCACCATTATCCCCAAGCACTGCCCCTAAATCTCCAGGAATCTCCAGACTCAGAGTGGGCAATCCTATGCCAGAAAGAGATGGTGAAGAAACACTGAAAGCAACAACAACAACAAAATAGAACATCAAAGAGCAAAAGAAAGTGGCAAGGAGGAACGCAAGTATGATCAAAATAGTCAACCAGACTCTGAAGAGTGAGGTAGAAATGGACTAGGTAGAAAAATTGTTGTAAGTGTAGTACGAAACCATGAATAAAATGGATGTGCACTCTAAATGTGGGGAGCATAATTTGAACACATATCTTCTGCCCTTGAAATAAATCCCTCAAAATTGAAATGCAGCAAATGTGTCTTCGAGTCACTTGCACCTTACCACAGGATGTCGGTCTTTCTTCAGCTAAAGAAAGAGAAAGGAGCAATGAGAGCTTTGAAAGGCAGCAACCTGGACAATAAGGGGGCTTAAGAGGGCTCATAAGGCAGTAAATCATTGCCAAGTGCAGGAAGGAGGCAGATGGTAAATTAAAAATTTACCCAAGATAGATATACACAATAAATATAATATATAACATACAAAATGTAATACTGCAATCCATAACAGAAGATTCTCATAGTAACTACCCTTTATATCAAAAGTGTAGTCTAAAGCCAGAACAAGGTGCATCACACATTTCTTCTTCTGCCGTGCCCTGTAACATCTCATAAAATAAAACATGGACTATATTTATTTAGTCAATCTTCTACCCCTCCCTCCACAGCTGAGGCTGGGCTCGTATTGCAGTACAGGTTTCTTTGCCCACACTCCAGTGCATTGGCTGTCACATGCAGCATTGGAGAAATGATACAGTGCATGTCATGATTGTTATAGCTATTTGGAGAATGAACTAAATAAATAAATGAATGAATGCCATGTCATGTGATTTATATCATTCAGTATTACTGGGGGATAGAAGTTCTGCGTTAGTTCATCATCAAATTCTATCCATAGCTTAGCAGGTGTTTTCTTTTTTAAATCCTGCATTTATGATCTTTGCAAAATGCTGAAATATTGATGAATAATTTATGGGATGTGTATTCTAATTTCATATTTACGGCGTTGTATCCCATGATAAATCTTAACTGACAGAAGGGATTTCTATCAGTGGAGTGGGACTTCCTCATCTCTCTTTCCACTGTTGCCAAAACACTGATAATGTGGGAGAGAGGACCCCCTGTGAACAATATGGTGGGAGTTGGAGCTTTGTAGCAGGTGGGAAGAATTGGTGAAAATCAACTCCTTTTTGTTAGCAGAAATTTTCCTCAAGATGAAAAGCCATGAATGTGTACAACATACTGAAGTACTGCTACTGAACAGCTTCAGTTCTAAACACTGTTTTTATTGTGTTAATGTGGTATATTTAAAATATATGTTGTGAAGTTTATGTCTATTATGCTTAGATTGTAATATGTATATTCTGTTTTAAAATATTGTCGAAGGCTTTCACGGTCAGAGTTCATTGGTTCTTGTGGGTTATCCGGGCTGTGTAACCGTGGTCTTGTTATTTTCTTTCCTGATGTTTCGCCAGCAGCTGAGACAGGCATCTTCAGAGGAGTAACACTGAAGGACAGTGTCTCTCAGTGTCAAGTGTGTAGGAAGAGTAATATATAGTCAGAAAGGGGTTGGGTTGAGCTGAATCATTGTCCTGCAAAGGTATCAAAGGTAATGTGCTAATCATTGTCCTGTAAGTATGTGCTAATGAGGGTGTGGTATGTTAATATGGAACCAAGTGATCTATTAATGTGTAAAATCACTTCAGAAAGATCACTTCAGGATACAATGGTTCCATATTAACATACCACACCCTCATTAGCACATTATCTTGATACTTACAGGACAAAGATTAGCACATTACCTTAGATACTTTTTGCAGGACAATGACTCAGCTCAACCCAACCCCTTTCTGACTATATATTACTCTTCCTACACACTTGACACTGAGAGACACTGTCCTTCAGTGTTACTCCTCTGAAAATGCCTGCCACAGCTGCTGGCGAAACATCAGGAAAGTAAATACCTAGACCACGGTTACACAGCCCGGATAACCCACAAGAACCAATATATTCTGTTTTGTTTGAGGAATTCTTGAGCTTGCATTAATTCCAAACCAGTTGGTTATTTTCATTTGGTTGGTACATTTTGTGCATTTGGAAAATTTTTTTCCAGTTTTGGTTCTGTTTTTCCATCTATAGCTTGAAAGTTAAATTAGAATGAAAGGTTAAAAAAACAAAGCATGGGATCTTTGCTTTTGACACATGCTTGACAATGATAATAAAATATCCCGTAACGCAATTGTTAGCAAGCTTGTCTATTTTTCTCTCACACATAGATATTCCAAGCCACTGCTAGAATCTTGGCAGACCTTTGCTCAACTCACAGTCAGTCCTTCCCACGCTATTACAGAAGCAATTTGCAGAATGTTGCCATCAGCAAAAATGGTAACCTGGAAAGTGGTTCTAAGTAAAACTCTCTCACATTCTCAAATTTCAGTGGCCACTTTGTCCAATCTGCTTAGATCTGTGATTCAAGAGACATCTAATTTGTCCCCTATCAATGACCTATTTTGTGGGTATTAAAAAAAGAAATTAATTACCTACAAGTTTGTAAAGGCCAACTTCTCTGTGTTTTTCGGAATAATAGTATAGCTAAGCCTACAACAACCATTAAAGTTCAGTTTGTGTCAGTGTTTATACTGCAAATCCCTTATTTCAAGGATTTAGAGCTCGGCTGTAAAATTTCTTCAAGGATGAAATTTGGCAGATGAGGGCTAAGCTAGAGGTGGATTTTCCTCTTTTCTATATTTTTTCTTTAAAAGGAAAATATGCATTTTTAAAAGATATGAATATGAGAATCAATGGGCAGTGCAGTTTTTTCAAAAGTATAACTATATCCATTTCTACTTCTCCTTTTCCTTCAGATCCATTTAATACTTTCCTCTCCCATGCAATAAAAAGCTGATCATATATGACTATGTAACAACATCACTGAGGGCAGACACGGAGTGCTTTCACATTGAACTAGCTTTATTTGCCCTTACAAAAGAGAAATGGTGCAGAATCCAGGTAGGTTTGCCCAGAAATTCCCAATGGAGTGTTGCCATGTTCACCTGAATGCCAGGCACAGTGAAAGGTATTGTATGCACCAGATATGCGTGCATCCATCTTGTATTCTCTGGCTACCGGAAGCGTGGCTGTTGTTGTACTTTGAATTCTCTTGGAAGTGAATTGACCGTAATAAAGCTCTGAACTCAATTGATATGTGTGCACAGATATGTGTTGGGGACACATGCCCTTTCTCCACAGTGTTCTCCAATGGAAAAATGGGGGGCGGGGAGGACCCCTGAAAGATACCAAAAAGAAGCAACTCATTTTGTGGAAAGAGAATGTGTTCATAAAATATACTTTCCCATATCTGTTCAGCCCCTTTGACCCAAAATATCAGGATAGCCTTGCTTCTATTTACTAGTGATCTTTAAAAATTACTTTAAAATGTGATGTACACTTTTCCTGGAGTGCTACAGCCTCTTAATTATGCCAGTGCAACATTTGCTGTACCACTTGACAAGCAATTCTTTAATAACAGTATGGCAATTCTTACAGTATAACTGATAAGTCTGGAAAAGAGAGTGAAACCCACAACCCACAAGAATCAAGAGGTTTAGTCTGTGCCTATGAATGAGTTGGTTCATTAATATGGCTTCAGTCAGCCTTTATTATATGCTCCTCCTCAGTGATTAAACCAATTGCTAATGATGGAGATATGATAGCAGTTCTATATAACGATTCCTTTCTTCCCAGAGAGTATTTAAGTGTCTATTTATATATTTAGCTGTTTTACTACTAATATCTTTGGGGACATTTAGCAAGTACCACATCTGTATCTAAAAGGCCACAGCATGTGAAATTTATGAAGGAACTCTTGTGCTGGGCAATAAGAATGGGGAAGAGATAGGCTCATACAGATAAAAATAATGGTAATTGTAGGTAGTTTGTAACTTTTTCTAAAGGTTATCAAGTTTCCTTTCCCCATGAGCTGCTGGAATGTAATTGAAAATCACTTAAATAGGAATTTTTATGAATATTACATGCAGAAAGTAATGATAATGACTGACTAAACTCCTTTCACTGTCACTGCTGGGGTCAGGTTCCCCCCTCCCCTTTAACTATAGGAAAGGCTACAGCTACCTAAAACCTTAAGTGTATGAAACACATTCATCTCTCTTTGGGCAATAGCTGCCATTCAGTCTTTACAGTGGAACTATTACCTAGATAGCCCAGGCTAGCCTGATCTCATCAGACCTCAGAAGGGAAGAAGGGTTGACCCTGGCAAGTATTTGGATGGGAGACCTCCAAGGAATACCAGGATCATGACATGGAGGCAGGCAATGGCAAACTACCTCTTAACATCTCTTGCCTTGAAAACCCCACCAGGGGTTGCCATAAGTCCGATGTGACTTGATGGTAAAAAAAAAAAGTCAAATATTTGGTATGGGGCAGTTCTGAGGAAAAAATATTGGATTTGATTCACACTGAATTTTCAATCAGTGGAATGAAACTTCCTTCCTCCTTCCTCCTGCTGCATTTCATTGATCTCCACGAAATGCTACAACAGAGGATCCTGAGGAATGACATGAGATGGGTCTGAAGCAGGAAGGGGGAAGTATTGAAATAGCCAATTTAGTGTGGATCAAGCCCATTGTTTCTTTAACCAATAGTTCTCGTTGATGGTCTGATCAGTGTTTTGAATGGCTAATTTGTTTCAGTGGTCACACAGGGCACTATTAATCAGCTTTCACATTTTACCACAATGGTGAGGGAGCTGCTGTGATGTTGCTTGAAAGGCCAAAATAACATGAGCTTGGACAGTTACATGGACCTTTCCACAGCCCTGTGAATCTGATTTTTCCAACATCACAGTGGAAGCATAGAATGAAGGTACAGAAAAACTGTTCTCACATTACTATGGTAACAGTATGACTTCTATTCTCCTTTCAACTAACCTTGTTAGCAAGAAGACCACAGTTTGTAGCCTTAACCCTACGTCATTTTTAGCTTCCTTACTGTGCAATCCTATGTAGAGTCAATCCACTGAGATAATCTTTCCATAGGCACTGCACAGTTAATGACCTAGGTGTTGATTTAAGAAAAAAATGTCATAAAACAGATCCCCAGCGCTGGTAAGCTTATATGTTGCAGAACTAGGGGGCAGATACGGGGGGGGGGGGTGCACTCATGTCATATATGCCATGACATCACTTCCAGAAAAACCTGGAAACATGTCATGTTCCTTTTCGGATCTCTGGAAACGCTATCGTAAAACCACATGCTACACGCAACGCTGGCTTTTAAAAAAATGTTTCTCCCAGTAGGAGGGTTCCAGCCATAGTGCAAGACTTGGCAACCCTATGAGCATCTCTCCATTATTTATTAAATGTATTTGACCAGTATTTATTTACTTGCCATATTTTTTTTGGTCTGGAAGCTGTCCTCCCGTAACAGCAAACCACTCTGCCATTTCAAACCATGATGGAAGTAATTAAATTTAATAGAACGAGCCCTTATTTTGAAGTCACCCTCATCTTAAGCCATAGGGGGAAGTAATTATATTCACTGGAAGACATCAATTCTAAACAGGGCTATACTGCCCTCCTGTTGTTAATTATTGCAGTCATGAAATTTCACTGATGAACATTGTCATTGCCCTTTGCATTGCTTTTGAATGAAATAAAAATTAGTAAAAGAAAGTGGCAGTGTTTTCCTAATCTTTATGAAGTAGTCCCACCATTTTCTCAAGTCTTCATGCTGACCTGCTTAGAGGCTCATTTCAAACTGGGATGAGGGGAGAAGCCAGTTTGAACTTTTATGGTGTGAATAGTCCATGAACAACTCACACAAAGCCCCAGATTACTAGATAGCTTTGTGACATAGAAAACTCCACAATATTCATCACAGACTCAAGAACAATTAGGTTCTATACTATTGCCAGGTAGACATTTAGGGAAGCCTTAAGAGAGCACAAAAGAAGGGGTAGGTAGGCATCTTGTCAAAGTTCTCATCCTGTTTGGTTCAACTCAAAAGTCCCCATTTTGATTTTGTTTCTCCCTTACACAAACCGAATATGTGAGTCTTCATTTTCAACCATTTTGTTTCTTCACTTTATGTCCCAATATGTGCATAATTTCCTGTTACCTGTGCAGCAATAAACCAGCCTCATTCATATGTTATACATATAAATGATGTACATAATGCAAGTAAATTGCATACATGTATAAACTGCATTAAAAGAAACAAATTTTCAATACCAGTAAAGGATGAATAACACATTACCTTTTCAGGAGCATACCTCAAGGTTTCTGAGGGACAAACTTACCAGTGTGGCATAGTGGTTAATAGCAGTGGTTTGGAGCTGTGGACTTTGATCTGGAGAACCGAGTTTGATTCCCCACTCCTCCACATGAGTGGCAGATGCTTATTTGGTGAACCTGGTTGGTTTCCCCACTCCTGCACATGAAGCCAGCTGGGTGACCTTGGGCTAGTCACAGCTCTCTGAGAGCTCTCTCTGTCTCATCTATCTCACAAGGTGTCTGTTGTGGGGATGGGGAGGGAAGGTGATTATAAGCTGCTTTGATTCTTCCTTAAATGGTAGCGAAAGTTGGCATATAAAAACCAACTCTTCTTCTTCTTCGCTTGGTTCACTTTACACTCCATAAGACCACTTGATAAAATAATTGAGTTGTTTTCAAATGATCACAAAGAAATATCACAAAAAGTGTGAAAATAACATTCATCCCCTACCCCTGTGAATCACTAAAACCCCTTGCTTTTGTTTCATTGACAAATTAGTTTGGGAAGGGATAGTAAATGCAGAAGCAAGGTTTATCTCTTGCTCTTTCACCATCCTTTCCTCAGATAGCCAGAGAGAGAAGACCTTACTGCTGACATTTTGCCATTGCCCCTCTGCAAGACATTGGGATTTTCCCATTGTATTTTCCCTGTTAGCTTTGGCCCTGTATTGCTTCAGTTTATTCCTTGATTTCTGCATAATTCTTTGTGCTTTTAATTTTTACTATTTTTGTTTCCCCTGTTCCCATTTCCCACCCCCAGCTCTTTTGAGACTACTTTCCCCCCAATGCTTTTCTGGAAGCTTATTTTGAGTTGGCTATTTCCTAGTGTTTCTGTCAGTTTTCTTTGTCCCACCCTCCTCCAGCCCACTTTTCAATTAAAGGACTGTTGTCATAATTAAACCACTGTCTCCCCCCACCCCTGACAAATGATTTCCATATTTTAAAGGCAGCCCTTTAGAGATATAATGCTGCATTGTTACAGTGATAGTTTGAGCAGGTTCTCTGAATTTCCAGATTTTATTTTTTTTATGTCTCTAGCTTCCTCCCTTGTGGAGATGTAAGGGAAAGGGCAAAACTCTGCAAAGTAAGGAACTAGAGGCTTACTTAAAAAAATGAAAGTTGGGACTTCAGAAAACCTGCTTAAACTATCAGTATTAGCAGTGTTATATCAATGTTTTAGGACCATTTTATAAAAAAAAATGGGCAGGGGGGGGTGCTCTGACACCACCAATAATTACACTGATGATGACAGCACCCTCCCTTCAAAACCTCATTATTTAAGCCTAGGGTTGCCACATGCCAGGTGGTGGCGGGCAAACCCTTGCCAATCCACCTGGCTGCCCGCTGACCAGCTGAGGGTCAGCGGGCAACCCGTGCACGCAGCGACACATCACTTCCAATTTATATCCGGAATCACCGAATCGCAAAGGGCCGGTTTCCACTCACTCCCAGTTTGAGTGGAAAACGGCCCCTTGGGATGCATTTTACACCCAGAAGTGCTGAATCTCAACAGGCCTTTACCACTCAAACTGGGAGTTTGAGTGGAAACCGGCCCTTTGCAATGCAGAACTTCCGGGCGTAAACCGGAAGTGAGGAAGCACTTCCGGGGGGCACGACCCCCCAACCTCCACTCCAAAAACCTCCCACCAAAGAAGAAGGGGGACCTGGTAAGCCTATTTAAGCCACATGCCGAAGAAAATAAGCTGACTCTACAACTGTAAAAATGCACTGGGGGGCAGACATGCAGAAGAACCCTGCCCAACCAATTCCAATGCTTGGGGATTGACTCCCAAGAAAATCAGGAGTAACTTCAGTGTGCGGAAAGGGCCATTGTATCAGTCATATACTTGGATCATATCTTCATATCACACAGGCAAACTGATTGAGCAGCCAGGACTGTTGAGTGTACACTTGGAGGCAAAGAATTCCTGAAATTACTTACCTGACAGCACTTTGTGTGAGGAACTCTGCTCTCTCAACTGGTTTAGATTAATAGAGAATTACAGCTCACTTCAATGCAATTATATCTAATGAGGTGCACATGGAAACTACTGGGGCCACCTTGTAACCACATTATATGGGCTGTGCTAGTTGATATTTTAATCAATTGGTTTGACCTTTGCTAGGTTCTTCAGGAAGGAGTTCAAAGCCAAGCTAGCTAGTTACTTGATCAGACTGAGAGGCAAGACATTAGCCACTGGATTAACCACCAATAGACACTTGCATGGACTGCCTGCCAGCATTAAGCACAGGAATGCTGGCAAGAACAGGCCTGTAAATCATGGCCTAAAACTTCTTCTCCCCGCCCCCAACAGACACCTGACAGGATCTTTGGGGGCAGGGACATGGAGGGGCATTGTCTGCACCATGATAGCACTAAGTGAAGTAGTGGTGCAGACAGCACCAACGTTAAAATTTTTCTTCCGCTGCTGCTCCAAGTGGCAGTGAGCACTGAGGGCTGCTGTGGGATTCCTGTGAGATCTACCCCCCCTACACACACACGTCTTTTTTATTTTGGGATATCCAGCCCGAATAAGATTTCTAGGGAACTCAAAAGCTTGCACAATGTTTTATGTCTTTTTGGTTTGTCCTTATAAAAGGCATCATGTGGATTGTACTTCTATAGACTGCCGTTGTAAAAGGAAATTCTTCTACAGGCTCTGAAGTGATTGGCTGTTCTATAAATCAATTAAAACTATGCGCCCCCCCTGGAATAATATTTGCATTCTAACATGCTTACTGCCCTGACCTGGATGGCCCAGGCTAACCTGATCTCGTCAGATCTCAGAAGCTAAGCAGGGTCAGCAGGGTCAGCCCTGGTTAGTATTTGGATGGGAGACCACCAAGGAAGTCCAGGGTTGCTATACAGAAGAAGGCACTGGCAAACCACCTCTGTTAGTCTCTTGCCTTGAAAACCCCATAAGGGGTCGCCATAAGTTGGCTGCGACTTGACGGCACTTTACACACACACACACACACACACACACACACCATGCTTACTGCAGAAATCATTTAAAAATCACCTGAGGCTATTTAGGGGGTAGGAGTGACATTTTACCTAAAACAGAACTTGGTGTCAGATTACCTTGTGGTAAATGAATTTTAATATAGATTCTATTGAAATTCTTGAGATTATGCAGACTTACTAAATGGCCTGTCTGACTGCAGCTGCGTTTGGTTTTCCTGCAGAGAGGGGAAGAAAGGGGGCGAAATCTTGCACACCATCGTTTCATGAAGATATTCATGGTTTCTGAATATCAGTGTGGGAGGCTTGGTTAACACATACATATACACAGTGTGTCAATGTGCATTCAATGGTTTGAATCCAAGAAGAACCAAAAAGGGACAATTATAACCCCCATTCCCCAAAGAAAGCTGATGCTGGCAGGAGGAGGTCATAGGAGCTTCATGGACAAAATCCTATGGGGCATGAGGAGCAGAAAATGGGCAAAATCAGAGCTCTACTGGAGGCAATTTCACACCCTGTTCCATCTCTTCACTGTAGTCTTCCATGTCCCATAGTGTTGTGTCCATAAGACCACCCAGCATTTCAGAGAGAGGTCACAAGGAACTGCTAGGGGAAGTAGGAAGATGGAAAAGATCTGTTTCCATGAATGTTCCCATGTTTTTTGGTTCACAGGATCCAACAAATAATTTACCTTTATACTTGATGAAAGGCAATTCAATGTTGGTACTAACTCCGTTGAAGACAGTTGTATTTTAGATGGTGTAAGTAATATATAAGAACTGTCTGTGATATTATATCTTATACACACGTAGTCACCATTACTTGCTGTTGCAATGAAGTGAGAAACATATATGTGTAATCCAGCACCTAGAATATCCAGCCAGGAGTGTGAGTTGCTGCCCTCTGAATTTAACCTTAATGTCTGACCGATGGTTCTCATTTTCCAATATTTCATTACCTCAGTTCTGGCTTCGCTTTTCTGAATTTGGTTTTTGCCCTTGGCCGGTGGCCAGTATTTGCATGTGTATAATGTACATATGAAAATCATCACGTTAGTCTATATTTAATTCTGTTTGCAACCTGTGTGGCATTCACAACTAACAATGTAAACTTTGACCTTAGGGTGTGCAGTTCCTAGCGGAAAATGTTGAAGCGGCTTGCCTCAGGGTGTTCTAACAGTTATTCTCACACAGATATTTTACACATAGGATCACAAACACCTGACCTTGGAATTATTTCCTTTTGTAACTAGGATAACTTCAGCAAATATAGCTATATTTCTTATAGCTGTAGCACTATGAGAGAAATCAAAGCATTCCTTATCACAACCATACTAAAAGAACTAGAATTCTCAAAGGATCAAAAATTGGTAAGGCTATTCAGACCTCTCAAGAGCCGTGTCTAAATGAGGATCTGTTCAAAGATATTTTTTCCTGTTAAAATATCTTCATCTATTACCCTGATGCAACAATGGTGCTCTTATGTTCTTATTTTGTTATATCCCTTCATCTATAAAATCAGTAAACAAATGTCAATGGGGGAACAGTAAGATAAAATAACCTACTCATTGGTTTTTAACCTGACCAGGTCCTAAGACATCCTCTGTCTTCAATAATTGTGGTGCAGGGGGATGAAGCAGATTATTTGGATCCATTCCAATCTGGTTTCAGCCCTGGTTGTGGGAATGTAATGGTCACCCTGGTGGTTGACCTGCGCCTTGGGACAGTCAGGGGGAATGTGACCCCATTAATTATTGTAGACCTCTCAGTGGCTTTTAATACCATCAATCATGGTATCCTTCTGTGCTGTTTTTTGGGGTTGGGAGGTACTGTTCTGCAATGGCTTCAGTCCTGCCTCAAAGGTAGGCTTCAGAGAGTGGTGCTGGAAGTCTGTTTGCCAGAGGCCAAAGGATCTTGCAAGGTTCTGATTTTTCCCAAGTTTTTCAACATCTACATAAGAATGTTCACTGAAGGGGGCTATAAGGACCATATCCATCATGTTTTGTTCCATCTGCACTGGTTTCCAGTTTGCTTCCAGGCTCAACTCAATATGCTGGTATTAACCCTTTAAAGTCCTATATGGCTTGGGGCCAGAATATCTCCCATATGAAACTACTCATCCCCTCCAGTCATCTTCAGAGGCCCTACTTCAGGTGCCCCCACCATCTGAGGCTGGACAGCTGGCAACCTTAAAGACCTTTTCAATCATGGCACCAAAAAAATTCATTTATCTCCCTTTACCAGCTGGTGAAGATTTTTGGGGGTGGGTGAGTTGGCATACCCTCAATTACTGTTATTGGCCATCCTCCCTGGTTTTGGTGTTGTGTGCTTGTATGTTTTAGTTGAATTGTTTATATATATATAATCTATCTATCTATCTATCTATCTATCTATCTATCTATCTATCTATCTATCTATCTATCATTTACAAGCTTTTATGTTGAAGTTTGTAAATGTTTTGATGTTCACCACCTTGGGAACCCTACTTGGACAGAAAAGTGGGATGGAAATGTTTTAAATAAATAAAATTTTAATAGGTAAAGATTCTCCCCTCAACACTACCAACTGAAAGTGCCAGTAGTTTCTTGTCTGGACATTAAAGGTAGCAGAGTCTGTTGTGTCTTAGTGTCTAGTTTCTTTACCAGTTGCTTTTATACATCCAAAACTCAATCTTACAGTTTTCCCCAAAGACAACTTCATGGCCAGTTCCTGGATGTGTGAAGTTGTATTCAGATTAACACCTAGAATGGTGAAGCTAGCACAGCTTTTGGGCAGGCAAAGTTTTCCCTACATTATTACTATTTAAATGATCTAACGAATCACAGAGAAGAGACTGACCCAATGCAGATGTCAAATGTTTAGCAAAAACTGGTGAAACCTGCTCTTGCTACTAATCTGCAACATGGCAGTGCATTCAACTGGGTTGGTCCCTATGGCAGCTTCAGCACTGTAGCTCTTTCTCTGAAAACACTACAAGCATATTTTAAATCTGATAGGGTTATCACTCAAAGTTCAGTGTTTGTTCTGGGAGCACCTAAGCCTATAAAACAGTGAAAGCAATTTGGACCTACTCAGTCCCTGATGGGAACCCCATGCAAGTTGCTCAGCACCCTCAAAAAGGAAGAATAGCATGTTTGTAGAACAAAATATTAAAGGATATATTTCTTTTAAAAATGGATAATACTTGAAAATAAATTAGCAATGCACTCAGAATAGGTTTTTCCGTACCACACCTTCTAAAAGGAGATGACTCAGATGTCTATTTCAACAGGAATTATGCATGAATTCCTGGCCATGAATCATAATAAAGAACAATGCTTTCCTTCAGCTGAGAATAATATAAGCTTCCTTTTGTTTACTAAGCCCATTTTAAAAAAGATTCATATCTCCGTATCTTAAGAACAATTGACAGTTTGACTACACTGGCTTACAATCAAACTGATAAGAGGAATCAAACTGATAAGAGGACAGCAATGTTAGTTTTGACTTTACATGGAGTCCCAAGCTAGACAACATTTTTGTGTTCACGATATTTATTCCATTGAATTTTAGAAGAACCAAATATTGACCTCATGTTGTATATTGATTTGTGTGTTTTTTAAAATCCATTTAGAAATAGGATTAAACTGGGTCCTCCTGTATGCATATGTTGATATAGAGCCAGCATGGTGTAGTGGTTAAAAGCAGTGGTTTGGAGCTGTGGAGCCTGATCTGGAGAAAAGGGTTTGATTCCCCATTCCTCCACACAAGCAGCAGAGGCTAATCTGGTGAACAGGATTTATTTCCCCGCTCCAACACATGAAGCTGGGGGATCTTGGGCAAGTCACATTCTGTCAGCCCCACCTACCGCACAGGGTGTCTGTTGTGGGGAGTGGAAGGGAAGGTGATTGTAAGCTGGTTTGAGTCTTCCTTAAGTGGCAGAGAAAGTCGGCATATAAAAACCAACTCCTCCTCCTTCTATTTTACATAAGTATGCCAGCTTTTTTGTATATTACATTTGTTCTCTGACCTGCAGAAGAATTACTGCTCATTGTTAACCAGTGTTCCAGTTTGGTTATTGTATTGAATGATATTTGAAAATGGAAGTATGTAAGCACATTAATATATATGGCATTTATATGAATAATAAGAACAGCCAGACAGGTTGAAATCTTTTTTATGAGCTCTGTAAACCTGTGGACTTCAGGATAGAAGTGAGCAGTGCCGGATTTACGTATAAGATAAACAAGCTATAGCTTAGGGCCACACTCTCTTGCCCCCCCCCCCAAAAAAAATTTAAAGGAAAAAAAAAACCTGGATGTTCAAAATATAAGATAAAAAAACAAATAAAATAAAACCTACATACAGCAACAGTGTTTTGTGTTGTGTAGGCTCCTTTGATGTAAGTAATGGGCCTTGCCTGCTAGCCTGTTCCCTAAAATATCCCATATTTTGTTATGTGCAAATGGCTTTAGATACCTATTAGGTCCATAGATTACCATATAGCATATACTCAACACAAAAAACAGCGACAATTTGTTGTTGACAAAGGACAGCTGGACATATAAAGGGCCCCATTACCTTAAAGAGCTTAGGGCCTCATCAAACCTAAATCCGGCCCTGGAAGTGAGCATATCTGATGTCATGGAAAGAACCTATGAAGACCATACGAGAGGAGATTCAGTTCTCTGAATTCCTGGTTTCAGGGGTGAACAGGGAGTTGAAAATAGCTCTGGAACAAGTGAGGCTGAGTGGCTCTTGCTGCACTACAAGCCAGGCCTGCAGGCTGCTCAACTCAGTGTGGTGAAGAGTGGGCTTTAGCTCACCATTGCCTCCTCCCAGGTGACAACTTAGTGATTCTGGAGCCCTTGGGGGGAAAAGTCCAGGACTGGGCCCCCAGAATCACTGCCACCTCACTAGGGCCATGCAAGGGGTGGCTCTCACCCTGCGCAAGGTCTGAGGGAGCCGCTGCCGCAGCTGGCCTGAGCAGCAGACAGGGCAGGAGCAATTGGTGGCTGAAGCCTGCTCTTCTGTTTCTTCCCCTTCCTTTAGGGGTGAAGTCATGGGCAGTTGCTCCCCCCCCCCCCCCAAGCATAGGGCCTGGGGTAGCTGCCCTGGTTACCCACTGGTGAAACACTCCTGCCTCCTCCGACAAACTGGCAGCAGTACATACCGAGGCGATTGATGAGCTGATGCTCATTGGCATTGTCTTGGAATGGTCTGTTGCCTCAGAGACACTGGCAGAGTTGCTGGGCTTGGCTCTAGTTGCTTCTTGCTGCCAGTGGCTTCTTGCAGTAGCCCACCTGGAAATTTCCCTGTGAATTAAATTTGCAGTCTGCACCTCATTTGCAGTTTCTGCAATCAAGAACCAAAAAGTCTGCAGCTGGAATAACCAGTAAACATTGATATACATTGTCTTTTTTCTCAGGTGATTTGGGAAGCACAGACTGAGATTCTGAAAGCAAAGTGTAAGGATATGGGGAAGATGGATTGCAGTGTGTATGCAGGAAGAGAAGGCTGGAGGTTATTGAAGAGAGACAGAATACAGAAGACCTGTTCCTCTCATAACTACCCATAGCCTTTTGCTGATCTTAGCAGTCACTGTCCACAGAAGTTCCAGCAACAGCTATAGCAACAAGTCCAAATTTTTGTTCCTGTTTTGAAACGAACATTGAAATTCTACTCCAGGTTTTTTTCAACTACGACACCGTCTTAAATACTAATGCCCTGTGCATTGATTAAAGCTATGCAAATTTCTAGAGTCCATATTTAATTTTTTAAAAAATCTCTTCTGAAGCATCTGTTAAAAGCCACTGTCCGAGACAGGGTGTTAGATGGACTTCATGGACGTTTGGACTCACTGTTATGGTATTTTCTGTGTTTTTTATTGTATATCCCTATTGCTTGGGATTAAATGCTTCTGTCTCACAGGCTGTATATTTTATATAACATGCAAACATATGGAATCTAATGTTTTGTATTTTCACAGTCTGAATACAGATTGTGCTGGATTTTGTATGAATTAGACTAGATTACTATATTCAAATAGAAAGGCTGATTGGAATTTGAAGTAATTATTGCCATTTCCTTCTTATTTTAGGAGGGAATGAAGTCAAGTACCATCTGTTTCCTGGTACACAATAGTCATGAAGGCATTGGGAAGACAAGCTTTTAATAACTTCCTTTAAAATGTTTTTAAAACCCTCTATCGCATCAACACGACAGTTTGTTTTATGCCGAAATAATCTGCAATCTGTGGAAAAGCTAACAAAATAGCCACACAATTTTCATGCACACTATTTAACTAGTTGAGTTGCAAATTCATAACAATTACTAGTTAGGGTCTAACTTGTCATTATGAGGGTTGTGTGACTACTGTTGACTCAAATCACCCGACTTTTCCCTAGTAACATCTGGTAAAACCAGTATGTGTTAGATGTCATTGTGATCAGTGCTCTACAGTCTCACTGTGATTCGTTTTTGGCTGCTCAGTATGATGGTCACTAAGTTCTATTTTATTAGATGTAATTACAGATCATGACTACCACCAAAGCAAATGATACCAAGTGAGTCCTTTAGTTTATCAAAATGGTGAGCAAAATGGTGGCAAAAATCTGGTTGCAGTATGCTGCAACATGCTGCCAACAGTTTGCTAGAAAATAAATACTTGGTACCATGACACTACATGTCAGGTAGTGTCTATGGGCTGTCATATGCAATTAGTTACATGAAGCAACAATTAGTTGTATATTCACATCTTCATCAAAAGTTGCATCCAGTCACTTCAGTAAAGACTGGAGCATCATAAACATGCAAACCAAATATGCAGTGAAAGCATCCCCAAGGCTCCAGAATTTTGTTCTATTAATCGTCACCTCTTGGTAGCTCTGTCATTACACCTGTGGATTCCCCTATTATTCTTGTTCCCTATTTTTGACATCTTTCCTACCCAATCCATTCCTTCTCAGAATTAATAAATAAAAACTTTTGTCAATTGGTGTGCTTTTCATTTTTCCTGTTCATTTGCATTACACATAGCATATCAGAATGATTGTCCCGCTGATTTAGGATTTTGGCCTAAAATGGAATGCATAAAAAATGGATGGTGATGAATAAAAGCTCTTGTTGTAATATGATTCTTGTTATTTTGTTTATATGATTTGTCTTTGGAACTACTCATAGCCAACTAATACATCAGCAACATTAGATGGATATTTGGTTTGAAACCCAATAATAAAAAAAAAGCACAATAGTGCATTACAATATAAATTTGACATGCAGTTTTCCTTCAGGAGATATTCAGTTTTTAGTTTTCAGCAAATCCCTTAGAAGCTTTAGGGTTCTTAGAATGCCAAGAGACAATTTTGAACAATTTTGCAATTTTCTACAGGGAATCTTAATTCAAACTCAACAAAACACTGAAAGAGGTAGTGCTCTGGGCTACTTAGTTTCTTCAAATAACGTCAATATGAGATCCCAGATGCATGGAAGCAAGATGTAAATAAAATGTGTCATCTTGCAAATGAGCAGTAAATAAGACAAATAAGTTAACATTTCTACACATTGTTTTGCTAAATGAAGAGGATTTCCATATTCTTTCACAGCTGGTTAAGAGTCAGCGTGGTGTACTTGTTAGGAGTGGCAGACTCTAATCTGGAGAACCAGGTTTGTTTCCCCACTCCTCCAAATGAAGCCTGCTGGGTGACCTTGGGCAAGTCACAGTTCTCTCAGAACTCTCTCAGCCCCATCTACCTCACAAGGTGCCTGTTGTGGGGAGAGGAAGGTATTGTGATTGTAAGATGATTCAAGACTCAAACAAAACTGCCTTATACTGAATCAGACCCTTGGTCTATCAAAGTCACTGTTGTCCTCTCAGACCAGCAGCGGCTCTCCAGGGTCTCAGGCAGAGGTCTTTCACATCACCTACCTGCCTAGTCCCTTTAACTAGAGATGCCGGGGATTGAACCTGGGACCTTCTGCATGCCAAGCGGATGCTCTACCACTAAGCCACAGCCCCTCCCCAAAGTAAAGTAGAGAAAAGCAGGGTATAAAAACCAACTCTAAACTCTTTCTATCCATCAGATGAGAACACACATGATGCGGAGTACCCACTGGAGCATACAATGCACTTAGCTGTAACATGTTAGAAAAATGCAAAATGCCAGTTGAAGTTGACTCTTGCTGCTCTTTTAATCCATTTAATCTTGATCATTTGATCAAATAATGCTTTAGTCTGCACACAATGCATTTTTATCCATGAGCAAATGCCCACCCTGCCACAATTAAATCACATTATTGTCTGGGATCAGTGACATGCAGAGAAGGAATAGCATCACATGTGATTCGCTTATTTTACCATTCTTCAGTGGGAGCTCCCCCTTAGAGTAGCTGCCAACATTTTAACCAAAGCAAATTTGGGATGTCTCTTCTGAAAAATTTCAATCGTATCCAAAACTGTTTTCACAAGACTGGCAAAATTATCACTGTGGGATTTCATGATGGGAAAGCAGTTTCTACAATGCTAACAATCAAGTGTGAAAGGCCATCATGACATCGTAACACGTTCTTTATGAAATTAAATTTTATACTGACCTATGACTAATAAGAGCCCCGTGGCGCAGAGTGGTAAGCTGCAATACTGCAGTCCAAACTCTGCTCACGACCTGAGTTCAATCCTAACGGAAGTTGGTTTCAGGTAGCCGGCTCGAGGTTGACTCAGCCTTCCATCCTTCCGAGGTCGGTAAAATTAGTATCCAGCTTACTGGGGGTACAGGGAAGATGACTGGGGAAGGCACTGGCAAACCACCCCACAAACAAAGTCTGCCTAGAAAATGTCGGGATGTGACGTCACCCCAAGGGTCAGGAATGACCTAGTGCTTGCACAGGGGACCTTTACTTTTACATATGACTAATAAGACAAGCAAAAATGTTTGAGTGCCCTAAACATTTTGTGGGCCACACATGCAGGTATTTGATTCTGTGCTAGGGCTGTGCATATTGATATACCTGAACCTAAAATAAACCTGAAATTAGCCATTTCAGCAATATTCGGGTTTCAGGTCAACCGAATACCAAAACATGGGAATCTGCCCCAAGCTGAATAGGCAATTCCCAAAAAAGCTGAATCGATATTCAGCTTTTCAGGTTTCAGCTACTCACCTTCTGCAGAGTCTCCATTTTGTGGCCCTTGTTGTGTTTAAAGGTGAGCTATCTCCTTTCTTCGTATTCCTGCCCCCTGGCTGGTTTCCAGGGCAGCAGGAGGGAGGGAGCAGGCGTGTTGGAGTGGCTAATAGGAAGGCTCACTGGAGCTTCCCATTGGCCAATGGTAGCAATGCATTTTGCATTGCTGCAAAGCTAGCTGGTGCAATCTACCTGGATTGCAACAGAGGACAACCTAGAGAGGAGGAGGGCCAGGAATTCTCAGTGGCCAACAGGAACTCAAGTAAGGAAGAACAGTGTTCTTTCACCAATCACAGAAGGTGTTTTTTGGCTGGAATTATTTTCAAACTTTTCTTTGCTTGGCCAAAGACAATAAAAGCAGGTCTGGTTCCCAGACAAGGCCATTTGAGAGAGTTTGGTGGCATAGCTTGGCTTTAGGCCTGCTGCCTGATTCTTCCTCTGCGATCCTGGATCCTGGTGCCTCATCCTGACCGGCTGGATTACAACCTGCTGCTTGGGTTGGATACCTTTCTGCCTGCTGCTTGGTGGAGAAGACATTAAAGGGTTTAAGATATCATCGTTTTCCTTTTAAACAAGTTGTTGGTTGGTGGTGGTGGGGGAGAGGTTGCTAGTTTGAGGGGGTGATTTGATTATTTTGGATGGGAGGCCCTACTTCCATTTCACCACTACTTGCTGTTTCAAAGTTGCATTGTTTGGATTTTGGGGATTTCTCTGCAACAGATCTTGCTGGCTTTCACTTGAAAGGAGGGGGTGAGTTGATTATTGGGGGGGGGGGTGCTTGCTTCAATTTCTCCACTGCTTGCTGTTTCAAAGTTGCATTATTTGGATTTTGAGGTTTTCTCTGCTTCAGACCTTGCTAGCTTTTACCTGAAAGGAGGGGGTGATATGATTGTTTGTGGGAGGGGCACTGCTTTGTTATTGTCACCATCGTTCTCATTGTTGAATTTAGAGAGAGGTTTTTTGGCAGTTTGGTGTCTTCTTGTGTGAACTTTACAATGTTTTCCTATAGGGAATGGGGTCAACCCTTTGGGGGCCCATAAAATTGGACTCACTGACTCAATCTTCACCAAACTTTGGGGTTCATACAATGAGAGTTCCTTCAAGCTACCCTGAAAATTTGGGAACTCTATCTCCAAAACGCCCCCCCCCCCCAGGAGCTTCTAAATTTTTTACCCATAGGCTATAATGGGCCCGAGTTTTTCGGTAAACCCAGAAATAAGCTGAATACCCATATTTACCGATATGGGTGTTCGGCTTATTTCAGGTTTACTGGGGGGTGGGGGAATCGGGCCCAATAAACCTGAACCTAAAATTGACCATTTTTTTTCTTTTGCACAACCCTATTCTGTGTGGCCCACCATTCTCTTCAAACGTGTACAGCAGCACTACTGCATCATCTACAATTATTAGAAAGTGCCATTTGAAAGTGTCACCACTTGGATCACCAAAATTAATGTAACATTCTTATATAATGTCAGTTCCATCCTAACCACTGACAAAGATATTTGTGAGCATCCTCCATGACATCAGGGTTGAACAGGGCCCTCTACAGCCTCCTAATGGGAGGAGGGGCTCAACAGTGCTCAGACTACGGTTGCTAGCTCTGGGTTGGGAAATGCGTGACATTTTGGGGTGGAGCCTGGGGAGGGCGGGGTTTGGAGAGGGGAGGGACCTCAGGAAGATATAATGCCATAGAGTCCACCCTCTAAATCTGCTAGTTTCTCCATGATCTCTGTTTCCACACAAGCTATTTCCTGGGAGTCCAGACCTTTAAAACTTTGGGCTTTAGTGAGCTATCCAGACTTCACTTGGTTGCTTTCACTGTAGGTTCAAGGATTTTCCCTGGATTCCCCACTTTTTCTGTGCTTTTCCCTCAATTTTTTTGGTCTATTTCCACTCACTGGATTGTTAGTGGGGAAGTCTTGAATCTGCAGCTATTTTGTTCTTTCCATTTCCAAGCATCACCACTATGTCACATAGACCATGCCTCTCAGTAACCTCCAGAGGAGGTCGGAAGCATGCATCTGGGAATTCTAGCCTCAAGAAGAGAAGCAAAGTTTGATTGAGCTTCCTGGTTCCTTACCTTTGGAGAAAGCCACAGTCAGGCTGAAAAGCAGAAGCCACAAGAGACAATGTATCTAGCCATGCCAAAGGGTCTCCATCCTGGGATGTTAGAGCCTGGCCACCATACTTTGCAATCACAAAAAAACAGGTGCTTGGGCATTTTCCTTCCACCACCACCACCACCACCACATAAAGAAAAAAGGTCATCTGCAGATGGTGAAAAACATGCTCTCTATCAGCTCTCCGGGCTCTGGCAAAGTCTTGCCTTTTGCAATTAATCCAATAAATAAAGCACAATTGAGATATTCTGTCTCTCTGGGGATGGGTTATCTTAGGTGTGGGTGAAGGCTGATATGTCCACAGACATAAATGCCTGCTAGATTGAGAAACAAAGACAGGAGGCGGCGGGGAAGGTGGGGGGGTCCTTGTTTGCTGACCATACCTTAGACAGCATTAAAGATAAAATAAAGCTGGCTTCGTTAGCGAATGAGGAAATTGGCATGGAAAGAAGTATGATTTCCAACAAAGGGGGTGGGGGTGGAACTGGCAGTAAAATACGTGAATCAACACCAGATTTACCCATTCATAGATTTCAACACCACTCCCGACTTACTTGAAAAGCAATAACACCCCCCCCCACACACACACACACAAAGGGTCGCAGTGACACTACTGCATCTGCACAAAAATACAAACAGGGAGACAGTAGCATTATGCTACCGATGATGCTAAGTAGGTCCTGTGGGGAATCCATTCTTCCAAAAACTCTATGGAAACCATAGAGTTTGGGGGTAGAGTGGTAGTGTCCCAGTTGCGATGCCGGCACTTCTGGGGTAAACCCGGAAGTGATGTCATCGCACCATGCTCACGCCCCCCCCCTCAGCTGGCCAGCTTCCACCCAGTCCATTGATTAACAGACAGTTGCCCGCCATAACCGGGCATAAGGTAAACCAACCTTATGGTGATTGACAGGAAACTTAGTCGATGTGTTAACAATGAAAAATTTGGGAAACTCTGTGTTATGATTTTATGTTTGTTTTAGCTTTTTTAGCTGATAGTTGTATTTATACTGTTTTTACCTCTTTGTAATATTGGATGCCATTTAAGGTTTATTGAATTGAATTGTCAGGAAACTGGACCACTGGCCTCCCTGGCTGGGCCTTCCCTTGCCCCACCTGTCCCAGAGATTTCAAGAGGCCGCTCTTCCTGCCTGCATAGAGCCCAGCTGCTGCTGGCCTCCTCCTCTGGCCTGTTGCCGGGTGCTGCCTGAGCCCTACCTCCCATCTGAGGCCGGTGCTGGGGTGTTCCTGGGGTGTTTCTGGGCATGACCTTTCCCCTTGCTCCTTTCCCCACAGCCTCTTGTTGGACTTCCTGCCTCAGCAGTGCCTAGGCAAAGTTGTTCCCTGATGAAATCTCTCCTGGAGCAGGTGAGTGTGGGGTTGGGGCTGCTACCCTCAGACACAGGTACATTTTTGTCTGACTATTGAAAGTGGCCAACCGACAGCACACACCAGATGAGATAGGGAAAATAATGATTCAGGCCCTCCATCCATTGTTCTGCAAAGATCATCACAAAATCTTCCAGACTTAGGACATCCCATTCCTGCAGCATGTTCCCACCTCATCCCTTATCTCCTCTATCAATCACTGCAGAAAAAATAGACTGGAAAATCCATCTCTCTGCTACTTCCCTCTTCCTTATTTGCCTATTCTCTTTATCCTCTGGTGCTGGCTCAGAAATGTAAGACAGTAGACATACTTGTTTGACCTTTGAACTCTTTTTGGAGGATCAAAAGATGTACAAAAGTCACATACGTAAGAGTCAGGGAGAAAAGACAAGATTAAAAAAAAAAGATTATGTTAAAACTGCACAAGAAAAATATCCCAAATCCACAGAAATATAACATTTCCTATTTGCATAATGTATTTTTGCACCCATTCACAAAAAAGGTTAAAAGTAGAATCCAGCTGTCAAACATTTATCTATGTAATGCACTGGAGGGTTCCCCCCCCTTTCAACATGTCTTACAAACCAAGCCCCTGGGGCCAATGGACTATTTAGCTGATGTCTTAATAACTTCCTCTGGCAATTGCAAATTTCAGCTTATCACTAGATCACAGAGTTTGGAATAGTTTCAGAGGAGAAAATGAACAGAAGATTTTTTGCTTGACGTATAGATTGTTTTTACTAATCCTAGCTGTGCCTCACCTTCTAGAAATGGTGCCTGTTGGTAACTAAATAATTCTGCTATGTGTAACAAGAAATCCATTTAAATAAATATAACTAAATCACCACCTCCGGTGCATGTGATAAGCAAAACAGAAAGTGCATGCTGTATACCGTACTACTCATCTAAAGATGCTAGTTTATCAGTGTTTTTAAACAGTAGAACCTCATGCTGTTTAGCTAGGCTTTTGGCTGCTTTGCTCATCTCTACTTAAGAAATGCAATCATCCCTTTTATTTCCAGATTCGTATATCTCTCTTCAAGGTGATCACTATAACCATCATTTAGCCTGGCCCATTTGTGCAGGACTTTTTTACTCTGCTGATCTGTCTGTTAGAAAAATAGATATACCACTGAATTTTACTCAAAGCATAGGTAAAATAAGTTTTGCTACTGAATTTCACTGTGTACCCCCCACCTCGCCAGGAAGAAGGCTCCTAGAACACCATTGCAAAGCTTTGGATAAGACTCTCTTTTAGAGTTATTGTTAAAGTTGCCAACCTCCAGGCAGTAGGTGGAGATCTCCCGTTATTACAATTGATCTCCAGCCGATAGAGATCAGTTCACCTGGAGAAGAAGGGCCCCTTTGACAATTGGACTGTACAGCATTGAAGTCCCTCTCCTCCCCAAATCCTGCCCTCCTCAGGCTCCACCCCAAAAATCTCCAGGTATTTCCCAACCCAGAGCTGGCAACCCTATTTATTGTGGGATCTATCCTGTTGATGTAATTTCCCGTAATTAGGGTTTGTACGTCACTCACCCATATTTTGTAATTCCATGGGAGTCCATGTGACTCTTTGGCAGCTGAATGTAATCTGGAATGGGTTTCTGTTTCTCCTTTAAATACTTAGCTTGTGTGTGGCCAAAGGGTTCTTGGCCCTTACCTCTTTTGCCTATGGCCTTGTGTGAGGTTGGTCAGAAAATCAAAGATAATCCTAGGATAAAGCCTATTATTTTGTATTTCCTGTTTATTTAAATTGTATTTTTACTTGGTTCCTTCATTTCCAAGTCCCTACCACTTGCTGCTTTCTTTTATTGCCTTCCTCAGTTCCTCCCATGTTCCTCTGTGCAGTAAGTGTATAGGCCTGCCTTTTCTTCAGCTCTTACACAAAAGAGAAGTCCAAGTTCCTTGAGCTGTGTTAAATAGGAATTATATTGGGAAGGAGAGTTTTGGGACTCAGCATATATCTTCTTGGGGAAATGGAAATTTATAAGCTGTGATGCCCATGACTACATTTTCATGTTACGTTACTGTTTAAACATAACTTTTTAATGTAATCACTTGAAGATGGTTAGAAGAATAAATATGATCATGTGTACAAGATTTATTGAAATCTGTCAAGAGATATGGGTGTCAATATTTGGTCATACTCCAGTGCGAACGTAACCCAGGATGAAGATGAGTAGGAATATGAAGATAGGCACAAGCTTGAGTCTCAGTGACTGGATCACTAGGGTAGGAAATAGAGATAGCTTATTATGTGTCATGGGTCAGCCTGCTAAGGCTTCCTCAGTTGAGGAAGACCTTGAAACTGAAGGCTGTGAAAGCGAGGAGCAGCAGCAGGCTGAGCAGCCTCAGGCAGATGGGTCCTCCCTATGTCTGCAGCCACCCAGAACTGAAGACTCCCCTGTGTCAGAGGTCCAGCCACAGGCACCAGAGAGCCCCCCAAAGCCACTGGAACAGAGGCGCAGGAGACTCAGGGCACAGCTACATGAGAAAAGAAGAAGTGTTAGACTGCAGGCCCAGCAAGGAGCACTCCCTGCTGACAGTGATAAAGATTAATGAGCTTGACCAGGCAGGGAGTACTCAGATGGGATAACTGGTTCCCCACAGGCCTATTTAAGTCATCAAGTAGGCTTGGCTGTTGTAGGGCTGTTGAAAAAAAAAACTCATTAAAATTTGGGTTCAGGTTTATTGGCCATTTTTTTATTTGGGAAAACCTGAATGCCGAATTTCCTAAACCGGTAAAGGTAGGAATTCGGGTTTAAATTCAGGTTTCCCAAATAAATCAGCGATTTAAACCTGAATTTAAACCCGAATTGTCTCCAACCTCCTTGTGTCTCCCTGCTATATTTTGGATTCCTGGTATCCTGACTCCTTGGACTGACTCTGATTAACACCTTGGACTGCCCTTGCCTGTTTTGATATCTTGGATTCTGCCTGAACTATGAATTATCTTGGACTGCTTCCCAGACTATGCTTCCAGCTTCCAGTCCTCACTCCTTGCATGCAACACAACATTATGTCTCTAAGGGCCAAGCTAGATGAGACAGCATCCCTGAGTTCACCCCAGTGACATGCCTCAAATTTTGTAGAGTGAGTCCCCACATTGGAACTCCTTTTAACAGGGCCCCAACTCTGATCAGGGCTATAGTGGTACAGGGGAAGGAGGGTCTCTTTCCTCCCCCATACACTGTTTTTAAACTAGAATTGGGCCAATGGGGAGCTGTTAAAAGAGGTTTACCAGTGGGAACCCACTCTACAAGTTGAGGTGCATCCCTGGGATGAATTTGGGGACTTGGACTCATCTAATATGGCCCTTAGTGTATCCTATTGCTTTCTCCCATAACTATCTTGTTACCATTCACTCCTGATGAGAAAACAGAACAGTGCTGTACTCTGCACACTTGCACTGAAAGAATATCTTACCCTTGACAGGGGAGGGAAGTCAACGTGGTATAGCCCAATCTCGTCAGATCTCAGAAGCTAAGCAGGGTTGGTACTTGGAAGGGAGACCACCAAGGAAGACCAGAGGAAGGCAAAGGCAAACCACCTCTGCTTTTGACATGCCTTGAAAGCCCCTTGCTGGGGTCGCCATAAGTCAGCTGCGACTTGATGGCACTTACCCATTCACACACTATTAATATTCTGACATTGAATATCTCAACTTGTTGTCAATGGATAGGGCTATCCATGGCTACTAGTCAAAATGGATACTAGTCATGATGCATACCTATTCTCTCTTGGAACTGCATGCCTATTATATTTAGGTACCTTGGGACACAGGCAGGATAATGCTGCTGCAGTTGTCTTGTTTGTGGGCTTCCTACAGGCACCTGGTTAGTCACTGGGTGAACAGAAAGCTGGATTTGGTGGGCCTTGGTCTGATCCAGCATGGCTTTTCTTGTGTTCTTATAATAAGACTCCTACAGGCTGATCACCCTTCAGGAGTCCTCTCAATATACAAGCCCTGCTTCACACGTGACTGTCATAACGACAGGCATTTTGCTATTTCCACGGTAGCAATGATAATGTATGACAGAAATAAATAACAATGTAGTAGCTTTTTCATTTCCTCTTCCCAGGGTAACTATTTTTAGTGAATGCCAAACCATGTGGTTACTTACATATATTTGAAGTATGCCGATTTTTGGTTTGAATTGTTTCTAAAGATGCATCATTTGCCTGGGAAATGGCATGCAGCTCTCCTGTTACTGCTCAGTTTGACTCTCTAAAATATCTAAATTATCATCCTTGTTATATATTTAGCAGCCAATTGAAGCAGATGTGACACAAGGTGCAGCCATTCTCCTCCAGTCCATTCTATCCACTCTACAAGAGCAGTTCGCTACAGCAGAGCTGCTAGCTATAGGGCAGTTGGGAAAAAATCGTTAAAATTTGGGTTTGGGCTTATTGGCCATTTTTTTATTCAGGAAAACCCGAATGCCAAATTTCCTGTACTGGTAAAGGTAGGAATTCGGGTTTAAATTCGGGTTTCCCAAATAATTCAGCCATTTAAACCCATTTAAACCTATTCAAGGATTTTCACGGCTCCTGGGGGGGCATTTTTGCAACTAGAGGTCCCAAATATTCAGAGTAACTAGAAGGGACTCTCCTTGCAAGAACCTCCAAGTTTGGTAAAGATTAGGTCAGGGGGTCCAGAGTTACAGGGTCTGGAAGGGGTCGCTCCATCCTCCTCCATGGAAATGCATTGGCAAAGTGGCTGTGACTCTTTAATGTGACCTTTGCAATGTATCTCAATGGGGAAGCCTGGCTTTAAACAGTGGGAAAGTTCACCCCGAACCTCCATAGAGACAAAGTGTATCACATTGTATCTCTATGGAGGCACCAGGCAAACTTTCCCACCCACCGTTTAAAGCCTGGCTTCCCCATTGAGATACATTGCAAAGGTCACATTAAAGAGTCATAGCCATTTTGTCAATGCATTTCCATGGAGGAGGATGGGGCAACCCCTTCCACACCCCATAACTCTGGACCCCCTGACCCAATATTTACCAAACTTGGGGGTTCTTGCAAGGAGAGTCCTTTCTAGCTACCCTGAAAATTTGGGACATCTGCCTGCACAAATGCCACCCCCCCCCAGGAGTTGCAGAAAGACATTCCTGAAAAAGCCAGATTTTTATCCAGCTTTTTCAGGAATGGCAATTCTAGCTTTGCCAACCTCCCAGATTTTGCTGACTCGGTAAAAATGAACCTGAATTTGCATTTATTTGGTATTTTTCTGGTTCGGTTTTTACCGAATCAACAGCTCTAGTTAGCTATAACACAGCTTCTCTGTGTTATCCGTATCCCCCCATCCTGTTATTGCAGTGGTTCCCATGGCCAGATTATGCTACTGTTAGAGTAAGGGGACAAAGTGTCTATGGAAGGTCTGTCCCCAATTCTGTGTTTTACTGCCATTGCACAAAACAGCAGGCTGTGAAGTGCTCAGGTTATGATTTCGATCTATTAAGGAGAGGCCAGGGATGAACCCACAGAAAAGATCATACAGTATTGGTTCAATGTTTAAAGCCCCCTGCCAAATTTCACCAAATGGTTCTATAGCACCCCATAGCAAGATTTAAGCAGTAGACTTTAAAATACAACATTTACCCATAGCAAATCTTCTGGGGACTACCCTATTCCAAGACGTTGACATTAATGATTGAGAGATCCTTTATTAGTACTTCAAAAAGATTTTCACGCTTGCTGTTGGAAATGGGCAGATGGTATACAAGGGGGAAATCCAAAAAGAAATGTTCAGATTGTGGATAGTGGAGCTCAGTTTGGGGAGCATTTTTCAGGCTCTGAAAAAATCCTCTATGTGCAGGAAAATAATTCTAAATGCTTCAACTTTAAAAGATTATTGTGTGGGGGGAATTAGAATTTGAAACAGGAGGCTTGGTTGTGCAATGCACATTGAAGCAGAATGTGGTTCATCCTCACTTGGGAAAAGAATGTGTAATGGCTAATGACGTAAGGACCACCCTCTTCAAAAGGAGTGAAAGCCATATGGGTTGGGTGGGAAGAATCCATTCTGAAGGATGCAACAATGGCTTCACTACTGTCAGTCTGAGTGGATTATGAGTGACTGCGGGAGTTTCCAGCTCCCAGTCTCACAACGTAAATTTTTTATGCACTGTGGTTAGTGGCTAAAACCATCATTCTTAGAAATATTCTCTGCGACTAAAGTAAGCTATGAGTTACAGTCCATGCTTCCTGCAAAGCCACATAGCCATAACTCTCAAGCACGATGCTGTTCACTGTGATGGATAGACCACATTTCATTTTCATATTTTAAAGAAGACTTGCCTTCTCTCATTGGCATTACCTGTACATAACTCTCAATACTTGGAATGCATGTGAGGCTTCTCCAAAAGTAAGATTTCCTCCATGCAGAGTGATATATAGGAAGCAGATTCACAGTTCTTCTCTAACCCAGAACTGACTTCCCACCTTCAACTTTTATCAAGTAGTAGCCTGGGTTTGTGAAGTGGCTGTTATGGATGGAAATTCTCTTCATTTGAATGAAGGGCCTTCCAACTATCCTGACAACTGAAGTGCTAAAACAAGGATTTAGGCTTTCCTACAAACACACGCGCGCGCGCACACACACACACGCACGCACACACACACACAACTGAGACAATAATTTCTGATCTCCCTCCAAAGCTGTGAACATTAGATAGACTCATTTCTTTTAGGAGTCCCTCTCACCCGATTTACTTAAGAAAGTAAGAAAAGCTCTTCACAGTCAGAACAAAGGTTAATCTAATCTAGCATCCGGTTTCCCACAGTGGCCAGCCCAATGTCCCTGGAAGATTTAAACTCAAGGCAAGGAAGCCAGGCCTCCCCCTGCTGTTGTCCTCCTATCAGCAACTGATATTTAGAGTTACTCTGCCTCTCAACAACAGAACATGGCCTTACCATGCCCACAGAAGAAAATATTATCACTGTAATCTGGCCGTCTCCCTTTGAGTAGGGGAGCCAGCCCAAGGCTGGCAACCAGCAGGAACATTTGGGGTTGGTGACCTACCAGTTCTGGTGTCCCCCAGTATCATGATGTCACTTCCTGTGTAAAGTGAAAGTGATGTCAGTATGTTGGGGCAACAAGTTAATATGCACCTTAATGTAAACATGAGAATGTTCCCCAATGCATTGATTTCACTTCCAGTTGCTGCCAGAAATGACATTGTGATGTGGGGGAGAACACTGATCCCCCCCAGTTTTCCCCTGTAACCCTAGCAGGTGGGGGGGCCCTTTGGGCTGCTGGTGGCTGGCCTACTTTTGAAACAGAAGTGCAATAAACTCTACATTCACAGACAATTTTGTATGAAAACAAAGCCACAGCCAGCAGCCATGGGGCAATCACTGCAAAAGCCTTAATAAAGAACTACAAGGTGGACTGTCCTTATATTTCCCTTTGTATCTACTTCTGCCATCACTAAGGCCTACTTGGTGGGTTCCCTCTTTGAGTCCAAGATTCTTGTTCCTCCCACACTTTTGCTGTCTTTTTGTCAGTTTATTGGATTTTTAACCTACCCTTGGTTCAAGGAACTCAGGATAGTTTCTCAGGATGTTTATCCTCACCTCCATTTTGCTCTTACTAGAACCCTATTGGGAAGGTTAGGCTGAAAGTGCATGACTGGTACAAAGTAACCTAGTGAGCATCAAGGCTGAGTGGGGATCTTAGCTTCTCTCAGTTCCTCGCTTGACACTTTAACCACTATACTACATTGGCTGTAGTCATTTTTTGATGGGCATGTTGCCAATGTGGTTATAAATGTAGAACTGCAAATGGAAATCCTGGTTGAAAAGGGCATCCAATCTGGACTTGTAAGCAGCTTAGAAATGAATTATAAGAGTGGAAGGCAAACATTTAATTTCATCAGCACTCTGAATAAAGGTCTCCACAGAATAGAACTATTAAGCAATACCGGGGGGGGGGGGGATTAAAGGATGACATTTGAAGACGCATGGAAAAGCAACTGCTTGAACAAGAAAAGGGTTCCCAAGTGCTAAAATGACCCTATGGCTAATGCATGAGAAAGGCAAAGATGACATGGGGCCACTTCTAGGGAATGCATATGGAGCTGGCAAGTGCCGGAGCTTCACAGTCAGTTTGTGGAGCAAATAGCCCCACATTATATTTTGGGCAAATGGTCTCCAAATTATAAACAAATTAGGCAGGGAGCATAATTATGAATCGTAAATTTATATCAGTTGTTGCCACTTTCTATTTGCATTATGCCCTGTGTGGCCAGGAAACAAAATGATGGGGATTGACTGGGGGTGGGGGGAGAAGGAAGAGATAATGCTACTTTGTGGTAGAAGATGAAAAGGACTGATAGGTTACCCATACTCCTGAATACAAGCCAGAAGTTGTCTTGCAAAGGGTGAAATGATGGGTGGCAATTTGGTGGCTAGGCCAGGAAATGAGAGAAGGTTTCACCTGTTGCTTCATTTCAGACACCAATACCTTTGGAATTGCACTGGCCTTTCCCAAGTTCCAAAATTGTATTCCATCAGAAGAAGAAGAAATAAATACTATTCTTCATTTCATCCCTTGAAACAATAAAGTGACAATTTTTCAATATTTAAGGCATTTAATTACCTCAGTCATAAAAATCCTGTAAGATGTGTCATTATTATCTCCATATGTTTTCCATAACTTTTTATGCCTCTTTTTGGTCCAATACAGGGTTCCCAAGGCAGCTTACAACAATCATAAAGCATTACAACAATCTATTTATAAATGTTAAAACTATGTTATATGAACCAACTGTAGGAGACAATAAAAGTTGACATGGGCCTTTTGTGCGTGGCTGTTTCCTTCGCAGTCACCCCTCCGAAGATTTTGGGTCTTTGTTTTGATTATTCATGCTGTTTCTGACCATCAGAGGTTGCCTCGCTCTCCCCTTGTGTTTTCCCACGTTTTGCCCACATTTTCAAATTTAAGATAAAATTGGTCTCTGAAAACACAGGCAAAATGCAGGGAAATACAGAGGGAGAGTGGGGCAACCTCTGGTGGTTGGAAATGGCATGCATAATCAAAACAAAGACCCACAGACATTGGAGGGATGACTGCGAGGGAAACAGCCTTGCATAAAGACCATGGAGTCATCATATAGTCCAGTGGTTCCCAAAGTGGGCAGTACCACCCCTGGGGGTGGTGGGATTACCTAGGGGGGCACTAAGAGTCAAGAGGGCAGCAGGGGGTTGCCAGAGGTGGGCCCCTTCAACCGTGTTGTTCACTAATTTACAATAGATCAATCTATGGCACCATATTGTTGAAGGCTTTCACGGTCAGAGTTCATTGGTTCTTGTAGGTTATCCGGGCTGTGTGACTGTGGTCTTGGTATTTTCTTTCCTGACGTTTCACCAGCAGCTGTGGCAGGCATCTTCAGAGGAGTAACACTGAAGGACAGTGTCTCTCAGTGTCAAGTGTGTAGGAAGAGTAATATATAATCAGAAAGGGGTTGGGTTTTGATACTTTTTGCAGGACAATGATTCAGCTCAAACCCAACCCCTTTCTGACTATATATTACTCTTCCTACACACTTGACACTGAGAGACACTGTCCTTCAGTGTTACTCCTCTGAAGATGCCTGCCACAGCTGCTGGCGAAACATCAAGAAAGAAAATACCAAGACCACTGTCACACAGCCCGGATAACCTACAAGAACCTATGGCACCATGCTGGCAAATTTGGTAGAAACAGTCGGAATTTTTTCCCAGACTTTGAAGAGCTGGTACCACTGGATCAAGTTCATCAGTTCTGTTGAATAAATTTCAACTAAAAAGTTGTAATTTGATTTTGAATAGATGTGCAATTAATTGTTACTGTTTTGAATTTTTTTTGTTATTGTCTTCTTTAGTGAGTCATGCAAACCCCTATTTTGAATAATACTTTTGATAGGGTAGGGGGCACTGGGGTTGAGTTTGTGGAACAAAGGGGGCAGTAGCCCCAAAATTTTGGGAACCACTGGTATAGTCAATCAACAAAAAAAAAACCTTTTTGGAACATGGGAGTTTTCAATTTCGTGTTGAAGGCCTGTAAGGATGATCCCAAATTCATATCCTGGAGAGGGAATTCCACAGCCTGAAGGCAGAAGTTGAAAATCTCTCTTGTGAGTTCCCACAGGAAGGCCTCCCTCATGGATTTTAGGGCTCAAACAGGTTAATGAGCATATCTTTGGGTACTTTGGATGTAAACCATATAAGACTTTAAGGGTCAAAAGCAGCATGTGGGAGCCTGGAAGTGAACTGGAAGCTGGTGCAGCTATAAGAGAAGTATCTTACATGTTTATCACAATGGGTTCCATTAAGGACTCTAGCTGCTTTGTTTTGTACTAGATGAAAGCTTCCAATCTGCCTTCAAAGGCAGCCCCATGGCGGGTGTTTGCAAGAGTCTAATCTGTATGTTGTTGTCTAAGGCTGAAATATAGCAGTTTGCCAAATGCCACCAAAGTGAGTTCATGGCAAGATCCGAACAAGACACTTTCTGGGACACTAGTCTATAAGAGCTCTTCCAATATTAAAAACAGATGGGTAATGATTCCACAAATCATTACTAAAAATTGGCAGACTTAGTACTTCTTCCAGTGTTCCTCTTTCATTAAGTTTAGATATTTTACCACTAGATTTTCCCCCCTCCATAGTCTGAAGTGATGTACAGGCAGCAATACTATCCTTTTCCTGAGCCAAACCATAGACATGCTTCAGCAACCCGAAAGCTTGTCTTCATGGATTTTTTTTCTTTTCACCTTTTCAGTAAAAGGTGAGCCAGATGATGTGTTAAAGTGCTGACTTAATACTGAATAACAGAAACGTTCTATGTAACACTAGTTAACACATATAAGAACAAAAAGAGTGGCTCATCTGCTGCTGTTAAGTTGGATTTTCGCTATGTGATCCTTCACCAAGAAAGATTCTGCACTGCATTCAGGGCATTCCTAAAAAAAAGTCATATTGTTTTGTTATTGATTCTTTCAGTTTTCTAAATGAAATGGTCTGGGTTTTCCAGTTCATTGAAATTTGGCACATCTCTTTCTAGTTGTATCCCATAAAACACAGGCAAAAGGAATCTTTCCCATGAAATAAAGATGCAGGGAAGTTTGAAAAGGAAACAAATTATACTGGGCTGCAACACTTCATTTAAGAAAGAAATCACACTTCATACAATGCTGTGCAGCTGTTCTATTTTACCTGGCATGGTGTGAGGACTTTCAGAAGGTATATATTGAAATGCAGGTGGGTACAAATGAGCATATGAGGTTTTTTATTCTGTGCCTTACTTGTAACCACCTTGTACAGAACCATCTCCTCTTTCTAACACCAGCTGTACAAGGCCATGGACAGAGGTCTTTGCCAGCACTACTACTAGGGGTCTTTTAATTGAAGAAAGCAATGGTTTGATTTAGAAGTTGGATGCATGCATAAACATCATGTGCTTTTATCACCTATGGCTGGCAAGTCTGTACCCACAGTAGGCCTGTACCGATCTCCTACCCCCACCTCTTCACGTTAACTCCCAACAACTTTTGCTCATTGTGAGATCATCCATGGAAATAGAAACATGTTTTTTGAAGCATTGTAGTTGTCTTCTCAGTGGCTGGGTTACCACTTCCCTTAAGCGGTGATTTAAGGGTAACTAGGTAGACTTTAGGATCTGATGGGCACTGGAGGGCCAGATTCACGTTGTATCAGTGGTGTGATTTATGAATGCCTACTTTGATGGGGTTGTTTGTGCACTGAGGGTTTTTTTCCCCACAGCAGTGAGACATCCAACTCAGTTCTGTTGGGTTATGGGTATCACTTATTCATGGATTGATTTGCTTTTATTTTTACCCCACACTTTTCCCACCCATGCTGGGCTCAGGGTGGCTTCCAGCCATAAACAACAAACAGTATAAAATAAATACATAGCATTTAAAACCATATGGTTTTAGCATATGGGTGGGTCGCCCTTGATAAAGGTCCAAATCAGTTTGGCTGTGGCAAGGAGTATTACATGGTTTGGAATTCCCTGCTTTGCCCAGTGTTGGCACTCAAGGTGTTTATTAAATGTGGAGGCTACAGCTCGGGTTCCCTATGTTGGCAGAAGAGACGGGTCGCCTTTGATGCAGTACCAGTTTCTGGGCTTTTATATAGCAGATTCTGGTAGATGGGAGGTTGCTAGTAAATGGTTTGGGATCCCCTTGTAAGAAGGTGGCATCCACAGCCAGTTGGTGAGGAATGCCAAGCTGGTGATCCAGCAATCAGCAGGCCTTTAAGGTTTGTATCAGATGATCACTCACCTTTCTGCCACTGGGAGAAATCCAGTGGATCAGCAAATGGTGATCAGGGGTCCTTGACTCTTATATTCGATGACTGACACATTTTATTTTTTGTGGGTTTTGGCATATCAAAGATCTTGATCAGGGTGTGGTGATGGGCTGTTCCATCTTCTTCTAGGAAAGCGTGGGAGCAGCTGCCCCTGAAGCAGGGACACAGTTGGGCCTTTATCCCTAGGTCTGCTTACAGTGGCAGGCCCGTGTGGAGCATTGTGGAACCAACTCTTGCTCTCTCCCCACCAGATTTTGGGAGAGGGCAGTTGTTCCAAGGTCTTTGTCCTGCATCTGGGTGAGAATGACCTGGCGTAGACAAAAGGAACAGCTTCAATTGGAGGCTCTTCAGGGACTTAAAAGACCTAATTCAAAGGACCACTGTAGTGAGGTCAGATTTCTGGAGGAGAAAAGTTCAGAAGGAGTCCAGAAATCAACCTGTATGTAGTGGGCTAAGGGCAAAGTAAATAAATCAATTTGAATCACAGTTTTGGTTGGAGGAGGTTATGTGTTATCACACAATTCCATCAAACATGATATGCTTTACCTGTATAGGGATGACAGTGTGCACCTCTCTTCTGGGGGATGCAATACCTATTTAGCTGATCTGCGTCAGGGGCTGCAGATGGGGCAAAGAATGTTAAGCTAGGCTAACCCCATTGTGTGGCAGGGTTTGGGCAGGTTGATCATGATAGGAAGGGATGATCAGCAAGCATCCGGAGACATCCAAGCAGTGGAGGATGTGTCCAGAACAGCGCATCACTGGCTGTGCAGCAGGATGTGGCTGGGAAGCAGTGGCCCTTGGTGCTGAGCAACATCTTTCAGAACCTGGTAGTGGCTGTACACCACATCAGGTGAATGTGGCCTGGGACTAGACACTTTTTGGCACATTGTGTGCAGGCAATGATAAACAAAGCTGGCAGAAGACGCTGGGTGTGTTTGGAGTCAGGGTGGGTCTGTCAGAAAAGGCAGCCACAGGCAAGCTGCCTTAGCACAGCCAGTCTATTTAAATATGTTAACATATTTAAATGACACAGACCAATTTAATTATTTAAATAAATTAGTTAAACCCAAGCTCTTGTCTTGTGTCTTCTTTGAATGGGTGCCTGGGGCAAACACTTACCTAAATTTCAAGGCTGAATTAAAACAAACATAATTATATTGCCTCTGTCTGCTATTTTGCTGTAAAGTTTTGCAAAAGCAGAACAACTGTGAGCTAAAACAAAAAAAATGATTGAAATGTAGTAGAAGTTCCTGGTCTTTAGCCCCTTGGTAGCCCTTGCGACTGATTCAACAGCTGCTTACATTGGAGCAAACCCTTTAGTGTCAATGAGACTGCACCAGAGGAAGTAGTCATTGGCTTTTCCTCTTGTTTATTGTATTCAACTGCAAGGTAATGAGGTTTCTGGATTTTTCCTTTAGTTGTTCTGATGCTGGAAAGGTCATATTAGCTATTCATCAGTATTGGTTTTGGGCTGAGCCCAAGTTCCAGATGATTTAACAGATCATAAAGCTTTTATACTGGAAGGTGGCAAAATAAACTCTAAAGAGATGGATGGTGTTTCTAATGGTATGCCAAAGAATCCTCTGCTCTGTGTAAAAGACAACACAGCTAAAAATGTCTGCTGAAAACTTTAAAATGGAGCCAGAACATGTCTGAGGGAAAGCAGTCAAATCTAAATCTTTGAAGGAAGTTTAAAAATATATTTCAGGGATATGTACAGAAGGTGATATAATCAGATGAAATAAGATGCCTTACAGCCTGTGTAAGAAGGGATGGTCAAACAAGACTATAAAGCAATTTCAAACCTACTTTTAAAATGCATGTGCTTAGTTTAAAATATATGCTATATATCACTAAATGGCACTGAGAGCCAAGGTTTCATAGTGATTAGAGCAGGGGTAGGTAATATTTTTGGTTCAAATGCCAAAAAATAGACATAAGCATTTTATAATGTATAAATCAATATCTGATATGTTTATATTTTCAAGTACTTCTTAAAATGGACAGAAAAAGAAAGAAAAATGCAGTTATATAGGGGGAAAGATCCATGACATTTAATCTTTTCTCCTTTTAGAACTACACAACTAGATATCTGGGGCAATTTAAGACTTGTACATGAAGTTACTTCCAGTGTGACACATCATGTTGTCTTGAAGGATTTCTCACCAGTACTAACCACTGTGACAGATGGGGATTATGGGCTGTATCCATGGTGTTTTCCACACTGGATTTGTGCTCCAATTTGTCTTCTTAACTGCACTGTTTCCTCCCTCCAAAACACTTAGTAAGTTTCCCCCATTTTTTAGGCCATTGCAAATCTCGATAAAGTGTTTAAGAGACAGAAAAACTGATGCAGTTAAGAAGCCAAGCTAGAACCAAACCCCAGTGTAGGAAGTCCCATGTCAAACAGAAGAAAGTTGTGATGTACTGCACTACATAAAGGTGACAGTTTGGCAAAGCTACTATTGGCGAGTATTGTGCCAAATATCAGGGAGAAATATGTTGTGCAAACATTCATAGTTCCAGCTGCTATGCATCCACAAGGCTTGGAATCTTTGTGTGATATAGGAAAGAATGGGAAAAAATCTCTCCTCAACTTTGAGAGGTTACCTCGAGCTACTGGCCTGTATCCAACCAAAGATTCCAGTGTCTTTAACAGCGCTTAAGTTTTCTTTAGAATGAGTAGCAATTTCTGCCAGTTTGTCTCTCCCTAGACCCGGTTTGTGCCTCAGGCTATTCCTCAGGATCTGCAGACTCCTAGAAACAAACTAAGTGTCCTTAAGTTTTTGGAACAGTGCGGATTCATTCATTCATTTAAAATATTTGTATCTACCCTATCTCTTTAGACTGTAGGTGATTAACTACACAACTACAAGCTGTAAGGACACTGTGACTGCTGTCTGCAGTCTCAGACCAGGTGACTGACTATTGGGCGGTGGTCAGTTCCCCTGGGATTCTCCTTGGCCTCAACACTCACCAAGTACAAAGTGCAAAAATCACTGCTGTCATTAGGTGTCTCTGTGCAGACAGTAGAAAAGGGCAAGAGTCCAGTAGCACCTTAAAGACTAACAAAAATATTTTCTGGTAGGGTATGAGCTTTTGTGAGCCACAGCTCACTTCTTCAGATACCATCTGAAGAAGTGAGCTGTGGCTCACAAAAGCTCATACCCTACCAGAAAATATTCTTGTTAGTCTTTAAGGTGCTACTGGACTCTTGCCCTTTTCTACTACTGCAGACAGACTAACACGGCTACCCACTGTGAATTATCTGTGCAGACAGTTCGCAGTCCTCCAGTTTACCCATTAGAACATCAATCCCAATCCCCTCACACCTCCGTGTCTTCTGCCCAGGTTATTTGTCTACTCTCCAGAATTGCCTTGAAGTTTAGCATCCTGGATCTCCACTGCTCCAGCAGGTATGCCTCTTCAGGGGTTCTAGGGCTGGGCATTTCTCCTGTGGCTGGCTGGCTGCATTCCTTAAACCTTTCTCCTTCCCCCTCACCCCTCCTGAGCTCCTTGGATCTCTCCTTCATTGGGAGGTTTCAGCTGTCTTTTCCCCCTTTTGGTTAATTTCTGATTTGGAACATTTTTTGTGTGTCACCTCTCTAAATACTTCTTTAAGGTGGGTAACAAAATGAAAAAATAAAGTAATAAATACAGATCAAAAGAGAAAAAACAATAAAACAATACAAATTCAAAAAGTATGATTTAAAAATTATAAGTTCTATGTTTTCTTAAGCCACTGATCAACATTTTCATACTCTTTGATCACTGAAGTCATCATAATTAATAGCATCATAAAGGTAGTAGGAAAAAATAGCTTAAAGTCTAAATAAGCGCATAAGTTTTGCAAACAGCTGTTCTGAGACTCAATAGGTAAATTGGCCTAAGGCACAAAACATCCTCTTTCATATATCAAGGAGTTAGATTGCAGCTCGTTCTCTAAAGGAACAAACCATATGTTTGCTTTGGTGAGGCTTAAACAGGGATTCAAATAACAAAAGAAAGCATGATGATATTGCTAGACCTAAACCCTATTAAAAAGCTGAAAGGGCAGAGAGAAGGGGGGGGGAGTATAGCCAAGTGGTGTTTGTAAAAAGCCACAATTAACCCAGAGTGATATGCCAAGGTAATGTTCTTAGAGATGAGTGTGTTGGGTTTGTACTTCTGTTGGCACCCTAGAGCCTCCTTTAACAATTCAGGAAAATGCACAGTTGTACATTCATGTTGTTATGAAATGACATATACTTCAAGTACTTTTTACAGGGCACATGGAAGATAACATATTTAACTGTCTGTGAGCCAACACACAAGCCATATGAATATAAAACCATAACCAAACAAATTTATGTATAGTGAAAATAATAGCCCAAAATTACTAAGCAGCATTTTTCTCTACTGAAGGGAGTCTCAAAGTGGCTTACAATCACCTTTTCTCCCCCCTCCACAACAGGCAGCTTGTGAGATAGGTGGGGCTGAGAGAGTTCTGAGAGAACTGTGACTAACCCAAGGTCACCCAGGCTGCATGTGGAAGAGTGGGGAATCTAATTTGGTTTTAGAATTTGCCGCTCTTAACCGCTATACCATGCTGGCTCTCTCCACGCCATGCTCTTAAGGTATGTGCCCTGGCACATTTACAAATTGGAAACCATTCTGTTACTCCATATTGTTAGCCGAATTGCTCTTTAATTGGGGAAATTAGCTGAGCAATCGGTAACTATGTATTTATATAGCGAGATCGCAGCCAACTATACCAGAGTCCATATTCTGTGCCCTTGGAATGAAGACAGAGGCAAAAGGATTCCAAATGAAATAGTGTTTATGTATTCAAGCATTCTGTGGTGCAACACACAAACATACATAGAGTCTAAGAATTCAAAGGTAAGAGAGAGAGACGGTTGCTAGTGGCAGGAATATTTTCACAGGATATACGATACCTTCCTGTAGTCCAGAGTTCCATAGGATCAAGATGAATATATAGGGGGGGCATGGGGAATAAACAGAGAGCAGGGATAGCCCCTTGCGAGTTCATGGCTGCTCACTCCAGCAGAGTGGCAGGCTGTATGAAATGGGAAGCCCTAAGGTCAGGTTATGAGTATGGGCTACCCCAGTTATACTGTTTCTCTGGGGGCAGGATGATTGGATTAACCCTGCTACGTTCCCAGGTGACAAAAGGGTGACAAAAGACCTTAATGGTCTGCTACCTGGGTGGGGTGAGGAGAATTTGGAAATCTATTCTGATTCCAATGGCTTGTGCAACCCCAGGAGAAGTCAGGAGTCTCACTGATTGGCTTAATGGCTTGAAACAAAAGGTGCGATCGCTGCTAATGTCTGGAGATCGTTGCTGAAGAGCGAGTCATTGTTATTTCAATGTCTGCTGAATGGCTTTGCTGAACTAGTCCAATGTTGAAAGGGGTGTTGGTGTTGGTGCAGGCTACATGCCTGGACATATTCCCTGCAATATGGCTTTCACTGGAGCAGGATACACAGGAACATGGATGCCCTCTGGTTCGCTGGAGGGACTACTTTGGCTGCTGCTCTTTGCCGGTTTCACGGGATGAAGAGGAGTCCTTTCCATGGCGGCACAGGCTTGCCGCTTGGTCTGGAGAGGCTGCTGCACACATCTGCCGGAGTTTCCATGACCAGTCCAGGAGACTGGCAACCTGCATGCTTACAATATTTTGTCCTTATTGTCTTGTCCAGAGTATAGGTTGTCCAGAGTATAGACAACGTAGTAGCTCTATTATCTCAGCTAAAACAACACCAGGAGCTGATTGTGGTATAGATCACACATTGCTAACATTGAAAATTAGAATAAAGTTGAAGAAAAACACTAAAACATTCATAGTGTCAAAATACAATCTAGCTGACATTCCTGAAAAGTGTAAAGACCATGTAAAGAACAGATTTGCATTACTAAATTGAAGTGAACATGAACCAGAGGAACGATGGGATGAAACTATAGATACTATCAAGGAATAATGTGCAAAGGCTATTTCTGTAGCCAAAAGAAATTAAAACCCTCAATGGATGACTGAGGAAACTCTTAAAATCTCTAAAGAGAGATGAGAAGCAAAAGTAAAAGGTGACAGAAATAGAATCAGAAGTCTAACAGCCTATTCCTGAGCTTTCGGCATGCAGGCATGGGGGGACGGCGGGGAGGAGGTATTCAGGTATTGGTATTCAGCTAATTCCATGTTTACTGGAAAAAATCAGGCCCAATAAACCTGAGCCTGAAATTTACGTTTGTTTTTTGTTTGTTTTTTGCACAACCCTAAACAAGAAATCTGTTCCACATGATCCAAGAAATCCAAGGAAAATTTAAAGAAGGGTTGGGCATGCTGAAAGATCAACACAAAAATACATTAACTGAACAGGACAAAATAAAGAAAAGATGGGAACAATACACTGAAGAACTATAAAGAGATGAAAGGATGACAAGGACAACTAAAAATATCAACTACTGATGATGTGAAATAGATCCATTTGAGCAGCAGGAAGAAACCAGACTTTCAGTCCAACAGGAGTCTTGTCATGTGCTTAATCATAAAAATGGCAGAGATGAAAAGAGTAGTTGAACTTAAACAAAAGAATTCTGGTGTTTTTTCAGAAGTGGTTGATGTGTTTATCTCATGATGCAGTAGTGGGTGAGGGATTTTGTGTCATCAAACTAGGGAATGGGAAAAAAGGAAGAATCACATGGTAAACTACAACAAGACTGACAGAGTAATGCAGAATTTCTGTTGTCAAACAGTGCATTCCTTTTTTTAATTAAAATTTTTGGATAATAACAATAACAATAAACAATAACAGCAGCTGAAAGAAGCAGAAAAAAGACAATCTTCATGATTTAAAATATAGTATATCTATATACACGATAAGATAACAACAGGATTCCTATGTTACAGCTTATTTCTTTGTCTTCATATTCATCGTTCCGTCCTGACTGACCACAATGCATTCCCCTTTCTCGCCCTTATTTATAAAATTCTCTATTTTATTTATAGTTTGTGACCATAACTCATCTAAACGTATTGCATCTCTATTTTTCTGATATGCTGTTAGCTTAATTAAAACATATATTTCTTTAACTTTAACCAGCCATTCATAGGGTTGCATGGGAAATATGCCATCTAAAAGGTGGTGTATCTCACCAAAATAAAAAAGGGGCATTCCTGGCCCGAAAGGGTTTTGGAGGCCACCTAATGGCAGCTCCTCCCCCAGCCCGGCACCAGAATGCCTTGGGAATGCCTCCCGGGATGCCAGCACGGGCTTTGACAGCGTTGGGATGCCGGAGGACAGCCCCGTCAGTGTCCCAGGGTGGTGTTGCCAAGGCAGCACCCGGCACCCAGGCCTTCTCACCGGCATTCGGGCCACGAACGCCAGTTTAAGTAGCCCAGACACCAGCGCTGGGGCCCCGGATGCCGGCACAGGGCCTTCCTGGCCTCCAAAGGGCTTTTGCCCTTCGAGTTCAGGAATGCACTGAAACCCCTTTAGATTTTAGTTGGTTTATATAGGAGGAACTTTTATCAGGATTGCACTCTGAAAGTATGTGGAAATGGGGAGAATGATAGAAGTAAGTTTTGGTCTCATTGACATAGTTGTCTCATCTCCTGGGAATGAGGCTTCTACCACTTGGCTAATTAAGTTGATTATTTCTCTTTGGATGTCAAAAGTCTGAAAAAGTAGGGCAGGATTCCCATAACAGAACTCTAGCCGTGCATTGATAAGATTCATCTGGTTTCCCAGGTTCTTTGAGGGCAGAAAACTGTTTTCATGGAATTCCATTCATCCCCAGGCTTCTGTCTATGTTTCTTACAAATAATAGGTGCCCTTAAAATCATTTTTCTATAATACTTCTATGTGCTCCACCTTTCTACTTCAGCATTGGAATCCATTTCAGGGGAATGTTGTTTCTATCCAGATAGAACAAGGGCAAGTGACTGGAAAGAGCCCCCCCCCCCCCATAAATCCCCTCTGCATCTCTTGAGCTATTTTCATTGAACAGCAGGGGAAAGTATTTTTTCTCAACAGACATAGTACTTGGAAATCTCTCTTTCACTACTGACCCTGTTGTGAACAGCCTATATTTATCTGAATTTACAATTCAGCCGCCCAACAAACAACCCCAGCTTAATAATAAGAATGGATGTTCTTCAGTGTTCATCTTTTTTGCTTTGTGGTATCTTCTTATGAAAAATAACCCATCAAATCAAGGTGACTTAATATGATAAAATCCTATCTACTCTCACAAGATTATCTTTTTATGTGACTCGCTGACTCATCTTTTTTTCTGAGAAGCTTCACAACTTTTATTACTGTGTCACTTTCCTGTATGTCCCATTGTGTCACTATACAACTTAAAATTAAACTATAAAGGCAAGGTATATCAGTTCAGAATCTAGTCAAGATGCAATGGGAAAAGGAATGAAAAATACAGCATGATGATGTACTTGATGGCTAAAATGAAGATTGGCAGGTTAACATGGATAAAGAGATCTTTCCCTTTGGGATCAGTTTGGTCTCTGAAGTAAAAAAAATACTTGCATGGTCACCAAAGATATACATCTTTCTTTAGAGTACAGAAATTACAAAAACCCATGAAGAATGCTATAGAAAGCAGTTGATTTCACATGGGTGAGATTGTTAGTGCTAAAAGCTTGATTTTTCCAACCCAAGATCAAAATTTTATGTAATATTGTGTAATGTACTTGGAGATCTTTACAAAGCTGGTTTAAATACATTGTAGGATGTTTGGAGTCTATCAAAAAGTTAACAAGAACAATCATAACAATGGCCCACAGACTGGAAACTTTCCATCTATATGCCAGTTCTGAAAAAGGAGATGTCAAAGACTGCAGCAACTATCGGATCTTTGCACTAATTTCTCATGCAAGTAAAGTGATATTCAAAATCTTACAACAAAGACTACTGTATATGGAATGAGAAATGCCAGATGTTCACGCTGCATTTAGAAAATGAAAAGGCACTAGAGATCATATTGCAAATTTACATCTACTGGAGTATACAAAATAATTTCAGAAGAAAATTAGCTTATATTTAATAGATTGCAGCACAACATGAAAAGTTATGGTTGGCTCTAAAAGAAATGGGTTTGCCACAACATCTGATTGTTTTGATGTGCAACTTATACTCTGGACAATAGGCTACTGTAAGGCTAGAATATGGAAAAACAATGGTTTCCAATAGTCAAAGGTGTCAGACAAGGAGTGACTTAATTTCCCCCTCATTCATTGTTTACTTTGTAACCCAGGGGAGTACAAAACCCCATATCCATAGCATCTTCCCAGTATCCCAATATGCCAGTCTGAGCACTTCTTATTGGTAATGAGACTAGTTCATCAGAGTTGCAGGTATTCACCTGTGTCCTGGGAATGTTTGGTTTTTCAGCAACCATCAGTGCATTCTGCGGACTTCCAATGATGAGTTTGAGGCTAGAATTCAAGGAAAAGTACTCTTGAATAGCATGATTGTGTATGCAGAGTTGTGGGGGGGATTGTTCCCCCTTATGTGTAGAACCCAGTTTTGTGCAATCTGGTTCTCATGGCATCTCAACAGTTGTTTATCTTAACTCAGTTGGCAATTTAAAAAAATCCAGCAATCCATGCTTTTCTTTATCCCATATTATCATATAGGGCCAAATACAACTGACATCCTCTGGTGGGAGGGTGACTTTCTGTGGTAAAAATCTATTTGGACAAGCTTTAGACAAGTTTCCCCTGAACAAACACTTTCTCTCAATATTAAGATGTACTTTTTCCAGTGTTTACAACTCCTTGTGGTTAGATGTTCCTCATGGAATGCATAACAATCACTTGGTGCTGTATCGTTGCAGTCTCAGCAAAAGTAATAATTTCTGATGGCAAACTGCACAGGATCTGAAATCCATTTTGTTAAAAGATGGGGGCTTTAACTGGGTAAATTCAGAGTCCAAAAATGTACCAGATTAACTGTTGGAAGCTATCTTCCCCATCTCAGAAGTCCAAAACTAGTCTAAATGGTACCCCAACTGAGCTACTTTACATTCTGTGATGTATCAACTCAGGGCAAATCCACAAACCAATGGTACACAATTCAGACAATAATAACAATGAGGCACATATGATTTATTAAATTAGCATTTAATCTTTATTGATCAGAAATTGATCACAGCAAGCGGACAAAGCAAGGACATGGTAAAAGACACATACAAATAATATGTAGATACAAGTTAGGAAAGACTCTCCAGGCTTGGACTCTCAAGAGCGTGTGCAATGACATTATCCAGATGTTCCACATATGTAAACTACAGAGACAAAAATCAAAAAGAACCTGTATGGCATGAGCAGCTAATAACTGTCTTAAAAGAATTTGTAAAAGGGTAGGGGCTACAATACTACATACTATCCCCCTCCCTCGCTGTTCCATGGAAGCACTGAATAAACAGTTTGAAACGAATCTCAGTGGAAACAATTTGCCATTTGGCTAGATAATTAAAACACAGGAATGTTCCCTCCTCCATTTCTTGGACATTACAATAGTTGTAGTTTCTCAATTAGAACGTTTCTGGTACTGCAGCCAAATTCTCTTGCAGACAGATTAAGAATTTGAAGCCCAATTTTCTGCACATGATTTTCTGAAAATGTCAGCTGTAAATGTATAACATTCCAAACCATCATAAAATATCTTTGTTTCCAGGGCATTAGTCTAGTTGCAAGCTTACTGTAGTTAACATACGGTTTTATTCAGTCCTGACTAGCTAAACAGGAAGACATTTTATATATTCAGGCATTAGGGTGATATTATACACAGAAATATTATTTGTATGCTGAAGTGTATGTTCTGCTTAAGATAAAGCTTCCAGTTATGACATGCAACTCAAGACCTGAGTGCCTCTGGGACTAGGCATGTTAACATCAGGAGATGAAGAGGCTAGACACATAACAGCAGCCCCTTGACCTATCAAATCTAACATAAGTCAAACACCGCAGGGTTGCCAACTTCAATGTGATCATTGCCCCCAGAGGAAACGAAAACGTTGGAGGGTAGAGTCTATGCCATCACATCCCCACTAAGCTCCCTCCCCAAATTTTGTCCTCCCTAAACACTGAGCCCAAATCTCCAGGAATGTCCAAACATGGAGGTGGAAACCCTAAGCACAAGTCACATATTAAAAATCAGATCCTAAATTCTGTCTCTTACTCTCATCTAAGGCAATGTTATAGCCTTGACCTTCTACTGGAGTCCCTAAAAGATGGGTGATGAGAGCTGAAGTCATCCCTTCCTCTGTTCCCACCAAACTGGGCTTAGGGATCCACAACAGAGCAAACAAAGAGTGAGGGAAGATTTGAAATAAATGGGTAGACAGAATGTGGGCTAAGCGGCTTCTGTCCTATTTGTCTTCTTCCTGTGGCCCTCCCCCATCTTTGATTCCCCCTACCCAGGTACAAAGGTGAGTGTATTTTCCCTGTTCTGTTCCAGATTTCTTCTCTGTGCTGCATTCAGCACTTTCTTGATTCTTCCTTAACAAGGAGAATTTATGAAAAAAATAATGTTGACATTGGATCATGGATGCAGTAGTTTGCTACAGATGTCATCCCCTTCAGATAATTAGAATATTTCCCCCTTCTACGTTACCATGGTGTATAGGAGCGTTGACAAAATACTGCAAGAAAGAAAGAAAGAAAGAAAGAAAGAAAGAAAGAAAGAAAGAAAGAAAGAAAGAAAGAAAGAAAGAAAGAAAGAAAGAAAGAAAGAAAACGAACCATGGTGTATTTAGGGGTGTGAAAAAAGAAAAGAAAAAAGGTAAATCTTGGGTTTGGGTTTATTGGGGGAGGGTGTGTACCCATGAACACACTGATTACATACAGAGGGAAGAAGACACATATAAACTGATAGAAGTAAAAGCTGCAGAAAAAGAAATGCAGCTAAAAATATTGTAGAGATATTTGAATATGTATGATTAGGAAGACTATTTTTACCCTGCCCATTTCCTTTAGAAATCTCTCATTTCCACTTATTTCTTTTACAGTATTTAGCTCCATTTTTACACTATTTTACCATGTTTTTGACATTTTATACCCTTTTACTCAACCAATGAAAAGCTAGAGTCAACATAAATATCAGTTTTTCATGTCATTAATATGGTTAGGAAACAGGATGACTGCCATTGCATCTCAAGTGAAGAGAAATTAAATAAATTTACAATTTGAACTAGAGTTATCACCAAATGCAGTAACATCCATAAAAATGTGAATATAAAAAAGAAAAGAAGAAGAAGAAGAAGAGTTTTTTATATGCCGACTTTCTCTACCACTTAAGGCAGAATCAAACCGCCTTCCCTTTCCCCTCCCCACAACAGACACCCTGTGAGGTAGGTGAGGCTGAGAGTGACTTGGCCAAGGTCACCCAGTTGGCTTTGTGTGTAGGAGTGGGGAAACAAATCCAGTTCACCAGATTAGCCTCCGCCGCTCATGTGGAGGAGTGGGGGAATCAAAACAATGGAGAGTTCCTAATGTATTGGTTCAGAACCTGGGAGCAAATTCAGATGAAGAGAATTTCAGGAGCATTGGCTCACTGAAAACCAATACATTGGTGTCAGTAATTCTTCCATTTCTACCTCCATGATGGCCACTACTCAGTGCTTTGTCAGCATTGACACCTAACCTATTGAATGCCCTTCCCCCTTGAGACTCACCAGTTGCCTACTTCACTCTCCTTTAGACACTAGCCCAAAATGTTCATTTTTACCCAAACCTTTAAATAAAGGGTTGAGCCAGAATTGGCAATCCTATATTTACATACTGTTTTTACTGTCTGTTTCTAGCTTGAGAAATGTTCTATGAAACTTGTTTTTATGCTATGGATTTTTTGATAGTTTATTCTTTTTTAATTATGTATATTATGTTTTATTTTGTAAGCTACCTCAATCAGGCTCTCTGGAGAGACAACACAGAGATTTTTAAAATAAATATTAGTTTTCAAAACTAGGTTATAGCAACAGAGGGATAGGAGTGTAGGAACAGTAACAAGAGCAATGTTCCCGATCAAGCAAAACCCAAAGCTACAGACTTGATTACATGATTTGAATCAGGGTTGGAGTCAGGTTTATCTCCCTTCAGCTTATTTTTTAGGGAAAAAAGGCCATGTGGAGATACCAGGGAATATGGAGATCGTGGAGTAAAATACTGTACAATATCTTGAGATTACTATTGTATGGTGTATTGCTTAACTTCTGTGTAGCCCCAACGTTACTGTTTATGTTTCCCTTGTGATTGTCATGAAATATTGCCTAAAATGGTCATTTTGGAAAACAAATTTGATTTTATGTACTTCAATGCATCTTCTTTTTGTGACTGAAAAACAGCAAAAACACATTGTGTGGCACTCATTAAGCTTAGAACAACATGTGGGACAACCTTTACTGTTTGAAAAATGCTATGTTTAATATCCAGGCAAAGGAAATCTCACTAGAAAAATCTCAATCTCCCTTCACGCAGAAGCTCAGACTTATTTTGGCAACATTCAAAGCTCTACAGTAATAATCAAGTTCCAGACTCTTATTTTTCAGAGGTCTCTTACCAGCCCTTTGAGGATTTCTCTAACTTTTGTAAACCAAGCCCATCTTCAAGAAAAAGGAGCCAAGCATTACTCATCTTCAGCAAAGTTAAAGCTAAAACTCTTCCCATATGTTAGAGATGCATTGCATTTGCTATGTTTCCTATTTTTCCATTAAAGAATGACTTCTTGATATTATTATATATTGAGAAGAGACATTCCTGGCTGGTTAGCCAGGGATTGATTTGCCCCAGTCCAATGTGAATTAAAGGCCAGATTGGCTTCAATGCAAACGCTGCCATTTAATGGAAGGCTGGAAGGAGAAGCTTTATTGCTGTTTCTCCCTCATGAGGCAGCTTTTGCTGTCTGTTGCTGACCCACCCATCCTCCCTTGTATATCACTGGATTAGCTGGTCACCATTGGGGCCACGCAGGAATTTTTGGGTTTCTTCCCTGACTGGTTTTTGGGGGAGGCTATTTTGCCTGCTTCGTGATGTTCAGGTTGGGTGGTTATTAATAGCTGAACTAGGCCTGGTCATTGACTGTTTAGGCCATAACTAGTTTGGCAGGGATAGGGCGGGTTGCTTATGGATAGGTAGGGAGCAGCAGCAAGCACCCTGAGCTATCGGGCTTGAGGGATGGTGTGTTCTGAACAGACCATCACTTGCTTTACGGTGGGATGGGGCATGTGAAGTAGCACCTTTGGTTCTCAGCAACATCTTTCTGAACCTAGTAGTGGATTTATGGCACATCAGGGAAGGGGGCTGGGCTTGGCACTTCTTCAGAGAATAAGTGTGGGCAATGACAAACAAGGCTGGCAGCAGCCTCTGGCCAAGTTTGGAGCCTGGGTGGATTTACCAAAACAAAAGGCAGCCATGGCTAGGCTGCCTAGCACAGCCCATCCTCAATTAAATATTATCATAGTTAATTGATGACGTAGATCAGCTGATTTAAATAAACTAGTTAAACATATGCTGTAGTCTCGTGTCTTTATTAGGTACTGGGGCAAGTCATTGAACTGAAATTCTCTAGATCTGTGCTACAGACAGGAAACAAACCAACAAAAATACTCCACCCTTCAATAGTTTCAGGGCAGGAAGCTTCAGGAACAGTGAGACTCTGTATCCCTGCCTGGACTTTGACTAGTGGGCAGATGCTCAGGGGAAAGGTGAGGAATGGATGAAAGTGATCCTGCTGTGGAATTTTAGACCTTGCTGCTGCCTCTCTGTATTCTCCAGCTTTCTTTGCCCTCTGGTTGCCAGGCAGAATGAATGGGAACTCATGTCAGGCAGTTCCAGAAAACTATAAAAACAAACAAAAATTCAGAAACAAAAAGTAACCATGAAGAATTCCTGCTACATTGGTTCTAGTTTGGAATCAAGACCGGGTATTTCTGAATTCCAAAATTTGAGAAGAAAGTCAAATAATTTTAGAAGTATCTTTTAGCTAATGTTGCTAGCGGGCAACACTGTATAAAGCAAATAGGCCAGCACAGTGCACACAAGTATCATTCATTGGGCAATGTCTGAATGATATCCACAGTTAATTTTTGGTGTAAGACAACTGAAATTCACAGCAAAAAATACATATGCAGAGTCAAAATTACTCTTTGGACCTGCCATGATGTTTATTTCTCACATTCTGAAAGCTGTTGCTGCTGTAAACCAGTGATCGTAATCACAGATTTAGGCGGGAAAACACTATCATGACACAAATTCAAAATCCAATTACTGGAAACCATTTTGTAAGAATAATTACAGTTTCGAAAATCTGAAGTCTGACAGCCTGAAATATTTTGGCATTGCTTCCTTCTTTTTAGCTTGTGTCAACCTAAAGCAGTAGAACTTTATAACATCCATAAAAAAAAGAAATGACAAACCATACGAAAAGACCAAAGAATCATGGCAAACAATTGTACATCAAATGGCATTTTAGGAGCAGGTTGCAATGGATAGTTGTTTGCTACCTGCGGGGACGATGCAGAGAATCAGGCTACAAATCACATGCAACAAATCGGTAACAAAGAAAACATTTATTGGACAACAACGGCCACAACTATTTTGTGCAATAATCCCTTGATGTAGTAAGAGAGCTGGATAACAGGCCTAGTCTGACCCCAATGCGGACCGCAGAGCCAATCCTACCCCCAGTGAGCCCACTAGGAGTAGCAGGGATAGCGGTACTGGGAACTCACCTGGGCATAAGCCACTTGGTGGTTCCCCCGCTACTTGGAGGAGGCTGACCAAACCGCCCCCAAGCTGGGCGTGTTCCTCACCAAAGCCTCTCTCCAAAATCCCTTAGTGGGATCCCCCACGGGAGGGAAAGGGGCACGCAGACTGCTTTCCTCCTAAAATAAATCCAGCCTCGTGCAAACACCACCATAGTTGTGACATAAATAATTATAATGATTATAACAATAAATTGTAAATAAAGGGAGGGAGGGCTGGGACAAAGCTGGCAACAACGGAGCTAGTTGCTGAGAAAACCCTGCTTTTATGCAGGGCAGGCGTACCGGCGGGAAAACGTCCCTCATGCCGTCCGTCCTTCTAGCCCCGCCCCACCCACCGTGACTCCTGAAAGGTTCAGTTGAACCTCCTCTCAGGTGGCAAAGCAGCTGCGCGCCTCAGGAATGGGAGGCCTGCTCAACTGTTCCAATGTGCAGCAGATGCCGTATGAGCCCTGAGCCTCCCAGCCTTCTCCTTCCGTCTCCTCCCCGGCTCGGGCAGCAAAGGGGATCCCTGGTAAGTCTGGAATCCTTGCTTATATGGTAGTTCTGGAAGCCACAATGGGGAGTTTGGTTTTAAAATGTAATACAGATATAGGGTCAGTTAAGATATAATTTGAAATTATGGTTTAATTAAAGTAACCATAGTTAACTGATCATTTGAATGCAGAACAGTATGGTTTCTTAGGTTCAGAGGGTTACTTAGGGTCCATCAAACCAGAGTCTGAAGTTGGTTTACCAGTCACAGTCAGTCTTTGTATTTGAAGGGCTGTCATTTAGAGGAGGGTAGGCCTCTATTTCAGTTGTAGTGGAGGGTAGGGCTCGTGATAATGGGCTTTAATTACAGGTGGGGAGATATTGGCTGGTTGTTAAGAAAAACTTTTAAACATCAGGGCAATTCAGTCACGGAAGCAAGTTGCCCAGGGATGTTGTAGGTTGTCCCTCCTTGGAGGTGTTTAAATAGAGGTTGGATGATTATTTGTCAAAAATGCTTTAGGTCATCCTGCATGCTGCAGGGTGTTGGAATGGTTGGTGTTGAGGCTCCTTCCAATTTTTAAATTCTATGATTCTATGATTTTATAATGAGAGCTAGCATGGTGTAGCGGGTAAGAGAAGCGGACTCTAATGTAGAGAACCAGGTTTGATTCCTCATTCCTCCACATGAAGCCTGCTGGGTGACCTTGGGCTAGTCACAGTTCTCTTAGCTCCACCTACCTCACAAGGTGTCTGTTGTGGAGAGGGAAAGGGAAGGCGATGGTAAGCCACTTTGAGACTCCTTAAAGGTAGAGAAAAGTGGGGTATGAAAACCAAGTCTTCTTCTCCTCCTCCTCCTAAATTCTATGAACCATAGATTTTGTGGTTTTTTTTTTTTTTTAATGAATGTGAAGTTCCAGGGTTAATTGACAATTAAAATGGGGGGGGATTGGAGAGCTGTTAGTGCTTTTGGCTAGCTATTCCTGGAATTAAGATACCATAATAGATGGCCCTGTGGTTTGATTTCAGAGGGCTCTCCTTATGGTTTTATGGAGTGTCACTGGTCAGTTCTGCATTTCCACTGGTGCAAGCAATGTGAAACCTTTGCCATGTGAAAAACATGCATTGACCCTGAGAACTGGCTTATTGTCAAAATGACTACAAAAATCCTAATTTAACCTATTATATACTTTCTAAGTTGCTAGCTTTCTGTCTGCTGATGAACAATTTGGATTTTCTGCATTCAGACACCAGCATTTGTAATGGGAACATTCCCTTGTATCTTTCTTTTTGCTGTTCTCCCAAAGTAAAGATTCCAATTCATACACAGTTTAGAGTAGTCTTAATGCTAACCCTGTTTGACAAATCTTCCTGTCAGCTTCAGCTGTGAATGGCCAAAGGCCAAGTGATTGTCAAATGGATTTTGGTACTTGATTAAAAATTAAATCTATTTCTATTTCTGTTCTTTTATGCCAGACACACATTCTCTTTTTCCCCACTGCTTTTGACTACTGCAGACAGAGATTGGAACTACAAAGTGGTATTTCAGTAGGTTTTAAAAGGAAAGAAAAAGGGAGAGAATCCCTTCAAAAGCCATTTTGGAGATCTTTGTTTAAAGACAGAGAGACAGACAGACCGATAGATACACACTCCTTTACACACACCTTTTCTGAATTAGAAATAATAGCTACCTTTTCCCCTCCTCTCTTATCATACCAACATTAGAAATATGCTTTTATTTCTAATCTTAAAAGGAGAGAAACCCCCTGTTGATTTGTTAGGGGTTTTTTTTGTTTGTTTTCCTGTTTCACTGTGAATTTTTCAGAAACGCTATGTGGAAATAGCAGTGGCAACCATAGGAGGCATTACCTTTCAAGGTCTATTTATGTATCAGACATAGGAATGTTTTGTAAGGTTCACAAATATATTTTAAATACATTTGTGTTTTGTAATGAATGTTTTGCAAGGTTCACAAATGTATTTGTGAATCTTACAAAACATTCCTATGTCAATGAAACATTGAGTAAAAAGGGGGGGATTTGATAGTCAAGTGATTTATAGCTTCCATAGCAAACAACCAACTTGAATCTTGAGTGGAAATTGGATAATTAAATGTGAATGACCAATGAATAGCTGCACTGAAATGTCTTTCATTTTAGGAAGAGAGAGAAAACATAAGGATAGTTGTCAGCTGAGAGATATATTTCCCCTTGCAGGAAGGAAAACCAGAAGTTTCAACTTCAGCAACAATTTATTTTGGCTATAGTATGTCCTTTCTAAATGGATGGATATACAATAGTTATTTATTTATGTGATCCCTTAAGCATATTTTGTGTCAAATAGACCAGCTTAGCAAGAGCTAAGCTGCTACTTGGGATGGGAGCTCCATATTCCTCTATAAGTCCACTAAAATAAGCTTTGCTGGAAGAGTCAACCACAGAAAGTTTAAATTAGACGGTTATCATGAGGACAGAACAAAACCTCCTGGATAATACAGATGGTCAGATGGTTCAATTCACAAGGTCTATTCCAGTAACAATCAACATAGTCAAACACTGGACAAACTATATGTATTCATAGAATCATAGAGTTGGAAGGGATCACCAGGGTCATCTAGTCCAACCCCCTGCACAATGCAGGAAATTCACAACTACCTCCCCCCACATCCCCAGTGACCCATACTCCATGCCCAGAAGATGGCCAAGATGCCCTCCCTCTCATGATCTGCCTAAGGTAATAGAATCAGCATTGCTGACGGATGTCCATCCAGCCTCTGCTTAAAAACCTCCAGGGAAGGAATGCTTACCACCTCCCAAGGAAGCCTGTTCCATTGAGGAACTGCTCAAACTGTTAGAAAATTCTTCCTAATGTCTAGACAGACACTCTTTTGATTTAATTTCAACCTATTGGTTCTGGTCCGACTTTCTGGGGCAACAGAAAACAACTCCGCACCATCCTCTATATGACAGCCCTTCAAGTACTTGAAGATAGTTATCATATCATCTCTCAGTCTTCTCCTCTTCAGGCTAAACATACCCAGCTTCTTCAACCTTTCCTCATAGGATTTGGTCTCCAGACACCTCACCATCTTTGTCACTCTCCTCTGGACACGTTCCAGCTTGACCACATCCTTCTTCAATTGCAGTGCCCAAAACTGAACACAGTATTCTAGATGAGATCTAACGAGAGCAGAGTAAAGTGATACCATCACTTCACATGACCTGGACACTGTACTTCTGTTGATAGAGCCCAAGATCGCATTTGCCTTTTTAGCTACCACATCACACTGCTGATGCATGTTCAGTGTTTGGTCTACTAAGACCCCAAGATCCTTTTCGCACACACTACTGCTCAGACAAGTCTTCCCCATCCTATAATTATTCAAATGATTTGCACATCATCTTAGTTATGCAAAAAAGGCTGATTATGTGTACATGTTCTCATATTGCTTCCCCAAGGCTTTCCCAATTCAACCTAATCTCCTGACCTCATCTGTTGTTCACCATATTCTCCAAGGACATAACACATTTAGAATTCAAAGTGAGTAACTTACAGATGTGAATGGGCAACTTTCCTCTGTCCCTTACAAGTACTTGTGAAATCAAGTGACCTATCCAGAATGGACGTAATTTGGCATGCATATTATCTCAATGCTCTGCTTTGGCTGTCTTCTTCCCAAAAGTATTTTCTGGACAAAGGGGGAAAGTCAACTTACAAAAATAGGTTGGGGATGAGCTCACCACAGCCAGGAACCCTTCCTTTTGGAAGGAGGAATTCTACATCTCAGAATAGTATGCACCTCCCTGGCTAGGAAAGTCTTGGCCAATTTCTTTCGAGGTTCAGGGTAGGGATGCCACAAATTTTGCAGTGACACATTGGACAGTTGAAGTTGCTTAGTTTGATGGCTGCAATCAAAGTGAGTCATCCCACAGATTTGTTTGGCTTGCTGTCAGGCTGTTATCTCGGTTTCTCTGTTGCCTCTGTTCCTTTGCTGAACCGTCCAGACTTCAAGGACGACTCCACATACCAAAGCCTGGGAACACTACCCCTGGGAAAGTGTGCTCTGTTTATGCTTTGTGTGCTCTGTAATCTCCCGCCGTTTTCAAGCTTTATATTGCCAACTAACGAGCAAGGCCCTCATAGCTGTCATCTTATCCTATATGCACTGTATTGCCTATTTGACCAGTAAAAGCCATCTGCTTGGATTCTAACGGTCTCTGTGGTGATTTCTGGTTCTTTGGGTCAAGAGCTGACATTATGACAGCTATCCCTACAACTCTTCTTCAACGATCCCCTAGTCAGGCTAGAGCCCTGGAGGGTTCGCCTGCCACTCGGATAGGAGCTAGGAGGTCGCTCTCCGAGTGAACCGGGACTACTACTTCTTGGAACCCTGGAGTCCTCATGTGGGGACCCTACCCTTCTACAGGACATAGTCGCTGAACTTTTTAGGACCACTCTAGAGACTTGCCGCTTGGAGGGACTGGTACAGACACAGTGGCAATCTCTAGTGAAAGTTCTCTGGATGTTAACCTCGGATGATACTAATACTCGATTAGATCTCCAGGATTTTGATCAGTTGCTGGATGATGCCCGGCTGGCAACTGAGGACTTACAAGTACTAACCGGATTATTGGACGAACTTATTGCCCGTGAGTCTCTCCCATTCACGGCCCCTACTACCCTGGGAAAAGGTACCATGGCAGGAGCCTCAGGTCTTTCCCTGATACCCGATGCAGCTGGCTGTCAAGCTGAAGCCAAGCAGGTCGCTGTCCATACGGCCCTCCTCTTTGCGGATTGTACAAAGGATACTCCGGTAGCTACCTTGGCCCAACGTTTGGCCTCAACGTTTGGGGCCGACGCACCCGCTATCGCGGTTCGGATACAACCATTGCTGGGCGGGGAACCCGACCCCATACTCTCACTCCTGGAAACGGAACTTTTACCGCACGTTACCGCAGCTGAAGCTCTGAAACTTGAAGCCCGAAAAGTTCTCGAGGATAAAGAAGCTGCTGATGCAGCTAAGGCGGCGGCCGAAGCCCAAGCCGCAAAGGATAAGGAGTTACAATTGGCTGCGGATCGTGCGCGGACCGGCTGTCGCCCTAAGGACACTGTAAAGAGCGGCCCTCCGTTAGGTCTGTCTTTTTCCCCGGTGTTTGTCCCGTCGCGCACGACCCAACGCGCACGCCGCCTTGCAGACCGACGCCAAGACTCCGGAGAGTCTGCAGACGAAGACCTATATGGGGACAGTTCTCAATGGGCCACGAGTTTCCGGACAAGTAAACCTCATCGTACCGGTGGCCCAGGAGAGGATGTTCACCTGTTACGAGCCCAGAATCGAGAGTTATCTGACCGTGTCGATCAACTCCAAGAACTAATGGAACAAATGCTTCAGGACAACAGGCAGTTGCAGCAAGCCCTGATAGCCCAGGCACAGCCCGTCCCAATATCGGGTCAGGGGGGACCAGTCCAACCTCCTGCACCACCTCCACCTCCCAGAGGTCCCGTTTTACCTGCACCCGGAGCACCTGTGCAACCGGGTCAGCCTGTGCAACCGGGTCAACCCATACCCGGTCCTTGGAAACAGCTCAAGTTGAAAACTACGTATGATGGATCTCTTGCAGCCCTACCCTGTTTCTTGCATCAGGTGGACAGTTATATGTGAGAACAGGGACAATTGTTCCCTACCGAGGACAGCCGGGTGCGCTACGTAGCTTCCCTTTTGACAGGCAAAGCGGCCGATTGGATGGTCCTCCAATTCGACACCCGATCCCGCTCTATCCGTTCCCTCAACAATTTCATGACTGCTTTACGTAGGAGGTTTGAGGCCCCCTTTCTGGGGGAACGGGCCAAAGCAGAGCTGCTACAACTAAGACAGGGCTCTACTCCAGTCCCAGAATTTGCCGATGAATTTCAAAGACTGGCGAGCAAAATTGTAGGCTGGCCCGAGGCCACCCTAATTCACCATTTCAGGGAAGCCTTACACCCCGACGTCCTGAACTGGCCGTACATGCGGGGCGATCCCGACACTCTCGAGGATTGGATTCTATTAGCCGAAGAAGTGGAAAGCCGCCGGCGCTTTATTTCCCTTGTCCGCCAAAAACACAAGGAGAAAAGCGCCCAAAAGCCCCAGCCCAAGGCACCACCCCCGCTATACGGAAGCCGACGCGTCCACCCCAGGATCGTGAAACCCGATTTCAAAGGGGTGCCTGCCTCATTTGTGGGGAACAGGGCCACTTTGCAGCGGTCTGCCCATACCGCCCTGAACCCTTTTGTCCCAGCACGGCAACTCGAGCTAGGGGACGACCGCAACGCAGAGGCACCGCGGCCACCCGCAGCGCAGCGCTGGGAAGACCCACACCCTCTGCACTTCACGCTGGAGACTCATCCGTTCTGCCTGCATCAACTGACCCAGCCGGGTCCCGGATTACAAGTGCCCCATTGGGGGACAACTTTCCCTCTTCGGACGAAGAGAACCCATGGACTTCTCCGGCTTTAAACCTGGAATCTCCCCTTGATTTGTCAAAAAACGGCTCCGGTCTGTGGTGAGTGGAGCGTCTCCACAGACCTCTGCAGATTCTCCTGCTAAACCGACAGCTCCCACCAAAGTAAAGGAAGTAGAAACCACCGTTTATGTAGATGCCATTCTACAACATCACGAAGGTGGCCCCCAACTACCCGTTAAAGCACTTATTGACTCTGGTTGCAGTCGCACTCTCATAAGCGCAGCCACATTTGCAGCACTCAAAGTCGAGTCCGAGGCTTTACCAGCTCCCGTCCAATTTGCCCAAATGGATGGGAGCCATTTCAAAGGGGGTCCAGTTGATCATCGCACTATAGGGGTGGCGATGGGAATTGGCTCCCACTGGGAACAAATCGACTTTACCATACCCCCTATTCGATTCGAGGTGGTCCTGGGAATTAACTGGATTAAAGGTCATTGTCCCAGTATCGATTGGGACACGAATACAATCTCCTTTGACAACCCTAAATGCGATCAGCACCGACAGCAAGTTGCGGTGCTGTCTCCACCCGCTTCGGCATTACTCTCCGAGGTCCCATCAACACCAGCCCTCCCTGAAATATACCAAGACTTTGCGGATGTCTTTAACATTAAAGAATGTGATGCCTTACCCCCTCACCGGGCTACTGACTGTGCAATTGAAGTGGTGAAGGACTGCACATTAACCAAAAGTAAAATCTACCCAATGAGCACTTCCGAGCGCACTGTGCTTCGGGACTTTTTGGACAAAAACCTTGCCAGAGGGTTCATTCGCCCATCGAATGCTCCCAACTCAGCCCCCGCATTTTTTGTCCGAAAGAAGGAGGGCGACCTACGCCTCTGCATTGACTTCCGAAAACTCAATGCAGTTACTCAAACCAACGCCTATCCTATACCACTAATTTCCGATATCTTGGGACAACTACAAGAAGGACGTATTTTTTCTAAATTGGACCTAGTAGAAGCCTACTACCGCGTCCGCATCCGAGAGGGGGACGAACCCCTCACTGCCTTCTCTAGCTGCTTTGGAATGTTTGAATTCCTTGTGATGCCCTTCGGGTTAAAAGGGGCCCCGGGGGTCTTCATGCAACTCATCAATGAAATCCTTCATGATTTACTATACCGCGGAGTAGTGGTTTATTTAGACGACATTCTCATTTATTCAAAAACCATGGACGAGCATGTCACATTGGTCCGAGAAGTTCTACGCCGCCTACACAACCACCAACTCTTCGCAAAGCTGGCTAAATGCGAATTTCACCAGAGCAAAATAACTTTCTTGGGATACATAATCTCCCACCATGGCCGTAGCATGGACCCAGCCAAGGTCCATTCCGTCCTCGAATGGGCACCTCCCTCCAACCGCAAACAAGTACAACAATTCCTGGGCTTTGCTAATTTCTACCGCGGATTTATTCCAAACTTCGCCCAAATAGCACTGCCCATCACCGACCTTCTAAAAACCAAAGGTAAAGAAAACTCTGCCACATTGCCCTCCGCTAAAATACTGTGGACTGATCAATGCCAAACCGCCTTTGTAGCTCTCAAACGCCTTTTCACATCGGAACCGGTGCTACGGCACCCAGACCCTAATCGAATGTTCATTGTACAAGTCGATGCCTCCGACGTAGCTATGGGGGGGGGGGCTGCTACAAAAAGGACCTAATGGTCTCCTTCATCCTTGCGCTTATTTCTCTAAAAAGTTTGCGCACTCCCAATTGAACTGGCCTATTTGGGAGAAAGAAGCCTCAGCTGTTCACCATGCTCTTACTGTTTGGCGACAATTCCTAGAAGGGTCCAAAGTCCCCTTCGAAGTTTGGACCGATCACAAGAATCTGGCCGCCCTCACAGGAACCCATAAGTTATCCGCAAAACAACAACGTTGGGCGGAATTCTTTGCTCAGTTTCATTTTGTCCTGAAGCATGTCCCAGGAAAACAAAACGTTCTCGCGGATGCTCTCTCCCGATTGCCTCAATACCCGACAAAACTCGATCGGCCAACAGACTCTTTATTTACGCCCGCACAAAGAGAAGCCCTACCCGTATTGGCTGTACAAACCCGATCCCAAACACTACCCCAGCGACGGCACACGGTCACCAACGGGCAAACTCCTCCAACCCTACCGGCTGCCCTGCTGCCTCCTCAACGGAACACCACGATGGCTCCGGCTCCGGCTCCTCCAACCCAACCAGCCGCCCAGCCACCTGAAGTCTGCGCACCGCAACACGTAAGCGTTTCCCCCTCGCCAACCCCCCTACCTGCTCCTACTACTACTTTGAACGATGGGGGGTTCCCGTCTCCGATTCTTTCTTAAAGTCCCTCCGGGAACACTGCCTTTTGGAACATTCCAATCAAACCCTGCCTCCTGGTGTTATTGAACAAGGGGGCTCTTGGTACAAAGACTCAAAATTGTATGTACCCAAAGCGCTCCGAAAAGACGTCTTACACTTGGCCCATGGAATGAAAACCGCAGGGCACTTTGGGTTCCTAAAGACCCTTCACCTGTTGCGCAGACAGTTTTGGTGGGGGGGAATGCGTTCTGATATTGACTCTTTTATTCGCAGCTGTCCTATTTGCGCCACAGTCAAACGATCTCAAGGCAAGCCCCCAGGACTACTGCAACCGCTTGAAATACCCTCCAAACCCTGGGAAGTGATTGCTATGGATTTTATGACGGATCTCCCTCTCAGCGGGGGAAAAACTGTACTATGGGTTATCACTGACTTATTTTCTAAGCAAATACATTTGGTTCCATGCGCGGGGATCCCCTCCGCTCAGAAATTGGCCCGCCTCTTCGTGTCACATGTCTTTAGACTACATTCGTTTCCGCGCAAAATAATCTGCGACCGCGGCAGTAGCTTCGTTGCAAAGTTTTGGAAAGCTTTTCTCAAATTGGTGGGGGTGGAGCAGGGGTTGTCTAGTGCATACCATCCCCAAACGGATGGCCAGACCGAACGTGTTAATGCTGTGCTTTAATGTTATTTGCGCTGTTATGTCAATTACCACCAAGATAACTGGGTAGAACTGTTACCTTTTGCAGAATATGCTTACAATAATGCTGTACATCAGTCCACTGGTTTCAGCCCGTTTTATGCAATATATGGACAGGATTTCGGTCCTATCCCCCCTGTGGAGGATGTGGAGGGGGAGGGAGATGCCGACATTGCCTCTTGGGCACACACCCTCCGCACCACATGGCCCTGGCTGATAAGCAATCTTGCCCGAGCCAAGCGCATATACAAAGCACAAGCCGATAAGCATCGGTCCCCCGGTGGGGACCTACAAGTAGGTAACCTGGTATACCTATCCACCAAAAACCTGCGTTCCACCCGCCCGTGCCATAAGCTCAACGCTAAGTACATTGGCCCATTTCCCATCACTCGCATCATAAATCCTGTCACGGTGGAACTATCTCTCCCCAAAACCTTAAGGCGTGTGCACCCCGTTTTCCACATCAGCCTCCTGAAACCCCATATTGCTTCTCCGCAATGGCATCCAGAACTGCCTCCCGAACAGCCCATAATGGTGGGGGGGGGAAGAACATTTCGAGGTCTCCAAGGTCCTAGACTCCCGTATTCACCATGGAGTTTTACAATACCTAGTTCGCTGGAAACACTTCCCCCCTGCCTATGACGAGTGGGTTCGCGCACGAGATGTCTCCGCCCCCAAGCTCGTCAACGCCTTTCACATTGCCTACCCAGACAGACCAGCCCCCTTGCAGGATGGGAGGGGGCCTTAAGGGGAGCAGGATGTCAGGCTGTTATCTCGGTTTCTCTGTTGCCTCTGTTCCTTTGCTGAACTGTCCAGACTTCAAGGACGACTCCACATACCAAAGCTTGGGAACACTACCCCTGGGAAAGTGTGCTCTGTTTATGCTTTGTGTGCTCTGTAATCTCCCGCCATTTTCAAGCTTTATATTGCCAACTAACGAGCAAGGCCCTCATAGCTGTCATCTTATCCTATATGCACTGTATTGCCTATTTGACCAGTAAAAGCCATCTGCTTGGATTCTAACGGTCTCTGTGGTGATTTCTGGTTCTTTGGGTCAAGAGCTGACACTTGCAAGCAAACAGCTTGAATGATTTGCAAATCTGTTTGCAGCTCTTTATTAGCTGTGCTTATTAATATTTAGTTGCTTGAGAATGTGAAGGCAGCCAGTCAGAGCAGTCCTTGCTCTTGAATCAACTGGTTGCCTAGTAGAAACTAGAAAGTGCAAGGAAGGGCTTTTTTAAGCAGCCTGTCTTCCATTACAAGGATTGTATGACATTTTTTATCCAGAACAATCAGGAACCTTTTGGGAACCTTGAGTGGAAAGATCACATAGATATTTGTTGTTTTTATGTTGTGTGTATTTTAGTTTGCCTTTTAGTTGTTTTAATGCTGTGTTTCTTGTTGGTTTTAATGGTTTTTAAGATGTGCTTTTTATTATGTATGTTTTAATTCTTTAGCCACGTTGGTGGCCCTTATGGAAGTCAGAAAGGTGGGGTGTAAATTTTGTAAAATAAATAGAAACTTTTAAAATAAATACTTTTTTTTCTTTTTTGGGTGCTTCAAAGTGTGGTGCACAATTTTATGTTTAAATGTTTGACTTCATTTTTTAAGATGCAAAAACAGACATGCAAAAGAAAAAAAACTACCCATAATGCTTTGCAAAATTGGGCAAACATAAAATCCTCCCAATCCAAGCAGATCAGCAACCATTACCATCATTAAAGAATACATAAAGGAGCAGTGAATGGTAGGATTTTTTAAAGGGTTGATTTGCCAGCAGTTGATATGATTGATGATTGATTTAAGTCTGTGTTTGGGCTGCAGAGGAAAGCAGAACTGACTGCAGTGGGGAGGGGGGAGCGCCACTGGACCGTGTGACAATGCACATGAATGAAAGCAGATAGTGATGTATTGTGGTGTGTCGGAAGGAGTATGGGAACACTTCAACCAGCCGCTAATGAGTCATGAGCACTCATGCTGCTCATCAAAAATATTGGCTTCCTTATCACACCTGGTGATCAGGCCATGATCCAAACCACAGTCTCCTTAAGAGTGTTTACCCGGTATATTGAACATGAAATTGATTAAGGATTCCAATGGCTAAGAAACCTTACAAAACCCATCTCTATTAAATGGTGTATGAATGAGTTCTATACAAAATGTGGACATAAAACAGTGAAATGATGAAGAACCCCTAATGCATCAGAACCAATATCAAATAATTTGGAAGTCCAAAATTTATGCAAAAAATCTGATGATGAGAATTTTAGAAGCTCCCATTTCCAAAATGGGTTATGTGGAGAAGAATCATCTGACTCTCATCCTTAGAAGATCATTTATTTGGTGCTTTTCAAAGGAACACACTGGCTGTTCTCCTTTAAGATGTTGCCTAGCAATGTCATCTGCTACCTTGCCTCCTCCCTAATGCTACCAGTCCAGTGCAAGTGCATGCCACTGTGCTGATGGGTGGTTGTGTTTTTGTCATGTTGCTCGAAGGACTGGTTGGGTTGCAACTATGGAATTGCACAACCATCCTGTATAAGTCACCTTTACAGTCATCCTGACTGTAGATGTTCCTGTTTTACCATTCTGGCTCAGCATTTGGAATGCAAAATGTTAACAAAAATTGTAAAACAAATCAGAACTTGAGCCAACCTTTACCTTTTACAAGGCTCTCAAGGCATTCAAAATGCCACCAGCCTTCTCAAGATTTCACAAACACTCTCCTGTTTTCTGAAGAGCACATATTTTGTGTAGGTTGCTATTTAATTTGAATGGCTTGAGCAACCTATAAAACACAGCTAAGATGTGCTATTGTTATAAATCTTGACACCACTAAGAAAGGTAACCTTTACTTTTATTTTTACTCCTTGTTCAAATTGAAAAACTTTATTCAAATGTCAAATTCTCCAAACAATCACTTGCAAGCCAAGGCACACCACTCAATGACACCATGCACGAGAATAATCTTATAAGCATACTGCCTCATATAAGGGATAGCCCAGAAGCACCAATGGCAGGAAAACCATTGCTATTTTTTTAAATCCAAAATAACAGGATACTCAGGGTTGTCTACCTGATCTATAAGATTGAGACTATGGGCGAAAACGCATGGCCGCTTTAGCCTCCTTTATTCTGTTTCAGCCAGGATTCAGCCAGGATCAAACACATGCGTTTTCGCCTAACGTGCGTTCGATCTGGCTAAATCCTGGCTGAAACAGGGAATAAAGGAGGCTAAAGCAACCATGCATTTTCGCCCTATATGTCATCCTATCATTTGTACTGAAAGTAAAACACAAACTGATAATATTTCTCTTATTTTGAATTACATGTCTGTATGCATCTTTAAGTAAACTATTAATGGCCAGTCACAATCATGCCTGTCATGCCATAAAGAAAGTGACATTGAATGTTTCACATTTTGCTAATTAGCTTGAAGTGAACACATTTGATATTGCTGGAGGAAAAATATCCCCTTTTCTAAACAGTTCTGCCTTTTCAGTGCTCTGCCCTGTTGTTCCTCTACTTGCCACTTTCTGCCAGCATCCTTCTTCTTCTTCTGCCTTTACTGTCCTCAGCCTCATTTGCTCAAACTGCTACTTAATCTATTGGCTGTGACACCCTAAATAGTTTGCTACTGGTATCAGAGAAGTCATCATGTCTTATGTGGTGCCAAAGATGTCATCAAAGGAATCATGTGGCTTGCCACAACCAATCAGGTGTGACAGGACAGGAGTATGGGCAAATGAGGTCTGAGAGTAAAGGAAGCAAAGGACATTTTATTTATTTAATTATATTTCTATCTTCACCCCTCCCCCTTTGAGACCAAGAAGACTGCCATTGAATGTTGGCCACGAAAGTTCAAATCTCTCTGAAAGCAGAAGACTTTTTGATGCTCTTGACAACAAATGAAAAATTAGGTGAGCAGTTTTGGCTCAGTCTTAGTCATAACTTTGGCTACAATATGACAGCTGTGTGATATGGAATAAAACAGAAGTCCTATGACACTTTAAAGAATAACAAAATTTATTCCACCATAAGCTTTCATGAGCTGCATCTGAAGTTGTGATCTCTGATTCATGAAAGCTTATGCTGGAATAAATTTTATCTTTAAGGTGCCATTGGACTCCTGTTTTATTTTGTTGCTATAGACTAAACATGGCTACCCTTATGGAATTATTGTATGAAATAGCTACTGAAGATGATATATGGAATGTAAAGTTTTTTATCACTTCCAATGGAAAGGGAAAGTATATCTACATCTATAATTAATTACATTTATTCAGAGCACTATGAAACTTTAGGGTTACTTCAGAAATATTTTTTTCATCGTTACAGGCCAGCTCTGCAAAGGGAGGCCTTCGAAGAATCATCAAAGTGGAAGCCACCAAGCAAACACATTTTAAAAGTGACAGCTCTTTGCAGCAGCTCTGTAGCTGAAACAAAATATGTATTTTGGGATATTCTGCAGTAGCCATTCTTTTCCAATAAAATCCTCCCAAAATCTGCTGTCAGTTAATATGGAAGCCTCTCCAGAGAACTTCAAAATGGGAGCATCATCTAGATGCAGCAAGGGAGCCCAAACATACATTTGTAAACAAGCTGCACCAGTAAACAATAGCTTTTAACTAACCTCCATTTAGACCTTGTAGGAGAGAGTACCTGCTTCTCTGCCAAGTGGGATTTTATAAACTCTCCACGTTGCAATGTTACGAAGTCATAAATAATAGTTAACACTCAAAGTCCATCCCCATGCCCACTGGATGCTTGTTCCTATCACTCTCTGGCACAGTTCAGTATGCTTGGCAGTTTCTGTTCAAGGAAGGCCAAGAACCAGAACAGCAGAAGGGGTTGCAGGTCAAGACTGTGATTCATTGCCACGCTGCGAGAAGGCTGCACACTTCCTGCCTGCCTCCATTACTCTTGGCACAAGCCTGCACTGTCAATCGTGATTTCCATGCACACTAAGCTTGTCTGAAATGTAAAATATATGCTGGGAGATTCTTGTTTCTCCCTGTTGCAGACTGAGTAACATGATGCGTTGCTGACTAAAGGCCAAATTGATTCAGTGGCCTGAACTGAACACTGTCATGTACAAGGAGGTGTCCAAGTAAAATCTGTGCCAAAAGGAAGAATTGCTGAGAAAAGTGGGGTTTGCTTCAGGGGAGGAGGGGGTAGAAGCATTTTTGGTTCTTGCAGAACTTGCACAATATGCATCTTAAACATACAACTTGGCTGTTCAGTTACAGCCCACTGCTGCCAAATCAGCCTCTGAATACAGACCAATTCACTTAGCCTGAAAACAGAACTTTTGGAAAGCATATTGATCACTCCATTATGCATCCAGATTGATGTATGGTATGCAAGGAAGTGAGTGGGAAAAGTTGACTGCAGATTGGCCTGAAGAGAGCTATAAAAGCTTTTATAACCTACTGCAGTAACAAACTTCTCGAGATCAATTATGAAAATCTAAAATTATAATTTTTTGCAAAATCTAAGAAGTCACCAATCAAAAGGTAGACAATTGGCACATACTCTATGTGAGTGGTCAATTAATTTAGATATTTGGTCAAATTTGGTCGTCGTTCAGTTAGTTGACAGTGCTTGCATGAACCTGTTGAAATTGCTCCTTAGATTAAAGCTGTTTGAATTAGTCCTCATTCTTACATTACACCTCCTACTTTTCACTGTCAGGAAACTGAAACCAGATAGAAAGGTGCCAGAATATCTGTCAGACTAGAAGTTTTCTGTTTGCAAATAAATGTCAAGGGGAAATATGTTATATTCAGAGCATTAACTGCATTAAGAATCTGGCATAATTTGCATCAAATCATGATTAGTAATGTTCTGGCTGCAATCATGAGTGCACACACTCATTCACTTTAATATGGACATAACCAGTGCTGGTATCAAACTGCAGAGATTTGTGTGACGTACTAGCATCCAATTTTTAAAGTGCTGCAGTTTTGGGCAAATAACACATGCATTCCTTTAACCGAGAAAATGGGTTTTCTCTGTTGCTTGAAATAGTTAGCAATTAATCCCACTCCCTCAGTTTTGTTTGCTTGCTTGCTTGCTTTATTTTAGCATTTATCAGTGGAAAGGCAAGCCACATTTCCACTGATGGACATTATTTATTTGGCACGTACATCCTTTCTGGGATCCTATTGAAAAGTTCACTGTGGCCTTTATTCAGATTTAATTATCACCATTAAGGATTAATACTTCATTTTATTGCACTAATGCAACCTAATACTAGATGTAAATTTGGTATGATAACAGCTGTACCTGGCTGCTTTAATTAATCTGTCTAACCGGAACATGCTGCTTCAAATTTATAAAGATCAATCTCGACTGCCCCTAGAATGCTCATAATAATTGGCTGTTCTGTCACATGAACGTGCTTTCTGTTGTGCTGGGTATGAACTAAATGCCATAATGTGCATTGACCCAGATGGATATCATGTAGTTCATGAGGGCACATTCCTAACTTTAACTGGACTCACACAGTAAATAACCTACCAGGGATCAATATTGTCTATATATGTAGTATGATTAAATAGAAGATTAATATCATGCTGATAGCCACTATTGCTTTTGGATTTTACCACTCACAGTGGAATGTATATTTCAGATTTGGTCAAATGATTTAGACAAACTGTTTTTTAAAGGAAGCAAAATTCTATCTAATCCCAGCTTGTTCCTCAAAGCACTGCCACCTGTCAACACTCCGACCCAGTCATCCTGCCTGTATAATCCAGAGCACACTGTGGACCCACTGGAGAGAGCGGGCTACACAAATGGTGCAACTGTTGAAATCAGCCACAGAGGAATGCAGTTTGCCCCTATGCCCTTCACCAAAGGCAAGGAAATGGGAGACCTTGTTGGACATTCCATAATCATAAAACAGGAGTTAACAGTGTCTTAACAGCTAACTGTATGATAACAGCTAAAACATGAGTTAACAGCTAACAAGACAGGGGAATGTATCATACATTAGGGTGGAGGATGTTCCTGACTAAGGAGCCTTCCTCCAACTTAAGGATCTGGTTTGGTGCCGAAGGTCCAGGTTAAAACCCCAGCATCTCCACCTGAAAGGGTCACATAGTAGGTAATTTGAAAGATCTCTACATAAGAACCTGGAGAACTGCTGCCAATCAGAGTAGACAGTACCAACATCAGTAGACCAGTGTCTGACATGATATAACTAGGGTTGATGACTAGAGAACGCCCACTATTAAAACTGATCTCCAGGTGACAGAGAAAATTGACTCTAGGGAAGATGAACTCTATGGCATTATACCCCTCCCCAAACCCCACCCTCTTCAGGCTCCACCCTCCAAATCTCCAGGTATTTTCCAACCCAGAGCCGGCAACCCTAGGTATAAGGCAGCTTTATGAGTTCAAGTATCTCTTCCATTGAAGGAAGTCATCTAGTGAACTTCACTGCAAAGTAGAAGTAAACAACCACCTTAAAACACTTTGTGGAGCTTAAAGACTAGCATCAAGTCCAACACTGGCTTTACGTACAGAACAGACTACTTAAAAAAATGAATCGTCCCACAGACCATGTGCAGTCATACACACAGATGAATGCAAGAAATGTACAGATGCACCTCATGCTTGCATGTGACACACAATGTAGATGATTTTCCTTATCCTTCAAGTCAGGACATGCATTATTGGGATGCACAATCTGTACATCTCACGTCTAGAGTTCTAAGTTGTGATGCTTTTCTGTTGGAAGTCTTTCCAAGTTTGGAAAGGTTGTGGTTATCTAAATGAAATAGTCTTGCAAGGGTTTTTAAGGGAGTTTCTGTTTGTGTGTATTTGTGTGGTGATTATTCTCTCAAGAGTTCAAAAATGAGTAGATTGTTTTGTACTCCCCCCCATATACCTGTCCTCCAGGGCATGTGCAGGTGATAATTTGTTTAAGGTAATAGTTTTTGCCAGGTGATACAACAATTGGATTCATAATGATGCCGTCTGGAATTGATAATAGCTCTCACAAATAATTTGCATGGGTTTGGAAGCTTAGAAAGCACAGAAAGGAGCCTTTCTTGATGGCTTTAGAAAATCTTCAAGAATTGACTACCAAAGAGCAGCTTTCTATGATCTCAAGGAGAACCAGTTTGTTGGCCTGTGCAAGAGAGGATGAGGGATATGTGTGTTGTGGGTGGTGGTTATCACCCTGCAATTTAAGACAGTAACAATCTGTCTGTCTTACAAATCTATCAGCAGCCCACAGCTTGGTTTTCATCCTGATTGAAATGAAAAGTCAAGAATTTGAAATTGCAGGAAGGAAAGTTGTAAAGTTCAGGCATGAGGGTTAGGAGAACAGGGTATGCATTAACAATGTATGGGTGTCCAGGAAGCTATTTTTCGTGTGTGTGTGTGTGTGTGTATCGATTTCTAACCTGCCCTCCCCAGCCACAGCCAGGCTTAGGGTGGGTTAAAACATTTAAAATATACATCAATACTAAAAGTTAAGACAATAAAATCCCAATTAAAATCAAACATAATCCCAGTTGGTGCTCAAATTTAACCAGATTGATTGAAACAAATAGGCAGGCTACCCCTTCAGGTTGATCCAGAAGCCAGGTAACATAAGAAGGAGGGGATAGGGAGGCCAGCCAATATAACATCTGTGGCTGCCCTCAACTGTAGGCATGGCAGAAAAGCTCTGTCTTACAGGCTCTGCGGAACTCCTTAAGGTCCCGCAGGGCCCTGATGTCAGCAGACAGAGCATTCCCACCAGGCCTCGTTGAGGATAGCAGCACACTCTTAGGGCTGGGGACCACCAATAGATCATTGTCAGATGATGCTCTTCGGGGGGAAGGTATACCAGGAGTGGCAGTCCTAAAGATATGAAGGCCCCAGACTGTATGAGGCTTGAAAGTTCAAAAACAGCACCTTGAACCTGATCCGATACTCCAGCTGGAGCCAGTGCAGTTGGCGGAGCACTGGCTTTATATGCTCTCGAGGCGAGACCCCTGTAAGGAGTCTTGCCGCCACATTCTGTACCAGCTGGAGCCACCGAGTCAGTCTCAAGGGCAGCCCTACGTAGAGCGAGTTACAGTAATCCAGACTAGAGGTGACTGTCGCATGAATCACTGTGGCTAGATCAGGGCGGAAGAGGTAGGGCACCAGCTGCCGGGCCCGATGGAAATAGTAAAAAGCCACCTTGACCACAGGTGCAATCTGGGCCTCTGTGGATAAGGTGGCATCCAAGATCATACCCAAGCTCTTGACGGTAGGTGCAGATGTTAGTTGAACACGGTCAAGAGCTGAGAACCAGCTCCCCAACCCCAGGCCGCCCCGACCTAGCCACAGGACTTCCATCTTTGCTGGATTCAGCTTCAGTCAGCTTTTTCTCAACAATCCAGTCACGGCATCCAAGCACCAGCCAGTGTGTCCGGAGTAGAGTCTGGATGGCCGTCCACCAACAGATAAAGCTGGGTGTTATCAGCATACTGATGACATCCCAGCCCGAAACTCAGAACTAGCTGGGCAAAGGGATGCATGTAGATGTTAAACAACATAGGGGAGAAGATCGCTTCCTGAGGCACCCCACATACCAATGGGTGCCGCTGCAACACTTTCTCCCCCAGTGCCACCCTTTGTCCCCATCCTTGTAGGAAGGAGCACAGCCATTGACGGGCGGTGCCCCAAATCCCAGTGTTGGTCAAGAAGATCATGGTCGACCATGTCAAAGGCTGCTGACAGATCTAACAAAACTGGCTTATAATCTTCTTCCCTTCCTCGCCCCACAACAGACACCCTGTGAGGGGGGCTGAGAGAGCTCTATAGGAGCTGTGACTTGCCCAAGGTCACCCAGCTGGCTTCATATGTAGGAGTGGGGAAACAAATCTAGTTCACCAGATTAGCCTCCGCTGCTTATGTGGAGGAGTGGGGAATCAAACCCGGTTCTCCAGATTAGAGTCCACCACTCCAAACCACGACTCTTAACCACTACACCACAATGGCTCCTTACAGCTAGCAGGATCCTGTCCACATCGGCTTCTGAAAGCTGGTTGACATGGTCTAAAACTGGACCAGAAGACAGGTAAGGGGCCTCTAGTTTCCTTACTGTATCAAAGTTGTCAGGGAGGTCATGATGGAGCGATAAGACTTTATGCACAAAATAGATAACAAATGCCTCACAGCTGTGTGCCGAATTTATACCTATATTTGAATGTCCATCAAGGGACATTAAAGACCGAATCACTCTAAACAATTGTGCCAGGCGAGAGCTAGCGGACAGAATTTCGGCTGCATAATGCTCCTTCTTACCAGCTTTCATTACCACCTCATGGGCTTTCATAAATGTCCTACAAGATGTTCTTGTGGCCTCGTCACGGGTTCGCTGACATACTCGCTCTATTCATCTAATGACTCATGAGACTGCAGATATCAGATTGGGGAAGTAAGGGTCACAGGTTCAACTGACATACAGAAATTAAATGCCCTGCTTTTGTTGGAGCATGGAACTCAAGGCAGTATACATAGAGTTTCCAGGAAAAATTTAGGATTGCCAACCTCCAGATGAGTCCTCTTTCTTTGTGTTTCTCCGACTTATTGGACCCTGTTTCTTTATGAGACATTGATTTATTCTTTGTACACCAGGTCTACATATCGAAATAATTATTGTATTGTTCGCTGTTGCATTATTTTTTGTTTTACATATTGATTTAGAACTGTTGCCACTAACTGAATTTAGAAGTTGGCAAATTTCATTGTCCTGATTTATATTTCCATGACTTCCATCCTTGCCAACTGATAGACAAATTGGATAATTCTATTGTCTTGATTATCATTGTTTCTTTGAATATTGCTAATTGGTTGATACATGATGACTAGCCTCATCTAGTCAGGTTGTACTGTATGACTGTGCTTATTATAACAGTTTTTGTAAAGTCATGATCACAATGAACATTAACTAATTTCATAAATTTATTTTTCAATTTACTTATTTTTGTTTTTTGTAGCAAAAAGAATGTCCTTTGCTTATTTGAAGGTTGGCTAATTTCAGCATAGTGTTTTAATTCTAACACTTATCAATTTGGAGCCCACATGCCACTCATTTCTCTAGTTTCTACTAATTACGGCATAGGTTATTTTTTTATTCAACCTCCAGGTGAGGGCTGGAGTTCTCCCAGAATTAAAGCTGAATGACAAAACACTTGCCTTTTTGCAGCATTTCCACCAACTGTAAATTAAGTTAATCAATAATTCAGCGTTTGTTGATGTTGTGTTTTATCCACAAGGACAAAAGCCCACTGGAGGTCACCCCCCTGAAACATGTACTCTATATCAACCGTCAACAACAATCACACAGTGAGTAGAACTGCTGAGCTGGTTAGAAAAAAAGAGGTGCTCCTGAGAAGAAATCACAAATGGTCTGAATGAGGAGAGGAGGGGAATGACCCTCTCACTAAATGATGCCCTGAATGAAAGGCATTTTTTGTTCCACTTAATAAAAGGCACTGTAGCCTCTGCTTCCTTAACTGCAACTGGCAATTGACAATTTCTCTCTCGACAGTTGCAGTTCTGTGGATGTTGATCTTTTCATCTGATATCAAAAGATGCCCAACTTAATTGTAGCTCGACACATCCGAAGTACGTTTCCTCACTGACTGACAGGCTCTCAAAGACTGTCACTTATAAAGTGCATTACATGCTTTTCCTGACTCTGACAGTGCGCACAATTTGTGAACACTGCAGTTTTTGTCGTAAGAGCAGTCCAAAAGTGGCATTCTTCCTTTAACAAGTAACAGCAAGGGATGCATTTGCTGTTCTTCAGTGGGGTTAGGAGTGCATCTAAGCTATTTGAAATATTGTTTCAACTAAGTCCACATTTGACTGTCAAAGATTTGTGGAAATCTTAATAAAGGGACCACAAGAAAAGAAAATGGCTTCAAGGTCCTATCAACTGATCAGAAATATAATGCAACATTCCTTAAATATTACATGTAAATATTTTAATTTAAATATCTTAAAAATAATAATTGATCATTTTTAAATGAAGTAAAATATAGTGCCTAGTACCTGGGACCTGAGGTGCTTCCTGGCTCCCTTGCCAGCACCCCTCTGAGGATGTCAAGTCCATGTGCTTCATACACTACCTCCCCAGCTGTTGGATCCAGAGACTCCCACGATGTCCAGCATCCAAAGAACGGCTGTCCTGGCAGCCACTGCTCATCTCAAAGGGGTTGGGGAACAAAGATGGTCCACAATGGCAGCATCAAAACCCATAGCAAAGGGCCCAGGGACAAGTGGACAGGAGCAGCTGAGTTGAAGGCCCCGGCTGTGCCATGCAGTCACCACAAGCCTGATGGCGTCAGCTCCAGGTAGACACTTCTCCACTGCCCACTCACATGAGTTGCCCTGGGCTATGAGGGCATGTGCATGGTGGGGAGCTGTTCATGGAGGTGTCAAGGGCTACCTTGGCACGCTCCATCAGTAACCCATACAGAAGACTCTTCTCTGCCACAATCCTGTTAGACTGGCAGTGGCCATCACTGCTACCAGAGGCCACTGTGGCCATGCCACCTGAACACAGAGGCAGGGCCTGGCACCATGGGATCCCCAGGAGATCAGGATGCATCCCATCTCCCTCCACACACATGATGAACAATAGGCAGCGGGAAGATCCCATGAGGGCATGGGGCATAGTTCCTGGGGAAAGGGGGGCTTGATGTGGAGGCTGGGCCCACACCCCTCTGACCAGAATCCTATCTCCCCCTCCCTGTAGGCACTGCCCAGGCTGCCGTGGGATGATGTCCCTACCACTGCCTCCCCCCACTAGGGATCCGCCTCACCCACTTCCTGCCGGCACCAAATGCTTTGGTGGCTCAGTAATTGTTAAGAGGTGGAGGTTAAATGATGTTTAGAGGGTTGGTTTTACTTGATCGACTGCTTGATGGTATACCAATACAGGTATTGAAATTTGATTTGGAGTATGGGTCACTGGGTGTGTGTGTGGGGGAGGTAGTTTGGAATTTCCTGCATTGTGCAGGGGGTTGGACTAGATGACCATGGTGGTCCCTTCCAACTCTATGATTCTAAATGATAATTCCCTCATTCATGTGCACCTCCACTTTGTATATTGACAAAATATTCATATTAAGATGCTTTGTTTGTCATATTTATTTAAGTATTTATATAGTGTTGTTTTTTTCCCTGAGGGGGCCCAATTGGCTTATACTGCCCACAAACAAATATAGATAACACCAAAAAATTAACACAGAGACACCCCCAGGAATCAATTGCTGGTTCATCTATGAGTGTTTAGCTCACGGCTGTGGCCATGGTCAAGCTTTATAGTAACGGTTAGAAGAGGAAGGCAAACTTAGCCCAGATGGAATTCAGCTGCTGCTGGCAAGCCACTAAGGTTTTCCTCACTCCCTGTCATACTTTGTAAAAAGTTACATATTTGCTTTGTTTTGCATGAACTTTTGGCAGTATCAGGACTTTTAATGTAGATTCATATATTTTCTTAATGTATATTCATATATCACATTTTGTAAGCAGGATACTTGTAAAATATATGCTGCAATACATCCAATTTGCATCCTCAGTCAAAATAGCTCAAACAACAATATAAAGGATCATGACAAAGTTCTGCTATCAACAGTCAGCAGGTCTGGCCCTGAATGGATGGAAAATCTGGATGGAACATGTAATGGGAATCATTTTAAAGTTCTTTGGAAGGGCAGCAAGGTACAAGGGGGGCATATTTTAGATGTAAATATTCCTTCTGCTAAGGGAAATTACTTCCTGCACTGAATCCTCATTTAGCAGAAGGTAATTTTTGGATCCCCCATGTGTTTCACAGCTTCACTTCAGAAACATAGGTACATTGTGCAGCCAAAAGCTACTTGTAAAATCCTTTTATGCATTGTTTTTTCACAGGCATCCTGTTGCTGAAATCTCTTCTGGGGGTGATCTCTTGAGTAGAAAATGTAACATCTGAACTGACCCTTAATACCTGCAATCTATGCTGGCTAGCTACATAATTTTCTTTTATAAAAGACTGCCTATTGTAAATTGATAGAATTTTACCAGTGCATATTGTATATATGATGCATAGGGGCTTTCTGATTGTTCCTCCATTCAGCTTTCCAAGGCAAAAGTAGCACTTCGGGAGGCCTGAAATATTTCTTGACCTCCCTCCAAGTCTGAGAGAGTTAGTTTTGTGCCATTTTCTCAGATTTGCAGCTGGGCAGGGCACCATGTTTTACATTGATTAGGCTATGCTCTTTACACCGGGATCCCAACCCATCAGGAATCATTTACAACCATGACAATATCACTATGCTACATAGCAATCAGTGTTGGTGTGCCCCCCAGGGGGCAGTGGTATATCATAATTGACTTCCATAGGGCTGTAGAGACTCACCAGACTCAATGGTGCTCCTTAATTGCCTCTTGGTTGGATTTAGCCAAGTCCACACAGGCTCCCTCAGGAGCGCTCACCCGCCCACTTCTGCCCCTTCAAAACCTCAGGGGGCTGAGCTGTGTCACTGCCTTGTGTGTGTGTGTTAAGTGCTGTCAAGTCGCTTCCGACTCATGGTGATCCTATGAATGAAAGTCCTCCAAAATGTCCTATCTTTGACAACCTTGCTCAGATTTTGCAAATTGAAGGCTGTGGCTTCCTTTATTGAGTCAATCCATCTCTTGTTGGGTCTTCCTCTTTTCCTTCTGCCCTCAACTTTTCCTAGCATGACTGTCTTTTCCAGTGACTCTTGTCGTCTCATGATGTGACCAAAATACAATAGCCTCAGTTTAGTCATTTTAGCTTCTAGGGTCGGTTCAGCCTTGATTTGATCTAAAACCCACTGATTTGTTTTTTTGGCAGTCCACGGTATCCGTAACACTCTCCTCCAACACCACATTTCTTCCTATCAGCTTTCTTCACTGTCCAGCTTTCACACCCATACATAGTAATAGGGAATACGATGGCATGAATTAATCTAGTCTTGGTGGCCAGTGACACATCCTTACATCCTTTTCTTGCCCCAGTTCCCAGCTCCTTCTTTATGTTCCTCTTCCTTCTTTGCACCTTCTCTGCCTTGTCTGCCAGCTTGCCTTCCTCACCTTCCCCAGTCTCTTCTAACATTTCCTCTCTTATCCTTGGGGCTCTGCCCATGCTGGCCAAGCCCAGCACTGTGTCTCCTTTGTCTGAGTTCTGCCCCTGTCTTAACCCCTTCCTTGTCTTGCCCCATCCCAGCTGGGTTTGCATAGGGCTAGCCAGAGACCCTTGCTGTCCCCAATGCCCCCAGCTAATGTGCTGGGCTGGCAAACCTCCTACCCATGTGGCTATGCTCAGCTTCTGCCTGGTGTGAAGGAGACTGTCCATCAGGTGGTGCACTCCACTCCTGCTGGGCCCATCAGGCTGCTACTGCCTTCTTATGAGGGGCCCCTCCCTGTCCTGGAGAAGCTGATGCCATGAGCCTAATAGGTGAGGCCTCCTCTGGCCTTCGCTACTAACTCTGTGCCACAGTTGGTTATGTGCTAACAAAACTAACATTAATCAATGCAGGGTCAGAAGGGTGACCCTAACCAATTGGATACGAGACCATTGTAGACTAATCAGGATTTTCTGTACAGCTGGCCACTTTCCTTCCTTTCATAGAAATCCTTTCCCTCAACTTTCCCCAAAAGTATAGAGTGCAATCTTAAGCAGAGTTATACCCTTCTAAGTTTGTTGACTGTAAGGGTCTTAAAAGACATAAAAATCTATTTCGGATTGCACTGATACAGTGAAGGAAAAAAATAGTGAAAAATCTTCCCTGGATTTTGGGTCAACATTTTTTTTTTTTTTTTTGGTAATCAAGCAGAAGTTCTCTCACAGCAGTTTAGCTACTTGTTTTACATTCTGTGAAATGATATAGACCATCCAAACCCACCCATGCATTGTGTACCTATAAAGCTCCATTTATTAGATCTTGTATTTTGGGACTAGATTATGAACTATTAATTTAGTCTTGTTGCATGGTAAGATGGTGCTAAATTAAAAATATTCCTACCACCCTGTGAAGGGACCATGTGCAATCTGCAATGCCTATTGTTTTTGCGCATCCTCCAGGAAAACAAAAGAGTAACCTTGCATCTCTTTTGTAAGGGTTTTGGGAACGAAAAGAAGATCAAGTGATTATTGGACTGATGACCTAGCTTCCAGGCTCACACTGTTAAGTGTCTCAGCTGTCCCTTAACAAGGATGCATTCAGAACAGCTTTACAATGGTGCTATTGATTTTTATGGCTAACCCTTAAAAAGACTGGAATATAAAGAAACGTAAATGAATCATATGTTATAAAAATGAATCTGAAACCATTTCTTTTTCTAAATCTGAATCTCCTGCTGATGCTATTGGTCTTGAGTTTTCTAAAGTGTCAGATAATAGTGATATTGACAGTCAAAGACACCTGGAGTGACAGGCAATAGAGAGGCTTCCCTCATCTCTATCAGTCCAGGAGATAATAGCTTGCCTGTGCATGTGAGTTTTATGGACTGCTCTTTTCTGTTGATTATAAAGGGGTTAACTGTTTGTACTTTGACATTTTTCATTCTTTGACTTGTCAAGTAGTTGTATAAAATGTTCCCTTTCACATTTAACAGAAGAGCTGAAACTATCTCTCAGCTTTAAAATACTTCTGTTTATTGATTGAACTTAAAGGCTTTGTCTAGCCTTCAGCTTTGGCATTTTGATCACAGAGGCATAGAACCTATTAGGCCTCACTGGTCAGTGATGAACAAGATCCATGTTGGGTCCTCCTGTTCAGTTAGCTTCATAATTCTGGGCTCCATTTTAAAAGAGCATGGCCCCATTCTAGGAGCTTACAAACCATACAAGTAGCATTTTCACCATCCTATCAATTACCTAGACAACAGCTGAAGGAAACCAGTCAGACTTCTCATGTGGATATGATCTGCCCCAGCTATCCAGCCCTGATGAGCACTTGCAAAAAACTGTTTTCTAGTTACTAAGGGCCATTGAGGGGTTATCTGCAGTCATTCAGAAGCATTAACATTTCTTATGTCATGGGTTCTGGTTCCCCCAGGTATGCCGTTTTAAGCTAAGATTGTAGAGCAAAATTGCTCACAGATACCAAACTTGCAACCTGTTAACAATATAGACAAATAACATTCAGGTGGTATCTCAAATGTCTACGAATTTACTGCTACAAATATATACTGCTGTTGGTTGTGTATTTGTGAATATACAGGTTTTTGGTGAGTTTTTGGGCTAGACTTTTTAATATTTGAATCTTTTAAAAATTGTTTTAATGTAATCATTTAATTTTATCGTTTGCTTCCCTGAGCTGGCTAGAGATAGATGGGGTACAAAAATTTTAAAATAAAAAAGAAAGACAGGTTTTTTTTATTCTAGATGTTGAAACTTTACCTAGGCATTTACATTCTCTCATCCCCTTGGTGGAGTTGGAAGGCTCTTGAGGAACACGCCCAAAAGGATGTCCTCAGTTCAGGAATTATTCCATCTTTTCTTCTAGTTTTTTTTAGATACATTCCCAATGAACAAATAACTATCTTGCCAGAATACTGCATTCCAACCTGTGTTTTCTTGCAGAATAGACAAAGTGAACAGGAATGCTTCATAGCGACTATTACCTTATTCTATTTTTAAGGTATTTTCCAGACGAGTATTTTTTAACCAGAATGAATTCACAATTGTTACTCATCTGTTGCTGGAAGAAAGGAACACATTTCTTATGAAGAAGGAATATCATACTTGCTTGCATCCAAACTGTAACATTATGCCATGAGGAACATGCATTCCTCTCCTTGAGTTTGTGCATCTATAGAGATTGCAACTGCTGAGCAACATGTGGCTGTATTAATATCATTGGCCCCAACAGGATTAGTAATGAGTATTAAAACTCTCACTCCATGACTGCACCATTGTGTGAGCTTTTAAAGTTTTATTTTTAAATTTCTTTACAGACTGGATGGTTCCCAGCTGCCCCAGTCTGAGAGTTCCCACCTAATCACATATGCTAATAGTAAAGTCGGCCAGATCTGAGGATACTTAAATCTGGTGACTGGAGCTGTGAACAGACAAGACAGATCTTTCTACAAACCTGAAACATGCCCTAGATTTTCAGAAAAATCTCAAATCTGAATAAAAAATACATCGAAGGGGTTGAAAAAACCCAAAATGATAAAAGGAGCACGTGTAGCTTTCAGAAATGTGGCTGTTGCTAGGCAACCTCAGCATTCCAGGCTTGGTTTCTCCAAGTAAAAGGCAGCGGGAAGGGGGAGGGTCCTTTCCAGGTCTGTTTTTGCCTTTGAGGGAAGTATGATTGCCAGCTCCGGGTTGGGAAATACCTGGAGATTTTGGGGGTGGTGCCAGAGGAGGGAGGGGTTTGGGAAAGGGAGGAACTTCAGTGAGATATAATTCATACAGTCTACCTTCCAAAGCAGCCATTTTCTCCAGGTGAACTGGAGATCAGTTGCCTGGGGATCCGTTGCAATAGTGGGAGACCTCCAGCCACCACCTGGAGGTTGACAACCCTAGAGGGAAGACTTATTGGAGCTAGGCCTGGCAGCAATGACTGGGTAACCTGATACTGAAAGAATATTAGGTTAACAGAGTACTCACGGCAAATAATGCAGCAAAATCTGTTTCTCTGTGCTGCTGGGAAACAAAGTTACACATGGAGACTCTTTATCTTTGCAAACTAATATGAGTCCTTTATTGTAAGGAACATTCTAGACAGCATAGAGACAGGAGTCTAATTTGGTCTAACTAGCCAGGATAGATAGAGATGCAGAAATCATGCCTTTCCCTTGTGGTGCTAAGATGAAGATGAGTGTGGAGAGAAGGTGTCAGCTGGAAGGAAGGAAGATTCCCTGACAGGGATAGCATCAGAGCAGTAGAAAGGAAGAATGTTCAGGGTCTTGACCTATCTATCTCTCTGACTCACTATAGTCCCCCTCTGAAGTCTGACACTAAGAGACAGTGCTAAGTCCTTCACTTCCAATAGATACCACCTGATCTGCATGACTCACTTAGCACTGACTGCTTGCTACTGTTCAACAGCAGCCACCCTGGTGCAGCAGAGTGCGGGTGTAAAACCTATAGCCCATGGGCCAAATCCAGACCCCTGAGAACTCTTATCTGGCCTGTGAGCCAGCCAAGGTATCCCCCCCCCCAGTCCTGATCTGGGATGGTGAGCCTGCTACTACCACCCCGGTTCCTGATCTGGGCTGGTGAGGCATGGCATGGCCTGACCAAGTGACATTTACGTCATATCTGGCTCTCGTATCAAATTAGTTTGACACCCCCTGAGTTAGAGCTTCAGAGTTGGGTCTGGGGGACCCAAATTCAAATTCCCATCTAGCTGTGGAAGCCTTTCACATATGTTTAATCTAACCTACCTTGCAGGGTTCTTGTGAGGAGGAAAGGGAGGAGAGGAATAAAATGGCAACTGCTTTAGTCCCCCCTGTGGAGAATGGCAGGGTATAAATTAAGAAAATAAATAATAAATATAGCTGAAGATGGGCGATAGATAAAAGGTAGGTTGGTGAATGTCTGAGAAGGAGAGAAGGAGACAGGGAAAGTGGAAAGGATATTGCCAGGAGGAGGGAAAGAGGAAATACCATTCATTTTCATTCTTTAATCCCACTGAAATTTAAATTATAAACTCCATAATGCCCTTATTAAAATAAACCACTTTCCTGGAGCATTTGAAAGAAACACCAAATTTTAAAAATAGAAATAGAAGAAAGAGTCAGAAGATCACAGACTGGGTACTCAAATGTCTGCCTTTGGTAAAAATGTAGAAAACGTTATTAAAAGTAGAAACATATAAAAGAACAAGCCTTGCTGAGGAAGGCTCAGCATGGCTTCTGGCAACAAATACCTCAAACAAACCTTTGGTGTTCTTTGTAGCTGTTAACAAGCATTTGGATAAGGATGATCTGCTAGGCAGTATGTACTTAGACTTCCCAAAAAAGCTTCTGGCAGTCCCTCATCAAAGAATCCTGAACAAACTTAGTAATCATGGGAAAAGACAAGGACATGATCTTTTAAGGATCAGAAACTGATTCAAACTGAATTAGAGATATTTCTCACAAGTAATTCTATACTGAGACCATTTATTTAATCTGATCATAATTGAGCTAAAGAGCTGTTGACTTCTTACCCTGCTTGTGAATGTTACAGAAGCATCTAATTGGCCTCTATAGGGAAACACAAAGCTGGACTAATGAGCTTTTTTTCCTGACTCAGTAGCACAGTTCTTGGGTATTCATGCATTTTTCTTAAAGCACCTTGTGTGTTAATGGGCAAGAAATAGCCATAAAGTCACCTCTCTTCAATGAAATTACCTATCATAAAGGGACAGGATATCGCCTTCCATCCTAAAATAAAGGTGGCACAAGATATGGGTAAGACAAAAGCAATTCCAGACTATGAACATATTGAACTCCGTATCCAGTTTAGTGCAGGATCCTTAATAGGCTACCCACCAGATTTGTCAGTGTTTGGACAATCCCACCCTGGATCCAAGCTCAATTCAGCCACTGGCCTCATCTTGTTTCTCCTTGGGTGCTCGAATCTTGTTCAAACTGATGCTGTCAATCAACACCATTTCCCCACACTGCACAGAGTAAAAGATAAAGTGATGATGTGCAACACTGGGGGATTTCCCTTCCCCATGCCCCTGGCACTGTATCACCTCCTTGAGTGCCCCAGCATTCTCTCCACTCTAATTTAATAAGCTTTATCCCATGCTAATCCCGCCAAACCTAGTTCAGGCCTAACCAAGCCATATGGACAAGACCGACAGAAATTAACCCTCCCCTGAACATGAAGGGGGGGGGGAGGTTCCCATCCAGCCAAACAGAAGGCAACCCAAAAAATTCCAGCTCCGCCAAAAATGAGTAACTAAACCCACATAGATGCATAGCAAGGGATGGGTGGGAAAGTTCTGAGCCACCCCACCTCACTTTCCCATTGGGTATGCCACACAGGGAGGCCATTTTTTCTACACCCCTGTGTCTATTATATTTTAAATGTTTAAGGGGAATGAGTGCAACATTCACTCCCACATAACTATTTTTATCAGGCTTGCCATTTTCCTGCTGGGGGGAAGGGATGCCTTGCCCCCCAGCTCCCATTCCTGCTGATGCTCCTGCGGCTGGAAGGAGAAAAATAATGGAAACAATCACTATTGAGTGATGGTGTGACATCACTTTTGGGCAAAACCCAGAAGTGACATCAGTCCAGTGAAGGAATTGACAGTAAAACCATGGAGTTTCTGGCAGTTCTTAGAGAGGTGTGGCATCACTTCTGGATTTTCCCAGGAAATGACATCATACCATCACCTGAAGTGTCTCTGCCTCCTCCAGACACCTGGGGGTTGCCAGCCTCTGGCTAGCAACCCTATATTTTGTGCCTGAAATGCACTTGCATTACTGTCTCTGGATCCATATTCTGCATTAATGTATTCACTAGTCTGAATCCAGAGCCAATTACCTCTACTTTCTGTAAAGGTTGCCAACAACCAGGAGAAAAAAAATGCCCTTAGCATTTAATAGAGGTTTCGCAGGATGTTATTTAATGGCGATGTTAGTTACATCCATGTAGGGCTGTTGAAAAAAAATTCGGTAAAATTCGGATTTGGCAAAATTCGGCCCATTTTAATTTGGGAAATGCCAAAGTCCGAACTCCCCTGATTTGGATCCGTGCAATTCGGCATGAGATTCGGAGTTTGGGAATAAATTCAGCCGAATAAAGCCATTTAAAGCACATTTGCAGCTTTCCGTGGCTTCGGGGGGCATTTTTGGGGGTAGAGGTCCCAAACTATCAGGGTAGCTTGAGGGGACCCTTCTTGCAAGAACCCCCAAGTTTTGTAAAGATTGGGTCAGAGGGTCCCGGGCATGAGCCCGGCCGCTGCACAGCCCGGGGAGAGAAAGAAAGAGCATCTGTGTGTGTGAGAGAGAGATCCCCGTGGGGGGGGTGTACATTTTTTTGTCGGCTTGCCTTTCAGTCAGTCCCCCGGGCCGGGGTAATGGTATGGCCCAACTGCCAAGCCAACCAGACCCCCGGGCCAGGGTAATGGTACGGCCCAACTGGCGAGGCAACCACAATGGCCTTCTCCCAACTGCCGAGGCAGCCAGACCTCCGGGCCAGGGTAATGGTACGGCCCAACTGCCAAGACCCTTCTTGCAAGAACCCCCAAGTTTTGTAAAGATTGGGTCAGAGGGTCCCGAGATATGGGGCCCGGAAGGGGTCCCCCAAAAAAATTGCCCACAGGAATAAAGCCACTTAAAACACATTGGCGGCATTCTGCAGCTCTGGGAGGGGCCATTTTTTGAGGTAGAGGTCCCAAACTTTCAGGATAGCTTGAGGGGACCCTTCTTGCAAGAATCCCTGTTTTGTAAATTTTGGGTCAGGGGGTCCCGAGATATGGGGTCCCCCCATCTGCCCATTGGGATGAATGGGAGCAGGCAATCCTTAATGTGCATCTCTACAGAGCACCCCCCTTTACCTTCCCCACACACACACACACAGTAGAAGCCAGTCCGTGGCTTCTAAGAGCCGATGTAACTACACCAAAAGTGCATCCAACAACGCTCAAAGCGTTAGTAAACAGAGTAACTAGCATGGGTAACATTGGTTTCTTTTCATTTATTTTCATTTCAACACATCCAAAGTGCATCTCATAAGGCTACTAGTGTAAGTGTGACCCACACAAATTGCATATCTTCAGGATTGATAGATTTCATGCTGCTGGATTCAAATCTTCCACAGCAACAATCACACTCGCAAAGAGGAGATCAAGCCCCCCCTCCAGCACAGGCAACCCCCCCAAATCACACTGGCAAAGAGGAAATCAAGCCCCCCCCAGCTGAACAGCCCTCCCCCCCAACCAGAAGAAAAAAATTCCAAACGAAGGAGAAGAACGGCCCAGCAAGAGAGAGACTCACTGACATGGGATGCACTAAAACGAATGACAGGCTAGCCCATTAGAAACAACAGAAGCGGCTGCACAGCCCATTGGAAACAATAACAGCCAGCCAGAGAGAGACTCATTGACCCACAGTTTACTCCAGACTAGGGCTGTTGAAAAAAAATTCAGTACAGTTCGGCTTCGGCAAAATTTGGCCCTTTTAAATTCGGGCCGTGCCAAAGTCTGAAATCCCCCGCTTCGGATCCGCGAAATTCGGTGCGAGATCCGGAGTTCGAGGGAAAATTCGCCCCCCCACGCCTTCACGGGGCTTCCCTTCCCTTTCAGCTGTTAGGCGCAGATCTGTTTAAAGGGGCCCCCGCGCGCCTTCATGGGCTTCCCTGAAGGCGTGCGGGGGGGCCTTTAAACAGATCTGTGCCTAACAGCTGTTAGGTGCAGATCTGTTTCCCCCCCACACACTCCTTCACGGGGCTTCCCTGAAGGCGCGCGAGGGGCCCTTTAAACAGATCTGTGCCTAACAGCTGGGAGGCACAGATCTGTTTAAAGGCCCCCCAAAGCGCCTTCACAGGGTTTCCCTGAAGGCGGGCGGGGGGCTCTTTAAACAGATCTGCGCCTAACAGCTGTTAGGCGCAGATTTGTTCCCCCCGCGCGCGCCTTCACGGGGCTTCCCTGAAGGCTCATGGGGGGGGACAGATCTGCGCCTCCCAGCTGGGAGGCGCAGATCTGTTTAAAGGGCCCCCTGCGCACCTTCAGCGAAGCCCTGTGAAGGCGCGCAGGGGGAGCCTGACGGTTATGCTGCTGCGCCGAACCCTGAATTTGCCGAATTTATTTGCCGAACACCCCGAAGTCATGGAATTCGGCTCCCCCGTTTCCCGACATTTTAAAAATTTGGTTCATCCCGAACCGGAAACCGCCGAATCAGGGGAAATTCAGGATGAATCGACAGCCCTACTCCAGATGAAGTTGGCAACCGATGAAAACAGCAGAAAGCACAGTCCCACACAAAGGCAATCAAACCCACCCCACTTTGGCTTCCCCCCTCATACACACACACAGAATCTGCTTCCCCCCCACACACACACACACAGGAAAAAAGTTACAGCTGAAAGCCCCAAAATGGGTCAAACTGTGGATGTCTTCTCTTCCAGCAGAAGCAGGGGGTCAGGAGGAGTAATCCATACTGATTCCAGCAAGCAGCAGCAGCTGCTCAGGATCTCTCATGACTCTCTGGCCATTTATGCACAGGAGGTTTTGCCTTGGATGTAGAGATGCACATTAAGGATCGGCTGCTCCCATTCATCCCAATGGGCAGATGGGGGGGACCCCATATCTCGGACCCCCTGACCCAATCTTTACAAACGTGGGGGTTCTTGCAAGAAGGGTCCCCTCAAGCTACCCCGAAGGTTTGGGACTTCTACCTCCAAAAATGGCCACTCCCTGGAGCTGCGGAATGCAGCCAATGTGCTTTAAGTGGCTTTATTCCTATGGGCGATTTTGGGGGGACCCCTTCCAGGCCCCATATCTCAGGACCCTCTGACCCAATCTTTACAAAACTTGGGGGTTCTTGCAAGAAGGGTCCCCTCAAGCTACCCTGAAAGTTTGGGACCTCTACCTCCAAAAATGCTCCCCCCGGAGCTGCGGAATGCTGCCAATGTGCTTTAAGTGGCTTTATTCCTGTGGGCGAATTTGGGGGGGACCCCTTCTGGGCCCCATATCTCGGGACCCTCTGACCAAATCTTTACAAAACTTAGGGGTTCTTTCAAGAAGGGTCTCTGCAGTTGGGCCATACCATTACCCCGGCCCGGGGGTCTGGCTGCCTTGGCAGTTGGGAGAAGGCCGTTGTGGTTGACTTGGCAGTTGGGCCATACCATTACCCTGACCCAGGGGTCTGATTGCCTCGGCAGTTGGGCCGTACCATTACCCCGGTCAGGGGGTCTGGTTGACTCAGCAGTTGGGCCATACCATTACCCTGACCCAGGGGTCTGGTTGCCTTGGCAGTTGGGCCGTACCATTACCCCGGTCCGGGGGTCTGGTTGCCTCGGCAGTTGGGCCGTACCATTACCCCGGCCCGGGGGTCTGACTGAAAGGCAAGCCGACAAAAAAAAGTGCACACACCCCCACCGGGATCTCTCTCACACAGAGAGAGACGCTCTTTCATTCTCTCCCTGGGCCACGCAGCAGCTGGGCTCATGCACTCACCCACAACTGATTGGCCAGAAGAAGACCCAGCTTGGCCACCGATTGGCCACGGGAGAATGCTCCTTCGGGGGTGCCAAATTTGTATGAATTTATTCAGCATCTGCCCGAACTTGCTGAGTATGGCTCATCGTTTTCCCACCTTTTTTTACTTTGGTTCTTTCCGAAGTAGAAACCACTGAATCGGGGAAAATTCGGCTGTTTTTCAGTTCAGGATGAACCGAATAGACAGCCCTACCTCCATGCCATAGAAATCTTCACCTGCCAATTTCCACCTATTCACCCTGTATTAAAGGGCAGAACATTTTTTTATGTAGGTTATTGGCAACACTAGTCTCTGGGTAATGGACGGAGGAAGACATTGGAGAGGGGTAGTGGAGTTGCTCAGAAGTGTGTGTTTTGTTGTCTGGAAAGGCTCTTGGAGAAGGAAGAAACATGTTGCTTATCTAATAAGAACTGAAAGGCAGGAAGACAGAATGTCACAGTTAGAATTTGCTTGCTAATTGCTAATACCATTTGCCAGAAACTTGTAAATGGAAACCAAGGCCATCAAAGTAAAGAGAAAATCACCAAGCTAACAAAGGGATAGAAAAGTAGGTAGATAGTCTTACAAATCATACCCAACATGCTTTGACGCTTTCCAGTAGCCTCTGAATTAGTGGGGAGAGTGATAAAGAACAGATCTTTTATATAGGGCCATAGTCCATAGTTTGTAACATTTAAAAAATAAACCTGACTTATATTAGAGAGCTTGAGAAAGATCTGTTCTAATTCTGCTGTGGATTTGGCTTTAACATGTTATTTTGAATCTTCACTCTGTATACTAGGGCACATAATACTAATACATGTTTTCCCAATTCTCAAGCTTTAAATATGTAAGAAGTCTGGCTTGCTGGTGTGGAGCCAGGCATGCAATACAACCCACCAGGTGGGCTTCTTTTGGTAAGCATAACTAATGCAGTTTGATGAACCGAACACTGGCTTAATATGCTCAGTGCTAATACTGGTAAACATGAATGATTAGAGATCTTGAGGCTGAATCAATCTCAGCCTAATGAATATTTCAGGAAAAGAAAGGCGAATATATGAGGTGACAGTAAAAGAGGATTTACACACATTTCTCTCATGAGAATTACACTTAAAGTAAGATGCATGTGTGAATGAACCATTGCATCACAAACCACATCATATAAATTCAAACACATTGTTTTTCAGTGGCGTTAGTCCACACATTTGGGTGAAGTGTTGAGTAATCTAATGTCACACATGCATTTATGAATGAGTTGACTGCAGAGACTCTAAACTAGCCAAGATTCTAGAGCTTGTCTTGTAGACATTGTTTCTAGAATAAGGTGCTAATGAATCTGTGAAGAATGCAAGAATCCAGGAAGTTGTTCTGGCTTAGGAGCCAGTTGATTGACAGCTAAGGAATTCTGGGAGTGACCACTGAAATCGTAACATTCAGAACTCAGAGAGAGACTGATGTCTTTTATGCATGGGTTGGATCTCCCTGCTTGGACCTGGGTTAATTGCACATTAAAGTAACCCAGGTTGGGGGAAACTATGCATTGGCTTGAATGATCAGGGACGAAACTGTGTGCTAATCGAGCCATGAATACAGAAAAGCAGTCTCCCAAGCTCAAATCAAGTCCCACCCCTTTAAATGCAGCTCTGTAATTGGCTTTCTTCGCAGTGCTCCCTGTGAGAGAAGATTTCCTTCCCCCCAAACCCAACTGCCGCATAAAAAAGCATTTTAAGAACAAAAAACAAAAAATGAAGCAATCTGAAAGAAGGGGGGAGGAATCCAAGTCTTGTTTTTAAAAAGCCTTTCTTTTGTTCAGAAAGAGCTCTGAGGTAGCAGGAAGCACTTGAATCCCCGCCTCTTTACACAGTGCTTTGTGATTGGCTGTGAGAGAAGCCAATCTTCTGTTTTCCCCTGTTTAACTATCTGCATGCTGCTTTGAGGAGGGGGTTGGAAAAGGGTGGGGTTTGATGGCACGGGGGAAGCTCAACCTGAGAATGGAGTATGCATGCTCTGTGACTCTGGAATGAGTCAGGATGAACGGTTTAATTCGGGCCAGAAGAGGAATGAGAAAAGCCAGGTTCATTTTGCGTCAAAACAGTGTTGAGCTTCCAAGGAATGAGATATCATGCATACTGAAAAATTTGATCCTGGCTGAAACAGGGAATAAAGGAGGTTAAAGTGACCATGCATAAAACACCGGAGAGAGAGTCAGTTCAGCACTGGAGTTCAGTACGGACAGAGCTCCAGCAGCTAGTGAGAGCTTTGGGCTGTCTGAGGAGAATTTGTCCTCAGGAGTTAAAATCAAACAAATACTATTTAAGTTGTTTTACCAAGACAGGGTCAGCAACTGGTTCATAAGGATGTTAACTCTGAGTGTATAGAGAGTGTCTTGGTATTGAAACTGAGAGATAGCTCTGAAGGAAAGAGAGTTCTCAAAACCAGGGAGAGGGAAGTCAACTCAGGTGTATTGAGGGATCCCTAAAGGAGAATTATTCCCTAAAGGAGAATTATTCCCTAGAGTCCAGAGTGAACCCAGTCCAGTTTGATTAAACTGGTGAAGTGATTCGTGTAGTTCCTTACTCCAGAAAACTGAAGCAACCTTGTGTTTTAAGTAAACTCCAGTGAAAACTGAACAAGTAACTGATAAACTAAAGCAAGCCTTTCAGTGAAAACAAGCATCCAGCATTTTTAAGTGAATTTAGTATTACCGTTTGAAAACAACCAATCCTCTCTTGTACATATATTTAAGTGAGAAGTGCCTACTCTTTACTGGTTTATGACCAACCTATTACCATTCTGAAACCAAGTTTGCCAGTTTAAATCTTCATCCTACGCTGCTGTTATTAATAAAATCTGTTGTTTTGAACTTTTACCTAACCAAGGATGTCATCAATTTCTGACAGACATAATTTTGTTGAAAGATTGTTCTCCCCCTCGATCTGTGAAAAAAGCTATTAGGATTTATCAAACAAGAAAACATGTAAGGAAACAACTTCTGCATCAGACATGCAAGAACCTGGGGATATTGTTTAGTATTAAATAAACGAAAAAAGAGTTCTCTGCTAAGTTGCTGCAAAGGGTCCTCCTTGTCTCTAAGGTCAATCTTGCCTGTGAATATCTGTGGGGGGGGGGTTCTAAAAAGTGACTGCAGGGAAGGGGAATTTGATCACAGAAGGAGGGGGATTTATCCTTTATCTCTGTCTATTTCCCTCACAGAACCAGTCTCTCCCTCTCTGTCTCCCACTCACAAAAACACCAAAAAAGAGATCCTCAATTGCTTCAACCACTGGATTCTAGGGCTGTCAATTCGGTTCGGCCCGAACTGAAAATCAGCCGAATTTCCCCTGATTCGGTGGTTTTTAGTTCGGGAGGAACCGAACTCAAAACTGGCGGGCAACCGGGGGGGCTGAATTCAGCGAGTTCGGGAGTTCGTGAATAAATTCGGCAAATTCGGCCGTCAGTAAGCAGCATAACAGTCAGTAAGCAGCATTCTCCTCCCCCGGCCAATCAGTGGCCAAGCTGGGTCTTCTTCTGGCCAATCAGTCAGGATTGAGTACTGGAGGAATCAGCTGATGTGTGGCCCGGTCAGGGAGAGAGAGAGAGAGCGCGAAATCCTCGTGTGTGTGTGGGGGGGTGCTTGTGCACATTCGCTCCTTTCTGTGGCTGCAGGGGGCGTATTTTTTGGAGTACAGACACAAAACTTTCACTGGAGCTTCAGATGAAGCTTCTTAAGGTACCCCCCAAGTTTTGTAAACATGGGTCAGGGGGTCCCGAGATATGGGCTCCCCCCTTTTCCTTTCCATGGCTGCAGGGGGCGCATTTTTGGGGGTACAGATCCCAAACTTTGAGCGGAGTTTCAGACCAGTGTTCTTAAGATACCCCCCAAGTTTTGTAAACATTGGGTCAGGGGGTCTCGAGATATGGGCTCTCCCCTTTTCCCTCCCCCCTTTTTCCATTTATGTGGCTGCAGGGGGCACTTTTGGGGGGATATAGCCCCCCAACTTTTAGCATAGCTTCAGTCAATTATTCTTAAGATACTACCCAAGTTTTGTAAAGATGGGTTTAGTGGGGGCAGAAATATTGCCTCCCCCCTTTTCTCTTTCCATGGCTGCAGGGGGCGCATTTTTGGGGGTTCAGATCCCAAACTTTGAGCGGAGTTTCAGACCAGTGTTCTTAAGATACCCCCCAAGTTTTGTGAACATTGGGTCAGGGGGTCCCGAGATATGGGCTTTCCCCTTTCCCCTTTCCCCTTTTCCCTATTGGGATGAATGGATCAGCCGATCCTGTGCATCTCCAGAGCAAAACGTTCCGTGCCTAATTGGAATCATCTTGGATTATTTACAAGTCCTCTTCAGCCCCTTTTGATGGAACAGAAGACAGCCACAGTAAGACCCCTTTGGGGGCTTTAATCTATAATTTTTCTCCTGTGTATGTGTGTGTGTGTGGGGGAAAGCAGAGTCTGTGTGTGTGTGGGGAGGGAGCAGTTTCTGTGGGTGGGGGGGAAGCCAAAGGAGGCTTTCGTCGGTTCTGCCTGGGGTGTGTGTTCCCCCTCGAGTCTCTCGCTCCCTGGTTTGAGGGGGGAGGTTTCAGTTGTGTGTTGCAAAGGTGTTGTTTAACAAGGTTGTGTTGTTTTGCAAATTTCTCAGCTGTTGTCGGGGCTGGGAGCTTTGTGCGTGGGCCGCAAGCTCTGCTGAGAGATGCACATTAAGGGTGGGGGGACCCCTTTCAGGGCCCATATCTCAGCCCCCCCTGACCCAATCTTTACAAAACTTGGGGAGTCTTTCAATATACGTCCTTTGAAGCTCTGCTGAAAGTTTGGGACCTCTAACCCCAAAAATGCCTCCCCAGAGCCGCGGAAAGGCGCGATTGTGTTTTTAATGGCTTTATTCGGCTGAATTTTTTTCGAACTTTGAATTCCTGCCGAATTGAACGGATCCGAAGTGGGGGAGTTCGGACTTCGGCACGTACCGAACCCACAAGGGCCAAATTTGGCCGAATCCGAACTGTACCGAATTTTTTTTTGACAGCCCTACTGGATTCTCAACAGATTCGCTGGGTTTATTGGGCTGTGACATTAAATAATTCACTATTGACTGATTATTGTTGCAGATGGAAGAATGAAGGACAGCATAGCTAGGCATGGCATGATGAAAGCTCCCGTGCCAGCTGTGGCTTTTCAGAATGGGATGGTCCTTCACCATTTGGATCAAGGTGGCACTAGAGAATCCCATATTAACATCCTTCTTCACCCTGAGTGGACTGTACTGGTGTCAGCTACTCCTGCCACCACTATATACAGTGCAGACTGGAAAGGCATGACAGAGCTCTTACAGCAGATATTGCACATATAACTATGTTCAAAGTACAGCATAATGGCTGGGTGACCGAATTCAGAGGAAGCTCTGAATTGAAATTCGGTCTCTGCGATGGACAAGCCACTACCTCTCACCCTCCCACCTGCAACACAGAGATAATGATTATCTCCCCCCCTTTTTATTGCAGGGATGATACTACGATATGAAATCCTGTGTGAATATTTCAAATGTCTGCAGTCTGGTCTAGAGCTCAGTTACAGAGTGTGTGTTTTCCATACACAAAGTCTCAGGTTAAACCCACAGCATATTTCCAGAAAATAACTGGAACAGTTCCTACCAGCTGGAGTAGACAATACTGGGCAAAGCAGAGCAATGGTCACACTTGCTAGTAAATAGGTTCATTATAGTAATACTTTCAAGTTTTCATGAACATGGAACCTTACAACAAATAGCAGTATAAAGCACTGTAGTATTTCAGCACAAACAACACAGATTTTTTTTTTAAAAAACTTTCTCCACTTGCATACAAGCTGCCTTAAGAGTTTGCTCATGGTTCTGGGTAAAAAAAAAAAAAAAAAAAAAAAAAACATTTGTCAGTCTTTTTTTTTTTTTTAAGAATTTTGAAATGTATTGGTTTTCCATTCCTCTCTTGGTGACTTTATGTCTGTGCCATAAAATATATGGTTTATGAATTGAAGCCAAGTTAATAACACTGTTGGAAACTTGCTTTTTGCCTTTCTGTGCCTTTAAATGACAGACTCAACTTTGTACTAACTTAGATTGTCTATATACAAATACACACACAATCTAAAGAGTGAATAAGAAGCCACTCCAGCTTCGAATACAGAAAATCTATGCATTAAAAATATTTTTTCTTCCACTATCAAGACCTCTTTGTGCACTCCAAGGCCAATCACACAAACTAACAGAGAGTAAAATAAAAATGTAAAAAAACCCCACCAACTGTAGCTGGTCTCAACTTCCAGATGAATAGCTCAGCCAGCTGCAAAATCATGACTTCATCTGGTTTCCAGGGTCTTGCATAAGGCTGTAGTTCTTGTTTGGAGACTGTTTTTAATCCATTAAGCTTTTTAAAATATAAAAAATAACCCCCCACTATATCAGCACTGTATGAACCCTTTCTGCCAGGTTTATTGAGAAGCACTGGCTTTTCAGAGTGTCTTTATTAAAAAAAAATCTCTTTGACATGCATAGGATGCTTATATAGCATGGATTTTTGAAAGAACTTTTAAGTAGGAAAGAGTATTCAAAGTGCCAAGTTACTATCAAAGTATTACAGGCGACTGAATAAATGAACATTAAATTCCATATTTGTCTAGTATGTCAAATAATAGTAATAAAATTATTATGTATCTAAGAGAAATCAACCAAACAGCAGTAAGAAAGAAACCATTAAGGTAACCTTTGTGTATTTATGTGTTTGGGGAATCCAATAGCTAGAGTGAGGAGCTGAAAGTAATTTGGATTGTGCAGTGATTAAAGGGTAATTCATCAAAATTAAGTGGTACAGTCTGTCCTGGACTGGACCATAAAATGATCCCCCTTTCTCCCCTTCCTTCCCACTTCCTTTGTCTGAGACAAGGAGACCAATCTGTATGTGTGAGGGCTTTTACTTCTCCCAGCCCTCCCTTCATACTTTCTCACTTTCCTTACGCTGCCACCACCTAAGTGGTGCCCTGCATTTCTCTACCTGTGGCTTGAGGCACAGGTAAGGGCTGGGTGCATCTGGATGTCTGTACTGCTTCACAAACACCCTCCTCGTAAGCCAGCTGTATGCATCCCAATCAGGGGTTTCTGATCTATTGCATGGATGATCAGCCAGGTGCCCCATGTGAGAACTTTGACCACAGTCTAAGAACTTTAAAGGAAAATATATGTATTTACCAAAACACTATATCAATTCACCAGAGCACAGGGACATTGGAAAACTGCATCAAAACACTACAGGGTGTTACAGAATTAAGAAAAGAAATCAAACAAGATTCTAATTCACAGTGCAATCATCAGAAGAGAAACTCAAATCGAATCCCATTGATTTCAGTGAGGTTAGACTGGAGTAACTCTGTTTAGGATTGCACTGTAAACGGTACTGTTCCTGAGGTTACCTTGGTATTTCCTTCCCTGGAATGGATACAAGCCTGATGAAACCTTGAAAAAAATAGGGTAGTCAAGACAGACTTCACACCATTATTTCCAGTCCCCTGAACTATAGCTTGTGCATTTCTGACATAGTGCCCAGACCTTTTAACTCTTTGTGTCCCAGATGGGACGGTTTCACTTTAACCAATCATGAAATTTGGAGTGGGTCCCACATGCTCTGCTTTGTACCGTTTCTCCAATCAAATTAAGGTGCATAACCCCAACACCTTCATGGCCCAACTGAGGATATCCAAATTGCCCTCTATCTTGCCCTTTCCTTGGGCAAATGGTTCTTTCCATACTGCCTATTTGTCTCCATAAGGGAAGTGCTGCTCCTCTCAGCCTACAATCTGAGGAGTTTTATTGCTTCATTTCCCAGGAAAGAATGTTTTCCCTGCGACCAGGGCCTCTCTGAATGTTAAGCAAAGAATCCAGCATATTTTTATTACAACATGTACAACTTCAGGCTGCAGGTGAGAAGGGATTGAATATGTTCCATGCACAATGTAACCAAAGAAAGGTAAGATAGGGAGATAGGTAGGCTGGATTTTTCCTCCTAATATGCTACTTCTGTACATGCAGTAAGTTTTTAAAAAATAAGAAATGGGAAAATTCAAACAAATGACTTCCAATGTAGTACAGTCCAGAAAAAAAATTGCTGAGTGTACAACCTGAGCCTGGGCATCAAGCAGAAAGCATGGTGTACTGTTGAAGATTGGAAATGTGAACATGACTTTCCATAATCAAGCAATGTCAAGCATGACCATGTAGAAAATGTGTAAATAATTTCATCATTTGTATCTTCTGCGGTTCATCACTTGGCCCATTTGGCTGAACAGCAAGACACAAAGTTTACTAGGTGATGTTGAGAACTCCAGAGCTTCAGGGGAATTATTGCAAACACACCTAAGGGAAATTAAGAAACAACCCCCACACACCAATAATGTAGCATTCCTGTCCTGATATGGATGACAGAAATACCACTATCTCTTAACAATTATTCATAGTATTTTCTACAGTACATTTATATTCCCATGATGAACATCAAAGTCATGAAGACACCTGATAGCATAACACTCCCTCTATATCTCTGTTTATCATTATAGGTTTGGAGCAGCTTCACATAATGGGAGAGCTCTCTCCAATATGGGTAATTGCCAGTTTGTGTGAATAGGGCAACACCTGTTTTTCCAGTTTTGGTATGCATGAACATGTATCCTCAAAAATCTGTCTTTTAAATCATACATATGGGAAAATATCTGTGTTGCCCTGTTTACACAAAATGGCAAATGCACTCATCAAGAAAATTGTGCATAGCAGGATCTCCCCTTATGCACCATTGGACCACCAAAATCATAATGAATGAACAAAGATGAAGAAGAGTTTATTTTTATATCCCAATTTTCTCTACCTTTAAGGAGTTTCATAACAGCTTACAATCACTTTCCTCTCCCCACAACAGACACCTTGTGAGGTAGGTGGGGCTAAGAGAGTTCAGAGAGAACTGTGACTAGCCCAAGGTCACCCAGCAGACTTTGAGTGGGTACAAATGGGGAAACCAACCCAGTTCACCAGATTAGAGTCTGCCGCTCATGTGGAGGAGTGGGGAATCGTGTCATGTTTATAAGTGTTGTATTCAGATCAGATCCTGAGAGAGAGAACACAGAAAAATGGAGACCGAATTTATTTCATTCATGAGCAAATAACTTTAATTCTTCCAAGGATAGAGCTGAGCAAGGAATTCGTGGGACAACAGGACAAAGGCCATTTTCAGAGGCATTTGCATGCATGTACATAAATGGACTTGACTTGTTTCTTCAAATTACAATGTGTGAAGCAACTCTGATACTGTACAGTGATCTGGCAATCAATCTCATCATTACCAAGAATGTAAAAGGAGTGGAGTGAAACAACTGGAGAACCAGCAGGAAGAGGTTCTGCTTTGTCATAGGTTGGGCTAAGTTAGAAACATTTTAAAGTCATTGTCATCCCTGGCAACGTTCATAGTTTTGTGCTGGACTAACATCATGAGTAGGGATGTTCACCAAGAAAAAAATCATTACAGTGTTGGATGTGGACTTAGGGAGGCAAAAAATTACAACCATTGCTTTGTTTTGGGTAGGGCACTAATGGTTTGGGTTTAAATCTGTACTGTGTTTTCATGTTCTAGATTTTTGGGACCATTTTCTATGCATGCACGGTAAGGACACCCTTGCCACTGAAAACAGCAATTTTTATGTATATTTTCAGCTCAGGAGTTCTGTTATACAAACCTCTTATCATGAGTTGGCACCCATGATAATTTTCTGTGGCCCATGACCCAGAAGTGGGTACCAATGCCAAAATCTGGAGACTTTTGGCCTTGCCCTTTCCCCTCCTTTCTGAGGGCCAAAACATACATTACATTTGACACCTAGTCAAACATTAGAGTGGGAACTAACTTTTAAAATGACTGAATAATTTAAGTCATTCCCATGCCCTACAAATGGATACATGAGGCCAGAGGAAGGGGCAACCTCCCATGGCCTGTTTTTGGCAAAAATGGCACTGAAGTCCTTCCTTCCCCCTTGCAACATTGGAAGTCATATAGGATGATGAAGACAGTTTAAAAGTTTTTTAATGGTTAGTCCCCACTCAAATATTTGACTATGTGTCAGGTAAGGCACCTGTGTTCACATAATATGTAATTTGGCCCTGAGCAATGACAGGAGTTAAGAAAAGGACCAGCCTCTGTTTGTCACCTACCCTTTTTTGTTGTGCTGATGCATACTGAGCCCCCCTCCAAAAAAGAGGTCATCATTGAATGGCACCTGCCCAAGGCCTAAAAACTTCCAAAGACTGGTTACTGTAAAATGATTTTAACTACAAACAAATGTTTATAAAATATAACTTCAGTTATTCAAGCAGCACACAAGGACAATGACATCAATATGACTGAGCTATCAAAAGTCTGAACAAATGAAAGTGGCATTTAGGTAGACTCACAATGAAATGAAGCATTATAGGAAATAGGTGGGGAATAAGGGGATTAAAATATCCTAGATTGTAATAAAAGGGATTTGCCTATAATTCACTTACCTTCATGAATAATGATTTTTTTTTATTGAAGATGGACATGAAACAAATCCTTAAATTCAAATAAGGTATAATTCCATGGCATGTATAATCTAAATCTGCATATGTGGTGCAGATTCCTTGCTAACACATTGTTGCATTCATACTTGGAGAATCCTTTCTAGACTACTATATATTAAAAATATTTGGACCATATGAGGAATATATGACCCAAGGACCAAATAATTATATTAAACCTGCTCACTTATATATCAGCTGCCCCAAATGGATATGTGATGTCTTAGTATGATCAGATCTTTTTTTAAATAGACCTGTTACCAACAAAAGTACTACATTTGGGCAGTGAATTTCATATAATCATTAAGGGAACAGTAAACCATATAATCAATCGCATTTTAGAGGCATTCTGTATTATTAGATGTAGAAAATGTTGGAATAATAAAACTCAGCAAAGGTGGGATAGGGTTTCATTAGTGTGAATGTGCAGTTAAGACTTACTACACAATTATTCTTAATGGGGCTTTGTGGTCTGATCTAACCCTAGCTGTCATGTAGAACCATAAATCTGCTATCTGCTGAGTCTATGTCAGTTTATTTGACCTTATTTACTTTCATTGCAACTCACAGAAAGGAAAAGAAACTCTGCAGTTATAGCTGGGTCTTCAGAACTTGAAATGTAAAATAAGTGCTCATGCTATGTGGAACTTACTTTAAAGTGCTCATGTGGAACTTACTTTAAAGAAAGAACAGAGGATAGTGCATTTATCCCTGAAGATCACAGCAGAACAAAATTCAAACTGCGTCTACTACAAATTAATGCAATGTTGATGTATCCTGGTGGTAAAATATTAAAGAAACCAACTTGAAGGGCAAAGCAACACAGCAAATGGACTATGAATTGCATATAAAGTTAATGATGGAGATGGCTCAAATGTACTCTGCAGTCCAAAATAACAACATTGGTACATTAACTTTGTGGGAGTGTGATGAAGGTTCCATAGCATCATAAAGTCTCTAACAGCAAACATTGTCTAAAACACACCCATGTAGGTCTACCTGAAAAGCTGACTGTTTGGGAATGAAGCAACCGGAATAGTATTCCACAGCAGCCCCCTGGCAAAAAGATTTAAAGGACAATTCACATAACTGGTTGAACGCACTGAAGCTACACAAATTGGTGTCCTGGTGTTTGGGAGATTCTATAATCATAGGAGCCAATTCACATGGCAGAATCCACCTAGGTTCAGACCAGATCTCCTAGTATGATGCCTCTTTGGAACTTTGAGACCAATCTCTGTTCAGGGATTTCAAAATAACATTATGACTGTGTGGTTGACCATCATATGATCCATATAATCATGTGGTTTGGCTCCCACACAGTCATTTTCCCCTGTATGTATTACTTTTAGATTGCTACTGACCAGGAATGAGGACTTAAAAGGAAAAGAAAAGGAACCAATTTTTCTAATATAAACAGAAGCTGCGTTGTGGTTGCCTCTTAAAATCTGGTTAAACCATTTACCAGAAAAAGAAATAGAAGCTTTTTGTCATTTTGTAAATCCAAGTACTTTTTTTTTTTTTTTTGTAGACAGAATGATCAATTGACCTTCAGATGTCTGTCAGGGGAAAGTAAACATTTGAAAAAAATCAAAATGCCAGTCTTCTGTAAAAGCTTTAAAGATAGCAAAACTTATAAACATGAACATTGAACTTTCACACAAAACTCTTAATAGATGCTACATTATTTGTCTTAAGCTAAGTGCTCTATTAATACTACTGTGGATATAAGACTATTATGGAGCATTTGTTTATAGGCAACTTAATTTTAGAAAGAATATCACCTGCAAATATTAAACTTACAAAAGTATGCTTCAGCTGTTCAAAATATGCTGCATAGTAGTCATTTCCAAATGAAGGTTTACAACAGAATGGTTGATATAATCTTAGTAATAGAGGGCTTGGTTCATTATTGAAAGATCTTCTGTAAAATTATTGTAGAGTACTGCAGATTAAAAGCAGTGTTTTATTAACCTAATTGTAAAAATTTGAAATGTGGTGTTGGAGGAGAGTGTTACGGATACCGTGGACTGCCAAAAAAACAAATCAGTGGGTTTTAGATCAAATCAAGCCTGAACTGACCCTAGAAGCTAAAATGACTAAACTGAGGCTATCGTATTTTGGTCACATCATGAGACGACAAGAGTCACTGGAAAAGACAGTCATGCTGGGAAAAGCTGAGGGCAGCAGGAAAAGAGGAAGACCCAACAAGAGATGGACTGACTCAATAAAGAAAGCCACAGCCCTCAATTTGCAAAACCTGAGCAAGGCTGTCAAAGATAGGACATTTTGGAGGACTTTCATTCATCGGGTCGCCATGAGTCGGAAGTGAGTTGATGGCACTTAACACACACACACAATTGTAAAAATGGGACAATTGGTATGTTGGGCTACTTCTTAATGAATTTTCCAGTCAATGGGAAGAGCCAACTGCCTGATATATCCAACCACAAAAGTTGAAACACAGAAAAACTCCAAATTCATGCATGGTACAATCAATAAACAGTACTTTTAACACTATTTTCCTAAGCTTAAACTGGATGGTTAGGGAAGGTTTCCTACCAATGCTATTGTTCCATTGTCGTTTCAGTTTTGGATCTGCAAAAAATGAACAAAGTAATCTGCTACCTGACTGAGAAAAAGGCACATCAAAGAGAAACCTTCAGGCTAACTGGGAATTTTTCTTGCATACAATCAAAGGAAATAAATAATCCATTGCTTATGAGGTAATCCATTTTCCTCCATCTTCCTGAGTACTACTAGAGTTGAATATGTTTCTATGTTTACAGTGAAGAGAGAGATGGAGGCCTTGCTGTGCTAGATGCTGGAAGACACAGTCCTTTTATATGGAAGAAAATCAGACAATAAGAAAGAGCCCTGCTAGAGCAGACCAAATGTCCATCCACTTCAACATTATCTTTCCTACAGTGGCCAGCCCCTTGCCCTTAAAGTATTCACCAAAAGGACTTGAACCACAATAGTTCTTTCTCCTGTTGACCCTATAAACTGAGTTTCAGAAGTATTCTGCCTGTGAAAATGGAGGTTCCATTATCTAAGTAAGTAGACATCACTAGAACTTGTGGAGGTGGTTTCCATAAATGAATTATGCTTTGTGTGAAGGGATATTTCCTTGTATCTTGCCTGAATATCTCTCCTACTGATCAGTTTCATTGGGTGACCCTGAGTTGTAGTATTAGAAGGCAGGGAGAAAACAAAACAACAACAACAACAACTATCTCTGGCCACTTCCTCCATACCATGCATAATTTTACAGGCCTCTATCACAGTCCCTTCCCATTCATCATTTTTTCTAAAATAAAAAGGGCCAAATGTTTTAGTCCTTCCTCTTTGCTCCAACCCCTCAGCCCTTTATGACAAATAGAGGGTTACTCTGATATTATGCTTGCTTTTCAGCAGCTATGGTAAACCAAACTAATGGGCTACATGATGTCTCTGAAATATGAAAATCTCTTGAAAAGAAATTGACCCTGATACTGCTTGGAGTGCTGGATGGGGGAGCTGCATCAGAGAGTTTGCAGAACCAGATATAGCTCTATAGCTGCTGAACTTATCTGTAATGAAATGCTATTCCACAGTTGGATTACTGAGAGTGCCAAAGACATAAGCTGTATAAATAACTATGATTGGTTCCCACATGAATCTTGTTGATATGCAAGCAAGCTACCCTATGATGTGCAGAGCTGATCTGACTTTATGGATGTTCTGATTGACCTCTGTGCTGAAAATTTCCCCAATGGATTGGCTGCACTTCTGTGGTGTTAATGTGAATGCCACTTGTCCAAAGTGATTATTTAAATGAGCAAGCTTTTCACATTCCTTCATTGTCAGTGTGGTTGGCTTTGGTGTGAGAGACCAAATGTCAAATCACCATTTAGCCATGACATTCATTTCATGTTGACTGTCCCACATTCAGCCAGATACAAAAATTTGGCTCAGAATCAGGGGCTGATCAATCACCCTTGTGGTTAACTTGAGCAGCCAAATTGCTTCCTGACTTCTTATGGATTGTAAGGAGAGAAATGAAAAGCACTTGATACACTACAAATGCTATAGAAATGTTTATGTATGAAAAATCATTCCCTCATTTCTGTGACTTAGTCACACTGCCATCCAACGTCCTTTCCATCTATTAATTTTCAGATTGGTCAATGTGTTTTTATGCAAAGCACAAAGATAGGCACATGGGAAGTATGTGGCGAGGATCTCTGACAATCACCTCATTACCATGAAGTGTGCAAGATTTTGCTTGCTCTGGACCAGTCTGAGCAGTGGAACCCAGAGCAGGACGGGGACATATAAGATTACTAGTCAGTTTACTTTTAGGATCGTATCTGCTTGTTTATTACGTAGTGTGTGAATTTTAAATATTACTGGAGTTGTACATTTTATGTGGTGGTGGCAAAACTGAATGTTGTAGAGTTTTAAAGTCTGTGCTGAATTGGTCTTTTGACCGCAATAAATGATGATTGATTGATTGATTGATTGAGCAGTGGAGCTGGGTAGGGTCCTATCATGCTTACTAAAGAAATAGATATCATTCCCTCATCAAAGCCTTGCCTGGAGCCAGACTATGCTGCACTAAGGGAAGAGTGATACCTCTACGCCTCCTTTCCTTGTGGCAATATACTACCATGAAGCAAGCAAAGGAAATAGTCCTACCAGCCCAGCCCCTTTTACTGCCAACAGATGTGACTTGGGTCATTTATGCATGAGAGTTTTGCCTGAGGTTCGTTGCTGGCTGGACCCACACTTTCCTGTTGGGAATCTCTGCACCAGCAGCCTCCAAGCTCAAATCAAGTCCCACCCCTTTAAATGCTGCTTTGCAATTGTGATGTGCACTGTGAGAGAAGATTCCACCCCCCCACACCCAATTGCCGCATTAAAAAGCATTTTTTTAAAAAACAACAACAACGCAGCAATCTGAAAGAAAGTGGGGGTGGGGGACAGAGAAATCCAAACCCCCATTTTAAAACACCTTTCTTTTGCTCAGAAAGAGCTCAGAGGAAGCAGGAAGTATTTGAATCTCCACCTCTTTATACACTGCTTTGTGATTGGCTGTGAGAGAAGCCAATCTTTTTGTGGCCTGGTTTTGCCATCTGCACTGAGATTTCAGCCAGGTTGAGCTCAGGTTAGAGGAAAAAGTTGGATTAACAGAGGAATGGGAAGACCTGGACATTGTGAGGGCTTGCAGTGAAGTCAGACCAGGGCTGAATGTGAGTCCAAGTGCCCATGGATGATGAACTGTGGAATTAGGACCCCAAACCATCCTAAGATTTATGTACAAAGAAGATGCTCTACCTGTCACAATGGAACCGTGCCTTTCCTGTGAGAGGATCTATTGCCTGGGATGAGTGGCATAATTGTATGTATAAAATGTGTGCATCAATGTATAACATTTTTAATGAACTCTCAGGAAGATGTGCACAATAAAAGTCTGTGTACATGTGCATGGGGGAAATAGCAGTGACCCCCCTTTTCACCTTCCAGTTCTTTGGAATGACTTGATTTAGATGCAGTTGGGATACACAAGAAGCAGAATGATTTATCCTAGGAGAATGAGCACCTGATGTACGTAAGACAATTTTTCTACTCATGTTTGCTCAATTCTTACATTATAGGGAACATGTATATGCCTTGGAAATGTGCTTTTCCCTGGAAGGGAATTCAGATAGGCAACTGTGTAGACAGTAGAGGGGGGAAATACGTCAGCCAAGCCCCAAATTGTAATATGGGAGCCGGTCCACCAAGCTTTCTTTGCCAAGCTTTCTTTATGCTTAACTTTGACTGCTTCTGGGAGCATACATAACACTGAATCTTTCATTTAGGAGGTTCAGATGACCAATGTGTGTCAGGATTTAATTTTGTTTTGGCCCTGCATACTATGCATTTCAGAGCATTTTGACACCAATAAAAAATATTGACCTTATTTCAAGAAATGAGCCAAAAAGGGAGCATTCTTTTTGTATACATTTTTTGTTAGTCACAAAAAGGTCAACTCCTTTTTAGCATTGTTTGGAACAATCCTCCAACAGGGCTGTTTCCCCTTATGCTGGCATTATGTGTCCTCAGTGGCATTGTCACAAAGCCAAGTCTGATTAGCTATGTAGCATTGTCATATCATAACTGTTCAAGATACCTGGTTGGTTGGTAGAAAGGGTAGACAAAGACAGGAAAAGATGATGTAAAATCAGAGTCAACACAGAGCAGAAAAGGGGAAAACACAACAAAAATGTAGGGTTTGGTGGATTAAACACATGAAAATGGGCAAGCATTTGATGCAGCTATATGATGCTTGCATGTACTACTGGCTCTAAGGTAAGAGGAAAATGCCACAGTAAACAGACTTGCTTTATTAAGCCAACCGACTCCCATCATTATATAGCTATCAGTTCCTAAATCAGGGTCCCTTTAAATCTTCTAGTACCTAAATGTTACCTTAACAGTGTGGGATCCACATTTCCATGCATCCAAAACAAGGGTAATGTTTAAAGGACCCCTCTATTAACATGATTTAAATTACGTTGTTATATTACATATGTTGCTGTGATACCGGCTGCACTGCAATAGGCTCATTAATTGCTCTTATCACCAAGTCAAATCAAAGTTAAGTATTTAATTTCCAGATGCAGATAGAAGCAATTCTGTCACTCCTCTTGCGAACTTCTGTAAGAGCCAACACAGGTTCACTCTACAAATGAAACCAAGGCCCAGTACATAGATGCATGTACAATTTCAAGCACATGTTCTGCTGCACATGCATTTAATGTAACTTGAGAATTACTGAACACATGTATAAAGAAAAAAATAGCTGTACAGATTTTATCCAGGTTCACTGTAACTTGTGCACAGGGCTCCTACTGCTAGGTGAAACATGCAAGAGACCTTACCTGGGTGTTATCTTGTGGATCATTGACCCAAGGATTTTAAAAAGTCATTAGAAATAGTAAATCAGCTGCCTTGTTTCAGGTATCAGATTACAATAAAAAAATTATCTCCCCCCCCCCCATTAAAATAGATGTAGGAGATTGTCAGTTTTAAACCTATAACATAGAACAGTATCCTGGACAGGAAAACCTTCTTTCAATATTTTAGTTTTCAAAAGAGATATCATATCATAACATATTTTCCATATCTATATCTTGTGTTAAACATGTGTTTGTAGTCAAACTTGTATTTGAACTTCGACTAGAGAGGAATGTTGTGGCTAGGGTTGTGCAAACAAACAAACAAAAAAACATCGGTAAATTTCAGGTTCAGGTTTATTGGGCCCAATTTTTTTCTGTAAAGCCGGAATAAGCCAAATACCCATACTGGTAAATTTGTATTTTGGCTTTATTTCCGGGTTTACCGAAATAATTCGGGCCCATTATAGTCTATCAGGATTTTTTCCAAAGCTCCTGTGGGGGCATTTTGGAGGGTAGAGTCCCCATATTTGCAGCATGGCTGTAAGGGATTCTCCTTAGATGGACACCAAAGTTTGGTGAACTTTGGGACAGGGGGTCCAATTTTATGGGCCAGCAAAGGGGTCACCTCCATTCTCCAGGCATTTGCAAGACAAGCTGTCCATCAGTTTTCAGGTTCAGAAGTTCAGCATTGCCAAGGACTGGTGGAAAGAGTTGATTGGCAGGCTGGCGCTTCAAAGTCTGGGTGCTCCATTCATTTCTGGGGTGCATAGCATGATGTCCATGCAAATTAGCTTCCAAACTGAGGGAAAAGGCTTAAATGCCAGAAAAATAAGGCACAGAAAACATTTCTTTTGGTGGCGAATGACATCCTGTGAACAGTCCATTATTGTTGTCATCAAAAATCTGATTTCAAGAGCTGGTCATGGTGTGGGGAAATGAAGCCTGTACTCAGGGTGACCTTCAGTTTCAGAGCAGGATTTCGGGGGGGGGGGTGATATCGGAGCCAGCCGAAGTCATGACCAAGGCAGCTCTTGTAAAGGAGATTGCTCATCTGCGTGGGTGAGGAGTCTTCTTCAAAAGGCCAATGAGTAGCTGTAGAAGTGGTCATTTTTTAGTTGGATTATATATCCAATATATATATATTATATATCCCTCCGGATGGGACTAGTGAGCCCCGTCTTTTAAACAACCCCTACCTCAAAAAGGGGCCTTAACAAAACCAGTAAAAAAATAGAAAAATGAGAGAAAGCACAGTGCCATGCAACTGAGCAACCTCGAAACCTGAAACCCGAAAAAGCCAAATAGGCTTTTTCAGGAATTGCCTATTTGCCTTCGGGCAGATCCCCAGGTTTTGGCATTTGGTAAACCCAAAAAATACCAAAATGACTAATGTTGGGTTTATTTTTGGTCAGGGTATATTGATATGTACAACCCTAGTTGTGGCAGACCAGGAAGGAAGGAGGTAGGACAAGCTGGGGGGAATGGATGCAAAGGGGCTGGTAGAAGTTCTCCAAATGGAGAAGTGGGTCACTGTCCAGTAGGATGAGTCTGGCCTGGAATGCCCATGGCCAGGAGTGGCTGGCTGATCCACATGGTGGCTGTCAAGGGAGAAGGAATACTGCTGGGGTTAAGAGGAATCAAGATGGTAACCTTCACATCTAAAGCTGAGGGACAGAGCCAATTATTGGGGAAGGAATTTAGGTTGATAGTAGAGGTGTGTCGAGAGGCAGCCTGGGATTGAGGAAGTGACCTATGTCTGAGAAGGTGAAAGGATCTAGGGAAGCTCAGGTGGCCAGGTAGGCAGACAGAATTGAGGTAATTTTGCCAGCAGAACCTGCCATACTGTAACCCATACTTTGGGGACAAAATAAAGAGGGAATGGTGCTATGTTAAAGCTTGCTGTCTGGGTCCTGATTAAGGAATTCTGAGTATGAAGCCATACCCCACTCCCTTCCTGCTGCAAGCCTCCACCCTTGCAAGCCCCTGCCTACCAGCCATATATGGAGTTTCATTGTGATATCTTAATGATCATGGGAAATTGATGAATATATATGCCATAGATCTTTCCTAAACCCTTTGAAAAGGGGTATGGGAGTTGAGCTGGTGCTTGAAGTTGGAACACAGACTTTGAGCAACAGGACATTAATTAGTAGAAAGGGCACCAGCAGAGTATGCCACAACGGAATCAACCCATTTGTACATTTTGTGTTCATTAATATTCTTCAAGGCCCAGTCCAACCTTGAGGAAAGTGAATGAATGGGAAAGCAGCAGTGATGGTGGTTACATCTTTGGGCGCACCTCATCACTGCATTGCACTTATTTACCCAGGTAAACCCTGGACCAGTAGTGGAAGCTGGGAGCAGCTGTACAACAGCTCACTGACTCATCTGCACACCTGTTTGCTTGGAGCATCTGCACCAGGTGCCTTGCTGCTGCTGAGAACCATGTCAGCCTGTTGCCGGCCTGAGTGATAGGGAGCCTGTACCTGTGATTTCCCTATGAATCTCATGAGTAAAGCATAAAAGTAAAGGTTTACAAAAAGGTTTATAGAGACTTATTTCTCTGAACAGAATTGTTGATGTTGTAAATAAAGTAGAGTAAAGGTCATGATGTTATTGAGGTGCTGGCTAAGACTATTCTCAGTATTCTGAGATAAATAAGCTACAAGAGTACAAGGTTATGATATGCAATGTTGCTCGCTTGATGGTTGTGTCTGGAAAAATATCAGCATCACTTATCTGAGGTGCTTCGCTTCTTCTTGACACTAACAAGGAGGTCATTTCTGCCTGGGAGTTTAGCCCCTCTGATAGCTGCTGTGCGAGGAGGGAATAATGCTAGTCTTCAAACAGTATAACAGATGGTAACCTTGCACTTGTGAACTTTATGACTTAATGCCAAGAACATGGTAATGCTTTTTTCACAAACCAAGTGACAATGGCACACCACCATGTGTGGCCAATTGTAGGGATATAGGTACTAGAGTGGCAACCCAGGGCAGAAGCTTCTAGTCTCTCAGCTTAGATGACCGCTGGTCTGAGAGAATAAAAGCCAGAACCAAACTGCCAGAAGGCAGAGAGTAACTGGAAGACAGCTTTAGCTGTCTGGCCTTGCTCTCTCCATCTTGAAAGATGTAAAACCTAAGAAGAATTGAAGGAAGACAACTCTGGTTGTCAGGCCTCACTCTCTTACCATCTCTTGCATACTATGGAACAGATTTACAGTCTTCTTGCCTAAAGCTAGAAATCCCTTTTGAAAGGGAATTCAGTTCAGCAATTCTAGTTCTCATAAAGGCTAGAATCTGAAGTGAAATGCTGGCAGGCTGCTCCATGGCAAAGATGGAGACCTTAGAACTCCTAGCACTCTATCTTGGAGATGGGAGTCTAAGTGTATTGGATCTTCACCATATTTGGTATATTGAGCCTCAATTGATCCTAGCAAGGATTAGTGGAACCTCAAAGAAGATCTGTCTGATCCTGTCCTGGCTTTCCAAATGCTGGCAGGCATGAGGATTATATATCCTATATAGATCCTATATAGATAATTCCCTGGATCTGTTCAGAAGTCTTTTCTAAATAATAGAAGGGCTTCAGAACTTTCCCAGGGTAAGAGGCCAGAGATATTCCTGAAAACAAAGGAAGATCTCAGTTTTCTGTGGTAATGCACAAGGCACATATAATGCAGTGCTTACATAAAACATATACAGAACCTATTAGGCTTATTTATGGAGACACTTAACCAAGTAAACATATTCTCTGAAATTGGCAAAGCCAGAGAATAACTGAGTCTTCCATAGAACATTAATACAGCCTTAAGCTTACACATAATGAATTATACATAACACATAAGCTCCGCATTGCTGACTGAAAATACACACATACTTTCAGCATGTATGTAGCATTCCTGATCTCAACAATGATCAGAAGTCCATAAACATAGAATAGATTAAATACAAGCTTATGAAATTCTATCCTCTACACACAACATTGGGTAAAGATAACACATATTGAAACATATAAATATCCTGAACATAAATTCAGTTCCCATGAAGTTAAGATGATTTACAGATGACATGGCAAGATAAAAGCATGTCTTTTGTCCTGAAATATTGCTATGATACCTGGAATGATTTTAAGATGTTTTTACTAATCATATCTTCCCTTCCGTTATATTAATCATGTTTTGATAGGGATTCTGTAATGATTATACACTAACTATGTTTTTACAAGATTCTGTAACTGTGGTATACTAAATGAAATAGAGATACAAGTTGAAAGGTTTAAACTCTCATAGAGAGAAATATGAAACATAGAAAGTGCTTATAAAGATTGTTTGAAACTGCTTGCATATATCATAATGTATTTTATGACATGTTTTGAGAGTGTGTAAATATTCACATGCATATATATATATTATGTGAAATAAATGTTATTTAAAGGAAGTCCAATGTTTATAAATTTTCTGGCACACTTCAATAGAAAGCCTACAGTAGTAGGAATTATCATTGACTCCTGTCTGTGAGGTCTCGCTGAATGAGATAACTTCACTTCCTAGTAGGTGATACATTCTAAGAGTGTAGACCCCTTAACGACAAGAGCCATGACACGAGCCCAGCCACATGTGTGTCCACTTGTGGTTTTGAGGCCATGGCAGTTGCCTAACTGTACTTTCCCCGATGCTGATTGTTTAAGCAGAGGATGTCTACTTAATCCCCTAAAGGCTTTTCCAAATATTGGGTTTCTCCAGGCACTCTATGCTTTTGCAGGTGATTTGATTGAGTGCTGACATCCCATCTACTTGCAAGCCATCCCATCCACTTGAAAGCCAGATGCTAGCTGTTCTAATCAATCTCCATGTCAGTTGCTGCCGACATGAAAAACACAGGTGAGGGGAAAGAGGCAAGCGATTGCCTGTCCTGTTCCAGCTAAGCTGTGAGCCCCTGGAGCCTTAATCAGGAATTGTCTGGTAGCGGGTAGTAAATTCTGTGCACCAGGACATATTCTGCAGGACATGGAGAAATCTCAGGGGAAGGTATCATTGTTTCACCAATGGCTAAATCCCTGTGAGTTCTGAAAACAGTGTTGCTGGTTTGTTGAGCACTCAGGCTTCTCTTCTCCAGGTGACAGCTGAGAGAAAATTAAGGGGCAGAAACTTGGCTTACATCCGGGAAGCCCAGTGTTGCTGAGTAGGCTTCAAGTATGGCCTCAGCTTGGATATTTCAGGGCAAAAGAAAGCCTTGCACATTTGGTGAGCTGGTAGAACTGGAGATTCCTATTCCTGTCTTTAAAAGCCTGAGAGAAAGGAGTCAAGTAACAGCTTCTTTTAAAGGCTATTCATAGAGTTCTATGCCAAAAACTAGGTTGTCTTAGAGGATATCCTGAGGTAAACATCTGCTGACTTGTACCTGTTCCCAGGCCAAAATAACACATTACAAAGAATATGTTACTCCTGCCCATCTAAATCTCCATGACTATTTACTTAAAGAAGGCATGTGATATGACATCATCTCAATCATTCTTTTCAACCACATTACATCAGATGCTGCTTGGAAGGCCAGGTGCTGCTTTGAGGGCCATTGATCAGTCCAATGATATCACAGAAGCAGGAGGCTGCCTTTTATGGGGTTTTTTGTTGTTGCTGCTGCTGCTATGGAATGTGTCATTTTAGCCTGTCTCAATTATTTCTTCATAAATTATTTTGAGTCCCCTTTTTAAGGTGAAAGTGTTTTAAATTAATAAATCCTGTCATGCATCTGCTTTAACTAACTATTATTAGGGACATGTGGCAGGAAATGTGCAATGGTGGCAGTCACAGGTTCATGCTAATGGATAGTTTGGACCTCAAACAGTGCAACCCTGTGCATAGTTACTCCAACCTAAGCTCACTAACATCTCACTAACTCAGCACAGGATGCTGTCAGTCTCTGAGAACAGGGTTTGATACTGTCCTACAAACCCAAAGAAAATATCTGCACATCCCAGGGAAACCATGAACCAATTATCTGAGGTACTTCCTGTTTAGATCTGAGGTCTGTGACTTTTATTGCTGGTGCAGCGGTTGCCAGGAAATTGCTGGTGCAGCGGTTGCCAGGAAATGGTTCCATATGCTAATGTTATGGTTATATATACATGTTCAATTTACCTTGGTTTGATTTTTCTTGTATATTTCTTTTATTTTTCCAAATGTCTGCACTCTGCAAAAACCTGTTGCCATTTTGCCTTTAGTTCTTCCTACAACCTGAGCCGTAAAACTTTTTTCCAATCAAGTATGCTCTGTTTTAAAAACCTTGATCTAAATGCAAAAGATCTGAAGTATAAAATGGTTTGCTCTGTGTGGGAAGAACATGACTCTTCAGTGTTTGTTATTTTAGTCAGTGTGTGTGCCATGGCTTAACTGAAAATAAGAAGTATTATTTGTTTCATATTAGCTAACCGTAGAAATAACATCCAATGCTGAAATGTATAGAATGTGACAATAGGCTTCAACTGGCATGTAACCTAGACAACAGGAAGAGGGAAGGAGTACAGTGAGTGTGTGCCGGCTGAAGTAAATGAAGAGGCCGAGCTACTTATTACACTCAGTTTCCTGAGGAGTTGGGTAGGGGAGGTTCAGGGACACGTAGCAGCTCAGGAATCAACAATGGAAGGAGAAAGGGAGTCAGCAGCTTTATGATCTTTTTCTGCTTCCTCTAGCTTTCTCCCAGGAAGCTTTGAAGATTCTCACAGAGCTTGGCTCCTTTGATGTAATCACTGTGTATATGCAGCCAGGATCTAAGATCTGATCTCCTGCAAAAGATTATTTGTGCCCATGTAGGCGAGATTGATACTTTGTATGTATTTTTCGATGGGTGGCTGCTCAATACAGGAAAAAATAAGTAGTAGGGATCAGTATACGCAGCAGGGATCAGGAATGTTACAAAAAATGTGATGAATATTTGAGCATACCATGCTTGAAATGCCTTTTTTTTTTTTTTGAGACAAGCTTCTTCTTTTTGATTGAATCCTGGAGAAGCTCTACTAACTGTTAGTTACAAATTTTGATTGCCTTGAATTCAGCTGAGCTGGGGACTATAGGCAGGGGTGAATTTAAACTTTGCCTTTCTTAAAACACTGGGAAGCCTAACTAAACTGAGAATTTAATTGAGGTTTTCTGGGAGAGGGTTGTGATTGTTGTGCCAGTGGGTGATTAAGGTTGATTGCTGCCTGAAAGCTTGATTGTTACCTTGTTAAGTGGGGTTGTTGTGATTGGAGCTTGTGTGTGAGAGGTGGGGGCTGTGAGCATTTAAATTCCAAGGCTTCTGCTTGCCAGAGGCATGAGCCGAAGTGTGAGAACAGAAGGGCTCTTAGCCTGTGGATCATGACTGGGGATCTGTGGGGTGAGTATAAAATCTTGTTATCTTGGCAGAGTAATTCTCTCCATCCAGTTGGCGTACCGAGCAACTTGAATATATATGTGAATTAGCAGCAGATAGCTGCAGGGCAACGAACTTCGGCACTCAGTTCTTATTTGGTACAAGATGAGCGCAAGAGAGTAAAGGGTAGGGTTACAACACCAAAGAATAATATAATAATTAATTAAATAAATACCAGTTATGAAGGTAGAAAGCCAGCAGGGGTCAGGGGGATATCCAGTGTGCTGCATGGAGTGTCACATGTATGATTATTTGACTGCTGAACAGAATTCGTGGGGGTGTGCTCGGTGCGGGGAGCTCCTGGCTCTCAGGAAGCAAGTTCACTTCCTTGAGGCCAAGGTAGCTCAACTGGATGAGCTGAGGCAGGCAGAGAGAGAGGTGACTAAGGACTCCGGGGATGAAATAGTCACATCCCAGTCCCAAAGTGACGGCAACCTGCCAGTCATGGATGATGGAGCCCTTGGGGAAGGAGGCCATCTCACTGAGGTAAGGGGATGTGGTACCTTAGAAGGGACCTCTTCCTTGGTGGATGAACAGATATCCTCTTGTACTGAGGATACGCCTCAGAGGGGAGGGGGGCTTCTTGTAGTGGGGGATTCAATTCTTAGGAATGTAGATAGCTGGGTTTCTGGCGGGTGCATGGACCGCATGGTGACTTGCCTGCCTGGTGTGAAGGTTGTGGACATTACCCATCCTGTAGGTAGTCTGGTAGATAGTGCTGGGGAGGAGCCAGTGGTTGTGGTGGATGTTGGCACCAATGACGTGGGGAAAGGACCTCCAAGGTAGCTTTTCTCAGACCGTCTCATCCACGCATTGAGACTCACCAACTGTGCCTGCCTAGCTGGTCCTGCATGTGGAACAGCGTCAATAAGCATGTGGACAGGAATGAGCCTATGGATACTGAGTATTTGGATTTCCAAAAAGCTTTTGACAAAGTCCCCCACCAAAGACTGCTAAGCAAACTTCATAGTCATGGGATAAGAGGACAAGTCCTCTTATGGATTGAGAGCTGGCTGAAAAATAGGAAGCAGAGAGTGGGAATCAATGGTCAGTTCTCACAATGGCGGGATGTGAGCAGTGGGGTCCCTCAGGATCTGTGTTGGGACCGGTGCTTTTCAACCTGTTCATCAATGACCTGGAGTTGGGGTTAAACAGTAAAGTAGCCAAGTTTGCAGATGACACCAAATTATTTAGGGTGGTTAAAACAAAATTAGACTGTGAAGAGCTCCAGAAGGATCTCTACATACTAGAAGAATGGGCATTAAAATGGTAAATGAGTTTCAATGTGAGTAAATGTAAAGTGATGCATAGGGCTGTTGATTCGGTTCGATCCGAACCGAAAAACAGCTGAATTTCCTGCAATTCGGCGGTTTTTCGGTTCGGACGAACCGAACTCAAAAGGGGGGAAACTGGGGAGCCGAGTTTGGGGTGTTCCTGAATAAATTCGGCGAATTCAGCCCCTTTAAACAGATCTGCGCCTTCCAGCTGGAAGGCGCAGATCTGTTCCCCCCCCCGCGGGCCTCCAGGGAGCTTCCCTGGAGGCACGCGGCAGGCCCTTTATATAGATTTGTGCCTCCCGGCCGGGAGGCACAGATCTATTTAAAGCCCCCCCCCAGCCCTGCCGGGTGTCCCGGCAGGGGGTCTGGAGACCCTCTGCGCTGTCTGCGCAGACAGCGCAGAGGGTCTTGCCAGCCCCCCGCCAGTCCTGCCGGGACTCCCGGCAGGGCTGGGGGGGGGTCTGGAAACCCTCTGCACTGCCTGCATAGACAGCGCAGAGGGTCTTGTTTAAAGGGCCCCCCACGCGCCTTCAGGGAATCCCCCTGAAGGCGCGCAGGGGGCCGAATTTTCCCCCGAACTCCAGATCCCCCTGAATTTCCGGGGATCTGAAGCGGGGGAGTTCAGACTTCGGCACGGCCCGAATAAAAATGGGCCGAATTTCGCCGAAGCTGAACTATACCGAATTTTTTTCCCAACAGCCCTAGTGATGCATATTGGGGCAAAAAATCCCAACTTCACATATACACTGATAGGACCTGTGCTGGCAGCGACAGACCAAGAAACGAATCTTGGGGTGGTAGTGGATAGTTCAATGAAGATATCAACCCAGTGTGCGGCTGCTGTAAAAAAGGCAAATTCCATGCTGGCCATAATTAGATGAGGAATAGAGAATAAAACTGCTGATATCATACTGCCCTTGTACAAATCTATAATATAAATAGATTTGTGCCTCCCGGCCGGGAGGCACAAATCTATATAAAGGGCCACACTTGGAATACTGTGTACAGTTCTGGTCACCACACCTAAAAAAGGATATTACAGAGCTTGAGCAGGAGCAGAAAACTACCTGGCAGTTGGCAACCCTATGCCTGAGTCATTATCAGACATCTATTTTGAAAGATAGGTTGTATGGGGTGCTTTGTAATAGGCATTTGTCTTTTGCTGGCATTCCTCCCTCACACCCCTCTTCTTCTCCGCAGTCAGAAAACCCTCTCCCCCATTTTCTGAACTGAGCTTCTGAGCCCAAACAAATCTTGGTCAATTTCATTTTCGTCATAGATTCCAAACTGTCCTCCCATCCAAGCTAATACTTTGAGTGATCATTCAGTGTACTGAAAATGATCATGTAAAGTGTTATCTCAGAAGCGGACTAAATGTTTCTGGCTTTGGAAAGCTTGTCCCTAGTCAGGAAACAACCTGGTTTATAAACTGATTTTTATTCCTTTGTCAGATTTTTTTCCTGCAGAAAAGTTTTTATTGGAAAGATGGATGTGAAGAAAAGGGGAGATGTGAAGATGTAAACCTCCACTGCTGGAGGTTTACAACATATTTATGATCCAATCGTAGGTATTTTATAATGTTTCATTCATGGAAGCAAATGGCAGTTGGTGATTTGAATCAGGAGGTTATTGAGTATCAGTGGTAGCAATATATATTTAGATATTAATCAATCCAAGTCCAAACTGAAAATGCTCTGTTTGGTAATATTATTAAACAAGTAGGAATCCGCAAAGACTTGTGGGAGGCATCTCATTCCCCCCCACTGTATTCTCTTTCCATCTTCTGAAAGCCCCCATAGCCACTCCCCTTTTCCTGCTTTTTTCTTTCCTTCTAAAGTTGCCAACTTCCAGGTGGGGCCTGGAGATCTCCTGGAATGATAACAGATCTCCCAACTACAGAGATCAGTTCCCCACAGTTCTGCCAGCTCTTGATTGGAAAATTCCTGGAGATTGAGGGGGTAGAGCCATGGCAGGGTGATGTTTGGGGAGGGAAATGACCTCAGCAGGGTATAATACTATAGAGTCCAACCTACAGAGGAGCCATTTTCTCCAGGGGAATTGATCTCTGTCATCTGGAGATCAGTTGTAATTCCAGGTGATCTCCAGTCCTCACCTGGAGATTGGCAACCCTAGTTCCCCTGGAGGAAATGGCTGCTTTGGAGGGAGGAGTCTATGGCATTATACCCTTCTGAGGAACCTCCCCTCCTCAAACCCCACCCTTCCCAGGTTCCACCCCCCAAATCTCCAGGTATTTCCTAACCTAGAAATGGCAACCCTGTACCCAACAGCCAACCTAACTTTATCTGTCCCTCTGTCTTAAGCTTTTACTCTCACCCCCTCCCCAGCAGCCTCAACCTAGGAAATTTGTGGCCCACAAATGGTGCCAGCTACTGAGCCAGTCCCACTTGCATGGTAGGGAATGCTCAAGGACTTGTGGGGTGGCACCTCACTTTACCCTCTATTCCCCTCCCCACACTATTTCCTCTTTCCCTCTCCTGGCAGCCCCCCATCCTCTCCCCTTTTCCTGCCTTATTCTCTCCTTCTCAGCCATTCACCAACTTACCTTTTATCTGCCTCCCATCTTTAGCTATATTTATCATTAAGTTACGTTGTTTGTACTCCACCTTTCTCCACAGTGAAGACCAAAGCAGCTTACATTATTCCCCCCTCCTCCTTGTTATCCTTACAACAACCCTGTGAGTTAGGTTAAGATGAAACTATGTGACTGGCCCAGAAGCACCCAGTGAGCATCCACAGCCAGATTGGGATTCACCCAGACATAGGGTTGTCAACCTCCAGGTACTAGCTGGAGATCTCCTGGTATTACAACTGATCTCCAGTTAGAGATCAGTTCACCTGATGAAAATGGCCTCTTTGGCAATTTGATTCTATGGCATTGAAGTCCCTCCCCTTCCCAAACCCCATCCTCCTAAGGCTCCGCCTGACTACTATACCACAGCCGCCCTCATGGTAGCCATGACACTATCATGCCTTATCTTGCTGCTTGCAACATTTTTTCACATCTTTGCTTAATTTCAGTATCAGAATAAGGGTGGGGGAAAAATGCTGAAAGCACCAGCATACATTGAACTAAGACAAGTATGGACAGAGTTTAACTCCTTTGGCATACATGCTACATTTTTTCTTTAGAAGTAGAACCCCCCTGCTTTAGATCTGAACAGGTAAACTCATACACTTTGGGGATAGAGGACTTGGGCAGTGGCTCAGCCAGCCCCTTCCTCAGGTACATCTTCAGCCAATTTCTCCATTCCTGGCACAGATACAGAGATGCTCCCACAAGTTTGCTGAGTGTGATATGTGCCTAATGGCATTTTCTTAATTAAAAGTATATACCTTGTGTCTACACTGTCCTTCCACATGCATTTTGGACTTCCTGCACGTCTTCTGCAATGAGGAATTTTAGGATGCAATCCTAAGCAAGTCTACTCAAAAATTACATCAATGTTATTCAAATGGGGTTTACTCCCAGGAAAGTGTCCTTAAGATTGCAGTTTCTATTGCCTATAACATAAACAATCCTTTCTATCTATCTGTTTGTCCGGAAGGATCCCTTTGGTTAAGGGTGCCATCCTTGAAAATATCACTTCAATCAGATGAGGAAAATGCTTACAGCCAGAAATGTATTTCCCATTGAAACCAATAGGAAATTGAATTGAATAACTAAAACAAATAGCTTTAATAACAAATTTAATGAAGTTGGGCGAATTTTTTTAAAAAAAGAAAAAAATGAACAAAAACGAAACCCTCCCCAAAATGCATATCCCTGGCAAGCAGCTACAAAGAAACCTGAAAACGTGCTGAGAGACTTCAGAAAACAGATTGTGGGTAGTTTAAATCCCACCCCCCACTAGCTATGTTTGCAATAAGAGGAGTTCTGTGCGTGTTATTTTTCTGGAGCTGTCTATGCCTGCATTCCTAACTACCCCTTCTTGCTCTAAGGTCCCATCTCTGTTCCTAGATGCTGCTGCAGCTTCCCACAGAGGTTTGGGCATCTGCAGGCGGTAGACTTGATTTTCTTTTTTCGTTTTACAGGCTGCTTTCTTTCCTGAAGGATTTCTGATAGACCACTTTGGGGGAAAAGGTTTGCCTCCAAGTATTCTCCACTAGGAAGCGACACCGTCAGTCCTTGGCAGGCGTGAGAGAGTGGCCTTTCATTCACACACGAACACAGGCAGAAATAAAAACTGCATTTTAAGGGGTTTGTACAACATGTCTTTAAATCTTGCTTTATAAAGTTGGTTTAGCTATGTGCCTAAGTTCTATTCCTCTTCAGGGCTCAAACCTTCATTATTCTAGACTGTGACCACAGTCCTAAATCCATGGATTCTCATGGATTCTCATAGATTTCAATGGGACTTGTGCCAAAATAAGAGGCACATTCCAAACTGCAACCTGGGGTAAAACTTTGCATTACATAATGTGTGTTGAAGCACATTTAGCTTGCCTACGAAAGTGTTTTGACACTTTTAAAATATCCCCCTTTACTTACAGAACTTAAGCCATTTACCTCCTTGTAAGATATGACTGAACTTGAAGATTTGTCCCATTTTATACAGAATTTCTATTTAGAAATGGTTATGGCCAACATACTTTTAAATGCTACACATCCCCAGATTTTTCAATATGCTTAGTGCAATTGTAGATTGTTCATCAAATGGCCTCAAACTAAACTTGATTTTGAGAAATGCTTTCAATCCTTATGATCAACAGAAAAGCTCTTTGCCTTCTTTCAGAGTTAATTATGTGTCTTTCATTACTTTGCTCCATGTGTTTTTGACTTCAGTCACTAAGTTACTCAAAGCAGACGGTATTACTAAATGATATGTAAATGTTAGAGAAGCAAAACGTTAGATCCACAGTTTGGTGAACAAGGCCCTGTTTTGTTCACCTAAACAAATCCAGGCTCATATCTATAGGGGGTTATGGTTTGGATCAGACTTGCCATTTTTTAAAAAAAATCCTTCCTGTCTGATTCTTAGAAATGACTCCCAGCCACCTGAATTCTGGAACTGTTACAAACATGAAATAGTAAATGATCTGGCAACATTCAGGATTGCTACATGTCATCATGGTATTATAAGCATCAGTCATCTAAGTCTGTTACATTTGAGGGGGAAGGAGAAGCATTTCAGTGTGGATTGCGCAGTTAATATTGAATTCACAGTTGACAAAAGGCAGAGTGTGACTTTTTTAAAGTCATAAAACCACACATTTTTTAAAAAAATATTATGCCTTCAAGAGTATTTTAAGTGCCTCTTTATAGAATTACATTATTTGCTCCAAGTTCATACCAGAAAGAAAATGTTTGCATAACAGGTAAAAGAAGAGGGAGGGAGGGGAGACGTGGGGAGGCCAGGAGGCCAGTTCAGACGTAATCCTCGTCCTTCCAACAAACTCCCTAAGTTATAGTATTTGGCAAAGGGAATTTTAACATGCTTTATTTTTTTTTTATAATCACAAGTGATCCAATTAAGTTTAAACCCCTTGTGTTTATTTCTCCCAGTTTCCAGATTTATTTAATGATATATCCCGGGTCTGGGTATCTGATATTTTGGTAAATTTACCCTCATGAAGCCGTGAGAGCAAATTAATGTTCTCCTTCAATAAGCTAATTCAAAGCCATAAAAGGACCATGTTTTTAGTTGAGGGAAAGACAAGCTAAATACATTTACCAGCATTGTAGCAAACCACCTTAACAGTAAGTTAGAAAAACAATTTTCCCCCAATTTAATATCTTTCTTTAAAGAATAAAAAAAGATCACCTCTCTCTTAGTTCTGTCAGAGTAAGTCTCACCTCACCAGCCCACTGCCATAGGGTAATAGCCTGGAACAAAGCTCATATTCAGAAATGTCAAACATAATGAAAAAAGAAGAATCAGAAGAGAGAAAGTTGACCATAGGTGCTCCTCTGGGTCTGAGTTTTTCATGCTCTACAGGCCTATGTACAGCAGCCACACCTCAGCTCAGAGAGCCATGCTGCTACAAGAGGCAACGGAGGTGCCATCCATCAAAAGAAAGCCTCCTGAAAACAGCCAAGTGTCAGTGCTTTTTGCCAGCCCCAGATAACAGATTTATTACTGGAACTTGGCTGGAAACCTTTTTTTCCTTTTCCGCTTAATAGGCTAAAAACGTTGAAAGATGGGGAGCAGCCATTATTAAAGTTTCTGCCAACAGGGGATAGAACCCACGTGTCCCGTCTCATTTTAACACAACAACGATGATGATAATTATAGTAGAAGAGCCTCAACATGTATCTCTGGGAATAAGTTGGTGAATTCAATTGCAGCAACGGTGGGGGAAAAGGAAGTAAGAAAATAAAAGGGAATTATAGTAGGGGAGACAGTATAAATGTTCATGAAAATTCACAATAATTTAGAATTTTAACTCAGAATTTTCAGCCCCTCTAACTCATCTGAAATGTTGGTCTTTAGGGAAGACAGTCCCCACAGATTTCCCCTGATTTAGGACTTAGAGAAACTTTATGCAAGCACCTCACAACATCCGAAGGGTACATCTCTTGTAGAATTCTCTGATGTGATTGTTTGTTCGGATGTTTTTGCTCTCTTATTTTACTGGAGTTGCATTGTTTTGTTCTGTCCTCCTGTTCTCACATTCTCTTAAGTATCTCTCTTACATTTCTCTTAAGTTTTAACCCTTTCCTCAATTCAATAGGAATGCCAAACAGCAGTGATTCAAAGCCATTGTTTTGAGCTTATTGAGCTCCTACAGTTTTTGTCCCCTCAGACTTATGATGCTGCTATAATTTTGTTTTAAGGCCTTGTTTATTTTTTGCCTGTTCTCCCAAATCCCTTTGCAACATATCTACTCTTTTTGCTCTTTCTCTAATTTAAGTTTGTCTGAATCATATAAAGGCAGATAGCTGATGAAAGCATTCTGTCCACATTTCATCAAAAACTTTAATTGGTAAAGAATACACAGTAAAACACACACACACACACACACACAAATCCCAAGGGGGGAACATTTATACAAGAAACCCTTATCGTGTGAAAAGGAGCAGTTACACAGGATAATGAGCATGTAAAATAGATCTTCATTCTGTTTAATACTATATGGATAGGGGGGAAAAGAGATGCCATAGAACTGCACACCAAACAAATTCAGAATACATATGGAGATCGAGTGGGGTGGAATGGAGAGATGTTTCTAGAAAGACATTAGAATCTGGAATACTTAAGACAGGTTCTGAATGGACTTCATCACATTTCATAATTTCTGGCTGTTATTTCAGAGAGGCACCAACTTTTTAGTCTCATTTCTGTGTTTCCATTCCACCAAAGGTAGTGCAACATTAACAACTACTAACTTGAGACTCACTGCATTCAGTGATGTTTAATCACAGTGAATTTTCACTGGATTAGAGCTGTGTTTACAGAACAAGCATTTACTAGAGAGCTCATGTTTCCATGTGACTGTGAACAACTGAGAATGTGTAAACCACTTCTAAAGTCTTCCTAATTCTCACAGGTGAATGAGCGGACTACGGAGCTTGTAATTCAGTACCACCATGAACAAATTGAGCACATATGAAGACAATCACCTGGCCACTGTAAGAGATAGAAGAGTGACAGTGTGTGCTCTATTTATTTACATTTAAACCCCATTTCTTCATGCAATTGTGAACTCAAAGTGGCTTACAATATTAACCTTCCTCCAAAAAAAACTTGCCGACACAATAGAAAATATTTAAACAAGCTAACAACAAATCTACCATCAACAATCCATTCTATGGGGAGAAGAGAGGGTGCAGACTGTTCCCTTGATGGCAACAGTCTCTCCCCAGGCAGACAGGTACTCATGTGTAGTGGTTACAGTGTCAGACTAGGACCTGAGGCAACTGGGCTCAAATCCCTGCTATGTCAAAGGAGCTCATTAAGTGACGAGCCTATCGCAGACACTCAGCCCAACCTACTTCACAGGTTCATTGTTGTAAAAATAAAGTAGAGGAGGGGGAAATGATGTGCTAAGCTGCTTTGGCTCCCATTTAGAGAAAAAACCAAGATATAAATAAATAATGTTTTCCCCCTGTCTCTCCTGCTGCAGGTATTTATAGCCCAGGTATGGTTGGGAACATGAGCCAAAGGGCAGGAATTTAAGAGCTGTGGATCATATCCTTGGCCAGTCAGATTGACCTGGTGGATCAGCACAGATGTCTTGCTTACTGTTTGTTTTTTAAAAAAATGCTATGTAAATTCATTTGAGGTATTTTCCCCCCTAGGTGGCCTTGTATCCCCATGGCAAAGAAAAGCGTGAGAAATATATACTAAATAAATAAGTATAAATTGGAAAACACTAGGCTCCCTGGTTATCCATGGCCAAGATAAATTTCTTCAGGGCCACAGCTGGGATCAGGGAAGAAGAAGAGAAAGAGGAGGAAGAAGAAGAGTTAGTTTTTATGCCTCACTTTTCTCTACCAAAAGAAGTCTCAAAGCAGCTTACAATCATCTTCCCTTCCTCCCTCACAACAGGCACCTTGTGAGGTAGGCAAGGCTGAGAGTGTTCTGAGAGAACTGCGACTAGCCCAAGGTCACCCTGCAGGCTGCATGTGGAGGAGTGGGGAAATGAAACCAGTTCTCCAGGTTAGAGTCTGCCTCTCTTAACCACTACACCACACGGACTCTTTAAAATTGTACTATGAGCATCTTCAAGGAATGAGATCTTATCTGTAGGGCTGTCAATTCGGTTCGGCCCGAACTGAAAATCAGCCGAATTTACCCTGATTCGGTGATTTTTAGTTCGGGAGGAACCGAACTCAAAACTGACGGGCAACCGGGGGGGCCGAATTCAGTGAGTTTGGGAGTTTGCGAATAAATTTGGCAAATTCGGCAGTCAGTAAGCAGCATAACCGTCAGTAAGCAGCATTCTCCTCCCCCGGCCAATCGGTGGCCAAGCTGGGTCTTCTTCTGGCCAATCAGTCAGGATTGAGTACTGGAGGAATCAGCTGATGTGCGGCCTGGCCAGGGAGAGAGAGAGAGAGAGCGAAATCCTCGTGTGTGTGTGTGGGGGGTGCTTGTGCACATTCGCTCCTTTCTGTGGCTGCAGGGAGCGTATTTTTTGGGGTACAGACACAAAACTTTCACTGGAGCTTCAGACGAAGCTTCTTAAGGTACCCCCCAAATTTTGTAAACATTGGGTCAGGGGGTCCCGAGATATGGGCTCCCCCCTTTTTTCTTTCCATGGCTGCAGGGGGTGCATTTTTGGGGGTACAGATCCCAAACTTTGAGCGGAGTTTCAGACCAGTGTTCTTAAGATACCCCCCAAGTTTTGTAAACATTGGGTCAGGGGGTCTCGAGATATGGGCTCTCCCCCTTTTTCCTCCCCCCCTTTTCCATTTATGTGGCTGCAGGGCCACATAAAAGTTTGGCCCTGCAGCCACATAAATTTTTAGCATAGCTTCAGTGAATTATTCTTAAGATACTACCCAAGTTTTGTAAAGATGGGTTTAGTGGGGGCAGAAATATTGCCTCCCCCCTTTTCTCTTTCCATGGCTGCAGGGGGCGCATTTTTGGGGGTGCAGATCCCAAACTTTGAGCGGAGTTTCAGACCAGTGTTCTTAAGATACCCCCCAAGTTTTGTGAACATTGGGTCAGGGGGTCCCGAGATATGGGCTTTCCCCTTTCCCCTTTTCCCTATTGGGATGAATGGATCAGCCGATCCTGTGCATCTTCTCCAGAGCAAAACGTTCCGTGCCTAATAGGAATCATCTGGGATTACAAGTCCTCTCTTCAGCCCCTCTTGATGGAACAGAAGACAGCCACAGTAAGACCCCTTTGGGGGCTTTATATTTTTTCTCCTGTGTATGTGTGTGTGTGTGGGGGGGAAGCAGAGTCTGTGTGTGTGTGGGGAGGGAGCAGTTTCTGTGGGTGGGGGGGAAGCCAAAGGGGGCTTTCGTCGGTTCTGCCTGGGGTGTGTGTTCCCCCTCGAGTCTCTCGCTCCCTGGTTTGAGGGGGGAGGTTTCAGTTGTGTGTTGCAAAGGTGTTGTTTAACAAGGTTGTGTTTGCAGTTGTTTTGCTAATTTCTCAGCTGTTGTCGGGGCTTTTGTGGCAAGCTCTGCTGAGAGATGCACATTAAGGGTGGGGGGGACCCCTTTCAGGGCCCATATCTCAGCCCCCCCTGACCCAATCTTTACAAAACTTGGGGAGTCTTTCAATAGACGTCCTTTGAAGCTCTGCCAAAAGTTTGGGACCTCTAACCCCAAAAATGCCCCCTCAGAGCCGCGGAAAGGCGCGATTGTGTTTTTAATGGCTTTATTCGGCCGAATTTTTTTTCGAACTTTGAATTTATGCCGAATTGAATGGATCCGAAGTGGGGGAGTTCGGACTTCGGCACGTACCGAACCCACAAGGGCCAAATTCGGCCGAATCTGAACTGTACCGAATTTTTTTTTTTGACAGCCCTACTTATCTGTAAAAGCTGCAGTGGCTGTTAGTACTCCCCCCAAGTGGTAGTGGCCAAACACTACCCATCTGATCTTGATGATCCCTTTGCAAATTCATGCTATGTAATGGGAGGATTCTAAGGCTAAGCAAGGGGGCACAGTCCAATTTAAGGACTGTTAGATTTCTGCAAAATGTTGGGCATATGAAGTATTGCTCCCAGTGACAAGCATTAAAAATTACAAATGGAGGATGCTATTAAACCATTAGTGCTAGATTTGCATTTTCCATCTTTCACATCTGCATTACTCATCATAGCAGATGTGTGGATGTGCCTTTAAAGAAGTCATAGGACAAGCTGATTTCAATCTGTCTTCCTTAGAATGAGGCCCAAAATCTAAGGCCTGGTAAATCCTATGAGTGTCTACCAACTGGATGCAACCTCAGACATCAAGAATAACATTATTATTATTAGGGTTTGAAGTATAACAACTCAGAGTTAGTTAGGGTTGCCAACCTCCAGGTACTAACTAGAGATCGCCTGCTATTACAACTGATCTCCAGCCGATAGAGATCACTTCATCTGGAGAAAATGGCAATTGGCTTGGGCCTCATTCTAAGGAAGACAAATGGCTTGGGCAATTGGACTCTATGGCATTGAAGTACCTCTCCTCCTCAAACCCCACCCTCCTCATGCTCTGGCCCCAAAATCTGCAGGTATTTCCCAACTCAGAGCTGGCAACCCTAGAGCTAGTGCCAAGTAACTAGATAGGATAGAGGTAGCCAATACTCTTCAATATATCTGAAGACAGAAAGGATTAGACAGCAAATTCATTCACAAATATGTCCCATCTATATTACTTCTTTTAGTAACCACATGCAAAATGTGGCTGCTAGAGGAGACAACACTGATCAGAAAAACTTGCTCAGATATCAAATATTTTTGGCCAGACTTTATCTTGACATTTTCTGTGTTAAAAATACTAATATGACAAGCTGGTGCGGTGGCTGAGAGGGTCACCTCGAGCTGTAAGAAGTTCTTTGTGCACGACTACTGCATGCACCTGTTTTTTTAATATGTCCAGTGATAAATCATTCATACAGAGGAATTGTGCTTAGCTCCAATGACAAAAGACACCAATCTCAGAATAAAGGGAAAAGCTTTACTGCCTGAATTATAGGAGAAGAATAATTAGAACATAATAATATGGCTGCATAAGAAAGCACAAGATTTCATCTTGGATCCTAAGCCTTGCCTCTTACTGTTGCAGAGATGATCCTCCCCTGTATAACCCTTCCCTCTGCCACTAGGCAGCTGTCACCTCATTGACAGATGCTGATCTTCCATGAGCAGATGTTCCACATGCTAGAGGAACCTGCTCCACAGAGCAGAACTTCCCCTATGAGGGGGGAAAAACATAGCACAAGTAGAAGCAAGGCTTAGGATCCTATTTTATTTATTCATTTTCTTTTTACCCTGCCAAGCCAAAATTACATTGAATAAGTGGAATAGATTACCTAACATAACCTTAGTTCTCAAATACAAATATCACAGCCTGGGGAGGGGGGGTGGAGGAGCAGGGAGCAGATGGAAAAAGAAAATGACAGGAACTTGTCTGTGAGCAGTGATCAATGTATACTTCCAGCTACACTAAGGAGCCTTTTTCTTTGGGAGGAATATGTATGATTCAACAAAGCTTTGCTAAGCACTCTTAAGCAGCACTTCAGCATCAAATTCCATGCAACTCATGTATATGTACTCTAGAATGCATGTTTTCATACCATCTACTTTGCACTCTCTAAGAAAATATATGTGAGCATCACATACCTGGAGATAATCAGTGGTGTAGTGCTTGGCATGTTGGACAAGGACCTAGATGACCTTTGTTCAAATTTTGCTCAGGCATGAAGCTCAGTGGATGGCCTTGTGCCAGTTGTCAGCTCTTCCCTGCCTCATGGAGTTGCTGTAAGGATAAAATAGGGAGGGGAGAATCAGTATGCTGCCCCGGTTTTCTTTGATTGGACTGCCTACAACACATAGGAGCTCAAGCTCATATTGTTGCTGATGCTTAAATCTTGGTAGCAGCACTTCCAGGTTCATTTAACCTAGAAATGCCATAAGGCAATACTTATTCTTTAGATCAAATAGCTAAAGAAAGCAGAAACCAGATACAGTGAAATCTAGTGGGTAGAGGTTCAACAGTAATTATCAGTAAAGTTGGAGGGGCCATCTAGGCCATCTAGTCCAATCTCTTGCTCAATGCAGTTTCAGCCTAAAGCATCCCTGACAAGGGTTCATCTAGCCACTGCTTGAAGACTGCTACTTCCCTAGGCAGCTGATTCCACTGCTGAACTACACCTACTGTAATTATTATTTTTTTGCTAATATCCAGCAGTTACCTTTCCGCCCATAATTTAAACACATTATTGTGAGTTCTATCCTCTGCTGCCAACAGGAACAGCTCCTGCCCTCTTCTAAGTGACAGCCTTTCAAAGGGCGAAAACGCATGGTCACTTTAGCCTCCTTTATTCCATGTTTCAGCCAGGATCGAACGCATGCATTTCACCGAACATGTGTTTGATCCTGGCTGAATCCTGGCTGAAACAGGGAATAAAGGAGGCTAAAGTGACCGTGTGTTTTCGCCCAAAGACTTATGTCATGTCAAACACGAATGATGCTCCTAGACAAAATTGGGTGAGGGGCATGATTTTCTCCCCAACAGTGTCATCCTAAAAATACTTTTCGTCCAGTTGAGTAGGATTCTAAGTAGACCTGCTTAGGGTTGATCTCTTACAATGCAATCTTTTGCACAGGCTAGTTGGTTTCAGTGTGCCTAGACTTGAGTAACTCTGCATAGGATTGCACTGTTAAAGTCTTTTTAAAAAGTGCTGGCAATAGGGGAGACCTGAATCAGATTGGGAAGAGGCAGGGCTCACTTTGCCTCTAACTTGCTTTCTTGGGTTGCCAAAATCTTCCCCATGCCCACTTTGCTCTGCTAGAGATAATTTTATTTACTGATAAAATGGGAAGCTTTCTCATATCTGTCTGAAATCTGATAAGGAGAATTCCTTAGGGGAGAGTACAATCCCTAAGAATTTCATCCTAACTGGATGGGGGAAATGATACATGTATCCCATTAAAACCAGTGGAAATGTACACCAAATTAAATAATAAATTCAGTAAATTCAAGATTGTGTAAAATGAAAAGAAAATCAAGTATTAGTTTGTTGCAGGGAGAAAAGCAAGAATCTTGTGGCACCTTAAAGACAAATAGATTTATAAAAATTAGCTTTCAGAGCTGCAAAAACACCTAATGAGCAAAGTTTATTTTAAAACATATTTAAATTTTAAATAAAGTAATGTAGATCTGGTGATTAAATCACTAAAACAGACACCTTGGATATGCACTGGGAAAAACATTAAGTGCTTTTGTGAAAGAAAGCTAAACTTCGGTAACATTAAAGATGTGTGCATACAGACAGAGAGGCAGAGGAAAAACTATTGCTTCAGGTTTGTAAAATTAATATGTGTATCAATGTTCTTAAAATAGACCAAGAAATTCATGATCTCTGAAAGGTTCACTGAATTAATATCTCTCGTATTCATTATTGGGTACTTGAGTTCTACAGAGCTCTGCTAACTTTCTATCACCCTGTTAACCAACCACTGACTTGAATATTAAGCCAGATAACCATCTTTTACAGCACTTCAAAAATGATCTTTTGAATGGTAAATGAAGAAAAAGTTGATGAAATAAGGACTAAAATACTGGAAATATTAACCTGCTTAAAACTAATAAGTTTACAGCCCATTCCTGAAGGGAGGTGGTTAGACAGCGCTGGAGGCAGCGCAGTGGTGCCACCTCCAGAGCAACTTGCTGCCAGTGCAGAAAGCAGAAAAGATAATTTAAAAACATTTTTTTTTTGAAAAAAAAAAAAACCCACTGTGGAACTTCCCATAGAGTTCCATGGGACTGCACCATGATATTGCAGGTGTATCTCACATTTTGGGGCCAAAAGGGGTCAGGCATGTTTTGGGGGTGAAAGGGGTTTGGAAGCTGCCTAAAGGGAGCTCCTCCCCTAGGAACATCCTCGGAATGCCCCCCAAGACACCGGTGCGAGCAATCATGCTGGACATACACTGCTGATGAGGCAGCAGCGCTGCAGAAGGCTTGCGCTGCTGCACGGTGCCCCAGGGCTGGTGTAAGTCACCCTACACCGGTATCGGTGCCACTTTGCATGGCACAAGTGGCACAGACACCAGTGTAGGGGTCATGGCAGTTCCTATGCGGTTCTGGCCCCTCTTCAGGAATGGGCTATCTGAAGCAGTATGAGGTAGAGAAAGTGGGAAATATTAAGAAATATCATTTGCAATTTCTGATTCCACTTCAGTGGCTCTGGCTAAATAACTATAATAAGAGATCTATAATAAAATTGCACTAAAATAAGCATATACACAACATTCCCAATAAAGTCACCTGATATCTACCTTAAGCCAGCAATTAAAGATTAGTATGTAAAATCCTGTCAAAGATATGATACCTAATTGGAGGAGGTTTTGAAAGAGGGAGTCTTAAGCATGATAGTGGAACAACCAAGAACTATTCACTTGAGCAAAATTAAGAGACTTTTAAAATAATGTGTAGCAGCACACTTACAGCACCATCCTAAATCCTACACTGGTGTATCCCAAAGGTACACTGGCATGGATGAGAGATATGCTAGTGTAGCTTGAGATATACCAGCATCAAGCTCCATGAAGAATTGGGTGGTATCAGGAATATGTCATGGGCAGAATCAAGCTTAGTTGGCATACTAAGCCTTTCCAGATACCAGTGTTACTTTATGTCACCTTAAGCATATCTTTACAAACTCCCACAGAGTCCTGGGCAAGTGAAAATGCACTTTCCCACTCAGGTTCCCACCATCCTCCAAGCCCCCAGCACAGCTTAAAATATAAACTAAGTGTGCAGCCAATCCAGCTTCAGGCAAAAGGAACATGATTGCAGGAGGGGACTGTCAAAGAGCTCCAGCCAGCCTCCACCAGCTGGGTTGCTTTGGTTAGGTGTTTTAGGGTGGTCAAAAGTTTCCCAAAAAGCAAACCATTAAACTCCGGGCTTCCACCCCAAGTTCAATGAGTAGCTGCCACCAACTCTGGACCAAAAGTTAAGCCTCCAGGCAAGAGGTCCAGAGTAACCCCTGCCAAGCTCCAAATTCAGTGTGATACCTTTCCTGCCAGGCTGAGACCTGGCCAGGACAGTTCACACTTTTCAAAAGGTTTACACAATTATAGCGTGGTCAAAACACACACAGGCACTTCAGATTCAGCCTTGGGAACTCACAGAAACTACTAGACACTTCCAATAATAATAGGCATAAGATTTATTTAAAGATTTGTGCTCGTTTACAGAAAGAGAAAAGTTACGTGAGGCATTTAGCACAAAAAACAAGAAAGCTTCAGTATTCTAACTACACATTTCAGTTGAAAAGGCAACTGGCACAAAGTTAGGCAAATCAGGCAAATAGGTAAAGCACATAGGTGATGCAACAAGTTACCAAGGTCCAAGAGGTTAGCATCTGGATGTCAGCATGCTGGTTCCTTCAGTCAAGCATAGATTCATTCTATGAGGCAAAACAAAGTTTGATGAAAGGTTTTAGGTGCGCCAGCGCACCCCGAACCTCCATGATTTCTGATTCTAAGGTGGATCATTTTATCCCCTCCATCTCACCGGCCAATGGCCATCTAGCCAATGAGATAGCAAGGATATCAATTAAACCAGAATTAATTTGTCATGTCATCTCTGGTCGGGGTGTTAGGATCTGACTTGCATCCTGCAGAAATGCGAGCCACCTGGAAAGACTCAAACTCAGAGATAACGTTTAATGGTCCAATTTGTTGCCTGGGAGATAAATCGCTCATTGCTGCCCCCACAGTTGATGCCTAGCTGTAAATTCAGGGCAGCTGTTATCTCCGGTCCTCTGACCTTCAAAGGGTACTTTCCAAAACCGAAAGCACATTCCACAGTGATTTGTGAGAGGCCTGTTTTTGCTGTTTCAGGCCCCAAAGTTTAATTACCAGAGTTTTAATATCAGAGATCACTAGGCCTGGAGCCTGAACCATTGTTTAATAAGAAGGAAAGCAGCGTGAAGCAGGGTGCTTTCCTTCACAGGGACTTCAATCTGTGGTGTTACATGATGTGAGTTTATAGCAATGCTCCTCCCACTCACAGTGTGGTTTTGTCAGTATGGACTAGTTGGCCACGTCCATCGCTGCCACTCATAGGAGTGTTGTCACACCACACACTGTGATCAGTGGGTTAAGGCACAGCTTCTATGAACTCTGGTGGGCTGCTAATGCCTATCTTTATGGTTACCAAACATGGTGACTTCTTGAAATTGCTGTGCATCATGTTTCCTACCCAAGGGCAGTTGATCAATGCAGGCACAGTCATTTCAGGAGAGAAACTGAGCATCCAGTGGTCTTGGAATTAGCACATGTTAGCTTGATGCTTGGTGAGCCATCTGATCAGGTAAACCATCTGTGAAACGTGGACTAACTGGCAAGGACTATTTGACAACCATACTGATATAAATATAATATTGTGATGTCCTAAGCCCTGACCTGGAAATGAGATCTCAGAAGTTAAGCAGGGTCAGCCCTGGTTAGTATTTGGATGGGAAACCTCCAGAGAATACCAGGGTTGTGACACAGAGGCAGGCAAAAGCAAACCACCTCCGAACATCTTTTGCAAAAGCAAACCACCTCCGAACATCTTTTGCCTTGAAAACCCTACGGTGTTGCCATAAGTCAGATGTGACTTGGTGGCACAAAAAAAGATTGATATCCTAAAATCCAGACAGGAGAAATGCCATTTTCCTCTTCCCACTTTCAGGTCATGGTTTCTCCCATCTTTTCATCAGTCTGACTTTAACAAGTAGAACAGCAACAACAAAAATGGAATATTGGTTCACATCTGAGAAAGCCTCTAACCGTTCTCTTTGAATGCTGTTTCTAATGGCATACTCAGTTGAGCCTACCCAATTATTTTGATTTTCTGGTCTGCCTTTCTTCAAAAAGGAATCAAATATTCAAAAGAATTCTTCCTAGTTTTTTTTATTATTATTGAAATTATATTCCATACTCGTTTGCGAGTAGTCAGGACATGAACTTATAAAATAGTAACTTCAAGGTTGCTAGGAAGAGGATTTTTTTTTTAAAAAATCCCTATTTTATATCAAATTTTTAGTAGTGGCAGCAATCAGTGGCAGTAATCAGCTGTTGTTGTGTTGTAAAAGAACTGGCTAGAATGTGCCTTAACTGAGAGATAGGATGGGCTGATGTTGGACTACTGAAATCTCCCTCTCCAGGGAAAGGATTTTCTAAAGTCCAAAATCAAAAGGAAATATATTCCACTAACTTTTGCTCAAAATGACTCATTATCTTTCATTAGTGTAGCAGGCTGGTGGCGGCTTCCAAGCAAGTGCAGTGTTACAGTACCTGCAGTATGCAAACAAGGGATCTTGTTCACCATTAGGATTGCCAGCCCCTGGGTAGCACCTGGAGATCTCCCACTATTACAATTGATCTCCAGACTAACAAGGTCAGTTTCCCTGGAGAAAATGGCTGCTTTGGAGGGTAGTGTCTATGGCATCATACCCCATTGAAGTCCCTCCCCAAACCCCACCCTTCCCAGCACCCCTCCCAAAAATCTCCAGTTATTTCCCATCCAGAGCTGGCAACCCTATTCACCATCTGGCAGTGTCACCCCATAAGTGGGTACATACAAAAATACACATATTTATTTACTTATTTATTTAAATTCATAGCCCACCCTCATTCCCAGCCAGGCCAGGCTCAGGGTGGGTAACAACAATTTAAAATAACAGTATTATAAAACCATAAAACTTCTAATTTAAAACCACATAGTCATATTAATTCACATGTAAATATAAATATACCAAGCTGGCACTCACTCAAGTAATAATAAAAATAATAATAGGTGCTGAAGACTCGGCCAAGCAGCCAAACACCACAAAATAAACAGAAAGTGGGGGGAAGGGATAAGGAGGCCAGCACCGGTGGACAACTTAAAGCTAGGGTTGCCAGCCTCCAGGTACTAGCTGGAGATCTCTTGCTATTACAACTGATCTCCAGTCGATAGAGATCAGTTCACCTGGAGAAATGGCTGCTTTGGCAGTTGGACTCTATGGCATTGAAATCCCTCCCCTTCCCAAACCCCATCCTCCTCAGGCTCTGCCCCCAAAAACCTCCCACCGCTGACGAAGGGGGTCCTGGCAACCCTACTTACAGCGGTCCTCATTTGTAGGCCTGGTGGAATAATTCCATCTCACAGGCCCTGCAGAACCCTTTAAGGTCCGGCAGGGCTCACTTCCGGCTGGGGCAGCTAGACTGAGCGCCATGTTTCCTGGACTTTCCAGGGAAAATCCAAGAAATGTTCAAATTGGGGTACCAAATAGCACCCCAACCCGGTCCTAAACAGTGGACTAGGGAAGCAGGAAATTCCCTGCAGCCACTCATGCGGTTTGATCTCCAGAACTCTCCGAGGGAGCTTTTTTAAGCCCCCTGGAGGTTTTGATGCCGATCCCATGGGCAAGAAGGGAAAAGTCATCACTAGAACATTTCCTGGGTAATTAGGCTTAGTCTTCCCCCTCCAATCACCATCTAAGAACATCATTAATACTACAACCTCACCATCCAACATCTGAGTAAGTTACAAGAATTCTTTTGTTTCTACCTTGAATCCGACGTTCCGGAAGATTGTTATAATCATCAATGCAATCCGCACCTCTCTGCCCAGAATAACAGTGACTTTGTTTGTTTAAAAAGACTACAGTTAAAAGGCAGGAGCCTTATCTACTCGATCTCTACTTTGGCACAACAAACGGGTTGTTTGATAGACACTCTAGCTACCAATTAGATGCCGAGGTGTGGGAGCGAATGGGATAAATTCCTCTGGAGCTGACGTCTTTCCGATTCAAGGAGCCTTTTCTGCCACGTAAACATTCTTGCTGCTTTACCAACCAAAACCATCGAGCCTAAAGGGGAAAGATTCTACAGGAAATCGTAGGGCCTGAAGTGCATCTTCCTTGTGCAATGGGTAAAATATTCCTACCACCTGGAACGAGAGGAGGCGATGGACTGCCTGCGAATTAACAACACCCAGCTCACCCCCTCTTTTACAGCCGAGCAGAGTGTCAGTAAAACCTGATGGCTTTTTACAACTATACTAATTGTTTTACAATGCAGAGAACAATTTGTAGTTATTTAACCCCGGGAACTATAAAATTGATGAAAAGGAAACTGTTACAAGGCTTTGACTCCTGCCAACATATTTAAAACAACACTTCTCTGATATTGATGAATTGTTAGAACTACTTTCAGAAATAAACATGGGAAAGGTTGACGAGAAAATTCAGGAAATGCTAGCTAAACACACTGATGCCTTTACTAAACAATATGAGCAAATATCTCAGCATCTGGCTCAGTTAACCAGCATATTGACTAGTTTAACTCAAACCACTAACCAGACTAGCCAGAAATTGGACATTTTGGCAAGTGATATTACAAATATGAAATCTCAAGTCTCTTCAATGAAAACCGATATGGGAAAAATGGATATTTCAATTAAAAAGGCATCTGAAGAACAGAAAGACGTTAAAAATAAACAGTTACTTCAAGGTAATCAAATCCAAGCTATGCATTTCCAACAAGAAAATGCCACGGACCAACTAGCTATTATGGAGTTAAAATTAAGACAATCGAATGTACGTTTTCGCAATTTTCCTGAAGAGATGGGAAGTACCAGAACAACTATCATAAAATCATTGGCTGACCTGATTCACATAAATGAACAAGATCTGGACCATGGAATAAACAAAGTATATAGAATCCCTTTACCCACCAGATTGGAGAAGACAAAGGCAAGAGATATTATGATTTCCTTCTATGATATCAGGATGAAAGATTATATTATGCAAACTTTTTATGATAACCCTTTGTCAGTGAATGGAAATCCACCCATAATTCTAAAGGACATTACGCGACATTTGATGATGAAGAGAAACATATACAAAGAATTTGCTGGGCTATTGAAGAAGAATGGAATAAGATTTTGTTGGATCTTTCCACAGGGACTTATTCTTACCTACAAAGAGGTCAGATTTACTATCTCTTCACAGGAGGACGTGGAAAATTTTCTGAAAAACCATGAAAAAGATCTAGTTGGTCCTAACCATGAGCAACAACAACAACAAAAAGAGGAGAAAAAGGAGTTGGCCTTGACACCTGGACAAAAAAGACCAGACTTTAAAAATAATAGAAGTGTTGGAAAAACAAAAACTCACAGCAAGAATAAAATAAAAAGGAAGCATGCAGTTAAACAGGGATTTAAATGATGACTAGTGAACTTTGTAATTATTAATCTAATCCTTTTACTTTAAGAACGGTTTTGAAATAAAATCTGTTACTATATATGAAATCAATAATAAACACGTATTAACTGTATTGAACTAAATAATTTAGAATTAATTTAGTAATCAAGTTAGATGTATTTTTTGGATTAGAATTTCTATACAAAAGAATAGATAAATTTATAGCAAGATGGAGGAAGATGAGGGGGAAGTCTTTTATTTGAATATCTTTTTATTATTATATGATTATGCTTTTCGACGAAGCTGTTAAAGTTTTCTTCTGTATTGTCTATGAAATGAATGTGTTGTTGAAAAGTTCCTGACAGTAAAACATTGTGAAAATAATAAAAAAAATTATGAAAAAAAAAGGTCCAGCAGGGCTCTGATGTTACTAGGAAGGGAATTCCACGTGGCTGGGGCCAGGTCTGAGAAAGCCCTGACCTTCATCAGGGACAGCTGCACACCCTTAGGGCCGGGGACCACAAGCAAGTTACTATTCATACAGTGTAGCGTTCTCGGGGGGGGGTATGTGTCCTGTTTTACCCTCATTTTCCAGATTCTGACTAAAGCAGCATCTGGAAATCACGGGCATAACGCTAGGGTTGCCAGGTCCCTCTTCTCAACCAGCAGGAGATTTTGGGGGTGGAGCCTGAAGAGGATGGGGTTTGAGAAGGGGAGGGACTTCAATGCCATAGAGCAGGGATGGGGAACCTCAGGCCCGGGGGCCGTATGCGGCCCCCGAGGACATTTTTTGTGGCCCTCGGGAGCTCCAGAGCTCCAGGGCCCTGGAGGGGCAAGGCAGGACAGCCCTCCCTGAGGGTGTTCCTGGGGCCACGGCTTGCAGATGCGCTCGGGTGCCCTTTGGACCTTTTCTCACCAACTGACTGCTGTTGGTCAGCGAGAGGATGAGGAGGGATGCTTCCCCCAAGGCTGCCCCCTATAGCCGCCAGGGCACACTGTAAGCCCCTCTCGCTGCCTGTCGGCTGTTGAGCAGCAAGAGGGAGGGGGGAAAGAGGCCCACGGCTCCCGGCGGCACAGCATGAGCGCAGGAGCCAATTGGGTTTCGGGGGGCCTTTTGTAGACTCTGGCGGGGGAGGGCATGGAGCCTGGGGCCAAGTCGTGTGGGGCCGGCATGTGGGTGTGTAGGGGGGGAGGCTTTTCTCTCTCCCTCTGTCATGGGCCCTGCCTTCGGAGCTGAGGACCCGGCGGACTCTGAAGCTGAAGTGGAGGAACAGGTTGCCTCTGGGCCTTCAGTGCCTCCATTGCAGTCAGTAGTACAGGAGCCTGAAACAACTCAGCAGGAACCACAGCTAGGCAGAGAGATGGAACAAAGGCAGACAGAAGCTACTCGTTCCCCAACTCCTGCAGTGGAAGCTGAGAATGGCAACCCTCCAAGCTCACCTGAACCTGATAGGCATATCAGGACTCGCCAGAGTATAGTTTTGCAGGGTAGGCGAAGGAGTGCTCGCCTGGAAAGCCTAAGCAGACAGAGAACTGGTGCTGAGTCGTTGCAGGATGAAGCCTAGCTTGGAAGTGCACTGACTGATAAAGGCAGTGCAGACACGCTTTCACTTTGCGGAAGCAACTGTGCAATTTCCCTGCCTTCTTGCTACTGCTATGATTGATCTTTCCGGCCGTTGACTCCTGCCTGTTTTGACAATGCCTCTGAATACTGACCTTGGGAGATAGCAGAATCTTTGTTGCCTGCTCCGAAAGGGCTAGATACCCACCCCGCACATCTGAGGACTGCGGGCATCGCCCAGCCCTTGGCCTACACCGGCACACCCTCTCTTTCTGTCTCTTTCTTTGTCTGTCTCCCTCGGTCATTTTCTTTCTCCCCCTCTTTCCATTGCTTTCTCCCTCTCTCCCTTTTCCTCTTTCTCTGTTTTCCTTCCTTCCTCCCTTGCCGATCGACCACGGACTGCACCCCCCTGGCGCCTCGTTTGCTCAGGCCCACCGCTGGCTGCCCTCCCGCCTGGGAGGGGAGAGGACCGGGGTAGCGGGGACGCCCTCCAGGCCTCCCCTGGGGTTACCAACCTCCAGGTGGTGGCCGGAGACCTGGCAACCCTAGCCTCTCCCCCCCACTCGGAGATCTACACCTGGTATGGCCCCCGAATGATGTTATAAATGTGCAAATGTCCCTTGGCAGGAAAAAGGTTCCCCACCCCTGCCATAGAGTTCAATTGCCAATTTTTTCCAGGTGATCTGATCTCTATTGGCTGGTGATCAGTTTAATTAGCAGGAGGTCTCCTACTACTACCTGGCAGTTAATTTTTCAGGACAATTAAACTAAAGGAATTTTTTCGGGGACAATCAGGTCCCATCCAGAATTTTCATCCTAAATCTACTTTCATCCCGAGAAATCCCAGCCATTATAGAAATATTTTTCAGTCCCTAATTTTGAGGGATGTTGATAAATTAGAGAAAAATAAAGGCTGGAGACATACAGGTTCACCTAATCTATCTCAAAAGGAGTATACTATTCTCAAAGCCATTTCTGATGACACTACAATCACGTGTAGACCCACGGATAAGGGCGGGGCTATTGTGATTCAGGATTTGATACAATACGATAATGAAAATCTACAACAACTAAATGGCAGCAGATATTATAAGGCTATTCCATCAGATCCCTCAGCCAGAGTTTTTAATATTATCAAAACTGTTGTCTATGAAGGTCTATCTTTGAATTTCATTGATAAACCTACTGCTGATTTTCTTTTAGTTGAATTTCCTAGAGTCCCATTTTTCTATTCTTTGCCCAAGATACACTTACCAACCCCCCAGGCCGGCCAGTCATTTCTGCCATAGGTTGCCTTTTGGAACCACTTTCAAAATATATAGATTTCTTTTTGCAACCTTTTAGTAAGCTGACCCCCTCATATATTAAAGACATGGGGGGGTTTATTAACAAAATTGAGTATTCTGTTATGCCCGTTGGCGCAGTATTTGTCTCATTAGATGTATCGTCTCTATACACCAACATCCCGCTTGAGGGTGCTAGGGATATCATTGAGGGGAGGCTCAATTCTAGATCTACTTTAGAGCCACCCACCCACTTTTTACTATCTCTTATTGACATCATCTTTGATAATAATTTTTTTAGGTATAAGGAACAATTCTTTATTCCAACCCAAGGGGTAGCGATGGGCGCTGCCTGCACCCCTTCAATTGCTAACCTATACATGATCTCCTTCGAAGAAGAATTTTTGTTCTGCAGTGAATTCTTTCAATCTCACGTCCTGTCTTATTTTAGGTTTATAGATGATTTATTTCTTATCATCAATTCTGCTTCCAACTATCCCTCTCTGGTCACCTGGATCAATTCGCTTGATGAGCATCTAAAGTTTACGGGAAACCATGATCCTTCCAGTCTGCCTTTTCTGGACGTCACGGTCTTTAGGACCCAGGGGAATCTAATTGCAGTTAAACCCTTCCACAAGCCAACTGATCTTGGGGCAGGCTTGCATTTTACCTTGCATCACCCTCTACATCTTAGACGCAACCTGCCATTCAGCCAACTCCTCAGACACAAGCGCAATTCCACCTTTGATTATGATTATGTTGAGGCGTCTATGAACCTCACAGCCAAACTAAGTTCCAGAGGATATAGTGACTGTGTGATTGCACAGGCACGGGCGGCTGAAAAAAGCCGCGAGGAACTCCTTCAGTGCAGAAAGGATTGGGAGCAACAAACTCCCAGGATTTATGCATCCTTACAGTACAATCATCTTACTAGTGAAATCAAGAAAATAGTGCATCGTCATTGGCACATCTTACAAAATGTTCCTGGATGCCAACAACCTCCGTTGTTTGGCCTTAGGAAAACTCAATCCTTAAGAAATTCTCTGGTGAAGACCGATCTTCTACCAGATAATCAATGGGTTAACCCCATCGGCCATTATAAATGTGGTGCATGCGCAGTCTGCAAATACAGCTTGTCTGTCAAGGAAATCAGTTCCACTGCCTTTAAATTTAAATATCAACTTAAACATTTCAGTAACTGTCCAAAAATGTCATGTACGCAATTTTGTGCCTGTGTTCTCTTTTGTACATTGGGTCTACCTCCAGACAACTTAAATTATGCATAGGGGAACACAGAACACGCATATGTGCACGTACAATGGACGCTCCCCTTACGGGACACTTCGTGGAAAAAGGCCACTCTGAGAATGATTTATTATTTTTTGTCCTATGGAAGTACAAACAGAGACCTTTTTGTAGAGATGACATAAATAAAATCCTGCACAGACAAGAAATGAGAATTATTTTCCTTTTTAAAACCATGACCCCTGCTGGTCTAAACAATGAATTTGATTTGGCATGTTTCCTTTAAGCCGGATGCTCCTCTTTTTCCTATCTTAACATGAATCAGCTGTTTCCATCTCATTCTAACCTGTATAACTCTGTGGGGAGATTTTTAATTTCTTAACCTCTTTGGAGGGTAGAAGAACCCATTGCTGTCCATCTTGTTCGGGTTAGTGGTAAGATGATCCATTTACATATTTGTCTGTTTATATACTTGCTCATGTGCTCCTTGGGCATTTTCTTGTTATTTTATACTAAGTGCACTTTCATATATATTTTCACAGAGGCAATTTGCCCATGAGACACAGGTTATTATAGGAAGAAACCCATTGTGGTCTTTTGTATATGGCAGTGGTAAGCATACTCTTGTATATGCCTATATAATTTCATTGTATTAAATATTGTAGTATTGAGTGCTCTTTTATGTATCTCTGCAGAGGCTTTTTTGCCCTATATTCGAACTCAGAAGAAACTGAAGAAGCTTTATATATATGCGAAACGACCACCAAACTAGAGGTGTCGTCTTTGTTGCTGTTTAATAATTTTCTGCTGTTTTTGTGTTATGTTATTGGCTAGGGGAATTCAACCCAGCCTTGAGATACAAGAATTTCTTTGTTCAGGACGCTGTACCTGCCTTTCGTTTACCTTGGACTGTTAACTATCCACACAGTGGTTACTGGTGGTATTTTGTATTCTTTCTTTTGTATTTGTACATAGTTACAATTCTTGTTTCTATATGCATGTTACATTATGTTTAAACATTGCAGAAATTAACATCAGTAAATTGATTCTTCATTGTGAGCCTTCATACTGATATTGTTGTTAGACTACCTGGCAGTTGGCAACCCTACATAACGCACAGGGAGAGTAATGTGACCTCTGATGGGCTGATAAGGAATTCATAATCAAAAAGAAGCCCTGAAGCAGTCAGCGGGGGTGACCGCGGGGAAACATCCCTGCATAAAAGGCCTAGCAGTATAATCCTAAAAACACTTTTCTGGGAATAAGCCTGCCTCACTGAATAGACCTGAGTAGGATTCTGAGTAGACCTGCTTGGGAATGCTCTCCAGTGTGCTAATTGTCAAGAGATTAGGCCTTCTTGTAGCCTCTTGTCAAGTCAAACAACGGTTCAAAGTAAGGCCTAACTAAAAATCATGGAAGCTTCTCTCTATGAGAACTAAGGTCCAGCTGACTGCAGCTTCAAAGAGTCAGATAAGGGAGATGGGAGGCTACACAGTTGCCAGTCAGACCATTAGGCCTGGCAGTTTAAAGGCCACAATAATTTAGGAGGATCTTGTTAGTTTCCCACGGGTGAGAAAAGATGTTTGCTTAATTGGACCCGATGCAGCTGCAGAGTGTCTGGTCTAATTGACAAATTCACCTGGTTAGCAACATACCTGATCGGTCAAGTTACCTAATTTGCTATATTTTTATTGGACAACTATAATCAGACTAATGCAGGTTGTTTAGCACAAAGGAAAAATCTTTCATTCCCTTTGTCTGGTTTACATCTAATTTTGGGACACTTCTTGATTCTGGGTGGTCATGCTGACTGAAGACCTTGTCTTGGAATTTGAAACCCTGTTGAACCAATGCTAGGGGACTGGTGGCAGTGATGCCGTGAGATGTGAGGATTCACACAGCCTTTTTTGGGTTTGTCTTGCCCAACTTGCCCCCTTAAACAGGACTTTAGCTTTAAGGTCCTTTAACACAAATATCCTGGGCTACTCTGGAAGAAGCAACTTTGTGAGTTGCAACCTTCCTTCTGAAAGGTCTGCATTTCCAGGCTGCCTTGATCTATCTGAGACATGAAAATCAAAGGTCACCTGTAATCCCCCAATTACCCCAGGTTCTCACTGTCAATGGCATAGATTCCCATTATCTGAACAATTTGGCCCCTGACATGTTTGGATCTCACTGTATTTATGATCCTTTTAGCAGACAGACTCATGTAAAATTATAGAGTCTTCCTGGAAAGTATATTTTATTTCAAATCTAAGAATTAAATCAGGAGGGTCAATGAGCCTTAGTCGATTTCAGGTCGTTATTAAGTGTTCCTTGAATACTTCATGGAGACAGCTGGAAGGGTAGCTAGTATCATTTATCAGTAACCCAGTTAGTGGCTGGCTCATTTCCCTTTCTTGTGCTTTGTGTGTGTGTGTGTGTGTGTGTGTGTGTGTCCCCTTGTCCTCTGGAAAAAAAAAAGGACAAAAGAAAATACTCTTGGTCAAGCCCTGATAAATCAATAACTTAATGCAGTTAGTTACACTTACTTAGTGCAGTTAATACTACTCGCTTTAAAGAGTTTCCTTGTATTTACTTCTTTATTCCCACGTCAGCTGTTAAAGAACATTCTCATTTTCCACATCAAAGCCACAGGAACTATTTCGTAGCACAAACCCAGCAGAGGAACACCAAAAGACTGAAGTGAATAAGCATGCAAACGGTGATTGTTTAGCTTTGCCCATAGGATTTACATTTACATTTACCCTATTGAACGTCCTCGAATAATTTAACTGCTTCTCCAAGCACTGCAGAAGGAAAGCCTGCTCTGTTCTTTGCCTCTTAAAATTGCATGTCCAAAGCAACTTCCCTTAAATTAAATGGCATGCAGCAAGTATTAGAATAATCAGGAGAACTGCAAACTTTCAGAAACAAAGCTATAAAGCTACTTGAGCTGTGCCTCAAGCAAGATTCCAGAAATGAATGGCTCTCAACTTAGTGTGTGGGAAACCAATTGTGGGCAGCCCAGTCGAGCCTAACTAAAATAGAAGAGGAGGCCTAGGCCAGAAAGTTGAACTAGGACAGAAGGGTTTATGGAACTCATAGGCCTGCAGCTCTTAATGGGGACACCTTCAGATGTCACAAAAACCCTATTTTGGTTTGTGAAAAACACAAACTCATCTTGTTTGCCATCTCTCTTGCCCTCATGAAGACAATGCAGTCAACGGCTTACTGTTTCCAGAAGTCTTCGGTCAAACTCGTTTGCTATGACATTGGAATGCAGGCACCTGGACCAACTGGCAATTTTTCTCCCCATAAAACATGATTCTACTAGGACTAAACTATAGTCTGGAATCCAAGTTTGAAGAGAGGAAATAAACTCCAATTGGCCATGGTGTTGCATGCTTGGATCACAGCCTGATTAGATTACAGTAATGTGCTTTATGTGGAGCGATCTACGAAAACTGTCTGGACATGTTAATATGGCATCTCATCTATGATGGGGCTCTGGATACAGGGACCACATCACCCCTGTCCTGCATGATGTATCCTGGCTGTTCATCTGTTTTTGGCACAATTCCTTGTATCCAGCCCAGAAGCCTTCTAGATGACCTTTATTCTTCATATTATCCGAATGCTGAAACCAACCCAATCCCAATACAATCCACAAGGCCAACATATGACTGCAGTGTAGGAAATGGGAGAAGCATTGACTGACCTGTCTTTTATGCCTTTGTTTTTGATACCATAATTTCCAATTGTAATTGAAATCTTGTAAGTGTAAACAATACTTGAGGGGGCTGTGAACAAACTAAAAGAGGTTGCACTGTGGAACTCAGTTGGTCTAGCCTATGGTAAAACATTTTTTCCTCAATAAAAAGGATTTGGTTTCCTTTCCCCCTCCCTTTAAAAAAAAAATTGTTGGCACAGCATGATCTCAGCTGCAGCACAACTCATTTGGTGAAATAACAGCCCGACTCACCAAGTATATATTTAAAACTCTTATCTTTACTTGGCCATTCTTACATCCTGCTCTCTGCATGCAGCAAATGTTATTCAATAACAAATACAAAGGTCTTGCATTTAAACCCATTCTCTGCTTTCTAAATAGGGCCTGAGGCATAAAGGCTTTCAGTCCCCAGTGACCACTGCATTTGTTACTGAGGTTTGCCGTGATTTTATCCATCTCCTTCTTGAATTCCACATATGTTGTTCTAACCTGCATACCAAGGTTTCTTTTCAGTATTAACAATTGTGATTTTTGAACATCACAGTAGCATTTTTGCTTTTCCTTCACCACTTTGATATTGGCAGGAGTCTATTCAAAGAAATGCTCTGTAGCCTTCATTAAGGGAGTATGATATACTCGTAGACTCTGGGCATGTAGCCAGGGGGAATCATTTGGTGAAATATTCAAAGCTAAAAGTGCAACCGTCTCCTTTACGTTTGCATATGCCAGAGAAGGCTGTCGAGACCTGTAGCTACAAGAAACGGGGGCTAGTCTCTGTTTGTTTCATTCTTCATAGTTTCCAAAGACTTGAATACTTGTTTTTTTATTACATTATGTCTTTGCTGAGATGTTATGATGTATTGTGGCCTCTCTTCAAAGCATTCAAGCAAAACATGCATGCAAAGTGTGCCTTTTGTATTTATGCATTAGTTAATCATCTGAGAGAGCCAGTGAAAAGAAAGCCAATGTAGAGAGGAGGTTTGTGCTAATAAGCATACTGCATTTCAGAACATTTTACCTCTTGGATGCTCTTTGCCGGAGTCAAAGCAGTGAGAGGGGGAATTGTGGTGCAGTCAGAGCAGGAGGGATTTTCTTTTTACTGAAGGCCAAAATGCATGTCATCTGAAATGTGTGGCTGCTGCAGTTCCTCGTTTCCTTCTATGTCTACTCTGTAATAATTAGTTTAAGGAGGTACAAGAGAAGACATATTTGCATTTAGCATTCTCCCCACCACCACCTTTGAAAACAGTCACCAAGGCAGTTAAGCAGGAGGTGGAAAATACAGAAGCAAGGACATGTTCATGTGTTTTCTTTTGCAAACCAGTAAACACCAATGTTGTAATTGCTGCTGTTTCCTGGAGCCCTCTTGCTTCTTGGAGTGAAATGAAAAAAATCTTGAATGGAACCTAAAAAAACCCAGGGAATTTGGGATTGCTTTCAAGGGCACATATGGCCAGGACACATGCAGACATGTGGACTCCACTAGGGGACAAGCAGTCACCTTGTAGCCATTTTTTCCTCATAAAAACAGCACAGGTTGCTGAAGCCTCTCCTCCTGCCGTGTCACACTCTGCTGCATAATTGGATCCTCAGCCAATTTTTTAGTGAGTCCCCACTCACACATGTAATGCAGGTTGGGTCATGGGAACCCCCAACCCAACTCGCATTACACATCTTGTGTAATGAGAGCCTAAGGTACATAAAATGTGTCCCTTCAGCTTGACCTGAGATACACAGTTTATCATGTTTCTGGGCTTGAGAACCTCTCCCTGTGACTATGAAGAGAGTACAACCTTCCCCTCTCTTTGGAAACTAAACCCAAATATCTTTTTCCACAAACCAAGGAGTTAGTCCGAGCTTTCCTTTGTCTCCTTGGAGCAGGAGGTGCTTCAAATGAGCCTTGAAGGCATCATGCTTGAATCTGCAGGGAGTCATTGCCCATTCAAAATGTGTTGCCTCTGATGTAGGAATAGGGATGCCAGCCTCCTAGTGGGACCTGAAGAACCCCCAGAATTATAGCCCATCTCCAGATTACAGAGATCAGTTCCCCTGGAGAAAATGGATGCTTTAGAGGGTGGACTCTGTGGCATTGTACCCCACTGAGGTTCCTTTCTTCCCCAGGCTCCATCCCCAAATCTCCAGGAGTTCCCCAACCTGGATCTGCCCCCCCCCCAAAAAAAAACATCCCCCAGTGAGGGAGACCTGGCAACCCCATGTAAGAAGACTATCATCTTGGAAGCTCCCAACATTTCGTGATAGGTTCAGCCTCATATGATAGTTGTTCAGTGATAGGAACCTACTATCCTTTCTCAAAATTCTCATAGTTTCTACAGGTTCAATGAGTTTGGAAATTCCTGCATGAAACTATACCAGGAAACAGAGGCAGGAAATGGGGTAGTAGCAGCTATGCATTGAAGGTAAAACTTAATTTGGTCTTAAGGAGGCTTGGTGCAAAAAACCTTGTTAATAGCCAGTTGTTGAATATAATTTATGGAAGATGAAGAGCACTCTCACACATGCTGAATAATGCACTTTCAGTCCACTTTGCAATTGGTTTTTACTGAGTGAAATGGCAAAATACCCTTGCAAATGATTGCTAAAGTGCCTTAAAAGTGGATTGAAAGTGCATTATGTTAGTGCGTGATACAAGTTCTGGCTTCTTGTCTAATCCAGGTTTATAACAAATTGGGTAAAAATATACATAAACAGCAACATCAAGAATAACACCTTGTGTTTTCAAATTTTCTGATGTTATGTTTCACCTTAACAGGTGTAGTGGTTAAAGAGTCATACTAGGATCAGGAAGACATGGGCTCAAATCCCCATTGTACCATGGAAGGTTGCTGGGTAACTTTGGGCAATCACTGTTACAGAATCTAACATACATCATACGGTATTTGTTGTGAGGATAAAATTGAGGAAGGGAATAACGTTTGGGCAGAAAAGTGGGTAATAAATTTCTAAATCAATATTGCCAGCAGTGCCTTGAGCCACTTCAATGAAAGCACAATCATGTATTAATTTGTAATACATATTTCAATGTATGTATTACATACATTGTGGGAACATAGTGTGGGAACATAGTGTGGGAACATAGTACAGCGAGTATTACTGCATTGTAGACAGTGTGGCAGTGTGGGAACATAGACTGTACAGCGAGTATTACTGCATTGTAGGGCTGTCGATTCGTCCGAACTGAATAAACATCCGAATTTCCCCCGATTCGGCAGTTTTCAGTTCGGATGGTACCGAACTCAAAAAAGGCGGGAAAACGACACACCGAATTTGGCGAGTTCGGGGCGATTGCCGAATAAATTTGGCAAATTCGGGGTCTCCGAATCAGCAGCATAACTGTCAGTTAGTAAGCAACTAGCAGCATTCTCCCGCGGCCAATCGGTGGCCAAGCTGGGTTTTCTTCTGGCCAATCAGTCGCGGTTGAGTGTATGAGCCCAGCTGCAGCGCAGCCCTGGGAGAGAAAGAGAGAGTGTCTGTTTGTGTGTGAGAGAGATCCCCATGGGGGGGTGCATGTGCCTTTATTCCACGGCTCCGGGGGGGGCATTTTTGGGGGTAGAGGTCCCAAAATTTCAGGGTAACTTGAGGGGACCCTTCTTGCAAGAGCCCCCAAGTTTTGTAAAGATTGGGTCGGGGGTCCCTGACACGCGCAGCTGAGCTGGAATGCAAGAGTATACCTGGCAGCAATTCAGTCCACACCAGTACTGCTATGTACAATTTATTTACAGTATTTACATAATCCAGGATGCAGTTTTCTCCAACAAAATGTTCCGCCATACATCAATACTTCCTCCACCACGTATCTGCACACATAGTTCATGGACTTATATATATTTACAGCCATACAGTTGACCAATCACATACATTTGCTGTGTCACTGTGAGTCATTCTGGAAATTCCCTTTTCAGGCCACTCAAGCCGGTTCAGGCTGGCTCAGTCACATGACACTAGCTGTCAACTAGATCAGTCTAATCTATGTCCAAACTGCTGACTAGTCACACATTTTTACATGTTGTCACGCCTCCCTAGTCAAAGTTTGACATACACAGTTCTTTTCTCAGAAATTGAAATTTCTCTGCAGATAAACATTTGGTAAAAATATCTGGTATATTTGCATCAGTATTACAATGCTGCAATGTCACAAACCCTTTGCTCACAGCATTACGTACATTCTGATATCGTATGTTGATGTGTTTACTTCTGGTACGCACACCTTGATCCTGTGCTAACTGCTGTGCTGCAGTATTATCACATATTATCTGTATTGGTAATTTACAGTTAATGTTTAAGTCATTTAGCAATTGCACACACCATTCAGTTTGAATTATGCAGTCACTCAAAGCTGAATACTCTGCTTCACACGAACTTGTGGACACATGAGTCTGTTTGATAGACTTCCATTGTACCAATGCTCCCAATACATATAACACATACCCTGATGTCACTTTCCCATCAATATATTCTCCCCAACTCGCATCACTGTAACCTTTCAATGCTGTTTCATCATTTGCCTTCAGCATCAGTTTATACGACATTGTCCCCTTTAAATACCGGAGAACTCTTTTTGCCGCCACCCAGTCTTTTTGGTAAGGACAAGCTAGTTTTCTACACAACCAGTGTATAGCTATACATATATTAGGCCTTGTCCAACAACATATATACAGTAGTGACCCTACTAATGATTGATATAGTTGCTTTTGTTGGAACAATTCACCATCTGACTCTCTGTTATAGCTGGTTGTCATTGGGGTTGTTACTTCATGAGCTTCACTCATGCCATACTTGTTCAGTAATTCCTTGATTTTTGTTTCTTGGCTCAATTCAAACCAACCATCTGCATTTCTGGTTACATGCACTCCCAGGTAGTTTTGAATTGGTCCCAGATGCTTCATTTTAAATGTCTCCTGAATAGTTTCCTCAAACCATTTTAACTGTTCCTTGGTATGATAGATTAGACACACATCATCAACAAAAACAAGTAAATAACAGGTTTGATTACATATTTCTATACTGTACAGACAAGGATCTGACACACTGTTTAAAACCTTTCTGTGTCAAAGCATCTTTTAAACATATATTCCAGGCACCTCCTGATTGTTTCAGAACATACAATGCCTTGTGCAGTCTCAGCACTGTTTGTGTATTTTGACATTTAAACCTAGGAATCTGCTCTAGATACAGCTCTTCCTCTATGGGTACATTTAAATAAGCTGTGTCAAAATCAAAATGATTCACAAACATTCCTTCTGCTCCTGCCTTGGTCAACGCTTAAACAACCAACGACATCTGTGAGCTTTCCTATGAGTTGGCAACTCAGATAATGAAAACACCTTGTTAGACACCAATGAGTTATATTCCACCTCCATAGCTTTTAGCCAAGCATTTTTTCCTTCAGTATCCAAAGTTAGCACCTCATTGTAATTATTTGGCACCTTTACAAACACATGATTTGCCACACCATACCTCTGAGGGGGGATACCTTTAGTTGATCTAGAGGATACTCTAGGCACTTCCCTCTGATCTGAACTCAGGTCTGCACTTTGCACACTCTCAGAATCTGAATGTACTTGTGCCTGTACCTCCTGCTTTATCTTTGGCATATTATCTGTTTCACTATGCATAGGCAATAACACAGTAGATGGTAATTCATTAGCATGTATTTTGGCCCAATTTGCATACTCACAGAAACTAGCTGAATGACTGAAACTCAGCGAATTGTGATTATCAGCAAATCTGTAAGCTTTCATTCCTGTCTGATATCCCAGGAATGTTAACTTCTTGGCCCTGGCACCACCTTTTCTACGTTGCTTCAGTGGGATATTTACCCATGCCTTGGTACCAAAAATTCTGATGTGATCCAAACTTGGATTTTTCCCATACAAAGCTTTATAGGGGATATTATCTGTTGCACTGGTCCAAACTCTGTTCAATATATAGCATGCATTTTTGGCTGCTTCTGCCCAAAACACCATAGACATTTCTGCATCAGCTAACATTGACTTAATCAAAGTTTGTAATATGCCAGCCTCTCTTTCCGCCACTCCATTCTCCTGTGACATGGCTACATTAGCAACTCTATGTTCTATACCTTGGGCTTTGAACCACTTAGCCAATTCACCAGACATGTACTCGCCACCAAAATCGCTTTGGATTTTACAAATACTATGCCCTAGCTGTCTTTGCACATTCTTGGCCCACATTTTTATTGTTTCACACACCTCTGACTTCTTTACCAGTGGGTACACCCATGTAAACCTTGTAGCATCATCTACCAACAAAAGTAAAAACCTTCTCTTAGAAATGCTATTTGGGAACGGGCCCACTAAATCGGTGTGTACGAGTTTTAAAGGAGTATCATTCATTCTATCACTTTTCTTTGCCACTGGATGTGCTTTTGATTTGCTCTGTTTACACACATCACAGTCTAGATATGATTTACACCCTTCCACCTTCTCTTTGCCTAACAGGGCAAGAGTTTTATTTAAGGTGCCCCAACCAACATGAGCTAACCGAAGATGCAATAAATGAATGCATTTGTGATGTGGACTCTTATTTACAACAGCTTGTGCTTTCACTGACCTGTTTCCAAGCACATATACACTGTCTGTTAGTTTTCCAACTGCTAACACCTTGTTCTCTTTAAGGATATTGCAGCTCTTATCCTTAAACATTATACTAAACCCAGCTGCATCTAGCACACTTATACTAAGTAAGTTAGTCTCTAGAGAGGGTACACAGAGAACATTATCAAAACAATGGTTCAGACATTCAAACTTCACACTCCATTGGCATGTGACAGTTGTAGAACGTCCATCTGCTAAACTTACACGTCCCAAAGATGATTGCTGTGAGTTCATTAAAAGTTTCTTATCATTGACGAAAATAGCTGAAGCACCAGAGTCAATAATCCATGTCTCTTGCTTGCTGTCTGCTGCCAATCTCACCAAAGTTGCTTGCTGGTTAAATGAAGATTTCTTCCCTCCTCTGCCTTTTTTAGCTGCTGGGCAAAATCTTTTCAGGTGGTCTGTAGATCCACAGTTGAAACATTTCCTTATGTGTAGTGCTACATTTTCCGGCTTACAGGTTTCAACGACCTTGTGCTTGCAGCTGCTGTGGCTTGCTTCTGACTTGGCACTGCTCCCGGTCTGGACGACTGCCATTTCTCTTTGCAGATAACGAGACTCCTCTTCGAGCAATCTTCCTGTTACATATCCCAACATTAATTTAGCCGCGTCGACGGACTCCAAGGCTGATATGAGCGGGTCAAATCTCTCAGTCAGGAAACTTAGCACAATGAAAACTTGGTCCTGGTCAGGTATTTGTTTTCCCCTCTGTGCCAGCAATTGAAAATAAGTTGAAAGGGAATTTAAATGTGCTCTCACCATCTGTTGAGGTTGCATTACAGTCCTGTAGAGCCTTCTCATCAGAGATATCAGGGAACCGGCCGTGTCTTGTACATAGACAGTTTTAAAACTATCCCAAGCTTCTTTCACCGTGCTCCTGCCTGCTACATGCACTAATTGGTCATCAGCTACACTTGAAATCACCGTGGCTAACGCCTTCTGGTCCTTTAACAGTTCCTCTGCAGTAGGAGCTTGTGGGGGAGTATCTACAAATGTCCATAATGACTCCCGTTTGAGATAATGCTCCATTTGCAATGACCATATGGTATAATTATCCGCAGTCAGCTTGTCAACCATCAAGGTAAAATTAGCTTGTGCCATGGCTTCCTCGCTCACCGGCAGTTGCTGATTATCCACCTCTGGTTCCTCCTCCGACTCACTGTCAGACTTAGTTGATGTATCTTTGGATGGTGTTTCCAGTTCCTCAGCATCACTGGCTTCTGTAGACATTCATCAAATAGTTGCTCACCAGCTCCAGTAGAACCTCCAGCTCTCAGTGCAGTCTATCTGGGCCCATAACCCTGACGTGCGCAGCTGAGCTGGAATGCAGGAGTAATTCTGGCAGCAATTCAGTCCACACCAGTACTGCTATGTACAATTTATTTACAGTATTTACACAGTCCAGGATGCAGTTTTCTCCAACAAAATGCTCCGCCATACATCAATACTTCCTCCACCACGTATCTGCATGTAGTTCATGGACATATATTTACAGCCATACAGTTGACCAATCACATACATTTGCTGTGTCACTGTGAGTCATCCTAGAAATTCCCTTTTTAGGCCACTCAAGCCAGTTCAGGCTGGCTCAGTCACATGACACTAGCTGTCAACTAGATCAGTCTAATCTATGTCCAAACTGCTGACTAGTCACACATTTTTACATGTTGTCAGTCCCGAGATATGGGGCCCGGAAGGGTTTGCCTCCCCCAAAAAATTGCCCACAGGAATAAAACCACTTAAAGCACATTGGCGGCATTCCACAGCTCCGGGGGCATTTTGGGGGGTAGAGGTCCCAAACCTTAAAGGTAGCTTGAGGGGACCCTTCTTGCAAGAACCACCATGTTTTGTAAAGATTGAGTCAGGGGGTCCCAAGATATGGGGCCCAGAAGGCGCCACCCCCCCAAATCGCCCACAGGAATAAAGCCACTTAAAGCACATTGGCGGCATTCCGCAGCTCCGGGGGGGCATTTTTGGGGGTAGAGGTCCCAAACTTTCAGGGTAGCTTGAGGGGCCCTTCTTGAAATAACCCCCAAGTTTTGTAAAGATTGGGTCAGGGGGTCCAGAGATATGGGGCCCAGAAGGGGTCGCCCCCCCAAAAAAAATCACCCACAGGAATAAAGCCACTTAAAGCACATTGGTGGCATTCCGTGGCTCCGGGGGGCATTTTTGGGGGTAGAGGTCCCAAACTTTCAGGGTAGCTTGAGGGGACCCTTCTTGCAAGAATCCTCAAGTTTTGTGAAGATTGGATCTGAGGGTCCCAAGATATGCCCTCCCAACTGCCCATTGGGATGAATGGGATCAGGCGATCCTGAATGTGCATCTCTACAGAGCGGCAAATCCAAGGCAAAACCTCCCATGCATAAATGGCCAGAGAGTCGTGAGAGATCCTGAGCAGCTGCTGCTGCCCTGCTTCTGCTGGAGCAGAAGACATCCACGGTTTGACCCATTTGGGGGCTTTTATCTATAACTTTTTTCCTGTGTGGGGGGAGGGGAAGCAGATTCTGTGTGTGTGAGAGAGAGGGGGGAAGCCAAAGTGGGGTGGGTTTGATTGCCTCTGTGTGGGACTGTGCTTTCTCCTGTTTTCATCGATTGCCAACTTTGTCTGGAGTTAACTGTGGGTCAGTGAGTCTCTCTCAGCTGGCTGCTATTGTTTTCAATGGGCTGTGCAGCCACTTCTGTTGTTTCTAATGGGCTAGCCTGGCATTCGTTTTAGTGCATCCCCTGTAATGTATTTTCAATGGAGTCAATGCAAGCCAACCGACTTTCCTTCTCCCATTATCTTCAATGGGCTGGGCAGCCTCTCCAATTGCTTCCAATGGGCTGACTTTTCATTCCTTTTAGTACATCCCTTTTAATGGCTTTATTCCCCTGGGCCGGGGTAATGGTACAGCCCAACTGCCGAGGCAGCCAGACCCCCGGCCGAGCAGATGGGTGGGGGGACCCCTTCTGGGCCCCATATCTCGGGACCCCCTGACCCAATCTTTACAAAGCTTTGGGGTTCTTGCAAGAAGAGCCCCCTGAAGCTACCCTGAAAGTTTGGGACCTCTACCCCTAAAAATGCCCCCCAGAGCCGCGGAATGCCACCAATGTGCTTTAAGTGGCTTTATTCCTGTGGGTGATTTTGGGGGGGCGACCCATTCCGGGCCCCATATCTCGGGACCCCCTGACCTGATCTTTACAAAACATGGGGGTTCTTGCAAGAAGGGTCCCCTAAAGCTACCCTGAAAGTTTGGGACCTCTACCCCCAAAAATGCCCCCCCAGAGCCGCGGAAAGGTGCGAATGCGTTTTTAATGGCTTTATTCGGCTGAATTTTTCCCCGAACTCGGAACTTGGCGCCGAATTCCATGGATCCGAATCAGGGGAGTTCGGACTTCGGCATTTCTCAAATTAAAAAGGGCTGAATTTTGCCGAATCTGAATTTTACCGATTTTTTTTCCAACAGCCCTACTGCATTGTTAGTTTACATGGCATACCTGCACCAGGGAGCTAATGATACACATTTAGAATGCAATGGAGAGAATATGGAGAAGCAGATGCAGAGGTCAGCAAAGCTAACAGGGTGAATCAGGGCAAAAATAATCCAAAGAAGTTGTCAGTGACAGAAAATTGAAAGTTGATCTTGATCTCATCCCAGTCTAGGTAATCAGATAACTATTTAAGGGCCCCTGCTTCTAACATGGGTCATGTTGTTTGCTCCTGTTCTCCATTGAGGCCAAATTATATGCAGGATGATTTGAGGTAGGAATGTTTGAAGAGACTGCCGTAAGGCAGGGGTTTGAATTAAAAGACTCTTGAGTGCCTTTCAGACATGAAATCTATGGCTCAGAAGCAACAGGGTCCCACACAAGAGGAAATGAAAGCCTTCTGTTCTTCTGCTTTACAGAATATTGCTCAAATTTCCTGCACTTGTAAGTTAGTCAAAGATGTACACCATGTGTATGGAAAAAAAATTGGTCACCCTTTATGTGTTTTTCTTTACTCACCACCGTACATATTTTCCTTTTGTTTGCATTGGTACTTGCCATATGGTTCAGTTTGACTTGGGTTGCTATGGCTCTTTGGAAATAGGGCTCCCTAACACATTTAAAAGCATTGTGGTATTCAATTATTTTTGGAGTTGTGGTTTCTGCAACAAAAAATGCAGTTTGCATTCTTCTTCCTCTCCACAGTTGCTCATGAAGCTGCCCTATACTGAGCCAGACTATTGGTTTAGTGAGGTCAGTATTATCTCTTCTGGTTTCCGGGTTTCAGGCAGAGGTCTGCCACATTACTTACTGTCTGGTCGTTTCAACTAAAGATACTGAAGAATGAACCAGGGACCTTCACCATACCAAACCAATGCTCTACCACTGAGTCACATCCCCTCCCTGAAGGGAAGATTCAGCTTCTTACCACGTGCAGTTAGACACTGGGGAAGACATTCGGGGTCACAAACAGCATGCCAGAACGCATTTGAATTCAAAGGGAATCCAGCCTACTACTTCCCATTATTGAGAATGCCTTTACTCCCTTCAGGGCTTGACAGTGCCCAGAATTACCCACCCAATCTCCTAAATTGAAGAAGGCAGCCTAGACCACCAGACGGCTACATTTCCAAATGGGGTCTGCATATAACATATTTGTGGCCTACACATACTCTACAACAACATCTCTTAAACTCAGTCCTATCTCTCTGGAGGCTGAGCATTAAACCACAGGTTTGGGCTGCTTAGCGCACAGTTATAACTCATGGATTTCAAAGGGCATCCTATCATTTGTTTTCAATAAAGCTAAGACACTTCTGTTGTTGGATACATGGGCCCATTTCTGCCAGTTCTTTCCTCCCGCTGCAGGTGCCCCTGCATAGCTCATGAGGATCCAGTGAACCCCAGAAACAAAATTTGGGAGGGCCCAATGGAAAGAAACAAGGGGGTGTGGGAGAGCCCCCACTGCAAGTCCACTGAATTTACAAATCGTACCAAATACAAGACATTTTAGCAAATTGTAGATACTAGGGGTGTGCATTTGGTAAAGCCAAACCTTAAAAAATGGTGGTTTATGCTGTAGCCAGCAATCAAGATCCCAAAAAAGAATTAAAAATAATGTTTTTTGAGATCATTTTGGGATCTTCAGCTACAGCAGTAGAAAGGGAAGAGATCCTTTTAAAAAGAAAAAAACCCACTTAGATTAGCACATTTGTGCCGGGTTGCAAGACTTTAAAGTTTAAATTCCCCCTTCAGCTCCATTGTAGCCTATGGGAAATGTTTCTGGGGCACTGGGGGGGGGGGTTTAAGGTAAAGGCACCAAATTTTCAGCACAGCTTCTGGTAACTCTCCTTAGAGGAACCTCCAAGTTTGGTAAAGATTGGGCCAGGGGATCAAAGTTTATGAGCCCCCAAAGAGGGTCCCCCATCCATCCTCCATTGGAAACAATAGAGGAAAAATGGGGGCCCATAAAATTGTACTCCTGACCCAATATTTACCAGATTTGGGGGTTCTTCTAAGGAGAGTCACCAGCAGCTATGCTGAAAATTTGGTACCTCTATCTTAAAGAAACAGGCTCCCAGAGCCCCAGAAAGAGTTACCATAAGCTATAATGGAGCTGAATTTTTTCAGATTCCCAAAACTCCTTCTCCCCGCCCCAAAAAAACCCCACACCAGTATGAGAATTTGGGAATTTTCGGGAATCCTGATTTTTTTTAAAACTCCAATAGGGAGGTGTCCAGTGAGGTGCCACAGTGTTCAGTTCTTAGCCCAGTTCTTTTCAATATTTTTATAAATGATCTGGATAAGGGTGTGGAGGGACTACTCATTAAATTTGCAGATGACACAAAATTGGGAGGAGCAGAAACACACCAGAAGACAGAGATAGAATTCAACAAGATCTGAGCACACTGGGAAAGTGGGAACATGTGAACATGATGCAATTCAACAAGATAAGTGCTGAGTTCTACATCTGGGTAACAAAAATGAGGGACATGCATACTGGATGGGGGATACACTTCTGGGTAGCAGTGTGTGTGAACAAAATCTTGGGGTACGGGTGGACCGTAAGTTAAATATGAACAGCTAGTGAGATGCAGCGACAAAAAAAGCCAATGCGATCTTTGGGTGCATCAACAGAGGCATAACATCCAAATCACAAGATGTCATAGTTCCACTGTACACAGCATAGGTCAGGCCTCACCTGGAGTATTGTGTGCAGTTCTGGAGGCCCCACTTTAAAAAGGATGTGGACAGAATGGAGCGGGTGCAGAGGAGAGTGATAAGGATGATCAGGGCTCTGGAGACCAAGCCCTATGAGGAAAAGCTGAGAGAGTTGGGAATGTTTAGTCTGGAGAAGAGGAGGTTGGGGGGGACAGGAATACTCTCTTTAAGTATTTGAAGGGCTGTCACTTAGAGGAGGGCAGGGAGCTCTTCCTGTTGGCAGCAGAGGATAGGACTCACAATAATGGGTTTAAATTGCAGGCGGAGTGGTACCGTCTGGATATTAGGAAAATATTTTTTACAGTAAGAGTTGCTCGACAATGGAATCAGTTACCTAGGGAAGTGGTGTGCTCCCCCTCACTGGCATTCTTTAAGCAGAGGCTGGACAATCACTTGTCAGGGATGCTCTAGGCTGATCCTGCACTGAGCAGGGGTTGGACTAGATGGCCTGTATGGCCCCTTCCAATTCTATGATTCTATACCCAGATCCAAATTTTCCTGAATTTTTTTTTGCATACCCCTAGTAAATACATATATCAATTTAACTACACAATGATTTACCATGTCTTGAATGTATGATTTCAGCTCTGTCTTGGTTACCAAATTGTAGAATGGTGCAGGTGTTAGCCAAAATGCTCAGTTATGAATAGTTATATGGGGAAATTAGCAAATCAATAACTGGCAAGGAGCATAACCTCGGGATCTAATCTTTGTTTATGGGAGTCTGTTCCAAGATTCAAAACAAGAGGCGGAAGCAAGGGTTTCTTTTAAGAAGTTTACTTTAAAATATGTGCACATGCAGTCCAATAACATATACACAACACACAATCAGAGTCTAGGAAATAAAAGTAGGAGTACAGAGACGTTCGCCAATGTGGGAGTTTTCCCTTTGAAGAGGGGTAATACTACACCTGGTCTAGTAGCGGAGATGTCCTGGGTTCCATGCTGCTAATAAAGAAGAGGAGAGCGGGGGCGGGGATTCCCCGGGCTTGACCAGCATAGGGCTGTTGAAAAAAAAATCATTATAGTTCGCATTTGGCCGAATTTGGCCCATCTGGATTTGGGATATGCCGAAGTCTGAACTCCCCCACTTCGGGTCCGTGCAATTCGGCACAAATTCAAAGTTTGGGGGGGGGAAATTCGGCTGAATAAAGCCATTAAAAACAACCGTGCCTTTCCGCGGCTCCAGGGGGGCATTTTTGGGGGTAGAGGTCCCAAACTTTCAGCGGAGCTTCAAAGGACCCTTCTTGCAAGACCCCCCAAGTTTTGTAAAGATTGGGTCAGGGGGGGCTGAGATATGGGCCCCGAAATGGGTCCCCCACCCTTAATGTGCATCTCTGAGCAGAGCTTGCTGCTCACGCACAAAGCTCCCAGCCCCGACAAACAGCTGAGCTGCGGGGAGCAAGGGCGGGACAGGTGCGAAGAAGTTGGCAAAGCAACACAACTGCAAAGCAACACAACCATGCAAAGCAACACGTTTGCAACCATGCAAAGCAACACCTGACACCTGGGAGTTTGCAAACCATGGAAAGGGACAGAGGCATCTAGCTATGCATAATGAGCAGGAGGGGGTGGAATTTCCCCTTTTGCATTGGACTCGGGACCAGGAAAATGCATTCTTTAAGTCACCATTTGAAAACCAGTTTTGAGCAAGCATCAAAATAGACCTAACCGATCTTATGAATAAGGGAAAACCTGAGGACACACAACTGAAGCTCCCCCTCAAACCAGAGAGAGAGAGACTCGAGGGGGCACACACACCCCAGGCAGAATGGGTGAAAGCCCCCTTTGGCTCCCCCCCACCCACAGAAACTGCTCCCTCCTCACACACACACAGACTCTGCTTCCCCCCCCACACACACACACACACAGGAGAAAAAAATATAGATTAAAGCCCCCAAAGGGGTCTTACTGTGGCTGTCTTCTGTTCCATCAGGAGGGGCTGGGAGGACTGGGTAATCCAATACGATTCTATTTAAGCACGGGAGGTTTTGCCTTGGATTTGCCGCTCTGGAGATATATACAGGACCGGAGATCCATTCATCCCAATAGGGAAAAGGGGAAAGCCCATATCTCGGGACCCTCTGATCCAATGTTTACAAAACTTGGGGGGTCTCTTAAGAAGGCTCTTCTGAAGCTATGCTGAATGTTTGGGGGCTGCACCCCCAAAAATGTGCCCCCTGCAGCCACAGAAAGAGAAAAGGGGGAGCCCATATTTCTGCCCCCACTGAACCCATCTTTACAAAACTTGGGGGGTCTCTTAAGAAGGCTCGTCTGAAGCTATGCTGAAAGTTTGGGGGCTGGACCCCCCAAAAAGCGCCCCCTGCAGCCACCGAAATGGAAAAGGGGGAGGAGGGAAAAGGGGCGGAGCCCATATCTCGGGACCCCCTGACCCAATGTTTACAAAACTTGGGGGGTCTCTTAAGAAGGCTCTTCTGAAGCTCCGCTGAATGTTTGGGGTCTCTACCCCCAAACATGCGCCCCCTGCAGCCACAGAAAGGATGGAATGTGCATATGCACCCCCCCCACGAGGATTTCTCTCTCTTTCTCTCCCCGGCCGGGCCGCGCAGTAGCTGATTCCTCCAGTACTCAATCCTGACTGATTGGCCAGAAGAAGACCCAGCTTGGCCACCGATTGGCCGGGAGAGAATGCTGCTTACTGACAGTTATGCTGCTGCAGCCCGAATTTGCCAAATTTATTCGTGAACTCCCAAACTCGCTGAATTCGGCTCCCCCATTTTCCCGCCATTTTTGCGTTCAGTTCGTCCTGAACTAAAAACCACCAAATCAGGGGAAATTCGGCTGTTTTTCAGTTCAGGCCAAACCGAATCGACAGCTCTAGACCAGCAAGTCGGGAGAGTATATTGGCTGGGCTGCACAAAACCCACACCAAGAGTGACAGCAAGTATGAGAGGCGTAAAGGAAGGATAGCTTATGGCTGAAAACTACCCCAGTTATACTCTTTTTGGGATGGGGGATGATGGACTTACCCCCTTCATGGTTCACATGGCAAACAAAGGCAGACAATAGTGTTAATGATTGGCCACTAGGGTGGGGTGATGGGTGAGTCTTTCCCTTAGCGTTTAGGGCTTGCTGCATGTCTGGAAAGGTGGCGACACATGTTGTTGAGGTGGCCAGATAACATAGGACTCTGCCAGGTTACACAGGTAGATCAATTATTTTCTCTTATTTAGATGTATGTCATTTTAATGTGGCCTTATCTAGTTTCTCATTTCCAACTGTGATCCAGTTAATTTGGATAACAGCTCTATTATTTCCAGTAACTATTTCTCCACTCCCTCTCTGTTTCTTTGACTAGTTTGGTATTCCCAGTGACCCAATAGCCCATGAGGCTGCAACTAAATAGAAGGTTTTTCCAGGGTTATTGTTTGAAATTCTGTTCACAGCCAATTGTGCATCATTTAGATCTTCCAATATAAATGCAATATTTGGAATACATTCAAAGTAATAATGCCCCAAAGCTAAATTTAATGTAGAAAAAAAACCCAGTATAGTGTGCCATTCAGTGCAAGGAATTGGAAAATGTTAATTCCATTGCAGCATGACCACAGGTTGCCTGATCAATGATTCCTCCTGTAGGATTGGGTGAGTAGCAGTCTTATGAGTGTTATTTTAAGTTCTGTCTTGGACTGACTATAGCGCTAGTTGTTTTATGAGTGACATGCAGCCTGCGAGGAATGATGAGCCTATCAATGAATTTAACGGCCAGGGATTAAAGCTCTTTGAATGGAATGTAAAACTGAGCATGAACACTGCAAATAAATGTAGAAAGGCTTCATTAGCCTATACTTTGCATAGCTGCTGGCATCCAAATGTGGCAAAACAATAATACTTGCAGAGGTGCTCAGGACCTATCAGAGCCAGAATTTACAAGTTAAAGATTTATTCTATTGCCTGTGCCAGAAATTAAGGGCTCTAACATTTACATAAGAATTTCAGAAGCTAATGTGTTCTGATGATGTTCCTGGGTTTTTATGCCACAACTGTAGGTAGAAATACAGGAGTTGCTTCCACTAGGGTAGCTCAGTTGTTAACAGCACAATCCTATGCTACGTTTTACAGTAAGTTTGCGTAGGATTGCACTGTAAGACATTTCACTTCTCCCATGTGCACATGAAACATGAGGGTTTTTAAAATATTGCCGAAGGCTTCCCATGTGCACAAGAACCAATGAGGGTTTTTATTAGGGATGTGTACCTTATGTTTTTTTTTTTCCGGGTTTGGGTTTAATAGGCTTGGTTTAAAAAAAAAAAAAAAACACCTGAAAAGTTGAATCCTCATACCAGTATCAGGGTGTGTGTGTGACTTTTTGGGATATTCAATTTTTTGGGGTCTATTAAACCCAAACCAAAAAACTCCAGCTGCCTCCAAACTCCACATGGGTCACGGAGGCAGCAAGCAGCGCAGAGCTGAACTCTGGGCTCATCTGAGCCCAGCATTCAGCTCTGCACCACTTGCCACCTCCGAGCCCATGTGGACTTCAGAGGTGGCAGCAGTGAGGAGCTGAATGCTGAGTTTGGCCCGGCCGAGCCCAGCATTCAGCTCTGATCTGCCTGCTGCCTCCAATCCCATATGGACTTTGGAGATCGTGGCGGTGCAGAGCTGAATGCTGGGTGGGCTGAGCTGAGCCCAGCCTTCAGCTCTGCACTGCCTGCCTCCTCCAAGACCCAGCCAGCAGGTAAGTGAGGGTGGAGAGGGAGGGAGAGAGGGGATTTCCCCCAGTTTTTTTTTTAATGGTGGTGAGACTGAAGCGGCCCAGATAATACTGAAAAATTTCGCATTATTCAGGATGTGCTTTTTGGCTTCCTTAAATCAATGCTATTTTTTCGGGATAATACCCCCCCAAAAAATACCAATAAGGTATTTTTGGGGGGTTTTCCATTCATCTTGCTTAATGCATACCCCTAGTTGCAAGGGTTATACTCCCCTGCCCTGAGTTCCCTATGTATTCTCTCATACTCACAATTGCATTATTTTCTTGTAGCAGATAGGACAAAAGATGTATCTACATTGTATCTCTATGGAGGCAAGGGGTGAACTTTGCAAAGATACATTGCTAAGATCACACTAAAGTTTCTGAACACAGCCACTTTGCCAATACATTTCAATGGAGGAGGATGGGGCGACCCCTTCCAGACCCCATAACTCCAGACCCCCTGACCCAATCTTTACCTAACATGGAGGTTCTTGCAAGAAGAGTCCCTTCCTGCTACCCTGAAAATTTGGGATCTTTACCTGCAAAAATGCCCCCCAGGAGCAATGGGAATTTTATTTGCAAAGCTCCTGGGAGGCATTTTTGCAGGTAGAGGTCCCAAATATTCAGGGTAACTTGAAGAGACTCTCCTTGCAAGAACCCCCAAGTTTGGTAAAGATTGGGTCAGGGGGTCCGGAGTTATGAGGTCTGGAAGGAGTTGCCCCCATTCCCCCATAGGAATGCATTGGACTGAAGTCTGAAGACTGAAGTTTGGGGCCCCAGGGGAAAGACAAAAGAGAAAAAGTAGAGGGATGCAGGGGAAGGGGAGGAGGAAGGCTGTGGCTTTCCCACACACCTGTACAGGGGAGATGATAGAGATATAGTTAGGTTGGGAACCTGTGTGTCAACAGAACCCAGCAGAACCCAGAGGAACACCATAAATACTAGGGGTGTGAATTGAATAAAGCTGAACTGGAACAACCCCCCCCCAAAAAAAAAGTACCTATTCAGTGTTCCATGTAGAGTTTGGAAGTGGCGGCGAAGCAAAACTGAAGGCTGGGCTCACTCCAAGCCCAGCCTTCAGCTCTGTGCCATGTTCATTTCGAGTTCAGGTTACTAACCTGAACATTTTCAAATATTCAACAAAATCCGAAATTAGTATTCGGCTTTTTTCAGATTTTTTGAACATTACTGGGGCCATTAAACCAGAACCCCAAAAAATACTGGAAAAAATGGTGCACACCCCTAATAAATACTGAAGCTAATCTGCATGCATGTAACATTCTTCTTTGCAGAGGTGGGTGGTAGGAAAAAGAGAGTCGGTGATGAAGGGCAACTGGAGCACCTAAGGCTCTTCTGCTGAGGTAGTGATGGTGTGCAGACTGCTGAGAAAGAAGGATCAACGTGCATACAAAATCCCCTTCCTTTCACTTTCTGAGGCCTTCTTTGGGGAAGTGATGTTAATGTATGTTTGTCAGCCTTGGTTCTAACTGCACAAACTAATGATTTAGTTACAGTCCCTGATGTAAATTAGCCTAAATTAGTGGCAAAATCTGTTGTGAGAGTTTGATTTGCCCATGACAGAATATCTGGGTTCCCCGTACGTTCAGCATGTAAAAATAACAATACCAAGGAGTGACCTTATTAATAATTTTGTTCATTCTAAAGCTATCTGAGCTTAAACCTTCTATCTCAAGAGGATTTTCATTACTGAAATTCACCCACCTGCATCATCTTGAAGCTCTGCATCATCTTGAAGGTAGTTCTGAGTACATAGAGCTGAATTTTCCATGAAAATGACACTCCAATCATCTTTTAAGATCATTTTTTATTAAGATCTGGCTGCCATGTAGTGATGGAACGCATCAGCTCTCCCTGCTGTTGTTTTTTACGTGAATCACCTTAGACAAGAAATAATCATTGTTATGATAATGCCAGAAACACGGCTATAGGAGCCAAAGGGCAGCATAACAAAGGGCAGCATAACAATCCAGCTCCATCGTAGCAGTGAATATAAAGTGACTTTAGTGATGCCCTCACAAAGATTTCATGTTTTGTTGTTTGGTACAGAAATTGGAGGGCATCATTTTCATTCTTGTCCAAGACCTCAGTGGTACAAGTTGCAAATATGAGACAGATGTGATATCAGCTAGACCACTTCGGTATTCTGAGGTAGTCATATGCTTAAAGCTTGTTGCTGAGACAAGCTATAGATAAAACAACAGCTTACTCCACAAGCAGTCCCCTTGATGTCAGCAAAATGACTCACAAAAGAATCCTCTGATCCACTATGAACTGCAATATATCTAAGAATCTGGGCAAAGGCCAAGAAAAACAGATATCATGGGGATGTAAAGGTGTAAATGTGGCTTGTAAATTCAAGTTTTAATCTCTCAGTAAACAGGGCTGTTCTTTTAGCTCAGTAACATAAAACAGAATACATATCTGTGGGTTTGTGATGTGAGGATCCTCTCTGATATTGTCACAAACAGAAAATTTGAGAAATCCATTCATGGCTCAGATGTAGCCCAAAATAACGTTGTGTCAGCCCATATTATTCAACTAAAATATGAGGCTTAATCGGTCAAGCTAAGTTTGGGCCCAGTCAATGAGGAGGCAGAACAAAGATGCTTATAAGTGGGTCTCTGCCTTCCCCACTGCTAGCTTAGCAATGTGCCACTGGTCCTCCCACTCACCTTTTTGTACAGCATGGGATTAGCTCATCAACTTTGGTTGCAGAGCAGGAACTTTTTGGATCTTCCCAAATTGGCCCCAATGGGATCTTCTTTTCTTTGCTCCATGCTGTTGAAGGGATTATTGTGGTATAACTAGGGATGGCAGGGCTAGTGCGTGTTGATTGATGATAGGTAGGGATAACTGGCAAGAATTCTGAGGCACCTAAGGATACAGGATGTTTCTAAAATGGCCCGTTGTTCACTGATGTGGAGGGATGCTGAGCAGCTGATTTTTCAACAGACTGCTCATCTGTTTGCCAATTGTTTCATAGTTGTTTGGCAAGTTGCTTCACTGTATTCCTTTCCAAAAGTGCAGTACAGTGGAACCGACTTTTTGCATATGGACATTCTCATGAGGACTAGCTTTGGTGATCTCATTTCTTGGCTGAAGGAGTGGTTATTGCTGAGAGCAGGGATTTGCTTAGTTGCAGTGAATTTTGAGGTTGCTGAGCAAGAAGTGTGTGTGTGAGAGAGGGGCTGATTGGAGTCTTTGCACTCCTTTAGGAGGGCTGCCTCTACCATCCTCTCCCCAGTAGGGCTGCCAAAAAAAAAATTCGGTACAGTTCGGATTCGGCCGAATTTGACCCCTGTGGGTTCGGTACGTGCCGAAGTCCGAACTCCCCCGCTTCGGATCCCCGGTAATTCGGGGGGATCCGGAGTTCGGGGGAAAATTCGGCCCCAGCGCGCCTTCAGAGGGATTCCCTGAAGGCGCGCAGGGGCCCTTTAAACTGATCTGAGCCTCCCAGCTGGGAGGCGCAGATCAGTTTAAAGGGCAGCCCGCCCCCCTTCAGCGGGGTCCGCTGGAGAGGCTCGGGCTGCCCTTTAAACTGATCTGAGCCTCCCAGCCGGCCGGGAGGCGCAGATGAGTTTAAATGACAGCCCGCGCCTCTCCAGCGGAGCCCGCTGAAGGGGGGCGGGCTGCCCTTTAAACTCATCTGAGCCTCCCAGCTGGGAGGCGCAGATGAGTTTAAATGACAGCCCGCGCCTCTCCAGCGGAGCCCGCTGAAGGGGGGCAGGCTGCCCTTTAAACTGATCTGTGCCTCCCGGCCGGGAGGCGCAGATGAGTTTAAATGACAGCCCGCGCCTCTCCAGCGGAGCCCGCTGAAGGGGGGCGGGCTGCCCTTTAAACTCATCTGAGCCTCCCAGCTGGGAGGCGCAGATGAGTTTAAATGACAGCCCGCGCCTCTCCAGCGGAGCCCGCTGAAGGGGGGCAGGCTGCCCTTTAAACTGATCTGTGCCTCCCGGCCGGGAGGCGCAGATGAGTTTAAATGACAGCCCGCGCCTCTCCAGCGGAGCCCGCTGAAGGCGGGCAGGCTGTCATTTAAACTCATCTGTGCCTCCCGGCCGGGAGGTGCAGATGAGTTTAAAGGGCAGCCCGCCCCCCTTCAGCGGAGCCCGCTGAAGGGGGGCGGGCTGTCATTTAAACTCATCTGCGCCTCCCAGCTGGGAGGCTCAGATGAGTTTAAAGGGCAGCCCGCCCCCCTTCAGCGGAGCCCGCTGAAGGCGGGCGGGCTGTCATTTAAACTCATCTACGCCTCCCAGCCGGGAGGCACAGATGAGTTTAAAGGGCAGCCCGCCCCCCTTCAGCGGAGCCCGCTGAAGGCGGGCAGGCTGTCATTTAAACTCATCTGTGCCTCCTGGCCGGGAGGTGCAGATGAGTTTAAAGGGCAGCCCGCCCCCCTTCAGCGGAGCCCACTGAAGGGGGGCGGGCTGTCATTTAAACTCATCTATGTCTCCCGGCCGGGAGGCACAGATGAGTTTAAATGACAGCCCGCCCCCCTTCAGCGGGCTCTGCTGGAGAGGAGCGGGCTGTCATTTAAACTCATCTGTGCCTCCCAGCTGAGTGCCTCAGATGAGTTTAAAGGGCAGCCCGCGCCTTTCAGCGGGCTCCCCTGAAGGGGGCCGAATTTGCCGAATTTATTCGCGAACTCCCGAACTCGCTGAATTCGGCCCCCCCGGTTGCCCGCCAGTTTTGAGTTCGGATCCGTCCGAACAGAAAATCACAGAATCAGGGGAAATTCGGTTGATTTTCAGTTCGGACCGAACCGAATTGACAGCCCTACTCCCCAGTATTCACTCACCTTTAAGAGTGTTTTGTTTTGTTTTTTGCAGTTTCATCTGGGCATTGGAGGCAGTCATGAGGGCTGGGGTGCTGCATTAGCCTCGTGGCTGCAGCAGCTGCTTTAGATTTTAAAAAGAAAGCAACAGGAGGTTAAGGCACAGGTCGGTAAGTGCAGGGGAGCTTTCACTGTGAGCATTGTGGTGATAGGCTGCAGAAAAGGGAGAGTGGTAATGTGTAGGCTTTGCACAAAGACTGCCAGCAGCTTCTATGGCACATGGCTGCTAGAGCCCATGGCCGGACAGGCTAAGAGAATATTTTCAAAAAGAGAAGAAAAGGGGGACCATGAGGATAGAAAACTGCTTTAATTGATCACAGGCTTTATGGCCATGTGAAGCGTTGGGGCGGCAGCAGTATTTTGGGGATATTTGTAGTATATTATTTAGGTTTTAGTTTATACTGTAGGTTAGTTTAAGAGTTGATAGGGGGTGGTAGTGGGGCCGGTGGCCTCCCAGCCTATTGGGCTTACTAGTAACAATCATTTTGGCAGAATCTGTCTTGGTGGCCATTTTTTTTAAAAGCCTGGCTGGGGTCATCTTTGCACCAATACTGTGATCGTTTTGCTTGGTGGACATTTTGTTTTAAGCCCAGTGGCAGCTATCTTTGCACTGGTACTTTGTTTTGCTGATACCATTCTAGCATTGGTATGTATAGGTTATAGTTATTAGTAGTTGATATATACAGTTAAGGTTTAGAAGTTGCTGGGTTATTTTTAAAAAGGTCAATTTGTTTTGTAATAAGATAAAAAAAATCAAAATTGAGGGAGTAGTACAGTAAGGATACATAGAAAAGTTGATAGCAGTGGAGCCTAGTGGTCAATGTGTTGATTTTTTTTTAAAAAAAACCTAAATTATTGAGTGGTATCACGACACTCCTTATATTCTGGTGCATCTTTGACATTGAGATAAGTGCTCATGTTTTCTGGAGAGTGTTTTGCAGTAATGGCACCAAAGAAGGCTCAGCAGAAGAAGGGCAGCCTGGTGAAACAATTGCCTCCCCAGAAGCGGCCAGCACAGGACTCCTTGTACGAGGAGGACATGCCCAGTGTCCCAGAGCTGCTGGCCAGGACTGAAGTCTTGGAACAGGCTGCTTACCAGCTGAGGGTCTCTGCTGGTCAAGCAATGTAGCCCCCTGGCCAGCAAAAACATCAGGTGATCTACTAAATCATCATCTTTTTCTTTAGCCGAGAAAGTGGCAGCCCTGTAAAAAAGCTTGTTGACCAGAGCTTCAGAGGAGTCTTGCCTGTCTGCAGAGAAAGAAGATGGCAACCACCAACAAGCTGCGGCCGATGGAGAGGGTGTGACAGCAACAGCTGCTTCGATGGGGAGGTCTTCTAGTGGTCCAGTGGTCCAGGAACCAGTTGGAGTGGCTTGTGAGTATGCCCAATCTGATCAGAGCACTGTTGGCACTGGTACAGTCAGTGGAAATTGGCAGCAGAGTGGTGAGGCCGTGCGGGTTCTGGGCCTTTTCTACCCTGGACACAGCCCTCATGGTCTGTGCAACAAGGAATGCAGCAAGGGCTAGCACCAGCTTTGACACTGGATAGTGGGACAAATGAAATGTTACACTGGTTGTTGCAGGGTCTAGACTCAGGCGCCACACAGTCAGGGTGGCCAAGGATTCTGATGGGCCTTCTGGCTAGGTTGGGGCAGCAGTCAGTTCCCTTAAAACATTTCTGTACAGGGAGAGGTCATTTACTCCAGAAGAGGATTTGTTTGTTTTCTTCAAGTGAAGTAATTTTTCCTTGTCTTTCTACAGCAGCTTTTATATCAAGATCTGCCAAGTTCAGTAAGAGAAACATATTCCTGCCATCTCAGATCTTAAGATTGTGGGCTGTCAAGATGAGTGCAAATAGGCTGCCCACCAGCAAATGGTACTAGCCTTGGTACTAGCCTGCTGGATTGGTTTGGCTCTAATCTCTGGTTTAACATTAGTCTTTCTGAGATCACAACACGGCTTCTGTGGTTTGACATGTATTTATTTATTTGTTTTACAAAACATATACACCACCTTTCTGTTCTCACAAGGAACACAAAGGAGACTAATGAATTATAATGTACATAATAAGATCACATTTAAAAACTATTAAAATGAGCACATCTTTAAAACAATCAAAACCAAGCTAAAATGTCAAATGAAACAAGTCTTCACCTCATAGTGGAAGATGACAACAGAACGGGACAGGTGAATCTCCATGGGGAGACAGCTCCAGAATTTTGCTGCCACCAATGCAAATGCCCTCTCCTGGATTGCCACCCACCTAATCTCAGATAAAAGGGATACCTGTAGTAGGGCCTCTGAAGATGGCAGTTGTGGCTGGGTAAGTTCATAAGGGAGTAGGCAGTCCTTCAGGTATGTTGGCCCCAAACCACATAGGGCTTTAAAGGTCAGCACCAGCATCTTGAATTGTGCCCAGAAAAAAATTGTCAACCAAAGTAGATAGGTCAATACTGGAAATGATATGGCCCCTATTACCCACTCCAGTCAACATCCTGGCAGCAGCCTTCTGCCCCAATTGAAGTTTCTGAACACTTGGACAGCCCTATGGAAAGCGCATTGCAGCAATATAGTTTACAAGTATCCAAGGCATGCACCCCAGTGGCCAGATCTTTTGGTTCTACTGGGCTTGCAACAGGATCCCATGCTTAAGTCGGTTTGGCTTGATTCTCTGCTTTGATGTTGGTTGTGGTGGGCTTGCGATGTGGGTTGTGATTCTGCTGGGATTCTCTAATTTGATGTTGATTCTGTTGGGATTGTTGGTTCTGTTTGTATTTGGAAGCTTTTTGCCTGTAGTAGTTCTTGTTTGTTTGGCTGTTGGCTTTTTGCTCTGGTGAAAACATGGATTTCCCCCATAGGAAACAATGGAGACAAGTAGGGTGACTGGGAGACCTTGTTAAAGGACCCATAGAATTGCCCCCCTTGATGCAATTAACTTGAAACTTGAGAGGCCTTTAGTGGATGGGCAATTTGGTATCATTTGCTTGAAAAACAGCCCCAGAAAGTGTCTCACCATAGGGAATAATAGTTCCTCAAAACTTCAGAATTATGGGGTGGTGGGGAGGAGACACACCTGAACCCTGATCCTGAAACAGTATTCATGACCTGAATAACCTGAAACACCAGTATGGAAACTCTTGTCAAAATCTGAATCTGAAAAATACCAAGTTTTTTTCAAATACACATCCCTACTAGAAAACCAATAGAAAGCAAATTACTACCATAGAGATAGCTTTGAAATTTTATCCCAAATTAATGAATCCTTAAACTACTAATTTCCTAATCTAATGTTGGAAGTCTCTATCTGTTTTTCCACAGATGTAGAATACAAGTTTAAAAGGCCTCTCATACATGGAATGTCCATTAGTAAAATTTAAGACTCCGGAAAACAGGAACCATTGCTTCATATGTGAAATCTGGGTCTGTAATTAGTTCACTGCAATATATGAGCTACTGCTATAATTGTTTAACATAGCACAAGGATGAATCAAGTATCTTAATAGCTTACATTTGTGGCAGTTGTTACAGGATGCAAAGTTTCGATCAACAGACTGAACATTTAACTTGCATTTCCCCAACAAAAGAAAAATCTTACATCAGGCACACCTTCCATCATTTCCTTATTGCCATGATGATTATGGTGAAACTGAACAAGAAACCCAAATATCTTCTTGGGATTCCAAATTTAGAACATAAGTATCTTTGCATTTTGTGAGTGTTTACCTGGGATTAGGGCAAAACAATCAATCATAGGTGCTCTCCACTGGTTTAAGAATGTTTCATTGATTGATATCTTCTTAATAACAAGTAAATTTAAATATGTTTACATATTACTAAAACCCCCAATATATATTGTCAAGGTATGGGGCAGGGGGCTGTGCAGGTTTGACACAGTCAGGATCTCCTGGCAAGGGATCTCTCCCTCCCCAAATACACTCTCTCCTTTCTGCCTGCTCCTTACAGGCTTGCAGCAGGCAAGTGCTTTAACTTACTGCCACCATTCTGGTTTTAGGGTTTTACTGGGGTGGGCCCTGAGCACCCTCCCTGCCCTAAGGCAACCCCTTCTTTAGTCAGGGAGTGCCCTGTTGTATGGCTGAATTAGAGCCATGAAGAACCCAGGCAGAGTGAACAAGAAAAGGTTATTAAATTAATACCATAACAAGTAATAGGAGAAAAGTTATAAAAATGGTGCAGAATTAATACAGGGCAAAACTCATTTTTCATGGAAGTCAGCATGGTGTAGTGGTTAAAAGCAGTGGTCTGGAGCAGTGGACTCTAATCTGGATAACCAGGTTTGATTCCCCACTCCTCCACATGAGCAGCAGACGCTAATCTGGTAAACCAGGTTGGTTTCCCCACTCCTGGGTTGGTTTCCCCACTCCTACACATGTAGCCAGCTGGGTGATCTTGGGCTAGTCACAGCTCTTATGGAGCTCTCTCATCCCCACATACCTCACAGGGAGTCTGTTGTGGGGAGGGGGGGGGAAGCTGATTGTGAGCCAGTTTGGTTCTTCCTTAAGTGGTAGAGAAGGTCAGCACATAAAAACCAACTCTTCTTCATTAAAAAAAAATGTGGCTAGAAATCATCAAAGCTCCCAGATGTAACTACCTTCCAATTCTATTTCAGCAACTGTTCCAAGTAAGCCTGACTCACTTGACTCACCTGACCATCAGGTGAGAGATCAACTCCTTCCTAGAGCAACCTCACAGATGTTCAGCTCCTACGGAGAGAACACCCTTCTTTTCTGTGCAGGGCTTTATATGGTCTCTGTGAGAGTTCTGCCTCCTTGACAGCAATTTGTGTCTGTTTTCCCTCCATTCCCCCCCTCAGTCCAATCACCAGGCTTGAAAGGTGTTTAGGTTTTATAGGCCTATTGCAAATTTTCCTTTCCTTTCCTTTCCTTTCATCCCTTAGAAGCTCCTTGATCAATTGATCTTGAGCAGCATATATCTAGTGTTGGAGGGATATAAGGACTGAAACAAATCTTGCCACTGACAATGTAGCCTTGGGGTCCCTGTCGCTTAGTAAAAAAGGCATTATGTCAGTCACAGAGGCAATGGATTTGTATATTAAAAGGGGGGAAATATAGTGCGATCGAAGTTCCTCGTAAAAGCGGCATTCCAAAAGGGCATGGGCTAATGTGTCAATAGAGCCAGAAGAGCAAGGGCAGATCCTGTCTGAGTATGGAATATTCAGAATTCTGCCCTGCATTACCATAGAAGGGTTAGCATTCAATCTAGCCAAGCAAAAAGCTCTACAGAGACGAGGAGTTGTCAGATAATATGTATAGGCAGGCAGACCACGTGGAGGGGGTATTCCGAAGAACTGGGATGAACAGATGCGACAAGCACGAAAAGTAGTGCTGTTATAATCGAGCTCTTTAATGCTCTTTTTAATTTTGGCAAAAGCTTCAGTTTTCCCAAGATCTGATAACATATCCTGCGAGAAGCCCAGCAACGCCAGTTTCTCATCTAAGATTTTTTGCCATGAGGATTTGAAAGAGTCATGCTTCAGAGAAGCTAGGAACCCCTCAGTGCTAAAGCACAGTTTAAGGTGGAGTTTAAAGGCGGCCAACCACGCCCTAGCTTCAAGTGACATTTGGCCAAACTCGGAACGAAGAGTAATGCCAGAAACACATCGAGGGGCATTTAGGAGTTTTCGTAAGAACTGAAGCAGTGGACGATCTGTAGATTCATTGATGACTGTAATCCAGATGGCAACACCAAAGAGGATAATTGGGGTAATTTTCAGGTTAAAAACCTGAATAGCCCCTGGAATATATTTGCCACCTTTGGTGTGAAAAAAATTGACAATAGCACCAACCCCAGGTTTAATTTTGTTGGACACTGCTTTTTGATGGGCATTCCAATTTAGGTTATGGGAAAAAAGAATGCCAAGGTAAACAAACTCCTTGACTTGGTCAACCTCAAAGCCATCTATTACCCAGCGAAAAAGAGGCATTTTTCTCCTCTTAGTGAAGATCATGATCTTAGATTTATGATGGTTTATTTTAAGACCTTCCCTAGAGCAGTACTCAGAAAAAGTTTGCAAAGATCTTTTCAAACCAATTCTTGTGCGGGACAGGAGAACTGCATCGTCAGCATAGAGTAGAATCGGGGTGGAATGGCTTGCAAGCTTTGGGGGGTGGCAAGACTCTGAGAAATTGGTTGCCATATCATTCAGATATAAATTAAACAAGAGAGGAGCAAGGAGGCAACCTTGTCTAACTCCCTTGGCCAGTTCAAAAGGCTCGGTTAGTTCTCCTTGGTTGCCACAGCGAACCTGAGCTGTGAGGTCAGTATGAAATTGCTGAATAAGCCATAGTAACCTCCTATCCATAGTAGAATGTGATAGTTTCAACCATAGCCTCTCCCTTGGGATGGTATCAAAAGCTCCCTTAAGATCCATAAAACCCGCATAAAGGGTGCCATTTCAGGGGGAGGAATATTTCTCGGCTAGATGGGAGAGCACTAAACAGTGGTCCATGACAGACCAACCCCTTCTGAAGCCAATCTGTTCCCAGCCAAGGATGTCATTACTCTCAACCCAGTCCAACAGCCTCTTTAATAAGTAGGAGGAATACAATTTGCCTAAGCAAGACAAAAGGCTGATTGGACAACAGCTTGGGTCAGAGCGCTGACCTTTTTTAAAGATTGGGACGATAATGGTATGTCTCCAAGATTTTGGAATAGCTCCTGATGCATTAATTTGTGTGAATACAGGAGCAAGAATGTTGGCCCACCATTCGCTGTTGACTTTAAAAAGTTCGTAGGGAATTAAATCAGGACCTGGGGCTTTGCCTGAGCGTAGGCGATCAATGAGCGGTTTAATGTCCTTAGGAGACACATCTGGCCAGGAATTCAGCAAAATAGAAGGTGCTACAGGTATAAGACCCTGGTTTTCCACAGAGTAGGAGAAGAGGCTCTTGAAGTAAGCTACCCAGACCGAAGACGGGATACATGCGGGGACTCTGACATAGCCATTACTTAAATAATTCACAATCCGCCAGAAGGTTGAATTATCGTTGTTGTTTATAGCTGTAATCAAGCTCCTCCAATTTTTATATAGGGCCTCTTTTTTCCTCCAGTTTACCAAGTCCTTGTAGTTCTTTTTAATAGTTGACAATTCCTTCAGTACTGAAATAGTGTTGTTCCTTCTGAATTCTCTATGTTTCCTGTTTATTGCTCGTTTGAGTAGTCTACACTCGCGGTTAAACCAAGAATTTTGTTTGAATAGAGCGTGCAAGCTTGAGGTGATTTCTTTAGTAAATAGAGGTTTAAATAAATCAATTAATCTGAAAAAAACATTTAAGACAGTAGCTGCAGATTCTTGCTCAAGGAGATTGCAAATTTTAAACACAAAGTCTCAGGCCTTTGTGGAAGAGAGGCTTCCTTGCTGGATTTCCCATTACAGCAGGCTAATCCATTGTTTGTCTTTGTGGAAGAGAGGCTTCCTTGAGTAGGGTTCCCAGGTAGGGCTGTTGAATTAAAACAAAAACGGTATAGTTCGGATTCGGCTGAATTCGGCTCATTTAGATTCGGGAGATGCCGAAGTCCGAACTCCCCTGCTTCGGGTCCGTACAATTCGGTGGGAATTCAAAGTTCGGGAAAAAAATTCGGCCGAATAAAGCCATTAAAAACACAACCGTGCCTTTCCGCGGTTCTGGGGGGGCATTTTTTGGGCTAGAGGTCCCAAACTTTCAGCGGAGCTTCAAAGGACGTTTCTTGAAAGACCCCCAAGTTTTGTAAAGATTGGGTCGGGGGGGGGCTGAGATATGGGCCCCGAAAGGGGTCCCCCACCCTTAATGTGCATGTCTGAGCAGAGCTTGCCGCCAACGCACAAAGCTCCCAGCCCCGACAAACAGCTGAGAAGTTTGAAAAGTATTGCAACACGACTGCAAAACAACACAACCTTGTAAGCAACACCTTTGCAACTGTGCAAAGCAACACCTGACACCTGGGAGTTTGCAAACCATGGAAAGGGACAGAGGCAGCTAGCTATGCATAATGAGCAGGAGGGGTGGAATTTCCCCTTTTGCATGGGACTCCAAATGCATTCTTTAAGTCACCATTTGAAAACCAGTTTTGAGCAAGCATCCGAATAGACCTAACCGCTCTTATGAATGAGGGAAAACCTGAAGACACACAACTGAACCCCCCCCCTCAAACCAGGGAGAGAGAGACTCGAGGGGGAACACACCCCCAGGCAGAACCGGCAAAAGCCCCCTTTGGCTTCCCCCCCACCCACAGAAACTGCTCCCTCCCCACACACACACAGGCTCTGCTTCCCCCCCCACACACACACACAGGAGAAAAATTATAGATTAAAGCCCCCAAAGGGGTCTTACTGTGGCTGTCTTCTGTTCCATCAGGAGGGGCTGGGGAGGACTTGTAATCCAAGACGATTCCAATTAGGCACGGAACGTTTTGCTCTGGAGATGCACACATCCCAATAGGGAAAAGGGGAAAGGGGAAAGCCCATATCTCGGGACACCCTGACCCAATATTTACAAAACTTGGGTGGTCTCTTAAGAAGGCTTGTCTGAAGCTCCGCTCAAAGTTTGGGATCTGCACCCCAAAAAATGCGCCCCCTGCAGCCACGGAAAGAGAAAAGGGGGGAGCCAATATTTCTGCCCCCACTGAACCCATCTTTACAAAACTTGGGTGGTATCTTAAGAAGGATTGTCTGAAGCCATGCTGAAAGTTTGGGGGCTGTATCCCCAAAAAAGTGCCCCCTGCAGCCACATAAATGGAAAAGGGGGAAGGGAAAAGGGGTGGAGCCCATATCTTGAGACCCCCTGACCCAATGTTTACAAAACTTGGGGGTATCTTAAGAAGGCTCATCTGAAGCTCCACTGAAAGTTTGGGGTCTGTACCCCCCAAAAATGCACCCCCTGCAGCCATGGAAAGAAAAAAGGGGGGAGCCCATATCTCGGGACCCCCTGACCCAATGTTTACAAAACTTGGGTGGTCTCTTAAGAAGGCTTGTCTGAATCTCTGCTGAAAGTTTGGGGTCTGTACCCCAAAAAAATACACCCCCTGCAGCCACAGAAAGGCGTGAATTTGCACAAGCACCCCCCCCACACACACACACACGAAGATTTCCCTCTCTCTCTCTCTCCCCAGCTGGGCCGCACATCAGCTGATTCCTCCAGTACTCAATCCTGACTGATTGGCCAGAAGAAGACCCAGCTTGGCCACCGATTGGCCAGGGAAGGAGACTGCGGCTTACTGACGGTTATGATGCTTACTGCCGCCCCGAATTGGCTGGATTTATTCGTGAACTCCCGAACTCGCTGAATTCGGCCCACCCGGTTGCCCGCCATTTTTGAGTTCAGTTCATCCCGAACTAAAAACCACCGAATCAGGGGAAATTCGGCTGTTTTTCAGTTCGGGCCGAACCGAATCAACAGCCCTATTCCCAGGTCCCTCTTTGCTACCGGTGGGAGGTTTTGGTGGTGGAGCCTGAGGAGGGTGGGGTTTGGGGAGGGGAGAGACTTCAATGCCATAGAGTCCAATTGCCAAAGTGGCCATTTTCTTCAGGTGAATTGATCTCTATTGGCTAAAGATCAGTTGTAATAGCAGGAGATCTCCAGTTAGTACCTGGAGGTTGGCAACCCTATCCTTGAGGCCCACAGGCCACTCTGTCTCAGCCTTAGGTCTGGGATCATGACACAAGTGCTTTATGAGATATTGAAGAAAGTATAAGAGATGTTGCAATCTACTAAACCAAAAATCATACACATAGTAACTAGGTGTAGAACCTGTTTCTTTTGCCATAGGCAACAAAAACAAGAGGTTGACTGAGCCCTTGGCAGCCAGCTACAGTTGCCAGCCCTGGGTTGGGAAATTACTGGAGATTTTTTTCAGGGGGGGGTGAAGCCTAGGAAGGGTGAGGTTTGGGACCTCAGCAGGGTATAATGCCACAGAGTCCACCCTCCAGAGCAGCCATTTTCTTCAGAGGAACCAATGTGAACATCAATTGTAACAGTGGGAGATCTCAAGGCAGTACCTGGAGGTTAGCACCCCTATAGACAGCATGATAGCTAACAGGCTGTATTCAGTTTGGTGATTATAAGTTGTTCAGTTTTCCGATAAACAAAATTAGCCAAAATTAGCATTTGACCTCACCAATTAAAATGGGTTGGTTAATCTACCAATTAATCTGATTAAGCCTGCTGCCCTAGAGGAGTGTATTTAAAAAGTCTCATGGAATCACAGAACAGTGTGCATCTTAATAAATTTTGATTAGCTGGCCACAACCAAAGGTCTTGGAGTAATGTTCATCAACTAACATGTCCAATGACAATAAAAGCTGAGATAACAAAACCCAGTCTTTTGCTTCTGTCATTCTTAAGAACATAAGAAAGGCCCTGCTGGATCAGACCAAGGCCCATCAAGTCCTGCAGTCTGTTCACACAGTGGCCAACCAGGTACCTCCAGGAAGCCACAAACAAGACGACTGCAGCAGCACCATCCTGCCTGTGCTCCACTGCACCCAAAATAATAGGCATGCTCCTCTGATACTAGAGAGAATAGGTATGCAGCATGACAAGTATCCATTCCAACTAATAGCCATGAATACCCCTCTCCTCCATGAATATGTCCACTCCCCTCTTAAAGCCCTCCAAGCTGGCAGCCATCACCACATCCTGGGGCAGGGAGTTCCACAATTTAACTATGTGTTGTGTGAAAAAATACTTCCTTTTATCTGCTTTGAATCTTTCACCCTCCAGCTTTAGCAGATGACTTCGTGTTCTAGTATTATGGGAGAGGGAGAAAAACTTCTCCCTGTCCACTCTCTCCAAACCATGCATAATTTTATAGACCTCTATCATGTCTCCCCTCAGCCGCCTTCTTTCCAAGCTAAACAGCCCTAAGCGTCTTAACCGCTCCCCATAGGACAGTTGCTCTAGTCTCCTAATCATTTTGGTTGCTCTTTTCTGCACCTTCTCAAGCTCTGTAATATCCTTTTTTAGGTGTGGTGACCAGAACTGTACATAGTATTCCAAGTGTGGTCTCACCATAGATTTGTACAAGGGCAGTATGATATCAACAGTTTTATTCTCTATTTCTCGTCTAATTATGGCCAGCATGGAATTTGCCTTTTTTACAGCAGCCACACACTGGGTTGACATCTTCATTGAGCTATCCACCACCACCCCAAGATCCCTTTCTTGGTCTGTTGCTGCCACCACAGATCCCATCAGTGCATATGTGAAGTTGGGATTTTTTGCCCCAATATGCATCACTTTACACTTACTCACATTGCATCTCATTTGCCATTTTAATGCCCATTCTTCCAATATGCAGAGATCCTTCTGGACCTCTTCTCAGTCCGATTTTGTTTTAACCACCCTAAATAATTTGGTGTCATCTGCAAACTTGGCTACTTCACTGTTCAACCCCAACTCCAGGTCATTGATGAATTCTTCATGATCTGTAAGATACTGAGCTACAGTATTAGCCCATGACTTTCTATATTTTTCACCATGAAGATATGTGCAAGATTTTTTTATTGTGACTGCATCCTAGTTCTCATGGTTCAAGCACAGACATTTAAGTGAGACTTTACAGTATGTTTTACACTGAGACAGGGCACACGTTGTTGAAGATTACACCACTGATATATGAGCAAGATACTTTTGTTCTGAAAGAAATTATTCTGTATGGTGAGAAGAGAAAGTACTCAAATGCTGATATGCTGATATCTTCCACACCAGACCCCTTTTAATGGCAGAACCTGAAAGGCAGAAAAAACAACTCTGAAGTCTTTCTCCAGAGGAACATCACCCTCCCGTAATTACACCAGCACCTTTGAAAATGCTCTTTAAATCATAGGGTTTTGGTGAACTGAAGACAGTATCTGGTGGCAATAAAACTGGATGTCCATTTTTAAACAGTGTTTGTCACCGCGAGTGAAACAGGCCTTCTTTTTTGAATGACAGGAGAAAGACATGAAGCCTTCTGTGAAGATGTCTCAGATATATTGACCTATCATTCTGGTATGACACCATAAATGTCAGTAGTGCCTGGCTTCTCAAAAGATGAGTGACTATGAAAGAATAAGTAACATGTCAAAACAATTACAAGTACAATAGAGAACCCAGAAAAAGACTTAGTATTGGGCCAATGGTGGTGCTGTGGTGTGGTGTTAAGGGGAAAAAATGGTAAAAGAAGGATCAGAAGGTAGGACGCCCAATGTGGGTTTTTGTGTATGTGTGTATGTGCATTCTACCAGCTGCCTCTTGACTTCAATCTGTCAGTACTGCTGAACTGTATGCTCTCACATCTGATCAAACAACCCATTGCCAAGCTGTCAACTCACAGTATGAGGTCTGACAAGTCTTTTTTTTATGATAAATCCATTTAATAGCTTTGGGCTTTGTACCATGTATCTTAAAGCTGCTATGCCCCTCCAAATTACTTCACTTGCTATTGTCATTGATTATGCCAGAATTGCCAATGAATTCTGAAGCAAATCGAAGGTTAGAGCAAAAGATTGACGTTTGTAAGGGTAAAGAAAAGTTATTAGGCCTGTAGAATTCTCTAAGGAGAATGAGCACAAGCTCAAGCAACTACCATTTTTTACCTTCAAGGTTAATTTGGAGGTTCCTGTTCAGGTGAAACATCTCAATAATTTTGAAGAAAGACTAATAAGCTTAACAATATTTGGAACATTGAAGAAGACTTATAATAATTCTCGGGGGTCCTGTGTAACCCTCAACTAGATTGGCATATAACAATCAAATCTTTGGCTGGGAAGAAGTAAAAACTTTGCTAATGCAACTTTAGGGTTTCCTGGATGTCAGGGATGCCTTTTACTTTATAAAATCTGCATCCAGGCCAGGTTACAGTGTAGAGACAACATTGTGAAAGAGCCAAGCTAGATGTAACAGAATCCTCAGAGCCAATCCTGATTGGGCTGAAACCCAATATATTTATTTTTAAATAGTATATTCTTGTTGAGGAAAACCAAGGCCTCTCGTCTATTCCTTTATTCTTCTAAGAGAAAAAGGGGAGTGACTGATAAGCTGATGGCTATAGAATGTGTCTGCTGAAGAATCACACTCACCATATTTTCTTCTTCCTTTGAGGATCAATCTAAGTTTTTAGTAGAAGTGGAGTCAGCCAGTGCCCTGTGCTGTCACTGACACCCCCCTCCTTTCTCTGAAGCAGTGTTTTCCCCCTTGTGCCTCTAAAAATAGGCACTGAAGAAACGTGTCAATTCATAGATTATGTGACTCTTTAAAGAAAAGGAGATAGTCCTCCAGAAGTAGGAGGGAGAGGGAATATTTGGGATTTTTAGAGATGCAAGTACCAAGGAAAGAGGAAAGCTGAGGTCACCACACAGCAAGAAAGAACGGTGATAACTCCCATTTTAGTATTCTATAGGCATCTGGGATATCTTCATAGTTCACTTTTTAACCACTAGAGTTTCATAGTGGTTTGGCATTGTAGTAATTGCTTCCTCAGCATGGAAAAGAATGTTGCTACCTAGGTAGCACATAGAGTTTCCTTGTAAGCCTTGGTTATGTATACTATGGTAGGGTTGCCAACCTTCAGGTGGTGGCTGGAGATCTCCCACTATTACAGCTGATCTCCAGGCAACAGGGACCAGTTCACCTGGAGAAAATGACCACTTTGGAAGGTGGCCTCTATGGCATCATAGCCCATTGAAGTCCCTCCCCTACCCAAACCCCACCCTCCTCAGACTCCACCCCCAAAATCTCCAGGTATTTCCCAACCCTGACAACCCTATGCTAGGGTGGTATTATTATATTATGAATACGAGGATTTGGCTCCATAAGACCACCTGTCTTTATGATGTTGCACAACTATGACCAAAAAAAAAAAAACCTTTGTGAATTGTTGTTTTCTTCTGAATTATCTCCAGGAAATGTACTGACAGACTCTGTTTACTGAGGATCTCAATTTCTAGCCCTCTGAAGTGGTCGGTAAGAGAAAACGGATTATTGCTATCTCAGAACGATGACTCTCAATAACTCAGCACCATGACAAAACACCTTCTATTTAACCTAAATGAAATTTATGAAGTTCGTGCAGCCGCCAGTGTACTGATTGAGACCCGTCCTCATTATTAAAAGTGCCCTTTTATAATCTTGCCTCATCTTGGCTCTCTATTTTAAAAAACCCCAAAAATCAATATTCATGGCACAGAAGGTTTTACTCCTCGACTCTGCTTTAAATCTCTCAGAAATGCATGCTCTAGTTTCCTATCTTCTCCAGCATATATAAAAAAAATGTAATGGACAAGGTTTAGCTCAAATTTAGTACTTTGAAGTCCCATTTATTTCAGTGGGAAATGCCATACTTACCCAAAAGAAAGATAACCCTGAATGTAAAGCAACACCCCTAAAAATGGTATACATGCACATACAAACAAATTATGACTGTACAAAACTCCAACTTTTATGCGAATTTAAGATGACCTTCTCTTTTTCCTGAAAGCACTCCTGTGGGAGAAAAAAATGTTGTCTTCCTCTTAGGTAACTACAGTATGAACTTTAAAATGCTTTAACTTTTACCCATAAGTGTTAACAAATAAATTAAAAACATACGCTTCAAGTTAACTTCATTTATGTCCCAGCTTTCTCCCCAGTGTTGACCCAAATAAGCTTTCGTCATTGTTCTCTCCTCCATTTTATTCCCACAGTGGTCTTGTGCAGTAGATTAGGCTGAAAGTGAAAACTGGTCTAAGGTCACCCAGCAAGCTTTCATGGAAGAGTGGGCATGCAAACTGGGGTTGCCAGCCTTTAAGTGGGGCTGGAGATTTATTGGAATTACAGCTGACCTCCACGCTACCAATGTAAGCGTCCCTGGAAAAAATCACAGTGGGTAGCCGTGTTAGTCTGTTTGGTATCTGAAGAAGTGAGCTGTGGCTCACGAAAGCTCATACCCTACCAGAAAATATTTTTGTTAGTCTTTAAGGTGCTACTGGACTCTTGCCCTTTTTGACTCCTGGAAAAAATGTCTGCTTTGGAGAGTGGACTGCATGACATTACACCCCCTGAGGTCCCTCCCCCTCCTAGGATTGCCAGGCAATCCTCTGATTGCTGCTGTTGTCTGCTGCTGCTTGGAGCTGTGGCAACAGAAAAATAAAAATGGTGCCAGTCACTGGGTCAGTACGTCACTTCTGGGTATAACCCAGAAGTGACAATGGGTAGCTCTAGGAGTCACTGGGAAGCCTGTGGTACCCTAGAGTTTCCAACAATTCCCAGAACTACATACTGACATTACCCACCCCCATGCCTCTTGGCCACCAGTGGGAGGTTTTTTGGGCAGAGCCTGAGGAGGGCAAGGTTTGGAGAGGGGAGGGACTTCAATGCCATAGAGTCCAATTGCCAAAGCGGCCATTTTTTCCAGGTGATCTGATTTCTATCAGCTGGAGATCAGTTGTAATAGCAGGAGATCTCCAGCTGTTACCTGGAGGTTGGCAACCCCACCCATTTCTCCTCAGCCCTTTCACTAGTTGCCAGGCTCAGTCTTCCAAAACCTAGTTTGACATTCTAACCACTAGACCACGCTCGGCATCACTATGTAATGTAATGTGCCAATGATACCAACAGGCTAAGTTTATCTGTTCTCCCTTCTGGCCTGCAGGCACATAGGAAGCACCAGTAACTATTGGAGGGGGCAGCATCTGAGCATACAGCCACATCCCATCTGACTTCCTTCCTCAACCTGGCACAAGTTGAGTTCTACAAGTCACTTATATTGTTGCAAAAGGGTGCCTGGTGGAGATCCTTATGCTGCCTGCCCATGCATTAGTGTGTGGGCACAGGGCATGGCAGAGCAACACAACACAAGCAACAACCCAGTAGCATACTGGATCATCCCCACAGTACTTACAGGTACTTATGAAAGAAAAGAAAAGTTTAAGAGGGGGGAAATCCCTTCTGTTTTAAAAATGCACATCCCTCCCCCAGCAAACTGGAAGTTTTTACTTTGCTGCAGCGCCTGCTGTAATACTAATTAAAGAGAAAGACATAGATGAACGACACTTATCTTTGGTAGACAAGATAATAGTCATTGTAGAATTTGCCTCTTAATACATTATTGAGATAATTGCTGAAGTAATATCTCAGGAGCAGTATAATAGGGAATTCAGACTTCAGAATATGTGAAAGATCTTGCAAAAATACTTATATTCCAGTTATGATAGGGCTTTTTACTACTCCAGACAATGCATCCTTTCAAAAATATTATATGAAAGAAGGAATGAACACCCACTATAAAAAGCAAGCTATGCTTGGTCAATGAGCTATTCTATGCTGTACTTAGCTGTGAAATTGCTATCTAGAAATGATGTAAAATTTCTTAATAAGTGAACCATTATTATCAAGAAAGCAATAATATTTCATATGTCTGGCATGTGCCTATGAATCTGGTAACTTGCAGTCTGTTAAAGACTCCTCCTGCTCAACTCCAATTTATTTCAAAAGTGTTTGGGCTGGAAAAGGATAGGATGTATTCTGTTCATATGGCGTGTATGGGTTTGGCTGTGAATGAGTGACTGAACAGAGAGAGAAATAAAGAGGGGGGAATGTTCAGAAAGCTGTATCCATGATTGCTAATAACTTACAGTGACACGGATTTTTCTGACAGTGAAAGTACCTTTTACAAGGTATTTTAGAATCCTGTGCAGTTACTCCAGTCCAAACCCATTGATTTCAATGGGCTTAGTTTGGAGTAGTAAGTCTCTGTACCTATTATATGTGACAGAGAGATGCCACTTCAGGTTTTGCCTAAGTGATTTAATTAAGGAGAGCTTGCAGAGTTACCCTGAGCAGGCAGTCTCCACTTAAGTTGGAGGAATTAGCTGGAGACAGAGAGCAAGAGGGGGCAACTGGGATCAATAACCTAGGCACACCAGGATCATCCTGGGCGAGAACTCTTAAATGAGCCGGCAGTAGTTATAATCGAAATGGGTTTTATTAAAAAATAATAAAATGAGAAATATATTCCAAGCAATGGACATATACACACAAAGCATACAAGAGCTGACTTAGAGAAAGGGGAAGAGGTCTGGATAGCGCTTTAGGGAAGGGTGATAATTACCAGTCTTGAAGGGACGTCCACAAGAACAGCACTGAGGAGGAAAACAGTCAGCATTTCCTTCACCTCCTTTTGCTCTTTGTTTCTCCTTCTATGAGACCAAAATGGTTACAGATACTCTGATCGACTGTTTCACAAATGTTAACAACAAAATTTGAATTCAATGCATTTTACAGGCTTGTCAAGTGCAAACTAGTGTTTGAGTATTCAACCAAGTAAACAAATCTTGTCGTGGCCTGTTAGTCCTAGTACACAAGCAGACATTTAAAGTATGTTGATAACTAAATATGGATAAAATAGTAGACCTGCCTGCTTTGATAGGGTTATACAAGGAATAGTAACATGTAGACAAAACTTTATAATTTCCTACCAGACCCCCCCCCCCCACACACACACACACAAAGTTACAGAGCATTAGGCTCAGAACTATTTGAAGAATTGAAACCCTTTTAGTAGGCAGGAGGTTTAAAGGTCTCTTATGGGATCAATGCCACAGACCTCATAAAAGAAGCAGAAAAATGGGGGGAAGGGAAACTCTATACAATAAGATAAGAAAGGTAAGTATGGATAATAAGATTGTGATGATAACTGATAACCCTAACCTACTTGTAATGCTACGGTGACAAACCCTTGCACAGGAAAAAAGTAGTTGTTTCTTGGATCATATTAGGAGCAGTTAAAGTTCAAAGTTGGTCATTTAAGTGCAAATGGCAGACATCACTAAAAAGATAAGATGCACATCAATATCAAATGATGACTGTAGGGGAAAAGAACTTTTCCTTAATGGTTCCCAAAGCCACAGTGTGCCATAACTGGTTTTAGTTTGGTTTGTAAATGCTGGTGTGTGCTTATTCTTTTGCATCATTGTTTCATTATCGTTTTAACTAGGCTTAGCCCCCCTACCCCCCTGCATAATCCCAATGTTTGCGTCAGAGGGCCACAAAGTGACTGGAAGCAAGGGAAAAAGCGTATCATGAGCTTGGTGATGGTGTGAATGAGACATTAGTAGTTCTCTCAGCATGGTCCTGATTTCTGCCTAAGCCCCTCCAAGCCTGAGAATTTGTAGTAGCTTGAGCTGGATTCAGTACTCTAGCCAGTGAGTGCTGGTGCTCTGCTGACATTTATCACAGATCTTTTTTTGTTGTTTTATTTTGCTACAGACCTCCCACTCCTCCATTGACATCCACTCAGCTGTAAACAGCATGAAGCTTTATCAGAGCCCAGTTAGGATGTAGAGGATTAGGCTTCTCTGTCTGCTGCCCCTTTTCATCGTCCTTCTTGGAAATGTGACATACTGATGTACTTCTAACAACAAAGCTCTGGCCAATGGCTGGAAACAGGAGTGGAATTCTATCTGCATAAAATGAATAATGGTTGAATAATAAACAGTGTATTCGGTGTGGTAGTATGAATGAGGATATTGGAATAAATTGTAATATAGAAATTCTGTTAATTTTTTTTAAGTTTACACATATATATTGTATTTTAAACTATGAAGATTGTTGTATGTTTTTGTTGTTTATTTTATTGAATAAATATATATTAAAAATGGTTGAATAAAATGAAAGTGACGTTTTTCTGTTTCTTTAGTCACTTCTTAGTCAGGTCAGTATACAAGATTGTAGCATGACTTATAATTCATACATTATGTTTCCATACATATTTAGAGATGTAAGCCACTATGTGGTACATAACACTAGGTATGTACAACCTAGTATCTATGGATGTGAACAACTTGAGAAAAGGCATGGTTTAAGCAGAATGACAGCAAACCAGCGGTTTCACAGGAAGCCATAGCTTTTTTGTTTCATCTGAATAATGTAAAGTTTGGCTCCACATTCTTCTTATGCTTAGATTGTATACCTTACCCAGACAGAAACTTGCTCCCCTTCCCTCTTTCCTTGTCGTTAACCACACTATGGTACTGCTTCTTCTAGGTTATGAGGGCAGTGACAGACAAACTATGAACAGGTGAAAAAGAGAATCTATTTCCCTGCCTTCCCCCCAGGGCCACAATGCACCCTGGGAAATATTATCCATTAACATATCAGGAATCCCGTGGTTAAAACAGCATTCATGAAACAGTGGCAGATAGGGAGGTAGGAGGAGACATACTCTGACAAAGTGGGCATGACATAGCTGGTGGCTGCTGACCAGATTGCTGTCTGGCTGCAACCACAAAGCTCAGCATCTGCAACAACAATAAGAGAGGTAGGTGATGAAGGAGAGGGCAACTGGGGTTTGTTGGGCGCCTCACAGGTAGGGTGTGCCTAAACAGCCAGGCCTTCTCGAGTTCAAGCCATCTCTAATAAATAATGTAGCCAAACAAATTTTGCACAACAATCCAACAAATTAGAAAACTGCAGACTCTCCTGTAAAATTAAAGGAAGTACTGTTTTTATGTTATGAATACAAAAAAAAACCTACTAAAAAGAAGAAAGCAGATTATATAGTAGTCTTGGGATAATCTAGGATTTGTAGCAATTGATAGTGATCCAAAAGCATTCTGCCATTTAGTGACCCTGTTCTATTGTCTGAAAAATTAGAAGCATACTTTGATCAAGCCTTGAACTCAAGAGCTGATTTAGTTCTGCTTGCATTTTCAATTTGATGTTTTGACCTTGAAGCTATGAACCCATGCTATCCATTAAAAAGTGAGATGATTAATTCAAGATCTGCATCACAACAAAGCTCTAGAGGATGATATGATCTCTCTCTCCTCACCCTCTGATCTTCCTGTTAAATCTTTTTTTATTTATTTGGCCATCAAGTTGCCGCCGATTTATGGAGACCCTGGTTTTCAAGGCAAGAGACATTGAGAGATTGTTTACCATTGCCTGACTCTGCGTTGTGACCATGGTATGCCTTGGTGGTCTCCCATCCAGATGCTGACCCACTTAGCTTCCAAGATCTGATGTGCTCAGGCTAGCCTGGGCTATCCAGATCAGGACTTAATCTTTATTGGTTGGCATGTATTTTAGCAAAACTATTCACTTATGTCAAGATATGTGGAATAATCCTACAGGTTGATAGTAAGTTTTACTATCATGTAAATAGGGCAGTTGATTTTCCCTAGGAAGCTCAAAGCAGGTTTCTGAAAACAACAACAACAACCACTTATCCAAATAGTCGGCTTAAACTAATCTCTAAACACTTCCTCCTTGGTAAACAGGAAGATTGGGTTGATTTAAATAATGGTAGTTCAAAGTATTGTGCATTATTATTTCATTAATATGCCAAAGTCCCTAAGAAATACTGTTACGTAGCATTTGTGGATTTAATAGTGGTACTTTACAAGATAAATCATGACAATTTGTGGGTGAGGTTGCAGAGTGCTGACTTCAATCCATTCTAATAAAAAAGCTTACATAAATTTATAAGGGTTAGAAATGAGAGTGGATGAGCACTTCTGGGTCACTCACAACCTCTATAGCTGTAATGCAGGGACAGGATTGGACCTCCTTCCTAGTCAATTTATGTATTACTGATTTAATTCCACATTTAACTTTCAACCTACATAAAGTGTATATATTAGTTTATACTGTTTGTTTGTCCAAATTGGTTTCAGTAATCTTTTAAGGCCGCTTGTTACAAAGAACAATTATGTGTCAAGCATTCTAAGTCAAATGTGGGGCAACATGTGGGTATCGGAGAGCCCACTCCTGAGGTTGGGGAATGAATGGGCTTAGGAGGCAACGTGACCCCTATGCCAGTGTCCATGCCACTTGTGCCTTCTAAACTGGCACGGATGCCAGCGTAGGCACACTGACACCGGCCCTTTGTACTGCGGCGGCAGCGTGGCCCTTGGATGCTGGCTCGGACTCCAGCTGGCATCCTCCCAAAGCAAGTCCTCACGATGGCGTCTTGGGAGGCATTCCCGTGCATTTTGGGGGGCAGAGCAGCTGGTAGGCAGCTTCCTAACCCCTTTCAGTCCAGGTACGCCCCCTTAAGAAACAGCGGTGCTGCGCCACCTTTTTGTTGGCACAGCATTGCTGTTTTCAATGGGGCTTTCCCCCCTTTTCTTAATTTTTATTTTAAAATAGCCCTTTTTCCTCCTACTGCAGCACAAAACCTCTTTGGAGGCACCACAGCACGGCCACGGCCACACTGTCCCTAGCCGCTGCAGGAATGGGCTGCAAGTGACACAAACAAGGTATCACTGTATGGGAGCTTGGACAAATGTATAGCTTCAGGACCTTAATGCAGTCATCTGTTTCTAGGTAGTGTCCAGGTCCTCACACACAGTTTTAAAACCTTGCTAGAATCAAGGTGGTTAATTTGATCGTCCCACCACTTAAAATATATACCGAAACAAACATAGTAGAATCAGGCCAAGTGAAAATTCCTCAAAATAATTTTAAAATGCTCTTTTAGCTATACCGCTAGAGATGAATAAAGAAAAGATCCCTATTTTCTTTCTTTGTTTACATTATTGGTCTTTTATGGAGTCAGCCATTTAAGTTTTCCATTTTTTTGATTTGGGTTTTGTAGTTCAGTTATATACATGTGCTACACGCTTTTCATATGAAATTTATACATTATCTGTACATACAGTTTAAATAACATATAATGTAGTTAAAATGTGTAATACTGATTTATTGATGCAGTAATAATATTGAATAACGCATGTTTTACAGGAAAATCCAGTACAAAAAAACAGGCAATAGCACAAAACAAAAAGAATCACAGGTCTGAGTCATATGCTTCAAACTGATTAAAAAAACCAATTCTAGAGCCTCCTACTTGGCAGATATTACAACATACAGCCTCAGAGCAGCCCTTACATTGCTGTGTTTCCAAATTATGCCCACAGAGCTCCTTGCAGGCCATTAAAAACAAAAACCTCTGGCTCAACACATTTATTTATATGGTGGCTCAGTAGAATATCTTCCACATTATGTCCTGTCCTGTCCTTATCCACTGAGCCCCGGAACAAGTTTTGGCAAACATTCTTTCAGAGTCAGAATTATAATCTGATGTTGATAGATTAATCTATTTGTTATCAGATACGGACCCTTATATTTCCCCCAAAATGGCACTGTATAGCCTGGCAGCCAAGAAAATCAGGGTGAGGCAAATCACAAAAGGTGGTAATGCTGGATAGAGCCGAATGGGTGTATTTTAACTTTTTAATTTCTGTATTCCTTCAATGATTCTAGTTTTGTATATTTTAACCTGTTGATATATTGTTTTAGATTGTAACGGCCTCAGTTCCTCCCGCTCCTTCTCAAGGACCCCACATTGAAAACTTGGCAACAAAAGTTTAATAAATTTGTATGGAATGGGAAGAAACCCAGAGTGAGATTCAAATTTCTCCAAGATGACAAGAAGAGAGGAGGATTTGCTTACCTAATCTAAAACTTTATTACCATGCTTCCTGTCTAGTTTGGATATCGGATTGGATTAAATATCCAAGGGATAGAAACTTGGTATTAGAAAAAGCAGATATCACAGTTGGTTTTCACAGACTACTCCGGTCCCCAGAAATACACAAAACTTTATTTACATCACCATCGGGTCAACAAGATTGCAGTGTGAAACCTGCCCTTTTAAAAGTCTGGAAAAATTATTTTAAAAAGATCAGTCCATCTCCTTCTACTCTTATGTCCCCACTTGAAGCCTACTACGATTCTTCTATATGAAAATGTAATAAGTGTTTGACCTACCAAGACCTCATTAATGAATTTGGAGAGATCAAGCAATTATGAAGTTAAAAAAGAAAAGATAACAAGGACCTAAACTGGTTAACTCAAAGAAGATTGCTTTAAAACTGGTGCACTTAGGGCACAAATGAAACAGAACAGGTAAAGATCAAAACGATCAAATGGATGCAAAACTTTGGAGAAATGATTTTAATTGAACAATGGGAATCACTTTGCACCAGAGAATTAAAATTCACAGTTAACCAAGACATACACGAGAATTGGTACAAAATGTTTTACAGATGGCATCTCACTCCAAAAATGCTACAAAAGATGCAAAAAACAAATCAAGGTACTTGTTAGAAGTGTAATGGACAAGATGGGTCTTTCTATCATGTTTGGTGGACTTGTCCAAAAGTACAGATGTACTGGAGGAACATTCACAATGAATTCCAAAAAATGTTCCATTTAAAACTCACCTTAGACCCCAAGAGCATGCTGCTGGGTGTTACTCCACCAGAATTGCCTGTGCAATCTACAGAACTGTTTAAATATGCCGCAACAGCTGCCAGAATTGTTCTAGCTAGAAAATGGAAGCTGATATCACTTCCAAATGTTGAAGAATGGAAGGAAAAGCTGACTGAATATGCAATCATGGCTAAAATGACCAATTTAGCTAACAATAATCAACAGTATGAATTGTTTTTTGAAAACTGGAAACTCTATTATCAACATGTAAAGGATTAATCATAGATGATGTTAAAAGGATAGAAGATATCAGAAGTAGGGCTGCTGACTTTAAAAAATTCAGAATAGTTCGGATTCGGCTGAATTCGGCCCGTTTAGATTCGGGATATGCCGAAGTCCGAACTCCCCCACTTCGAGTCTGTGTAATTCGGCGGGAATTCAAAGTTCGGGGAAAAAATTCAGCCGAATAAAGCCATTAAAAACACAACCGCGCCTTTCCGCGGCTCAGGGGGGCATTTTTGGGGGTAGAGGTCCCAAACTCTCAGAGGAGCTTCAAAGGACCCTTCTTGCCAGACCCCCCAGGTTTTGTAAAGATTGGGTCAGGGGGGGCTGAGATATGGACCCCGAAAGGGGTCCCCCCACCCTTAATGGGCATCTCTGAGCAGAGCTTGCCACCCATGCACAAAGCTCCCAGCCCCGACAAACAGCTGATGAGAGCAAGGGTGGGGCAGGTGCTAAGAACTTTGCAAAGCAACACAACTGCAAAGCAACACCTTTGCAAACATGCAAAGGGCGGGACAGGTGTGAAGAATTTTGCAAAACAATACAACTGCAAAGCAACACAAGCACACAATGCAACACCTTTGCAACAGTGCAAAGCAACACCTGACACCTGGGAGTTTGTAAACCATGGAAAGGGACAGAGGCAGCTAGCTATGCATAATGAGCAGGAGGGGTGGAATTTCTCCTTTTGCATTGGACTTGGGACCAGGAAGATGCATTCTTTAAGTCACCATTTGAAAACCAGTTTTGAGCAAGCATCAAAATAACCTAACTGATCTTATGAATGAGGGAAAACCTGAAGACATAAAAATGAAGCCCCCCCTCAAACCAGGGAGAGAGAGACTGGAGGGGGAACACACACCCCAGGCAGAACCAGCAAAAGCCCCGTTTGGCTTCCCCCCCACCCACAGAAAATGCTCCCTCCCCACACACACACAGACTCTGCTTCCCCCCCCACACACACACAGAAAAGAAAAATTACAGATTAAAGCCCCCAGAGGGGTCTTACTGTGGCTGTATTCTGTACCATCAGGAGGGGCTGGGAGGCTGGGTAATCCAATATGATTCCATTTGTATCCAATATGAGATCCATATGTATGCATCTCTCGAGGGTGATCCATTCATCCCAATAGGGAAAAGGGGAAAGCCCATATCTCGGGGGGCCCTGACCCAATGTTTACAAAACTTGGGTGGTCTCTTAAGAAGCCTTGTCTGAAGCTCCGCTGAAAGTTTGGGGTCGGCACACCCAAAAATGCGCCCCCTGCAGCCACGGAAAGAGAAAAGGGGGGAGTCGATATTTCTGCCCCCACTGAACCCATCTTTACAAAACTTGGGTGGTCTCTTAAGAAGGATTGTCTGAAGCTATGATAAAAGTTTGGAGGCTGCACCCCCAAAAAAGCGCCCCCTGCAGCCACGGAAATGGAAAAGGGGGGAGAGGAAAAAGGGGTGGAGCCCATATCTCGGGACCCCCTGACCCAATGTTTACAAAACTTGGAGGGTCTCTTAAGAAGCCTTGTCTGATGCTCCGCTGAAAGTTTGGGGTTGGCACACCCAAAAATGCGCCCCCTGCAGCCATGGAAAGAAAAGGGGAGAGCCCATATCTCGGGACCCCCTGACCCAATGTTCACAAAACTTGGGTGGTCTCTTAAGAAGGCTTGTCTGAATATCTCCTGAAAGTTTGGGGTCTGTACCCCCAAAAAATGCACCCCCTGCAGCCACGGAAAGGAGCGAATGTGCACAAGCACCCCCGCACACACACACAAGGATTTCTCTCTCTCTCTCTTTCCCCAGCGAGGCCGCACATCAGCTGATTCCTCCAGTACTCAATCCTGACTGATTGGCTAGAAGAAGACCCAGCTTGGCCACCGATTGGCCGGGGGAGGAGAATGCTGCTTACTGAAGGTTATGCTGCTTACTGACGGCCCTGAATTTGCCGGATTTATTCGTGAACTCCCGAACTCGCTGAATTCGGCTCCCTGGTTGCCCACCAGTTTTGAGTTCGGTTCGTCCCAAACTAAAAACCACTGAATCAAGGGAAATTCGGCTGATTTTCAGTTCGGGCCGAACCGAATCAACAGCCCTAATCAGAAGGATAGAACTGATACTAAATTTTGATATCTTTATCAATTACCTTTTTAAGCTGGGAAAGCTGTTTGGATATGGGTAAACCATGTACAGCGGAACACAAACACATGCATGTAACAATTTGTTTAATTTTTTTTTGTATTTTCTTTATTTTTCTACTGTTTCCCTTTCCCCATGGCCTTATACAATAAACTTGACTTGACTGATGTGGAATTGAGCAGTGACTGTTGGGTTGAAAGTGAAAAGATGAGAAACTCAAAATCATCCCTTTCTCTGGACAACTGACTGCTTATATCAGTGCTGAGGCAGGATTGATGGCAGTAATATTACACATATTCCTATATTGTTTAATTACATAGAAAAAAGGACTGAAGCCCCCTCTCCCAATACAGCTGATGTATGAAGCCACAGAACATGGAATTATGGATTAATTCCCTGTAAAAACAAAATTCTAATTTAAGAATTTACAATACATCCCTATGAAGAGTTACACCAGTCTAAGGCCATTGATTTGAGTGGCCTTAGACTGGAATCACCCTGCATAGGATTACGCCCCTGGAGTGTGGAACAGGAATATAAACTGATTATGAACAATTAAGGGAATGTTATGCTTAGTAGACTGAGAAATCCTAAACAGAGGTAGACCTTTCTAGCCCATGGATTTCAATCAACTTAGAAGACAGTAATGCTACTTTGGACAGCGCTGAAAGTATTTGCTGTTTCTCCCCTTTTTATTGCTGCACCAAATTAATGTATAGGCAAGGGAGGAACTTTCATATGCTGCTGTTCCCCTTTTGGCATAAGGCTATTTTCATACTTTGATTTCATACTATGTCCATTCAGTTTCTTGAAGGGCACTGTTGAAAAATTCAGTATATTTGTGTTTGTGGAGAAGAGTAGAAATCATCTCACTTTTTTCATTGCTGTGTATATGCTGTTCTCATAAAGCTCACTGAGAATCACTTGAAAGATATGAATAATGCCAATGACTTATTCAAAATAGCTCTATGTCTTGTTAAACCAGGAAAAATCTGTTCCTTACAGAATTGCTACATTTGCAGTGGAGGCTTATAATCATAAAAGAGAATACGTTGAAGCAAATAAAAAGCCAGCTCTGGTTCTTAAAACAGTTAATATTTGTTGTTTTTAAAATCTTTCTCCCTGTTCCTTTAATCTGTATTTTATCTTTTTAACCCTTCTTTGACGACCTTTTTGGCTTAACAATGAAACTGAAATGAAAGCTAGTTAGGATGCCATACAGCATGCTAAATTCTACTGGATCTTCCTGGTCTGTTTTAGGTTTCATTTTTTTCTTGGACCACTTTGAACAGGCACTCTTGCACCATTGCAAATATTTGTATCTTTTATGAATAATAAGCAATCATACAAAAGTCAATATGATATGAAAATGGAATGATGGAAGTAGAATAGGCATGTTGCAAAGAAAAATTAATAATTTCTACCTAATGCCATACATCAATGTCATTTAAAGAACTTTTGCAATCTTATCTACAGGCATATCTTTCTCAAATGCCAGCTAATATAAACCTATCATTCTTCTCTTCACCTTTTTTGAACAGACTTGAGGATCATGTCTTGAAAATGATGGCACTTATCAAAACAAGGCGATGCTGGCATTACACTGCTTGGTGACTCACTCTTGTACATACAACAGATGCTTTCATTTTCAAATAGATATGATATAAAATACTAAATCACTTATTCAAGAAGCCCCAAAAAAATGAATGGAACTGATCTGGTTATTGATTTAAATTACAGACCTCAGAGTATTTCTATTTTCAAATAGGATTTTGGAAATAGGATTTAATTGATAAGAATTTCAGAGCTGTCTGGATCAGCATAATTGATTCAATGCAATTGCCCAGACATCTTCAGTTGTTTGAACTAATTTCTCAAACAATATACTCAAAAGAAAAGTGAGCATATAAGCATTTTACATAAATAAATTGGTGGATTATAAATGTACAAGCCATATGATAGCTGGCCCTGGCCAGGACTAGGGCTGTTGAAAAAAATTTTTTGGGATCGGTTCGGATTCAGCCGAATTCCGAATCCCCTGTTTGGGAATGCTGAATTTAGCAGGAAATTCGGCATTCCTGAACAAATTCAGCCATTTAAAGCCCTTTAAAACACATTCGGGGCTTTCTGAGGCTATGGGGGGGCATTTTTGGAGATGGGGGTCCCAAACTTTCAGGGTAGCTTGGGGGGACCCTCCTTGCAAGAACCTCAGAGTTTGGTTAGGATTGGGTCAGGGGGTCTGGAGTTATGGGGTCTGGAAGGGGTCCCCCCCTCAGCCATTGGAATGAATAGCAGCCACACAGCCACGAAGGGTCAATGGAGGCCTCAGTGCACTTGCGGGTGGGGTCAGGATGGCATTATGGGTTGGCAAGGGGAGACTGCCAAGGGCCAATCCAATTGGGAATGTGACCTGCCACTTCTTTCTGAGGCTGATGACTTTTTAATCAGGGAAGAGCGCTTCACCCAAACTTCCCAAGACAGGCCCCGAGGAAACGCAGGCACAAGCATGTGCTCATCTCATGCATCTTCAAAGTCCAGCTCTGGAAAGCCAAACAGAGGCAAGTTGATTTTGAGGAAGACCAACTGCTCTGCATGCCATGATGCCAGGCTTGCACGATGTGGGCTGATCACTTTGACCAAATGAGAAAAAAGGCACTCGCTCTGGACACTCGTCGGAGGGCAGGAGAGGAGCCTCTGGGCCACTACAGAGAGGTCCGGTCAGACCGACTCCTTCATGGCCCAGTAGCTCAGCGGACACGTGGACTGCGACTCATAGGGCTCCGCAAGGTACTCCCTCACCATCGTCTCCACCGTGTCCTGTCTCATGCGCCTTGCCGACCCTTGGGAGGGGCCAACTGCCCACCCAATCACGGCCATCTCCATTGGTGTTCGGGTGGTTGCCTGACAGGGGTGGCCAGTCCGGGGTGATGGAGTTGGGGGAACAGCAGCAGAGGAGCTGCTTGGGCCCCCCGCCTCCCCCTCCCCAGGTGAGCTGCCCCTTTCAGCTTGCACTTGCTGCACACACTGGGAGAGCTTGTCTCTCCAGTGCAGCAGCTGGTTGGCCCGCTCGGCGATGCTGCCCTTGATGCGCGGGTCACACATGGTCGCCAACATGTAGACCGGCTCCTGGGAGACAGGCACAAGACGGGTTGTCACACCATCTTGCAGCCTCCGCACCAGGGCGCAAACTGCTGGAACCAACTCTGCACGTTCTTCAGCTGGCTCCAGAAATACATACAGACTCTCACAAAGCATGTTTGTCATGGGAGTGAACAGAGCCAGCGTTGCTGTGTCAGAGGAGAGCATGTCTGTGCACTCCTTGAAGGGCTCAAGGACCATCACAGTCTGAGAGAGAGCCAGCCACTCGTCGTGGTTGAGCCGCCTCTCAGGCCCCAAGACATCGGTCTCCTGGAACAATGCCCTGAGGGCCCTCTTCTGCTCCTCTTCTGCCTGAGCATGGCATGGGTGGAGTTCCAGTGAGTGTCTACATCGCCCTTCAGACGGTGCTCTGGCATGCCTTCTTGGGCCTGAATCTCATGCAGTGCGTAGTTGTCTTTCGTACTGCGAGAGAAGTGACTCACAAGCTGCCAGCATTTCATGATGAGATGCCGGAACTCACGGGTTGTGGCATCCAGCCTGGATTCCTGTTGGGAGCCCAGGCCCAGGGCATCTTTGACCATGAGGTGGAGAAGGTGGGCCACACAGTAAATATGTGCCTCCAGGCCCAATGCCCCTGCTGCCGCCCTGATGTTTGCACTGCCATCCATCACCTTGAAGCCCATGGTGACATCCCTGCCTACACAGGAGTTTAACTGTGCCCTCAGGGCGGTGGCAATGTTGGCCGCTGTGTGCGCCTCTGCGAACAACTGTGCATGGAGCATAGCCTGGCGATAGCCGGCCTGGTGGCACTCTCCCTGACTAGCACTGCTCCCCCCCCACCTACGAGGTCATTGGGTTGCCACCAGTGCGTGGTGAGGGAGAGGAACCCGTGCTGTGCGTGCTGGCTTGTCCACAGGTCAGATGTAAAGTGCACAGTTCTCCCTGCAGCACGGGACAGCTGTGCCTTCACATATGCTCTGGCGGCCCTGTACAATGAGGCCACAATGGTCTGTGCCATCGTGGAGTGAGCTGGGAACTTGTACCAGGGCGCCAGATAGTGGATCAGCCTCCGGAAGGCAACCTTCTCCACTAGACAATAGGGTAAATTGTCCACAGCAATCACCTTGTCGAGGAGATGAGTGACCGTTTTCATCACTGCCCTAACCCCACCTCTTGGCGCCCTACTGACGCCACCCTGACCAAACATCTCAGAAAGAGTTGCTTGGCATCCCTTCTCTACAGGAGGCGCTGCACAGTGTGCAGCAGGGAGAGTACGAGGCGAGTGCAGTGATTGCCTCTCCCCTGGGCTGGCCCCTGGCCTCTTGGCCACCGGAGCACCAGCCTCTCTCTCCCCCTGAAGAAGCACTGCATTGTGGTGCTTCCTCAGATGCCTCTGGAGTGTGGAGGTCGCGAGATGATGGAGGTCTCTCCCTCGACTGACTCACGCCCTGAACCGTGGATCCTCCGACACCTGGAAGTACTTCTAGACTGAGGATGTGAAGAGGCCCTCACGCAGCTTGGCCGCTGGGGGTGCCTCGGGAGCAGCCTGCCTAGAGGTGCTCAGAGCAGACATGCCATGTCTCGGTAACGCAGGGGGAGGTGGCGGTGGGGGAAGGGGTTGAGATGGCCACTGCACCTCTGGGTGCACCTCCATCTCTTCCTCTTGCACCTCCTCCACCCTCTCCTCCTGTCTCCCCATGGAAGGACTGCTGGGGAGCAGGCAAAGTCATCTGGGCATCCAGAACTGTGCAAGTTCCTCCTCCACCCTCTTGGAAATGGGGGTGAGCTCTGACAGACTCACGTCCAAGAAGCTCAGCCCCATTTCCTCCTCAGACTGCTCCTCCTCCTCCACCCGCTGCTGCTGGAAAGGCTCAACAATGGCAGGAGGAGGAGGTGGGACAGCCTGAGGAGCAGCAGACCCCCACCCAGTGCCAGCACCTGCCATCACCTGTGCAGGGGTGGCAGCTCCAGAGGCCCCCTTGGGAAAGAGGATCCGCCACTGGATTTTCGAGGGTGCCTCCAGAGTTGCTCCCAGCGCAGGTTGGGGGTGAGCTGAAGCCCTCCCCCTCCCCTCCACCCCTCTAGTCTTCTCCTTCACTTTCCCCCCCAGGGCCCCTCTTACCTGCACCCCTGCCACTCATTGTTCCCCTGGGCCAAACTCTGGCTACCTGTAATGCGGGGAGGAAATTTAACAGCCTAGCTAGCTGTCCTGGCCTAGGATCAGTCCCTGACCTGACAACTTTTTATGTACCCTCCCCCAAAGACAACTGAGGGATTTTCTCCCAAGCAACAAGAGGCCCTAACCTAACCTTTAGTAACTTCTGGTTTGTTTGGTTTTTTAAAAAAAAATAAAAATAAAAATAAAACTAGCTGCTGAACCTGGTCTAGATATCTGTCTAAGTTTAACCTGTCCCACTGCCCTGGAGATGGATTTCTAAACCTTTTTAAAAGGGGGAAGTAATGCCTTGGATACCTCAAAGCCTATCTAAATCTGCGCTCCAACAATGGTTCCCTCAGAACCAGGAGGAGTGTTCTCTGCAAGGATAGACACTCTTCCCTCACCGTTGACTAAATCTACTGGCAGCAGCCGTCCCCGGCCACAAGACAGGCCAGAGGCTACCCAACAACTGTTTGACCCTTTAATCTATTTAAAAATCAAGATCCCTTGCCCTTTTAAAGAACTAGCTGAGCCTAGTTGGTGAGAAGCTGACTGGCTCTACCCCTACAGTTTAAATGTGAGGGGCCAATGTAGGCCCATACACTCCCTAACAAATCTTATTAATCAACAACACCCTCGCTTAAAGCCATTGATCAAAACAGAGTTAGCAACAACTTCACTCCAGGTACAGTTGGCAACCGGCTAAAGCAGCAGAAATCTCAGTCTCAGACTCCCAATTCCCCCAAAGAGGCAATCCAATTGCAAGGCCACCCCCTGCAGAACAGGAACCCCCCCAAAAAAAAACCAGAACAGGGAGAAACAAAGGGAGCACAAACACAGGCCTGGCAGAGAGACAAGCGCCCAGCACTTCAAAGACCCGGCTGAATTTAAACAGATCCGCGCCTCCCAGCTGGTTTGTCAAAACAAAAAAAACAGCCAAATTTTCCGCAATTCGGGGGTTTTCAGTTCGGATGGAACCGAACTGAAAAAAGGCGGGAAAACGACGCCCCGAATTCAGCAAATTCGGGGTGATCGCTGAATAAATTCGGCAGGTTCAGCGTTCCTGAACCTGCCTTTTCCCGCCATTAAAGACCCCCACACACGCCTTCACGGGGCTTCCCTGAAGGCCCGCGGGGGGCTCTTTAAACAGATCTGCACCTCCCACCTGGAAGGCGCAGATCTGTTTAAAGCGCCCCCGGCGAGCCTTCAGGGAAGCCCCGTGAAGGCACGCGGGGTCTTTAAAGGCGGGAAAAGGCAGGTTTGGGAATGCTGAACCTGCTGAATTTATTCGGCGATCACCCCAAATTTGCTGAATTCGAGGCGTCGTTTTCCCACCTTTTTTCAGTTCGGTTCCATCCGAACTGAAAACCCCCGAATTGCGGAAAATTTGGCTGTTTTTTCGGTTTGGACGAACCGAATCGACAGCCCAAGCCAGGACCCCACTCCCTCAAACTGTGTTTCTTCCTGGGTCCAGGGAGTTAGCTACCAAATGTCCTTGGAGAGGTGAGGTAGCACCAGCCTCTTCATCTAACAGTCCCAACTTACCGCCTAACTATCATCTTGCTGTAGAAAATGGCATATGACTGCCAGTACTCAAATCTCAGTCACACAGACAAGCCATTTCCTGCTGCTTGGACTGGTGTTGCAAAAAGCCAGAGGCCAGGGAATCTAAAAGGGAGAGAACACAAGAGCTGGCTGGAAGGGAGAAAGCAATAAAGGAGAAACAAGGGCAGAACCAAAGTCCGGGCAGATATAAAGGAGAGCCAAGAGAAGATGCCAGCAGAGCTAGAGGGGAGAGCAAAGGAGTGAAGGCAAGGAGATCTAGTGAAGCGGGAGATGGAATAAACAAATAGATAAGAAAGAGGAGCAAGAAGAAGGAAAGGAGACAAAGGACTACACAGCCCCATGGGGGAGCTGACCAAGGAACACAGAAACATTGAAGAGGAGAAGGAGAAGAAAGAGAAGGGTCTATAGACAGATAAAGAGGGATTGGAGGGAGGAGAAGTAGTTTGAGAGTAATCTGGGTGATGTCATCTTTAGGAATGTTCAGTTGTATACAGACATAAAATAAATAAGACTATTTGCAACAGTTTCCCAACTCTTTTCTGTATTCCGTGGAAGTTGGATTCAACATGCTCCTCTCCCTGAGGGGGGTGACAGCCTGAAAATTAAGCTTTACCTGCAGTTGCCCTTTTTGCTTCTGCTAGTTCCTGGTCATTTCCCTTCTGCTATAAACTCATAATAATAAGCTGCTTGATTCACTGTTAGTTGTTCAAGAGGCATGAACAATGGCATAAAACAGGAACTCAGACAATAGCCTTATATTTTAAACACAGGGGAAGAGACAATGGGAGATATTGATATTGGCCAGCTAAAGTCAATTCTCCTACTTGTTCTGCTTATCTTAGGGGATACAATACTAACATCAACTGGCACATTTTTCCTGCCATCTTCAGTTCTCTATCACTAGGATACTGAAGCTGAATCTCTGACTCCCCTCATACACAACTCCTTGTGCTACTGATAAGATCTGACAAATAATAAGACCATCCACTACAGTTCCTTTTACTCAAAAGTCCATCTTTCTCCCTTCCTTCACAATTCCTCCCAATTTTTCAGGTAAATACTATTAATGAGAAGTTCAGAGGCATCACCAAAGGGTGTTGTTTGCTTCAGATGAGACAGACCTGGAATCTGGTGGCATCTTTGTAATATTAATTGTATTGATTGATTGATAGACAAGCATAACATTGGAAGGGAGCAGATTCCTAAAAACAGGAGCAGCAAAGCAATTCATTCTGCATTAGTTTTCCAACAGCAAGGGTATCCACAGCCAGCCATGCTACTTTTAATCTAGCTGATCCAGCACCTCTGTTTGCCTCAGTTAGTGGACAAATAATGCAAAACTGCATTCTTCTCTCATACACACAAGCATAAATATCCTGTAAAGCAATGGATTGTATCCAGTGATCCCCCACAGCTGAAGGATTAGAAATTTTTACTGCATTCCCCTTCCCCCAAAAAGTCCCAACCCTGGAAAAGCTGATTCTTGGGATCGCAGGCCCCATGCACACAAATAACTATGCAGAGCAGGAGGTTGCAATGTGGAAGGGAAGGGACAAACATGCTCTGTACTCCTCCTTATTCCATCACACCAGCTCTACTGACAGAAGAGGCAGGAAAGAAGATTTTGTCCCCTTCCCACTACCCACTGCAGCCTCCTGAACCCAAATGGGTTTCATGACCCAAGGAATGTATTTCCCCAGAATTGGATGGGACTGCTAAGGGGAAGGGAAGATGGTCAATGACCTCAAACATTGACATCTTCCACTTACAGATTGCAATATCACCAATGTGTTTGTCTCAGATGACCACACACTGGATGTAAACTGGCCATTCAGGAAAGCCTCCCCAGACATTAGCTCTCATTCAGAAAAGACCTGCAGAATATCCATATTAGGAAACAATCTGTTTAGCAAAGTTTGGCCACTCAGCAACCATAATAATGTTCAACTAAGTCTCTCAATTCTTCTTTTGTTATCCATTTATATCCAAAAGCACACCACAGTGAGATTCCCTGAACCTTCAGAGTTCTGTACATAGTATTTGTACAGATCTGTACATAAAAACTTCTGGACATTGTATCCATTGGTGGAAACTGGGGCACAAAGAGGATACTATGCCAGATGTGGTGTAAAAATGGGGCCTTTTGAACGGAAATATTTTATTTAGCCCCCTAATTACCAAGGCCTGAGTAAATTCTCCACATCATTTATGTAGCTGCCTAAATAAATTGTTTTGTATATGCTCGTTGTTTTAGCCCAATGCAATTTTAATTCTATGGGCTATTAAATTAAAACATGTAAGTGTGCTGTACAAGGTCCTTAGATGGCCATCACTAAGGCATGTTACAAAAGACATGCTTCTTTTCTCAAGCAAGAAATCATCAGCTTGTAGAATTATTCATTATAATCCTATTTCTATGTATTAAATATCACCAGAAGCAAGCTCTAAAATATGTGAACTGATAGTTGAAATGCTGCTTGCAAAAGCCTTTGTCTTAAAGCCAAATCTCATAAACATGGTATTATTAGTATTGACCATTAATTTGTACTGCATCAATTGAATTTTAGCAGCTTAGAGATAATATTAAACTTCCCCTAGGCAAGACCTATAAGCAGACAATTATATCCACTTCATATGCATAATTGATGTTGTGTATATGATAACAAAGTATGAAATTATTGAAGCTGGCTGAGAACAACAATGGACTAAGGATGCCTTCCTTTTATTTTAATGTCACTTCAAAAAAATCCCATTTATTGGCAGTATCATAGCAAGGAATTTTTCCCCCACCAGAGAATTAGCCAGTAATTCTCAAACTTTCTTGAGCATTGATTGCCGTAATGACATAAGCAGCAGCTTGGAAACATCACTAGCTTCAAACACTTTATAAATAGTTGTATTCAGTCTGCGGCAGTTTCAAATATTGGTTGCAAAGTACAGTTTATAAACAAATTAAATAAATATATCCATATGCACTGATTGCAGGAGATCTATTTGCCTTTAGTGAAGATCAACTGAAAACTGGTTCCTTCTCCAATGCAAGGAAACCTGGTCCAGCAGAGCACACCTCTACTGACAAATCATGACTTCTTCTGCCAGACAGAAGCCCTGCTTTTAGCAGAGCAGATTCACAGGATCAACACATTCATTTGTTTTATTTTAAAAAGGAAAAGACATGCAAAGGATGCATTCTTTAATCAGTATAACTCATTGTAGAACTGAGTATATAGTGTGTTCTTATTTTCCCCCTTCAAGGAGTATGTTTTTCATAGGGTTGTGCATATCGATAAACCTGAACCAACAATAAACCCGAAATTAGCCGTTTCAGTAATATTTGGGGTTTGAGTTTACCAAACTCCAAAACCTGGGGATCTCCCCGAAACTGAACAGGCGATTCCCCAAAAAGCCAAATGCATATTCGGCTTTTTTGGGTTCGGCTATTTGCCTTTGCTCAGATGCAAGGCTCTGTGCTTTCTCCCATTTTTCTATATTTTTGTACTGGTTTTGATAGGGCCCCATAGTTGGGGCCCTTTTGAGGTTGGGGTCATGTAATCAGAGCCAACTTGGTCCGACAAACCATTCAGTGGATCGATCTGGATCAAGCATAAGGGTTTTTAAAAAGACAGGGCTGACCAAGTACCAACCAGCGGGATATACCTTCCAACTAAAAAGAACCGGCTTCAACAGCTGCTCACACCACCAGGCTTCCAAAGAAGAGTCCCTCACCTGCATGGGTGAGCAATCTCCTTCAGACAGCCCCCGTGGTCAAGACTTCAGCTAGTTCCGATATCACCCATCCCTGAAAACCTGCTGACGAACTGAAGGTTGCTCCGGGTAAAGGCTTCATTTACCTGCATCATGACCATCTCTTGAAATCAAATTTTTGATTACCACAATAAAGGACTGTTCACAGGATGTTGTTTGCCACCAAAAGAAATGTTTGTCTTGCCTTATTTTTCTTGCATTTAAGCCATTTTCCTCAGTTTGGAAGCTAATTTGCATGGACATCATGCTATGCACCCAAGATACGAAGGTAGCCCCCAGACTTTGAAGCATCAGCCTGCCAATAGGCTCTTTCCACCAGTCCTCGGCAATGCTGAACTTCTGAACCTGAAAACTGATGGACAGCTTGGCTTGCAATTGCCTGGAGGATGAGGGTGACCCCTTTGCAGGCCCATAAAATTGGATCCCCTGTCCCAAAGTTCACCAAACTTTGGTGTCCATCTAAGAGAGTCCCTTGCAGCAACACTGCAAATTTGGTGACTACCTCCAAAAATACCCCCACAGGAGATTTAAAAAAAGCCCCTAGAATATAATGGGCCCAAATTTTTCAGTAAACCCGGTAATAAGCCGAATACCAATATTTACTGGTATGGGTATTTGGTTATTCTGGGTTTACTGGAAAAAAATCAGGCCCAATAAACCTGAACATGAAACTTACCCTTTTTTTGCAATAGTTTTTATCTTCCAAGTGTGCAGTTCTTGATGTTGGAAATTCTGAACTGTTCAGTATATCAATGAGTATAATACAGACAACATCAGGAAACAGCAGGAACTGTAGCTTGGAGCCCAACAACTGTGAACAGATCTGACTTCAGAGAAGGGATCTTGGGAGATCTCCCCTTCCCACTCCAGTCCCCTGTCCTCACTGAAAAGCCTCTCAGAAATGCCATGGGATGTGATGCTGATGTTACCAACTTCAAGGTAGGGCCAGTTGTTGATTTCCACACTACAGAAATCAGAAATCAGTTCCCTTGGAGTAAACAACAGCTTCAGGGTAGACCATCTCTCTATGTACCATGGTCTACCCTATACCATAGAGAGATGGAAGTCCTAAAGTGGTTATAGTGGGTGGATGCTCTAGGACTTCTTCTCCCTGTGGTACACCATAGAAACTCCATAATACTGAGGAAAATGTGAAGAGGTTTTTGAGAGGATTTTCTTTGGGGGGAGTGGCTGAGGAGAACATAACTGGATAACAGTCAGTTATACCTGAAACAAGATTTAACATCAAAGGGTTAATATGACATTCAGAACACTACAAGTGAAATAAGGTGGGAGAAAAAGACAGAGGAAAGAAATGATATAAGGTGGGATATGTAAATGTTGTATTTTTTGGTGAGAGGAAGTGACCTCACAGGAAATGAGGAAGCTGGATGAGCTGACCTTTAACCTGGACATGACATCAAGTCCCCACAGAGCTCTCTTCCTTCCTCAAACTCTGTCCTCCCCAGGCACAGCCAGGTTTCTCCAAAGCCAGAGTTGATAATCCTAATGGTGATGGAAAGTGCTGTAGTAAGGGGAGGATTGGAAGCTATTGCACCCCACAAATACACAGTGTATTTCATGAGCTCTTGATTTGTTCACACAAGAGAGATTATATCCCTCTCTAATGCATCCCATGTATCTTAAAAGTAGCTGACCTTTAGAAGTGACTGGTTGTGGGGTGCAGGTTTCTGCAGTGACAAGGAAAGAATAGCAACGATCCCTTTGACAAACTCCCACAGCTGTTTGGATCCAAACTATTACCATTTTATTGGACCACATTTATTGGACAGAATTTTCCTTCTGAAAACATGATTGCAAATCCAGGGAGCATCAAGTCCTGCATGTGCAAATAGTAAGACAACTAACATAACTGAATCAGAGATAACACTCTTCCATTCCATCAGAATTTGCACTGTACACAGATGTTTCCTCCTTGACTTTAACCTTCATTTCCCTCTACAATTCTTAGTCTCACACAGAGTTTGTTTTTAAATTTACTTGACTCCTCACCTACATTGCATGATTTCTTCATTATGCTATAACCCTGCTGGCACTATGTTTATTTAAAGATTATTGTTCCATGGTGGCATTGCAAGAACTTCTTCTTTACCTTTTGACCCTGAATGCTGTCATTCTATACATAGACAGAGGGTGCATTTGTGAGAAAATAACACTTCAACTGCTTTAAGAATTGTACAACTCAGCTCAGAATCTTGGGATTATCCCCAACAGGGTTGGTTCCAACAAAATACATCCCCTTGATCATTCTACATTCTATCTACACAATCTCCCCTTTTTGTCCATGTCCAGTTCATTATTGACTTAAGAATTTACAGCCAAAGAAAGAAAACAAAGCTTTTGTTTGGTGGTAGAATGTAAAAAAAAAAAATCAAGAAAAAATCCCAAAGGTATAAAATGTTTTTCTTTGCTTCTCTTTACAATTACGTCCAAAGACACTTGGCATTTTCCCTGTTACCAAATGAAACTTGTGATTGTAATGTAGAACCCTTACTCGACCAGCAGGATACAGTAACATCGTATACCTCGATGTTATCTAATGATATGAGGGAAATCCCTTTTGGACCAAGGAGCTATTTTCCTTCCCCCATAATTAGTGCTGGATCCAAATTTGGATGAGTACTTCCATGCAGAGCCAGCATCTGGCGTCCCAAATCAAGCCTAGATTATGATTCTCCATATGGAATGAGCCATGGGGGACCTTTTTAGCAGAGGTTTTCACCAGCTAAATGAAAGATTTAAGATTTAATTTCACTTCAAAGGAGAGATGCCAACAGGAGCACATCCTTCCCTCATGCCATTGGTTGAAAAAATGTTAGTCACATCAGTGAGGTTACTTACAGCTAAGGAAGAGGAAAGCCCAAAACTTTGCTGCTGTGGTATTTAAAAAAGGAAGCTGTTTGACAGTTGCAGAGAGTGGGGGAAGCAGCCAGAGGGACAGATGATACACAGACACAGTCAAGCATCAAAGAAAACCAAAAATCAGAGGAAAATGAATAAAGGATCCATGTGAAAACAGCTGCTTTCTTGCCTCAGAGAAGAATAGGGAGCACCAGACAGCAAGGCAACATAGTTTACAGGGGATAGTTTTCAATCGGGATGCTCCTAAGATTCTCCTCATCCCAATTATCTCCCGGAATTTTGAAGTTCCAAATTACATTGTCTTATTTCTGAAGTGGAACTGATAACATTAGGCATTCTCCATTGCCTAGAGTTTTATTTTTCCTCTGAAAATTGTACAGACCACATTTTCCTACAGTTCTCATTCTTCTGTCTTTGTCCTGTACATTATTAACACTTATGTAAAAATTATTAAACCACCGAACCCCCACCCAAGATCAATGATGGTATGATCATACACATGTTAGCATAAAAATTGTTGTGAAGTGGTATGTTAACTGCTTGCCTGCACAGCAGGCCTGCTCTGAAGGCAGAGCAGGGGCACAGAGCCTGAGGCTACATACTCTTCCTTCTCTGCAGTAGTATGTGTACCTGCAAGGTATACGAGCAAAAATGTTGCTTGCACTGTCTGGAAGGTAAACAGCTGTACACTGAAACAGAGGCAAAGGCTGTGCCATGCTACTACCTGGCACCACTGCCCAAATAAGCAGCAAGACAAGCAGAGGACAAAGGCAACTATATTGCTTGTATATTTTGTAAGAAAGACAGGCAAGGTACTGCAGAGCAGAATGGGGTTTGGCGGATAAAAGCATTGAAACAGGATTGGCATGATGATCATGGCATAGGGGAGGGGAGTCCTAGGAGTTACTGTATGCTGAAGAGTTACTATATATCTCTAGCCCGTGAATACTTTCATAACCTCTCAGTAAAAATGGGCATTTTTGGCATGAACCAGATACACCATCAGGTATCAGAGCAAGCTAGAATCTGAGAAAGTCTCCTGTGGAGATAATCAATAATACAAGGGCTTCCTAGAGATCACATTGATACACAAATTAACGATGCTTAAGAGCTTGTCTACACAAAATTTTAAGCAGTTAATCAGCTTGTATTTTCATTAGGAGGGCTTATTTAAAGTTAAACTCAGTTGGTTATAATCTTTCCCTGTATTATTGAGAACTACTCAGTGCACATACGCATAACAGAGTCCTGATACAGTTTTTCCCCTTAAAGAAAGACAACACTGGGGAGCTTTACTGCAAAGGTGCAATGAGGGGGTAAGAGTCTGTCAAGGATGATCTGCCTTGGTTTTAGAGATTTGTTCTCATCTCTGACCTGTGACCCTGGAACAAGGCTTCCTATGATAACAAAGCCAAGTTTACTCCAGGTTTGGCCCAGCAACTCCCAGCAACACACCTTTAAGGTAAAATATAATTTTATTAAGGAAATTAAAGAAAATTTTTTTTAAAAGCAAAACAGTTCTAGTGGCAATTCCAAGCACATAGAAAATAAGCTCTCTAAATACACTTGCAGGTCTTAGCAACATAGGCATTGACTTCTCATAGCTTTAGTAACTCCAGTTTACAGTAGCAGTCCTTCATACAGGCGTAATGAAGCAAAGCAAGTAACATGAGCAGGAATGAGGAGATGGAATGGGGTAAAGGACTGAGCTCTAACAGCATAGACTGCCTTTTATAGAAATGTGGGCCATAGCCCTCCTGATCCTCTCCAACCAATCATTGGGTTGTCTCTGATGTAGATTCTGGATGAGAGTGAGCTGTCTCTCCCCTTCCATCCACATCCAGCTGAGCCAAGTGAGATAATTAGCAAGGCTTGAGAAATGATCTTGGCTAGTAACCATCTATTGGGGGGGGGGTGGCTGACACCTGTTGTTAATGAACCAGAGAAAGGGGGAAAATTAAATGGAACTTTCTTCTGAAGATGGCTTCTCTCTTGACCAAGTCTATACTTGACAAGAAGATTACTTTCATAAGTAATCCATGACCCTAGGGAGTATGTGCCTGCTGGTGATCTCAAAGAGTCATTTTACTAACAGTACAGGCAAAAAAGCAGCCAACCACTTTTACATGTAAGTTATAATGGTAGCTCATTTACCAAGTCATGACCTGATCATGACCCTGCAGCACAAGCTGCTGCTGTGCAAGCATAAAGTTGCTCTCTATAATGTCCAGGTCAAACATCAAACAACAATATTGAGGCAATCTGGTGAGGGGCGGGGGGTTCAATTTATGTATAAATGAAGAGTTTGATAATGGAAAATTGGTCTGGCAGTTGTGTTTGCACTGAAGTTCTCAGTGTTCTTGATTACATGACAGTTGTGCCTTAGTCTCTTTAATAATCCCTTTATAACTAGGGTTGCCAACTGATCTCCAGCCAGTAAAGATCAGTTCACCTGGAGAAAAATGGCAATTGAACTCTATGGCATTCAAGTCCCTCCCTTTCCCAAACCCCACTTTCCTTAGGCTCTGCCCCAAAAACCTCCCGCCGGTAAATAAGAGGGATCTGGCAACCCTATTTATGATGGATTATCTTTCCCCAACATTTCTTTGTTTGCTGACTTTTCCAGCACTGCGTTATGAGCATGTAAATAATATTTTCAAGGAAAAGCTAGCCATAGAGTCATCTCATGAACACAAAGAATCTGAATGAGGCCTTAGTGTAATGAAATATAATCTTAATTAAGGGGTTGGAACAGGTATGGTTGCCACCAGGTCCCTCTTTGCCAATGGCGGGAGGTTTTTGGGGTAGAGCCTATGGAGGGTGGGGTTTGGGGAGGAGTGGGACTTCAATGCCATGGAGTCCAATTGCCAGAGTGGCCATTTTCTCTAAGTGAACTGATCTTGATCGGCTAGAGATCAGTTGTAATAGCAGGGAATCTCGAGCTAGTACCTGGATGCTGGGAACCCTAGGAACAGGGGAGGAGCAACTAAAAGGAAACAAGAAGTTAGAAGGAGACTGAGGAAGAAAGAGAAGCAGGCACTAGGGAGGAACTGTTGATCTTTCCTTTGTGTTATAGAAATTCAATAAATAGCTTGTTATACCAATAACTGAAGTCTCTGGCATTAATAAGACATGGTGTCAGAAGTCAGAACCTTCACTCACTGCTCTGGCTTGGGGTTTAGACTCCTCCCCTTTTTCTGCACTCTTACTATGGCCAGCAGAGCAACAGGCAGATGGTAGGGTTGCCAACCTCAAGGTACAAAAAAAAACCCAAGGTAGAAGCTGGAGATTTCCTTCTATTACAACTGGTGTCCAGCAGATAGAGATCAGTTCACCTGGAGAAAATGGCTGCTTTGGCAATTGGACTCCATGGCATTGAAGTCCCTCCCCAAACCTTGCCCTCCTCAGGCTCCATCCCAAAAACTTCTCACCAGTGGTGAAGAGGGGCCTAGCAACCCTAGCACACGGGGTCCACAATGGCAAAGTTTTCCCCACCAGAAGCCTTTGACTTCAGTAGGCCTGCTGGATGGCCTGACTGGAAATGGCACTTCACTCACTACAGAATGCCACTACAGGCGTCAGAGGCACGAGCTCTTGCCCTGTGACTCTTAGCCTGTGACTCGTGACTGGGGATCTGTAGGGTGAGTATAAAATCTTGTTATCTTGGCAGAGTAACTCGCTCCATTCAGTTGGAGTACCAAGCAACTTGAATATCCCTGTGAATTAGTAGCAGATAGCTGCAGGGCAAGGAACTTCGGCACTCAGTTCTTATTTGGTACAGGAAGAATGTAAGAGAGTAAAAGGCAGGGTTACAACACCAAAGAATAATATAATAATAATAAATAAATAAAATACCAGTTATGAAGGTAGAAAGCCAGCAGGGGTCGGGGGGCTATCCAGTGTGCTGCATGGAGTGTCACATGTATGATTATCTGCCTGCTGGACAGAAGTCATGGGTGTGTGCTCGGTGCGGGGAGCTCCTGGCTCTCAGGAAGCAAGTTCCCTTCCTTGAGGCCAAGGTAGCTCAACTGGATGAGCTGAGGCAGGCAGGCAGAGACAGAGGTGACTAAGGACTCCGGGGATGAAATAGTCACATCCCAGTCCCAAGGTGACAGCAACCTGCCAGTCACGGATGATGGAGCCCTTGGGGAAGGAGGCCATCTCACTGAGGTAGGGGAATGTGGTTCCTTAGAAGGGACCTCTTCCTTGGTGGATGAACAGATATCCTCTTGTACTGAGGATATGCCTCAGAGGGGAGGGGGGCTTCTTGTAGTGGGGGATTCAATCCTTAGGAATGTAGATAGCTGGGTTTCTGGAGGGTGCATGGACCGCATGGTGACTTGCCTGCCTGGTGCGAAGGTTGCGGACATTACCCGTCATATAGGTAGTCTGGTAGGTAGTGCTGGGGAGGAGCCAGTGGTTGTGGTGCATGTTGGCACCAAGGACGTGGGGAAATGTAGTCCAGAGGTCTTGGAATCCAAATTTAGGTTGCTAGGCAGGAGACTAAAAGCCAGGACCTCCAAGGTAGCTTTCTCAGAAATGCTACCTGTTCCACGTGCAGGACCAGCTAGACAGGCACAGTTGGTGAATCTCAATGCGTGGATGAGACCATGGTGCAGGGAAGAGGGCTTTAGATTTGTAAGGAACTGGACAACATTTTGGGACAAGCCGGGCCTATACAAAAGGGAGGGGCTCCACTTGAACCAGGATGGAACCAGACTGCTGGCATGTAATATATAAAAGGTGGTAGAGCAGCTTTTAAACTGAACCTGGGGGGAAAGCCGACAGGAGCTGAGAAGCATCCGGTTCGGGCAAACTCAGTGCATACGGACAAAGGGAAAATTGCTTCAGATTGCCCACATAGGAATTACTTAGACATGAAAGGGAATGGAAAAAAATGATCGATAGCCAGTTAAAGATGCCCAAAGGCACATGCCAGGCAAGTCGAAAGACAGAAACAGTGTGGAGGTGTTTCTATGCTAATGCTAGAAGCCTCCAAGCAAAAATGGGGGAATTAGAGTGCATGGTTTTAAGAGAAAACATAGATATAGTGAGCATTACAGAAACCTGGTGGAGGGGAGAGAACCAATGGGATACAGTCATCCCTGGTTACAAACTGTATAGAAATGACAGGGAAGGGCATATTGGAGGGGGTGTTGCAATGTATATCAAGGAAGGCATAGTGTCTAATAAGCTATAGACCATAAAAAGGGCAGACTCATCCACAGAATCCTTATGCGTGACGATTCCGGGTCCCAAAGAAAATTTAGTACTGGGGACGTTCTACCGGCCCCCTGACCAAATGGTTTAGGGTGATCTTGAGATGGAGAATGAAATAAGGGAAGCATGTAAAGGTAACGAAGTAGTAATAATGGGAGACTTCAACTTCCCTCATATTGATTGGATAAATGTATGCTCCAGACAAGCCAAAGAGATAAAAATTTTAGACATCCTAAATGACTGTGCCCTCAAACAGTTGGTCATAGACCCAACCAGAGGGGAAGCAATCCTGGATTTAATACTCTGTGGTGCTGCCGGTGACTTAGTGTGGGATGTGGATGTAGTTGAGCCAGTTGGCAATAGTGATCACAATGGCATCAAATTTAATTTAGATGTAAGTGGGAAAGTGACTCGTACAATTACCTTTGACTTTAAAAGAGGGAACTTCTCTAAAATGAGAAAACTGGTAAAGAGGATGTTGAAAGGTTCAGTTAAGAGGGTTAAATCTCTTGAAAAGGCGGACTTCCTCTAGGGCAGCTGAGCGAAGCACTTGTCTCCCTGAGGGCTCTCGGAGGGGGAACCAAGAAAAGTCTTAAATAGGGGCGTTAACGCGCCCCTCCCGATTCCTAAATAGTGGTACGGGTATCAGGAAATCTCCTGCAGCCGAAGAAGAGCAGTTTGACTCCTGAACTCTCTGAGACTTACGACCTCGGAGACTCAGTAGCAGTCCTGCCTGGCAGAGGAGCAATAAATCGCCACAGACGTCTCTTCGGAATTTAAGCTTCACTCTCCCCTACCTATTACCACCTAGCAACTATACAAAAGCAAGAATACCTACTCTCCTACAATCTGAGTAATTTTAAAAGAACTCCTTTGTTTTACCTGGATTTGGAAGTCCCAGGAGACTGCTAAATACATCAATTGAATCCATATCTCTCTACTCAATTTTTAAATAACTTTTTAAAAACAAAAAAAGTTCTGATAACCCGGCAGGGATCTTATGAATTTGATCAGTGGGAAGACATAACAACTAAGATTTTTGAAAGATGCTTTAGTTGCCAATCAGGAACTACTACGTATAAAAGGGAGGGAAGAGTAGAACCCCCCCCCCCCACGAAGAGTAGTCTTTCTAATTAAACAAGCCTTCCTGCCACGTCCTTCCCGGAAACAATCTATCATCGCGAGAGAGTCAAAGAACTTGGAATCAGAAGTGTGGTATCAGTGAGTAACTGGCAAATATTTCCCAAGCTCCTGACAACAAAGAAGATGGAAGGTTTATGACTTTGATACCTGCAGCACCTCCTTACGGAATTTGCCTGGATTTTATTGACTGAGTTTCAATAGCAATTTTCAGAAGTAGTAATTATAAAACATCTGATTACAAAGATGGAACAACTTTCTGCTTTGATGAGCACTTCATTTCAATCTATTAATCAAAAACTGAACACTATCTCAAATGAACTTAAAGACATAAAAAACCAACTAATCACAATGAGAACAGAGGAGATACTGAAGGGCCCTCTAGCTGACAAGACAGATGAAGAACAGAAGAACCTGGCAAAGGAAACGAAGTAGGGCTGTCGATTTGGTTCGTCCTGAACCGAAAAACAGCCGAATTTCCCCTGATTCGGCGGTTTTTAGTTCAGATGGAACTGAACTCAAAAAAGGCGGGAAAATGGGGAGTCGAATTCAGCGAGTTCGTGGTGTTTGGCGAATAAATTCAGCAAATTTGGGGTTCAGCGCAGCAGCATAACCATCAGTTAGTAAGCAGCATTCTCCTGCGGCCAATCGGTGGCCAAGCTGGGTCTTCTTCCCCACCCTTAATGTGCATCTCTGACAATGGGGGTCTGCAATTAGCAGAGCTTGCTGCCCACGCCCAAAGCTCCCAGCCCTGACAAACAGCTGAGCTGTGGGGAGCAAGGGCAGGGCAGGGGCAAAGAAGATGGAACAGAAGACATCAACAGTAAGACCCATTTTGGGGCTTTTCTCTATAATTTTTCTCCTGTGTGTGTGTGTGTGTGGGGGGGGAAGCAGAGTCTGTGTGTGTGGGGGGAGGGAGCAGTTTCTGTGGGTGGGGGGAGCAAAAGGGGGCTTTTGCCTGTTCTGCAGGGGGGGTGCCCCCTGATGGAACAGAAAACATCAACAGTAAGACCCATTTTGGGGCTTTTCTCTATAATTTTTCTCCTGTGTGTGTGTGTGGGGGGGGGAAAGCAGAGTCTGTGTGTGTGGGGAGAAAGCAGCTTCTGTGGGTGGGGGGAAGCCAAAGGGGGCTTTCACCTGTTCTGCGGGGGGTGCCCCCAGATGGAACAGAATACATCCACAGTAAGACCCATTTTGGGGCTTTTCTCTATAATTTTCCTCCTGTGTGTGTGTGTGGGGGGGAAACAGTGTGTGTGTGTGGGGGGGGAGGGAGCAGTTTCTGTGGGTGGGGGGGAAGCCAAAGGGGCTTTCACCTGTTCTGCGGGGGGGTGCCCCCTGAGTTTCTCTCTCCCTGGTTTTTTTTTGGGGGGTGCTTCAGTTGTGTGTCCTCAGGTTTTCCCTCATTCATAAGATCGGTTAGGTCTATTTTGATGCTTGCTCAAAACTGGTTTTCAAATTGTGAATTAAAGAATGCATTTGCCTGGTCCTGAGTCCGATGCAAAAGGAGAAATTCCACCCCTCCTGCTCCTTATGCATAGCTAGCTGCCTCTGTCCCTTTCCATGGTTTGCAAACTCCCAGGTGTCAGGTGTTGCTTTGCATGGTTGCAAATGTGTTGCTTTGCATGGTTTGCATGGTTGCAAACATGTTGCTTTGCATGGTTTGTATGGTTGCAAATGTGTTGCTTTGCATGGCTGCAAATGTGTTGCTTTGCATGGTTTGCAAACTTCTTCGCACCTGCCCCGCCCTTGCTCCCCACAGGTCAGCTGTTTGTTGGGGCTGGGAGCTTCGGGAGTGGGCGGCAATCTCTGCTAATTTCAAACCGCCATTGTCTGAGATGCACATTAAGGAGGGGGGACCCCTTTCGTGGCCCATATCTCAGCCCCCCCGACCCAATCTTTACAAAACTTGGGGGTTCTTGCAAGAAGGGTCCCCTCAAGCTACGCTGAAAGTTTGGGACCTCTACCCCCCAAAATGCCCCCCGGAGCCGCGGAAAGGAGCGATTGTGTTTTTATTTGGACAAATTTTCCCCCGAACTCCAGATCTCATGCCGAATTGCATGGACCCGAAGTGGGGGAGTTCGGACTTTGGCATTTCCCAAATAAAAATGGGATGAATTTTGCTGAATCCGAATTTTACCAAAAAAAAAATTCAACAGCCCTAAAACGAAGGATTACAATAAATATTCTGCAATAGCTCATTTGACAACAATGGATTGGAACATGGGTGGTTTCGACTTCTGTCCCCTTAATTTGCTTGATGAACTTTTCAATACCTGCTTGGAGGATTTAAAAACTGGGGCTGTCAGAATCTTTTTCTTTGAATTTGGGATGGAGGATATTGCAACATGGATTTATTATGGAAACCATCTATCTGCAGAAGGGACTTTACCACCAATTTCCAAGGATGCTCTTCGACGATTACTGCTACTGTGGGAAAGAATGAAATGCTGAAAATTCCGGATAAAGGGACTAATTTAAAAGGGTCTAGTGTCTTTTCTGGCTAAAATTGAAAAGGAACTGATTAAAAGGATTGGTTATAATGGAAATAGAACTATACATGATATTAATTTACTAGAAAATAATATGTATTAAATAAGTGTTAGGGAGAAATGGAGGACTTACAAAATAATTAATTTATTAATTAATTTATGGAAATAATCAAATGCTTTTTATTATACTAATCCATTTATTACAAGTGAGATTTACTATTTCTTTTCTTTTTTATTTTATTCTTATTTTTTCTCTTTTCCCTTTCCTTTATATGATATTATTAACTATAAAAAAATTTCTCTTCCTTGAAATACATACATGCTTAAGAGATCAATAAATATTAACAAAAATATTAGGATTAGAATTTTGTGCAAAGGAGATTACTAATTCATCACAAGATGAAGGGAGGCATAGGGGAAGTCAACAATTCTTTATTATATATAATTTTTTAACAATGTTACCTATTTGTTTTTATTTTTTATTGTTTATGTCATTGTTAAACTATGCGATTAATAATTTTGGAAAAATAATAAAAAAATTATTTAAAAAAATCTCTTGAAAAGGCTTGGGGGTTACTCAAGTCCACATTACTAGAGGCTCAGCTAGCTTGTATACCGCAGGTCAGGAAAGGTAGTAATAAGTCCAAGAGGTCACCACCATGGCTAACGGGTAAGGTAAAGGAAGCAATTAGAGAAAAAAAGTCTTCCTTCAGAGACTGGAAGGTTGCCCAAACGAGGCGAACAGAAGCAAACACAAACTTGCACAAAGGAAATGCAAGCAGATAATTAGAGATGCAAAAAAAAGATTTTGAGGGGCTTATTGCTAAACACATCAAAACAAACAATAAGAAATTCTTTAAGTATATTAGGAGTAGGAAACCAGCTAGGGAAGTGGTTGGACCATTGGATGACAATGGGAGTAAAGGAACTCTAAGGGAGGATAAAGCAATTGCTGAAAAACTAAATGAATTCTTCTCATCTGTCTTCACTGTTGAAGATACAGGGCAGATTCCTTCTCCTGAACAGAGATTTTGGAGAGGGGAAAATGAGGAACTGAGGCAAATAGTGGTAACAAGGCAGGAAGTCCTAGAACATCTAGACAAACTGCAAACTAACAAGTCACAGGGACCAGATGGTATCCATCCTAGAGTTCTTCAAGAACTCAGATGGGAAATTGCTGAACTTCTAACAAATATATGTAATATGTCCCTTCGATCAGCTTCTTTACCAGAGGACTGGAGAATGGCCAATGTAACACCCATTTATAAAAAAGGAAATTACAGGCCAGTTAGCTTAACGTCTGTTCCGGGTAAATTAGTGGAAAGCATTATTAAAGATAGAATTGTCAAGCATATAGAAGGGCAAGGTCTGCTGGGCAAAACCCAACATGGCTTCTGTAAGGATAGGTCCTGTCTCACTAACCTATTAGAGTTTTTTGATAGCGGCAATAAGCATGTGGACAGGAATGAGACTGTGGATATTGTGTATTTGGATTTCCAAAAAGCTTTTGACAAAGTCCCCCACCAAAGACTGCTAAGCAAACTTCATAGTCATGGGATAAGAGGACAAGTCCTCTTATGGATTGAGAGCTGGCTGAAAAATAGGAAGCAGAGAGAAGGAATCAATGGTCAGTTCTCACAATGGCGGCATGTGAGCAGTGGGGCGCCTCAGGGATCTTTGTTGGGACCGGTGCTTTTCAACCTGTTCATCAATGACCTGGAGTTGGGGTTAAACAGTGAAGTAGCCAAGTTTGCAGATGACACCAAATTATTTAGGGTGGTTAAAATAAAATCAAACTGTGAAGAGCTCCAGAAGGGTCTCTGAGTACTGGAAGAATGGGCATTAAAATGGCAAATGAGATGCAATGTGAGCAAGTGTAAAGTGATGCATATTGGGGCAAAAAATCCCAGCTTCACATATTCACTGATGGGATCTGTGCTGGCAGCGACAGACCAAGAAAGGGATCTTGGGGTGGTGGTGGATAGCTCAATGAAGATGTCAACCCAGTGTGCGGCTGCTGTAAAAAAGGCAAATTCCATGCTGGCCATAATTAGACGAGAAATAGAGAATAAAACTGCTGATATCATACTGCCCTTGTACAACTCTATGGTGAGACCACACTTGGAATACTGTGTACAGTTCTGGTCACCACACCTAAAAAAGGATATTACAGAGCTTGAGAAGGTGCAGAAAAGATCAACCAAAATGATCAAGGGACTAGAGCAACTGTCCTATGGGGAGCGGTTAGGACCCTTAGGGCTGTTTAGCTTGGAAAGGAGGTGGCTAAGGGGAGACATGATAGAAGTCTATAAAATTATGCATGGTTTGGAGAGAGTGGACAGGGAGATGTTTTTCTCGCTCTCCCATAATACTAGAACATGGGGTCATCTGCTAAAACTGCTAAAACAAATAAAAGGAAAAATTTTTTCACACAACGCATAGTTAAGTTGCGGAACTCCCTGCCCCAGGATGTGGTGATGGCTGCCAGCTTGGAGGGCTTTAAGAGGGGAGTGGACACATTCATGGAGGAGAGGGGTATTCATGGCTATTAGTTAAAATGGATACTGGTCATGCTGCATACCTACTCTCTAGTATCAGAGGAGCATGCCTATTCTTTTGGGTGCGGTGGAACACAGGTAGGATGGTGCTGCTGCAGTCGTCTTGTTTGTGGCTTCCTAATGGCACCTGGTTGGCCACTGTGTGAAGAGACTACTGGACTTGATGGGCCTTGATCTGATCCAGCAGGGCCTTTCTTATGTTCTTATGTTCTTATGGACTGTGACAAAACTGAATGCGGAAGCAGGGGAAATTCAGGTATGCTCCCTAATCTATGCAGCGGGCCCACAAGCTGAGCAGACCTTTATGTCCTTTGCTTTCGCTGCTGATGGGGACAAGGATGACTATAGTTTTGTCTTAGGGAAATCTGATGGGTATTTTGTGCCCAAATGGAAACTCATTCCATCTGCTTTCAACAGAGAAAACCTAAGCCAGGGGAGTGTGCTGAGGCCTATATATGAAGGCTGCACAAGAAAGCAGCAGCCTGTGACTTTTGTGGCTGCAAAAGCGAAACCATTTGGGATCAATTAGTAGTGGGCATTTTAGACAAAGACCTATCCCAGCAACTACAGCTGAAAAGTGACCTCACCTCACAAATGATCAGGAATTCAGAACTGATTAAGGAGCAAACAAGGAGCATTCACAGGGCTTCAGGAAATATCTAAGAAAACATGGTTTCCCAAGTACTCTAGTCAGATGAAGACAGACTTACACCCTTCCCAGAAATGCCCCACTAAACCTCACAAGCAATCTCCCAGTCCTCTAAAGCAGGCCCCTAAGTGCATGCATTGTGGAAAAGGGCATGCTCAGAGAGCTGTGTGTCCAGCAAAGATTGCTGAGTGCCACAAATGTAAAATGATAGGACATTTTGCTATTCTATGTCGCACATGCAGAGTGAGAGGAGTCACAAAACAAGACAGCCCCCCAGACCAGGTTTTTTTGGGACCAGTCTGCTGCTCTGCAACCACTACTGACCAATGGGTGATACCATTACAAATCAATGGCCTTCCTCTAGGCTTCAAAATAGACACCGGGGCTGATGTCAATGTTATCTAATCAAATCAAATCAAATGACCTTTATTGGCATATTAATGTCAATATTATCCCAGAGTCAGCCTATAAGTGGCCTTAAAAGTTCTCCTCCTCTCCATCAAATTTCCATCATTGGTTTCAATGGCCCATTGCTTTCAATGGTGGGAAAGTTTCCCCGGCTCCTCCATAGAGAAGCATAGCAAAGTTTGCAATAGAGAATCTGACCATGGTCACTTCACTATTTCTTTTCTATGGAGGAGGATGGGGGTGACCCCTTCCAGACCCATAAAATCGGACCCCAAACCCAATCTTCATGTAACTTGGGGGTTCAAGCAAGGAGAGTCCCTTGCAGCTACGCTGCATATGTGGGAGCTCTACCTCAAAAAATACTTCCCCTTCGGAGCTTCACAAAGCCTGGGAAAAGCCGAACCTGAAAAAACTGAATAAATACCTGTTTTTTTCGGGAATGGCCAATTTGGTTTTGGATTTCTCCCCAAAAAAGCCATTTTGGTAAATTTCAGGTTTGGGTTTAGCAAATGCCAAACCCAAACCTGAAATTTACCAAAATGGCTTTTTTGGGGTTGATTTGTTTAGTTCAGGTTTATCAATATGCACAAGCCTAAGGCAGGTGTAAATGTGCTTAGCCTATTGCTTTGGATGATTTAGTTCCTAAATGATCACATGAATATCTTAGGATGTTCACAGTTACATTATTATGAGAGTGTAAGGTATCAAACAACTCCACCCTGATGTCCTCAATCATCCAGTGCCAACCCTACTACCCAAGTAAGGATTGACTGCACAAGGAGCAGAGCATACCAGTGATGAACAGTCTCTTGGTGGATCTGCTTGCCAGTGGAATCTGACCCTACAGGCACAGGACATAAAAAAGCCTGAAGGGGCTCCTTCTTTTCTTTCACTCCAGTTCTGACTCTGAATCTCTGGAAATTGATGGTTATGCCCCACAAACACACTCAAAATTCTCACTGGCTTTTTAGTAACTTACTCAGCTCAAACATTATGCACCTGTCTTATTTGCTTTGTAGTGCAGTTTTGTGCCTTATTTTTTTTCTCCTAGTTCTACCCTGATGTCATAATTTCTAGGCATAGATTCACACCAGTGATGCTCATTGCCGCTATAACCCAATGTGTCCCATCATTTGATGTTTATCCTTGGTATATCTTCATATCTGTTTCTGTCCAGGGCTGATTATGAATTCATTCTCGAATTCTGGTTCTCTCTATGGAGAGTGGCAGAGAAGTCCCATGACACCATGGTCAACTAGTAAGTCAATCTGCTTCCCTTTCCCCAGAAAATAAGCTAAGCTTCCTTTTGTTCATCTGCATTTTAGAGCTGTACACAACGATAATTTTGTAGCAGAACTGTCAATGCCAGTCAGCTCTACCCAGCTGCTGTAGATGATACAGCAGGCAGTCCTCCCCTCTGGTATGTTTATGTGACTTTAAGCTCTATATGCCGGAAATAAAAATTGGAAACACAGCCAGTGCAGATCACCCAGCATGGATGTCATTGATCCCCCTAGACAAAGACCTTGATCAACAGCATTATTTGTTCCTACAGTATGTCAATCTCTATGTAGATTTGTTTTTCAAGAGTACCCATCAATGAAACACATTACAACAGATGAATGAATACACAGCCATCGTCACAGTATGAGCAGCAGCAAAACTCTCACTCCAAACAAAGGCAATTACTAATGTTAATTATATTCGTTCTTTTTTACCCAACTTAAAATTTCAGTCATTTTGGCAGAGCTGGGTTCAGGAAGTATTGTCAGGGCACTACAGTTTGGCTGTTTGGAAGTACCATCCGGAGTATGAAACAAACATAATAACTTTATTGACAAGCTGCTCCAATACATTTTGCCAAAAACTGTAATTGTCAAAATGGAAATGATGATAATGTAATGCTTACTGCCACACTGAGGCCTGAAACTGTGCCTTTCAGAGTTAAAGTTATACACTTGTGCTTGAGCTCAAAATCAAAATGTCTGCTCTCCATATCGCTTTAGTACCCAAACAACTGATTCAATATGAAGCTATTTGAGGCCAATTATGTGACTGATGAATTTAGTAAACACTACTCATATTATCAAGCTATGGGTGAGAGGAGAAGTGAACTTGAGCAGTTGGACAGACAACACTTTTTTATTCTGATTTTTTGTCTTGCTATTTGTTTACAGATACTGCTATAACTCCTTGATGGGGTGATCTGTCACGAACTATAGGGTATATGGGGACAAACTGAATTCTTACAAGCTGAAGACCTCAAATGTGCACCTTTGGCTCAATATGCTCTCTAAGACCTTGGCATCATAGATTTTGCTGGACCACATCAGTCAGGATGGCGGCGGCACTTGACAGCATCAAGATATTTTAGTCAGCTAGTCTGAGTCTACTGATATATTCCATTGGCCCAACACTAATTCTGTTCATTGGATATGACTTTTACCCTCACCTTTCTCATGGAAGCTTCCTTGGCAACTATATATGCGTAGCTACCCAAAGAAAACTTCAAGGAATATTAAAGATAAAAGAAAGATAGGAGTGAAGCAGGTTTTGTTAATCAAAGTAGGAGACCTCAGGCAACTTAGAAAAGGGGTTTTTAGCTTCTCCTTCTCAGTCAAGATGCAGACAAATGGGGAATAGTTTATGAACCTGAGGGATGGACCATCAGATTTCATTTCCGATACAACATTCTAGGTACAAAAGGAGGTTAGCTGTTGTCAAGATGTCAAGCTAGATTAGAAAAGAACAGTGCTTAAGGGTGTGTGGGGAGGTCTTCAAATAATTCTCTTTTGCAAAGAAAGAGAAATAAAATAAAAACGTATTTTGTCTTAAAAGAATGAAGATCTAGTTTTTGTAAGTTCATAGTAAAAGCTCCAGATCTACTCTACCTCAAAACAGAGTAGGAATAGAATTTAGTTTAGGAATGCCAGGCTATTTTAACATGTGGAGAATAAGCCCTAGCATACACTGAAGGAAAACTGAGGGGTCAACCAGAAATAGTCCAGTGAGTTACAGAATGACTGGGAGCTACCATAGATTCAAGCTGCAGTTATCTCCTTCCCTGTTCATTTACTGTGGTATCAGTCTATATATATATATATTTTTCACTCCGCTCTTCTTCCATGTAGGTTTGGCTCAGAGAACCAGGCTTTGTATCCACCTATAGCAGAAGTATTGCTTGTTAAGGTACTGTGTTCTCATTCCAGATCAGGGGAAGATGCGTGGAGATGCCTATTCTTCTAAGTAGTTTTCACAGAGGCATCATTTAGGGGGCAGTACTGTTGAGAGGCAGCATGGTGTAGTGGTTAAGAGTGGTGGTTTGAAGCGGTGGACTCTAATCTGGAAAACCAGGTTTGATTCCCCACTCCTCCAAATGAGCGGTGGATGCTAATCTGGTGAACTGGGTTGGTTCCCCCACTCCTCCACATGAAGCCAGCTGGGTGACCTTGGGCTAGTCACAGCTCCCTTAGAGCTCTTTCAGCCCCACCTACCTCATAGGGTGTCTGTTGTGGGGAGGGGAAGGGAAGGTGATATTAAGCCGGTTTGATTCTTCCTTAAGTGGTAGAAAAAGTCAGCATATAAAAGCCAACCCTTCTTCTAGACACTGTGTGATTATTTATTTTAAAAATCTGTGTCTCTGGCCAGGTCGCTGGTTTTGTACACTCAGTGTCAATTATTATACACCTTTAAATATGTGCTTAGAAGCAGGTTTTTGAAAGGTCTTGTGAAAGAGGCTGCCATTTGGCTCTCTGAGCCATATAGGGCTCTTAAACATTGAGAAAATGCCCTTAAGAATATACAAAATACATTCCTTTATTGCAAAACAACAACCAGACTGAAAGCATCTGAGGGAAAGAAACAATGCAATCCTAATCTGAAATATACCTTTATAAATTGTTGAAGTCAGTGGGTTAAAAATTCTGCCCAGCAATTCAGTGTGGTTAGCTCACAGCCTATTGGCTAGGAGCTGTACCATTAAAGGAAGGAAGGAAGTCAATGGGCTTTGAAAGGCATAACGTTACTTAGGCATAACTTTGAAAGGCATAACACTACTTATGTTGCTGAATGTGCAAGAAATGCCCGACAAGTAATCCAGCCCCTAACCTGGGTCCAAAATACATTGAGCTCATCACAGTCCTTTAAAAATGCCTACCTGCTTGACCCCTTTTCCTTAACTAACCAAGCAGAAGATGGGGAAGGCTTGGATAGAGCACTGCAGTAAGAATTCCCTTTAGCTCTCAATGCTGACACAAGCATCCACAAAACCAGGAACGGTGGGGAAAACATTTTCTATCTTTGTTAGCATTTTTGGATGCTTCTTGCCTTTCTGGGCCAGGCATAGGAAAGTGGGATAGTTGGCTTCCTCAAAACCCCTATGTACATACTATACTAATCCCATTGTGTGCATGGACAAAAGAAATCAAACGGTTGTGCCATTCTTATTGGAACTGGAAGTAGCTGTGAGTATAGATCATAAAGCTGAAGCACTGCCTGTAGCTCTGGGCAAATTAATGGAGAATTGAGCAACTTACTTTCTCACTGAGAAAAAGGAGTGATGTGTGGGGTAATTGTGCTAATCATATGAACAAGCAGAAGTTGCTACAAATCACAGTTATACACCTGGAATAGTACTTGCCTCTCTGGTCCTGGGGTAAGATAAATGGGGCAGCTGGCTTTCTTCTATGTACCAGCACCCCTATCCTAAACACATATCATTTTCTACCCTAGTGGGAAAGAAATTATGGAGCATGAGGGGGTGTCACCTGGGTAGCAAAAGAGAAATTGCTTTGCGACCAGATTGCACACTTGGACCAGTATCAACCTCTGTGGGCCAGCTATAGGAAGATGTAATAGCTGGTTCTCAAAGCCCTAGATGTGAACATCCCCTTCCACAGATCACTTCATTTGCCACATTGGACAACAAAAAATATTGCATTGTATGTTTGTACAATTATTACAGGGAGCCAGAAATTGCTCCAAGTGAAGATGACATGCCTGGAACACAAGCTGTCTCTCTGCATCAGGTGTAGGTATTTCATCTTGTTCACACTGGAGAGAAAGACAACATATGCTTGTGTCACTCTTAAGCATATAATCAGGCAGGCAGGCGCTACAGTAATGAAAAAGGCTGCTCTTCACAGTGATTTACAAGTGCTTTCTTTTGTTTATGTTTGTTTCTTACAGTGGGTCAATGCATCTCGGTCTTGTTTCAAAAAAACTGGGGACATGTACTCTCCTTCACCTGGAATACAATTTCACATAAATTATATTTAATGTTAATTTAATTATGAAACTTGAGCATGCCATATTGAACGTTTATGATCTATGATACACATGTTTCTGCAGAACTAAAGAGAGAGACTATTAAATGCTTGGTCACCTTCAATAAGTGTTATTATCAATTATATCCTTAATTATTATGATCTGTCAAGATAAGTTCTATGAGTGAGTACAAGGCAGGGTTGAGGGGTTATGTTTCTGTGTCATTAATTTTAAAGTTGAACAAATGAGAAAGTGTACGGGGAAATTGGTCTTTGATTCTGACTTTTCCCCTTAAATGAATCATCTGAAAAGATTAAGTGGAGGGGAAGAATGGTCTAGTAGCTAGTGCTAAGTAGCAGAATCATCAGTCTTGCTTAGCCTCTGGCTGGAGAAAAACCATTCTTGCAATAAGAGCAGAAATACACTGCACGCATTAGGGATAAATATCTGACCTTTCCCCATAAAATCCCTGTGGAAAATATGTTCTTAAAATCACAGCATATTCTCAGTCATGAGTTTTTATATAATATGGATTTGCTGCTTATAGCTGACTATATTGCAGTGTGGAAGGTGTTACTTTGAGAAAGAGGGTAGGAAACCTCATGGAAACCAGGACATCCCCAGCTACTGTTACAGAGTCTCCCTTTGGAGTGCTGGCAGGTACCAGTAGTTTGCCTTTTTTTTTAATGGGGTTAACACTGCTCGCTCTAAAAAACTGATTATCTCTGATTCTTTGAACTTCAGTAATACAGTCCACTGCAAAAGATACTGGATGATTTTTCCTAGTCCTTTAATCAATTGGTTAATCAGGTAGTTAGCATTTTCTTGGTTCCAAGAAGTGTATGTTTGTTCCATATATGCATTAAATGTCCTCTCTCCCTGGGTTTCTTCAATGAGAGCTCTGATGCTCTGCACTGCATTGGCTGGATATAGGGTTGTCATATCAGTTCCCCTAGAGAAGATAGCAGCTTTGGCAATTGGACTCTATGGCACTGAAGTCCACCCCTCTCCAAACCCCACCTTCCTCAGGCTCCAAAATCTCCACATATTTCCCAACCTAGATCTGGCAACCCTAGCTGGACATCTGGCCCAACTGCCACCCTTGTTTTGTGCTGCACAATGGGCTTAAGAAACAGGGCTGATCAACTTCCGGTGCTGAGCTGGGCTGAGTGCTACGTCTTCCCAGGAGCTCCTGGGAGAGAATCCAAGTTTGCGTGTAATTTGGGGTGTTTTACCGCACCCCAACCCAGCCCTTGCAAGTGGGCTGAGAGGCAGGAATTCCCTGCAGCCATATATGCGGTCTGACCTCCTGAATACTCCGAGGGAGCTTACTAAGTCCCCCGGAGTTTCAGACGTTTGGTCCCGTGGGCACGAAGGGATTGAAATCGCCAGCGTGCAACTTCGGCTTTAGACTCTACCCTCCAGCACCCTATAAACATCATAAGGACTATATCAAGATTAAAGCCTCACCTCCGGGCGCCCAAGTGAGTAGATAAGAACCCTTCGTCTTTCACTGGCGTTATCAAATAACAGGGGGTTGAAGAAAACATTCCTGGTAACTGCTTTTCTCCCTTAATTGAACTGGATGATTTTGCTGTATGAGATCCATCAGACAAAGCAGCAAGAGCCTTATCAAATTGATCAACTTTAACTAAAACAACGAGCCTGAATGATTGACGTAAGATCTGCCAATCCGACGCGTTCTTAAAGGAAGGGGAGGGAGAAATCTTTGAGAATTTGCATGGGGCCCTCCAGCCACGTCTACAACTAAGAGGATTCTTTGACCGGAAGACTCTGTGCTTTACCCAACACCCCTCTCCACTCCTCTACAAAATCAACAGGAAGAAGGTCGTAGGACCGGAAATTCGTCTTACTTGTGTTACTTCAAAACCATTCCTGAAGGTAATAACCATAGAGAAGAGACGATAGAAGGTCCACGATGAGGCAATTCCTGAAATACTTCCTGGCTTAGCCGATCTAGAGCGTCTGGAAACTCGTTGGTATTTTCAATTTTAAAAAAGTTTTCTTTTTAAGTTTAAATACTTATTTTTTCAACCCGAAAAAGATATTAAGTTGGTCAATGAAGTATTCTCTATCAACTATATGTGATGGACTCCTGCTAGATGACCAGCAAATTTTTAATTAAGTTACATATTCTGGAACCTCCCCCTGATCTGGCTTAATACATAGCCCTGCTCCTATGAAATCAAAGGGAATTTTACAGAATTCAACCATGGAAAAAAAAGTACAGGACATGCTTGCTAAACATTCTGAGGCGACAATTAAACAATTAAAACAGATTTCAACACAGATGGCTCAACTGATTTCAATGATGACGACTCTTGACCAATCATCACAGGTATGCAATCAGAAGTTGGATCTGGTTATAGAAGACATAAAAGTCTTGAAAATTCAAACGATGACCACAAATACAGACATACAAGCAATGGACTCTTCTGCCCAAAAAGTCATGGAAGAATACAAGGATACAAAGAAGAAGACAGAAGTTCAAGAAAGCAACCAGCCGGCGATAAAGAGATCAGACATACAAGAAATGGACTTTTCATTTTAAAAAGTCATGGAACGACGTGTGGATATAAGGAAGAAGAGAGCAGGTCAAGGAATACAGATTGAAGCCACGATGGAGATGAAGCCCAGAAAGAGTTATTTTTGGATACGTACCCTGTCTGAGGAAATGAGAGAGAACAAAGAAATCCTGTTCCCATACCTGACTGGCCTATTTCAGTTACAGAAGGAAGTATTAGACCATGGTTAAAGGATTGATTTAAACATGATTGCTGGATCCAAAGGCTTTGATAGTGTGGACGGGTGGCATGGCTATTAATGATGTAGTGGAATTAAGATTAAGACATCATTTTGGGAATATAAAAATAAGTCCTCCTTATATAGATTATCAATTGATATAAAGGTATATTGGAATGGGTGGACTTTTGATATGGATTTGGGATATGATTTACACTGAAATAAGATTGATTAAACAGGAATCCCCAAAATACCGGAGAGAATGTTGTTTAGTATGATTAAATTTATGTTATAATGGCTGCAATTTGAGGTAGCCAAATAGAAAGGGACAAAGGTTTCAGAATAAAGGGATTAAATCATTTTACTGTTAGAACTGGTGGAGTTGGAGAAACTAGAGGGGAGAATTGAAGGAATCACTGTAACAATGTACAAGATCTGGGAATAATGAAAGGTTACTTTTTATTCTGATCCAAAATGTAAAATTATATATAACATGAAACTTTAGAATGAAATTAATGCTAGGATCAGTATATGTTAACGAAGGATAATAACACTTTATTAAGAGGTAGATGGAGGTGATGGGGAAGTCGCTTTATTTTTCTTTATGTTTAATGGTAATTAAGACAACATTCAATATAATTGTGATTGTGATATTATTTTTACACTGTTGTCAAAATTATGGAGAATTTATAGTTTTAAAAAACCAATAAAATTTATTTAAAAAAAAAGAAACAGGGCTGATTTGTTGTGCAGGAAGACCCATGCTGGCGATTCCCACTCTGTCTATTTCCAGATAACCGGTAAATCTGGGCGGCACCCCTCATCTCATGACAAGTCACCTCTTGCCTTTGTGGCACCCCTGAAAGTCTGGCACCCTAGATTGCCTGTATTGTCAGGATTGCCCTGAATGCTTTTCTCTCTATTGCATGGGTGTCGGTGGGTGTATGCACAGATTATAGTTCACCTAGGGCAGGGGTGGGCAAATTGAGGCTCGCGAGCCGCATGCGGCTCTTTGGCCAGTTGAGTGAGGCTCTCTGTCATGAGTCAGCCTGCAGAGAGTCAGCCTGCAGAGACCTCCTCTTACGAAGAGGAAGTAGAGGCCAGAATAGAGGATCACCCAAAGTCAGGAGATGACTCACCATGCCTGCAGCCTGCCAGCTCAAGGACTCCAGTTGGACCTGACACCTTGCAACATGCAGTGTCTCCAGAGGTCTCGCCAAGGCCACTGGAGCAGAAAAGATAACAGGTTCGTCTGGCAGTGCAGCAGAGACCACAGAGTGCTAGACTGAAGGCTTTACAGAGGAACCTCCCCAGTAGCAGTGATGAGGAAGAGCAGGGCTGAAGCACCACCTGTGAACTCAGCCTCATCAGCATCAGCTGGCTCTGCTACAGCAGCAGGGGAAGGGATTTAATCCATTAGTTAGGCTTGGCTGTTGTGCAAGCAACTTGTCACCAACCTCCTGGTGTACCGGCCTTGTTTACCTGCTATCCTTTGGATTCCTGGTATCCTGACTTCTTGGACTGGCTCTGACTAACACCTTGGACTTCCTTTGCCTGTATTGATATCTCGGACTCTGCCTTCACTGTGAATGACCTTGGACTGTTCCCCAGACTACGCTTACAGCTTACAGCCCTCGCTCCTCGCCTGCACCACAACACTCTCCGAACTTGGTTCGGAGCCCCTGCTCTCGCGCCCGCTCGTGCCTGCAGCCGGGCTGCGGAGCCAGCGTGCCTGAGAGAGAGAAAGAGCGAGTGCGAGAGAGCAGGTGAGCGACGCGCTGTTTCTCCCCCCCCCCCGCCATGGAGAATAGCTGGGTCCCCCTTTCCCTTGCCCTCAATTGTTAGGAGGCTAAAGCCTCCCCTCCCCTCTAGCCGTGCGATTGCTGGGCAGGCAGCTCGGTGGTTCCTGGCCCGCCCCGCCCACCTATCAGCTGTTGGGCGGGGCGGGCTTCCTTTGGCAGCGCGTCCCCAGGAGTGGCGCTGGGCTGCAGCGCCCCGTCTTCTGTGGTGTTGACTCCATTCCCCCATCATCTTCTGGGCCTGCGGGTCCCTGTAGGGAAGAGTCACACTTTTGAGCCAGCAGGGGCTTGTCTGCTAAGTGGAGGGTGACGGGAAAGCCCCAGGGCGCGGGGTGGGGCCCCCGACCCGGGACACACACAATGGTACAACTCGGGGTCATCTGCTGAAGCTGGAGGGTGGGAGATTAAAAACTGATAAAAGGAAGTATTTCTTCACACAACGTGTGGTTAAATGGTGGGACTCCCTGCCCCAGGAGGTGGTGATGGCTGCCAACTTGGAAGGCTTTAAGAGGGAAGTGGACCTGTTCATGGAGGAGAGGGCTATCCATGGCTACTAATCAAAATGGATACTAGTCATGATGCATGCCTATTCTCTCCAGGATCAGAGGAGCAGGCCTATTATATCAGGTGCTATGGAATGCAGGCAGGACAATGATGCTGCAGTGGTCTTATTTGTGGGCTTCCTGGAGGCACCTGGTTGGCCACTGTAGGAACAGACTGCTGGACTTGAAGGGCCTTGGTCTGATCCAGCACGGCCTTTCTTATGTTCTCATGTGTTTACTGCATCTGTGAATCTAGAGAAAAGTTTGCTCACATTGTTCACATTAAGTGTTTGTCAATCATTGTCATGATTTCATTTTATGGATACCTTACTTACTTTTTTCCCTCCTCAGAGGCCATGTCTACCCACTGGCTTTCTTGGCGGTAGACCTGGACTCCGAGGAGGGAAAAAAGTCCCCTTCTCGGGGACTTTTTTTGACTGACAATAGACTTGAATTTTATAAGTTTGGCACCTTTCATAATGCAAACCAGGAGACTGCTAATTTTTTTCAGTGTCACTAAAGATGGTATAGGATTGTACAAACTTCTAAATTGCATAGATGTCAATGTTAAAAAATCTACCTGTAAAAGACAACAGTGTTGTGTACCTCACTGGAGGTCTAATAGAAATCCATTGATCTCTGCATTTCCTTCCTTCTAGGACCAATCCAGCAACTATTGCCTATTCTTCTGAGTTACCGGGAAACATAAGTTTGCAGGCTGTGTAAGATTAGATGGAATATCTGTCTGTATCTATATAAGGCAGGTGTGCTGGCATTATTGTAACCAGCTCAGTGAATCTTTGACACCCTAATGCATGATGACATAATTGTTTCAATTCATGTTTAACAATAATTGATTTATTATACTTGAACACACCTTACTGAGCATTTAACATCATCAAGTTTCTTTGAGTTAAAGCATGAGGCAGTGAGAAAAGCCATTAAATGCTTGGTCACTTCCAATAAGTGCTATTATCAATTATAGCTCCTGATTTTTATTATTTGTCAAGATCTACATTTGACTCAAAAAAACTTCATACTATTAATATGCATTTGCATATCAAAGTATATGAAAAAGTAGCTACACATGAATAGCGGTTTATTTTAAAATATTTATAACTCAGATGTTTCTATTAAAAATAAATAATAAATCTGGTTTGCATTATAAGTTAACAGACAGGAAAAATATTAAAAAGTGTTTTGAAATTGGTGAACTTGAAAAGCCATCCATAATGAATGAAGCACTTTAGTATACTAAGCCAAACATTTTGATAATGTGTCATTTTTGTCTCAACCAGATTATGAGATAAATTCCAGTGTAGCAGAAATGTTAGCCTTTTATCACCCAAAAAGGTAACTGTATGATAGCCTGTTCTGCCTGCCATTGCTCTGTCAGCTGGCAGGAGAAAATAAATTAAAAAATCATGGTCAGTGTGGTGGCATTACATCACTTCCAGGGAAAACCCAGAAGTGACGTCATGCATCTCCAGAAATTGCTGGAACACTAGCAGCAACAAGCAGATGAGAAGAGGACAGCTGATGCAGTGGTAGTGGGAGAAAGTGCAGCCTCTGACGGGAAACTATGGAAAGAGAGTCCATGGAGAGAGGCGTAACCAAGAAATCTCAGAACTAAGGGTTATGGATCTGTGCTGGCAGTAACTGACCAAGAAAGGGATCTTGGGGTGGTGGTGGATAGCTCGTTGAAGATGTCAACCCAGTGTGCGGCTGCTGTGAAAAAGGCAAATTCCGTGCTGGCCATAATTAGACAAGGAATAGAGAATAAAACTGCTGATATCATACTGCCCTTGTACAAATCTATGGTGAGACCACACTTGGAATACTGTGTATAGTTCTGGTCACCACATCTAAAAAAGGATATTGCAGAGCTTGAGAAGGTGCAGAAAAGAGCAACCAAAATGATCAGGGGACTAGAGCAACTGCCCTATGAGGGGCGATTAAAACGCTTAGGGCTGTTTAGCTTGGAAATAAGGCGGTTAAGGGGAGACGTGATAGAGGTCTATACAATTATGCATGGTTTGGAGAGAGTGGACAGGGAGAAGTTTTTCTCCCTCTCTCATAATACTAGATCCCGGGGTCATCTGCTGAAGCTGGAGGTTGAGAGATTCAAAACAGATAAAAGGAAGTATTTCTTCACACAATGTATAGTTAAATTGTGGAACTCCCTGCCCCAGGATGTGGTGATGGCTGCCAACTTGGAAGGCTCTAAGAGGGGAGTGGACATGTTAATGGAAGAAAGGGGTATTCATGGCTGCTAGTAAAAATGGATATTAGTCATGATGCATACCTATTCTCTCCAGGATCAGAGGAGCATGCCTATTATATTAGGTGCTTTGAAACACGGGAAGGATAATGCTGCTGAAGTTGTCTTGTTTGTGGGCTTCCTAGAGGTACCTGGTTGGCCACTGTGTGAACAGACTGCTGGACTTGATGGGCCTTGGTCTGATCCAGCAGGGCCTTTCTTATGTTCTTATGACCCCATAATCAAGGAAAACTTGGCTAAGGAATTAAATGCTTAGAGCAGGGGTGTCGAACTCAATTGTTACAGGGGGTGGATATGACATAAATGTCACTTGGTCGGGTCAGGCCATGCCTCACCAGCCCGTATTGAGGGGGCAGGGTGGCTGCCTTGGCTGGCTTGTAGGCTGGATCCAGCCCCCAGGCCTTATGTTATGACTTAGAGGTTACAGATGAGACAGAAGATTTCCAGCTGTACAGCCTGAGAAGTAGGATTACCAGTGTGAGACCTGGAGTTCTCCCAGAATTACAGTTGATTTACAGAGATTAGTTCCCATGAAGGAAACAGCAACTTCCCCAAACTATCCTTTCCAGACACCACCCACAAGTCTCCAGGGACTTCCCAAACCAGATTTAGAAACCCTACTGAGATGAGAAGGTTGTGAATCTGTGGTTACACTGGACTGAGTTCAGAAATTAATCTGGGAGGGTGGGAAGGAGCAAAGGAGGGCTTGTGGGAAGATGGGGGGGGGGAGTGATAAAGCCTGCAGCAAGGAAGGAAGAGGGGAGATGAACTTTTCTTCCTGTCTGAAGTCTTGTCTTTCCACAGGCTTTCCTTTGCTCTTCCCCACCCTCCCAGAAAAAAATTCTGAAATGTGTCTTCTGTATGCAAAATGTTGGGAGGAAAGCATAGCATACCAAGGACATTTTATTGATACTTCTGAATAATGAATTTAAAATGTTATTGCATTGGGTACTTAAAGATCTGCAGTATCTCCTTCATGCACACAAAGAGGAATGCTGAGGCTGGAAGTGAGTATAAAACTTCAGACAGTCCAGTTTTAGAATCACATGTAGCAAGCTGCATGCAAAAGAAGAAATTCAATTGGAAGATAAAATATATAAATTAGATTTTGCTCTGTGTTATAGCCACCTGTGGTATGACTCCACACCTGCTTAGCTGATAATTTTACATAGTACTAGTATTTTCATAAATATAGCTGCAGATTTTGCTAATGATTGGATTACAGGCCTTCCTTGTAAACTGGCTGAGGGCACAGGGATACTCAAAAGGGCCTTCGGGTTATGTCCTCTATTCTCTAGGTATTAAACTGTTAGTAGTTTAACTGGGAACTGTTTTATCTGTCTTTTTTTTTCACATGTGGAATGAGTGTTCTTTTCTCTGTGGAACCCCATCTAACAGAAACAATAGACGCTTGCTTGATGTTTTCAACTGACATTCTGGAAATGCTCATCAGATTAAGAGAATTCTCACCACTAAGTGCTTGGCAGTATTCAGATGATTGATAACTTTCTCCCTCTATAACATTGCTTCCACAATACTCCATATATCATGGCAGCACATCGCTTTTGGTTAGCCACAGGCATGACAATGATGATCACTTGCTTGTGTTGTGTGGCTACAAAGCCAGGTGCATTGCTTGGTTATAGCAGTGTGAAACATGGAACATTTAATATATAGCCATAGAACTGAGCTATCAGTTTGTAGCTTTCCTTTGGGGTCAGTGACCCACTCTGTTGGACTTCTATTTTATTTTTATTTTATTTTTTACATCTGTGAAGTTTTGTTGTGTAGTTAAATATATCTAGCAGAGCAAAGGGCACAGCCAGCTGCTGTCTATTATGTTTCAGGACACATCAGGTTTATGATCTGCTCACTTCTGATTCCACCTGCTTCCCACATTCACACCTTTGCCTATCTGTCCTCTTTATCTCATCCACAGCATGCAACATTCCTTTTCAGTTTTCTGGGATAGCACCTGAATGCTTTACCTAGCAACATTGTTTAATTAGAAAAATAGTGCTCTGTATCATTAGTCAAGCGTTTTAATGAGGTGTTAGTCTGTCGAAGGATCTCTGGAACAACAGTGGAGTGATCACTGTAAATCTGTACAGTTCTTAAACACAAATATATTAGAAATGCCATTTTGTTCTGCAGTGAACACAGGAGCTCAAAGCTGCTGAGACTTACTGGAATCTTTTCATGCATTGCCTTTTAAAAGGAGCTATGGTAGTTAAGTGTCAAGCTACATATTATGTGTGATTTTTTATCCAAAGCAGCCTGAGAAGAGTCTGCATGAGAGAAGGGCATGTCCAGCCTGCTGTGAGGACCTGAGCCAGGCAGGGCCCCTACTCCCTGACCACACAGCAAGGGACTTATGAGCAATAGTCAAGGTTGCCAGCTCCAGGTTGGAAAATACCTAGAGATTTTTGTTGGGGGGGGGAGCCTGAGGAAGGCAGGGTTTGGAGAGGGGAGGGACTTCAATGCCATGGAGTCCAATTGCCAAAGCGGCCATCTTCTCCAGGGGAACTGATCTCTGTCGCCTGGAGATGAATTGTAATAGCAGGAGATCTCCAGCCACCACCTGGAAGTTGGCAATCCTAGCAATAGTGCTGCCATTTTTCAGTGGGGTGAAGACAGTTGACTGCAGGGCAGTGTGCCCCTTCCCCCCCGCATGAGACCCCGCTAGTTGTCCTGGATGTCCCAAGTTGAAGACCATTCTGGATTAATCTATTCTTTTCCAGGCCTTTTTTCAGCTCAAAATCACACCATTGTTTTCCATCACAAGGGGAAAGATATTGTCCATGTATTGTCCCTGTATCTCCATTCTCTAATGAACTTGAGGAAGACTGAGGTCCCTCCTCTCCCCAAACCCCACCCTCCCCAGGCTCCACCCCAAAATCTCCAGGTATTTCCCAACCCAGAGCTGGCAACCCTACTGAACATTGTGCAATGTGTAGTTTGAGCTCAAGAGTGAGGACTGTGTTGAAACTGGATGCATTTTCAGCAATGTGCTGTATGTAGGGTTGCAAGCTCCAGGTTTGGAAATACCTGATTTTGGAGCTGGAGCTTGAGGATGGCAGGGTTTGGGATGGGAGGGATTTCAGTGGAGTATAATGCCATAGGGTTTGGGCCATTTTCCAAAAAGACCGTTTTCTCCAGGTGAACTGATCTCTGTCTCCTGGAGATCTGTTGTAACAGCAGGAGCTCTCCAGCCATCAACGAGGTTGGCAACCCTAGCTGTATGGCATCAAGAGATACATCACTTTCAGTAACTAGTTTGTGTTTTCACAAAAACTGAGGTATAAATAGGTAATTTTAGACTCTGGAGCCCTTCCACATAAGATTGTAGTGCATACTTCAAATGTGAAATTACAGGCAGTATTTGCACCCCCCCCCCAGTTGAGCCCATGAGCAGGGGCCAGAATTTCTGTCCCAAAGTCCAGTCCTGAGGTCAACACTACATAGAACTGGAACACAGGAGAAACTTGGCTCCAAAAAACACAAAAAACAAATGGGAAATAGGTAAGGGTCTCGGATATCTGTTTCTCCCTGGATCTTCCAGGTACTTTTGTAATCATATAGTTCATCAAGGAGAAATGTCTCACTTCTGCTGGGTTTTTCTCTTAACCTATCAGTGAGCCAGGAAGTCCATGCTTCAAATTTCTCCTCATCCATTAATACATCCATGAAGACTCAGAGTTGCCAGGCCTGGCAACCAGCGGGAGCCTGGGGAGGGGTAATTTGGGGACGGCCATCAGTTACAGTGTGGTGTCACTTCTGGGAAAACCACAGATGTCATGCCTCTTTAGGAATCACTGGAAACTATATGGTAAAACCATAGAGGTTTTGGCAATTTCTAGAGAGGTGTTACTTTCAGACTTTTCATGGAAGTAGTGTCATGCCATCATGATGATGGCCAGTTTTTTCAGTTCATCTCCTGCCTTTACTCCAAGCAGCAGCAGAAATCAAGAGGCGGAGACAGGGAAGGCCAGTGGACTGGCATCCCTACCTTGGATGGCTTAAGCAAGTCACTATTCTCTACTAGTCAGCCTCCTTCCCCCTACCACTATCACATGGGCTACTAATACCAGTCTTCCCATAAGTCTGTTGTTAATTACAGATGAATGATTGAGAGCTTAGTGAAATCTCTCCATATTTCACAGCAACAACAACAATGATAATACATATTTAAAATGATATCATTTAATGTTTAGGAATTACATTATTCAGTTTTCCTCTTCTTGATACTCTCTTGAAGTTGTCATGTCTAAAGTTGTTTTAAACATATGTCATACACAAAAAGTGGAATTGCTGGCTATCACAGACTACGTAGGCCACATTTCAACCTGGAGTGAATGTGACAGATGAGTAATTGCAGACATTGCTGTAATAACAACATTACCATCTAGAATGGATGAATGCATTGCATATGCTCTACACAGGAACTGAAATTGCTTGTTTGCAATTCAGAAAGCCCAGCTTGAGCTCCAGATACTAGTGAAATAGCTTGAAACTACACAACGATGTCCCAGGATTGGGTGTGGCTTCAGGGAATCTATTGCTAAAATTCTGTCAAGAAATAAAATGTGAATATTTTTTTTAAAAAACCATCCCCTTTTTTGACATGCAATAACTCATGGAGGTTGAAGAGCAAACAGTTTCCCCTCCAGGGTAGAAGCATTTACTTTACCAACTTGTAATATGATGTTTGTATGTGTGAATCCACTTGACCGCAATTCCATTTTTTTTGCTATTTACCAAGTCATGTTTTTCTTCTGGCTTCTTTCTTTTTGGTTTCAAAATGCTCAGTATTTTAAGGACACAGACTATGTGTCCAGCCCACGGATACCTGATAAACATTTGCCCAGTGCCATTGTGTCACTCTTTCTCAATAGCGGTGTGAGAAAATGCAATTCTTAATGTGTTCATGTTACATGAAGAATTTATTAGTTCTAGCCTCATTAATTTGCCCCGGCACCTGGAGCTTATCTCAAGATAATACAACGGTGAGGTGTGATAAAATACCAGTCCTCTATAGCAGAAGATATTATATTGAAGTAAGTGGAATATGATAAATATGAAGCAATGTATGATAAACATGAGGCAATTTTTTTCCCTTTTCATAATAGAAAGGGCAATATGGTAGCACCAACATTGCGCCAGCCCTGACCTGAATGGTCCCCACTAGCCCGATCTCATCAGATCTCAGAAGTTAAGCAGAGTTGGCCCTGGTTAGTATTTGGATGGGAGATCACCAAGGAAGTCAAGGATCTATATTGCTCCCTATAAATATATTTATCTATTCTTATACTTGTAATTTTAAAATAATTTATGAATTCCAAGATTTTAAAACCATATTGTTTATAATATTTATCACTCTATGAAGTTGTAAATTTTGTTTTTATCTTATGTATCTCTTAAATATTTTAACAATCTATGATGTTGTAAATTTTGTTTTTGTCTTATGTATGTTGTGCTCAAGATCTTTGGTTGGATGAGCTTGAAATAAAAGGAAAGGAAGTCAAGGGTCGTTACGCAGAGGCAGGGAATGGCAAACCTTTCTTGCCTCGACAACCCTAGGGGGTCAGCATAAGTCAGCTGTGACTTGATGGAACTTTCTGTTACACCACATTGGGCCAAGTTCAAAATATGATCATAATTAGGAAACTGTAGCGCTGTTGGACCCCAAGATTTTTTAAAAGTATACTGTGATTGATTTAAATGCATTATTTCATTTGAGGATTCCAATGAAATGTATTTACATGACTGTTAAGCATCTCAAGGGCTGGGCCATTAAGGGAGCTGTGAAGTAGGAGAGAAGGACACATCTGCAGAAACCTCTGTTGGCCCCCTGAATGCAAACATGGGTGGTTCAGAAGTACCATGAGATTGCCAGCATGGGAAACAGGTAGAGTTAGACCCAAATGTAGCTCCCAGGTGGAAAACATTGCCCACATCTGGCTTAACGCTTTAAAATATATACTTTGTTCATGGGGTTAGGATTGGTACTCACAAGCAGACATATGTTATTTGCAAAGCAGTTGTTCAAAAATCAAGCTTGCTAAATTAGCACTGTCCACTCTTTGACAAGTCAAGTACCTCATACGATCTCCTTGACGATTTTCTATGAATCCAAACAACACTGCTTGGCAGTATTCCAGTTTTGGCATTCAGCATGGCAGCTGGCTGGGTAACTGCTGTTGACTGACACTCACAATTTGTTTGTATTGTGTATGCCCCCAGGTCATGATTGAAAAATCAGGTATATGAGAATGTATGGGCTGCTTTTGTGCCTGAACAGTGGGTAGCATTGATACATTAGTGGCAAATATCATGTTGGCCATGCTTAGAATTTACAGGATGGAACTACAGTACCCAGGTGGTGGCAGCGTGACAGTGTATAATAAAGCAGGCAGAGAAAGCAAGCTAGGCTAGTTGAGAGAAAAGCCATGCAGCTCCCCCTCACTCACTCTTTCTCTCTCTCTCTTACTCATACACATACACGTCGCTCAGTAGTTAAATGGAATGTATGGTAAGTTTTTTCTATTGAGTGCTTTGGATAGATGGAGCAGGAAGAGAACAGTCATGACAAAGCCATGCTGGAATGTGTTTGCACAGAATATTTGCAACCTGGACTCAAATGCTTGCAAAACAATACAGGGAGCCAAAATATGAAATGGCTAGAACAGAAAATAAGCTGTGTAGCTCCCTCTGTCCATCAGCAGGATCGAACCACCTCTTTTATTTTTTTAACAGAAAACAAAAATGACAGAAGAGAGTGAGGAAACAATGAAAGCATTATGAGAACATGCAAAGCATTTACAATCCAATCCCAACCAATTTTGAACAATAAAAACTGAACAATTGTTTGAGGGTGCTAATCTTAATTTGTGAGACAATTGTTATGTGAACAGTCGCATCAAGCTTCTCTACACAAGGCTAATCTGAGCCACAGATGATCATGGTTTAGCTCTTGAATATATTATAAATATAACATGTGAAGCAGTAATACAGAAAGGAGCTTCAAAAGTTGAGCTATAAACTATAAACCAGAACAAAGTAATTATATTTATTACAAGGTGTATACTATAAGTTTGTTTAAAAAAAAACACACACAGGGCCTGGAATGCAGGCTACATATTAAAACACCATGTACAAAAATCACCAGTTTCTGTTTTATGTTTTATCTGGCATATTAGCCGCAAATAAAATTTATTATGTACAAAAATCTCATGCACAGTTGATATAAAAAAGTAAAGGTAGTCCCCGTGTGCAAGCAACAGGTCATTCCTAACCCATGGGGTGACGTCACATCCCAACATTTTCTAGGCAGACTGTGTTTACGGGGTGGTTTGCCACTGCCTTCCCCAACAGTTGATATACATTCAATATAAATGACCGATACTGGACCATATGCATTTCAGCCTGAATGGGCCTTCCTCAGTGGTCATAAATACAAAAACTGATTATTAAAAACACATCTGGAAATGAACCTTATGAGATATTTTTTATCTTATATCTAGTATTGTCTGATGTAAACTCTTAACCTAAATCATGGCTCTTGCCACATGGACAGTTGCTCACACTGGTGTAGAATTATTAATGTTTCCGGATGTGTGTACTTATCTGGTTGAGTTTTTCCTCCTTTTTAAAATAATAATAATAATATTTTATTGTTTTTTAACACAACATACACAACATAAACTACATACATTCCCATTCCCATATCAATTGTGCTCTTTCCAGGATTAATATTTATCATTGTTACCATCACCAATCACCTTACTTGTAATACATTAATATTTGATATTTCTACAATCCTACTGCTCCCCCTTTCCCTTTAGTGGGAACAACATAAGCAAACGGTTCCCTACAGCTTTTAGATTTGTGCGCCATAATTTTAGGTTTTTTTAGAATTTTATTGATGGCTTTATTATGGATTTTATTGCATATTTATATTGTATATTGCTGTATTTTTAAAATGATGTTACCCGCCCTGAGTCGGCTAGCTGAGGAGGGCGGGTTATAAGTCAAATAAATAAACAAATAATCACTTTTATTTCTTGAAGGACTTCTTCTACATGTATGTTCACATGCTGCAGCTTTGTTCTTCCCTGTAAGGTCCATCATTATGGCTGTGTAAGCCATGTGCTGCCGTGGCCTGGGCTGAAGCTTTTTCAGCAGCTACCCATGCCTGTGGAACAACATCCCAGAAGAAGCCAGGGGAGCGCCTACCTTCCTGGTTGTCAAGTGAGGCTGCAAAACAGAGTTGTTCTGGAGAGCTTTGGGGGCCGTTTGAGCCTCGGCAAAGGGGGGACGCCCTGCTGCTTGGTGCATACGTTGTTTTCAGTTTTATTTTGAAGTGATGTTTTAATGTTTGTTTTATCAATGGCATTATATTTTTCACATTGTTGTTATGTGTCTGGGTTCCTGGTATATCCAAACGAAGGGTGAATATATAAGTGTTTTAAATTAATTAAATAAAAAATATCTGAATCCTGCTAGGAAAGTATATGTGAGATTTCCTTATCTTATTTTTCACAGCAATACTGTGAAGTTGACTGTAGCCAGGCTCACACTTGCAGGAGAATGATGAGGTGGAGAATGATGAGGTGGTAGAATGGATGGTGTCGCCAGGCTGCAGGTGAGGGATGCTGTTGGCATGCTTCCCTATGTTTAAAAAGAAAGGCAAGCAAATAAAGAAGGTAGAACCTTGCTCCCTGCTGTGCTAGTTTGATTTTCTTTTTGTGTGTATTAAAAAAAACTGGAATCGACCACTTGCAGTCTGAAGTGATATTTCACATATATCCTACTTCTTTTCCTCATTAAGATTTTGTTTTCTACATAGAATAGAAATTGGAGGATGTTCCCCTACAGCCAAAGGAGCCTTCCTTAAGAACAGAGCCCTGATTGATCAAATTAGTGATACATCTTGTCTGGCATCCTATCTCACACAGAGGCCAACCAGTTTATCTAGAGGGCAAACGGAGCACAAAGGCTGAGGTCTTCCCCTGATGTTGGCTCCAAATATTTGCTTATATTAATGATTTCACCTCCTCTTACAATCAGTGGCTGCCATGTTTCATTGCCCCTAGTTCTTCAATAGACTCAGGAGCGCAGGAAGCATAATTTTGAATGTCTTCTCCAAGTTCTTTTGTCCAGAAAATCAGTGGTGGAATGGAATGTTATAGCTGCCAGGAATAAGGAAGAAGCAACATCAAATCAAACTTTCAGCAGGGGAAGGGGAACTTTCCTTTTACTTAGTGGGGAAGTTCCCATGGAACACTGCCCTGGAGGGTCACTAGCATCCAGGAGTGAATCAAGCCATAGTACTGCTTAATTCTGACCCAGCCAACAGTGGTGTAGGAGAAGACAACAGAAGAGACCAAACCATTATCACATCCACTGGCCCAGTCTAAGAAAAGTGGCTCTTGCAGAGAAATGCTAGAGGGCTACGCAACTGAGATGTGCCTACACCTGTTCTCATTTCCACTGACAAGATTTGAACTGAGTAGCCCTTACAGCACTACCAGCACCACTGGGTCTCAGCTTGGCAATAGAACGTAAGAAGACCCTGTAGGATCACACCACTGGTTCATCTAGTCCAGCATTCTCTTTCACACAGCAGCCAGCCAGTTGACCTGGAGGGTCAACAGCTTGGAGAGTCAACAGGGCATGGAGGTCAAGTCCTTCCCCAGCTGCTGCCTCCCAGCACTTGTAGTCAGACATTTGCTGTCTCTGCATATAGAGGCTCCCTTTAGTCACCATGGCTAGTAGCCATTGATGCACCTCTCCTCCATGAATCTGTCTACCCCCATTTTAAAACTATCTATGCTTGTGGCCATTACGACTTCCCCTAGTAGTGAATTCCACAGTTACTCATTGAGTAAAGGATTATTTCCTTGGTTCTTGTGGGTTATCCGGGCTGTGTAACCATGGTCTTGGTATTTTCTTTCCTGACGTTTCGCCAGCAGTTGTGGCAGGCATCTTCAGAGAAGTAACACTGAAGTAGTGTTACTCCTCTGAAGATGCCTGCCACAGCTGCTGGGGAAACGTCAGGAAAGAAAATACCAAGACCACGGTTACACAGCTCGGATAACCCACAAGAACCAATGAACTCTGACCGTGAAAGCCTTCGACAATATTATTTCCTAATTAGACCCTTCTTTTAAAACAACAATTTTAGCCAAAACAAAAATGTGGCCACCCAAAGCCTAGACTGGAAACTTGTCCACTCCACTGCACACCCCAAGTTCCTGATCATTTATGAACAAATTGAAGAGCTCTTGCCTTGATACCAATCCTTGTGAGACCATGCTACTTACTTTCCTCTTGAGGGAAGTAAGCAACAGGTTCTCAAAAGGATTGGTATGAAGGTGAGTGCTATTTAATCTGAGGGAAGTGTGTGAGGTCCACAACCTTTGTACCAAGCAGGCAAATCATCAAGAAGAAGAGGAAGAGGAGGAGTTGGTTTTTATAACTTGATTGTCTTTACCTTTTTAAGGAAACTCAAAGCAGCTTACAATTGCCTTCCCTTCCTCTCCCCACAACAGACACCTTGTGAGGTAGCTGGGGCTGAGGGAGTTCGGAGAGAACTGTGACTAGGGCTGTTGAAAAACAAATCGGTAAAATTCAGATTCGGCAAAATTTGGCCTGTTTTAATTTGGGAAATGCCGAAGTCCGAACTCCCCTGCTTTGGATCTGTGGAATTCGGCGTGAGATTTTAGTTCAGGGAAAAATTCGGCCGAATAAAGCCATAAAAACTACATTCCAGCCATTCCGTGGCTGCAGGGGGCACATTTTTGGGGATAGAGCCCCGAACTTTCAGCGTAACTTCAGAGGAGCCTTCTTGCAAGAACCCCCAAGTTTTGTAAAGATGGGATCAGGGCCCCCTGAAATATGGGCCCTGAAAGGGGTCCCCCCCCCCTTAATGTGCATTTTTATTCCATTTGCAGGAGATGCACACAGGATCGGCTGATCTCATTCATCCCAATAGGGAAAAGGGGGGACCCCATATTTTGGGGGGCCCTGATCCCATCTTTACAAAACTTGGGGGTTATTGCAAGAAGGCTCCTCTGAAGCTACGCTGAAAGTTTGGGGGCTGTACCCCCAAAAATGCACCCCCTGCAGCCACGGAATGGCTCAAATGTGTGCTGTAAATGAAATAAAAATGCACATTAAGGGGGGGACCCCTTTCGGGGCCCATATTTTGTGGGGTCTGATCCCATCTTTACAAAACTTGGGGGTTCTTGCGAGAAGGCTCCTCTGAAGCTACGCTGAAAGTTTGTGGCTGTACATATATGTTAATAAGGATGACACTGGTAAGATTTGGGTATCTCCCTATAGGAAGCCAATGGATAGGATGGCTCTTCTGCATTTTAATTCTAACCATCCGAGCCATCTCAAACAAAACCTACCGTATGGGCAAATGTTAAGGTTGAAAAGGAACTCCACAAGACAGGAGGATTATGATAAAGCAGCCTTTTGTTTAAAACAAACACTTATGCAAAGAGGGTATCCTATATCCCTGATAGATGCAGCCAAAGATCGGGCTGACTCCCGTGAACGGGAGGAATTATTTTCACGAGCTAAGCGGGCTGAAAAAAGGTTAACTTCCTCCTTTCAGTTCACTCCTCTGGCAGTTGGGATACGTAAATTATTAACAGACACTGGCACATTGTTGCCTCTTTGCCAGGATGCTCAGATCCACCTCTCTTAGGCTATAGACGGACCATGTCATTTAAGGATAGACTGATCAATACTGATATAATCGATCGCCCTATCAGCACTCATAGGAAAGGCCATTTTCGTTGTGGAACTTGTAATATGTGCCAGTATGCTCTCCCTGTTAAATGCTTCACATGTGTGAGAACGGGTCTGAAATTTGAACTCAAAACTTACACTGACTGTAGCTCAGAGAATACTATTTACGCCGTTCTCTGCTCATGCCAATTTATGTACATAGGCAAAACCAATCGATCCCTGAGAACACGGATCGGTGAGCATTTATAACGCATACGCAATTCCGTTTTAGAAGCACCGATTGTCTCCCATTTCATTCAAGCTAAACATCGAGACTCGGATCTAAGGTTTTTTGCCCTCTGGCAGTATCAGAGGAAACGTTATAGTAGAGAGAATATTGATAGGATACTGCTTCAAAGAGAGGCACACTTCATTACTATGTTTGACACAGTGATCCCTAATGGGCTTAACTCGGTGCGCGACTATTCAGCCTTCTTGTAAAGATAATCTCTGGGAAGCATCTGAGTCAGCGTTTCTATAAATGAAGAACCTGATTCCCTTTCAGTATCCCACCAAAATATAAAGAAATTGACTCAGAGAGCATTTATAATGATTTAGAAGACGTGATAAGTTGTCTGTAAGTATTTATTGTATAGTTTTTGAATGTATATTTAATACTCTGTATGGTTTCCAATGATATTTTTGTAAACTATTTTTAACTAATTTAAATAGAAGCAGCGTGGGAGTGCCTGTGAGCTTCATTGCCTATGAGCTTCATCTTCTTCAATATAAAAGGAAGAAGCACCTGAAAAGAAAAAGAAAAGAAATACAAGATTATTATTTGAGGACAATACTTACCTTTCTATGGACCTTAACAATATCTAACTGAGGAAAGTTTTGAAACAGAATGAATACCGGAATTCTGTCACAAGCTTTGCTTTAATATCATTGGTTTTCTATTTTGTTTACTTTGCAATAGCGATTGCCCTTTGGTTGAATAGCTTCTTAATGCAATCCAAGTTTACTTGCAAGTTGTAATTACCTGGAGGTTGGCAACCCTACGTTAGTACCATCTCATTCTCTTGCAAATGTGTGAATCAAGCTTTGTGCTTCATTTTGAATATTACAGGACCAGATGCATGCTGTATAGCCAAAGCAACATAGGAGACAGGCATTAAATGCAAGGAGAGAAGAATGTGCAGAGGCTGATCTACCCTCCCACTTCTGAGAGGGAAAAGAACTGCATACATTAGGCAATGGGTCAGCTGTACATTGTATTGTATCATGTATATACTAGAGGAGAAAGCATGGAGCACCAGTCTAAGAAGTATCAACATCCAAAATGACATAGCTAGTGCCACTCAGTGATTTAAATGGAAGTGCAGGTTTTTTCTGTACACAGCTTGTGGAAATTAACAATGGATAACTCCATACAGTTGATTGCAGGATATCTTTCTCTCTCTCTCTCTCTCTCTTTTTTAAATGATCTTTGTAGGGTTTAGCTGACATGTTCATGCAATCAAGTTGTATGAAAACCATGTTCTGTTTATCAAAAGGTCCTCATAGACCCAGATACTTCTCTAGTGTTAGATGTTTAGAATGGGGTTGGGGTACAAATAAAGTGGGAAAATAGCCCTCAACTTACAATAAATGTTCTGCTGAAGGGAGGACGACGACAAATATTTTAAAAAGTTGGCATTTAAGTTTCAATCTTGCCCCAGGCAGGTCTAACAGGCATGCTGAGTCACCACTACTATCATAAACACCACACCACAGGAAACCACTAACACTACCCATGACCAAAACAGGCTTGTCTTTCCAACATTCTCAATATAATTGCTCTAATGAACTCATGCAGCATTAGAAAAAGTCTCCAGCATACAGTAATAATTTACCATTAAAAACCAACTCACTGCATACAATAGGTTTCTGTGTTTTCACACTATTAGGAAACCATTTCATCACTACCTGGGTAGTAATGCAGTATGGAATAAATGACAGGCACTTGCAGGTGGGAAGTTATCTACAGCCCGCCATAAAATATGACATAGTTCTTGTCAGTCACGGATTAAGACCCCAAAGCCTGCTTCAGCCAGGGTTTTAGGTTTGCCTGTAGGATTACTCCTGTATTTTCCACTTAAAGGGAGCCCATACTACAAGTATTTAGGGTTAATGACTGTTTCTGAAGGTGTCAGTATGCCAAGTTCTTGTTGCCTGTTGCTTCTAGCTCTGACTAGACTTCACTAGTTATATATTCATGACAAGGGAGGAAATAAGCTCCACTTTTTGAGTTTTCAAATCAGATTTGAATTTTAGCTACTTTCTACTCATAAATGCTTAAATTCAAATCAACCAAAAAGTTTTTCTTTTTTTCTTTTTTTTTGCAAATTTGCAGCCATTTAAGGCTTACCCCCACCCACCCACCCCATGCCTAATTCTGATCTCACTGAAGTGTTTTAACTTCCTTTAGTCTTTACAGGGTTAGTGTACAAATCTGAGTTATTTTTTAAATGAGTGTTACCTCACTTGATTTTTGCCTCAGGATAATAGTGCATAGCATATAGAAACAAAGTCCAGTAAATATTATTTAGGAAGTATCTGAATAATAAATGGAAATTTTTAAGTTAAATAAATAATTTAAATAGACTCTTCTCCTTGGTAGAACTGTTGGTTTCCCCTCCGCTGTTTCCCTATATGAGGCCATAAGGAGGTCACATGGAGAGCCAGCATGGTGTAGTGTAAAGAGCGGTGTTTGGAGCGATGGAGTCTGATCTGGAGAACCGGTTTTGATTCCCCACTCCTCCACATGAGCGGCGGAGGCTAATCTGGTGAACTGGATTTGTTTCCCCACTCCTACACATGAAGCCAGCTGGGTGACCTTGAGCAAGTTACAGCTCTGTTAGAGCTCTCTCAGCCTCACCTACCTCACAGGGCATCTGTTGTGGAGAGGGGAAAGGGAAGGTGATTGTAAGCCAGTTTGATTCTCCCTTAAGTGGTAGAGAAAGTCGGCATATAAAAACCAACTCTACCTCTTCTTCTTCTTCCTCTTCTCCAACAATGCTGTTAGGTGATGCTATTGCAGTTGCTGCTGGAAGGTGCTTGTGTCTGCGTGAAGATGCAGAGCTGGGAATAATTTTTAATGTGCTTTATTCATTTAATTTATACTGTAAATGGTTAGCTAGTCAGATTTATAGTTAAATGAGCTCAGAATTATAGGATATAATTTTCTTAATATTTAATTTATATATTTGTTGCCTTTAGAATTAAGTTTATACTATTAATACTTTTAGATAGCGTAGGCTTTATAAAAAACATATTGCATTTAACCTTTCCCCCTTAAATTTACCAGGTAGGAAGCTAGATATAATGATTTTTCCAGAATATTTTTATGCATTGATATCATGTTAAAGTTTCTTTGGGGAAATCAGCACATGTTACCAAGACAACAATCCCCCAAACAGGCATCCAGTATAGAATAGGATTTTTTATACATGAGGAAACCTCTGAAGACAGAAGATAAACTTAGTGAATGGACACCTGATGAGAAAGGAGCTCCTAAAGAAGTGTTGGTATCTAAAGGGCAAAAAGAGAACACTGACCATACTGCACATGTGGGGGGCATTCTTGCAGATTCATGGAAACTCTGACCAGCCAAGGAATGAATATGTAGAATCTGCAGAGCATACACCAAAATGGACAATAATAGGTCAAATGCTGACTTAACTAGGTAACTAAAGGAAAGAACAGACTGAACACAATTTTCCAGATATCAAACATCTGGGGACAGTTTGGGGAGCAAAGACATGAGTGGCATTATAGTGAAGGCTCTGCAAATTGCAAGAAAAGGGGCAATCCCATTTGTCATGCAGTATGTGGAGCAGATGCAGCAGCTTCGTATTGGACGGATGGATCCATACTGGACACATGGATCTCTCTAGTATGAAGATGCTGGATATGCTGTTCATGCTGCATGACAAACTAGATGCGCCTTTCACCTCCCAATTGCCAAAGACTCCACTGTCAATTCATCCATTATAAATGCATCCTCTATAAATGCATCCAATTGATTCTGGATGACCCCTGTAAAAAAAAATTCTCCATCAAGAAAAATATATTAAAACCAGTATACCATGAAATGTTATATTATAAAACAGACAAGGCTCTCTTAGAGTGCAAAAAAGCTAACCATGGTACAAGACCACTAAGAAACCACAAATTTCGAGCAGAGGTGACATTATATTGGAGGAGTGAGACTGGAACAACATCAAGTGGGACCCAATAAAACCCAAATCTCTCCCTTGGTTAAGACAAATGAAGGTCATTCTCCAGATCATCCCACAGCTTGTTGGACTTCTTCCTTTGGAAGTGCCTAATTCAATTTTATATTAATATTATAAACTAGGGGTTTTGCACTTGCTCATTCCATTTGTCAGCCCTGCAGCTCTGTTTGCGCATCATATTTAAGGATAGATTACTGAATGAGCAGTTCTACCTCCTACCAAAGACCTGCAGCAATACCTGATGAAGTAACAGCAAAAACAATTGAAGCGGGTCAGTGCCTTTTGAGTGACTATGCTCTTAGAATTGACCCATTCCTGAGAAGTGGTATGTTACCTTATTCAGATTCACCTACTAAGCAGGACTCAACTACTCACTTAAAAAGTAAGTCTTTTTATTGATGTACTCCAATGTAATTGTGTATTTATATATGTGTGTATATGCAAGTATTACAGAGTCTTAATATTCAGTAACAATGTATACAGTAAAGCAAGCAAGTTCTACATACTATTCAGTTTTAAAATCCAACACTTAAAATATAACAGCTAAATAAGTCTGATTTAGTTCAAAGTATCTAATTCACACTCTAGAATAATATATTTGCAAAGCCATGCATACCAACTGCCTCTTTTGAGACCCTCTGAGAAAGGTCTGAAGTACTAGCCCTCTCCTTGCCTGTATTTATGCTGTTTCAGTCACCTTCAAAGAGGCTGACTTTGAGAATCGTGCAATTCTCATTTTTACTGCACATGCTCAGTGGCCTCCCATTGTATTGCCAAATAAGGACTTCCTCTTTCAGGAGGCTATTTTGCTAAACTATAAACAATCAGTTTTGAGCTTTGTGATCACTCTATATAGTCAATTTTAACATCATTCTCATATCCAGAAAAATATGTTGAGATTGAACCCATTCATTAATTTAGAGCATCTTGCCTTCATGTTTAAATCATAAAATACAATTATTGTTTACATTACATGATTTCAGCATAGTCAGCATTATATACCCTTTGCATGAATAACATTTCTGCATTGGAAAAGCGAAAATCAAGCACTCAGTTTTGTAACTCAAGAATTAGTTTCTCATAAGAATTAGTTTCTCATGAGAATTAGTTTCTCATTAGCCATTGAAAAGGCAGGGAAAGGTCATAGAAAAAGCTAGAATGTGGTGCTGGTTACTTACTGAAACCTTTAATAGTGTAATAGAAGCATAAGCCTCTGGCATAGAATATTCAGGCTCTCTTTCCTTTTAAAAGGAAATATAAGCCTCTGCTGTATAGTTTGTAGTTTATATGTGTAATTAGGTTTTATATTGAATAACTCGGCGTATGTACAACACCAATACCATAGTTCATGTGCTCTAATATGTCAAAGCCTGTAACACAATCACCATTTTTTTTTTATGAAAGCTTGTCAGAATTAGTTTTATAACACATCATACCTTGCCTATCTCCCTAATGGGAACCCAAAAGAGTGTACATCATTCTCTGTTCTTCCGTAACATTTTCACAACAATGACTCGGTGAAATAGGTAAGGATGGGAAGGTGTGACTGGCCCAAGATCAACCAGCAACTTTCTGTGTCCAAGGTGGGATTCGAACATGGGTCTTCTAAATTCTGGTAAGTTTCAGAGGGTAGCCATATTGGTCTGCAGCAGAACACCTAGATTTGAATCCAGTAGCCCCTTGTAGACCAACAAGATTTTGAGGGTATGAGCTTTCAAGAGCCAAAGCTCCCTTTGTCAGATCCATAGAAATATCCTGATTAGACTACGTACTACAGTACAGTAGGAACTGATTCTAAATATCAAATAAATGTCCACATCTGATCAGTTTTTTCCCACCTGCTTTTCCTAAGCCTCACTACAGTCCACCACTATTTTGAGAAGAATCCTGGGCATTAATTAAATACAGGCGAAAAAGACCACCAAAATATTACCATACATGCTATGTTCAGTTTTGTTAATCAAATAGCAAAGAGCCAAAACTGGGCAGGGGAGCAGTCAGAATGGAGCTAACCATGACCAGAAAAATGGGGGGGGGAGGTATATTTCTAAGAAGTAAATAACATCTCTGTGAGCTGGCACATTCAAACATACACAGGTAGTCATACACAGAGATAACAGAGTAATGGAGAGATTATATACACTTCTTTCCATCTGACCTTACCCTGCTTTTCCTGCCAACATGTCCTGCTGCAGAATGAGAGTCCCTGTGGAACACTATGAAGGTTATCAAGTCTGCTTGGGGAGTTCTTGGAGGTGGCTGCTCTTGAAAACAGGAGGATGGGCTAGGTAACTCGTCTTCCAGAATGGTTCCTCTTATATTCTCATATGGGAGCCAGAGTGGTGTAGTGGTTAAGAGCGGTGGTTTGGAGCGGTGGACTCTGGTCTGGAGAACTGGGTTTGATTCCCCACTCCTCCACATGAGCAGCGGATGCTAATCCGGTGAACTGGATTTGTTTCCCCACTCCTACACATGAACCCAGCTGGGTGACCTTGGGCTAGTCACACTCTCTCAGCCCTACCTACGTCACAGGGTGTCGGTTGTGGGGAGGGGAAAGGAAGGTGATTGTAAGCCGATTTAATTCTTCCTTAAGTGGTAGAGAAAGTCGGCATATAAAAACCAACTCTTCTTTTTTCTTTTTCATTCAATATTGCTCAGGCTGAATATGAAATCACCAGAGCAGAGTCTGGGTCCCTAGATTACTAGCAAGATCCTATGCTACAAATCTCTCTCTCAAATTCTAGCCATATGCATTTACAGACAAAAGCCAGTTTTAACAGCCTAATTTTGGCACTATAGGTTCTGATTTTGTTGTTAATTTTGATGTAGCTGACATGATAGCACATTGCAACATTAGAAAAAGCCCTCTGAAAAACTGTGGCCTTAAATTGGCATCTAATTCATTCTTATAGCCAGCAGCTTGTCAGGCTTACGTATCTTTGTCATAAGTATTAAAAAGGCAACTGAAAACAAAGCTCTCTCCACTGCCTTGTGTCTCTTTTCCTCAAATGTTAGTTTAATATGATCCAGCTTCCTGTAAAAAGACCATTGAGGATACTGCCATTAGATAAATGGCCATCATCAATTTATGCAGTAAGTGGACCAATTGATCTCTGAGGTAGCAGTAAATCACTGCTTGTATAGTAAAGCTAATATACGTCTATTTGGTCTCCTGCTTTCTGTTCCTTGCCTTTCCTTCAGACTTCCTGTAACAATAGGGCTGGATTAATCATTAGACCATGTATGAGAAAGTGTTGACTCACATGCTAAAGATAAGTTATCTGGGAGCAATTTGGCATAAAGAGTGTGCTTGTCCTACTCCCTTTAAAATTCATCTCATGGTGATGAGGAGCACTTCCATTGCTTTTGAAGAACCACCTGTTTCCTTCCTTAGTCTCCACACTTCTTTTAATAGGCTGTCATGTTTTACTTTCTTGCCTGTTCTTTCACAGTAATGCAATTGTTTTTAGGAGCTACCAAACCCCCTATTACTGTAGGGTAGTGCCTGATGGGTTGTGCATACTTTTTTCTCTTTGCTAAAAATATTAGAAGGCTTTCAAACATCTGACTTTCACCTAATCCCGGAGGGGCCCTAAAGCAACTTTAAAAAAAAAATTTGTAATAATTTAATTTTTAAAAAATTTTTTAAATATTTTTTCAACAAAATCGATGCAGGTTTTTTCAGTGTTTGTTGCTAAAATAAGGTTATTTTAGTGATAGTATCATAAACCAATGGGTCAAAGTACTTAATATTGACCTTAAAATATGCTCTAATACCCATTTCATATGGCCTCAAAATGTTCCTGTAATTGGTCAAATTTCAACATTTTCTCAGGGGCTTGTAGTGCCTGAACTCCCAGCTGTATAGGCTTGCTGAGCTCACCAAAATCTATTCATAGCCTACATTTTGGCAGCTGGTTCCTTGAATCCTTTGTTGGTACAGGGCTTAATAGTTCTATAGCTCAGCCCTTAGGCTAGAGCCAATCAGAACCATAAAAATCCCCGGCATCTCCAGTTAAAGGGACTAGGCAAGTAGGTAATGTGAAAGACCTCTGCCTGAGACCCTGGAGAGCCGCTGCCGGTCTGAGTAGACAATACTGACGTTGATGGACCAGGGGTCTGATTCAGTGGAAGGCAGCTTCATGTGTTCAAAAAGACATCTGAATTCTCAATTCAGGCTACTCTCGTCCTGCTTGTGCATTTTAACACCAAAAATCAGATTTTCACCTCTATCCTAACAAGCCCCCTGTGATGACCTTCTACATCTCTATTAGAGTATGAACCAATATATCTGCCATAGAACAACCCCATTGAAGAGGATAAGAGCAGGTACTCAGACCTCCTTGTTGATGGGAAGGGGCTCACTGTATGGCCCATTTTCAAGGACTCCACCCCACCACCCTGTTCTCCGCCATATGGGCCTCAAGGTCCTTGCAAGGGCTGCAAGGCCCTTTGGACCTTGTTGGATGATGCCCTATTGTTGCTGGTTGAGAAGGGGGACTAATAATAGTTCAAGCTTCCGGGTCCCAAAAATGTAAGTCCGCCACTTGCTGAGAGAGTTCTGAGAGAACTGCGACTGGCCCAAGGTAACCTAGCAGGCTTCATGGGTAGGAGCAGGGAATCAAACCCGGTTCTCCAGATTAGAGTCCGCCATTCTTAATCACTACACCAAGCTGGCTCTCAAGGGTTATTTGAAAAGTGTTATTTGTGACCTAGTGCAAGACCCAGAAGAAGCAAAAGAGAAGGTTTTTATACCCCACTTTTCTCTACCTTAAGGGTAGAGAAAGCAGCTTACAATCACATTCACTTCCTCTCCCTACAAGGGGCACCTTGTGAGATGGGTGGGGCTGAGAGAGTTCTGAGAGATTTGTGACTGGCTCAAGGTCACTCAGCAGGCTTCATGTGGAGGAGTGGAGAATCAAACCCAGGTCTCCAAATTATTAGAGTCAGCTGCTCTTAACCACTATACCATGCTGGCTCTCTATCCAAAGAGATGTTTAGCTTTTTACCTTTCAATACTGTGCCCCTCCTTACCATATTCAAATTCTGAAATTTCTTCTGTTTCAAAATGGTTTTCTTGGTTGTACCTAGCCTGGGTGAGAACACTGCTGTCTGAAATATGCAGCTGTAAGTGTATGGTTAGGGTTGCCAGGTCCCTCTTTGCTACCAGCGAGAGGTTTTGGGGGTGGAGCCTGAGGAGGATGGGATTTGAGGAGGGGAGGGACTTCAATGCCATAGAGGCCAATTGCCAAAGGTGGCCATTTTCTCCAGGTGAACTGATCTCTGTCGGCTGGAGATCAGTTGTAATAGCAGGAGATCTCCAGCCACCACCTGGAGCTTGGCAACCCTATGTATGGTGCTTTTGACTCTGCAGCCCGGTGGCCTTAGGCATGGGGCAACAGGGGAAGCTTCCTTGGGCTCTGAACTGGGGGGAATACTAGGCCCTCCCCAACCACTCCAACCTCTACCAGCCCTCGTCGTTGCCATGGCACCATTCCAGGAGTTCTTCTGGGACTGTTCGTGTGCAGAAAGGAGGGTGAAGATGGAGGTGAGGGGAGGGTGCTTCAACTGCCAGTCACTCACTGCTGTCAGTCATGTCATTGGAGCAACTCCTCTTGGAGATCAATGGTACAGCAACAGGCAGAGCTCAGCTGTTCTGGGCTGGTTTTAGAGCTAGGGAGCAATTCGGCCCTGCCCCGTGAGCTAAGGCCCCCACCCAACCTGGTGGAGACAACTGAGGACAAACTGGGATGCCGCTGTAACAAGGGATGGAGGCTGGACAACTGGTGGGGTGGGGTTGAGGCCCCCACAATCCCCTTCCCTCACTGCCTTCCCCCTGGACAGGGCTCAGGACAGGCCACCACCACAACTCCAGTGGCTATGGGAGGTGAGGGAAGGGGGTTCCACCTCCCTGCAGTGATTGCTGCCTGGGCCACTGCTTCTTGATTCAGGAAGTGGTACCCCTGGCAGCAGCAAGGGACAGGTGGTCAGAGACTCCATGCCCCTCTGTCCCATAGCTTCACAGCCAGCCACCTGTCCCAAGCCAAGTACCCTAAAAAAAGCTGTAGGGGGGGCATTGGAGGCAGCATAGTGATTAACATTCCTGCTGCAAAGTTTAATAGGATACACACCACATAATTCCATTCTACCTCTACTTTTTTTTGACATGAACTCTTGATGGAAAATGTAACAATTTCTGCTTTCACACACAGAAGAAAGGAAGAACAAGAGGGAACTGATGGTTGACGGTTTCATGCACATAATAGTATCTTCAAGGAGCTGCTGCATTTTCCTGCTGCAAATAAATGATTGTCACACAAACTGTGCAACATACAGGAGTTCTTCATTTTCCATAATATCTTTTACTATAATGATGGTAGGTTTTCCCTGTCCCAGTCCATCAATAAAGGCTAGCAAATTTATATGTTAATGCCTGTACCCAGTACCAAGAAAATATAATCTGTATATATAAAATCCATATATGGAACATATAGTATATAAAATCCATGTGGTCGGTCTGCAAAATGAATTTAATATCATCAGAATAAATAAATGTGAAAAGCAGAAACAGGCAAAGACTGGGGTAGTTTCCTGGCTGTGCTCTATTTTCATGTTTTTAACCAATGAGAATGAATTGTTTCTCATTGCCTCATTCAAAATCTCTATCCCAACCATGCCAGTTCTTCATATCTCCCCTCCACCTAAAATTATTACTGGTATGAACTGACAGACTTATGGTTCGACACAATTGTCTCACTATTACCGTATTAAAAAATAGAACATGTCATTAGACTCATTACTCCTTTGACCACCAGCATAATTCCATAGTCACCCAATGTAAGAGTGCAATGTAAGAGTGCCAACTGATGACCGGCAACCCTAGGGTAGGCCCATGCCATTCCTGCCAGACAAGCTGTATCCCATAGACCTGTCTGAATTTGTCCAAGCCAGGTAAGTGGATGCCATTTTTTCTTCTGCTCCACAGTGTTCCCACTTAAATTGTTATTCAAATAAAGGGGAGTTTTACAAAGTAGGCTGAAGGTTCGAAGACACAAAAGAGTATGCATAAACCGTATGCAGATCCTCTGTTTGCTCTTCCTAAATATGGTGAACTTTTGTATTGATCTTCAAGGAGACCTACAAATTGTAGAACAGTTATGGTACTTCCCTGGGCTTAACTGTCATCTGGAGAATGGGTGGTGATCCGTGCCAGGGAAGAATGACCAAAACACTTGCATGGCAAAAACTCCCAGGCAGCAGAAGAATGATGGACAAATCACAGCTTCAGAGGTAGCTGTATGACTCTGGCCAAATAGAGGTGCTATGGATTTCAAGTGAATACGTTCAATAGTCAAACACAGCTTGTTCAACAGCCACGATCTCTGTGATCCTGTCAGTTGACCATCTTGAATGGCTGTTGAACAGTTTTGCAGCTGTGATGTAGCTGTGATGGTGAAGTTTTTCTTCCATGCCATGGCCAGGTTTACTCCTTCCTTAAGGGCCAAGGGTGGGAGTAGAGCAATAGAAGGGCAGGAGCCCAAGAAGGCATGAAGTGAATGACAGGAAAGGGAAAAGCAATAAATCATAGACATGCAACTTTTCTACAACCACATGATCATCTGAACAACTGAGACCTCTTCCTCATGATATAATATTTTCTGGGCATCACCTGAGAGCCAGTGTGGTAGGGTGGTTAAGAGTGGCAGACTCTACTCCTCCACATGAATGGCAGACTCTAATTTGGTGAACCAGGTTTGTTTCCCCACTCCTACACATGAAGCCTGCTGGATGACCATGGGCTAGTTACAGTTCTCTCTGAACTCTCTCAGTCCCACCTATCTCACAAGGTGTTTGTTGTGGGGTGGGGAAGGGAAAGCGACTGTAAGCTGCTTTGAGACTCCTTAAAAGGTAGAGAGAACGTGGGATATAAAAACCAACTCTTCTTATTCTGTGCTTTCCTGTCATGAGTGATATGACCATGGTATGAGCAACCATTTGAGTTGTCAGCACAGAGCTATTTGGCCATCTGAATTTCTGAGCTCTTGGAAGACTTTTTAGTGTGAAATGTATCATTTGCTGTAGCATTGCTTGTAGGTCAAGGAGGGTAACATCAATTAAAATACTGACATATAAAGCACATTAAATATAAATGTGCCATTAAAAAAGCCAATAAACTGCATCCCTCCTTGCCTTGTATCAGTTGTAAAAAGGTTGGGCTTTTTGGATCTTTAGGACTGGTAGGATACATAACATGGACAGATTTCATAACCTTTGTGAGCATTGTGTTCATACTTCTTATAAATGGATGGTTGACCAACAGGGCCAGTGTAAGGTTGTCAAGTGGGCATGCTGGGATTTGTGCCACATCAAAATGCCTACTGGCAAGAAAAGATTCCCGACTTACCAGGAGGCCGACTTTGGTGCCCGGGGCCTGGGTGGGGGGAAGGCAGGGCAGGAAGGCAAAAGAGCTGTGGCCGCGGGCTGGGGCGGCTGCACATTGAGCTGGCTTCCGTCCTGGCCGTGTGGTTCCCTGGCTGCCTGGCCAATCAGCTCCCCAGTGAGGTTCAAATTTGAACCTAAAAAGGGGGCATGGCCAGGAGGAGCACGCAGGACAGGCGGACGAGTGAAGTTTTTCACTCTGGTCCGTCTGTCCTCGTTAAAGAGGGGGGATCGGGCTCCGGCTGAGGGCAGTCGTCGCTGGGTTTGTCCCGTCCCTCCCTCCCTTGGTGTTGGTTTGTGTTAGCTTATTCTGCTTAAGTCACAACTATGGCGGAGGCGCATGAGGCTGGATTTTATTTAGGGGGAAAGTGGCCTGCATGCCCCTTCCCCTTCCATTGGGGATCCCACTAAGGGAATTGTGGAGAGGCTTGTTTCAATCATGCCCAGCTTGGGGGCGGGGGTCAGCCTCTCCCAAGTGGCGGGGGACCACCAAGTGGCAGAAGCCCAGGTGGGTTCCTGGTACTGCCACCCCCCGGTTACCCCTGTGGGCTTGCGGGGGGTAGGGTGGGCTCTACTGTCCGCATTGGGGTCAGACTTCACCCTAGATCCAGTACTCATGCTGTGCCAGAAAGCATCATCGTTGTTGACAAATTAGTTGTGGCCATATTGTTCAATTAAAAATTTTTCTCTTTGTTAATAATAAAATATTCTTTTAAACAAATGTTGTTATGTTACTTAAGATTCTGCAATTCCCCCCACACACACTTGGCCCTTGGGCAGCAAGCACCAGAACTCACTTTTTTGTAAGAGAAATCAGGTATTTGACAGAGCAAGCAGTGAGCATGAGGGAAAACAACAGCCACAGCTGCCTGCTTCCTCATGTGCCTGCCAGCACAAGGCATGCCCTCTGAGGGTATCTTTCCCAAGAGCTGCACAGAGCCTGGAGCCAGCTTTGCTGACAGGTGGGATATTTTTTAGAACCTTTGTTGAAGGTGGTAAAGGGGACAAAGTAAGATATTGTTGTGGGCCAGTGGCAAGGCTTAGCAACTCTGACCAAAGGAAGAAATTACAGGGAAACCACCAACCCATCAAGGAAACCTCTTAACCACAGAAGGCCAGAGTAGCTCATGTGCTGTACCCTAACCATTATGAATGCTTCCAGGCCAGACATTTTACTGGTCAGAACAACTAAGCGAGATTTGGCTTTATCACTACCTTGTGTGCTTCTGTCTGTCCACACTCATCCTGCAATTTAACAGGAGCTGAGTTGGATATGCTGAACCTAATGTTATTGTTAGGAATACTGGACTACACCTCAGTAAATACTATGGAGAATCTTTGCATCCAGAAAACTTGAAATTTGCTTCATACTGTATCTTTATCATAGTAGGATCTTTTACACCTAAAACTCTCAAGAAAATTTCTTTTCAAGGATGTTCATAAGTTATATATAACCTTGATTCAAGGCAAATGTGCACACACCCAGCTTGTTGCTCGCACACACACACAGATCACTTTTCTTCAACAAGGATCACTTTGGTAACTCACAATGTACAAATGCAGGCACATGAGTCAAATGGAGCTAACTTTCCATTTCTTAACAGGATGCCAAATCAGGGTTTGTGTGTGTGTGTGTGTAAAGTGCCATCAAGTAGCTTCGACTAAGGCTGTCGATTCGGTTTGTCCGGAACCGAAAAACAGCCGAATTTCCCCTGATTCAGCGGTTTTTAGTTCGGATGGAACCGAACTCAAAAAAGGTGGGAAAATGGGGAGCTGAATTAAGCGAGTTCAGGGTGTTCAGCAAATAAATTGGGCAAATTCGGGGTTCGGCGCAACAGCATAACCGTCAGTTAGTAAGCAGCATTCTCCCGTGGCCAATCAGTGGCCAAACTGTGTCTTCTTCTGACCAATCAGTCGTCATTGAGTGCATGAGCCCAGCTGCTGCATGGCCCGGGGAGAGAAAGAGAGAGTATCTGTTTGTGTGTGAGAGAGAGATCCCCCTTGGGGGGGGGGTGCATGTGCACATTCGAGCCATTCCGTGCCTGCAGGGGGCACATTTTTGGGGGTAGAGCCCCCAAACCTTCAGCATAGCTTCAGAGGACCCTTCTTGCAAGAACCCCCAAGTTTTGTACAGATTGAATTGGGGGGCCGAAATATGGGCCCCGGAAGGGGTCCCCCCTTAATATGCATTTTTATTCCATTTACAGCACACATTCGCACCATTCTGTGGCTGCAGGGGGTGCATTTTTGGGGGTAGAGCCCCCAAACTTTCAGCATAGCTTCAGAGGACCCTTCTTGCAATAACCCCCAAGTTTTGAAAAGATTGGATCGGGGGGGCAAAATATGGGGCCAGGAAGGGGTCCACCCACCCTTAATGTGCATCTCTGACAATGGGGGGTTGCAATTAGCAGAGCTTGCCTCCCAGGCCCAAAGCTCCCAGCCCCGACAAACAGCTGAGCTGCGGGGAGTAAGGGCGGGGCAGGTGCAAAGATGGAACAGAAGACATCCACAGTAAGACCCATTTTGGGGCTTTTCTCTATAATTTTTCTCCTGTTTGTGTGTGTGTGGGGGGGAGCAGAGTGTGTGTGTGTGTGGGGAGGGAGCAGTTTCTGTGGGTGGGGGGGAAGCCAAAGGGAGCTTTTGTCCATTCTGCCTGGGGGTGCCCCCTCGAGTCTCCCTCTCCCTGGTTTGAGTGGGGGGCTTCAGTTGTGTGTCCTCAGGTTTTCCCTCATTCATAAGATCAGTTAGGTCTATTTTGATGCTTGCTCAAAACTGGTTTTCAAATTGTGACTTAAAGAATGCATTTGCCTGGTCCGAGTCCGATGCAAAAGGGGAAATTCCACCCCCTCCTTCTCCTTATGCTTAGCTAGCGTGCCTCTGTCCCTTTCCATGGTTTGCAAACTCCCAGGCATCACATGTTGCTTTGCATGGTTGCAAACGTGTTGCTTTGCATGGTTTGCATGGTTGCAAATGTGTTGCTTTGCAAACTTCTTCGCACCTGCCCCGCCCTTGCTCCCCCCCAGCTCAGCTGTTTGTCGGGGCTGGGGGCTTCAGGAGTGGGTGGCAAGCTTTGCTAAGTGCAAACCCCCATTGTCAGAGATGCACATTAAGGAGGGGGGACCTCTTTCTGGGCCCATATCTCAGCCCCCCCCTGACCCAATCTTCACAAAACTTGGGGGTTCTTGCAAAAAGGGTCCCCTCAAGCTATGCTGAAAGTTTGGGACCTCTACCCCCCAAAATGCTCTGCCGGAGCCGCAGAAAGGCGTGATTGTGTTTTTAATGGCTTTATTTGGCCGAACTTTCCCCCGAACTCCGGATCTCATGCTGAATTGCATGGACCCGAAGCGGGGGAGTTCGGACCTCAGCATTTCCCAAATAAAAACGGGCCAAATTTTGCCGAATCCGAATTTTACCGAAGTTTTTTTTTCAACAGCCCTACTTCAGACTCATGGCGACCCTATGAATCAATGTCTTCCAGAATGTCCTAACTTTGACAGCCTTGCTCAGATCTTGCAAATTGAGGGTTGTGGCTTCCTTTATTGAGTCAGTCCATCTCTTGTTGGGTCTTCCTCTTTTCCTGCTACCCTCAACTTTTCCTAGCATGATTGTCTTTTCCAGTGACTTTTGTCTTCTCATAAAGTGACCAAAATACGATAACCTTCGTTTAGTCATTTTAGCTTCTAGGGTCAGGGTTTAGTCCAGGTTTATAATCCCATTTAGTAGGGGGATAAGTAAGTCTGGTTAATCTGTGGCCCTACATTTCTTCATCAGGAGTCACCAGAGTTAGTCTTAAACACATGATTTTGGCTCCAGAACGTAGAGGGAAAGAAGTGACACACACGCATTTTGGGCAACAATCTGGATTTAGGCATGTTTTTCCTTGACCATGATTATTTGTTTGTTTGTTTGTCGCCACCTTTCTTCCTTATGTAGCTTGCGACAGCTTACAACATAGATAAAACACATAAAATAAGATACATTAAAAACATAAAACCCTAAATTTAAAATCACAACTGAGGACTCCTGGTAAACTTCATCTAATGTGGTCCTAAATAAAACCATCTTTGACTGCCTCCTAAAGATCGAAAGTGAGGAGGGCCAGGCACACCTCACTGGGGAGGTTGTTCCATGATCATGGGGCTGCCAGTGAAAAGGACCTCTCTCATGTATGCACAAAACAAGCTTCTTTGATTGGTAAGACAGTCAAGAGGTCCTCTCCCTGTGATCTTAATTCCCAGGTAGGAACATATGGGAGAAGAGGGTCCTTGAGACACCCTGGTCCCAAGCCATGTAGGTCATTAAAGGTCAAATCCAACCCCTTGAATTGGGCTTGGGTGTGGATTCTTAGCCAGTGTAATTGCTGTAATATTGGGGGCATATAGCTGGCCCCAACCAGCCGGGTAGCTGTAGTGTTCTGCCAGCCTCTGAAAACTCTTCAGGCATAGCCCCAAGTATTGCAATAATCCAGTCTAGATGTAACTAAGTTGTGAATCACTGTGGCTAGATCTGACTGATTCAGGAATGGACTCAGTTGACACACAAGCCAAAGCTGGGCAAAGGCTCTCCAAATCACTTCAGCTGCCTGGTTTTGAAAGATGACTGCTGTGTCAAGTAGCATTCCCAAGCTGGGAATCTGGATTTTCAAGGGGAGTATAACCCCATCCCAGACGGGAGAGATCTCAAGTCTCATGTCTGCCTTTCTACTAACCCAGAGAATCTGTGTCTTGTCAAAATTAAGTTTCACCTTGTTCCTCCTCATCCAGCCCATTACTGACTCCAAGCACTAGTTCAGAGCATCAACAACATCCTTGGAATTAGGTGGAAAAGAAAGACACAGCTGGGTATCATCCTCTTATTGGTGACACGATATCCCAAACCTCCTGATGACCTCTCCCAGGGTCTTCACATAGATATTAAATAGCATGGGGATAAGATCAAACCCTGTGGAACCCTACACAACAGTGATCATGGAGCAGAGCAGGAATACCCCAGCACCACCCTCTGAGACCCCCCTCCAGATAGGACTCAAACAACCATAGCACCGTGCCCCCCAGTCAGTGAATACAGTCACAGCCCTATCAGGCAACGTATTCATCTTCTTGCTGCTCTGATAGTTAACTTCTTTTCCTTTATCTTTAACTGTTTCTGCAGTTAAAACTAGGGCTGTCAATTCGGTTCGGCCCGAACTGAAAATCAACCGAATTTCCCCTGATTCGGTGCTTTTCTGTTCAAACGGATCCGAACTCAAAACTGGTGGGCAACCGGGGCGGCCGAATTCAGCGAGTTCGGGAGTTTGCGAATAAATTCGGCAAATTCGGCCATCAGTAAGCAGCATAACCGTCAGTAAGCAGCATTCTCCTCCCCCGGCCAATCGGTGGGCAAGCTGGGTCTTCTTCTGGCCAATCAGTCAGGATTGAGTAATGGAGGAATCAGCTGATGTGCAGCCCGGCCAGGGAGAGAGAGAGAGAGAGCGAAATCCTCGTGTGTGTGTGTGGGGTGCTTGTGCACATTCGCTCCTTTCTGTGGCTGCAGGGGGTGCATTTTTTGGGGTACAGACACAAAACTTTCACTGGAATTTCAGATGAAGCTTCTTAAGGTACCCCCCAAGTTTTGTAAACATTGGGTCAGGGGGTACCGAGATATGGGCTCCCCCCTTTTTCTTTCCATGGCTGCAGGGGGCGCATTTTTGGGGGTACAGATCCCAAACTTTGAGCGGAGTTTCAGACCAGTGTTCTTAAGATACCCCCCAAGTTTTGTAAACATTGGGTCAGGGGGTCTCGCGATATGGGCTCTCCCCCTTTTCCCTCCCCCCTTTTTCCATTTATGTGGCTGCAGGGGGCGCTTTTTTGGGGATATAGCCCCCAAACCTTTAGCATAGCTTCAGTGAATTATTTTTAAGATACTACCCAAGTTTTGTAAAGATGGGTTCAGTGGGGGCAGAAATATCGCCTCCCCCCTTTTCTCTTTCCATGGCTGCAGGGGCACATTTTTGGGGGTGCAGATCCCAAACTTTGAGCGGAGTTTCAGACCAGTGTTCTTAAGATACCCCCCAAGTTTTGTGAACATTGGGTCAGGGGGTCCCGAGATATGGGCTTTTCCCTTTCCCCTTTTCCCTATTGGGATGAATGGAGCAGCCGATCCTGTGTGTGTGTGTGTGACCAGAGCAAAACGTTCCGTGCCTAATTGGAATCATCTTGGATTACAGCCCCTCTTGATGGAACAGAAGACAGCCACAGTAAGACCCCTTTGGGGGCTTTAATCTATAATTTTTCTCCTGTGTATGTGTGTGTGTGTGTGGGGAAAGCAGAGTCTGTGTGTGTGTGGGGAGGGAGCAGTTTCTGTGGGTGGGGGGGAAGCCAAAGGGGGCTTTCGTCGGTTCTGCCTGGGGTGTGTGTTCCCCCTCGAGTCTCTCGCTCCCTGGTTTGAGGGGGGAGGTTTCAGTTGTGTGTTGCAAAGGTGTTGTTTAACAAGGTTGTGTTTGCAGTTGTTTTGCTATTTTCTCCGCTGTTGTCGGGGCTGGGAGCTTTGTGCGTGGGTGGCAAGCTCTGCTGAGAGATGCACATTAAGGGTGGGGGGGACCCCTTTCAGGGCCCATATCTCAGCCCCCCCTGACCCAATCTTTACAAAACTTGGGGAGTCTTTCAATAACGTCCTTTGAAGCTCTGCCAAAAGTTTGGGACCTCTAAGCCCAAAAATGCCCCCCCCCGAGCCGCGGAAAGGCGCGGTTGTGTTTTTAATGGCTGTATTCGGCCAAACTTGTTTCCGAACTTTGAATTCCCGCCGAATTGAACGGATCTGAAGTGGGGGAGTTCGGACTTCGGCACGTACCGAACCCACAAGGGCCAAATTCGGCCGAATCCGAACTGTACCGAATTTTTTTTTTTTGACAGCCCTAGTTAAAACCCCTTTTCTCTTGTACTTCTTTTAATGGACAAAAAAAGAAAGACTTCTTTTTTTGGCATTCTTAGGTAACATATAAATGCTCCAATGTTCCCCCTTTAGCCTTAGTTTCTTTTGACCATAATCAGTTGGTTCAAAGTTTGTTCATAAAGTCTTTGTAACTCCATATCAACTCTGTTGCTCTCTTAAACATCTTCACCAATTTGCAATTATTATTTCTTTGGAGCTGTCACATTGGACGTAATATGCCACTATCAGAAAAGTGCTAGAAAAGGTGTGCAGAGAGATTTGTGAATGCTGATTTCATTTAATTTCTCTGAGTGTCCATCAGAAGAACATATTTATAGATCTGAATTTATGCTTTCTTGGATTTGCTGCTGCCTCTGCCATGGTATGGCTTTGAAAAATGAGGAGAAATGACTTGTGTCATTGATATTGACAGTATCACTCACTGGACTGTCATCAAATTAAGAAGGGCCATCCTCAAGAATGAAAAATCCATGACTGTCAATGTTCACTATGCTTCCCCACATTTCACTATGACAAAGTGTCTAGTTGGAAATCTTACACTGACTAAAGTAGCATGAAATTGTCTCCCTTGCAAACAGTCTGCACCTAAGAATTCATGATAAAATGTCTGTGGTCGGAAAGAAATGGATATGTTGGACTCTAATGGAAGAAGATAACGTGGGAAGATTTTCTCTTCCTAAGTCAACCCATTTCTGCTCTTAGCTTAAGAGTCTTACGGTCCCCCAAAAGAAAATCCAGAGAAAACAGTGCACAAATTTCTGTATCACAGCTATCATCTTTGTGCAAATTGCCTGTCAGGGGCCATTAAATATGTATCTTTAAAAAATGAAACACAGCTATGTTGGCCAGTTAGAAAAAAATACGAACAAAAAGGTATTATCATTTTATTAATTACAAATCAATGAGCTAATTGTTGGGTTTCAAAGAAGTCTTCCTTGGGCCTGAAGTTAAAAAAAAATGGGAGTGAGAGAGAAACATAGGAAACTTCTGTTGCTTGTGGACAGCACAAAATCCAATGAGCAAATTGTTTCATTCTTAAAATGTGCAGGATACTAGCTGAAGTGCTTAAACGGAATGCAGAAGAACACAGATTGTGCCACAGCATTCCAAATGTTAAAAAACCTTTCATTAACAACGTATCTGTTTATTTCTGTTTAACCTCATACCTGATGTCACTGCCAACAGCCTCAGACCTGGTACCGGACCACTTGACTGTAGTCATAAGAACATAAGAAAGGCCCTGCTGGATCAGACCAAGGCCCATGAAGTCCAGCAGTCTGTTCACACAGTGGCCAACCAGGTGCCTCTAGGAAGCCACTAACAAGACGACTGCAGCAGCACCATCCTGCCTGTGTTCCACCGCACCCAAAATAATAGGCATGCTCCTCTGATACTAGAGAGAATAGTCAGGCCCCTTGGGGATCCTCCTTGTCCCATGGGTGTGCCAATTAATGGTGCTGCCACTGCACGCCCAAAACTGCTCCCTCCACATGCTCCCTTCACATCTCTGTGACCTCCAACTCCTGGAAGTGCTTAGCCCTGGCCCAGTTACTGTGAGAAGTCAGGTTGCCCTTGGGCCCAAGGCTTTCTTGCCCACCTGCCCCATTGCCCTTCTGCTCACCTCCCAGGGCCTGTTCCAGCCCCATCCTTCTTCCTAGGGTCTCCCAATCCTCAAGTAGGGACATCATGGTTTGGCCATGCTCCTGGGCCACTCCCTGCACCTGCTGCTCAGCCATAGCCTGCAGGCTGCAGTAGGTTGCCTGGCTTCCTGTTTCACCCCAGCCTGCCCCAGCCACCTCTTCCTTCAGACCAGCCTCGGCTCAGCCCTTCTCTGTAGCATCTTCGCCACCTAGGGTGGCCAACCTCAAGGTACTAGCTGGAGAAATCCTGCTATTACAACTGAGCTCCAGCTGATAGAGATCAGTTCACCTGGAGAAAATGGCCACTCTGGCAATTGGACTCTATGGCATTGAAGTCCCTCCCCTCCCCAAACCTCACCCTCCTCAGGCTCCACCACAAAAACCTCCCGCCAGTGGCAAAGAAGGACCTAGCAACCCTATCACCCCCTCCTCCACTCACCAACTCCCTCTCAAGCCCCCAACCATCTTTTGACAGCATGGATGGCCAGGGTGGGCCACACCTTCTAACACCAGTGCCCAGTATTCTCCACCCTCTTACCAATGCTAGGTGTCCCTCCTGGCCCGGCCATGTTTGCTTCCAGAAAGGCTGTCAGGAATGTCCTGACAATGTCCTGACATTGTCCAGGCCCAGCGGGCCACCTAGACAGCCACACCTGAATAAAAGATCTGTAAAACTTGAGAGCTAGCTTACTGTTTTGAGATTTGCGATTGGTCCTAGTAAAGGGTGATGTCATGTCTTTTGACACAATCATTGAGAAATTCACTTACAGTTCAGAGTGTAGTATCTAATCTTTGCACTGTCCTTAGAGTTGCCAGGTCCCTCTTTGCCACTGACGAGAGGTTTTTGGGGCAGAGCCTGAGGAGGGTGGGGTTTGGGGAGGGGAGAGACTTCGATGTCATAGAGTCCAATTGCCAAAGCCACCATTTTCTCCAGGTGATCTGATCTCTATTGGCTGGAGATCAGTTGTAATAGCGGAAGATCTCCAGCTATTACCTGGAGGTTGGCAACCATAACTGTCCTATCAAGAAGTCTTGTTCTCGACTTCAGATATGAGTCTAAGACCTTGTTCCATACTGTACTATTCCCAAGTTTTTTCATACCAAGTAGCCATCTTTCCTGAGCAACAATAACTAACTCCTGCATTGTTTTTAAGCCCCTCTTCTGGGCTAGATCTTTAGTGCTTTTTCTTCTGAGCCAACTTTATATCAAGAGCAATATTTTCTTTGCCCTAAGCAATTTCAAGTCATTCTGGAAGCTTCAAAGATTTAACTAGTAATAAGAGGTTTGTGATCTGCAGCTTTAGAAAATCTACCTGCTACTGGGCAACTTGCTATGGTGCTATACATTTGGTAATTTCTCATTTGTATTACAGCAATGCACTTTTGTATGGGGCTGTCCTTGAAGATGTTTCAGAAACTGCACTTTAGCTTAGAATATGGCAACTTTCATTTCCAAGTTGCACTGAAGGTGTTTATTTTGATATTTACAACCCTGAGGTCATACCAGAAGACACACATCCCATAGCTCCATTTTACTGATAAAAAGTCGCATTCTGGATATCAACGTTGTTATCTACAAGGATCAGGTGGTGGCAGCCTCCCCATGAAGGTTGCCTACTCTTCTAGGAGTAGGTCAAGGCTTCTAGGAGGTTACTTAAGCAGGTAACCTCCTAAAAGCCTGGATATGAACCGCCTTTTAGGAGGTTACTATTCTGCAAAGCATTTGAACAATATGGCAGTTGACATTTTTAAAGCTTCTTTCAAATTGAACTTTCAACTTGGAAATTGCAATGTTGTTTTCTATTGATGTTTTAAATGGTCTTTTGTATTATTGTGATATCATAAGGCAGATTATCTGTGGCTCTTCAATGGGCCACCTACAGCTTTTTTTAATTTTGAGTTCTGGGAGTTTGTTCCACAGCTCCAACGTTCTGTCCAGAAGTAAACACAGGTGCACCAGAAGCAACATGGGATAAGCAACAAGGTAGAAGAAGAAGAGTTGGTTTTTATACCCCGCTTTTCTCTACCTTAAGGAGTCTCAAAGCAGTTTACAATCACAATCCCTTCCTCTCCCCACAACCGGCACCTTCTGCGGTAGGTGGGGTTGAGAGAATTCGGAGAGAACTGTGACTAGCCCAAGGTCACCCAGCAGGTTTCATGTGGAGGAGTGAGGAATCAAACGCGGTTCTCCCGATTAGAGTCCACTGCTCTTAACCACTACACCACGCTGGCTCTACACCACAACACCACGTTGGAACCATACAGAAAAACCCTTGGAGGACCCAGTGACAGTGGGAGGAGGAGATAAAGACTGGAAATCTGGGAGAAAGAGGGAGTGCAGAGAGTAAATGGAAACAGTGGAGCAGACAGAAAGGCAAAGGTGGAGGGAAGAGGCAGGGAAAAGGGAAGCGTTGCACTGAAAGTGGATGTGGCCATATTTATATAGTTAACAATTACATATTTAATATGATTGTATGCATTTGTTTTGGTAGGGTGGTAATCATGCCGCTCCTTTGGTTGATATTGATTGTGGATGCAGCACTCCACCATCCACAGAATGAGTTCCACCGGCATAAGGAGTTCAAACATGGGAGAAAACTTATAAACTTTTTATTCACAGAGATGAAATGTGCATTCCTTAAAAGATACTGACATCACACTGTTTGATGCCAGTTTGAAGAAAAGAGCTAAGAGCAAATATTTCAACGCATTCCAGGACAGTTGGCTCTCCAGATCCAACATTTGCACCAACTCAGCGGCTGCAATCTTCAACAGATCTACATAATTACCGCAGTTCTTTCTCTCTGAGACTATTTAATCAAATTGGTCAGTTTTCTGTTTGGTGAAACTAAGCTAACTTCGTAAGTGATTCTTTGCTATCTAAAATGATGCTGGATTAATATAAGGACTATTTCTGTGGAAGAAGAGTGCAGTGCAGGGCAATGGGGTCCGTTTTTGGAATCCAAGACATTGTTAAAGTATCTCATTATCTGGACATTCGTCATACACCAGATTTTTATAATCAGCTTCAAAGTGGGAACCCAGATCTAAGCCAAAGGTTTTTTAGAAGAAACCTCTGTATCATGAACTTTATATCCTGTGCACTTGACTGGTAATCTCTGCATGACTACGAAGGGCTGAAACAAAGCCAGATTCTTTGGCTCACAAGATAATGTGAAACTAACAGTATTTTAAATCTTTGATTCTGTTTTATGCCATTTATATTCCTGGTACTTCACAGACCTCTAGCAAATAACAATGTGTTTTGGAAGCAGAGGTGAAACAAAATCACCTATCACATTCTGGATTTCTTTCAACTAAAATAAAAGCAATCCCTAATCTAACCCAAACTTATTCAAGAGGGTAGGGAGCAAGGAAAGCGTGGGGTCCAAATTTTCATTTACAGTTTGCAGTCTAAAGGTATTCTCATTTGACCAATCATTTCAACAGCATCTGAGGCATGAAGCAAATCCTTGATCACTTCCAGATAGAGGGCTGAACAAAAAGCCCACCTGTTCATAATGCAGTTACCTAACCAACACACATTGCATTCAACACTTTTGTCTCCCATCCATCAACCACTCTCTCAAGAGCTTTTTGATTGGGCTGCACAATTGGAAAGAGGTAATGAATCTCACAACTCCAGTCTGCCTGAGCGACATAATGTTGAACAGACACAGATTCTGCTTTCCTCAATATTTATTTTAAATGCCAGGGTTAAAAAAGAAATTAAAAAAAGAAGCAGATAAATAGTTACATGTAACTTACAACTCTTGTTCACCCTTGTCTTTTAAATACAATCTCTAAAGCAAAGCACAAAAGTAATAAGCACAGTGGATATTGCTCAAACAAGTGCACTCCCATTGTCTTTATCCCATTAGCTGAGTGGGAAAAGAGAAACACAGTTTTCTGTCTGTTTCATTTACTATAACAGGAGTCAGATTTCTTTCCTAACAACGCCTAACAGCAGACAACCCCATGCATTCCACCATTTTGTTCCATCATTACCTACGCATTGCTCTAGCACAAAGGCACCTTCCACTCATACAAGAGCCTCTTGCATTTGTAGAAGGTGCTTTTCACAGGAAGAATGTGAGGGGGGCAAACATGATGAAGTGGTGCAATCCAACCCATTACTTTTATTAACGTGAAACAACATCTTATATTTTAATAGTCAAGTGTGGCTATTTAAATCTGTACATTGTGGTCACACTAATATAAAGGACATTTTTCTCCAAACTTAGGGGACCCCCCCCCCATATTTTCAGAGGATCATGTGAGTGATTTTCCTGGCCCCCAAAGAGGCACATGGATATTAGCATTATCTTTTTCCTGGCCGAAACGAAGACATTGGGTGGGTTTTCCCTGTATTTCCCAGTTACTGAGGGGATTGGAGCACTGCCAGATTTGATTGACAGGTTCACCAGGTTTTCAAGAACCCTAAGCCCACTATACCCTCTCCACAATGTGCCTGTTCCCTTTTGTGATGCCTTTATTACTAGCGAAGGCACATTGGAACAATGGACTGACACCCCCCCCCATTATTTGTCGGTGCTTACACGGCGTGAATACAAAATGGTGTTCTGACACAAGAATCAGGCAAATGGCATTATCACACAAGAATCATGATGATGACATAAAAGGAATGATGATGACATAAGAATCAGGTATAGGAATAAATTAATCTAATCATTGCAAAAACAAAAAAAGGCACGGAAAGGCGGGGGAACATCTGCGACAAATCCATGAAGCAGCACTCCCCCATGCTCCCCCGCTGAACTTTTCACACTAATTTGGGAAGTGCAAAATGGAAATGAAATGTATTGGGAACAATTAATATACTGGCGAAATATCAAAGTTCAGTCAGGAAATTTGGATACAAATCTAAAAATTAAAGACTAACCACGGTAACTACTTGATGTCGTAACGGCCCATGTTCTGCATTGGTTAACATGTCACATTTAATATTTATGCTTTGTTCAGACAATAGTTCCGTTAAATATTTATGGAAAATCCTAGTCATATCACATTGCTTATTAGATGTATTGATTTACAATGTCATCTGCCTTGTGATTGCTAGGGATTGGGGCAAGGAAACAGCAGGGAAATCGGTCATATGGAAGCACGTTTGCTGAGGCACATTATCAGCAGCCACACCAGCAACAAGGAAAATACACAAGTCTGACACTATGTGGAAATTACCTAAATGTACAATAATTACCATTCTGGAGTCTAAGAGGGAACACAAAGAGTTCTTTCCAATGTTAGCAGCAGGGGCTTGCCTGCTGTATGTCTTTCTCCTTGCTGTGAGCCATGTTAACCAGATGAGTGCTTTATTATGGGCTGAAACAGCTTGCACACCTGGAATGTAGAGCCTGGAAGTTTGAAAACAGTATTCATTAGCCCCAAAGTCCTCTGGATATACTGCTAGGGGAAAGCAGTTCATTATTCATCACTCCATTATTTACATTATTCTTTGTGGAACAACATTGTCTATTCTGTTTGGTATTTCTACCTGTTCCCTGTTCAGCCCTCAAATGTATAATTGAACAGATCTTCACATACCCCTAGAGTTGTCACCAAAATTTTGCCGAAAGAAAAATGGAAGGAAATAAGTGATGAATTTTAAAGGGAGTTAGCAACAGTTCTCAGTGTGAAGGGAGGATTTCTCTACCTCCTTAAATTGTCACTGGATTTCACCTAAAGTGAGATTTGAAGGGTTGGCTCCAAGAGAAATGCTCAAGGTAGGACTTGGGAGAGCTGACTGTTTCCAGCTTCCACCTTTCCCCAACTAGCCTGCTGGCTGCTTACCTTAAAATCTTCTGTGAGAGTTGAGGGGGGGGGTGCAGTGAGGAGGGGGAATTGGATGAGATTGGCTTCTCTGCTGGCACAATCCCTGTTGGTGAAGGAGGCAATTTCTGCCCGTTTCCTTTTTCACTGCAGTCTATCAACCTGTAACATATTTTCTTCCTGAGGGTTTCCAGTCCTTAGAGATAGGTTTTAGGACAGATTACTGAAAAAGAGAAAGATCCATCTTACCAACTCCTTATGTGAGTTCTTCCACCAGATCCAACTCAAAGTGATTTTTGGAGGCTTCCCGTTCAGGCAAATTTTGTTTGAATAACTTTAAGGATAGCTGAAAGGAATTGTATAGGATAACTGAAATTTCTTAGTGAGTTTGAGAATGGAAGGTATATCTTGCATACTCACATGGGAAAAGAAACCAGCTGACCCTGGAGAATGGCCCCGATTTTTCCACTGTACAGCAAAACAATACTTTTCCAATTTTTTCACCCATATATTTCTATTGTAGGTAATTTTGGAGATAACAAGACTAACAAATCAGGGAGGGTCTGAAGTTCAGATAGAAGAGCTGACATGGCATTTGTGAATATGCTGCTTTGCTAAGATGAGTGACAGTTTCTCTGTTATGTGCATAAAATCACCTATTTCTATAAATGCTGACTTAGTTGTCAGGAGTAGTTTTGCCATTCTTTTTAGCCTTGTGTCGTGCAAGATTTCTTTAAGCAACTTTACAACAACAACCCAAAAATGGGGGGGGGGGAGAGAGAGAGAGAGAGAGAGAGAGAGAGAGAGAGAGAGAGAGAGAGAGAGAGAGAGAGAGAGAGAGAGAGAGAGAGAGAGAGAAAGAAAGAAAGAAAGAAAGAAAGAAAGAAAGAAAGAAAGAAAGAAAGAAAGAAAGAAAGAAAGAAAGAAAGAAAGAAAGAAAGAAATCTATTTGATTTTCTTTTTTCCCAAGGGGAATCTTTTGACAGATGATAAATAGCAACTGCTGACAATCATCAATGTGGTTCTATCACACTTTTACATTAAATACAAAAACAGAGTTGTGAAGTCACCAGGGAGTAGACTTTTGACACATAAGAGACAAATATATAATCCTAAGAACTAAATCACTGCTGGGATCTAAGCAATTGTAACAAAGCACAGCTGCTTTTTGAATCTCACAAAATCAAACTAAAACCAACTTTGATACTGTAACCTTATGCATGATCTGATCCAGTAGCCTGTATTGTTAAATCATATGCATTCTGTTAAACATGCAAGCATTATTGGATGGTTATGCACAGTCAAATGGAGACACTTTTTAGTGAAACATCCCTTAATTAGAGCCAACAGTAGAAACCAAACTTGTAAGGACACCCCTTTCGAATTTCTTATAACAAATAAGAAATCATCAAATGGTGATAGCCCTTCTGAGTTAAAAGTGATCCTTTGTTTGATTTGTTCCAATCCCTCTGACAGAGATTCTCACTTGCAAGATCCACAACAGACTTTTTTTTAATTGCAATACCCATACGATATAGTAAGGAAACAGATCAACAAAGCCAGAATGATACCAAAGGGTAACCTGTTACAAGATAGGCTCAAACAAAACAACAACAGAACACCACTGGTGGTCACATAGAGCTCTTAGCTCAAACCGATTCAATGCATCATTAACAACCTACAACCTATGCTAGACAATGATACTCCTCTCATAGGCATTGGGAGGCAAACCTTTTCTTGCCCACAGACATCTTCCTAACCTCAAACTACTTCTTACCCACAACAATGCACTTCCTAACATGGACACAAACTCTAGGACCAGGGCCTGCAACAAATCAAGTTGCCAATTATGTCCCCATATTCACTCTTTTTTTTTTTATAAATATTTTTATTGACTTTTATCAATGAAGAAGGATACAAAAGAAAAAAAAGGAATAGGGGAAAACCTAAGCGGAAAACAAACAAACAATAAGTTATTCAATATTTAACAGTATAGCGCTGTGCGCTACCCTCTAGAGTTTTCTTTTACTTTTTCTTTTTCTTTAATATCATTATTTTCTAATAAAGTGGATAAAAACTCTGCCTTGAACTCTATTGTAGTTCTTGAAATCTTATTATTATTTTTTAGTTGCCATATAGTCATAAAAGGGTTTCCATTTATCTCTAATTTGCTGTTGATTATTCATCTGCAAAGATTCAGTCAGATGTGCCATCGTTATATATTCATAAGATTTATCCATCCAGGTCTCTATGGTCGGAATTTTATTTGTTTTCCATAAAGATGCCAATACTACTCTTGCCGCAGTGATTAAATATTTCAGCATATTCTGTTGATCTTTGTTAGTATTCTCCGGGGTTTTGCTTAGTAAGAATATTCACTCTTGACAACCAGCCATACCATGTCAGGTTCATTCACTTGTTCATCTTCCAAAATTATATATGCCATCAAATGTCAGCAGTACAGTACCCTTCCACTCTCTACATTGGACAAACAGGTCAGTCCTTATAGAAAAGAATAAATGGACACAAATCTGACATTAAAAACCACAGCAGTCCAGTTGTTTGGTTGTCCTTTACCAGGGCCAGGGCCTTTTTGGCCTTGGCCCCTGCCTGGGGGAACTCTCTGTCTCAGGAGACCAGGGCCCTGTGGGATCTAGCCCAATTCTGCAGAGCCTGCAAGACAGCAATGTTCCACCAGACACATGATTGAGGACTTTTGGCTGCTCTATTACATCCACCTATCATGGGACAGAGCCCCCCCCCCCTCTTCTGTATGCTCCCCTCAGTCCCCCTCCTCACGTACTTTATGGAGGGTTTGTTGTTCTTGGGAGTTTGCTCTGCTCTGCTGGGCATTTAGGACACCATCTTATTTGAATTTTATGGATTTTAATATATTTTAATTGTTTCTGTTTTTAAATGTATTTGATTCGTTGTTACCTGCCTCAAGCCCCACTATAGTGAGGAAGGAGTGGGATATAAATCTAAAATATAAACAAATAAACACTCAAAAACCAATGAGAGAACATTTTAATCTTCCAAGACATTTCATTGATGACGTAATAGTGGCCGTCCTCAAACAGAGAAGCTTCTGGATGAAGAAGGATTATGAAATTACAATAAAATTAATCATGAAAATATAAAGAAAGGGGGGGATGAAGTGACTGCAAAAAGAAAGAACAGCATTTAGAGTGCATGCATGCACACACAAACCATTCCTCAACGGAACAAAAACGAATTATTCAAGAATGCCACGGAACTGCATGTGAACAAGAAATAACTAACTAAGCAGTGGTCTAGAAGTTGGGTAAAAATAAAGGATTAAAAATTAAAGGGACAGTTTCTAGGAGAAGCAGAAACTTTGCAGACTAGGAATTACTTCTGAGAAAACAAAGGAGGATATGACCATGGAAATAGGCACTACCAGAATTTTACAGGGAACTTATTGTAAATTAAGTGGTGTAGAACCACAGTTTTAATTCTTCCTGCTGTGGCTTGTAGGAAAAGAATCACTGAGAACCACAAAATATCCCAGCATGAAACCAATTTAGGATAAGTTTTGGAGATGATTTGTGTCTGGAAGTGTTGAGGTGGAAAAAGAGAATTTGCTGAAAAGAATTTGTGTCTGAAAAGAGGAACTATCAGCATTAAGGCCGGGGATCAGTTTGCCCCAAGCCCATGTTTTGAAACGAGGCACAAGGATCCACTGGGCAGCTGACTGGGAACCATCCAATGGGGAGGCACAACAGATGGGCATATATTCTTGTTTCACATCCCTTGGCCAGGCTTTTGCCACTGGCTGCTGACTCACCCACTCTCCCAGTAGGCATCCCCCTGACAGAAAGATCACCAGTCACCTTTGGCAAATATACAGTTTTCTGTATCATTCAAATGGCTTGAGATGTACATCACAGACACATAAGGACTGTTAGTCTGTAAAATTTAAGAACACAGATTAGCCCATGAATCCATTTTAAGACTAAGAGACAGGGAAAGATGTCATTGGGATTCACAAAATTTCTTCTTCTTAGGGGGCCAATTGCATTTGGCACAGGCCCTGGAAAGTTTAAAGATACTTAGAGACCATTTTTCAAGTCTCTTTGAAGGCTAAGCTACATTAAACATAGTTCTGTGTTTCCTTTTCACAACTTTTTGAAAAAATGCAAAGCAGTTGTGTGTGTCTTTGACAATACATGGAGAACTGGAGTAGGATATGTGCTGCCCAACGCATTCAATTGCATCCATAAGCCATTTAAGATTGCAAACCACAAACTTTTCTCTGTCTAGGAGGGCATAATACATGGGTGTCCTGAATCTTTTCCAGCCTTGTAAGTAGAGTATTTAATGCTCAAGTATCCCCAGATAACTCCGAATGATAAATGCTTTAATAACGTTCTATGTCAAATGTCCAGTATTTTGATAAGTTTTGGCAGGTTAGAGAGAGATACTTTTTTAGTTTTAATCTGTTACCAAAATGTAACTTTTATCAATGATTGTTATATGGATTTTTATCAGTTCTTGTAATGGCCTTTGACCATATGCAAAAAAACTGAACCTGAAAAAAGTTGAGCCAATTGTGAACGGACAAGTTGGCAAAGAAAGGAATAAGCACTTCTCTCATTTCTGGCGACTTAGTCTAAAAGGCACCAGGCAGTTTACATAACAATAAAAACCATGGGTAAAAGAACTTGCATCTTGCCTTTAATAGATGGCTTTAATGCATGTAAGTGATCAGATAGATAAGCATGTAAGTGAACAGGGCCAGGCTGGAACATCTGGAGCTGCCATCAGATGAACAGCCCAGTCCAGCCACACCATAGAGGTAGGGTCAGAACATACTGATGTGTAGGGTTGCCAGGTCCCTCTTCCCCACCAGCAGGAGGTTTTTGGGGTAGAGCCTGAGGAGGGGGGTTTGGGGAGGGAGGGACTTCAACGCCATAGAGTCTAATTGCCAAAGCAGCCATATTCTCCAAGTGAACTGATCTCTATCGACTGGAGATCACTTGTAATAGCAGGAGATCTCCAGCTAGTACCTGGAGGTTGGCAACCCTACTGATGTGGTAGCTATTGAGGCAAGGAGGAGGCAACAGCCAGTGCCTCCGCATTGCAAAGATGGCAGTCCAGGCATGAGGGCAATGCCTACCTCCTGCACTGTTTCTCCCACCCTGCTGCTTTTCCTATGCCACAGCTACCCAGGGGAAAGCCAGGCCCCATTAACCCTCATACATTTGGACAGGCATGAGAACTGGCTTCCTGTTTTCTTCTGGAAGGTATGATATTGGAAGGTATGATATAGTGTGGCCCTAAAGTACAATGGATATGAAGATGCAAGGGATAGCCAGGACCTTTTGAGATAAGGTGAAATAGTCTTTCCATACCAGATACAGGTGAAATCCCACAATCACTGTTAAAATGGCTATTAAAGTAGTGCTGTAGAAAGAAACGTGAGCTGGACAGTAGATAGGTAATTTTTTCTGTTGGAACAAAGGAAGTTGATAATAGATGCAAATTGATGGCGGAGGATAAGGACTAGAATTAAAAAGTTATGCCGAAGCCACCGTCCTGCACATTGAAAGCTTTGGCACATGGCCAGATAGCTTTCATTTCACCATGGATATTCATCACCTGATAACCAAAGTGGAATGAGGTGTGAAAGAGGTGACAGAGTTCTGATAGAATGGACTACTACTTCAGATTACAGGTACAGGATTCCCTTTTGGAATTCTCCCTGAGGTTAAAAAAAAAAGTCTCTGCAAGTGAAAAACTAACACACTGCGAAAAATGTTGTACCTTAGGCTGCAACCTGCTGTGGTAGTTCTCTATTGGGGGGGGGGTGTATTTGTGGCATCAAGGGGAATTCCAGTAAACCATTCAACACAGCCCTATTCAGTTTTGGTTCTCTCACCCCTTTATCCTTTGTGGCTGCAAAACTTTGCTGCTTAACATCTGCAGACCAGACATTAAATTGTTTTAACACACCAAATCTTTGCTTCCTTTATCATATCCCTATTCATTATTGTGTGTTAATTTAGACAGGCTGTAGGATTATTTTTGGTCCCTCATCTCATTACCTTTTATTTCTTTGCATGGAAATGCATAAACTACTTAGCATCCCCTAAGCTTAATTCTATCCCAATCATTATGACTTTGTTTGCTCTGTTCCTCTGTATTTACTACCTCTCCGTTCTGTGCCATCAGCAGATTCAGTCTTTTCGGGAAAAAAGTTGTCCTCCTGTACAAGGTCATTGCTGCACACGCCAAATAAGAATCCCTGTACGAACAATTGCAATGCCTCCCTATGTAGTCTAAATTGAATGTCTGGTTGCTTCGATTTTAACCAGCACTTTAGAAAGTATATCATGAAAACAGGAATCTTGATGGGAGAATGGCAGGTACTGTTGGCAGTGATAATCCATGGTAATACCACAAAGCTGTCTGACGGCAACCCCACAATCCTTTCAACTTCAGAACTGTGAGAAAAAGGGATTGGCTTTCCATCCCTATACCACCACCCATTAAGTTTTCTGCAGTTGTTTCTCAGCTTGGAGATTGTGGTGGAATAAGGGTGTGTAACTGAAAGGGGATGGTGAATATTCTCAAGGATACACATTCATATTCACAATTTGCAAAAGATTAAGGTGTGTGTGGCAGATTAAGCTGGTTGTGGCATATGGCTGGAGAAAAAAACAACAACAACCTGAATTTGTATTCTGGCCAAGAAATCTACCACAGGTTGCTACCTTTTTCAAAAAGCAAGAAAAAGAGAGGGATCTTTTGAAAATGATTATATGTAAATTCACCCAGCAGTATGCAGACTTTAAATTGCACATTTCTTATCAATGTGGCTGAACTTTGGAAGCTAACTAGACTTATTAGTACTGTAAATTGTTGTGAATTATTGTGAACGGGTGCATGCTTCAGGTGTTTGTTTTGTGTCACCATTGCTTAGGTGTAAATCACTGAGCAAAGGTTCAATAACTGAAAGGGGAATTATATTTGCAGTGTGACATAGGGCTGTTGATTCGGTTCGCCCCGAACTGAAAAACAGCCGAATTTCCCCTGATTCGGTGGTTTTTAGTTTGGGAAGAACCGAACTCAAAAATGGCGGGCAACCGGGGGAGCCGAATTCAGCGAGTTCGGGAGTTCACGAATAAATCCGGCCAATTCGGGGCCGTCAGTAAGCAGCATAACCATCAGTAAGCAGCATTCTCTTTCCCCGGCCAATCGGTGGCCAAGCTGGGTCTTCTTCTGGCCAATCAGTCAGGATTGAGTACTGGAGGAATCAGCTGATGTGCGGCCCGGCCGGGGGGAGGGAGGGAGGGAGGGAGGGAGGGAGGGAGGGAGGGAGGAGAGAGAGAGAGAGAGAGAGAGAGAGAGAGAGAGAGAGAGAGAGAGAGAGAAATCCTTGTGTGTGTGGGGGGGGTGTGCTTGTGCACATTCGCTCCTTTCTGTGGCTGCAGGGGGCGTATTTTTGGGGTACAGAACCAAAACTTTCAGCAGAGATTCAGACAAGCCTTCTTAAGAGACCACCCAAGTTTTGTAAACATTGGGTCAGGGGGTCTCAAGATATGGGCTCCACCCCTTTTCCCTTCCCCCCTTTTCCATTTACGTGGCTGCAGGGGGCGCTTTTTTGGGGATACAGCCCCCAAACTTTCAGCATAGCTTCAGACAATCCTTCTTAAGATACCACCCAAGTTTTGTAACGATGGGTTCAGTGGGGGCAGAAATATTGGCTCCCCCTTTCCGTGGCTGCAGGGGCGCATTTTTGGGGGTGCAGATCCCAAACTTTGAGCGGAGCTTCAGACAAGCCTTCTGAAGAGACCACCCAAGTTTTGTAAATATTGGGTCAGGGGGTCCCGAGATATGGGCTTTCCCCTTTCCCCTTTTCCCTATTGGGATGAATGGATCAGCTGATCCTGTGTCCATCTCCAGAGCAAAATGTTCCGTGCCTAATTGGAATCATCTTGGATTACCCAGTCCTCCCCAGCCCCTCCTGATGGAACAGAAGACAGCCACAGTAAGACCCCCTTTGGGGGCTTTAATCTATAATTTTTCTCCTGTGTGTGTGGGGGGGGGGAAGCAGAGTCTGTGTGTGTGTTTTGAAGTCATGTTGCAATGCTTTGCAAACTTATCAGCAGTTTGTCGGGGCTGGGAGCTTTGTGGTGGGCAGCAAGCTCTGCTCAGACATGCACATTAAGGGTGGGGGGACCCCTTTCTGGGTCCATATCTCAGCCCCCCCGACCCAATCTTTACAAAACTTGGGGGGTCTTTCAAGAAACGTCCTTTGAAGCTCCGCTGAAAGCTTGGGACCTCTACCCCCAAAAATGCCCCCCCAGAGCCACGGAAAGGCGCGGTTGTGTTTTTAATGGCTTTATTCGGCCGAATTTTTTCCCCGGACTTTGAATTCCTGCTGAATTGCACGGACCCAAAGCAGGGGAGTTCGGACTTCGGCATATCCCTAATCTAAACGGGCCGAATTCAGCCGAATCCGAACTATACCGAATTTTTTTAATTCAACAGCCCTAGTGTGACAGGGCAGGGTCAGAGTGACCATCATTTACTGGCAGAACATGTATTTGCATGTGCAAGGTCTCTGTAATCTCCAGTTAATGCATTCTAGACAGCAAAGTTGACACAATACTTCTGTCTTGTGCCCTGAAGTGGTTCTGCCAATATACTTTATGGGACTGGATGGACCAATGGTCAGACTCAGTTCAGTCAGCCTCATATGTTCCTCAGAGATTCGTAGAGTTTTGCACACTGCAGCATCACCATCCAGTCTATGACGTCCTGTATGAAAGAGCATTCTCTTTCACACAGCTATAAGGAGAAGATTGCTCATGTGAGTAATGATAAGTCACTGATGAATGAGGCAAGGCAAGTGAATTTGGCATATACATCTATATACATATGTACTTTATACAGGAAGCATGCAGACAAGTAAAGAGACAGCGAGGCTATTGAGGGACAGCAGGAGGTTCATTTCGCTGAAAGCCAAATGAATTCTTTGCCCAAGTGTTCCCAAAAGAATGGGAAGACAACATTCCAGAGACTGCAATACATTCTCCTTGGGGAAATACGAAATGTTAAAAGGTTTTACCATCATGCTAGAGCAGATAATTAGGCAATTATGACTATTAACTTTGACAGAGCACCAGGCTTAAATGCATTACATGCCAGCATTCTGAAGGAAATACCAAGGGAAATAGTAAAATCTTGGGTGAATAACTCTGAGAGCTCCTTTATGACAAGCGAGCACCAGAGGACTGAAGGGTGTGAAAATAATACCCGCATTTGGGAAAGGAGCCAAGAATGAGCCTGGAAACTATGGGCCGGTAATCCTCAGTTTGGCATTAATTATTCCAAACATTTATAAGAAGCATGGTTAAAAATAATTAACACTGTGGAATGTAGCAATGCAAAGTCAGCATAAAGGCAACATTTAACCATTATGCTTTCACTCTTCATTCTAGAGCAGCCCTAGGGGCCTCAGCCCATGTGGCAGGGTATAAATGTCAAATATATCTATATATATAAAAACGAATAGAACAGGATATAGAAATACTGTCAAGGTATTCGTATTTGCATTGCTGGAAAAAAGAGAATTAGAAGCTGTGGCACAGCACAATGGACCTGCCATATCAATAGAACATTCAGGATGAGTAAGAACTTCAGCCAGGAGTGTCTGCCAGATGAATCCAGGCCTTTAATCTGGGTCAAAGCCATATTCATCTCAGGTGCACTGAGAAGAGGGTGAATGAACTCAAATGGGAAAGTTGTACCAGAATCTGTACTCCCACCATTCACCTATTAAGTCAAGGAGTTGACAATAAAAAATAAATCACAAGAACCCTCAGTACAGCTCATGGACTTTTGAATACCTATGTAATCACCATAGGTATGAAGATGTCAACCCAGTGTGCGGCTGCTGTAAAAAAGGCAAATTCCATGCTGGCCATAATTAGACGAGGAATAGAGAATAAAACTGCTGATATCATACTGCCCTTGTACAAATTTATGGTGAGACTACACTTGGAATACTGTGTACAGTTCTGGTCACCACACCTAGAGGCACTGGTTGGTCACTGTGTGAACAGACTGCTGGACTTGATGGGCCTTGGTCTGATACAGCAGGGCCTTTTTTATGTTCTTATGTTCACCAGTAGGAACAGGAAAGTGCCTGGCCCAAAGCACTGCATTCACTCTAGCCTGCTGGAAAAAGGCAAGTGGGAGTACCTTTGATAGAAAGATCTCCTGAAGGACCATCTTTTCCCATATGTTACTGTGTAGAGCCTCTATTCTGCTCAACAGAGTCCCTTTGTGGTTCCCACTTTTTGTGTAGTATGATCTGACATGGTTCACTTTTGAGTATTTTCAAAAGTCGACATGATTTTCTGGAACAGTTTCCCTATTTGTATGCGAGAAATTCCCTTTGTTCTTGTTTTCAGGAAACTCTGTAAAGACTAACTTTTCTAGAGTGTATTTGAAGGCATGTAGGACTGTAGGTATTCAGTTGGCGTTGCAGGTTATCTAGGGCAGAGGATGGCTGGCTGCAGATTGGTAGCTGGTAGCATAATAAATCAAACAGCTGGCTATGTTCTACCCTTTAACAGTAACCCAAAATCTGGGACAGACTACTTTACTCAACCTAAGGGTAAATGGATGAATAAAAAAAGGTAAAGGTGCAAGCACCGGGTCATTTCTGACCCATGGGGTGACGTAATATCCAAACATTTACTAGGCAGAATGTGTTTATGGGGTGGTTTGCCATTGCCTTCACCAGTCACCTACACTTTACCTCCAGCAAGATGGGTACTCGTTTTACTGACCTTGGAAGGATGGAAGGCTGAGTCAACCTTGAGCCAGCTACCTGAAACCAACCTTCGTCTGGATCGAATTCAGGTCATAAGCAGAGCTTTTGACTGCAGTACTGCAGCTTACTACTCTGCGCCATGGGAATGGATAAAAATGAGCACTAAAAGAGTAAAAGTGGGTGCTACTTACATAGGTCGTGTGCTAAATGAAATATTTCTAGCTTTCAAGAATTTCCTCCCATAAATTTTCTTTCCTCTGTCAATACTCATGGAGGCAATCATAAGTAATTCCACACAATGACAGTTGCGGTCAGTTCTCTATGGCTTTTCAAATACTTGTCCCAGAACAACTTTTTTGATATACAAAGCACTAAAGATCATATACATTGAATTGCATTTCAAAACTTCTGGTGATCGCTGAAAAGGAATATTCATAACAGTCTTAATTGTAAATGTAACATTTCTATACATTCTTTCAATATAATTGTCTACTGCTGTCCCAGTAACATTTTATTATGGATTTGGTGGTCTAGCCTTCATTTGTAATCTCATTCACAGCTCTTTTATGGCAAACAACTGCTAAAGCAAAGAATTTTGTCAACTGTAAAATAACTCTCCCTCTTTTCTTTGTTTTGGGAGCTCATGCAAAGAAAAGCCCAACTGTGCTTGTGAATCCAAATCGTGAGCCATGTGTGTAAGTAGGGAGTGTGATCAATAGCACATAGGAAACTTAGAAAAGAAATAGCCCAATGCCACATTTCATGTTGACACTCTTGTATCTTATATCTGCAATCCAATCCTAATTATTCTAACTCACCAAGGCCCAAATAAACTACTAATGTTGACTGGCATTTCTATAGTTCTTTTGTTTGAATTATTTTATTATTATTTTATTAACTTTATGTGGAGCTTTTCAGTAGCTAGCCAATGATACCTGATTTCTACATGTTCAATAGCATTTTAAGACATGCAACAGATTATATTCCTCAGTTCAATATGCCTAGACACCATTTCACAATGAAACAGAATGCCAATTTTGGAAAGCAGGATTATGCTATGTAGTTATTTAAATGAGACGCATGTTGACTGAGCAGTGAGCTATGTGAATACAATCTCATTCCAAGGTGAGGAAAACATGTTTTTACAAGTTTCTGAAAAAGCCAATCATTTTTCTTTTCACCTTGAGTTTTCATGAGGAAATGAAAAAAAGCATTCAGTTTTCACAGTTGGAAGAGAATTATTTTTGCATGGAAATATTTGTAAGGTGCAAATCAATTTTTGGACAGCTGTACATAATGTACACAACAGCCAGTGATTTTTCAACCAGCTGCACCCAAAGTGCACAGATGCTTAGGTCGCTTTGTAGAAAACCCAAGAGAAAATTATTTGGGTGAATGACAATCTTGTGGAGGATCCTGTCCTCTTTATTTATTTATTTACAAAATTTATATCCCACCTTTCTGCCCTTTCAAGGGCCACCAAGGGGGCTAACAATTTAAAACATACATGATAAAATATATTACAAAACAATTAAAATAAACTCCTCTCCTAAACGTACCTCATTCAAACAAAAAGAGTTAAAAACAGAGTTTAAATAAATATAAAACAGTTAAAATACATACAAAACATAAAACATTGGTTAGAAAGAAGAGATTATTGAGGAATGCCAAACCAAAAATTTAGTCTTTAGTGGAATTTAGTGGAAGATGTCAACAGAAGGGAACAGACTAATCTCCCCGGGGAGAAAGTTCTAGAGCTTTGACACCATGACCAAAAAAGGCCGTCTCTTGGGTTGCTACCTGCCTAATCTCAGACAGAAGAAGCACCTGAAGCCGGGCCTCTGAAGATGACTGTAATGGTCGGGAGGGATTAGTGGTCCTTCAGGTATGTAGGTCTGCAACCATCTAGGGCTTTAAAAGTCAGGAATAGCATCTTGAATTGTGCCTGGAAACAAACTGGAAGCCAGTGTAGGTGAGCCAAGACTGGAGTGATATGCTTCCTATAACCCACTCCAGTCTACATCCTGGCTGCAGAATTCTGTACCAATTGAAGTTTCCAACACTTTTCAAGGGTAGCCCCACATAAAGTGCATTACAGTAATCCAATCTTGATGTAACCAGGGCATGGAGCACAGTAGCCAGACCTTTTCTGTCCAGAAAAGTTAGTTAACCAATTGAAGCTTGTCAAAGTCACTCTTGGCCACAGTTGCCACCTGCTTATCCTGCAATAAATCTGGGTCCAAGAGCACACCCAGACTACAGACTAGGATTGTGCATATCGATAAACCCGAACCGAAAAATAAACCCAACATTAGATGTTTCTGTAATTTTCAGGCTTCAGGTTTACCCTACTCAGTAGAGTAGGGATTCAGACCTTGTGCTCCCACATTCTAGTCTGAAATTCTAACTACTGCACCACAGCGACTTTTGTGCAGTGGCTGCTGTTGAATAGTAGTGAGCGGTGGTTGCTACTGGGACTGGTCAAAACAGGACTGGTTAGGCCCATGCCCCCCTTTACTGACAGAAACCAATGCTTGAAGGCTGGCAATACTGTTGTTGCCTAGCAACATCCACTGATAACTTCCATTTTGTAAAACTACAGGTTCTGCTTTTATTATTTGGGGGTAACCCCCCCCCATTTTATTTTTTAGATTTCAGATTTTTCTGCAAACATAGGGCTTTTGTCAGGTTTGTAGAAAGATGTCTGTTTATGGCTCCAGTTTCCGAATGTAAGTATCCATAGATGGGGCCATTTTGAGAATTAGATATATTGAGTATATGCACAAATTAGGGACGTTTCATGAATAAGTTAGGTAGAAAATGTGTAAAACAATAAAAAAACAATAAAACAATAAAAGCTAACAATGAAAAAGATCAGACCAAATCTGTTCACAGTGGAAACATTTTTGGAGGGAGGGAGAAACATGTATTTTTGTCCATCCCCAATGTACATGCATGATATTTGAGGGTCTGCTTTGAATGCATTGTATTGGAGAAGCGGTGGTACACTGGACTGAAAGAAGGCACACTGCTGACAATCCCCCTCAAAAAAATCAAGATACTAGATTAATGTCTTTGTTATTGGTAGCCATCACAGATGCCGCGTACAAGCCTAAAGAAAGTGAAATGGAGAGAATGGAGGAATACGGGGAAAGGGGAAGAAGACAAGGTGAGGAACAAAGAACTCCTCTAAAGACAAAAATGCTGTCAGTTTAGAACCTCTGCATTTGACAGCACATGACAGCCTTGCTAAATTCTATTAACCTGTTTGTTCAGTAGAAATAATTTCCGTATGACAGATGAAGAAAAAATTATTGTATTTTTCACACTCATCCATCATCCTGCTAAAGTGGATTTGTGACCAGGCAAATTTTTTGTAACAATTCTGCTAACATTGCTCTCCTTTACATTGCAACCACTGTGGTCTTTGTTCACTTTCTTTCTTTTTTTCTACTCACAAACCTTTGTTGCCAACTCAAATATCTGCAGCATCTCTATTTAATTGTCTCTTCCTCCTGGCTGTGTTGTCATATTATTATTTTTCATAACCCTGTCTTACTTTGGGGAAATACTTTCAAAGAAGTACTTTTTTTTTTTTAAAGGGAAATGCATTTGCACATATAAGACACATCCAGGCCAAGGGCACATGGGCATATTTTAATCCATTTTCGGAAGCAAATGTAACAGCCCAGTCAATGTTACATTGCTCCCCAAAGATGCTACTTATGCAAACATGAATGTAAGCAGTGTTCTTGGCATGCCTAGATTCCCCAAGGGAGCAGATGAAAAATGAAGGTGTCTATTTTTCTCATTGTTTTCCCTATTGAAAAACCCTAGCCTCAAGTCCATTATCAGTTGTTGGATGAAATAAGTGACGTAGAAGACTTTAGTTGATTATTTCTGCCCTTGCCATGAGTTGTCTTTGTGGCTTTTGGGCTGGAATAATGAATATCCCAAACAATCCATTGCTTGTCTGTGAAAATATAAACACATTAAAAAATGAAGCAAATTTCCATCTAATATTATATTGCTTCTGCTTTAAAATGTGTAAGTTGATACAGCTGCGTGGGTGCTGTAATACATACAGCTGTAAAGCCACCTACCAGTTAATAATCTATCGCCAATTCCTCTGTGTCTCTTGCATATCCAACTCATTAATTATTTTTTCAAGAAATATGTAGGTCAGTTGTCTGCTGCCTTTTATTATTATTTTTTAAACAATAGCTTGGAAAATGGATGCCTGCAGAAGACTTTTAAACAGAGAGAGAAATGAGAGAGCAACATCTAGGAGGCAGGGAGGGGGAGAAATATGGCTTCTAAGATTTTGAGCCACAGATCAAAAGTAAAATACTGCAGCAAACAATAAGAAAACCATGTAAGGATGGATAAAAATAAAATGGGATCAAACATGACACATCCTTTGAGATGTATTTGACCATAAAGCAGCAGCACTGATTGTTTCAAACAAAAACTAATAATCATTTTGAGGTCCTCTCTGTCTGAAGCATTACTGCATTGATTTCAGCACACTGTCCAAAGTTGTTATATAAATCTGAGCACTAGAACACATTGCAGTTGTGCATTGGAACTTTATTTATTCATGTATTTTAAAATAAAATGTATACTGCTTTTTCAACATTTCTAGTAGCTTTATAGGTAAGATAATCAAATGCATTAAATACATTAAAAATACTAAAAGCAATCGGTAAACAGTATATAAACTATTTTAAATAGCCAAAACGATCAAAAATCATATAGCAGCCAAACAACTTCATTAACCAAATGTCCAATGGAATAGAAATGTCTTGCAGCCCCTATACAAGCATAAAAGAGATATGACGTTCTTTACCTACTCAGCAAGGTGATCTCAAATAACAGATCTCAAAGGCCCTGGTTTTCATCATTGTTTTTCTTATGTAATGGATCAGTGGAATTACCAGCAGGAGTTCCCGTGCCTTCCTGGTGATAAGTAATATGTAATCATATATGGTCAGAGACAGTCCATCAGGTATGTGGCTCTCAGGCCATGAATCGCTTTATGTCAAAACAGCCCTTCAATTGCAACGCTAGTTGAGTCTTCTGAGTTGTTTTCTAGGGCAACCCCATGTAAAAGTGCAGTACCCAAGAAGCATAGAACAGTGTAGGGATGGGTGCCTGTTTGTTTGCTTGAAAAATCAGAAAACAAAGCAAAACCAAGATGTTGGTGGTAGTGGCAACAAAATCTTCAATTTCTTAAGGAGGCTGCAAGTGTTTACTGGTTTGAATCAAATACAGAAAAGCTTTTTAAAACTATCTTTGCCCATTTGCCAGAAGAACACTTTAAAAATGCATTTTATAAGATAGATGAATGTTTCTGTCAGTCTTTTTGCTGGAATTTCTTTTCCTGCTCACACTGAATCACCAAGTTATGTAATCCCTATAGAATTTGTCTGTAATAATATGACCTCCAATGATCTAACAACTGCGGGCAAATAAGGGTATACTTAGCGATCAGAACTTTAATATTTGTGGGCAACAACAACAAATCACTGGCATATTATGGGAAGACCCAACCCCTAGCCCACATTTTACTGTTTATTTCCACCATTCAGTGGGCATCCTGATTCTAATTCAATGATTAATAATGCCTTAATGGGGGAAGAGGTAAAATGGCTAAAATTTAATCTCATGTATGTAAATAATTCATCAACATAGCCCACAAAATGGTGGAAATCTGTAGGGATCTGTAGGGTGAGTATAAAATCTTGTTATCTTGGTAGAGTAACTCGCTCCATCCAGTTGGAGTACCAAGCAACTTGAATATCCCTGTAAATTAGTAGCAGATAGCTGCAGGGCAAGGAACTTCGGCACTCAGTTCTTATTTGGTACAGGAAGAGTGCAAGAGAGTAAAAGGCAGGGTTACAAAACCAAAGAATAATATTATAATTAATTAATAAAATACTAGTTATGAAGGTAGAAAGCCAGCAGGGGTCGGGGGGCTATCCAGTGTGCTGCATGGAGTGTCACACGTATGATTATCTGCCTGCTGGACAGAAGTCGTGGGTGTGTGCTCGGTGCGGGGAGCCCCTGGCTCTCAGGAAGCGAGTTCACTTCCTGGAGGCCAAGGTAGCTCAACTGGAGGAGCTGAGACAGGCAGAGAGAGAAGTGACTAAGGACTCCGGGGATGAAATAGTCACATCCCAGTCCCAAGGTGACGGCAACCTGCCAGTCACGGATGATGGAGCCCTTGGAAAAGGAGGCCATCTCACTGAGGTAGGGGGATGTGGTTCCTTAGAAGGGACCTCTTCCTTGGTGGATGAACAGATATCCTCTCATACCGAGGATATGCTTCAGAGGGGAGGGGGGCTTCTTGTAGTGGGGGATTCAATCCTTAGGAATGTAGATAGCTGGGTTTCTGGCGGGTGCATGGACCACATGGTGACTTGCCTGCCTGGTGCAAAGGTTGCGGACATTACCCGTCATATAGGTAGTCTGGTAGATAGTGCTGGGGAGGAGCCAGTGGTTGTGGTGCATGTTGGCACCAACAATGTGGGGAAATGTAGTCCAGAGGTCTTGGAATCCAAATTTAGGTTACTAGGCAGGAGACTAAAAGCCAGGACCTCCAAGGTAGCTTACTCAGAAATGCTAGCTGTTCCACATGCAGGACCAGCTAGGCAGGCACAGTTGGTGAGTCTCAATGCGTGGATGAGACGGTGGTGCAGGGAAGAGGGCTTTAGATTTGTAAGGAACTGGGCAACATTTTGGGACAAGCCGGGCCTATACAAAAGGGAGGGGCTCCACTTGAACCAGGATGGAACCAGACTGCTGGAGCGTAATATATAAAAGGAGGAAGAGCAGCTTTTAAACTGAACCTGGGGGGAAAGCCGACAGGAGCTGAGAAGCATCCGGTTCGGGCAAACTCAGGGCATACGTACAAAGGGAAAATTGCTTCAGATTGCCCACATAGGAATTACTTAGACATGAAAGGGAATGGAAAAAAAATGATGGATAGCCAGTTAAAGATGCCCAAAGGCACATGCCAGGCAAGTCGAAAGAGAGAAACAGTGTGGAGGTGTTTCTATGCTAATGCTAGAAGCCTCCAAGCAAAAATGGGGGAATTAGAGTGCATGGTTTTAAGAGAAAACATAGATATAGTGAGCATTACAGAAACCTGGTGGAGGGGAGAGAACCAGTGGGATACAGTCATCCCTGGTTACAAACTGTATAAAAATGACAGCGAAGGGCGTATTGGAGGGGGTGTTGCTATGTATATCAAGGAAGGCACAGTGTCTAATAAGCTAGAGACCATATAATGGGCAGACTTGTCCACAGAATCCTTGTGGGTGACGATTCCGGGCCCCAAAGAAAATTTAGTACTGGGGACGTTCTACCGGCCCCCTGACCAAATGGCTCAGGGTGATCTTGAGATGGAGAATGAAATAAGGGAAGCATGTAAAGGTAACGAAGTAGTAATAATGGGAGACTTCAACTTTCCTCATATTTATTGGATAAATGTACGCTCCAGACAAGCCAAAGAGATAAAAATTTTAGACATCCTAAATGACTGTGCCCTCGAACAGTTGGTCATAGACCCAACCAGAGGGGAAGCAATCCTGGATTTAATACTCTGTGGTGCTGCCGGTGACTTAGTGCGGGATGTGGATGAAGTTGAGCCAATGGAAATAGTGATCACAATGGCATCAAAATTAATTTAGATGTAAGTGGGAAAGTGACTGGGAAATCTCATACAATTACCTTTGACTTTAAAAGAGGGAACTTCTCTAAAATGAGAAAACTGGTAAAGAGGAAGTTGAAAGGCTCAGTTAAGAGGGTTAAATCTCTTGAAAAGGCTTGGGGGTTACTCAAGTCCACATTACTAGAGGCTCAGCTAGCTTGTATACCACAGGTCAGGAAAGGTAGTAATAAGTCCAAGAGGTCACCACCATGGCTAACGGGTAAGGTGAAGGAAGTAGGGCTGTTGAAAAAAAATCCAGTAAAATTCAGATTCGGCAAAATTCGGCCCGTTTTGATTCGGGCCGTGCCAAAGTAAGAACTCTCCCGCTTCGGATCCCCGAAATTCAGATGAGATCTGGAGTTCGGGGGGAAATTCAGGCCCCCCGCGCGCCTTCAGGGGGCTTCCCTGAAGGCGCGCAGGGGGGCTTGGAATAGATGTGTGCCTCCCAGCCGGGAGGCACAGATCTATTTAAAGCCCCCCCCCCGCGCGCCTTCATGGAAGCCCTGTGAAGGCATGGGGGGAACCCCGAATCTGCTGAATTTATTCGCCGAACCCCCAAAGTCAGCGAATTCGCCTCCCCCGTTTCCCGCCTTTTTTGAGTTTGGTTCCTCCTGAACCAAAAAACAGCCAAATCGGGGGAAATTCTGCTGTTTTCGGTTCGGGATGAAGCGAATCGACAGCCCTAGAAGGAAGCAATTAGAGAAAAAAGTCTTCCTTCAGAGACTGGAAGGTTTGCCCAAATGAGGCGAACAGAAGCAAACACAAACTTGCACAAAGGAAATGCAAGCAGATAATTAGAGATACAAAAAAAGATTATCAGGGGCTTATTGTTAAACACATCAAAACAAACAATAAGAAATACTTTAAGTATATTAGGAGTAGGAAACCAGCTAGGGAATCGGTTGGACCATTGGATGACAATGGGAGTAAAGAAAGTGTAAGGGAGGATAAAGTGATTGCTGAAAAACTAAATGAATTCTTCTTATCTGTCTTCACTGTTGAAGATACAGGGCAGATTCCTTCTCCTGAACAGAAATTTTAAAGAGGGGAAAATGAGGAACTGAGGCAAATAGTGGTAACAAGGTAGCAAGTCCTAGAATGTCTAGACAAACTGCAAACTAACAAGTCACAGGGACCAGACGGTATTCATCCTAGAGTTCTTCAAGAACTCAGATGGGAAATTGCTGAACTTCTAACAAATATATGTAATATGTCCCTTCGATCAGCCTCTGTAACAGAGGACTGGAGAATGGCCAATGTAACACCCATTTATAAAAAAGGTTCCAGGGGGGACCCAGGAAATTACAGGCCAGTTAGCTTAATGTCTGTTCTGGGTAAATTAGTGAAAAGCATTATTAAAGATAGAATTGTCAAGCATATAGAAGGGCAAGGTCTGCTGGGCAAAACCCAACATGGCTTCTATAAGGGTAGGTCCTGTCTCACTAACCTATTAGAGTTTTTTGATAGCGGCAATAAGCATGTGGACAGGAATGAGCCTGTGGATATTGTGTATTTGGATTTCCAAAAAGCTTTTGACTAAGTCCCCCACCAAAGACTGCTAAGCAAACTTCATAGTCATGGGATAAGAGGACAAGTCCTCTCATGGATTGAGAGCTGGCTGAAAAATAGGAAGCAGAGAGTAGGAATCAATGGTCAGTTCTCACAATGGCGGGATGTGAGCAGTGGGGTGCCTCAGGGAACTGTGTTGGGAATGGTGTTTTTCAACCTGTTCATCAATGACCTGGAGTTGGGGTTAAATAGTGAAGTAGCCAAGTTTGCAGATGACACCACATTATTTAGGGTGGTTAAAACAAAATCGGACTGTGAAGAGCTCCAGAAGGATCTCTGCGTACAGGAAGTATGGGCATTAAAATGGCCAATGAGATTCAAAGTGATGCATATTGGGGCAAAAAATCCCAGCTTCACATATACACTGATGGGATCTGTGCTGGCAGCGACAGACCAAGAAAGAGATCTTGGGGTGGTAGTGGATAGCTCAATGAAGATGTCAACCCAGTGTGCAGCTGCTATAAAAAAAGGCAAATTCCATGCTGGCCATAATTAGACGAGGAATAGAGAATAAAACTGCTGATATCATACTGCTCTTGTACAACTCTATGGTGAGACTACACTTGGAATACTGTGTACAGTTCTGGTCACCACACCTAAAAAAGGATATTACAGAGCTTGAGAAGGTGCAGAAAAGAGCAACCAAAATGATTAAGGGACTAGAGCAGCTGTCCTATGGGGAGCGGTTAGGACGCTTAGAGCTGTTTAGCTTGGAAAGAAGGCAGCTAAGGGGAGACATGATGGAGGTCTATAAAATTATGCATGGTTTGGAGAGAGTGGACAGGGAGAAGTTTTTCTCCCTCTCCCAAAATACTTGAACACAGGGTCATCTGCTAAAGCTGGAGGGCGAGAGATTCAAAACAGATAAAAGGAAATATTTTTTCACACAACACATAGTTAAATTGGGGAACTTCCTGCCCCAGGATGTGGTGATGGCTGCCAGCTTGGAGGGCTTTAAGAGGGGAGTGGACATATTCATGGAGGAGAGGGGTATTCATGGCTATTAGTTAGAATGGATACTGGTCATGCTGCATACCTATTCTCTCTAGTATCAGAGGAGCATGCCTATTATTTTGGGTGCAGTGGAACACAGGCAGGATGGTGCTGCTGCAGTCGTCTTGTTTGTGGCTTCCTAAAGGCACCTGGTTGGCCACTGTGTGAACAGACTGCTGGACTTGATGGGCCTTGGTCTGATCCAGCAGGGCTTTTCTTATGTTCTTATGTAAAAGCCTCAAACTGATAGCACAACTTCTGATAGGCTGTAGCATAGCCTATCAAGATTTTTTTCCTTTTAAATCATATATTTTATTACAGCTGGCTCAATTGCTGTTCCCCATGGTGCAGAGTGGAAAGCTGCAGTACTGAAGTCAAAGCTTTGTTGATGACCTGAGTTCAATCCCGACGGAAGTTGGTTTCAGGTAGCTGGCTCAATGTTGACTCACCCTTCCATCCTTCCAAGGTCAGTAAAATAAGTACCCAGCTTGCCTGGGATTAAAGTTTAAATGACTGGGGAAGGCAATGGCAAACCACCCCGTAAACATAGTCTGCCTAGTAAACACTGGGATGTGATGCCACCCATGGGTCAGTAATGAGCCGGTGCTTGCACAGGGGACTACCTTTACCCTTACTGACGTAGTCATAGCCATTCTTCAGAGCAACATTTTGAAAGTGTCAAAATCTTTCATTGTCAAAATCCACCAATCATTTTTTTTCTGTTCATGTGTGGCTAAGTAACTTGTTCATATTTTTATGATTTATGCAATTTTGTGCACTGTCCAATACATCCTCACACCCCCTGGACTTTGCTTCAGAGATATTCAAAAGGTGTCATAACTTGCTTACATTTGGAGCACCTGATCTTCCTTGTAGTTTGGCACTGGCCAACTGCCCAGCTTGCCACCATCTGCTGCGGTTGTCAGTAGCGACTCATCATTAAGGGTATGAGGGAGCCACCATCCCTCCCACCCCATCTGCCTCCCCCATGCCTGTGCATAAGGAAGCCAAAAAGCTTACTCTTTAACTTGTCACTCCACGTCTGTACAGCATGAATTTAAAGTTGCTGAGGAACAGACTGTTTTATGATTTTTCATCTTGCATGGATTTTAATAACATGGAACAAAGATGGCAATCCCCTTTTTAAAAGTCAAGAATGGTCCAACTTAATTACTGGTTCGACCATCTCAGAGTTTATCATCACAATCACCATCATGTATATTTTGTGCGATAAAAAAATCTACCAGTCTATAGAGTTAGATTTCTTGATATGTTAAAACATTTAATGTACAAACTCCAACAACAGAAAGAATGTACTTCTGAATAATGTCTACAGTTAATGATATTAGCAAAAAGAGGTACATTGGATTTCTCTGCCAGATTGTAAATACATATAGTAAAAGTGATCAAAAGTAAAAAATAAAATACACTGAAATCTGCCAAAATTAAGTTCCAAAACACAACACTTCATATCATATAGCACCATAAAAGATTTCCTAGAAACTCTGTTTCATGTCAGTTGGGACGCTAATCATATTTGTCAGAAGGGCAAGAGTAATATTGGGCTGAATAACATGCTTTGTTTCATTTTGCATAAGAAAATGTGAGTTTCTCTTCCATGTACAAAAAAAAAAAGGATTATTTGAAGAAGAAAAAGAAACAAGATTGCTATAACAGCATTTGTTGTAGGCTTGCTTTTGACTTTAGAGGCTGCTTGTCCATATTTCTTCCAAGGACCACAGGTCAACAATTAGCGCTTATACAGAAGTTGCAACATTACCTCAAAAAGGTGCTTTCTGATCTAATGGATCACCCACTACCTATTTAGCTTTCAAGTACAGCAGCTGTCAAGAGTATAATGTAGTGTTATTTTATAATATGGCACAACATAAGAGGTGCCCTTCTCTAGCATCCTGTTTCACACAGTGACAAACAGCTCATAGAGGCCAAGGGCTCCTTCTGATGTTGCCTACCAGATTTTAGACTATTGAATTTCCTTTAGTCACTATGGCTAATTGATGGAACTATCTTCTATGAATAAGTCTAATCCCCTCTTAAAGCCGTCTGTACCATAACTATAACTAAAACTACAGTCACAGACAGTGAATCCCACATTTTATTTACTTGTTGAATAAAAATGTACTTTCTTTTGTCTGTCCTGAATCTATGACCCATTAACTTCATTGGGTGCCCTCACATTCTAATATAATTAGAGAGGAAGAAAAGATCATTTTTATCCACTTTCTCCACCACATTCACAGTACTTTTCATATTTGATGTATTCAAAAATACAAATATACCAGAGCAATTATTCAGTTAATCAAAGAGATGGTGGTTTCTGAACATGCAATGAGTTTTTTTAATATTACAAAATTTAAGGTTGAAAAATGTGATATTGAGTGTACAGTTAACCTTTTATGTGCAACTAGACTAAAAACAGTAGTTAGCTGGGGGGCATACTTACCACCAGTGCAGAGAATGTCTTGTAATAATCAAGTAAATAAGTAAAATGACAAAATCAGCAGGGTCAGCGGATATGGATTATATTATATTATACTGGATTTATAGAAAACTGTCCCTTATTTCTTCATTACTGGAATGAAACTTTTCTTTCCAAAAATGAACAAATAAGGGACAGTTCTCTATATTGTTAATAATGTTCAGCCATATATTTTATCTGTTGAGAAAAGAAGGGAAATTATCCTTCCTTTTATTGCACTTTTTTAAAGTGTAGCAAAAAGAAAATGTATATGAGCTTGCATGGTGGCTATCAGTTAATACAGGTTTTAGACAACTCATTGGGAAGTTAATATTTCTACATACCTGGGAAGACACAAACCAAAACACAGCAATGGTTTTACTTTATAAAAGTAGAACAGTTTCTCTTCTGCCTAAATAAATATAATATATGGCAAACAATTTTTTTCCTGGTCTGTACGAGAGACTATCGGATAGTTTCCTGTGTCACGTTTTTAAAATTTGTGACATTTGTTCAAAGGGAAAATATCAAAGCGTTCTTTTCAGCCCTTCAGAAAGAACTAAACTTCAAGTATAATTTTGAACTTTTTATAAAGCCTTGAAGTGGGCCCAGGAGTTCAGTTCACTTAAAACTGACTTCTATAGTTCAGAAAGATTTCCATGATTTAACATGATAATAAAAATGTCTTACAACCTCAAAGATTAAATAAAACATTTTTTTGTTGTTGGTCTGGAACAAATATGAAACTTTATGCCATATGCTGCAAATTTGGATTTTGTTTAGTTCAGTTTCTATATTCTGCTTTGACTTTCAGCATTTAATTAAGAAGCTTACAGTTGTACACAATGGGTGGTTTAGCAGATTACACTAGACAGATTAGTTACAAGTGACTCACACATTCACTTCACGTTATTTTGGGACTTATGCAAAACGAAGAACTTTTGAGCCTCCCCACAGTGAAAGGTACACACTTCTGATGTAGACACAGATCATGTATTTCTTTCTTCACAAGACACTCAGAAATATGTACAAAGGCTATATATCTCACTCATAGGGTTGCCAACTGCCAGGTAGTAGCAGGAGATCTCCTGCTAATTCAACTGATCTCCAGCCGATTGAGATCACATCACCTGGAGAAAAATGGCCGCTTTGACAATTGAACTCTATGGCATAGAAGTCCCTCCCCTCCCCAAACCCCTCCCTCTTCAGGCTCCATCCCCAAAATCTCCCACCGGTTGCGAAGAGGGACCTGGCAGCCCTACTCATTCATGCTTCCTGTTTTGCCACTTCTGATTAAGGATGCTCAAACCCCTGCAGGTTTGGCTCCTGTCCTAGTCAACAGTTGCAAATAAACCACAGATTGATCATTAATTGGATCACATGATTGCTGAGCCTTTCATTGTCATTCACTGGGTGGCTTTATGTCTGTGTCTAGCACAACAGCACATATGTGCATGCATGAGAGAGCAAAGGAGCATGGGAATTGGCTGCTTTAACACCAAGAATTTTCTTTCCAGTTGGGAGCTCTGTTTCAGCTAAGGATGTTCCCCTCACAGCTAAACATCACTACAGTGTACCTATATTCCCTTTGGGTGGGGGGTGTTACATTTCAGCAGCTGAAACCCCACCCCCCACCCCTGCAAGTGATTTCTTTCCATTTAGGGGTTCCATTTCAGCATGACATCGGCCTAAATCCTCATTTTATGCAACTGTCTCTCTAAATTTAGCAGCATTGAAGCATATGTAAATTGAAGCATTTGTAAATTGAAGCATTTGCAAAAACCTTTTAGCCTGTTTCCTTGGATGGGTAGCTGGAAGTTCTGTGGTGAGCTGGCCAGGTAGGAGCCTTGTCCATATGATCAAAAAATGCTGGATTTTGTTCATGATGCTACATAACTGACCAGATGATTTTAAATCAATCCTCATGCTTTTTTTGGATGGGCTGACTCCAAACTTACCATCAAATCACTTATCACAGCCAGGCCCACAGATTGTACCGCCCCAATGGCACTTTGAAGTAAAAGTCAGCGGAAAAAGCATAAAGCAAGATACATACTTACAAGGAGCTTACAGTTTAAATTTAGACAATGGGAGAGAAAGCAGAGAGAGGGGTAGAAGGGTTATAAAGCTGGCATAGTAATTGAAAAGAAGAACCTCCATGGGCAGGCAGTACCTGTCGGAAGCAAAAAACAAAAACAGCCTCCCGGGTAAGAAAGTACTCACCTCCTAAATCTAGGAAGAAGAAGATTGCTTTAATTTTACACACACACACACACACACACCACTCATTCCTTTGTGCAATGAATAAACAAACCCCTGGAAATCTCTCTGATTTGCTGTAGCTTTTAAAGGACAGTGAGACAAAGATCTAGAGACTTTTTTTTGCCATCAAGTCACAACTGACTTATAGTAACCCCATAGGGTTTTCAAGGCAAGAGATTTCAGAGGTGGTTTGCCATTGCCTGCCTACCCATCACGCCTAGGCTTGCCTTGCCTGTCTTCCAGGGAGCAATGGGCGGGAGGTAAAATTATTTTTTCTCTTTCTCTTTTCTTTCTTCTTTGCACTCAGGCAAATTTCTTGAGCTTCCCCACTAAGTAAGTTTGCCAGAAATCTTTGTGAGTTATAGCAAAACTTAAAAGTAGCCATAAAGCACAAATACTACACCTTACCTCCCTTCCTGCAGTTCAGTTAGGGTTGCCTGGTCCCTCTTCGCCATGGGCAGGAGGATTTTGGGGCAGAGCCTGAAGAGGGCAGGGTTTGGGGAGGGGAGGGACTTCAATGCCATGGAGTCTAATTGCCAAAGCAGCCATTTTCTCCAGGGGAACTGATCTCTATCAGCTGGAGATCAGTTATAATAGCAGGAGATCTCCAGCTATTACCTGGAGGTTGGCAACCCTGAGATCAATCTCCACTTTTTCGCTAGTCCCTCTCTCTCTCACTCAGTTTGTGGCCATAGGTAAATTATGCCCAGAAATCAAGCAAATAATGCAGCTGTGAGCAAAAAGCTATTGTGGTGCTGCTAACCAGTGTTTGCTGGGCCAGTGAAGTAATCCTCAGGTTGGCTCACCATAGTTGCTTCCCATCAAATGAGATCAGTTTGCCTGACAACCTCATTCATGTAGAAGCAAATGGCTCAAAAAGTGGCAGAAGACGGTGATGATCAGTTAAATAAGGAGGGCTCAGACTAGGGCTGTCAATTCGGTTCGGTCCGAACTGAAAATCAACCGAATTTCCCCTGATTCAGTGATTTTCTGTTCGGACGGATCCGAACTCAAAACTGGCGGGCAACCGGGGGGGCCGAATTCAGCAAGTTCGGGAGTTTGCGAATAAATCCGGCAAATTTGGCCCCCCTTCAGGGGAGCCCGCTGAAAGGCGCGGGCTGCCCTTTAAACTGATCTGAGCCTCCCAGCTGGGAGGCGCAGGTCAGTTTAAAGGGCAGCCGGGACCTTTCAGCGGGCTCCGCTGGAGAGGCGCGGGTTGCCCTTTAAACTGACCTGCGCCTCCCGGCCGGGAGGCGCAGATCAGTTTAAAGGACAGCCCGCTCCCCTTCAGCGGGCTCCGCAGGAGAGGCTCGGGCTGTCATTTAAACTGATCTGTGCCTCCCACTGAAGGGGGGCGGGCTGCCCTTTAAACTGATCTGCGCCTCCCAGCTGGGAGGCTCATATCAGTTTAAAGGGGCCCTGCGCGCCTTCAGGGAATCCCTCTGAAGGCGCGCTGAGGCCGAATTTTCCCCCGAACTCCGGATCCCCCCCGAATTACCGGGGATCCAAAGCGGGGGAGTTCGGACTTCGGCACGTACCGAACCCACAAGGGTCAAATTCGGCCGAATCCGAACTGTACCGAATTTTTTTTTTTTTGACAGCCCTAGCTCAGACATGGCTGTGGCAAGGAAGAGCAGGTTTCAGGCAAGTGAAGAAGTCTGACTTGGAAGCTTTTGTACGAATCAGGAAATATTCACTAGCCCTTTCTAACTTCCTTGGCGGGTGTGGAGGGTCTTCTTCCACCAACACCCTTTGGCTGGAATTGCCTAGTAGAAACTAAAAGTACCACACCAGTCACTAAGAAATAACAAAGAAGGGTAAGGCCAATGGTGCAAGTAAAGTAAAAATATATTTTACTACCCACTTAAAATTCCCTATGCGTTTTGCCAGCAGGCTTCTTCAGGGGAATCTGTAATATATAATCTGCAAATACATTACAGAGTTCTCATAAATAGCAATGGTTATTTAGTTAAAATTATGTAAATAAATAAAACATCGTGTTAAAAATCAAATTACAATTTGTATTGTATAATATCAACCTGATATAAAACTATTAAGAATGACCGCTAGAGCTTATTGTCTCCTTATGATTGCATGGAGCAAAACAAGGGAGAAAAAAACTCCCCATATATAAGATCGACAAAATAAACTGTCCAGCACTTAACAGGTTTTAGCTCAGTTTTAAATGAACATTTTTTTCTGCCTAGTTTCTGTGTTAAGTGCCATCAAGTCACTTCTGACTTATGGCAACCCTATGAATTAATAACCTGCAAAAATCCTATCATAAACAGCATTGCTAAGGCCTTGCAAACTGAGGGTCATTACTTCCTTTATTGAGTTAATCCATCTCATGTTGGGTCTTCCTCTTTTCCTGCTGCCTTCAACTTTTCCTAGCATTATTGTCTTTTCCAGTGAGTCTTGCCTTCGAATAATGTGACCAAAATTTAGTCATTTTAGCTTCTAAGAAGAGTTCAGGCTTGATTTGATCTAGAATCTTCTTATATGTCTTTTTGGTGGTCCATAACACTCTCCTCCAACACCACATTTCAAATGAATCAACTTCTTTCCTGTCTGCTTTTTTCACTGTCCAGCTTTCACTATACATAGTAATGGGGAATACTAGTAACACCTACTACTAATACCTATTAGTCTTGCAGTGTCATATAGGCAGAATTGCACCCTGATGTGTTTCAGATCACATGCCCAACACTCATGCTGGATCCAAGTGTGTTAATCAGGCTTTTGGCCAATCCATTCAGGTAATGTATTTGTTTTAATGTTGATCCAGGTTGTATTTGCCACACTAGGTCACACTGAATCGGTAAGGAACACACAAACTCAGTTGCTTAACTGACATGAATTAAACAGTGTATTTGGGATACAATGATCAAAATGCCATGCTATAAACCAAAACACATAGATGAAATTATAAAGAAAAGATACAAGAAAACAAAAATGAGTGCCCAAGACGTGCATCAAATGAGCTGGATAAAAAGTCTGGAGATCAGTTGTGATTCCAAGAAATCTCCAGGCCCCATCTGGAGGTTGGCAACCTTGATTCAAAAAAATAATGGGGCAATGGAAAATGCATTGCAAGCATTTCAAGCAAACCCAATAACAGAATAAAAAGAACAAAAGTATAAAATAAAATGTTTAATGCAACATTCTAGCCTTTAGCTCTAGAGGTGTGCATTCAGGAAAGCCGAACTGGGGAAAAAATGGCTGAAAAAATAGCGGTATAAACTGTAACCAGCAATCCCAATCTTGAAAAAGTTGAAAAAAAACTGGCTTTTTTCAGGATCATTTTGAGATCACCAGCTACAGCAGTTGAAAGATAAGAGAATCCTTTAAAAAAAAAAAAACCACTTTGGAACATTTGCACTTAGTTCTGCAGAGATTTAAAGTTTAATTTCCCCTTCAGCTCCATTATAGCCCTTGGGGGATCTTTCCAGGACTCCGAATTGGGGCTGTGGTTTAAGGTAGAGACACCAAATTTTCAGGATAGCTGCTGGTACGTCTCCTTAGAAGAACCTGCAAGTTTGGTAAAGATTGGGCCAGGGGGTCCAATTGTATGTGTCCCCAAAGACAGTGTCCCCATCCTCCATTGTTTCCAAAGGAGGAAAAATGGGGGCCCATAAAATTGGATCCCCAACCCAAACTTTACCAAACTTGGGGGTTATTTTAAGGAGAGTCTCCAGCAGCTATGCTGAAATTTGGTGCTTCTGCCTTAAAAAACACCCCCTTAGCCTCAGAAAGATTCCCCATAGGCTACAGTGGAGCTGATTTTTTTCAGATTTCTGAAAAAAAACATACTGGTATGGGAATTCGGAAATATTCATGAATCCCAACATTTTGGGGGTCCAATATACCCAAATCCGATTTTTTCTGAATTTTTTTTGCACACCCCTGTTTAGCACTTCAAAGACAGCCTCCTATCCATTCTAGCTCAAAGCTTAGCTCCTGAAGTTACTCTAAGCGTTTAAAACATTTTACGTGGCTATCTAAGAGTCATAATTACTCTACTTCCCATTATGCAAACAAAATAAATTCAAATCTCTCATCCCTTCAACCCACTAAATCTAACCTGTCTTGGGCCTTTTCTATCATTCCTTAATCAAAGATGTCACCTGAATGGTGGGGAGAGAGATGCCAACAAAGATGGTTCATACTTTTTGTTTACTATAATACCCTCCCTCATTTCTGATGGGACAAGAGCCAGGTTCTGATAACATCCTCCATGTTGCCCAAACAGGTCCCCCTCTGTCTACACTGTAACCACTTCACTTGGTTCCTTGGAGCTGTACAGTATCTGACTTCCTTGCTTCTCTGGGTTGCTTGTTTCAGCCTGTCAACGGGGCCTTGTCTTGTTTTTTGCCCCTGTCAGCACACAGTCTTGGATCCTGGTCTCACAGATTCTAGCCTGACACTCTAACCACTGCACCACACAGGCTTTCAGTTTTCTCTCTTTCCTCCGCCCCCTGCACTTGATTTTAAGAAAGTATATTGGAGTGTGTTGGTGACATTTCAAGCTCTTCCTCAAAAGAATGCAAACAAAACCATGAGTGCGGTCCAGTTAGCACGTCACAACAGTTTCTAATAGAAAATTCTACACATTCTTCAAAATGGCAGGCACCTGAACCTGAAAACTGAGAGTACTTTAAACTTCTCATGGCAAGACTCCTCAGGGTTACCCAGGCTACAGTTTATGCATTCCAAAATACAAGGGCTAATTGCAAATCTAGGTATGTGGTTAAAGAAAACAAGGGTCTACAAGATTTGAAACCTATCTGAATACATATTCAAGTAAAATACCTATGCAAGTAAAACGTGCTTTCTGAACTGGATGGGTAGCATTCTCCGAAATGATCAACAGCTTATTTAGGCATCTTATGACCTTCCCATTGGCATCATTTGAAGAGTTCACTCTCATTATGTACTGACCAGGCATATTGGGTTACAGAGACTATTTTTCTGAGGAAAAATTACTATCCAGATAGTGGAATGATTGTAGTTTATTGTCAGCTCTTTGCTACTGGGAAGGCTATAGATGCTTTACATAGAACTGACCACCTCACCCTTATTTCCATAATTTCTGGTCCTCCAAAGCCCCTGGAAAGCAAAGCTTTTCACTGTAGCCTTTTTAAAGCTCTAGGGATCTCCTGCCGTGATGGCTACATACATTAAGTGCTGTAGGCCCAGTTCAGATATTCACCCTTACCTCCTTTCTCTCCGCCCTGCAGATAATATCCCATATGGCCTACTACATATATGTCTGATCTCATAAATACACAGTCCACACAATCACTGTCGCCTTATTTTTTTTTAGGGCTGAGAAATATGCAATTCAGGCATTTGCATACAGTACTTGAATCATGCTACATGGAGAAGGATGCAATTGTTCCTTCATCATAAGACTGTCACTAGACAGGTAAGCGTTTGAACTGGAACATAGAACAATGTTCTTCAGCAGCACTTGGATTCTTTTTTCGCAGCCAGCTCCAGCCCTATTGGCAAGCGGTTTGGGCACTCTGCTGAGCACAATGAGATATCTGGGAGCCACTAAAGTAAACAGAAATTAAGGCTTTGTTTTCGCGTTTTATAGAACTCTGTTCCACAAATTAAAATGTGCAAACAGAGCCTGAGGCTGAAGTAAAGTAGGTTGAATGACAGTGTTTAAAAGCAGACCCTCAAGTTTTAGGAAGCAGTGTGCTGCCTTCATTCCTAGGAAGGTGATTAGTGATTTGTTATGAACCACTGTGATGCTTTATCTGTAGCTGTTCCTTTTTTATGGCAGTAGCTGAAATTTCACTCTGATCAATATTTTATGTATCTCTTATCATATTTTTATGTTTTGTTTTATGGATCTGTTGTGATGGATATGCTTTATAATTATTTTTATCTTGTAAGCGGCTTTGAGGGTAGTTTTAAAGGAACAGACATATAAACTAATAAATCAGTTCATACAGGTAACACAGAAAAAGATGTGGGAGGTTGATGTAGCTCATTGTCAATGGATTAGAAAGAAAGCTGTGCGATAATTTGAATGTTCTATGCTAAGCCTCTACAACTGCTGTCTCTATTATATCAGGCAATTCCATCACTTTATTTTTGGATTACAGTGAAAATTAGGACGTGATTGTTCTTGACTATATGTGTATAGATTTTTTTGTTGTTGATTTGCTGTATGATCATGAAAAAACTGTTAGTGATGTACGATAGCATTCAACAAATTTGCAGAATCCAACCTGAAATCCTGATAACAATTCTGAATTCATTTCTTTACCAGCGGTAGGCAAAGGGACTGGCAAAGTAGCCATGCTCCAACATAGCTAAAAAAAATTGCCCCTTTCTTTCATTTGGAAACTACAAGCAGGGGCCCACAAGGGAACTCATAGTGAGGGGGGAATCCCACCCCACCCCTGATCCCAGCTTCACCTCAACTTTCTGCCCTACCACCATTCTCATCCTCCCCCACCTCCTCCTACTTCTCCTATCATCTGTATTTCCCCTCCATCTCTGCTGTTACTGCCTGACTTTTTTGCTTGTACCAGCTCCTCCCTCACTGCCTCTACTGCTGCTTGCCTGTCTTGTTCACTCGCCTGCCTGACAGAGTACCTCTTTCAGCCTTCTTGCCACTGCTTGTTCCTTCGGTCCTGTGCCTCACTTTCCTCTGCTGCTTTATTCACCTGCCCAGCAGTGCACCTCCTCACCCTCCATGCCACTGCCTCTTCCTTTCTTCCATTCCTTCACAACTGCCCACTGTGTATTTTTTCTTTTACATTGTCTGCACTTGCCCAGAAAACAGTTCTCTGTTTTTGGACCACCCCTCCCAACTTTTTAAAATATTTGGGCTTGTTCTGCAGACCTAGGTGTCCCTAAAAGTTTGTAGAAAGACCTCCCTTCAGTGTCCATTGCCTTAATATGTGGATTTAACTGTCTGCAATTTTGACCATATTCAGAATTACATATAAAAAGCAGGGAACTTACAAGAGTGTGTGGAGGTGCACCTCATTTCCTCCTGTATCCCTCCACATTATTTCCTCTTTCCCTCCATCTGGGAGCCCCATATTTTCTCCCCTTTCCCTATTTCCTTCTCTTCTTCCCCAACCTACCTTTTATCTGCCTCCCATCTCCAGCTTCATTCATTACTTCATTTGTATGCTACTGGTTGGCCACTGTGTGAACAGTCTGCTGGACTTGATGGGCCTTGGTCTGATCCAGCAGGGCCTTTCTTATGTTCTTATGTACTTTTCCCCCCATGGGGACCCAAGTCTCATCCATTAATACGCTCAACAACTCTGTAAAGTAGATTAAGCTGAGAGAGACTAGCCCATGGTCACCCAGCAAGATTCCATGGCAAAGTGAGGATTCCAATCTTGGTCTCACAGATTCAACTCTGACACTCTAACCACTGCACCACACAGGCTCTCAGTTTTCTCCTCCCCCCCCCACCAAGCCTCTCCTTTGGAAAGTCTGGCCAAGTTGCAAAAGTTGTGTGGTGGCAGGTTACTCAGGTGAGTTGTGTGGTGGTCACTAGGGTTGTGCATATCGATAAACCCGAACTGAAAACAGACCCGAAAAAGGCCTTTTGGCTTCTTTCAGGTTTAATTGAAGCCAAATATTAAAACTGGGAATAAAGCCAAAGCCAGATAGCTGATCACTGAATCAGCTGAATAGGTACTTGGCTTTTTTTGGCTTCAGCTTTCCCCAGGATTTCCCTATGGGAATTTTTTAATGAGCTCTGGGGAAGACATTTATGGAGGTAGAGTTGCCAAATTTTTAAGGTAGCTTCAAGGGACACTCCTTGCATGAACCCCAAAGTTTGGTGAAGATTGGGTCAGGGGGTCCAATTTTATGGAGTCCCGAATGGGTTGCCCCCCTCCTCCATAGAGAAGGATTGTAAACTGCTTCTCTATGGAGGAAGGTGTTGACCTCTTCAGGACTCCATAAAATTGGACCCCCTGTGCCAAACTTTACCAAACTTTGGGGTTCATGCAAGGAGAGTCCCTAGCAACAATGCTGCAAATTTGGTGAATCTGCATCGAAAAATTCCCCTCTGAAATTATTTTAAAAGTACTTACTTTTCAGTCTGTAATGGCTGCATCTGTATGTACCCATGAGTCATGGGAAAACTCAGTTTCCCATGAATGCTTGCAATGGGCCTGTGCAAAGCTATTGCTATCCATAGCTTTGTGTGGGCCCATTGCAAGCATTCATGGGAAATTGAGTTTTCCCATGACTCTTGGATACGAGTACGGCTATTACAGATTCTGAAAAGTAAGTACTTTAAAAATTATTCTGGGGGGGGGGGACATTTTTCAAGGTAGAGTCACCAAATTCGCATCGTAGCTTCAAGGGACTCTCCTTGCAAGAACCCCAAAATTTGGTGAAGATTGGGTCGGAGTCCAATTTTATGGGGTCCCGAATGGGTTGCCCCCTCCTCCATAGAGAAGGATTGTAAACTGCTTCTCTATGGAGGAGGGTGTTGACCTCTTCAGAACCCCATAAAATTGGACCCCCTGACCAAATCTTCACCAAACTTTGGGGTTCATGCAATGAGAGTCCCTTGAAACTACTCTGAACATTTGAGAACTCTATCTCCAAAAATGCCCCCATAGGAGCTTCAAAAAAATCCCCATAGATTAAAATGGACCCAATTTTTTTCAGTAAACATGGAAATAAATCTGAATACCCCTTTACCAGCATGGGTATTCTGCTTATTTCAGGTTTACCAAAAATAATTGGCCCAATAAACCCGTACCCGAAATTTACTGATTTTTTTTTTTTTGCACAGCCCTAGTGGCCACCATCAGACCCTACAAAATTGTGTGGTGACTGCTGCTGGGCCAAGGTAAGTTGCATGACGTCAAGTTGTCTGGTAGCTACTGCCAGATATGGGACAGTCATGCAAATTATATGGTAGTGAATTACCCAAACAACTGCTGTCACATACCAGCAGATCACCAAGTGGTCACTTCTGGACCAGTCCTGGATGCATAGTAATGAGTTGTCCAGTGGTAGCTGACAGGCCTGGCTCTCATAAGTCCTCCCTCCAGGGGAGGGGGGAGTATGGGTAAACTGGGAGGCCCTGTCTCCTGTACATTTACTGACAGAAACCAAGTCTTTAAGGATGGCAATATTGTTGGGGTTGCCTTGCAACATCCATAATGGTGCATGTGATTTCAGTGGATTTCTATTGGTTTGTGGGGGAATTAACCTCTCAATATTTTTATTTTGTTTTTAGATTTGACTTTTCTGCTAACTCGAGGATTTCCTCAGGTTTGTAGAATAGCTCAGGCAACAGTGGTGGCTCATGCTCTTCCTCCTTACCAGCTAGCCTGCATGCGGCATTTCTGCCTCTTGGTTCACACAGCGGTACTGGAGCCAGCAGAGGTTTCTGTTCCTCCTCCACAGTTCTCCTCTGCCAATCAAGAGCCATCATTACTTAGGTACAGCTCTCCCTCCTAGGAGACCCATGAGACTCACTTCTCAGGAATCTTCTCCCCAGTATCTGGCTGTCACTGTTCTCCACTGGGTGCACAGAGATGCATTGTTTTTGCAAGTACAGATAGTTCCTCTGTTTGTGGATAATTTAGCCCCCCCCCTTTAAGTTTTTAGAATTTTCTGCAAATGTGGGCTTGAATTTGTAGATCTGTTTTCTCTCTATATGGCCCCTATCCACAGATCTAAGTACCCACAGATGGGGCCCTGTTGTGAATTAGCCACTCGGACCCTGGCTTTGCTGGGGTAGAGTGGGTTATAAGAATGATTAAATAAATAAAATTAGATATACTGACGATTACCAGCGTTACTGACTTCATGAATTGGTTGTCTTTTCCCAACCTCAGCATCCAAAAGTTAAATCTCATCTAAAACATTCTGTTTCAAATGTCTGGCATCAGAATATGCATGGCAGCAGATTGATAGGTGATTTTGGAATTATGAATTTGTTGCAATTAGGGTAGTGCAAAAAAAAATCGGTAAATTTCAGGTTCGGGTTCATTGGGCCTGATTTTTTTCAGTAAACCCAGAATAAGCTGAATACTTATACCAGTTAATTTTGGTGTTCGGCTTACTTCTGGGTTTGCTGAAAAATTCAGGCCCATTCTATTCTATGGGGATTTCCCTCCAAAGCTCCTCTGGGGGCGTTTTTGGAGGTAGAGTTCCCAAATATTCAGGATAGCTTCAAGGGACTATCCTTGCATGAACCCCAAAGTTTGGTGAAGATTGGGTCATGGGGTCTGATTTTATGGGGTCTAGAAGGGGAAGCCCCCTCCTCCATAGAGACCCCATAAAGTCAGACCCCCTCACCCAATCATCACCAAACTTTGGGGTTCATGCAAGGAGAGTCCCTTGAAGCTACCTTGAAAATGTGGCAACTGTACCTCAAAAAAATGCTTCCCCCAGAGCTCATTTTAAAAATTCCCATAGGAAAAAGCTTGGGGAAAGCCGATGCATTTCTGCTTCATTCCCAGGTTTTGGTATCCCGTAAAACTGAAACCCAAATATTGCCGAAATGGCTAATTTCAGGTTTATTTTCAGTTCGGGTTTATCGATATGCACAACCCTAGTTGCAGTGTCAATAGGCATCTGCAGAAAGGTTAGTATAACCTGGGTTGTTTGGCTGAGGACATCAGATGGGGAAAATGAACAGGACTCATCATCAGAGAAAGTTTGGCAGAGCAAGAAATGACAGCACGCTGCTCTGTCTTCACCAGACAGTTACAGCAGAAATGTTAGAGGCAGCAGGGTGACAAGCATAGCATGTATGCAAATTGCCCAATTAGGTGTAGCCTGCTATTGAAGAACCATTTACAAAGGCAACAAAATGCAGCTGAAATCATTCAACAACATTGCAGTGTCAATTCCAATTTTGTCCCAGATAATAAATAAGACTTTATGGAGAGGGTTAGTTTGTATGCTAAGAATTACCAGGATCCTGTGAAATATGCAGTTCTAAAAATGTCAGCTATCCTGTGTACATAATAATAAGGGTGTGACACTCAGGAACTGTGGTAAAGAACAAATGTTTCTCCCCCTGGCTCCAGTCACATAATAAAGGTCAAGGCTTTCATATATGCAATGCAGGACTCAGTATCCTATGTTGGTCCTCGGAGACCTGATCTTTCAAAAAGCCAAGTGTCTTCTGTGTCACACACGGAGGTCCTGTTGATTGTAGCGAGCTACCACTGGGATTTGAAAGTACACACATCTCATTCTATCAGCTGCCAAATGCAGTATGCATTCTTTTTTTCTCTTGTTACTTTATTTTACCTTACATTATGAAGTTCAACAATCTTGAAACCTATTAAGTAAGAGGAAGATGTGTATTCACATACTGTGTAGGAGAAGATTGCATAAACCATTTTTTTTTTGTAACACTGTTTTAATCTAGTGCTTGGGCAGCTGCCTTGGCCCCAGCATCTGAGTACTTTTCATAAGCAGTTGAAAAGATGCTCATTGTGCATAGCATTCAGACAAATGAAAGGCAAATATCATTAGGCCATTCTTCACAAATATGGGCCTTATGACTATACAGTTCAGTTGTGTACAGGAATCTAAACAGCAATTTTTCCTCCAAAAGAGGATAAAATTATGAGGAGGACAACAAAGATTGTTGGGGGTCTAGAAAACATATCCTAGGAGAAAGGGTTGGAGGAAGTGTGTCTGTTTAGCCTGGAAAAGAGAATTCTGAGGAGAGACATGATCCTGTTCTTTAAATACCTGAAGGGCTGTCACAAGGCAAAGGCTTGTTTTCTGTTGCCCTAGAAGGCAAGGCTAGTTCTAATGGTCTTGAGTTATAGAAGGGTATGTTTGGGTTGAACATTAAAAGAAAATCCTTACAGTAGAGCAGTTTGAAAACTGAACCAGTTACCAAAAGTGGGTCTTACCCTAACTGGAGGTCTTCAGGCAGAAGCTGGACAACTATCAGTGGAGAATGCTCTAGCTTTGGATATTCTGTATTGAGACTATATGAATCCTTTCAGCTGTCAGGCCCTATAAGTGGGATTGTTACAGTTGTTTTCAAACCTGCACAGTTTTACCATATATTTACCATATATTACCATATATATGTTGTTGATGGGTGATTGATAGATTTCCGGATGTTGTATGATATATTGGTGAAATACCTCTGAGAGACCAATTATAACCAGGGAGGATGGAGACGGGTCCAGCTCTTATATGGGAGGTCAGCACTGGGTCAGGGATCCCAGGGACAGGGGAGTATGGGAGGTATGGTAGTGGGAGAAGATATTACAAAGGAAGTAGATGGAGATATGGTTATGTTTAGTCTCCTTCCAATCTTTGTCCCATCCCAAGGCACGATGGTGGTGGGGTTAGGATTTTAAGCCCTTCTCCAATGCTGGTGTTGTGCAATGCCAAGTCCATAAATAACAAGACTGCTATGCTCCAAAATTATTTTGCAGCCCTTGAAGTGGACCTAGCATGTGTGACCGAGACTTGCATGAGGGAGGGCAAGACAGTGGCCCTGAAAGAACCAACTTTCTGGCTTTATTGATTCACTAGCTCATGCCCTTTTGGAATGCCGCTTTTATGAGGAACTTCGATCACATTATATTTCCCCCCTTTTAACATACAAATCTAATGCCTCTGTGTCTGACATAATGCCTTTTTTACTAAGCGATAGGGATCCTAAGGCTACACTGTCAGTGGCAAGTTTTGTTTCAGTCCTTATATCCCTCAAACACTGGATATATGCTGCTCAAGATCAATGGATCAAGGAGCTTCTAAGGGATAAAACGAAAGGAAAGAACCAACTTCCCTGGGTTTTGCCGTCCTCCATCAGTCCCAGACAAAGGGTCAGGGGGAGGGGTAGCTATGCTCATTCTTTCCTACAGGGCAGTCCCTTCCCCAGAGATCTCCAGCATTGATTGTGTGGGTCTAGTGTGGGATGCTGAAGAGTGTGTGGCTATCTCGCTGGTGTACCAACCACCTAGTAAACCAGCAGATAACCTCTTGAGCCTATTAGTGGTGGTGTTGAATTGGGCCTTGATGTACCCCAAAATGATAGACTTGGGGGACTTTTTTCTTTCTTTTTCTTTCTTTCTTTCTTAAAGAAGGAAGGCAGGAAGGCAGGAAGGCAGGAAGGCAGGAAGGCAGGAAGGCAGGAAGGCAGGAAGGCAGGAAGGCAGGAAGGCAGGAAGGAAGAAAGAAAGAAAGAAAGAAAGAAAGAAAGAAAGAAAGAAAGAAAGAAAGAAAGAAAGAAAGAAAGAAAGAAAGAAAGAAAGAAAGAAAGGCAAGCAGGTGAGCGCCAGGCTGGAAATCAGGCAGCCCCATCCAATACGTGCCGGGGCTGAGCCAGCCACTCACCTGCCACCCTGGATGCTCCCAGCCGACCGGCTCCCCTCCAGTACCCCCCTCCCCAGCGACTGGCCCCTCCGAGCACCACAGCACTGCCTTCATCTCCTGGGGTCCGCCTTGCAGTGCTTGTCCATCACAGCGGCGGCTGGCCGGGGCGTGCCATCGGGGAGTGGCGAGGTGAGGCTGGGAGCGAGCTCTGGGCAGCCACTGCTGGCATGGCCAAGGTGGGTCTTTGGGGCTGGAGGAGTGTGAGGGGCCAGTTTAGGCTGCCTTCGGGCTTCGTTCCCTCTGGAGTGGCTGCGCAAGACACAGTTCCTCTATGTACATACAGTGTGTGCAGTTTTGAACAATTTTTGCATTCCGTGGTATTTTCACTCTATCGTTTACATTTTTTTCCTCTATCCCCTGTGTATTTGTCTATCAGCTGAGGATACCACTTCATGTATTTGATGAAGCAGGCTCTCTAGTTCATGAAAGCTTATGCCTCAATAAACATGTTAGTCTTTCAAGTGTCAAAAAACTATTATAGTTGTTGTTGCTGTTATAATAATAATACTTATTATTACTATTTGGGTTTTGTATTGTTAGAATAAAAGAGATTTTTTAAAAGTGTTATTTCTGCCATAGATAAAGTTGGCTTCAAGAGGGAAAGCGCTTATCCTCCTTCTGGGGGAAATAGTAGAAATTTAGAGACCCTTTGTTACTGCAGAATCATGAGAACCATTTCCCCACATTTCATTACATGCTACTATAAAAAAAATTAGAAGCCTGGCACTACATGGACAGAAATAATTGCCTAGTTTCTTCCTACCAATTGCCACCCATTCCCCTTTTGCCAATTCAGTTTTTCACAAATGACCAAATCTGAAATTTCTTTTATTCTCTTCAATTGTTCCCTGTTCCATAGGCCTGCAGCTGTTCACGAGGCATAGTGCATGATCATTCATTCATTTGGATCATTCATTTGTATAGTATTCTGGTTGCTCTTTTTAAAAGAAATTGAAATATTGTGCTTTTTATTCTAGGGCCCTGTTTTCCTCCAGGGGATTCTTGTCTTGTGGGAAATCACTCCAAATTTTTATTTTCTCAGCTAACACTGGACTGGTGACATATTTTTGGCATATGCCATGAAAATTTTCTATTGGAGTCCTCTGCTAACTTTGGCAAAGATAGTGATGGTAGATTCAAGAGCCACATTTTCCATGCCAGGTTCATTACATCATATGAAATACTGTACAACCTCCTAAGGCAAACTATGCTAAAAGGTGAAATTCTCTACTCTAATTCCTTGGAATGAACACCCAATGAACACATATTAGAAATCCTCCTTTAACTGTATGTACTACAGTGTATGTTGTCAAATTTCCCCCCAAAATAAATAAGCACCTTGTTCCACATGTGAAGCAGCTCTTAGCATTCTACAAACCCATCTATAGCTGAAATTCAGCAGCAGGTTTTGGATGCTGTGAAATCAGACTTTATAATATTCAAATGACTGCAGTTCAAACAAGTGGATTCAAAGATGCATCACCATGAGTAGAAGGTGGGAAGGGAGCCATGAATTCTGCAGATTTTCTACTGAAGCTTCCCTTTCTGAGCTGTAGCCCACATCATACACAAGGATCTCCTGTTCCTCAGAAATAATTTTTTGGATTGGCATGCTAGACTACAGGAAGAGGAGAAAAGTGGGAGAATCCATTCTGTGAGTGGAACTCCAGTTCTGGTTCTTTGTACAAACCCAAAGAAATTCCTAGATTCACTTTCAAGTTAAAGGAAATTTATGAGCATTTTAGCTAAACCAATGTTGCATCCAAATGCAGGTATAGGCAAGCAGCAACTGGACTACACCCCAGCCCTGTGATTTTAAGGCCTTTTATGCATGGCTGTTTCCCTCGCAGTCACCCCTCCGATGACTTCGGGTCTTTGTTTTGATTATGCATGCCGTTTCTGACCATCAGAGGTCGCCTCGCTCCCCCCCTGCGCTTCCTCATGTTTTGCCAGCATTTTCAAATTTGTAATAAAACAGGTCCCTGAAAACCTGGGCAAAATGCGTGGAGAAGCAGGGGGAGAGTGAGGCCATGCATAAAAGGCCTAAGTCACAAGCTGTATTTTATGAGCTAGACTGATTCAAGTATAATACAGTAAATGTACACTACCCTTATTGTTGGAACAAGATTTCTGACTAGTTCAGAGGCAAGTACTAGATGCTCTGAAACCTGGTGGGTTAAGTGATCACTGCTTTCTAGAGGGTTGCATGCATTTAAGTGTGCATTAATTTTTCTATTTGTTAAATCATGCTACTTTATTGGATAAATTGAATGGCTTAGGTCTAGCATCATATGTAATTAATTGGTATGCTTGCTACTTAAGAGGGCACATACAACTTGTGTTATTAAATGGTGTCATGTCAGATTTAATGGATGTCATTATAGAAGTACCTCAGGGATCCATTCTTGGACCATTGTTATTTACGATCTTTATAAATGAACTGACAAGTCGGCATACTGAGTGCAGCGTTCATTTTTATGCTGATGACACAGTCCTGTTTAAGCACTCCTAGTCATTAACTGAACTTGAGGCTGACCTGTTCAGGGATTTCAAACATTCAGCATTACTTTGGTGTCAAATGGGTTGCTTACGGGAGACAAGACAATGACATTAGCAGCATCCAATCTGTAGAAGTTCAGGACTCTTAGAATTTTAAAAATTCTGCTGTGTCAAATATGTTTTCCTGTAAGAGAGCCAATAAAGAAAAAAATTGGCCGGAATCTAATTTCCTGAGGAAAATGTGCCTAGATTTTCTGAAGTGATACTAGATTCCTTACCTGACCTATTTCTGTGCTATCAGTGGTGGCTCTTGTTTCCAAAAAGGGCTACAAATCTCATGGACCATTTACTAGGGATGTGCATCCCCCCCCAAAAAAGAAGAAGGTATTTTTGGATCCTGATTGCAAGGATCTGAAAAATATTGGTATTCCTGGCTTTTTGGGCTGTAACACCTCAATCCTGAGCCTTTAAGCAGCTGGAGATGGCATGGCCAAGATGCCACCATGGTGCCTCCAAAGCAGTTCCCCAGCCACCGAAAGGCTTAAAAAAGCCTTTTAAAATCTTTTTTTCTAAAAATGGGACATTTCCTCCCATTGAAAACAGTGAGGCTGCACCAAGAAAAATATGGCTCAGCAATGCTGTTGTTGGAGGGGGGGGTGTTCCTGGTCTGAAAGGGCTCAGGAAGCTGCCTACTGGCAGCTCCGCGCCCTGGAACGCCCCCCGGGACAATGGTGCAGGGATTTATGCCAGTGGGATGCTGGCAGGAGGCCGAGCCAGTGTCCCAGGGCCACGCTGCCATGCCAGCGCAGGGAGGCCAGCATGAGCACCCCAACACCGGTGTCCCTGCCTCTTTTGGTGGCGCAAGCAGCCTGGACACCAGTGCAGCCACTTGTGTGCCCCCTGAGCTCTTTTGGTCCCAGAGCTCGGGAATGGGCTATCAACACCAGTTTGGTATTGGATCCAATTTTAGGGGGATTACAATATTATTTGGCTCCATTATTCCTTATGGGGAATATTTTGGGGGGTTGTTTTTTAAGTCAATGGCCCCAAAATTGCAGGGGAGCAGATGGTACATGTCGACTAAATAACCCGCAAGTTTCAAATTAAGTGAACCAAGAGATCCAATTCTACAGCCCCCTGAACAAGGTGCCCCCAGATATTCTCCATTGTTTCTTATTGGGGGGGGGGGATACCAAGCTTTCTCCAGGGCAAACAGTAACCAAACACTCAAGAACAAGCAAAGCAACCACTGGCCAAAAGCCTCCCAATACAAACATAACCAACAAGCCCAAAAACCCAAATGCAGAACCAGGGAATCCCAGCAGAAGCACACAACAGTGGGGCAAGAGATTCCAGCCAATGTACAACTCAAGAATCTAACACAATGTGAAATCCAAGAATCCACAGCAAACTTGACACAAATCAATTTGAGCAAAGAACACAGTGTTGCAAGACAAACAAAACCAATTTGAAAGACATAATCAAAGCAAAAAATAATAATGGCAAGCCGAATCCAAGCCCCAGGAAGGCACAGAAACACAGTAAAATTAAAAGGGGGGAAACAGTCCTGCGAGCCTTAAAACAGTTACTCCCAAATATTTCTGGGATTTTTTGGGACCCATTTCCCAGTATCCTGAAAATCCCAGATACCATCTGGAGACCTGGATATATCAGGAAAATACCAATAAGGTATTTTTCAGATATACATATTTGGACCAGATATATCCAAATGCACGTCCCTACCATTGACTAAAACTTCCTTCACTCCACCCATCCAAAGCTCCTTCTCAGTCCTATCCATGGTTTCCTTTCTATTAGCTGTGATAGCTAAGTGGAACTTCCTATTCAGATGTATCTATCTGTATATAAAATACTAGGCACAAAAAAGAATTCATCTTTATGTCCTGTAATGGTTTATGAAATGTGGGAAGGTGGCATGGTATAGCTCAATCTCATTAGATCTTGGAAGCTAAGCAGGGTCAGTACTTGGAAGGGAGACCACCAAGGAAGACTCTGCAGAGGAAGGCAATGGCAAACCACCACTGCTTCTCACTTGCTCTGAAAGCCCATTACTGAGGTCACTATAAGTCAGCTGTGATTTGATGGCACTTTACACACAATGATTTATGAACAAGCACCATCCATATACATGGACTATTTGTGTATCATTTAAGATTTATTTTAAAGTGACTTATATGTGGTTCACAGAAAGCACAATCATATCAGCACTAGATTCTATGACCATTTATTGTTAAAAGAATAAGAGACTTAGACTTGAGGCAGAACTTTTCTTTCCCTGGGTATCCTGCACAAAAGCCTGGTATGATTCCTTGAATAACATACTTTCCTCCTATTCAAGGACTGCCAAGAGAAAGAAGCTATGAATGATCATTTTAGTGTTATTTGCCACTGTTTTATTTCAGACATACCCAGAAATGACCATTAAAATAATCAAACAACTAACTGCATATAATAAAACCAACAACCCAATCATTACAGCATAGAAACAACCTAGCAGCAATTCAAAATCAAACCCCAGATTAAAACCTAAGAAGCAACAGGGAATAGCAATACTAGTGTAGATCAGCTTTGTAAAAACAGGATTGCCTTTTACTGTGTAAAAGGAAGGACTACACTTCAGTGGCTAAGAGCATGTGAGATTTCCTCGGCCTTCAGCATGCCTAACTTTGCATAGGATTCGACTGTGTTTTTTTAATAGAAAAAAACAGGCCTATTCTTATTTTCATATTCATTTCCCTGAGATAACGGTGCAATCATCCATTTGGAGTCATTATCACATGTTAGACCTGCAACCTGCAAAGCAAAGAGGGGAAATCATTTTCATTCTGAATCTCAGATAACTAGAAAATAGGTTGCCTTTCCCCCCACTAAAGATCATATTACCCTGCAATGATGGCCTGTATGGTTATTTAAAAGAAAACTGCATTTGTTTTAATATGGTTATTATGGCTATATGTTTTGTTGCCAGGTTTTAGGTGATAGTAGTACTTGTATGCTAATCTGAAAGATATTGCTATAATTTGTTTTAGTGTTATAGAGATATTTGTAAGACCGACTATAGTTAAGGGCCTAGAAGCATTTCTCCCTCAGTCCTTAAGCCCAATGTAAAAATTGCATGAGGGAATTCAAGGCTATTTACTGAATATTCTCTTTCGAACAGGTCTGAACTGCCACTGAGTTCTGTTCTTGTAAATTTTTCTTTCTCTCCCATGCAGTCACCTGCACCTACTGTCACGTTCCATCCTTAATCTGGATGCATCTTTCTATTATTGTGTGTGTGTAAAGTGCCGTCAAGTCGCAGACGACTTATGGCGACCCCTTTTGGGGTTTTCATGGCAAGAGACTAACAGAGGTGGTTTGCCAGTGCCTTCCTCTGCACAGCAACCCTGGACTTCCTTGGTGGTCTCCCATCCAAATACTAACCAGGGCCGACCCTGCTTAGCTTCTGAGATCTGACGAGATCAGGCTAGCCTGGGCCATCCAGGTCAGGACGTTTCTATTATTAACTCCTGTTTATTATTGATGATATATTTCATTCCTATCCATTTACTCATTATTGAAAATCCACTGCCCAGATAATTGTCTGCATTTTAACAGTAAGAGTCTGTTCACAAATTACATTAACAATATTCCACTGCTATGTGGTTATTCTTTTGGGCAGCTCAATAAATGTTACCGATCGGCTACTTGCCACAGCAAAAATAGACAGGTTACCTGAATTTACAAAAGAAGAACATTTTGTGACTGTAGTGATTAGGCTACATGCCAACAATTGTGTTCATGTTTACAAAGAACTGACAAAATAAGACTTTGGTACTGTTTCATGAAGTGAGTTTATTTTTAACAAAATTATACCTGTTGATTTTTACAGTCTCAATTTTTGTTTTTGGGTATGGTGGGGGGCTAATAAGAGCAGTTGCTATAGTTTCATACAGATCTAAAAGGAAAATCCTCAGTCGCTTGGACAGCTTTTATATCAGGTATGTCTGAATAATTAAGGCTGAGTCACTGTGACATGATGTTTTCCTTAGTTACCTATTTAAAAAAAAAAATCCTGAGAAAAATTAATTTTAAAAAAGTTTCATTTTAAGGATTGGTTTAAGAGTTTGAGATCAAGCAGCTACATCAGCATACATTTCATGACAAGTAGATCTGCACTGTTCATGTTCATACTTCCTATACAGTAGGAGAACAGGCATGGCCAAGAGAGAAAGGGAGTATAGAGACAAAACACTTCATTGATCCTGTACCTATGAATATTAAAATATATGGTTGCTGGAAATGGGAAAATCAGGACTGAATTATATGTTACATTTTCCTGGAGACAAGTGGGGAGGCATATTCTGAAGTTCTGTGCTTCCCAGATACATGGAGAACCAGCTTGGTGTAGTGGTTAAGAGCAGTGGTTTGGAGCGGTGGACTCTGATCTAGAGAGCTGGGTTTGATTCCCCACTCTTCCACATGAGCGGTGGACTCTAATCTGGTGAACTAGATTTGTTTCCCCACTCCTACACATGAAGCCAGCTGGGTGACCATGAGCTAGTCACAGGTCTCTCTGAACTCTCTCAGCCTTACCTACCTCACAGGGTGTCTGTTGTGGGGAGGGGAAGGGAAGGTGAGTGTAAGCCGGTTTGATTCTTTCTTAAGTGGTAGAGAAAGTTGGCATATAAAAACCAACTCTTTTTCTTCTTCATCACCATCACCATCACTATCGCCATCATGTGGGCCTAATCCAGATAAGGACCATGGAAAGAGGAGGCCTCACATACCATTTTCCTGACTTGAAATGGCCCAGGGAATACTATTTGCCCTGTAGTGGAAACATAATGTGTAGCTCATCAGTACTTCTTCATCCCCCGAAGGGGCAAAAAGTAGCTTCTCTGAGAAGCACAGAGCTTCATAACACACTCAACCAAGGGACATCCTCAGGGAAAGTGTAACATAGGCCTGAAGACTGAACAAAAAGACTGGTACCAGAAACGGTAGGTCAATAGAAACGGTATAAATATAAAAACAGAAGTACTGTCTAAACTAATTTCTTCCAGCCTAAGCAGCCTTCCTCCAACAAAAGATTCACTTAATTTGGTAGCAGGTTGTTGTGGAATGAAGCACCTCCTCCCATTGATTTCAATGGGAACTCAATTGCAAGATTCCCTTGAGGTGAACAGCAGTTGTTTTTTTAGGCCAGCCTGGAGAACTTGTGATCCACCTAGCTCAGCATGTGCCCCATCAAGCCATTAGTAGCCTATCAGCTAAGCGTGGCAGTCAAAAGTCCACTAAACCTGCTCCTTCTACCCCCTTCCCTAGGACAGCAAAAAAGAGGGGACACCAAACAAGAGATGGGCTTTTGTCATAGTGGCTTACTTTAAGTTTTCATGAGTGCCAACAAATGTGCAGCTAAGAGTCTACTGATGGAAGGAAACAAGGTTGAACAGTAATTACTATGAATCATTTTTGCCTGAAATCATTTGTCTTGATTTTATTTTATTTTTTTGCTGTGATGACAACAATGAGACATTGATCTAAACAGTGACTGGCAATAACCATCTCACAAGTAAAGAAAAATTGCCTTTTTTGCTACAGCTTTCAATATTATGAAACCTGTGGAGACAGAGAAAGGAAGAGAGGTGCGCAAGTCTTTTACCAAAGAAAACAGCAGCATGCTTTCTGACATCACTGCCTTGCTAAGGGAGAGAGAAAAACAGATATAGTGCAGGGCACAGTCCTTGTAAAGGGCTCATGAAATGCACAGGCAATATGAATTTGAAAGCATTTATAGAGTTAGACCCTGGGGGAAAGGGATGTTGAATTTTCACCTTGCTGTGTGTTTTGAATGCAGTTCAAACTGCTTCTCTGCTAAGAAATAAGTCAAAAGAAAATGGACCTGACTACATTTTGTTTGGAGGTTCTTGTATGGAAATCTGCATCTCTGAGCCAGCAGCAAAGGCAAGACAAGCTTTCTAAATGGAAAGGGATACCAGGGGGAGGATTTCCCTAGCAATGATCCCTGCATGTGTTAAGCACCCAGCACAAATGAATTGTGCTAGCTAGATAAAGACTGAGCACTGAACAACCTAGCGTCTTGCTGGCAGCAAGACTTTATTTTTTTATCAAAATACTTTATCGCTTACAACTTTGCTTTGAAGAAGCTGGCCTGTTATCAAAGAATAATCCATTTTGTGAAATTTGGGAGTAAGATTCAAAAGTACTGGTTCTAAACAGGACACTGCTCCTGGGGATTCAAAAGAGATGGTCACTGCCTTTGATGGAGCCACCACATTCCAGAAAGTTACTTCCCTGCTATCTTCACTATCCCTGGAAAAACCTAGCCAGTTCTTGGGTAGGCAGAAACAAGCAATACTAGATGGGTTGCAACTAACATGCAGTCTTCCAACAATTTATGAGTTGAGGAGCTTGGTGCAGTACTAAGAAAAGAAGAGAGAGAGATATGCAGCCTGCCCATCTTGATCCTTCAGGGGTAAAAATGGTCCTGTGCCAGGACTCAAGCCTGGAACTAGTGACCTGAGAACCTCAGGCAGGATTTAAGCAGTCATATTATCTTGCAGCTTTGTACAGAGGAAAGTACTGCAGAGAGATTAACCATGTCAGGAGGGAAGTGTTTTTACAGTAATATGTTAGAGCAGGTCAGGTGATTTTCCATGACCTCTCTGAAGGGTTCCTGGTCATGCTGATCTGAACAGCCCTTCATTTCAAAAGTCATCAGTTAGCTGAACAGCATGGGTGCCACTTCTTCATGAATGTATTGTATTCCACACTGATCTGATAAGGAATGAAATAAAGGTGTCATGTGGGAGAGGCAGGTCACTTGGAAAGCTGGTTACAATGGCTTGCTAATGCAACTAGCTAGGCTAATGCAGCTGGCTTCAATCACTTTCTGTCCAACCATGGATGAAATTACATGTATTACATTTTGACATAAGATAGCCTGAATTACACAAGGAGTCATGCTAGGGCATTGCAATAATGGTTCATATTCTTCTTCAATGTGTGAAACTAAGGGCAGGTTTCCAAGCCCCATTGTGCTCCTGAGAGAACAAACTTCTTACAGACCCATGTGAAAGATATTCTATTATGTCCTGGCATATAAAGGTACATGCTAATGCCCACCTTTGTATTCTCCATGATGAACTGCCATTTTGTTCTCATAGCCATGTTTCAGCAACTAGGTTTACTGTTTGTAAACTTAATTTCTTTGACAAGTAAAACCACATTTTGTACATGGAAAAATCATAGAGTTGCTAAGCCTCACACAACCTTGCCATTTGTATCATCCTCAAGCTACTAAGCTTTCCTGAAATAAAAATTTCAGGATTTTACAGGTCCATGTACAAAATCATCTTAGCTGTTGGGCTTCTTCATATCCTTATACAAGTCACAGCCGTAGACTTCAGCTAAGGAATAACCTGAAGATTTTCCATAAGCATAATGGAACTTTCCTTCCTCCCTTTTCCACTGTAGCCCACAGATTTTCATGAAATGCTGTTCCTGGGGGCTAGGGACTAGGGGTATGCACCCATTTTTTCCAGTATTTTTTGGGTTCAAGTTTATTAAACCTGAAAAATTTGAAAAATCCAGTAAACCCAGATTTTTTGAAAAATTTCACGTTTCATAAACCCAAACCTGAAAAATGCAAAAACAAATTGGCAGGGTGGGTCATTCCTAGCCCTGCTGCCTGCAGGCTCTGACTCCATGGAGCCTGCAGGGCTAGGAATGCTCCTGTCGCCCTCTCCAAGTTGCATGCTGGATCGGGCCGCCACATGCAGGCCCAATCTGGCATGCAGCTTGGAGAGGGAGGCAGGGTATTCCTATCCATGCCATCCACCTTCTCCAGAGTCTGGAGAAGACCAGCAGTGTGGATCTGAGTCAACAAACAGGTAAGTAAAGGAGGGGGAAGGGGTGAAATGTCAGGGAAGGGGGGAGAAAGGGAGCGGGAAACTGCAGCAGAGCAGAACCAGCCTGAATAATGCCAAATAAATTCAGCATTACTCAGGTCTGTTTTTTTTTGGCTCCAGTGTTTTTTTGCTGCCATTTTTGCTGATTAAAAAAAAAAATACCAAAAAGGTATTTTGGGTTGTTGTTTTTTAAATTCAGCATGTTGAGATTCACAGCCCTAATAGGGATCATGAGGAATAATATGAAGGGGGTGGGGTCTATAGCAGGCAAGAGGTATTTAGTGGACAATTTATTCTGGCTCCAACCCAAAGACTTTGCAAATCACGATTTTTATAAAGTTGATTAGTAGCTAATCATAATTTTGTGTTATACATTGAGTATATATATCAATCATGATTAGCATGCTTGCAGTTCTATATTTTCTTCTTCTGCACCTTGTACTTAGTTAGTTGCAATATTAGAGAGAATGGACAATATCTGACAACCACATCTAGCTTCCTTTTTCAAAAGGCTACAGAATGGGACTTAAGTGTGAGTAATCACTTCACTGATTTCAATCTTCTGGTTAGACTAACATTTGGTGGGTTGCTCCCAGGGATTATAGTTTGTGCACACATCTGCCTTTTTCTGTGTGAATGGAAATCATACCGTTTATATACCCCAGCAGATGTTTCTGTGATGCTATAGTATGAATAGGAGTACTCACACATTTAGAAAGTACTTTAGAAAGTACTAGTGGTGAGATGCTTTCTACGGGTAGATGATGCCTCAAATCTTGGTCATGCCAGATAAAGATGAACCCCTCTTGATAATTAACATCTCGAAAGCAGAGTCTGGCATAAGAGAATGAAATGGCTTTATACTGCATTCCTTCAATAGTGCTCTGGGGACTGTAGTGATTCAGAGCAGTTTCATTCTGAAACCTCATATGTAGTGCAGTGCTGGGTCAGACTGGCCATTTCTCTTAAACTGCTGATAGTTTGGGGAGAGAGGGAAGTTGTCATACGATCTATTACAGTAGTTCTTTGTCACTGTAGGTCTTCTGGACTCTAAAGGAATTTTGCTACAGGCAATAACAGCTTGGCTTGGTACTATTTTGAGACACTGGGTCACAACAGTGAATTGGCCTCTGTGCATTTATCTAGCATGATCAAAGTATTAATATTCATGAGTTCAGGTGTTTATCTTTCCAACACAGCCTTTACTATAAAAGATACTGTAGGGAGAACATTATCCCCTTAGTGGGTAGAAAGAACTATTCACTATCATTTTCTCTTGCAACTGAGAATTCAACAGAGCTGCTCAAATGAATTTTAGGGAAATGATTAGCTTCCCTGTTAGAGCTACTAACATATTTGATATGTGTTTTGAGCTTAACCATTGCTAAATACTTGGCTTTTCATTGAAACAATTCAAAAGATAACAGCAGCCATTTGCATTAACCTGTTACTTAATCTATTGTAGTTCTTTGTAAAATAATTTGCTGACCAACTGAGTTACAGCATATTACTTCAAAGTAGCAATATATCTGTAAGGCTGATAAAAGCCTGTTCTGATGCCCATAAAGGCTTCGAACAGTAGGGATGTGCAAATCAATTTTAACAACGCAAGAACTAAACCCAGCCGTTGCTTAAAATAATCAACCGAAAAAGGTTTAGTGGATTTATGTTAAGGAGTGTATGTGTATCTCAGGACATCATATAGTCCAAGCAAGAACTAAAAGCACTATCAGCCAAAAAAAGCCAACAAAAGGCTCATCTAAAACACTGCAGTCCAATGAGCATATGAAAAACATCCAGTAAATGCAAGTGTCTAAAAATTCCATGTATTTTATTATGAACTATATATGTATACTTTATGCAACTTAATTCAGAACACCATCAGTGATGTCTATATGTGGGACATTTTAATTTTGCTTTTATGGATCTTGGGTGTGCTCAATCAATGTACCTGAACTGTGGAAGCCACAACAAAATCACTGATCCCTTGCTACCAACTGATAGGAAGAAATGCTAGCCAAGCAAGCAGTCTACATAGCAGCAAGGATGTTACTGAGATGCTTGCCCACCAGTTAGGTTTACCATCTGTTTGCCAGTCACAAACACAGAGCCAGTTATCTGTCAATCAGTTTGCTCTTCGTGAGCAGTTTGAACCAGTTCATTGGGTTACTTTTTAAGAATGCAAATAGTACAGTACAGAGCAATCAGCAGTGCTTCACACACCCGCATTCTCACAGAGGCCAATGGCAATCCTACTTTCCTACCTGCCTCCACAGACCAGTTATCACTGCATGCCTCTTGGAAACCAATAGTATAAATAAACAGTCATCCATCAATTATAAGTAGACACTCTGTTTTCAAAAAGTCATACCATTTGATATTCATTCAAGTCCATGCTATTGATGTTATTCCACAGATGTGCAGCCTTACTGAAGGTGTAGTTTCTGCCCTCACATCATTTAATAACCTGACCTGACCATTCATGACCCCAGATAGAATTAAACTCACCTACTGGTTATTTGCGATGGGAGGCATGAAATAGGGCTGTTGATTCGGTTCGGCCCGAACAGAAAAACAGCCGAATTTCTCTCAATTCGGCGGTTTTTCCGGTTCGGAAGAACCGAACTCAAAAAGGGGGGGAACCAGGGAGCCGAATTGGCCGAGTTCGGGATGTTCCCGAATAAATTCGGCCGATTCGGGCCCTTTCCCCCACCCCACGCGCCTTCAGAGGGGCTCCCCTGGAGAGGCGCAGGGTGCCCTTTAAACAGATTTGTGCCTCCCAGCGGGGAGGCACAAATCTGTTTAAAGGGCACCCTGCGCCTCTCCAGGGGAGCCCCCTGAAAGGGCGCAGGGTGCCCTTTAAACAGATCTATTTAAAGCCCCCCCCCAGTCCTGCTGGGACTCGGTCTGGAAACCCTCTGCGCAGAGAGCGCAGAGGCACTTGACACCCCCCCGCCGCCTGCCTTCCAGGGAGTCCCGGGAGGGGGGGCAGGGGCCTTTAAACCTCTCTGCGCTGCCTGTGCAGACAGCGCAGAGGGGCTTGTTTAAAAGTGTGGGGGCCCTGGGAGGCGCAGATCTGTTTAAAGGGCCCCCGCACGCCTTCAGGGAATCCCCCTGAAGGTGCACGGGGGGGGCGAATTTTCCCCCGAACTCCGGATCCCCCCGAATTTCCGGGGATCCGAAGCGGGGGAGTTCGGACTTCGGCACGGCCTGAATAAAAACGGGCCGAATTTTGCCGAAGCTGAACTATACCGAATTTTTTTTTCAACAGCCTTAGCATGAAAGCCTCTCCAAGCTACTACTGCTCCCCAGGTTTGAGTTTGGTATGTTCTAGAATCACATTGAGACAAATAAATGGATAAATACAGATATCACAGATTGCAAAATTGGAGTAGTGGAAGAGGAGGAAGTACTATCAGGTCCATTTTCATGTACCATGTTAGTGAGAAGACAGATTCAGCAAATAAATTCAGTGGTACAGAATGTCATGAGCATTTCTAATTTAAGTAAGTTCTAGATCAGTGGTGTCAAACTCATTTATTATGAGAACTGGACATGACACAAATGTCACTTGGTCAGGCCGGGCCATGCCTCGCCAGCCCAGATCAGGAGCAGGGGGCGGGGGTGGCTGCCTTGGTTTGCAAGTCCACACCGGGCTCACCAGTCCAGATCAAGAGTGTGTGTGTGGGGGGGGGGGTTGCATCCGTTGGTAAGCCTGCAATGGGCTCACCAGCCCAGATCGAGAGTGGAGGAGGCTTTCTCAGCTGGCAAGCTCGCAGTGGGTTCAACAGCCCAGATCAGGACTGGGAGGAGTGGCTGTCTCAGCTGGCTCCCAGGCTGGATAAGAGCTCTCAAGGGGCCAGATCTGGCTTGTGTCCCATATGTGTGACACCCCTGTTCTAGATCCTACCATAATGCCACTACTAAATCTAGTCACACCTTATCCTATAACCTCTTCTGCAGCTTTCTCTTGCCTGTTGCTGACCTACACATGGCACCATCTGAGCGATTGTTCCTGAACAGCAGAAGCAGGTGCCTTGAGACAATGATGAGAAGGCAAGGGCTCCCTTTGTATTATGGTAACAAAAGCTGCTGCCTTCCACAATGTATTGCTTGAAGAATGTTGAACATTAAGGTCAGTTCTAGAAATGTCTGCTTTTTCCAATATCTGCAAGATATAATGAAAAACGCTTCTCTTTGTTGGATTTCCAATCTACTTACTCTCATTTTTACTCAACAACATCATCCATGACAATAACATGTGCCTCCTTATGTCTTCCCACTTAGCAAAACAAGAATAAGACATAAAAACCCAGTGGCAACAAATCCATTATGATTTTGCTTCTTCATTGTCCAGGAATGGGCAAATAGCAAGCAACTGGATCATTTACAGATGATGAGGGTCTGACTGTCTCGCCATTCTTAAGCTAGTCTTTGGAGAGCCATTTGTACTGTTAACTCATCATTTGAGTGTCAACATTAATATGCCTGCTACACTATCTGTGCTAGCAATTGCTTCCAGGGTTGGCCTCCAAATGCTCTGAAGCCTCATTGTCTGACAAATTAGAGGAAGAATACAATCTAAAAATGTTGAACTCCATCTTGGGAGATGACCCTCACTTTATTCCCCCTTCCTCCCCACTCATGGCTAGACCTGAACACATTTCTCATAATGGGCATTACAATTTCAGCAGCTTAATTGCATGAGAAAGGCATTAGGGCTGAATGAATCCATGCAGCTGCAGCGAGGAGAGACCTTTGTAAAATGTCATGACATGGCTTGAAGGGGGAGAGGACAGGGGATTATAGGGGAGGTGGAGGAAGAATGAGTAGTACCTTTCCCTTTACAGCCTTCTTTACATCTCGGCATCAGCCTTTTCCTTAGAAAAGCTTTCCAAAATTGCAACACTTTTCAATTGACTCATGTGGCCTTTATAGCTTCCAAGACTTTTGAAGAGAGAAGGTTACTTATTCCACAGAGAGGGCAGTAATGTAGAAAACCAATATACTTGCCTGAAAAGCCAATGGCAGAAGAGTTTTCTGAACAGCTTTACATAAGGATTTCCCTTTTCATGGCAAGCATAACATCTAACCCACCAACATGATGACAGCTCATCAGTCATGTTGTGGACTGCCAGTTGCTCAACACCTTCATCCTAACCTTATTTTGAAAGGCCAAGATAGTGCTGATGGACTGTGTTCAACAAGTTGTGTAGGCCTGTGTGACGGATAAGGGGTTAATCTGCAGCAAGAGCTGACAGACCAAGAGTGGGTGGAGCCAGAGAGCTGACACTGAGCTCTGAGAGACAGAAAGTATTCGAAGCTTGGGACCCAGCCTGGATAGAAGGCTGTGAAAGTAGTCGAAGCTTGGGACCAGCCAGAGAAGGCTGTGAAAGATTGGAAGCTTGGTAGCGAGACTGAGCGGAAGCCACACTGTACTCTGTGAACCTGAGGGGTTCTGTTAAAGCCAAAGCTTTACACACACAACTTGTGGTAGTGACAGGAGTGAGAATTGGGTTAGAGAGGGCCCATTCTCAGGTCACAAGGGGAATTAGTCTCTGAGGTAGAGCTATTCCGGTAGCAGGGAGGTGTGGAGGATTACAGCCACTGGTGTGGGGTAATCAGAGAGAACTGGAAGAGGGATTTTGGATATTTCCCCAAACTTCTGTGAGTTCTCTGAGGAGGGAAAGGAACTCAAACTTCCTTCGCTCCTGTGAGCTAGGCTGGGGACAGAGTCTGAGGTCATTTATTCATGGCTGTTTGCTGCGGTTTCGATGCTTTGTTGCTCTGGACCTTATTTTCAATTTTTCACAGCTGCCCCGAGGTAGCCCATAAAATTTGCAGCAAACCAGCAGCAACTCAAACCTCTGTTGCTATGATCTTTCCCTTTGCCTCACCCTTTCTGCCGGAGGGTCCCATGAAAAACTCCTGGAGTTGGATTTCTTCTCCCCACCCATCCTGGCAAATGTCTCTTCCCTCTCCTACATCTCCCCACCCACAGGGGTGGCTATTGGCCAAGGGTTCTTTTTTTATTCCAACCAGAAGCCCACCCCTTTTCGTGCGCTTTGCGCAGCCACTAGATCTGCGCTTGAGTGCCGTACCAAATCCAAATCTCTACAGCAAGATTACAAGAGATGTGTGGCCTCCCCGCACATCCTGGCAAATGTCTCCTCCCTCTGGGTGGCTATTGGCCAAGGGTTCTTTTTTTGTTCCGACCAGAAGCCCGCCCCTTTTCGTGCGCTTTGTGTGGCCACTAGATCTGCACTTGAGTGCCTTGTGGCCTCCCATGCATAAATGGCCCTGGGCGCTTTGGCTGCTTCACTAATGAAGAAAGAAAAAATAAGGGGGAAACAAAGAGGTGGAGGTGAAGAAAAAAGGAGCGTGAGCGTAAATCACGAGGGGAGAAGTGAAAAGAACTATTCCAAAGGGGGACGAAGCAACAAGTCAGGACACACCATCAAAAAGGGGGGGGACTAAAAGAGAAACAAGGAAAGCGGACAGAAGCAGAAAACAGAAGGCAATGGGAAAACAAATCCAAAACTGAAAGGGAAGGGGGGGGAACCGTGCCGAGTCAAAGCAGAAAGGGAGACAAGGGCCGTTTACGCAGGGGAGGTTTTGCCTTGGATTTGCTGCTCTCTCTAGATGCACATTTTCCCCATCCAAATTCTCAAAACTCTGCATTGGGGGCTTATTGTTGAGTTTTGAGAATTTGGATGGGGAAAATCTGCTAATGAGGGTCTGTCAAACCAGTATCTGAATGGCTGGCTCTGGTTGCTTTATTAACCCAGGTTAGTCTTAACTGCAGTTTCACGTGATGGATGAATGAGGACATTTTGCTTAATCCTTGTTCAATCTTATCTTGTTTCCCAGTGACACCCCCCCTAAGCTACAGAGAGAGGGCACTGAAATTAGACTGTATGAAGGCAAAGCAGGATTTGAGTAATCGTCTGTGAGCTGAAACCTGGTTCACAAACTAACCTTGGTTAAAATAAATCATGATTTCATGCGATGTCTGAATTGAGCTTCCATCTGAAGATCACCATCATACTTTTGGTCAAGGAGTTGCTATTATTCCCCAAGTACTGAATTACTTTTCTCAGTCTGTAATTTTGTTCCACTGTGATCTTGTGAAGGAATTCATCCCTTTTAAGTTTTCTGTTGGGATGTGTCTTCTTTGACATATGGAGCAACCCCCACCCCTCCCTTTACAGGTCTATAGATTTTATATATGTGGTAACCATATATCACAGATTTTTTTCCTCTCCAAACATTTGTGCCAGCTAAATCTAACTTCACAAATGCACCCAGAATATTAAATGACTTGAAGGTGGTTGAGGTGATTCCATTTACAAAGCTGAACCAATCTTCATGGCAAATTTAACCCTATCGCCATTCCTGAGCTATCTGATCCAAGAAAGGGTCAAGGACAGGAAACAATAACTGTATCAAATAATGGATGCAAGCAGAGGGCTCTTGTGTGATCCAGAGATATAATTCACCTGAAGAAAGATAGTGCTGCTAAATGTAGACCCTCTCTCAAAAATAAAAGGCACTTAAGGTTGTTTTTTCCCCATAGCAGGTTGTAATTTTCTTAAATACTCTGGTCTATCTGATCTTTTCATGACTCAACGTATTACATGTTGCTGTACAGTTTGAAGTGGGCAGTGTTGAGTTGTTTGTGATTATAGCTTTTAGCAACTACTTATTTTGACTGTCTGAATGGCTGCTGATAATTGAAAACTTGTTCATTGGCATCACTTGTTGGACGTTATTTAATCACAATTTCTCCTCTGGGAACTGGCGCTTTATCCTTTCAGAAGCTGACTCCTTAGGCAGGTTTTCTAAGTGTGTGTTTCTTTCTGGCACCAAGCAGACCCTGGTTCCAAGCAAACAGATTTGTAATTTAGATACTGTGGCTAGTCAATGGCTATCTTGTCACTGGGCAAAGCTTGTACTACTACTTTCGTGTTCCAAGAAGCCAGTCTTTTTTTCTGGATAAAAACCCTCATGAAAGAAAGTTTTTCCTTTACAATGGGTTGGATTACTGCCATTTGCTCTACAGCACCATTGAAAACATAGGCCATCCTGTCTTTCAAGCAGTTACTCTACCTCCCCCCCTTTTTTTGTAATCCTGCAGAGTTTGATCAACATTGCTCTGTTAATGGTGATTGCTTACATTTCTATTTGATCAAGCTATATACAACCTATACTGCTTTGTGTTCTCATTTGACGGTCTCCTTTTCATCTTCTCCCAGCCTGCTATTTTAGACTCATTCCCCATTAGCCCCGAGAGAGAAGAAGGATCACAGAGTTGTAAATTCAAATTCCTGATGTCTTTCTCTACTGTGTCATTTTATAAACGTGTGTACATATAATGCTCTGAAGTTCTAAATATCAAATTTCTGTCATTTTAAAAAGATCAAGAGACTGAGTGTGAGCTCTTAGTAGGTTCTCCCCCTCCTAGCTTAACTTACAGAGGGAAGTTGCTAGCTTCTGTATAAAAATATGTGCATATGACCCTATGGGGACCAGTGAAAATAAGCTTCATTGGCACCTTTTATCCAGCTGGAAGTTCTGTCCCTTTAAGGTTATGTTATAAACAGAAATTCAACTAGTTCAACTTTCATGAGCATGCAGGTCTAACAATAAAGTTGCACGTTTAAAATGCCTGCCTCTTAAGCAGCTGTTCAATGAACAAGTTGGTGAGGCAAATGATAACTACCCAAGTATTGTCTTCAATCTACATATGTACAAGTATAGTTTAGTTTTATCAGTGAGAGGACAGGATAAACCCATTTCTTCTGCCTCAGAGCAGACTGCAGTTGGTGCCATGACAACCAACTGACTTGGAAAATGAGGTGGCCCCACTTGTAACTGAGAACCCCTTACTATATTAAAAACTAACCTCAGGCTCTTGAGCTGTTCCAGTTAGAGATGAGTGATTTCCTTCATTCTGTTCTGTTATTGTTCTTTGAGTTTGCCCTGCTTTCCACTTTTTCTGCTGTCTGGTTTTACGTGGACAATTTCTAAAATTAATTTTGGAAGTGGCATAGGTTTGCTGCAGTTTTCACTTCGCATCTTTTCTTCTTCTTACAAATTACCAATGCTGTTCAATGCATATACATCATAGTCAAAGGACAAAAAGGAATCCCAATAACATCACAAGATTACTTCAGCTCCCTCCTGCACTGTGGTTTACTTGATGTATGCACACAGGCATTGATTAAATCCCAGTGCAAGAGAACATCCTGATGCAATCTCGCAATTCCATCCAGATTCCTTTTTGCTCTGTAATGCAATCAATGCACATATGTATTGGAGTGCACAAACAAGGAAATGGGTGTCATCATATGGTCCCATCAAGACTCCTGATTGCAGTGGGGTTTAATTAATTCTCATTCTTTATTTGTTTATTTACTTATTTGTCACTACTGGAAAGAGAGAGTTTCATCAGTTACATAAGAGGTTTCTGACATAGAACTACACTTGTTGAACAACTTGACATCAGCACACCATGACTGGACCCCTGGTCTATTACAGCAGTTTCTGTGCAGTCTCTTGCATGTTGATTGTTAGGTGTTTAGGTAGTTTTATTATTGTTTGGGGGGCAATCTTTACCTATAGCAACATGTCTGATGAATGCAATGTTCAGTTCACTTGGAAGCTGGTAGATATGGATGTAGAATTATCAAAGAAGGCCAGTATGTTGTAAGGATGCTCACTGCCTATCTAACCTCCATACCCTTCCAAGAGTTGATGAGGCAAGGAACCCTATTTCTTTCACCTGTACACTAACACTATGCAATACCAAATCAGTAAGGCACAAAACTGCACAATTGTATGAGATGTTACAGGAAGAGGAAATTTACCCAGGTTGTATTACAGTGACATGAATGGAAGAAAATGATGTCTGTCCCAACTCACACCACCTGTCCTCCATCAACCACATTATGCAGTCCTCCATCAATCACATAGACTTGGTATAGGGGAGGTGTGGCCATTAGGGTTGTGCAAAACAAAATTGGTAAATTTCAAGTTCGAGCTACCCTTCTCTCTCTCTCTTTTACAATAAACCTTCTTATAAAGACACTTTTTTTGGCTCCACTTAGTACAATCTATTTCTCTGGGATATTTCTCTTAATCTAGACTGCATGAGGTGCTACCAGGTTGGTTATAATATTTTGTTACTGCTCTAATGCTGTGCTGGAAGACTACCTTATCAGAGAGTCAGACTAGGTGTTCTCAGGAGGTCTTGAGTGGTTGTAGCTGGTTACCAGGAAACCTTTCAGGGAACCCTTGTTCTAAGGGAGTTTCCCCACAAGTGAAGGCACCATTTCCCCCTTCCTACTATAAATATTGGAATTACAATAGAAATCACTGTTCACTGTTCTGTTGTGATAAGTCCTCCATTCAGTACTATGCTGCTGAGTAGAGTTGTGCAAAAAAAAAAAAAAAAGGTAAATTTTGGGTTTGGGTTTATTAGGCCCAATATTCTTCATTAAACCCAGAATAAGCTGAATACCAATGCCAGTAAATTTCAGTATTCGGCTTATTTTTGAGTTTGCTGAAAAATTTGGGCCCATTATAGTGTATGGGGATTTTTCAAAGCTCCTAGTGGAGCATTTTTCGAGATAGAGTCACCAAATTTGCAGCAGGGCTGCAAGGGACTCTCCCTAAATGGACACCAAAGTTTGGTGAACTTTCGGACAGGGGGTCCAATTTTATGTGCCCGCAAACGCGTTGCCCCCATCCTCTAGGCATTTACAAGCCGAGCTGTCCATCGGTTTTCAAGTTCAGAAGTTCAGTGTTGCTGAGGACTCATGGAAAGAGCTGATTGCCAGGCTGGTGGCACCTCAAAGTCTAGGGGCTGCCTTCATTTCTGGGGCACATAGCATGATGTCCATGCAAACTAGCATCCAGATGGAGGAAAAAGGCTTAAATGCAAGAGACATAAGGCATGGAAAACAGTCTTTTGGTGGCAGATGACATCCTGTGAATAGTCCTTTATTATGATCTTCAAAAATATGACTTCAAGAGATGGTCACGGTGCAGGGAAATGAAGCCTCTATTTGGGGTGACCTTCTTTTTTAAAGCAGGTTTTCATGGGGGGTTGTGATATCAGAGCCAGCCGAAGTCTCGACCACATGGGCTGTCTGAAGGAGATTGCTCATCCACATGGATGAAGAAATAGCCTGGTGGTGCGAGCAGCTGTTGAAGCTGGCCCTTTATAGTTGGGGTGTATATCACTCCAGACAGGACTGAGTGAGCCCGTTCTTTTAAAAAACTCTTAGGTTTTATCCATATCAACCCATTGAGTGGTGATGAGTACAGATGGTTGTATGGTTGGAAGGGTGGTCAGACCAAGTTGGCTCCAATTACACAATCCCCATCTCAAAAGGGCCCCAACTATAGGGCCTAACAAAACTAGTCAAAAAAAGATAGTAAATGGGATAGCACAGAGTCATGCCTCTGAGCAAAGTCGAATAGTCAAACCTGAAAAAGCTGAATAATTATTCGGCTTTTTCGGGAAGCACCTATTTGGCTTCGGCTTTATCCGCAGGTTTTGGCATTCGGTAAACCTGAAACCCGAACAAAGCTGAAATGGTTCGGGTTTATCGATATGCACAACCCTACTGCTGAGTCTTTTTTAGAAAGGCTGCTTCCTGTAAGCTTCTGAAAATCTGCTGCACCTTTTCTCTGTACCTCTTACATAAATATTTCCTTAGCTCATTTTAGCATGGCTTCCCCTCCCCTGAGGAATTTCAGTAGCCTTATTAAAGCTCTTTTGGCTCCCTCAAAATTCCTCACTTGTTTGGGCCAAAGAAGAGCCTTCACATTTGCCTTTAAAATAAATTCAGTGACAACTCTAGGTTATTCAGTTTAGATTTACAGATGGATGAAAAGAAGCTGGTAAAGCTTAGGGGGAAAACATAGAAACACAATGCACATAAATTGTGTGCATGGAAAGGCTAATATTCTCCAGGGGACAGAACATAAGCTAACAATACTCAGCCAAGGATTCCTGTATATGAAAGTACAAGTAACTAGTCCACAGAGAAAATGAAGTTTGAAAGAGTTAAGGTGAATAATAGAGATAAAAAAGAATTAAGAAGTATAGTAGGATCAAATATAAAACACTATTCTCATTGAAAATAAAGGGGTTTGTTATTATACTGAATGGAACTCCTACTGATGTTTAGCCCGTGGTTTGTTTTCCCAACCATGTAGTTTTGCTTGTTTGTTTTTTTAGAAGTATGGGCAATTTTGTGCCACTTAGTATCCTGCAGTGAATTATCCCTTGATCTAGTGCAGGCTGAGACAGATTTAAGCAGATCAGTATCCAGAGAAGCAAAAGGTTCCTATAATACCCCCCCCCCCAAAAAAAAAAAGCTGGGGGTTTGTCCTTTCATGCTATTTACAAATTTACCAAAAATGTTTCCCATTTATGACTGGCTAAGATTAAAAGGTCACCATTGAACTAGTGGCTTTGCAACTGGTAGCAAGATCAACTTTGGTAAATAGTCATGTCAACCTAGATTCAGAAAAGATAGACAGCATTTATGCAGTGTTTGAATTAAAACTGAGCAAAGGTAGAGGAAAACCTGTTAAGTCTCATAAACAGCTTTTGCTTTTGTGAACTCAAGAAATCTTTGCATCAGAGAAATTGCCATGCATAGGGAGATTGGCATAACACTCTTAATTAGGGTCATGCAAAAGAAAATTGGTAAATTTCGGGTTCAGGTTTATTGGGCCTGATTTTTTTTTTTTTTTTTTTTTTTGGAAACCTGAAACATACATGTAAATATTGGTATTTGACTTATTTCTGGGTTTACCAAAAAAAGAGCCCATTATAGTCTAATTTTCAAAGCTCCAGTGGGGGCATTTGTGGTGATAGAGTTCCCAAATTTTCAGGGTAGCTTGAAGGATCTCTCCTTGCATGAACCCCAAAGTTTGGTGAAGATTGGATCAAAGGGTCCAATTTTGTGGTGTCCCAAAGGGGTTGCCCCCATTCCCCATAGGAAAACAGTGCAAAGTTCACACAAGAAGAAACCAAACTGTCAAATAAAACCTCTCTCTAAACTCAACAATGAGAACAATGATGACGACAACAAAGCAGTGCCACCCAAACAATCAAATCACACACACACACATACCCGCCTTTTCAGGCAAAAGCCAGCAAGAACTGAAGCAGAGAAAACTCCAAAATTCAACAATGCAACTTTGAAACTGCAAGCAGTAGAGAAATGGAAGCAAGCAACCTTCCCCAAATAGTCAAATCACCGACCTTTCAGGTGAAAGCCAGCAAGATCTGAAGCAGAGAAACCCCCAAAATTCAAACAATGCAAGCAGTGGAGAAATGGAAGAAGCGCCTACTGCCCAAAATAATCAAATCACCCCCTCAAACTATCAACCCCTCCCCCCACCAGCTAAGAGGCCAAGGAATGCTGGCTTCTAGCAAAATTTAGAAAATAATCCCCAAATACAACAACTTGTTTAAAAGGAAAACAATGATATCTCAAACCTTTGATATCTTCTCCTCTAGGCAGCAGGCAGGAAGGAATCCTACCTAAGCAGCAGGTTGTAATCCAGTGGGTCAGTATGAGGCACCAGAATCCAGGATTGCAGAGGAAGAATCAGGCAGCAAGAGCTAAAGCCAAGCTATGCCACCAAACTCTCTCAAATGGTCTGGGAACCAGACCTGCTTTTATAGCCTTTGGCCAAGCACAGAAAAGTCTGAAAATAATTCTGGCCAAAAAATACCTTCTGTGATTGGTGAAAGAACACTGTTCTTTCTTACCTGGGTTCCTATTAGACACTGAGAATTCCTGGCCCTCCTCCCTCCCCCTCTCTAGGTTGTCCTCTGTTGCAATCCAGGTAGATTGCACCAGCAGGCTTTGCAGCAATGCAAAATGCATTGCTGCATTTGGCCACATGGGAAGCTCCAGTGAGCCTTCCTATTGGCCACTCCAAGATGCCAGTTCCCTCCCTCTTGCTGCTGGGGGCAGGAATACAAAGAAAGGAGATAGCTCTCGCTTAAACAAAACAAGGACCACAAAATGGAGACTCCGCAGAAGACGAATAGCCGAAACCCGAAAAGCTGAAATATTTAGTTGGCTTTTTTGAGAATTGCCTATTCAGCTTCAGGCAGATTCCCATGTTTTGGTATTCAGTAGACCCAAAACCCGAATATTGCCAAAATGGCTAATTTTGAGTTTATTTTTGGTTCAGGTATATCGATATGCACAAATCTACTTTAAATGTTCCAGGGTTGGATTTCTGATTCTGTTTTATTTATTTTTTTGGGTTTTTTTATTTTGTTTTTGTTTGGTTCCAGGTTGGTCTGTGTCCTTGATCAAGGGGCTCTCTGTCCCTTCTGAATTACAGTTGCAGGTGGAGTTCCCATTAGGATAAATTTGGGGTTGTGGACAGCAAGAAGATGTATTCTTCAACTCATAGTTCCATCTTAAACAGAATGACCCCATTCTAAGTCCATTGTCTTCAGTGTTTACTGACTACAGAAATGCAGAACTTCTAGGGTTTATTCAAGGCTTGACCAGTCCAGGGTGAATAACACTCTTATTCCTTTCTTAATTTGAGGTGTGAACAGAGTCCCAAGAATTCCCATTAGGGTAAGTCTGTAACGCACCAAGGAGGATTTTGAACCAGGGATCCCATTAGCACAGCTCTAGCTCCTTACCTCCATGTGCCATGAGCTCTATGTTTTGCACACTATTATCTAGTGCCACCTTGGCTGTCATACCAGCCCTGCCATGTAACCAAGCTCACTTTCAGCCCACCCCAAGGACCAAAGCCTATCCACCATATTCTATAAAGCTCCTATTTCAGATGGTTGCTCCTAGATATATGCAAATTGCCTCACTAGAGAGATTTCTTTCTTGTTAAATGCCTGGTCATTTCCCCAATTTCTTTGGAACGTAACCTTCTACTCTGTTTTGGGTCCTTCCACTCCTGCTTCTGGAACTCGACCTTCTGCCTTTTTTGGACTATGCTATTGGCTTTTCCTGGTCTTTGCTTGCTGCTTAAAGAACTTGATTTTTGCCTGTGCACCACACATAGCATTGCTCAAATCTGTCCCCCTCAGACTGACACCTGCTTTCCCCAAATCCTGAAACTCACTCTTGAGGTCTGACCTCCATGGGAATTGACAAAGTCTTAACTGTAGTGACAGAATTCACAATTTAGAGACATTCTCTTAAGCATTAAAGAGCTGGTATCTATGGACTTGCCCTTACATCAAATGACCTTTGTTCCAAAGCAAGGCTTAGAGACTGCTGTACAAGACATTTTAGCTTTTCTTCATATTAAAGGTGTTATAAGCCATTCCTCATTCTAGTGGTCTTTATCTGTGGACCCAGAAATATTATATTGACTACAGGCCCTGAGGCTGCTAGTTCAAACCATAGCCTCACTGATAATCTTTATGTGCTCTTGTTCCCTGAAAAGATTTTTTTTTTAATGTAAGGATGCTTGTTGATTATGGAGTGCTGGGCATTTTGTGGAGAGAGCCAGCATGTGTGAGATTGCCAAGTGTAAGACTTGATGGGAAACAAACTCATAAGGGAGAACGTCTTCCCAAATGACTGTCTTGTAAAAGTTTAGTAAATAAATTTCCTCTTAAAAGAGTTATGTATAGATTTGTGCCAAAAATGTGATTATTTTTGTCTTAAGATCCACCCTTCCCTCTTTTGTGCAATTGCTGTTATATCTGCCTTCAATTATCCTTTTATATGTATTCCAAGAAGTGATGAAGCAGAAATTCTTTCATGTAAGAGCTTGGGTATCTTGATGTTTCCTCTTAAGGGATTACATGGAGCCAAGTCTGCAGGACTTTATACTGAGTCTTTATACTTCTGATTTTTCCTTATATTTTATATCTAACACAGCCCTGCCCAACATATGGCTTCCCAAGGCCATATGGCTTCCCAAGGCGAAGGTAGTGTACTATCAGCCTATACTGTTGCCTGCTGGCTACTTGAAAATCTCTACCCTGCCCTCTTACAATTTTAGAGCAGGGATGTGATGTTGGCATATTGTCAAAAAAAGGTGTAAACAAACACTCCAGAATTAAGACAAACCCCTGTGGTGCTGCTAGTCCCTCGAGAGATCACATTGGTCCATCAGGTGGAAAACTGGCCTGTGTGTACTGATTCCATGGTCTGGAATGCCGCTGTTCAACATGCATGTCTATCAATGTTCTAGACCAGTTGTTCCCAAAGTGGGCAGTACCACTTGCTGGGGGGCAGTGGGATTACCTAGGGGGCACTAAGATGCAAGGGGGCAGCAGGGGGCACTAGAGTTGGGCCCCTTCAACTGTGTTGTTCACTAATTTACAATAGATCAAGCTATGGCACCAGGCTGGCAAATTTGATGGAAACTATCAGAATTTTTTTCAAGACTGAAGAGATGGTACCACTGGATCAAGATAACCAGTTTTGTTGAATAAATTTCAGCTAAAAAGTTTTAATTTGATTTTGAATAGATATGCAATTAATTGTTACTGATTTGAAATTTTATTGTTATTCTCTTCTTTAGTGAGTCATGCAAACCCCTATTTTGAATAATGCTTTTTATAGGATAGGGTGGGGGGCACTGGGGTTGGAGCACTGTGGAGCTTTCAAAATGTGATCTTCCATGAGCCTCCCACTGCAGTCTGAAGTTCTGCAGTCTTTTTTACCACCTCAGGCAATCAATCAATACCTTTATTGGCATAATGGTTATCGTAACTGACGGAAAAAAGGATATTCAATAATAAAATGTACAACAAATGAATAAAATTTCATTCGAGGTAGGTTGTGCATGCTTCCTCAAATTCTCATGGCAGCTGGAAGAAACAGCGCATTCCTGAGATCTAAGGGTAAAAGCCCTTAGGAGGCCAGGAATGTGCTGCACCGGCGTCCGGGGCCCCAGTGCTGGTGTCCGAGTGACTTACACTGGTGTTAGTGGCTCCAACAAAGTCCCGGATGCCAGTCCTCGGGCTTCTGTGGAAGCGCCACCTCAGGATGCCAATGGGCCTTCTGGCAGCATCCCAACTCTGTCAAAGGCCATGCCGGCGTTCTGGGAGGCGTTCCCGGGGCATTCCAGTGTCCCAGGAGGTGTTCCTGGGTCGTTTCAGTGCCAGGCTGGGGGAGGAGCTGCCATTACACGGCCTCCACAGCCCTTTCGGGCCAGGAACACCTCTTTTTTTTGAAGGGGGAGATACGCCACCTTTTAGGTGGCGTATCTCCCGTGCAACCCTATGAGGATTGCATGAATTTTGGGGGCTGAAACCTCCTTTGGAGGCAGCACAGCTGCATTGTCTCCAAACAGCGGCGCAGGCATTCCTCTCATGAATGCACTGTTAGCTACCATTGTAGTACAAGAGTGCTGGTCAGCCAAAAGGAAAGCCACTTTGTCTTTTGCAGAGCGATACCACCTCAAGCCTCTGCCACCTCATTCCCGCCTCATTCCTTACATATCATCATATAAAGAAAATCACAAAACTAGTAGATTTGACATATTAGATTTTTCAGTATGAAGATTCCTCCCCCCCACACACACACACATACGGATGTTACCATGCAAAAAGTCGTAGTAAAGTCACCACCTACCATGTTAAAAATTGTCCAGGCATTTGCTCCAAGATTGCAGTTATGTAATCTTAGATCTCTAGCAGGCAATCTGGATTAGAAACTTTTCTTTTTAAATGTTATTCTCAAAAATGTCATTACCACAAGAAGCAGCACCAGCAAAGACTGCATGTACTGTGCAGCCAGCAATGCCTTACAAGTTAATTACCAACTCGCTTGGTAAGACTGTTGCTTCTTGATTTCTAAGGCATGCTCTTGTTCCTGTGACTAAATGCAAGGAACAAGGATACATGTCTCTCTGGAGCACTATGCAGCCAATGAAAAAAGGAACTACACATTTTATAGAGCTACAACTTTGATGCAGGAGCTGCGATTTAATAGAAGTATTTACAGCAGTCTTTCTGTTAAGCTTTGTGTTGAATGCTGTAAATTAAGTCAATGGTGAGACAAAAATATGCAGAAGGAGAATGAGATTATTAGGGATAAGTGCAAAAATGTATTAGGGTGAATTTTGCAATTTTAGCACCCAAACGGCTAGTCATTTCCAGGGGCCTCTGATTGTCAGGATCATGAAAGTACACACTCATGCAAGTTGTGAAAATAAGATTTTCTTGATGCCTATGGTCTCTTGGACAATAAAGAACAGCATTCCATGTTTACCCATTCAAGTACCATAGAAATCTATGGAATATTATCAGAGCAAAACCCCAGGAGTCAAGAGAGAATAAACCCCACATTAGGATGGAATCGGGTTGCCAACATCCAGATGGGGCCTGGAGATCTCCCAAAATTAGAACTGATCTCCAGATGACAGACGTCAGTTTCTCTGGATAAAATGGCTGCTTTGGAAGGTGGACTCAATGGTATTATACCCTGCTGAGCTCCCTCCTCTCCCCAAACTATACATTCCCCAGGCTCCAACTCCAAAATCCCAGATAGGAATTTCCCATCCCAGATTGGCAACCCTGCAATGGAAGAATCTACTTTTCCCTAGAATTCTTTAAATAGAAAATAATGACTTTCAAATGGTAATAATTTTAGATGTTTATTTGTCTAAATTATACCGTACCTTTCTGACTCTATTGTTTTTTCATAATACCAGATTCTGCACTTTGAGAATTTAAGGGGATGATAATGAACTGCATCCTTTTCACTTCTTTAGTCCTGTAGAACTTGCCAGTCAGCCCTTATCTGTGCAGTCTTTCATTGGAAAGGTAAGGCACAAATGCTTCTTTCTCAACATAGAAGCCAGCAGACTGAGAGTTAAATCCTCTTAACAAGTACTTGATCTTATGTAAGAATGAAGTTGCCACACTCATATCAATCATGAGCTTTGGGGGTAGATTTGTTCTTTTAAAAACTGCTAAGGTTATTCTTCAGTTATTATAGAAGAAGTTACCAGCAACATCACAGATTAAGGTATGGATTTCAAGTTTCTCAGCCGAGAAGGCAGGGGTGGACTGTCCATTAATCTCACTAAGACAATTCCTGGTGGGTCTCTGGAGGGCCGGTGGCAAGGCTGAAGGTAGGGTTGCCAGCTGCAGGTTGGGAAATACCTGGAGATTTTGGCGGTGGAGCCTGAGGAGAGCAGGGTTTGGGGAGGGGAGGGACTTCAATGGGGTATAATGCCATAGAGTTCACCTTTCAAAGTGGCCATTTTCTCCAGATCTGTGTCTCCTGGAGATCAGTTATAATCCCAGTTATAATCCCACCTGAAGTTGGCAACCCTAGCTGAAGTGGCCATTAGTCATGGCAGCCAGCAGAGGCATCAACAAACAAACAGAGTGAAAGGAGAGAAAAAAGAGGATGGGCTGGGACAGGGGATCCTGCTCTGGAAGGAAAGGGCTGCCCAGGACACTTTTCCACAGCATATTCCTCCACTGTTTCTCTGGGTTTCTCTGGCAGTTCCAGCCTAGTTCATGTGTTTGTTTGTTCCCCCCACACCTCCATATAGACAAAGTGTATCAAATTGTATCTCTGTGGAGGCACTGGGTGAACTTTCCCACCCATCGTTTAAAGCCTGGCTTCTCCATTGAGATCATATTAAGAGTCTGACCACAGCCACAATGCATTTATATGGAGGAGGATGGGGTGACCCCTTACAGACCCCATAACTTCAGACCCCCTGACCCACTCTTTACCATACTTGGGAATTCTTGCAAGAAGAGTCCCTTCTAGCTACTCTGAAAATCTGGGACCTCTACTTGCAAAAATGCCCCCCCCCCAGGAGCTGTGAAAAGCCACACATGGGTTTAAATGGGTTTAAATGGCCAAATTATTAAGGAAACCAGAATTTAATGCTGAATTCCTACCTTTACTGGTATAGGGGAATTTGGCATTCAAGTTTTCCCAAATAAAAAAATGGCCAATAAACCCGAACACGATTTTTAACTAATTTTTTAAAATTTCAACAGCCCTAATTAGTAGGAAAGTGTTTGAAAATAAAATGGCTGATAGTATAGCTCTATGGTGCAACCTCATTTGGAATACTGTGTGCAGTTCTGGTCACCGTATCTCAAAAGGAACATCACTGAGCTAGAAAAAGTACAGAAGACAGCACCCAAGATGATTGGGGGATTGGAGCACCTTCCCTATGAGGAAAGGCTGAAGAGTCTGGGACTTTTCAGTTTAGAAGAGACATTTTTTGTAATGGCCTTTGGCCACAGGAAATAAACCCGAACCTTGAACCTTGAAATAAGTAGGGCCATGATAGAGGTTTATAAAATTATGCACAGGGTGGAGAGAGTTGACAAAGAAACTTTTTCTCCCTCTCCCAAAATAATAGAACTTGAGAATATCTACCAAAAAGACATATAAGTGTGTTCTAGATCAAATCAAGCCTGAAATGTCCCTAGAAGCTAAAATGACTAAACCGAGGCTATCATACTTTGGTCACATTATGAGAAGACAACAGTAACTAGAAAAGACAATAATGCTAGGGAAAGTCAAAGGTAACCAGAAAAGAGGAAGACCCAACATGAGATGGATTTCCTCTATAAAGGAATCCACAGCATTCAGTTTGCAAGACCTGAGCAAGATTGTTAATGATAGGATGTTTTGGAGGACATTGATTCATAGGGTTGCCATGAGTCAGAAGCGACTTCATGGCACTTAACACACACACAATGAAACAGATGGGCATTAGATTCAGAAAGAACAAAAGGAAATACTTCTTTACACAGCAAATGATTAAATGAGGAACTTGTTACCGGAGGATGCAGTGGTGGCCACAGACTTAGCAGCTTTAAAAGGGGATTAGACAGATTCATGGAGAATAGGTCTATCAGTGACTACAAGCCATCATGACTAAAGAGAACTTTCACATTCAGAAGCAGTAAAGTTCTGAATACTAGCGGCAGGAGGCAAGATCAGGGGGATGCCTCAACCTCTATGCTCTTGTTGTTGGACAGTCAAAGAAACTGGTTGACCACTATGTGAGACAGGATGCTGGACTAGATGTATCACTGGTCTAATTCAGCAGGGCTCTTCTTATGTTCTTATGTTAATACCTCCCCCCCTTCTAACTACCCAACAGGACCTAGTTTTTAGAAATTTTAAGAAACTGTTCTTAACATTTTGTATCATGCCATAACCCTGTACTTTCCCCCTTCATTAGTTTGTTGTTTATCTTACTTGCTGCACTTTTGTTTACCTTCATGTAAGTTTGCCAAGCAGTGCCTGACAACCAGTGGGAGGCTCCAATCTCTGGATTTAAGTATCCAAAGATGGGGCCATGTTGAGAATTAGATGTATTGATTAAGGATTACTGGGCTGTCACCCAATACAAAAGGTTTCTCTTGTACAGATGTTTTATCCATTCATTAATCTTTTTAAAGGTATCCTACTAGGGCTAGAATTAATTGATATGAAACAGAATATTTCCCCAGTACAAATGCTCTTAATTTTTCAACATCAACGGTGCACTGATGTTTTCCCACAGAAACTAAAAACACTGTTTATGTATCTCATTGTTAATCAATGTTAATAAACCTATTTGAGTGGCTTTATTATTTCAATGTCCAAGGGAGAAAATGTGGAAAACATGGTTACTATATTTTGGGTGTACAAACACATCCACTCTCAATTATTGAAAAAAATATCTATATCTGTGGGCTCTTACACAGGAAAATGTGATTATTATTTTTTAAAAATATTAAAACAGCTTCAGGCTTGGATTAAACTACAGGTGATCATGGAAGTCTGTGACTGGAACTTCAGATGTGTTACTGGGTCTTACAAAGCAGCTATTAGAAAGGAGAGGGGCAAAGGGGATTCTCCCCGGCACACACACAGTTACTTAAAAAGAGTAAAGACTATGAAATGCAACAAGTACAATCTGTGGCCATTTCTATGTAAAATGTAAATATGGCTATGGCTTATTTCTGTTATGACGAGTCACTATATTGACTGTGATTGAGTTTTAAATACTAATGTCACAGCCTGTTCTTGCATCTCATTATCTTTTGCTAGGTTGTTAGTTCTTATCTCACCACATTCACACTAGGCGGCCTCAGGCAAACCATTCTCTTCTACCCTACCTAAAATATTTTACAGTCAGTGTCATGTAGTATAGTTAAGAGTGTTGGGCTAGGAGCTGGTTGTTGTGGGGCAAATCTCCTTTCAGCCCTGAAGGGTCTTCATGATCTTCCTCTCGCTTTCTTTGTCTGTCAGACTAACCTAGCTCACAAGGTTGTTGTGAGCATAAACTAAGGAAGGTAAGAACTATGTATGTTGTCCTTTGCTGCCTGGAGACAGAGTGAGATAAAAATTCAAACTTGGATTGACACTCGGGAAGATGCAACCCTCCCCCCCCCCCATTTTAGGGTTGCCCGGTCCTTCTTGGCCACCAGCAGGAGGTTTTTGGGGCAGAGCCTGAGGAGGGCGGGGTTTGGGGAGGGGAGGGACTTCAATGCCATAGAGTCCAATTGCCAAAGTGGCCATTTCTCCAAGTGAACTGATCACTGTCGGCTGGAGATTAGTTGTAACAGCAGATCTCCAGCTAGTACCTGGAGGTTGGGAACCCTACCCCATTTCCTGCTGTTAGGCACTTTTTAGTTCATTGCCCTTTGACCTGCTAGGCTTTGCCCTTGAACCTGACCAAAACATGCAAGCGGAGCACGCTGAAGCTTTTTCCCCCTAGGCTGTTCTTGCTTCCCAGTCTGCCCCTTGAGAAGGACATTTTAATTACCGTGTGTAACACTGACCCAATTTTAAAAACCACAAAAACTTCTTCAAGTAGAGGAAATTAAGAGCAGAGAACAGACAGAATTCTTTCCTGCATCTTTATTGTATTAATTCATAGTAAATTGCTTTCTTCCAAAGTGACTTTGCTTTTTTTTTAAAAAAAAGGGGGGGAGGCGAGTCATTCAGGCTCTGTTATGTGTAGCACGAACATTTCTTCCAATAGCCAGTTCATTTGAGAGATACCAGACTCAAGTCTCCCTCGGCAAGGGGCAAAGAAATCTCAGGAGTGCCACTCACAACCTCAGGGGCCACTGTAGCATATTTTCCTTCATCTTGAGCAGGAATCCAACAGAGTTCTGAGGAGAGGAGAAGAAATAGTGACACCCCACTCACAGTGAATGAAAGTCTTTTTTTCTCTTATGCTGGATTTGCAATAATACATATACTCGTTACAAATGTATCAACATACCAGAAAATATACCAGAAGAGAATGTTTCAGTGCTTCCTTTTGTTCAGAACAATTGTCCATAATGCAAGCAACAGAACATTTTAGACTAAGTATTCGTAAAGTGGAAAGGAATATAAGAATGTGCAGTGAAAACAGTTTGAAATTCTTTAAATGTCTCTCTAGAATTCACACATCAGTTTAAAAGCCTTAAATCAGCAAATCGGAATAATACTAAATAAATCAAATTTGACAAACATTTCTGCTAAATGCCTTCTGCTGTGATTTGTGTGCCAGCTGTGTAATGTCTTCACATAGAAAAAGGTTGACAAGGCTGAGCTTAAATTCATCCCACCCAGGAAGGTGAAAATGGTGTTCTTGCCTCTGGCTGTATCAAGGTGATAATTAGCTAGAGTTGAAGTTGGAAAGATGGTGCAGTTGCAATATGGATTTATGATACCATTATTAAGAATGTCAGTGGCCCTATACTCATATAGGGTTAAGCTTAGAAACAAAAAAGAATTTGGCTTTTCAAAGATGTCCATATTCCTTAGCATTTTTGTGTAGTGTGCAAGACAGGATTGTCACTGTCAAAGCAAGGCATCACTACAATCTTGGTATTGTCTGTCATCATGGTGGACATTAGAACTAATGATGGCAAAGTTGACCTGGAATGGACTATGGTAAAACAATTTATCCCTGCCCCCTGCAAAATAAAAAAGCAGAAAATAGAGCTTATATTTCTGAGTGTATCCTGATCTCTTCACTGTGCTTCTAATGGTGTTATCATCAGGAGTCATTTTGGCACTACATCTTGGCCTTCCTTCCAGGATCTATGGCCTCTACAGGTCTCACCAGTAGGAACAAGCAACTGTTGCCTATTACATATGTGTAATACACACACACACACACTGATTCATTGGTGTACAAACACCATCTTGAAAGTATATGTGTAGTATGTTAAAAAAATGGCATCAGGAAACAGAGCATGGAGTGAAAATGAAGACTCACATGTTCAACTTGCACCAGGGAGAAGCAGAAATTAAAACAGGAATTTGAGGATCACAATAGCAGAAATCAAAATTAGAAAGCATCCCTACCCAAGAGCACCCTGATCATTTAGCAGAAAACCAATTAAGACAGCAGCTGTTGGAAGGCCACCTACCAAGTTTGAAGCCAAGACATGATTTTAATTGGAATCATCCCTGATCCCTTAGATATTGGAGTACTTAGATATTCTACCTAGCTCCCTTGGAACGAAGGGCAAAAACTCCCCAATGCTACAGCGGTTTATTACCCATTTAAGACTTTGCTAACACTTTTTTTTCAGGAATGTTGCTATTGTTGACATGACTGCCTTGGGGCATTCTCAGTCATTGTGATTTACTTTTAGGTGTTTTATACATGATATTGTCCAAACAGAATGGATGATAGTTTCCTTTGCAGCATCAATTAAAAATAATTCTCCCCTTTACCCAGTTTAAATTATTTCCTAGCACAAAGGCCCTTTTTGACGCATTGAGGTTTATTGCGATATGAAAGGCTATATACCTTTCCTATAGCTTTTGATGAGATATTCATTTTGAAACTTGGTGTCAGGAGATGTACGAGTGTTATCTGTAAATGTGAAATGTATGCAAGGCAGTCGGCCTCATGCTGAATTTCAATGAACTTTTTCGGTTTCAACGTCATGACACTCTGTCAAATGTTAACAGAAATTAAAGGTAAAATTCATATGGAGCCTTCACAAATCACAGCCTTATCTGTCAGCATTTATAATAACCTAACATCTATGATCTATCAGGATACTAAAGTGTAATTCCGAGCCCCAGAGGAAAAATCATGACATTCTCAGACCACTATAATAGCAATATATATTTCCATTGAGCAGAATTGTCAGGCTTTCCTTTCAAAGTTCGCACACTAATTGCATTTCAAACAAGTTCCATTGTGAATTCTGGAAATAATAGACAGAAAAGGCACCTGGCCTGTTATACATTTGAAATATTTTTTGATAACCAAGGTTCATGTTTATTTAACATTGCTTTCTTTTAACATTTTTAAAAATAACACTTATTTTAAATTTTTGATAAGATAGCTTTCTTTACAAACACACTGGAAAAAAGACACCATAAATTTCATTTAACAGCACAAGTGAAACGGTAAAACACAGAATGCATTCCATTCTCTTTGTCAGCACTATTAAATTTCCTTAAAAACTTCTGTGTCATATAAACCAAGGCAATGTGCAGTAATTCAATTTTATATTCAATTACTAGGGCCCTTTACTTTGGGAAAAGAAACAGAATCTTCAAAGACCTGAATGGTCCACAACAATATTTATCTTGACCTGCCCTACCCACTGTGAATAATAATCTAAGTATAAAGGCCCTGATCCTAAAAAAGAAGAAAAAGACACGTGTATTCTGACTTTGAATGGAAAGGTTTACTCAAACATTTTTCTGATATGCTATTAATCCCTAAAAGGAACCTTTAAGCTTCCTAAAGAATGGGGCAGTGAATGTTGCCTTAGCACAAGTAAAACACATATTCTAGGTTTTAATTGAAAGATACTTTTGGAAGTGTGGCCAGATATCTCTGTTTGGAATTCATTGATTAGATCAGGGTGCAGCCCACCAGTTAAAGAATAATGGATCTTACTAGTTTGGTTAAGATCTGAGGTACAACATTCATAGCTTTAATTCAGGTTAGCCCCCTCCATTCCATTTAGATATACCCATTTGGTTGCTTTATACCTCTTATACAAAAATTGTTTTCTATCTGTTGAAGGGAGGAGTAATAATCGCCAATTCTACCTTTCCACTGAAGGCCCACACTTGGCCACAGTGCTGTTCTTGAGGGTCCCTCTTTGTGTTGCTTTCATGATTAGCACTTAACCATCAAGGTTGTTATTAGATATAGTGACATTAGAGACATTAGATATAGTGACATTAGAGTATGAAATCAGCCAAGGTTGGAATTTCTAACCCTGATGACCAGATGTTGATGAAATTACTATCATCTCTCTGAAGATCAGACACTGATCAAAATCTTATTGTGATGATTTTATGTTTCAATATATTTTTTAAAGGTTTGTAGATTAGTTGTAAAACTAGTATGAGACCATACTTCATATGAATTCCCAGAGGGTCATTATATCGTAGTACAATGAAAGAAATGACGGTTGGCTATGTTTCAACAGAGTAAATAATAGTAATAAAAGGTTTTCAGCTTCTATTAGATGTTGCCTATTGCCTTCTAATTCAGCAACAGCTTTCCAGAATAAGTTCTACCTCCAGCATTTAACGAATCTCAAGAGTTCACAGAAAAAAGAAAATATATAATAAATACAAACCATAATTTATTTTAAGACAAAGTAATTATGTTCATTTGAGGGCAATAATGACCTACAATTTCCCTTCTGTAGGGAATCACCTTTGATTTTTAGGATGACTTCAGGGAACGACTATGTGCCTTACATGCCGAAGGTTTAGACTGCTTCTTATATTGAAGATAGTTTATTTTACATGTGCTGGTGATTTTGAACCAGATACATATGTGAAAACAAGCTTAGGGTGCCCCAAATCAGGCATCTCCCACTTCAAATAAATATACTCTCCACTTCTTACTATAACATTACTTGATTTTTTTTTGCTGTCTCTACTTTCTATGAATGCAGTAATCAAGGAGCATTCCTAAATACCATAGATTAAATGAACATGAAAATAAAGCAGCCATCATGAGCAAGCAGATTCTGGATCAGAAAAAGAACATAAGACAGAGTGAACACTGTGAATCCTCTCTTCCATCTTGTTTCCTCTCTTTTAATGGAAGAGACAATATGGACAGTTATCCCACTGTGTAGTCTTAAAACAAGAGGTGATTGCTACAGTGTTATTTCTTTTGAAACAGTTACATGGTCCCGAAATGCAGAGCATAAAAATGAATGTTCTACTAGAAATCTTTCTCCTGTTCAAGTTTATTTTACATTTCAGTCATAGACTATATCACAAAAACAGGAAGACAAAATTATCAAAGTGAGTAAAGCAATTGACTAGCTTTCATCATAACAATCGTTTAAACATTGATGAACCGGCTTTTAATAGGATTTTGGCAATGCTTAAGGGCATAGACTGTCAATGGAGTAGTTACTATCTGTTACTTATTAGTCAGTAAAAGAGCTTTTGAAGGTCAGGCCAGTTCTCTTTGCTCATCAACATCTGGAAAGATGTACAGGTGGGATATTTTTTAAAAGGAAGACCTTCCATTCTCCTGGATCACAGAGGTCCACTTGTGCAACACATGACATATTAGCAAATCAACTTTCAAAAGATATAGTAGGCATTAAGTTAAACCTTAAGAGAGATGTAACTGAGTTGGACAAGATAATCTGCCAATCAATGTTGGTATTTAAACATAGCATACCATGAAGCAATTGTATTGTAGCCCACTAGAGCAATATCATGCTGGGTGGAAATATAAATTCTTGATTCAAGCTTTAATTTAACCAATGAGTCTTGGAAAATCCCTGGCATTGAAGGAAACTCTGATACCAAGATAATAAATGCAAAATAAAGAGAGGGACATGTATTTTTAAAGCACAAGTTAAGATTCTAGGAAGCCTGATTTCCTAATATGAAAGAAGTTTTACCTAATAATTCAAAAAAGACATATTGGCCACTTTGAATCCCTGGCCCTCCTCCCTCCCCTCTCTAGGTTTGCCTCTGTTGCAACACAGGTAGACTGCATGAGCTGGTTTTGCAGCAATGCAAAATCCGTTGCTGCCATTGACCACATGGGAAAGCTCTAGCGAGCCTCTCTAGTGGCTGCTTCAAGATGCCTGCTCCCTCCCACCTGCAGCCCTAAAACCCAGCCAAGGGCAGGAATATGAAGAAAGGAGATACCTCTCCTTTAAATACAACAAGGGCCACAAAATGGAGAATCTGCAGAGGCTGAATAGTAAAACCTGAAATAATTATTCAGCTTTTCAGGAATCACCTATTCTGCTTCAGGCAGATTCCCATGCTTTGGTATTTGGCCTAAACTAAACCTGAACATTGCTGAAATGGCTAATTTCTGGTTTATTTTCTGTTCGGGTTTATCGATATGTACAGGCCTAATGACTATATTAAGAATTGGTGGCACTTCACCCAATTAGAATTCTTTGACCATTCAGTCCCTCTCCCCTCAAGGTCCATTGGCAGCTAGCCACTCTGCAGCTAGCAGGAAAAGCAAAAGAAACATATGGACCTTTCCACAGATGTTTCTGGGGCCAGTTGCCATTAAGCCACCCCACTTCCAGACCATAGGACATCAATTGCTAGCCTATCCTGCATCTGGCAAAACTGGAGAAAGAGAATGAGGAAGAGACAGTGGTATCTTTTCTCTTCTATAGATTTTATTAGTAGTAGTCGTCATCGTCGTCTTGTATGCCACCCTTTCCTGACTTTCAGTCAGGCTCTAAGAGGCTCAGATTAATACAATTAAAAACCCAACAATTTACAATTTAAAACCACAGAATCACTTTAAAATTTCCAAGGCACCCTAAAACCAAATCTCCATCCTAGAGCCTAACTAGATTGTACAGACTGCACAAGTTCACCACAAGGACTTGCAGATGTCCTAGTTTCAAATGGCAACTTGTGAGTAAATGTGCAGCAGGGCCCATTCAGATTGGGACTGCGGTGTGGGAGAAGGAGGAATTTTTGCCTTCTCTCCTGTGCTATTTTTGGTGGTTGAAACAGCCCAGGGGGGCTGGGGGGTGATTTGAATCTATCATATGCACTGAAAGCTTTTATAGGCTAACTCCCACAGAGCAAATAATGCTCTCCCCTTAGCCCCCAACCACTGAAAACAGCACAAAGGAGAAGACAAGAATCCCTTCTTCTCCCCTTCAGTGGTCCTGACACAAATTGGACCCTGCTGCACATTTACTCATGAGCTTCCACCAGGAACTCATCCCCATGGTGAACTTGTGTATTTTGAAATATCTAGTTAGGCTCCCAGTATCTTTGAGTTCTACTTAGCCAAATAATTAGTTTAAAATCCCACCACAACTGTGTTCTATGAGCATGTATTTGTGTGATTATATTTCTTATGTTGTTAGCTGCCTTGGCTTGTTTTTGTAAAAAGGAGGGATGGGATATAAATATGAAAAATAAATGCATCACTGTTCCTTCTGTGGGAAAACACGTTAGAATAAACTTCTGCAGTAGCACATATCATGGTTTGTGTCCCTACAGTTTCAGCATAATCCAACATGTGGAATATGGAGGAAGAGCAGAAATGTATCTCTATATTCTGCCGGTAAACTCACTTTTGCATGCCCCAGTGCAATAAATGGAAGCTGCACTCAGTAGTGCTCTTGGGCAGCTCCTGCACTGATTGTGCAGAACTTTCCAATATTCCATAACTGTCTAAATTGCTGATTAGGCAGTACAGTAATCTTCCATATGGACCCTATCCAATATGCACCTTGAAACCTTGGCTAAAGCTAATGTGACTACTAAAGAGAGAATGAGAAATGAACAATTTGGGTCCAAATGAGAAGCTCAATGCCTTCTAATGGTGATGTGTTCCATTGCCTTTTAAAATCAGTCTACAAGAATTTGTGGATTAATTTAATATCCTGATTCATACGAAACATTGTACTGCAATGAAAACTTGAATAAGGGAACAATACATATTAACTGAAAAGAAAAATATAGATTTGATTGTCATCAAACGGCTTTTCAAATTTGTTTGCAAGTTCCAAGTCTATCTTTTGGTGAAGTGCTTAATGGCCCTGCAGAAGCCCAAACAGATAATAAATGAGAGGGGGAAAATATATTTACAGCAAATAAGTGGAGACACAAAAGGTTATATCAAAATAAGAGAAATTTTGTTTCACACACTCACTCCAACTAGTAGTACTGAAGATAAATAATGAGGTATGATAAAGGAGATCATGAACAGAAGATACAAAAGATAAGGCTGTGTATTTTGAATAGGATATAAAATGTTTGTTCTACATCAAAGGGCTCTTTTTACATTTTGTACAACGATTGCCTCTTTGGTTCAGAACAAATAGCTGCAGTTATTTTTTTAAAAGATTACACAAAAATTTCCTAATTAATAGCTCTAGCAAGTTTCACTAGAAAAAGAGACAATTGTCTTCCATCCAGACATTTCAAAAACTAGATAGGACTCTTGAGTTCCTGTTTTCTGAAATCAATATATCTAATTCTCAACATGGCCAGATCTGTAGATAGTTAAATCCACAGACTGGAGCCATGAACAAGACAGATTTTTCTAGAAAGCTGAAGATGAGGGGACAGATAAAAGTAGGTTGGCTGGTGAGTGGGTGGGAAGGAAAGAAGGAAGCAAGAAAAAGGGACAAGTTATGGGAGTTTTCAGGGAATGGAAAGAAAAAATATTGGGGTAGGAGAAAGTGAGATTACCCCCAGCCCCATGTCTTTGAGGGTCCCCCACGTGTTTAGGCATAGATGCAACCAGAACCCTTATGCAGATTTGATTCATTTGGTATATGGGAAATGTGTATTATTTGATTTTTCAGGGAACTTTCTGCACAATTAGAACTGTTACCATATTATTTTTCCCAGCCGTTGTATTAAGGTTGAGAAGTGACTCAAATATCTGCAGGTACCTTGTGAATTAGTTTATGCATTTTTGTAGAATCCTCTTCTCACATTACCTTTAGAAGAAGAAAAACCCCTGTACGATGAGGAACCTCTGTAATGACTTCAGAGTTTTTCTGTAGGTGCATTTTCCCTATGAAATATAGCTTTAGGTGGCTTGCTGTGTTAGTCTGTAGTAGCAGAAGAAAATTCAAGTCCAGAAGGACCTTACAGTTACAGACCAACAAAATTTCTCAAAGTATAAGCTTTCATGCGGCAGAGCTCACATTCAGCAATATGGAGTGGAAATCCATCAACCTCTCCAGAAAATATACATTTGATGAAATCAGAGTCAATCCTTTAAGCACTACTAGGTTCCAGTTTTAATCCCAATAACACTTAACATCTATATGCAGAGGCTAAGATTGCTCTAAATTATTTATTTAGAAATTGTATATAGAGTGGGGATTTTTCATCAATATGTGAATGGCACCCAGTTGTACATTTTTTGTAACAGTCAGGAACACTTATCTCTGCCTTGAACCCATGTCCAGAAGCCATAGTCAAGTGAATGAAGATCAACAAGCTTGAAGACAATATAGAGTGCTAGCTTTTGAATAATATGTGCAATTATTAAAACTGTTGTTTTTGTTTCAGCACAAACAGAAATCTTGAGTCAGTGCTCAACAAATCCCAGATGCCAGGTTGCCATGATGCTGAGAAATTTCATTATGGTGCCACTGGTGAAAAAAGGAGGAAAGGGTCCTGTTTGACTACAAAAGGATATATTTGGGACCATAAGACATGTATGGTAAAAACCTCTGTGGAACAGGGACTATGATGAGGAGTGGAATTGGCTGAGAGTAAGTGGAAAAAGCTGGCTAGATCCAACCCAAAGTTCATCTATCATTTTGCATCGTAAGGGTTTGTCTCATTACATAATAATAAATGAGTATGAATTCCTTGTTGGTTGTTGTTGTGTGTGTGTGTTTTTGCCATCAAGTCACATCTGACTTCTGGTGGGGTTTTCAAGGGAAGAGACATTCAGAGGTGGGTTGCCATTGCCTGCCTCCACATCACAGCCCTGGTATTCCTTGGAGGTCTCCCATCCAAATACTTGCCAGGGCCGACCCCACTTAACTTCTGAGATCTGATGAGATGAGGCTAGCCTCGGTTATCCAGATCAGGGTCAAGTTCTTGTTCTTGTTTGTTAATATGTAAACTTAATTTTATACCATTCAATGGTGGTGGATGATTTCTTAACCTGTTACTTTCTATGCTGGTTCCAATATGCAGTCAACTGGAGCTTTTTAAAGCAATAATAGAATTATGAGATGTGATGATGACAACCAGGGTTACCTATATTTATTTATATACAGCAATACTTATTAGGGCTTCAATAAAATTAAGAGAAACTATGAGGAAGTTAGAATCAAGTTTTGTGGTAGCAACAATAAGAACATGTGGTAATTAAAATACAAAATCCCGAAGGCTGAAAATGAGCCCAGTTTCTAGCACCAAATACATTCTGCCTGAGGCAAAGGCAAAGCAGTCATCCGTTTCCTTCAACTGACTTGCTGAAGACTACCCAGGTTGGTCATAGCATCAGCAAAAGATCACCAGAATCAGGCTCAGCCTTGGATGGTTCAAGTAGCTTTGTCATAAGGGAACTCCTATGTTAGAACTGAAGGGCATTCTTGTGGAGCAACAGCATTTCCTCCATTTGAAATGCTGAGCCCTTGCTTCATAATATCTCAGTAGTGTTTAAAGGAGTTACCACACTTTGGGTTGGATCCACCAGGTCAATTCCACAGATGGAAGGCTTCCAGCCTGCAGAGAATGCCTTTCTCCCAGTTCCCCCAATGCTGCTCCAATGGGACAGGGATCAGCATTTCAAAGGGCATTTTAGGTTGCAGCAGAAGGGAGGAGATGAGAAATTCCCACTCGGGTGGTGGTGGGGGATCCCTGTCCATGTGCTGAATCCATTGGTCTCCATTTGTGGAATTTTGATCAGGAAGCTCATATTATAGGTTACACATATCCACCTTAAATAACAATAGCTTTACTATTTGCTTCATTACTCAGTCAAACCACACATTCCCGAGTTTCAGTTCCTGAGCATTCTTTTCTCCATCTTCTTTTAAATGCTTGTGTTCTGAATTATACTCTAAAACAGCAGTCCCCAAGTATCATTACTAAAATTCCTGGGGCAAGCAATGTTTATAGCTTAGCACATATTTTTAAAGTCAATGAGGTTAGAAACAAAATATCCTTGCTCTACTACTAATGGACGTTCCTGAAGAATGTGTTTTGTGGCATCAATGAATGTTTGGGGAGGCTGATGTATCCAGCATATTTCTGTTTTACAGCTATTGTTGACTTGACAGCTTTGATTTTATGACAATTTTATCATGTGTATCCTATTCCTTCACCTCTGGCATTTTGCAAATATGCTGTTTGTGTGTTGCTGCTGCCATAACTACCTTCATCAAATTGTAATTTATCCATTTACTTCTACTCTGTCTACCAGTGAGAGCCCAGAAAGGAATTCTTGTCAGCCAAACAAGGTAATGCTAAACGTTTACATGACAGAAAAATCTATTAATTAAAAATATTAAAGAAGAAAAATTAGGTGTGCATGTTAATATGGCCCCAAGGCAGCTTTTGCAGTAACTTATACAGTGTCAGATTAAGCAGCCGTTATGAGCTTGTTTACTCCACAATGAACTCTTTAGAAAAGAAAATGTGACATCAAGTAAAATGGCAATACCTTCATTTTATTTTAAGGATCTACAACAGGATTCAAACAGGTGTCTCATCATTTCCAAGCTCTCCTTCCTCCCATAGCCTCTTCCACTAAGCAAGATCCTGCAGTGTCAACATTGTAGGGGCTGTGGCTCAGTGGTAGAGCATCGGCTTGGCATGCAGAAGGTCCCAGGTTCAATACCTGGCATCTCCAGTTAAAGGGACTAGGCAAGTAGGTGATGTGAAAGACCTCTACCTGAGACCCTGGAGAGCCACTGCCAGTCTGAGTAGATAATACTGACTTTGATGGACCAAGGGTCTGATTCAGTAGAAAGCAGCTTCATGTTTTCATGTGGAGAATCCCAAGAACACAAGGCCCTTCAGCCAATGGGGTGTATTGGTCTGACTGTAAGACTAGGAAGGGGGATACCAAAGGTACCATGAAGCTGGTTTTACTTTGGTCAAACACTGGGCGAAAACGCATGGTCGCTTTATCTTCCTTTAATCCCTGTTTCAGCCAGGATTCAGCCAGGATCGAATGCATGCATTTCGCCTAATGTGTGTTAGATCCTGGATAAAACAGGGATTAAAGGAGGATAAAGTGACCATGCATTTTTGCCCACTGTTTCTCTGCCTAAACAATCCCTACAGGACCACTGTGAGGGTATACTCCACTGTGAAGATAAAATTGGAAGGGAGACAGAACTAGATATACTGCACTGATCTCTTTGGAGGGAGAGTGGTATAAAAATATAACAAATTAATAAAAATAAAATTGCAAATTGCAGAAGTACCAGCCCATTTGTAGAAATGGTTATGCACCAATTCCCTCCAGAATTTGGATATCCCAGCCATACAAGCTGCAGTACTTCTCTCCCACACCATACATTATTAATTCCAAGAGCTTTTGTAATAAATACATGAAAACATATGCAGAATATAGCAATGTTTATAAATTTACCATAGAGTTTACCATAGAATATGGGTAGCCTTTAACATCTGATTCCATATCACCACATGACCAGATTCCCTATGTATTGGTAACTGTCTCCCTTCATAGTTTCATATTCTCTGTAGTAAATTTAAAATGGGGCTGAGAGGAAACACTTCACCTATTTCCCCCCATTTTTCCCATGCCCATTCACCAGTATTTTGAAATGCAACTATAGCAGCCCTGCTCTCAGATTCATTAGGTTATTCTCACTAAGTTCACTTACACCTGAAGGTGAGTATTAGAAGTGACTTACCGTATATACTCATGTATAAAACGACCCGCATATAAGCCGAGGTGCCTAATTTCACCCCAAAACTGGGGGAAAATTAGGCACCCGCGTATAAGCTGAGGGTCGGCTTATACAACGCCCCTGCCCCAGGTCGCCCTCCCGCCTGGCCTCCCGGGCCCTCCAGACCGACCCCAGTGCCACCCCCTCCCGGGCCCTCCAGATCCACCCCGATCCCAGCGCCACCCTAGGGGGGGAGGGGGAAGAGCCCCTGAACCCCCTACTCACCGGGAGAGGTGGGAGGAGGAGGCCTGCTGATCAGCTGGAGGCGGCAGTGGCGCCCTCCCTGCGCTCGAGCCGGTGGCGGAGTCGGGGCCCTGCCTGCACGCAGGCAGGCCTCGCTGGCCGCTTCCAGGCCGCCCAGAGAGCGCGTGAACCAGCAGCGGGGGCAGCGGCGGTAAATTCCTCTTCCCTCCTTTCCTCCCTCCCCCCTCCCCCTCCCTCCCCCCTACCATATTGACCCGCGTATAAGCTGAGTTCGGTTTTTTAGCCCTTTTTTTGGGCTGAAAAACTCGGCTTATACGCAACTATATACTGTAGGTGAAGAGGGAAAAAACATGAATTGATAATCCTCAGTCAAAATAGATCTAGAAAGAATATAACTAGATAGCCTCTTCTGTATCTATATACTATATACTGAGCCAGATTATGAGCCCAGCACCAGCTGCCAAGATCAGGATTTTCCCTGTTCTGCATCTGATATTTTAATTGCAGACACTGGGGACTGAATCAAGAACCTCTTGCGATGCAACAGTGAATTATGGCCCCTTGAACTATCAGCACACTTTTTACAGAAAATAAATGTGAAATGGTGGCAACATCTCCTTTGATCAGTATCGGCACAGATGTAGAATATTTGCTTCTTATCGCACTCTAGAGGAAACTGAGAAAGGATCCATGGGTAGACTGAACAAAACAACAAAAGTCATATGATACCTTTTAGTTTAAAAAATCAGAAAACAGCATGTAAGCTTTGCAGTTCACCAGTCTGGTTGTTGAGGGGAAAAATAGGATAGGGAACTTGATCGTTACAGGGCACAGTGGAACCATCCCTGGGGCTGTAGAGCCTTAAAAGGGAAGGTAGGACATGTTGCAGACTTGAATAGATTACTTGAAGCTATCATAAACAAATAGATTTTGGGCAGCATTGAAGCTCCGCTGTCCAAAGGGGCAGATTGATAGGTTTTAATATCTTCAGCTGCCTTCCATTAAGAGCAATAGGGCCAAACATTACAGGGAATGGGATTGGGCCCACAACCATCTCTGCAAGGGGGAACACAAGGGTTCAAACATCCAGTCAGTTTGGGAAAGGATGCCCAGAGACCCAGAGAAGAACGGACAGCTTCCTGTCATTTCAAGGCCATCTATCCCAAAAGGGGGGGTGCTAAGAGTGAAAGATCAGAATTCTTCATGTCTAGATAGCTAGTATTTCTTGTTTCTGTTTTATTTCCTAGAAACTATATCATTGCCAAGGTGATGTATTCCTAGGGTTGCCAGGTGCCTCTTCACCACCGTCGGGAGATTTTTGGGGCGGAGCCTGAGGAGGGAAGGGTTTGGGGAGGGAAGGGACTTCAATGCCATAGAGTTCAATTCCCAAAGCGGCCATTTTTCTCCAGGTGATCTGATCTCTATTGGCTGGAGATCAGTTGAATTAGCAGGAGATCTCCTGCTACTACCTGGCAGTTGGCAACCCTATATATTTCTAGCCCATTTGTGTTGGTATATTTGAACAGAAGGGTGCTCTGTCCCCCACTTTGAAAAAAGTGGGGAGGAGGGGTGGGGTTTGGGCCTGGCTGGAGGGAAGGGAGAGTTAGCAAAAATGGATGCTACAGGCCTGATGCAGGACATCCATGTGCCAGCATCCAACTGGCCCATCTTCTTTGGTCATGGCTAGTGACAGAGGCACTAACTACATGCAACTCTAAACCAGAACCATATAGTGAGAGCAATACTTCTTCGCAGGATCCTGACCAAGGCACAGTACCACTGAAGGAGCTTCAACACCTGACAACAGTGCTTCTGAGCCTTATTGCCTCCTAGCCCATTTAGGCGGAGACTTGGAAAGGCTACCTTGCTGGATCAACTGGTCCACTAGGTATAAGCCCTGTGCTCCAGCTCTTTGCTTCCAGCCTATGCTCTCCAGTCTCAAGATCCAGGCCTGAGGGTGCTACTCCAGAGGAGACCTGACCAGTCCTGCCTGCAGAGTACAGGACAGGTGCATCTAGTCCATTGTCCTGTGTCAAACAGTGGCCAACTAGGACCCACAGGGCCCACAGAAGGAGCACAAAGGCCAAACTCTTCAGCAACTAGCCTTAGAGGTAGATTACCTTGAAACACTGAAGTCCATGTTAGCCATACTTGTTAATAGCCATTGATGGGCCTTTCATTCCTGAAGTTGCTTAATCCCTTTAAAGTATATAATTCAGTACTAGAATAGTCCCTCAGCTCTTGCTGCAGCATGACTTTGGGGCTGGATATATTGGTTTGATCCTTTATATGAACACTGTGTCTTGGGCTACAGAGAAACAAAACCAAAGGCCATCCATAATGCAAGACTACCCTTCAGTTTTCTACAAATGTGACTAAAAGGATTAGAGGTCTAGGAAGAAGCTGTTTGAAATCCATGTCAGCTACCACACTGTCAGGTCTCTCTTATCAGTAAATCTTTAATAAATGACAGCTGTTAAGTAACACACCTTCTGCTGAGAATCTCCTCATCTTACCTCAAGCGTAATCAACAGAGAGTAGCAGATCCATTAAGTCCTTAATAATAGATAAAAGCACCAATTGATCTCTGTTGTAATTTAAAATGCACGGTGGGGAAAAAATTTAAAGTCCAAAGTGCAAGCTTGACTCCCCTATTTTACACTCTGCTTCCTGTCCCTTAGAGAATTGTGTCATCCCTTTGCGAGATCCATGGGTGTAAATTGCAATTAGGAGCAGACTACGAGTAGCTGAACATGCTGATATAACATTCCAATGTCGGTGGCATTATATTCAGCAGGAAAAGAAGAATTTTCTCCAGGAAAGAGTTATACATCCCCGGCAATATGTCTCCTCAGGCCTGACCCTTTGGTCTTTCTCAGAACAGAGTGTCAAATGTGATATAGTCCATAAAGGACTCAACCAAGAGGATCAAGGCTGAAATCTCATTTCCTTGCATTCTTCACTATTCTGACACACTGTCAGAGCCTAATGCGTCATCTCAAGGGAAATCCATTTAATAAAATGAGGGACTATTATGGCTAATTGTTATATATTCTCTGAATAAAATTGCCTTTCCCCCTTTCATAGTGAAACATATTTTCTCTTACTTAAATGCACTGCAACAATTATTTAAACTGATTTCAATTACCATTTTATTTTGCACTAAATTAACTGTTATTATGAAGCCAGGAAAGGAGCTTGACTTGACAGAAGTGATTTGGTTCTCAGTGCAATGCAGAATCAAGATGAGAAAAAAGAACTCCACTGAACAGTTGAATGGAATCCTGGAAATAAGCCTTCATGGAAGTCAAGGGGGGAAAATGGCCTGCAGCTTACCAAAAGGCCTGTATTGTGTCTGGATGGACATACCATTGCTTTGTACAAATTATGGTATTCTGACTGATAATAGTGAAGTTAGGTTCCTGTGGGGCGAAAAATGTCATCACAATGTCCCTCACGTGCAGTTCCATGTTTTCACATTTCAGTCTGCAGTTAAGATTTTTTTTTTACCAGTCTGCATAACTCAGAAGCTGGCTGAATTATCAACTATCTTCATCAGTAAGAATTCAAGTCTGACACTGTCAGACATGGGTTCAATAGGGGCTGAGACCTCATTACAAAAAGTGGTTCTCCCATTGCACGTTTGGAGAACTATGTCATCTTCTCAAACAGTTTCCTGGTGTAATCCCTGACATTTCTAGGTAAAGGGTGTCAAATAGCAGGCATTGAGAAAGAGAGAGAGAGAGACCTTTCTCAGCCAGAGACCTTGGAAAATCACTACCAGTCAGAGTACACAATACTGGGCTAGGTGAAACACCAGTCTAACTTGGTGTAAGGCTGTTCCATGTGTTCTCATGGGGCTTCTAAGAGTCTTCGCCTTCTGACTAGTTTTCTTTTACCGCAACCACAACAGGAAGTCTTTGACAGAAGCTTCCAGTTCGGGGAAGCGGGGAGAGTCCAGGTTTAGCCACAAAAGAACGTGTAAGGAACTCTAGATCATCCTGATCCATTTTTTTAAAATAATAACTCATTTAATAAACACATTGTTTGACTGGGGAATGTTGTAACATTGATCCTTCCTTATTCTGGATGTGCCTTTATGTTTGCCATTTTGACATGCTCTATTTCCCCTCTACTGCAGATATCCCTTTATTGTGAGCACAATTTATACTTCTTGGCACAGCTGGATGCATTGAGATTTTTTCCCATAGACAAATACCCCATGTTGTCATGTAGTAGAGACAAAAAAAGAGACAAAAAAAAAACTGCCGTGAATCATCATTTTACTTTCTTGTAAGGGACTCTGATGCCCTGGTTATGAGGGTAATATGGAAAAGATAGAAATATATAGACCATCGAGGTGGGGCACAGTCTGTTAAACCACACAACAGAGCATATAAAGCAAAACAACATAAATAACAAAATGAATAATAGTAATAATATAATGTAGGATATTATGTTGCTTTACTTCTGCTTGTACATTTCAGTGCTTTACTGATTACATCAGCCACCGCTTGACCCCTCTTCCCTATCAACCAAACAGTTATTTGAATTTTTGTAGAGTTTTTTTTTTCTTTTTTTCATGCAGCCACAATGGCACAATGACAAAAGTCTTTCCCTCTATGATTCACATCATTTAAAAAGAGGACTAGTAGTGGGCAGACCCCTCCTGTTCAAACTGCATTTCGGTTACTGGTTGTTAACTTTTTCCACAGCCACTTGAGGGGAAAATTGCTTTTCAATACTGCTAAAGTGGCTCATATGTGTTCCCTCAATGTGACTTGGGAACTGTAGTGTGGGAACAGAGAGGTGGCAGCACGTCCTCCAAGCAATTGCAGAATGTTTCCATGATAATTATTAGATTGCTAGACTGCAGAGAGTTCCAGGCCACTGTTCTACAAATTACGGTGTCATTACTATAAAGGACATTGAGACCAATGAAAAGATGAGAGTAATCAAAGTTTGAGGATGTGCCAACAGCAGCTACCACTTAGGAAAAAACAGACCATCAGCTTGAAATACATCTTGTACTTAGGATTGCCAGGTCCCTCTTCACCACCAGCGGGAGGTTTTTGAGGGTGGAGCCTGAGGAGGATGGGTTTGGGAAGGGGAGGGACTTCAGTGCTATAGAGTCCAATTGCCAGAGTGGTCATTTTCTCCAGGTGAACTGATCTCTATTGGCTGGAGATTGGTTGTAATAGCAGGAGATCTCCAGCTAGTACCTGGAGGTACCTGGAGGTTGGCAACCCTACTTTTACTTATATGTCTAGCTAGTGCGCTTGGGTAAGGGTGTGAAGATTGTAAGTAAAACCAACATTATAAGCAGCAAAAAATTCATATACACGGCCATTGGTTTGGACCCACCTGACTGGATGGAAGGTTTTCTGCTGAGGAGGTTCTGGGGAACCCCCTCCCCCCAAGATCAGCATTTGGGGGCATTAGGGGCTGCAGCAAGAGTGGAGAGTTGAGAAAGTCATACTCCACAGGCAGAAATCCTTCCATCCACAAAAACACTCCAGAAGATCCAAGCTTATTTAATCAGCATTATTAAATGGTGCATAAGCTGAGGTTGTCGGCGCTCAATCCTGTGAGGTAAGTTACAGTTGCAACAATCAGCTCTTTTGCAGAGTGGGACAGGATTACGTTCAGCCTTTCACTCCTCATCCTGACAATTAATTGATGCAAATGGTAACTATCTGATATGGCTTCAATGGCATGAAGAATCATATATGCAGCACCGTTGGTGCACACCATTTGTCCACCAAGTAAGATACATGAGTAGAATAGAGATGTGCATTCAGATCAAAATTAATTCCAACTCAACAAGGAAAGGCCCTATTTGTTAAGATAATTGCTATAACAAAAAATTAACTACATTCCAAAATAATCAGGTAAGGTCATCAATCCTCTTAATGATCTCTGGAACTGGCTGATGCTATTTCGGTTTCGGTTCCATGAGAGAAGCATGGAAAGGGAGAAGCGAGAGAGTTACTCAGAAGATCCCTGTCAGGCTCATATGGAATAGATGTAAAGTCTAATGACATTGCTTCTTAGCACCAGTATTTTAAGGTTGCCTCTGGATGTGGAGGAACCTGTCTATGAACCTGTCTAATCCTGTTTTAAAGCCATCTATGTTGGTGGTGGGTTGGCTCTACACTCTTGTTCTGCTGTTGCATTACGTTGGCATCAGTTTATTCCCCTGAAGTGTGCTACTGAAAAGTGCCTCTTGCACTTGTAGACCATGTTGGTATTATGGGTACAACCCATGGTATTTGACGTAATCCTTTACCATAAGGAAATCTAGCATTACACACATTCCAACTGTCCCTGCTTACAGGGATCATCACTGGTCTCTTGATATCTGTACCTGGGTGAGTCATAATTTCTCTTTTGTCATGTTTTTGGGTTTTGTCATTTACCTTGTTTTGAAATAGTTTTAGGGTAACTTGGTGGAGTTTTCATACTGTAAGATTCAGCTCCCCCTGGATAGGGAATGGATGTCTCTAAATGCATGTGCATAAACACTAAGACACCAGTGTAGTGGTTGGAGTGTTGGACTAGGATGTGGTAGAACCAGGTTCGAATCCCTACTCTGGAAAACTACAGTAAAATAAACCCCACAGAAGTACAGACGTACTAGAGGTACAATACATAAACAAACAACCAAACAACCAAAAAACACTAAAGGAAGTAAGAGTGAAATTGATTTAGTACAGAACACAATGTTTCAAGGACAGCAACAACTGTCATGCTACAAGAGTAGATAAGGACAAAATACAATAAATGGGTGAAAATGTGACAATGTATTCAGTCACTAGCAAAATGCACCTCAAATGGCAAATGCACCTCAAATGGCAAGACACACATTAAATATAACATTCAGCCATAGATGACTGAGCTATCTTGAATCCATTTTGAAACTAATCTTCCTAACACTTCCAAGTTGTTTGTAAACTCTCATCTGCTTATTCAGAGACCTTATGTCTTACTAGCAATTACTGTAGTTCCAAAACAGAAATCACTGTTATCTCTTATCTACTTATACAGAGACCTTGGACAACTGCAGCAATGTCTCTAGCTAACAACAATAATGTACTGCATCGGGCATAATAAAAATCCAAAAGCTGCCAAAACGTCTTGATACAAAATCACTTTATGTAAGGGGAGTGGAGTTGGTGAAATAAACCAAATTCAGGGACAAAAATTAAACAGCTGTGTGTGGGTAAAATTACACCACTAATACAGATAAAGCCCAAAAGGAAATCCAATGCCCCCCTCCAATTACATACATACAACAAAGATAGTTGCAATCAATAATGAATTTACTTGAATTCTTTGAAAGATAAAGCAGCCATTTTTAGCCACTCACGCTTACTGTACCAGGTATGAGTCATTTTTTCCACTGAGGTCTAATTTGACCTGAAGTATGGTCTGACCACTATCCACTTTAAGCCAAAGTAAGTGTGTATCCGACATCCTGCACAAGAGGGGGTTCAGTGAAAATGGCCCATCCACAGAGGCTCATGAATCATACTGGATTCCAGAATGCTCTAGGGGATGTTAGGATCCCAAATACATGCTCAGCTGAGGCTTTAGTGGGAGTGTGCAAGGTGAGGCTCTTTGAAGCTATCGATAAGTTTGCCCCTCTATGACCACTCCTGCCCCTGAGGTGTAAACTGCCCCCCCCCCCGGTTTATATGGACCTGGGTGATTTGAAGAGGTCTGAGAAACATCTAGAATGATGTGGGCGGTGAACCCATACCCAATCTGATAGATTACACTATAGAGCCGATTGGAAGACCTGTGAAGAAGAAGAGTTGGTTTTTATATGCCGACTTTCTCTACCACTTAAGGGAGAATCAAACCGACTTATAATCACCTTCCCCTCCCCATGACAGACACCCTGTGAGGTAGGTGAGGCTGAGAGAGTGTGACTGGCCCGAGGTCACCCAGCTGGCTTCATGTGTAGGAGTGGGGAAACAAATCCAGTTCACCAGATTAGCCTCTGCAGCTCATGTGGAAGAGTGGTGAATCAAACCCGGTACTCCAGATCAGACTCCACCGCTCCAAACCACTGCTCTTAACCACTACACCACACTGCCTCTCCAGCAGCAGTGACAGCAGCAAAGAAATGTTACTGCTTTGCGACTATAGCATCAGCTAGTTCACAACCATCACAGTTGTTAAAGGAAGCTCAGCAACAGCTGATGCCGAAATCTGAACCTTTATTGTCTCAGGAAAAGACAATAAGCTGCGATATGTTTGCCAAGTTTTTTCCTGATAAAATATCAAGAATTCACTCAAAATCAATTTGGAAACTCCAGCTGGTGCAGAAGCTGCAGCCGAGCCAGGAGTTTGATGGACTGCATATTACTCCCATCCTGCAGGCTGCCCATCAGATACAGGGCTCAATTTAAGGTATTAGCTATCACATACAAAGAGCTTCATGGCATTCGAACATCATATCTGTGAGACCCCCTCTCCCCCTATGCTCCACCACAACAGCTTTGCTCATCAGAGCAGGGTCTTCTGCAGGTACCAACCTGCAAATGGGCAAAATCAAAAACTGCCTGTACTTGTTCCTTCTCTGTTGTGGCTGCCACCTTGTGAAATGGCCTGCCTAAGGAGGTCAGAAAGGCTCCCATCCTGCTAGCTTTCCACAAACTATGGAAAACTGAATTGTTTGAGATTGTTTTTCTATGCAGGCAATAGGCTTGCACTATATGAAATTATTCACAATGTTATTTAGAAAAATTACTAGCGACTGTGGTCTATACTACTGTGTATACCTTGTTGAAACTAGGATCCTACAATGAATTTTGCATCATTTAATGTGTCATGTTAATACTTATTCTTTGCTTCAGTTCTGTTGTTAGATTTCTGGTTGGTTCTATAACCCTACTATTGAACTGCTGATTGAATGTCCCATTCATCAATTGTATTGTCTCACCTCTGTGTAATCCACCTTGAGTCTAAGTGAGAAAGGTGAGAAATAAACATACTCCACTGTATCAAGAAAAGCTCTTTGCATGGAGTTTGAATAGTGTGAAAATTTAGTGGAAGGATGAACATCATTAAAGTCAGGAAAATCTAGATTATTCTTAAAGAGATGCTTTCAGAATTGAGTAATAATGGGATATGGGAATTATGAGGAAATCTGTACACATTCCTGTTCACTCAGTTATCTTTGTTGTGAATAGGGATGTTCAAACCTATCCCTATGTTCACTTGGAAAATGTTAGGGAGTATCAGAATAAGGGAGCCATCAAAAATATACTGTACTTCTGGGTTTGATTGGACCTCCAGTTTTTCATATAGAAATGTAGAATGAATATATACTTCCTCTGGATGTTGAAAACATACTGCCCTGTTTCCTGTTGTAACTTGTTGCTGAACAAAAGGGAAATTACCTGAATGCAACAAAGGAAAGGAAAAACATTAGCAATTAGTATCCTGTGGGAATACAAATACACTTTCCCCCTCATTGGGTTTGTCAGCTAAATCCTTCGCTCAATTGAAAGGGCTGTAGCTGCACAGCTAAGTTGCTGCTATTGAGGCTTCATGTGTATTATTCATTCCTTGCATTGCTAGGGCGAACAAAAAAAATTAATCTTCCTGACGGGGGAATCATGTAATTGGTTCTCCATTCAATTTTCTCCTCTCAAACCTTTGGCTATGTGGGCCAAATGATAGCTGTTTTTGGTGGTACATGGACATCTTATCCAGAACCTTTGCAGGGAAAAAAAACATTTATTTGTTTTTAAGTTATATTTAACGGTTCTTATGGACCCACTAAAGAATTTCCTCAAGGTGCATGTGGCATGTACATCACAGCTTGAGTTTTCGCTGAATGTAAGGAGTCTCTTCTGCTTATGGAATCCTCCTTCCATTGGTCTACTGTAAGCAAAGTGGTGTAGATCCAGTCAATCAATCAATCAATCAATCAATCAATCAATACCTTTTACTACCAAGTGGAAACCATCTGAATAATGTGCTTTAGACATCAAAATGTCCAGGGCTCTTTCTGCTTGGTTCCCTATCCAAGTTTTCCACATACAGTGACCTGGATTCTGCCACTTTGATAAGCAAACCTACCTCCAGCCTAATGAGCCTTCCTCCAACTTTAAAGGCTCTTAATCCAATGGAAAAGCCACTTTGTTGGAAGAAGGCTCTTTAAGCTGGACAAATGTCCTGAGATTTTCATAAGTGGGTACTTTAATTCCATTCTTACCGGAAACTTGTGCCTGAGTAAGACTATACAACCTACATTCTCATGGCAATCCTAAAAACACTTTTCTGGGGTTAAGCCCCATCAATTTCATGTAGAATTTGTACAACCCCTTTCCCCTCCATAAAAGGCAGGCTGAGCTGTGAGGGATTCTCTTTCTCAGTGTACAACCATGAATAATGCTGGATAGGAATAAAGCAATACCTTAACAACCTTAAACATTAACCCTCTGACAAACCCCTCCCATCTGTCTAAAAGGTAGGTGATTCCCTTATGTTAATATCTGCAAGCGACTGGCCCCTTGCAGTCATCAAAACATGAAAATGTAACTGACTAGCACTTTGCTGATTACAGTGTTTCCCCTTCAGACACAAGAGAGTGCTTGTGTCCATAGTGGACCCAGGAAATACTGCTGTTGGTTTTTTGCAAGTTTATAATTCAGCAGATTTGTGGAAACAGCAGGCTGTTGTCATCCTGCATTTGCACATTGACTGTTATCATGTGGACATGTGAAAAAAATGTTCCAGTCAGGTGGCTGAAATATGACACATCTTTGGTGTGGCAGTAGGCCATATTAACCTCCAAAAACAACCCAGAGAAAACACCTTACTGGTAAAATGTGTCAGCTTGGATTTTAGTGAATATTTGTGCCAAAAGTGTTCCACAGTTATGGGGAAGCCATTAATAGCTCAATACATGTGATATCGGGGATCTATGTCTGGATCCTCAGACATGTAATTTAGCTGCAAAGAGCAACCAGGAAAAACACAATATGGATTCGGGCTATGGTACTAGGACAGCAGCATTCAATCTTTCCCCACTCCATTTTCTCCAAATTTCCTCCCATGGTTGTTTTAAGATCCGGGGGAGGGCAGGTGGGGGAGAGGCAGGCATGACTTCATGTGTTTTGCCCCATGTAGACCAAAAGCAGCTAGGCAGCATTTCCATTAAGGAAAACACAAGTGTAGGAGAGAATTACACTCCATTCCAGGGTACCACACAGGGCCGTAACTGGGGGTGAGGGGGTGAGGAAGGCAGCCACCCCCTTTGTGGCATGCAGAGAGGGCGGCAGAACTACCTCTCTTACCTGGCCCACTCCTCCTGTAGGAGAGGCAGTTCTGCCACCCTAACTGCATTCCACAGGGGTGGTCACACACACACACACACAGCTATGGCCCTGGTAACACAGCACTATTCTGTATTGTCCCTATAGCAGCAAAATTGTATGCTAGGAATCCAGTCATGAACCCCCAGCATAACATGAAGTTTTGCCCTTTAGGAAACCACTCACCATGTCCTCATTGTAAAGGGATGGACTACCAAACAAGGCGTTTTCATCAAATTAAAGAGATGGTTGAGTGATATGCATTTGATGAAATAATTTTGCAAATGCAGTAGGTTTTCACATGTTTTCCTTAGCAACAAAACATTGGAGCTTTTTTGTGAACTTCATCTATGTCATGCAGAAAGTAAAAGTGCTATAAATGTGCTGGCAAAAAAATCACCATGGTATATCAATAACATGGAGCTCAAAGATGTGCATTAAGCAGAAATTACATTTTAAGAAAAAATCCTGTCACATAAAAAGCATGAGGTTGACTTATAATTAGGTAATTATTAAGAATTCATGTACCTTTCAGTATAATTAATGGCACTTAATACAGGAGCATAAGAACAGCAATCCATCTATTTTAAATTATGCCTTGAAAATAACTTAGATCACAAGAAAGAAAAACGAAAGATGTGTGGCTCAATAAGTGTAGACTAACCTTATGTATAAACCATGCTCACAAATAGGCATAGTAAACATAGTAAAAGATAGGGGAAATCATATTCATATTACAGTCTAGCTAACTGCAAGACATTTTCCAAAACTAATATTGTTATCTTGGTTAACTTTTCACACAGAAATGTGTAGTGTAAATAAACCCTGTATGAAATCTGGAAAGTAATTTATAATGAATTTGTACTAATGGCATATAATAAGCATAGATACAATGAAAATGTTATTGAGAACAAATGCTGTTCATTTACTTCCAAGAGTGTCACAAAAAATCTTGCAATTTGATGGTAAATTAAGAAATAAAAACAATGTTAAGCAATAAAAGTATGATTTATGGATTTCCCTTGTGAAAATGAGGAATAAAATATCAAGCTTTATCTAATTATTGGATAATTAAAATATTTAAATATGTCACCTGAGAATCTTTAGGTATCAATGCTACAATAATGAGGCATTTTTTAAAAGACTGCTTTAATGATACATATTACATGGTTAAAAATTATTTATCAAATTAACCAATAAGCAAAGTTTTTCTGAAATGATCTTGTTGACTCTGCTTTTCTGTCTACACTTTTGGCGATATCTGTGTCAAGAACCATTTATGGAGTTGGAGCCAAACTAAATTTTTCATCTATGGAATGGAACTTTCCTCTCCCCACCCCCCTCCACACACACATTGCAATGTACTGATCTCCATCAAATGGAGCTCCTGGGCAATAGGGGACTCTGAGGAATGATTGGGGGTGGGGTTTTCAGCAAGAAAGGGAAAATTGTCAAAATTGCCAGTTTATTCTTGATTGTACTAAGGGCTTTTCAAAATTACTTCCCCCATCCTCTATGAGAAGCCTGCAAGGAGGAAAGATGTTGCTGGTGGAGAAGGGAAGAGATATCTAGGCTGCTTTCACAGTGGTATAGGATTTGGAATTTGGCCATGGTCTTGTGGGAGTACAGATTAGAACCAGGAATGGGACCCATAAAAGGCCATGTTCCTAAATGATACAAAGCTAGTCAGAGAAGCAGACAATAAAACCCGACAACCCATTTTAGCAGAAAAACAAAGCTTTGGTTTGTTACTGTTCATGGGGGCCAGAAAGGTTTTTTTTAATGTAAGTCTTGGTTGGTTGTTAGGTTGTCAGATTTTCTTTTTAAAAAAAAAATTCTGGAATTTACTTCTATACACTGAGGATTTTGTGTAATGTTAACTGGTTGAATTTCATTAATTGATGTTGTCACAACTTTGGCAGAAGGACCAGTGTAGATATGACAAAATACCACTAGTAAAACTGAATGCCATTTTTCAACAACTTAGGGTATGCCAGAATACTCTACAAGCCAGAAGAGCTCAAGAGGGGATTGTTGTCTATCATAGTGAAGGTAGATTGGTACAACCAACAAAGTTGAAGGTGGCTCCAGTGGGTAACCTACTTCACAGATACCTCTTGTTACAAAGGGAAAAGAACACAGTCATTCAGGTGTAACTGGGGAGTAAGCTGAGTTCACACCAATTATCGTAGGCATCATAGTTAAGAGTTACTTCCTCAATTATGGCCTTATCAGATTTATATCTGCTATTTTCATTCAATAAGTCCGTGGCATATTTATTGTCACTTATTGCTGACCAATACACCTTTTTATTGCTAATATAAAATGAAATAATTTATAGTTACTAACCCAAACTTGGTTCAAGATGATGATGATGATGGTAAGTACTACACCATAAGGGCATTTTGTCTTAATGCAGAAAACATAAAACAGAAAGGAACCATATTTTATTTATTATACACTCTTGTGGTATGATTCACAGGTTTGGAGATAATCATTTACTCTAGCTATGTTAAAATATTTCCTTCTTGTAACTCTTTTCAGATTTTAGGCTAAAACAATCATTTAACCTTCTATATTGTGATGAAAATATTTACTCCATCATTAAAGGAAGGCTAATGGTCTTCCAGATTATTATTTATAGTGCAACCAAAGTGCAGGAAAAGTGTTCTTAATTTACTGCACAAAATCTCACAAGGAACCATTTCAGGGATATTACATTTACCAACTGTTCAACCTGTATTATATTATTGCTTGAAATATGCAATTCTTTGCCCAGCTAGCAGGGTCATTGCAATCTTGAATGCTGTTTGAGTATCATGGACACCCATATGACAGCCTCCTTAACAGCACATAATGACTGATACACTTTCCTTTGCGTTAAGTATGATTAAACCCTCTGACACCACTGTGCAGTCTACAAAGAGAAGGCTTCCATAGCAGCAGAAATTGAATGGTCTCGAATCAAAGCATGGGGAAGCTTTGTGTTAGTTTAACCCCCTGCTCTGCCTTCCACTGCAGTGATTCTTCAGAAAATAGTCTTGCTCATACATTTCGCCCACCCCCACCCCCTGATATTCTGCAGGAACATTATGGCATAAAGGAAACCTTACAGATACACAAGTTTCTTGAACCTATGCCTTCTCATAGGGGCTGTATGTGTGGTCCTTGCCACTAGTACCATGTCAATTGTTTGCAAAAAAAGAAAAGAAAAAAAAGAATACAATGCATATATGATGAAGGCAACATGCATAGCCCAAACACAGAGGCAAAAGCTCATAAATCACTATCCATGCACTGACAGACCCATGTACAGTTTATCAAATATGGTCCATCAGCCAAGCCAGCCCTTTGATAATATATTGGATTCAGACTAAATTGGCAATTTCCATTGATTCCTCCTTCCCACTGTAGACCCTACTCATGACATTCCTTAGCTTCCCGTAGCTCCCGAGGAGCAACATATCATGGAGATCGGTGGTATGCAGTGGGAAAGGGAAGGCAGATAAGTTTCATTCCATTCAGGGCCGGATTTAGGTTTGATGAGGCCCTAAGCTATTGAAGGTAATGGGGCCCTTTATATGTCCAGCTGTCCTTTGTCAACAACAAATTGTCGCTGTTTTTTGTGTTGAATATATGCTATATGGTAATTTATATATAGAAATGAGCAAACCAGTGATATTTTAGGGAGCAGGCTAGCAGGCAGGGCCCATTACTTACATCATAGGAGCCTACACAAAACAGTTGCTTTATGTAGATTTTATTTTATTTGTTTTTTATCTTATATTTTGGAAATGTACATCCAGTGTTTTTTTTTCTTTTGTTTTTTTTTGGGAGGCCCAAGAGAGTGGGGCCCTAAGCTATAGCTTGTTTAGCTTATGCATAAATCCGGCGCTGATTACACTGATGTAATATTTAGTCTGTGTTCAACTCAATAGCTAGATTGGTTTCCAAAGTGAAACTACAAAGGTGATTTTTCACAATCTGTGATGAGACTAGTTAGGTTACAGCCCCTGTCAATAGATGCAATGAATGGTAGACTAGGAATCAGCAAGTTGTGCAAAAAGGTTCTTTAGGGACACTACACATATTAGATATTTTAAGTGTTCAGCTAAGATTTACCTAAGGTTTGTCTAAAAATGTATTTGCAAACATCTTTAAAATATATGTATACTCAGTAAGCCTGAAAAACTCAACATGAACATGACCTCCAGGCAGACTTACATCGATCAAACTTCTGTACATACCTATGAGGCAAGCTTTATGTTTTCTGTCAAAATACACCTCAAACAACATGTTGAACAGCTTTGCATCAGTCACTAGATCAACAGGGCCAGGTTTCACCTTGGTAACATGTTACAAATAACTTGCAGCTTATGACTTCTTTTCTGCTTGCACAGTCTGTGTATTAAATCATCTCTGTTATTGGAGAATATGAATGAATCCCTGTGACAGATAGGAGCTTGGACTCCAAGCTTTGGAACAACTAATTTCCTACAAATGTGAAGGCTGTAGCTACATCCAAAAAGCTTCCAGAGATCTGACAGAATGTGTGTGTGTATGGGGGGGTGGGAGGTTAACAATTAAGGTGACTCTGGGAGTGAGCAGACATATTAGAGTTAAGAAGATCTGACTCTAAGGGAGATCAAACAAAGTATAGTTAAGGTCTAACTCTTAGAGGGAGCAGATGAAGTACAGGAGATGTCTGATGTAGTTAGCAGTGAATTATAAAAAAGAGTGTCTCAGTGGTAGATGGTAGGTACCCCTGTGTATAAGTGGGTCTAATCTGGTCACAGTCTATCGTAAATGGTTTTTCAAGACTTAGGGATTTTGACAGAAATAAACTGTCTTTAGGTGAAGTCCATGAATGACGACTTCTTCTTCTTTTGGTTCAGATATTAAACTGATAAGAACAGACTCTACACTTGATCTTAGAATGACTTCTGACTTGAAAAGATATCCTGAAATATTGACACAATAGAAACCTGCACATGAAATAGTCCTTTGTCCAGGAAGCAGCTTCCCGTAAAATAATAAAATAATAAAACAAACAGACTGGGGTAAAGTTACCTATTTGTCCTTATTTAGTTATGCATTTTCCTCAAACAGTGGATGAAATCATTAGTGGATGAAATCATTAACTTATCAATATCAGACTACAAAAAACCACTGAAGGTCAGGGTCTTAAATGATGCTAAAAGTCATTATTTGTGTCATGTAAATCTTGATCAGTGTGCTCTCTACCCCAACCCCTTATCTTCCAAACTTAACCAAAGTGGCTTTCAAATGTAATAGGTCCAGCACCAAAAGAGGAAAACAGGAAAAGAACAATAACTTTTATTTTCCCCCAGAGACAGGGGAATAAGGTGCTTTGGGATGGAGGGTAGGAACTTTTACAGTAGGAACTTCAAGTATAATACAGATCATTCATTTATAGTGTTACAGATGAATATTTAGGAGTGCAGAGAGCAATTAACAGCCACGTTTCCCCCAGAAATTAGACTCTAAGACACCACTGTCTCTTAGCAAATGTTTTCTTTCAGACCACTCCTCTGGAGATAAAATTCTATCTCTGCTCATTTACTACTTTCACCTATCCTCAATCAAAAGGCAGACTCTGAGACTTCTCCTGAGACAGGACCTCTCTAACCTATCACTCTGGAGACACAAACTGAGAGAATCTCTTTTTTCTTTCACTCCCCCCACCCTTTCATCTGGCTCCTCACGCCCTTCTAGGAATCCTGGCTGGCTGCTCTGCTCACACACCAAACAAGACTAAAGGGGACTTGGGTGTGTGCGTGGAGGGGGGGAGGTCCATCCATCACACACCCCTCACCTGTATTAAGTAAAAGTATAGCCTTTTCTACCCTACTCCTCCTGTAGTCGAGGGACGAGGGTGAGCAAACTTATTCACTTCCATGTTATATAAGTCATCTTTCATTGACAGTGCCATCCTAAACTCGGTAACTCTGGATTACTGTACTAACTCTATTTTACAGGGGGGGGGGGAAACATTGTGATATGCTATATGGGTAATATGTAGTTAGTCATGTGTAAAAAATATCAAATAATATCTGCCTAACATACAATAGCCTCAGTTTAGTCATTTTAGCTTCTAAGGACAGTTCAAGCTTGAACTGATCTAGAACCCATTTATTTGTCTTTTTGGCCGGCTATGGTATCCATAAAACTCTCCTCCAACACCACATTTCAAAGGAATCTACTTTCTTACTGTATATGTGTGTGTGTGTTTTTGTTATATACATTTTTTTAAAAAACATTTTTTAAAGCATGTAAAACCTCTGAAGCTATCCAGGGTTGCTATGCAGAGGAAGGCAATGGTAAACTACACCGCTGCTCAGCATGGTGTAGTGGTTAAGAGCGGTGGTTTGGAGCGGTGGACTCTGATCTGGAGAACCGGGTTTGATTCCCCACTCCTTCGCATGAATGGCGGATACTAATCTGGTGAACTGGGTTGGTTTCCCCACTCCTACACATGAAGCCAGCTGGGTGACCTTGGCTAGTCACAGATCTCTTAGATCTCTCTCAGCCCCACCTACCTCACAGGGTGCCTGTTGTGGGGAGGGGAAGGGCAGGTGATTGTAAGCCGGTTTGATTCTTCCTTAAGTAGTAGAGAAAGTCAGCATATAAAAACCAACTCTTCTTCTTCATCATCATCATCTCTTGAAAACCCCATGAGGAAACATCATAAATTGGTTGTGACTTGAAGGCAAAAAATGTGCAGTGCAATCCTAGGTAAAGTCACACCTTTCTAAGTCTACTGAAGTCAGTGGTCTTAGAAAGATGTAACACTGTTTAAGATTGCATACTCATTCTAGAAGTTCAGAACATTTTAGTTAAAGCTATATTCTCGCTAATGATATGGCCACAATTTTCTAGTGTCTGTGCTGACCAAGTTGATAACTGCTGACACTTAAACTTTGTCAGTTTCCAGAGGATAAAGGAAAGCTAAGACATAGCTGAATACAATCATAATCTGTTGAATTACATGACTGAAGGCCATGATACTCCAACAGGGTTGTAAATTGTGGTGTTATCTATCTACTTGACTTTATGAAATTGATTGCTACACCAGAGAGATTTGATTGAAGAAAATATTTGTACATAATGTAGGTTTCATAGGTTTTGCATTGGAAATGTTACCTGTGTGATTAAAAAAAAATCCCTGGCAAATATAAAATGCAGGGAACCCAATCCATGTAAGTTGAGAAGTAAAAATAGCAAATGGTGCCATATTTATATTTCAGTAGTCGGAATGCAAGTAAACATCCTTGGTGAAAACACATCACTGCTTCCAATTAAGGCAATATAATTGTATGCTTTGAAGTGGAACAATGGAAAAATATGACAATCCAGTGTGTTAATATGAGACACAGGCTTCAGAGACATCTAAAAAAATCACATTTAATCTGTATAATGCATCTGCTACTTTCTACTTTTTGCATAACATTTGTGTATTGTGTGCCAATACGCATTAAGTAGATAAACATATAGCAATGTATATAAATATATGTCACATTGTTGAAAGAAATCCCTAGCAAATCTTGGGTGTATTTCTGAAACTATAAATTGTTTCGGACTTTTCTTTCAGTTTCTAAATCTTCATTTTAATGACAAAGATATCCTGATCTTAACTCACTTTTTCTGAATGAAATAATACTGTTTTAATTCACATTAAAATAATTTTATAATACTATACCATATGATCTGGTAGTTAATATAGTTTACAGAGCAAGTTGAAGTCTGGAAAGAAATACCACCAATAGGTAAGTGATGCTCAGCCCTATTCCTTTTGAAGAATAGAATCTGGTAGATTAGTCAAAGTCCTGAAGAACTGCTTGGAGAAAATCATGGTATGATGGCCAAGAAACTGAAGCTCAGTTCTTCGGACAAGACTGGTAAATGATATAGCTGCTCATAATTGTGGAAGAAGCTTTTCTCGAAGGGAGTTTCACTCCCTTTGAAAGAGCATATTTGTAGCTTGGGGTAGCTCCTGGATCCTGGCCTAAGGTCGGAGGCTCAGGTCTCCTTCATATCATGTAGCACCTTTTATCAGTTTCAGTTGATATAGCAGTTGCAGCTGTTTCTTTAAAATGTGACTTGGCCACAGTCATCCATATGTTGATCATATCCAAGTGATATTACTCTAATGTACTCTATGTGGGGCTTCTTGTGAAGACTATCCAGAAGCTTCCTTTAGTCTAAAATGCAATGGTGAGATTGTGGTCAAGGATCACAAGCTCAGCTCTCAGTTTCCTTGCCCACAGAAATAAGATGAGTGGCATCTATGGTCAAGGTTTTCTCAGTGATGGCTTCCCCATTGTGCCCTCATCCTTAACATTTGCCTGGTGTCCAGCTGATTGGCCTTTAAGTAGTAGGTAAAAACATTTCCCCCAAGCTTTTAGATCAATTTTTACACATTTTCTATAACCTGCTTTCTGTTGTTTTTTTAATTTTTTATGCTGCTGATTTTACTGACTGTTATTATTGTAGAGGAATTTTACTGTTGGTATTTTATGAATATTTCCGTGTTTTTAATTATATTATTTACTGTTGGCTGCTTGGACAAGATTTGGAGAGGCAGGGCAGAAATAGTATGAATAAATAAACACAGGTCTCTTTAAGGGAGTTCAATCAGTTGAAAATGCAAAACCCTTTCTCTAATTCCTCCAAAGACAGGGTTTCTTAGAAAGTTGTCTGGGCTAAAAGACACAATCTGTGCTATCTCAGCCTGTGTAAGACCCCCACCTCCTGGGAATTGAGTGAGGGGAGTGGCAGGGGGCTGCAGAAGGAATGAGCAAGAGGCAAAGTTTCCTACTGGGAACTAGGACTGACAACTCAGGTTTGAAAAATTCTGGGGGATTCGGGGATGTTTCTTGGGGAGGGCAGAGACGGTGGGGGGAGGGAGCTCAGCAGTAGGGTTTCCTGCTCCAGGTTGGGAAATACCTGAATATTTGTAGGGCGCAGCCTGTGGAGACTGGGGTTTGGGAAAGGGAGGGACTTCGATGGGGTACAATGCCATAGAGTCCACCTTCCACAGCAGCCATTTTCTCCAGGTGAATCTATCTCTGTTAACTGGAGATCAGTTGTAATAGCGGGAGATCTCTAGCCACCACCTAGAGGCTTGCAACCATAGTCAGTAGGGATGTGGTGCCATGGAATCCACCCTCTGGAGATCAGTAGTCTGGAGAACAGTGGTAAATCTGGGAGACCTCCAGGCCCCCCACCTTGAGGTTGACATACCTACTGTAAGCAGAGTTCTGCTTGCAGTTCTTTGGATGCAGTCCAATATAATGACCAATAACACAATTAAAACAACTGAGCATTTGGTTTTAGAATGTATTTTGTGATTATTCATAGGCTGCCAGGATGTCAAGTAATATAAACCCAAATTTTAAAAAGCTCCCTTTATTGATTTAGTTATAATGGCTCTCAAAAGCTTAAAAAAAAATACAACTTTTCAACTAGCTGTTTCAGTACACTATTGCTGTAGCTATTTTTTTTTCCATTTTGTCGAAGAAAAGATATCAGCAATAAACTGTCCTTTAGTGAATGTATTGATTGGCTCACAGCGTGACACGGTACAGTACCTCTCTGCTGTTTTGGAAGGCAGCTTGCTAACAAAAAAAAATGAGTAATTGTTGTTTGCTGTACCTTTTCTAACCATCTGAAAGTTGAAGCCACTTATGTCTACAATAGCAATCAGTTATCGATAGAAGTCAAAGGTGCTCCGGGCTCTCTCACTGTAGCCTTTGTATTAAAGAAAATAAGCTAGGTCATACCCATCTGTTAAGAGGATCACTGGAGGTGGCATTGGCTCATAACCTAGGAGTCACTAGAAGAAAAGACTCTACACACCTGTCTTTAAAGCTGGTTTTAAGGCAAGTTCCATGTTTCCTATTATTGAGCTTTTAAGGAACTTTGAATTACTTGCCAACTACTTGTGGTTCTGTAGGGAATGGAAAGGAATAACATCTGTTTTCTTTTGTGAACAGGAACGGATGGGAAAAAGACATACAAACATATGAATCTGTCTTATACCAAGTCGAACCAATGTTCTATCTAGCCTATTGCTAGCTGTTCCAATGAATAGTGTCTGCTCAACTTCTCAGGCAGACGTCTTTCTAAGCCTTGCAACTGGAGATGCTTTTGACTGAAGATGCCCATCAGTGAACTATAAAAATCTGCTACATACCATCAATCTGATTTCATTGTGTCTACTTGATTGTAATGGCCTTTGGCTATATACAATAAATCTGTACCTGTTACTACATACAATCTTTCCCCATATTCTACTTTTAGGGCAGAAAGTAAAGGGGTTGGATCCCAAGACCCCCTTTCCACTATGAGAATTTTCCTGTGGTGAAGAAACAATTGGAAGAAGACTCATTTAGTGCAAGAGAATATTTTACTCCAGCCCATTATTGTGAGTTAATATTTATATATAGTGCCAAAATGTAAGTAGTACTTTATAGAGTAACGTAAGCAAAAAGCAGATATCCTTGGCAGTGTAAATGTAACTAAAGCAATGGGGACTGGGGGACAGGAAGGGACACAACATGATGAGCTTCATTTGACCATTTTACTTTATCTGTGCCTCTCTTCTGAACAGCTTGTGCTAATTGTAACATGCCTTCTGTCGGGAACTTTTCCCCCTGACGAAGCGTACAAAGTTCAGCAGCAGGAGCCTTCTCGAGCCTGCATTTCAACCAAGGTGATTAGCCAAATTCAGAAACATCTTCCCAACTCTTTTATTCTTATCATCTGAAGCAAAAGGATGAAATTCTTCAGTTATGAAATAAGCTTATATAGAGATGACCCTTTTTAAAAAGAAACTTTTATAAACCACCGTGGCCTCTAACTTCATTTATTTTCTTATCGTATCAAAGCATTTTATACCAAATTGTTTCTCATTCACAAATGCTTGTATTTTTCCCATCCATGCTGTATTTTTGGTTCCCCCCCCCCCCCACTTGTTCTTTTGATTTTCCCCAATTATAATGCAATGGGTGGAAAGTTGTGTGTGGCCCTTTCGACTAAGTGACTGTTCAGTAACTGGAGATTAGAGATTAAACATTTCTCTAATGAGCTGAGAGGTGAGAAAGAACTCCAACAGTAGTCACAGACGTGAAACACCATGTGTAGACTGTAGCAGATGGGACTACAGCTATCTCAGATGTAACCACTTGCATTCCAAACAAGAAAACAACAACACTGCGAGAAATACACAAAGTGCTTGAGTGCAAGATAACCTAACGAACTTGAAATACTCTTACTGCAATTATATCAAAATCATTCTTTTCACATTCTAATTATATTATGAACTTCTGAACATCGGAATCTAAAGAGATATAGAGCTCTCAAACATCAGAAATGAGGGCATCTGCATTATGTTGTTTTCATCTATTCTCCATTCAAAGAAAAGAAAACACAAAACAAAGGGTGAGTTTTGCAATCATTTATCTGTTTCTCCAAATCATCCCCATGTGGCTTTTTTACAATTTTGCAGGGGTGCTTCCATGCAGTCAACTTGATTCAGACTGTGGTTAATTATGAATTAGACCATATACAATAAATACTTTCCCCCTGCCAATCTAGCAGCTCTGGCTTTTCCCCAGCTGGTTTCAGAGGCATCCACCAATCCTGTCCCTTTCCCTGATTACTTTGAGACAGGAGGATCAGTGGAGGAAATAAAATGCTGAAAATACCAACTGGGGAAAACCAGAGCTATAGAGGCTGACAGTGCACAGCACTTAATTGGACAGAAGTGGTGGGAGGAAGGACAAGTATTTTGGGAAAGAAAGCCAGCTCATATAGCCCCAAACCCTTCATGATGCTCCTTGTAATACCATTGCTAAAGTGCAAACAACAATTGTATGTATGAAGGAACCACGACAGCCAGTACTTCCACCTTGCTGTTGCGTTACTCACTGAATTACCATTTGGTAAACTGAGCAGAATGTGGATGAGTTAAGGAAAGTGTGCCTGGAGGGCTTCCCATCAGAGCCTAGAGCTACCCTTTTAAATAGTTGCCAGTCAAGATGAGCAGCAAAATTATACATTGCGGGCTTCCACAAACAGCTTGTATGTTGGAGGGCTACAGCTCTCCGATGTCCAAAGAACACTTGCCACAGGTCGCACACCCTACCATTCCACTGAATTCTTTTCAGGCACCTCCAGTAATCCTGCCTGACTACCACTACCTCCACACAGTGAACATATGAACATATGAAGAAGCTGCCTTATACTGAATTGGACCCTTGGTCCATCAAAATCAGTATTGTCTACTCAGACCAGCAGCGGCTCTCCAGGCTCTCAGGCAGAGGTCTTTCACATCACTTACTTGCCTAGTCCCTTTAACTGGAGATGCCAAGGATTGAACCTGGGACCTTCTGTATGTCAGGCAGATGCTCTACCATGGAGCCACAGTGCCTTCCCAGAGTCACCACAGGTTAAATGTATTAACACACACACCCTTGCTTATGTGTGCCTCTGTGTACATTTTCTGCCACAGAGTCATTGTTTGATTGTGGGCAAGTCATTTTCCCTATCAATATAGTAGGACAATATAGTAACCAAGATCTTAAGAGTTGTTGTGTGGGAAACATGAGCATAAGCATGATTTATAAAAATCTTTTCTGGAAAGTGATGGCTATACCCTTGACGCACTGAGTATTTAAAAACACTTTGCTATTTAGTTTTGATTCTATGAGTGGGAGGAAGAGCAAAATGGAGATATAGTGCACAGAAGTATAACTGCAGCAAATATATGCTGTCAGACCATATCTGTTACACTTCCAAGAATTTATGAATTGATGTCACTTTCTCCCAAGAAAAAAAAAAGTTCCTTAACTAAAGGTTACATTGGAAAAGTTATATGGACCTGGTTAATTTTTATATCCTGACTTACTTCATTGATTCACTAAGAAAAAGATGAACTATGAACACATAAAAACATGTTTCAATAAGCATCGAGACGGGTACTGTGCATAATTCAATTCCACTGGATTTGTCAGTACTGTAACCACAGCCTTACTAGTGGTTATTTGATTTTTGGTCCAGTAGGGGACATCCACACCCATTCTCTACATCCTCGCCTCTCCCAATCGATTTCTGGGGACTGGTTTTCCCTGTAGATCATGAGGCACAAGAAGTATCTGCCTGTCTTCTGTAACATTTGTGGGACTTAAGCTTTTGTTTTCACCCCTTTTAAAAGAATTTCTGATATGCTTTAAGGAATCATCCATGGTTGAGACTTGACAAAAAGTCCTGATTCCATCTAAGTCCCACTTTCCCACCATCTAAACATCATATGAAAGCAAGGCCCCTGAAAGGTTGTTCCCCTGGTCTTCCCCTCTCAACAACCCTTATTTCAAGGCCTCTTCTAACATTTACTTTTTTTTGCTCTTGAAAACCTATGGCATTTACCGTGCACTCCTAAATCTGTTGCAGAGGGTATAACTCTGCTTCAGATGGTACTGTTAATGATATATTACTGCTCACAATTCAACTCACAATTACCAAGAGATTTTGTCTATCAAAATTATAAATATTACAATTAAAATCTTGTCTATACAACTATTTTGCATAGCTCATGACTAACATAGTGTCTCTTGTGGTCTAGCAGCAATATAGCAAGTGACAATATACCAACCCTTTTAATTACACATTTTCAATGTTCCATGTTTAATACAGAGGATTTGGTGGGAACTTTGCCATAAAGTTTTGGAACATGGACAAATTTGTGATTGTTTCTTATATTGGTTTAAGGATTTCCCAGGGCAAATCCTTTCGGAACTTAACTCCACAGCTTTTTACAAATGTGCTATAATTGACTCCTTCTTTATGAGCCTGAAACTAGCCTTTTGTTTAGCAGAGGCAGACAGATTAGACACACATCTGAATGACCTATTGTGCATTGTAAGGATGATGTGTTTAATTGAAAAAAATACATAACAGCTGCTTACTTCATGGGTATGTACAACAGGGCAAAGATGGCCAGCAGAACCCTCATCATTCATAGAATCGGCATCTTTTCCTTATGCGTTAAGTATGAATGGGGAAATTTGTTGCCTTAATTTAGCATTTCCGAAAGATGCTGAATTGCAGCCTCAGAGACAAAATATCTTGTGCTTAGCTGTGGAACAGGTGCGGCTGTCCATAACCCAATTTTTTTCATCCCAGCGAAGGAAAAACCCCTGGAAGAGAGCTTCATATGTTACTTTTTTGTTGATTTTCCTCTCTAGTTTCCCTGTGACATTCAGGAATTATGCTGAATAGACCTGTGACACCAGTGGCATTGTTTTGTTTTATTTTGCAGCTAGTCTGTGGCCTTTTCCTTTAAATTGTTCTTTTAAATAAAAGGAGACATCAAAATCATGAGAACACCCAAACCTTAATAACCATCCAAAAGGTCATAAATCATAACCACTGCAATTCCAACAACAGTGTGGAAAGTATCTGAAATTGTTAATAATTTTCCCATTGATTTACGCAATCGATTTAATTAATCCCTTTCTGAATTTAATAAGCAATTTAATCATAGAAGCTATGTCCCAACTCTTAATAACCTATGCATCAATAGCCGATGCTTTGGCCCTAAGAAGTTTTGCTGCTGCCAAGAGATTAAATATCAGTTCATTATCCTAGTTCTTAATACGTTCTTATTAATGTTCTAACACAAGAATACAAGGCTGGAATGGCAACAAAGGCTGAATGCTAGACTGTATGCAAACAGAAAGAAGGATGAAACAATGCTCCTCATGTTAGTTATTGTAGTATTTCGGTCTCTATGCTTTTTCTGTATCCAAACCGCACCTGAAAGCCAAGTCTGTAGCCATGGGCACTAGCACCTCATCCTAAGGAACTACATGGCTTGTGGGTTGTGTTGATTTGAACAACAGTGCAGAAGAAAGATTTTTAGTGCACCATCAATTCAAGTAGTAAACTTGCATCTATGGTGCTAGGGACATTATAACTCCATAATCTAATCACTATAAACCAATCTTTTAAATCTCATAATTACTCTGAGCAAGGTGTTGAGTTAAGGTGGCTATATATCTTTTGGTTATTTTGAATCTACAAACCTTTTTTTCAAAACTCTGAGAGAGCAAAGAGATGAATATTGAAGCCCCCCCCCCATTGCCTGATCTTGGCCACAAATATTCAGTTAAAAATGGATGTGCAAATAATTTTAAACCCTCTATATTTGACATAACTTAAGGAGCTGATGAACTATATGGTAATAAAGTTTGCAAGTCAATGAGTAGATCCCTTGACTCAAGTCAAGACCCATAAGATGGCGTTCAAGACAAACTTGACTACTAATATTACTCCTGGCCCTGGGGTTCATTTTCACACATGAGTGTTACTACAATGAAAGTAAAAGAATGTGATCATTTCAAACTCTGAAACATATTTCTCTTTGTCAATGTTGATTGCACTCCCATGTGCAAAGACTGGGTCAATTGCCACTATCCCCACCTCCTGCCTTCCTTGTAAGGCCTTGATTGCCTTGATATAGTATAATCTCATTTCATGTCTGGTTCTCTGTGTCAGTGGATGGACAACCTACAATGAAATATGGATGCTATGTTAGGGGGTAACAAACGTATTTTCTTTACACTTCCCTTACCCTTTTTCCTTTCCTGTATCCCCAGATAATTCTAAAAATCAATAAAAATATCTATTAAAAAATGAAATATGGATTATATTCATGTTGATTACTATGGATAATTCAAAGACTTTCAGTGCCATCTACCACAGTGTCCTTTTGCGTTATCCAACTACTTCATGAGGGACACTTCTTTGCATTGGTTTTACTTTTTACCCATCAGGCAATTTTCATGCTATGCACCCCAGATACTAATGGAGCCCCAGACTCTGAGGTGCCAGCCTGCCAATTGCCTCTTTCCACCAGTCCTTGGCCACGCTGAACTTTGGAACCTGAAAACGGATTAACAGCTCAGCTTGCGAATGCCTGGAGGATGGGGGAGACCCATTTGCAAGCCCATAAAATCAGACCTCCTGTCCCAAAGTTCTTCAAACTTTGGTGACTGTCTAAGGAGAGTCCCTTGCAGCCATGCAGCAAATTTGGGGACTCTACCTCCAAAAATGCCCCTACAGGAGCTTCATAAATATCCCTATAGACTATAATGGGCCCTTGTAAAGAAGAAACCCAACAGAAATATCGCATGCATGAACTTCATTTTAGGTGTTTCCCTGGTTTCTACTTTCTTAACATCTCTTGTTCCAATGATATTTGTGGCAGGTTTTATGACTGTAGCAAAAACATGTTTGGCACGCCTATCAGCACTTGCTTCTGGCACAGCACTTGGGTACACATGAATACATAAAGCTGCCTCATACTGAATCCATCAAGGTCAGTCTTGTCTTGTCTTGTTTGTGGGCTTCCTAGAAGCACTTGGTTGGCCACTGTGTGAACAGACTACTGGACCTGATGGGCCTTGGTCTGATCCAGCATGGCTTTTCTTATGTTCCTAAGATTGTCTCAGGCTGGCAGCGATTCTTAGGGTCTCAGATAGAGGTCTTTCACATCATCTACTATTTGATACTTCTATCTGGAGATGCAGATGTAGCTTTCATACTGTGCAAGAAGTGACTCATGAAATTCTAGCAGTTCTGGAGTAGACCCTGGAAATCACAACCTGTAGTGCTGCACTAATGTTTTCACCACCATCAGTCAACATGTTGCCCAAGCAGACATTCCTGTCTACCCATGCCACTAACAACTTCTTGAAGGTGCCTGAGATGTTGGCCATTAGGGGCACCTCATCCAGTACCTCAATATGGAGCAAAGCCGGGCAATAGCTTGCCTGGCAACCCCTCTTACCCTACCTATTACTGCTTGTCCCACCCCAACCCAAAACATCCTTAGGTTGCTACCAGTGTGTAGTCAGTAAGAGGCACATGTTCTGTGACTGAGGGCAGGTCCAGGGGTCAGATGTAAAGTTCCCAGATCTCTCACATGTGTGGGACAACTATGCCTTCACATAGCTCCTTGGAGCCCTTTACAGGGATGTCACCACAGTCTTGCTCAGCATAATGCAAGCAGAGATTGTATAGCAGGGATAGGCATCTTGGAGCAGAGTGCAAAACCCAGAATCCTCAACAATAGAAAAGAGCTGCCTGTCTGCAGAGATCACCAATGAGTGATCCTCTGCCCTTCCCACGTCTGCCCACACCTTGACACCCTAATGCCAGCTGCACCAAACATCTCTGTTAGAGACCCTTGTTATCCTTTTCCTGCAGGAGACCTAGAGGGCAGAGCACCAGAAGGAGTACTGGAGAGACTCCTCTCTTGGCTAGCTGGTGGCCGTGTGGTCTGGGAGAGCTGCCTCCCTCCCTCTCCCTCCCATTGCCCAGCAAACCTGTTAAATGGGAAGAAACAAGCCTAGGATCCTTAAAATGCCAGCCCTGGACATTCCCAAACATTCCCGAATATCTCTGGAAATACTTAGGATCCGTGCATAAAAGGCCATTGTCTTAAGTTATTTATGTTATGGCGAAGGGTTGTAGCTCAGTGGTAGAGCATCTGCTTGGCATGCAGAAGATCCAGGGGTTCAATCCCTGGCATCTCCAGTTAAAGGGACTAGGCAAGTAGAAGAAGAAGAGTTGGTTTTTATATGCCGACTTTCTCTACCACTTAAGGGAGACTCAAACCAGCTTACAATGACCTTCCCCTCCCCACAACAGACACCCTGTGAGGTAGGTGGGGCTGAGAGAGCTCTAAGAGCTGTGGCTAGCCCAAGGTTTCCCAGCTGCCTTCATGTGTAGGAGTGGGGAAACCAACCCAGTTCACCAGATTAGCCTCCACCGCTCATGTGGAGGAGTGGGGAATCAAACCCGGTTCTCCAGATCAGAATCCACCACTCCAAACCACCGCTTTTAACCACTACAAGTAGGTGATGTGAAAGACCTCTGCCTGAGACCCTGGAGAGCCGCTGCCGGTCTCAGTAGACAATGCTGACTGCAGTGGACCAAGGGTCTGATTCAGTATAAGACAGCTTCATGTGTTCATGTGTGTATCATTTTGTGATTGTTTTGGTTTTCCTTTTTTAATTTCTATGAACCACTTCAAAAGTATATATTTAGTGAAAACTGAACTGAAATTATTTTTGTTTCCTTTGTTTTCTTTTGAGCAATAGTGAACTACTGCTAACCTATTTTAGATAACCAAATTCAAGTCACAACAAATGGTGATCTCATAGTCCAAGAGATTTAAAAATTAAATCAGCTTTTTAGTTTGTGTACTCTGAGACCTGAATTGAAACAATTAGTATTATATATTTAACAATATTTTGGGTTGTGACTCAAAAGCAGAAAAAAGAATGTAAGTTGTGGGGGAGAGGATGGGGGAAGAGACTATGGGAGGAAAAAATAGCATGTGTGTAAGGGGGGGTTACCAGGAGGAAGAGAACCGGTGAGCAGTTTAGAGGGAGACAGGAAAGGGAAAAAATCTAAAAGGAGTCAAAGATGGTGAGTGCAGGAAACTGAAGAATCAAATCCAAAGAAGAAATTAAAAGGAAGTAGGCCGGACCAGAAGGAGCAAGAGGGGGGAAGTGGTGGCTAGTGCGGGAAATGGGATTTTCAAGTAAACATAGGTGAGGGAGATCTGTGGGAGGAGGAGCCACTGAGTAGGAGGTAGGAGCCTTTTTCCTGTCTCTCTCCTCTGCGCCAGAAAGGCCACTCTCAGCCCCCAGGATACCTGGGGAGTCCAGATTGGCAGACATACTTAGGATGAAGGGGGAGAGAAACCATGGCCCTGTGCCTGCCATTGCAAAAGGGAGCCAATGACTCCAACCCATACTTCGCCCTTGTGCTCAAGCAACTACATGCACTGTGCCTCAGTGGAGATTGTAGGCAACAATGAATTAAGGGACTACAGAAAGGACAGGGGATGATAAGTGATTGGTTAGAGAGAGATGATCTGAGAGGATGTGAAGGATGGAAGGGGGCAATGGAAGGTAAAGAAGAAAAATTAGGGGAATGGAGTGAGCTTGGCTAAAGTGATTCTAGGCAGAGAGGGAGCAAGATGGATAGAGGGAAATGATGAAGTGGTGATAGGGAGTGGGGAGGCAAGAGTTGTGGGATGGCATGGCACAGTTAAAGGGATGCAGTAGGGGCACTTGTTTGGCAATGAGATGAGGATGGAGGGGGAAGTAAAAGAGATGGGGAACTTGGATAAAGAGGGGAAGGAAGGAGGGTCATATAACTATTTTTGAAGGGTGACGTGTGTAAAAAGTGCGTAGGGAGAATAAGAATCATAGAGTTGGAAGGGACCACCAGGGTCGTCTAGTCCAACTCCCTGCACAATGCAGGAATTTAACAACTACCTCCCATACACACACCCAGTGACCCCTACTCCCGAACTCCGGATCTCCCGCCGAATTTCGGGGATCCGAAGCGGGGGAGTTTGGACTTCGGCATGGCCCGAATTTAAAAGGGCCAAATTTTGCCGAAGCTGAACTTTACTGATTTTTTTTCCCAACAGCCCTAGCCCAAACAAAACCAGTCAAAAGATAGAAAAATGGGAGACAGCACAGAGTTATAATTATTCGGCTTTTTCGGGAATCGCCTATTTGGCTTAGGGCATATTCCCAGGTTTTGATATTCAGTCTACCCAAAACCCGAATATTGCCAGATCAGCTAATTTTGGGTTTATTTTAAGTTCAGGTATATCAATATTCACAACCCTATTCCCTGATCCAGCACGCTTGCAGTGCAATCCTAAAGAGAGTTACATCCTTTTAAACTTCAATGGAGTTAAAAAGAGTGTAAATCTGCTTAGGGTAACAATGTTAGTGGCTCAAATAGTTTGGGGTATTCCAAAATCAAAAATTAAACATCTTACTTTATATCACAATAGGATATGTGCCAGTACCAAAATGTGTTTTGGGATTTTCTTTAGCTTTTTGACAATAATATCTAAATCAGGTTGGGCAATATATTGGATTAGATAGACGAACCAAAAGACAAACCATGCATTTCTTTAATAATGTCTCCAAAATTATATGAGCTCATGATCAGCAAACAAAGAACACTTAATGCCCCAAGAAGCCAAAATGCACCAGTATTAACACATAAACAAACAAACCAAAGTTTGCAGACATCAGAATTATTTGTCTGCCATGTGCATTATTTGTTTAATAAGTGATTCATTCTTGAACCTAAATGTGAATTGAACTGACAAGTGTTGCAATTATCTAGCCAAGAACTTTGTCATGTAATTACTATTACAATAAATGTGCAAACCCAGGATTGTTATAGAAAGACAATTTTACTTCAACAAAGGCCAGTGACAGTGAGGCACTTGAACCACAAGGGTGTGCTTACACAGTGTTCTTCAATCATCCTCAAAGGCAGATGCATTTTTCTCCTTCATATAAAGAATTTCAAGTGGATAGTTTCAGCTGTGCAAATGGGAGGAAAAGATAACTAAGTGTTTCTTACAAATGGCCAAGAACATCAAAGAAACTGGAAGCAAGCTGACTTTCATAGGCCCAAAGGTATTTTCACTGAGACAAAATCTGCACCCTGCAACTCTGGAAGTAGATTTGGTGTTTGTGGGTTTTATCTCAAAGACAGTGTGTGATTGGTGCTTCACACATATAGTTGTATGTTGATTTTGTTAGTTCCACTTTTAGCTCAAATTTTATAGTGTGGTTCAGAAATAACAACAAAAAAAGGTGACCACTCAGAACAAGGGCCAAGATCAATTAGATGTTTTAACTCTTTTTATACTCACCATCCTCCTTGCTACAAATGATCTCCTGCCATAGAAGCATTTCCTCCCATAGAGTTCAGTCATTCTCTCACCCACCCCACCACTTCTCTTCCATCCGTTGGCCCTCCAGTTATCTTAGCAAAAAAAACAACCCTAAAGCAAAACCCAAACCCAGATTCCTTTGGCCTGTGGAATACTGCAATACTCCAGCTTGTCTCCTATCATCAGGAGATCTGGGCTGACTTGTCACTAATATGCAGATGACACTCACCTCTATCTTGTGCTTCCAGATGAACCCAGGAAGGCTGTAAAAAAAATGAACAGTTGCATGGAGGCAGTTTTGGAGCAGATGTGGTTTAATAAAGTGAAGTTTAATCCCAACAAAACAGAAGAGCTATTGTTGAGCAGAAGGTCTGCCCCACCTTCTGCTCAACAATAGCACTTCTGTTTTGTTGTCACCTGTTCTGGATGGTGTTGTACTCCCCTTGAAGGAACAGGTTGATAGTTTTGGAGTGCTCTTGTACCTGATCCTACTGCTGGATAAGCCTGTGGCAGCTGTTGTCAGGAGTTCCTTTGACTAGTTAGGCAGCTGCAGCCTTTTCTAGGAGGAAAAGATCTGGCCCTTGATACATATAGATTAGATTATTGTGATGTGCTCTTTGTGGGGCTGCCCTTGAAAAGCATTAGAAAACTTATACTGGTGCAGAATGCTGCAGCCAGGATGTTGACTGGAGTGGGTCATTGGGACCATATCACTCTAATCTAGGCCCATCTACACTGTCTTCCAATCTGTTTCCAGGCACAACTAAAGATGCTGGAATTGACCTTGAAAACCATATACGCGTTGGGACCAGCATGCCCAAAGGACTGCATAATACCTTACAAACTTACCCAACCATTGGGGTCATCTTTCTGGGCCCTGCTTCTGGTGCCCCCACTTTCTGAGATTCAGAGGAGAGGACCTTCTCAGTCATGGCACCAAAGCTCTGGAATTCTTTCCCCAGGGAGACTCATCTGTCCCAATCCGTTGCCATTTTCTGCCAGTAGGTGAAGACTTTTTGTTTCATTTGGCATTCCCTCAATGGTCCCTCCTTCCTACCCTATGTTTTAATTATTGTTTTTATGTTTTTGGATTTGTTTTTGTTTTAATTGTTTTAATAATGTGTGTGCTTTCATTGGTTTTAAGATGTGATTTTATTATGTATGTTTTTAATCTGTCAGCCACCTTGGTGGCCCTGATGAGGGCACAAAGGCAGGGTATGCATTAAGTAAATAAATAAAATGCTTTTGAAATATACTCTTTTTACAAATTACTGGTGATTGTATTCGAACATAGGCTTTTAAAACTTTTCTGTGAATCTCTGGTCATTACTGAAATCTCACCTTTTAAAAAAATGAAATTGTGCCCCTGATTGGACTGAGGAGATATTACATGAGCAGATATTCTACTGTTTACATGTTTCTTTGGAGAGAATCCGTGAATAAACAAATGTCACAGTGGAAAATGCAACATGAACTCTCAGATGCTGAAAAAAACAAAAGATCAGATGCAGGAAGTCATGGCCTATTTGAGTACTCAAATATGTAAAATAAAAGTTCTTCAACTGATTGACCTTTGGTTTGTACCTTCAGTTAGGGAGACACTGGTTCAATCAAATGCAGAGTTGTTACCAACTGTTCTGCCCCCTTTTCAATTTGTTAATTAGTTTTGTTGATTAGGGCTGTTGAAAAAAAAATTGGTATAGTTCAGATTCGGCTGAATTCGGCCCGTCTGGATTCGGGATATGCCGAAGTCTGAACTCCCCCACTTGGGGTCCGTGCAATTCGGCGCGAATTCAAAGTTCGGGGAAAAATTCGGCCGAATAAAGCCATTAAAAACACAACTGCGCCTTTCCGTGGCTCCAGGGGGGGCATTTTTGGGGGTAGAGGTCCCAAACTTTCAGCGGAGCTTCAAAGGACCCTTCTCGCAAGACCCCCCAAGTTTTGTAAAGATTGGGTCAGGGGGGCTGAGATATGGGCCCCGAAAGGGGTCCCCCACACCCTTAATGTGCATCTCTGAGCAGAGCTTGCCGCCCACACACAAAGCTCCCAGCCCCGACAAACAGCTGATGAGAGCAAGGGTGGGGCAGGTGCTAAGGAGTTTGCAAAGCAACAGAACTGCAAAGCAACACTGCAAAGCAACACCCACAACTGCAAAGCAACACCTTTGCAACCATGCAAAGCAACACCTGACACCTGGGAGTTTGCAAACCATGGAAAGGGACAGAGGCAGCTAGCTATGCATAATAAGCAGGAGGGGTGGAATTTCCCCTTTTGCATTGGACCCAGGACCAGGCAAATGCATTCTTTAAGTAACCATTTGAAAACCAGTTTTGAGCAAGCATCAAAATAGACCTAACCGATCTTATGAATGAGGGAAAACCTGAGGACACACAACTGAAGCCCCCCCTCAAACCAGGGAGAGGGAGACTCGAGGGGGCACACACACCCCAGGCAGAACGGGCAAAAGCCCCCTTTGGCTTCCCCCCCACCCACAGAAACTGCTCCCTCCCCACACACACACAGACTCTGCTTTCCCCCACACACACACACACACAGGAGAAAAATTATAGATTAAAGCCCCCAAAGGGGTCTTACTGTGGCTGTCTTCTGTTCCATCAGGAGGGGCTGGGAGGACTGGGTAATCCAATATGATTCCATTTAAGCACGGAAGGTTTTGCCGCTCTGGAGATGCATACAGTATCGGGTGATCCATTCATCCCAATAGGGAAAAGGGGAAAGCCCATATCTCGGGACCCCTGACCCAATGTTTACAAAACTTGGGGGACCTCTTAAGAAGGCTCGTCTGAAGCTATGCTGAATGTTTGGGGGCTGCACCCCAAAAATGCACCCCCTGCAGCCACGGAAAGAGAAAAGGGGGGAGCCCATATTTCTGCCCCCACTGAACCCATCTTTACAAAACTTGGGGGGTTTCTTAAGAAGGCTCGTCTGAAGTTATGCTGAAAGTTTGGGGGCTGCACCCCCAAAAAAGCACCCCCTGCAGCCACGGAAATAGAAAAGGGAGAGGGAAAAGGGGTGGAGCCCATATCTCGGGACCCCTGACCCAATGTTTACAAAACTTGGGGGGTCTCTTAAAAAGGCTCGTCTGAAGCTCCGCTGAAAGTTTGGGGTCTCTACCCCAAAAAATGCGCCCCCTGCAGCCATGGAAAGGAGCGAATGTGCACAAGTACCCCCCATGAAGATTTCTCTCACTCTCTCTCTCTCCCTGGCCCAGCCGTGCAGCAGCTGATTCCTCCAGTACTCAATCCTGACTGATTGGCCAGAAGAAGACCCAGCTTGGCCACCGATTGGCGGGGGGAGGAGAATGCTGCTTACTGATGGTTATGCTGCTTACTGTCACCCCGAATTTGCCGAATTTATTCGTGAACTCCCAAACTCACTGAATTTGGTTCCCCCGGTTTCCCGCCATTTGTGAGTTTGGTTCGTCCCGAAATAAAAACCACCGAATCAGGGGAAATTCGGCTGTTTTTCAGTTCAGGATAACCGAATCGACAGCCCTATTGTTGATGGCAGGCAGATTTGTTGTTCAATAACTTGGGCTATATAGTCTTTTGGGGGGCGAGGGGATTGGCTGCTGCTGTTTGAAATTGTAAGCCCGAGTCTGCACTGAGCAAAGATAGGCAGGTTAAAAGGTCCAAAATGATATTACCTTTTTCTTCTGTCTGGACTCAAATGCCATATACCTATATGTGTAAGCATCAGCTGACAAAATGTTGGTCATCCATTCTGACTCATTAACCTAATAAAGGCTTAGACAGCCAACATTCACAGCAGCTCTATCATAGAATCCAGGCAATGTAATGCTGGTCAGGAAGGTTGATGTTCTTGGGGGATTGGGTCCACTTGTCCTGGATGGAGTGGATTTGGCTTTTATAGAACAGGTTAAAAACTTTAGGCTGCTCATGGACCCAATCTTGCTGTTTGAAAAAAAGGTTGATATAGCAACCAGGAGAGACTTCTATCACCTGCATCTGGCTCACCAACTCTCTCATTTCTTAGACTCAGCAAATATAGCCATGCTGATCCAGGCTTTTGTAATTTCATGGTGGACTGCTGTAATAAACTCTTTATTGTGCTGCCCTTGAAGACAACTTAGAAACTGCAGCTGGTCAAGAATGCAGCTAGAGAGCTTGATGAATTCCAAAAGATCCCATTAAGGTCTTTGACAAAGTGGAGATAACCAGCTTAGACACCTTTTAAAATTAATTGGCAGTAATGAGTTATATCATTCAATTATATCTCCAGAGCTAGTAATTTAATAATTTCTATTTTTCAGTTCAGAGTTATTTGTCCTCTAAAATGTGTAATGGTTGGTCCCTAAAAAGATGTGCAAAATTTGAGAAAGTAATGATTCAAGAGGACAAACAGATCTTCTCTAAATTATGTATTATACTTTGGAAGTATTATATAAAGCAAAGAGAAGATTTCAGACTCAATGGAGCAAGAATCTTGGTTCTGAAAATGCAGATGAAGTGTGGTGCTATACACACACAATACACTCTACTTTTTTGATGTCCTCTGTGATGAACAAGGGGTTAATCTTCAGCAGAAGTGGAGAGACCAAGAGTGGGCAAAGCCAAATAGCTGACACTCTGAGCTCTGAGAGAGAGAAGAGATTCAGAGTTCGGTAACAGGCGTGAGAGGAAGCTGTAAACAACTCTGTGAACCTCAGGGTTCAGTGTAGCCAAAGCTAGTGGAACACACAACCTGTGGAGAGACAGGATTGAGATTGGGCGGGAAAGGTCCCTTTCTCATGTCACAAAGGGGAATTAGTCTCTGGGACAGAGCTATTCCAGTTGCTGGGTGGTGTGGAAGATTACTGCTACTAGCGTGGGGTAGTTCAGTGAGAACTGGAAGAGGGATTTTAGTAAATCCCCATACTTCTTCTGTTCTCTGGGAATAGAGATTGAAAGTCTCTTCCTTCCTGATAGCTAGGCTGGGGACAGAATCTGTGAAACTGAATCTGTGTGAGTTCTGAGGAACAGAACTAAGTTTGTAACCTAAGAATTGAAGAAAATTAACTTGAGAAATATCTAAACTTTTCTCTCTGAGATAAAATCTGGTGGGGACTGGAGAAGGAGAAAAATAATCTCCACATAATACCCTCTGGCAAAATAACAAGAAGTAAGATGATCCCTCTCTGTCTCCCTCAGCACTAAATACTGATTACTGGGAGCTGGGAGATAATAGGGAGGAGTGGGGTCGTCATATCTTCTTTTTAAAGAAAGCATCATGAAGATATTTTCTCTGGCACCATGGAAGCTGGCTAAAATGGGATATGTTGGTATTGTAAATTATAATCCTGTAATGTGCTGGTATTGTAAATTTCCTAAGGCAGAATTTTAACACATGTGGTGGACGTGAGAGAACCCAGAAATATTGAACAATGTTCGCAAACTTGTTAAATCTTGGAATTGGTAAAAACTTTTCATTAAGATAAGAAACTTTGTTGTTCAATTATGTCCCAGTCATACCTAAAAAAATACTTTGTAATTATCTTGAATATGATAACTGCAACAAGACTCGTTTATGCAGAACATTGGAAATCTGAATATCTTTCCATTATAAAGTATTCATTTTATAAAGTAAAGGAGATATTTGTTCTAATTAGGCTCACTACTCTACAGAAAGAAATAGGTGTTTAAAAAGTGGATACTCTGGTATCCATTTATACAATGGATGGATGCAGAGGGACATGATAAGCATTTCTTTTAGACTGGGATTTCATTTCTTTATCAAAATTAGCTTGTTACCATAGGTGGCTATTATTACATTGGTGATCATGGTTAAACAAACTATAAAGCTTTGTTTGTTTTAAGATTTTGGATTTATCATGTGAATAGTATTGATATGAATTGCTAATGAAAATGGCAAAAAAAAGAGAATGCAGCTTACTTATGGGGACATATCTTGCCCATTTTGAAATAGCAACATTGGCTGCTAGTTTGTTTTCAAGTTCAATTCAAGGTGCTGGTTATGACCTTTAAAGCTCTTTCATGGCCTGGGCCCGCATATCTGAAGGGCTGTCTCCTCCCATATGTTCCCATGCTCCAACTAAGGTCACTGGGCTGCCACCTGCTGGCTGTTTTCCCACTCAGAGCAGCCTGCCTGGTTCCAACCTGAGCTTGGGCCTTTTCCACTGCGGCTCCCACACCGTGGAATAGAGGTAAGGGGAGCCCTCTTGATAGAGACCTTTAGAAGGCACTTCAAGGCTTGCTTGTTTTCCTGGGCTTTGAGGGTGTATAAATGGCAGGGATCTTTTAAGGAAGTGAAGAATGTATTTGGGGTTTTTCATTTGGTTTTAATGTGTAATGTTTTAATTATCAGTTGTAAGCCACCTTGAACCAAGAGGAAAGGCGTGGTATAAATATTTTAATGAATGAAACAAATAAATGGATCACTTTGAGAAGCATGGTATGAACCCCTGAGGGAACATAGCCAGCTGAGGACAATAATGATACTCATGACAGTCAATAAATAAATAAAAAAGAAAGAAAATATCGCTGCAAGATATGGATGATATATACACGAGAGAAGTATGCTCCTGTTTCAGTCTTCACAAAGGAAACACACAAGTTCTGTACCACAGTCCAAAATAAAGCACTGAAAATAACAAACATTATAATTTCTTTTGTAGACTTTGGCTTGACTCCTACGGTGCTGTTCGGTCAACAGAGTAGCAGCCTGTCCAATGGGATGGATTTTCCATTTGCAGAGGAGGGGGTGTCAGTATTTGCCAACTGACCTTTTCTGCTTCTGTCATCCAGTGCGCCCCCATATCATTACTTCAGGTCTACTAATCCAAGGGCGCACGATTGGGGTGGGGCGTGGGGGAAGAAGGCTTTAGTGACTGAGAAGAGGAAGTGGGGACATTGCTTTCCTTTAGTGTGGCTCTACTTATGCTGCTTAGGATTCAAGCTCTAGTTTGTTATGCCACATATGTATTTAAAAATGGAGCAGTTAGCAACGGCTCAAACATTCCCCCATTGTGTTTGTTCACACAGCACCTTTTAGTTGTTTTGTTAATTATGTGCTAATTTTAAGAAATTCACTGAAGCAATGTGACCATTCTCATGAGTAACCCTGGAAAACATCTGCAGGTGCATTAACAAAAACAGTTGGCTACAGCCACCTGATTTGCTGAATGCTGACCACTCTTGAGAAGAATCTCATATACCATTCTGAGCCAGAGAAGAACTTCTGCGGGAAATGGAGATCAGTTCCTAATTCAGCTGAGCATTATGGGTTGGATACATTTGCAACCTAAACCAAGTAACTATGAATGTCAGCACTGTCAACAGACACAATGGGTTCCTGACACATAGAAAACAACAAAGAAATCATACCTCTGGCCATGTTCTTACATGTATAGAAGCAGTCGGGCCTTTGGTACATTTCAATAACAACTCAACTAAAATGCTGTCAACACAAATTTTACATAGACTTTTTTTTTTTGCCAAGAAAGACGTAAACCATTATTAGATGTGGTATAATGGAATATTCATTCCATTTATTCCTTCACAAAGGCACAGTTATTTTTTAAGTAATTATAACAAATAAGAGTAAATAGAAAAGAAGAAAAGTGCTGAAGCACTAACAAAAGAATGTACAAGATTTGATACATTTTCAATGCAAATGAGAGGAAAAAAGGCGACAACTACAACCATTAAGCCTTTATAATTCAGGAAACTCTATCAGTGCAATCCTAAGAAAAGTTACTCCAGTCTAAGCCCATTGGTTTCAATGGGCTTAGACTGGCGTCACTCTGTTTAGGATTGCACTGTTACTCCATTAAAGGAATGGCAAACAAATATTCTCACTTTCTCTTCAATAAATTGCAAGAGTAAAAAAAAAAAGGCAAGCTTTAAAAATTGAAGCACAGACTTCATTATTTCACCTGCTGAGCAATGGCATTGTGTAATAGGTGCCATTACAAATATTTTTGATGTATTTCTCCTTAGACTCTTTTTCCTGACCTCAGTGCCTATTTGGGAACATAGTTTATCTTGTAATCTGAAACTGCTCTCTGATATTTAGGGAACAGGTATTGCACAATCAAAAATTTTCTCTGCTGTGCAACTATTAGGTAGCCTGGTCCCCTGTGACTCGTGCTGCAATCTCTTGAAATGACAGTCTGCTCCTGACAACAGCTACAGAGTGTCACAATGTTTTTGAATCTACAAACACCTACAAGCTCTTTTGATACAGTGCTGTCCTTGCTGCAGTGTCCGCAACCAGTGAGCCTGATCCCACCTCTCTGTTGAGGAGCTGGGCAGCCCGTATCCAAGCCATAATGCTATCATGGATGAGGGCGGCTGTGGAGAGCCCACACAGCCTGGCTGAGCCAGTGACCACCTCCAGGCAGTAACACTTCCAAACTCAAACCTTAGAGCAAACAACAAACTATGTATCTAGTTCAGAGATTAGTCTTCTGTTTGGTAATGGACCTAGATAGTTTGTCAGACCATGTTGGCTCCAATTACAAGGCCCCTACCTCAAAAGGGCCTCAAACAAAACCAGTCAAAGACAGAAAAGTGGGAGAAGGTACAGAGCCATGCATTCGCACAAAGGCGAATAGCCGAAATCAAGAAAAGCTGAATATCTATTAGGCTATTTGGGAATCACCTATCTGGCTTTGTTCAGCTCCCCTGGTTTTTGTATTCATCTGGAATTAAGCCTGGAAAAAACCGAAACAGCTATTTTTTGTTTTTTTTTCAGTTCGAGTTTACCAATATGCACAGCCCTAGGTGGGATATACATTTTGTAAATACATAAATACATAAATACATGAATGCCAGGTTCCAGGAAGGCTGGGCACCCTCCGTTGCAGAAATCTCACTTGTTGACCCACACTTCACATTTTAAGGTAATAAAAGAGTTTTCCTTGCCAAATGTCCACACAAAATCTGGAGCCAACAAAACTAGGAGGTAAAAAAGCCCAGTCCACCTAGAAATAGTGCAGCTGTATGTGCTACACACAGGTCTGTAACTCAGACTACTGATGAATTTTGTGTACCTTTTTGGCACTTGTGATCCATTATAGCATTTATTTTCTTACATCTTTCAAATGGTTATAAAAACATAAATGTGTTTCCCACAGTACACCTCTAAGAGTCTTTTTTGTACCAATACTGAAACCCACCTAGCCACAGCAACCAATTCATTGTGCTGAAAATTCTGAGGAATATTCTGTGGGGGCCCCATCCCACCCACTAGAAAAGTGGTTAAGAATACATTGTGCTGCCAGAGAATTATTTATTCTCATCCTCCAGGTGCAAAATTGCCCCATGGTCTTGTCATAGCAATGAAATGAAAGAAACAGCAATTCAGAAATGATCACGAAAATATCAATAGAAAGCCATTTTGTACAATTGAAGGGGACACCTCTTTTTTGTGCAGGGTTTGGGGTCCCTGTTGAATTGCAGAAGTGTGTGCCTATAGAATGAATCATTTCCATTCAAGCATAGTTCCACCTATTTAAGATCAACATTGAGAAACTCAGCTAGGCAGCCATCAACTCTGTACAGCTGACTGTCAGTTATCTAGACCATTACAAATAGAGGATATTTATTATTTTCTCAACATCTCCCCGCTTGTCTTAGTACATCCTTGCAGAAAGATTGTCTTTCTAAAAGCAACTTTAGAACTCATGCACACTCAATAAATGGAAGGGAAACATTGCTATTTATGAAAACAATCTTCTTTTACTGTGTTATTTCACTAAGGAATTTTTGTGTAGCAATCTGTTTTCAGATGCATAACTTTTAGTTTTTAGAACCAGTTCTGAATGAAGTACCAAAAAAAAAAATCCTGCCTATTGCGGAAATCTGCATATGTCATCCAGCAAGGAGATAACTGATATTACCTGGGTGGGAAAAGGGAAGGTGCTTAAAATATGGCCTATATAAAAGTAATTGAAAGTTTATGGTGTTTTATGCATGGTCGCTTAACTCTCCTTTATTCCCTGTTTCAGCCAGCATCAAATTTTTGGGTATACATGTTACCTCATTTCTTGGAAGCTCAACGTTGCTTCAACACAAAACGAACCCTGCTTTTTCCATTCCTCTTCTTGCCCAAATTAAACCATGGATCCTGGCTCATTCCAGAATCACTGAGCGAGCAAACAACTTTATCGGGTTGAGCTTCACCCCATCCTTTTCCAAACCCCTCTTCAAGGCAGCATTCAGATAGCCAACAGGAGAAGCACAGAAGATTGGCTTCTCTCACAGCCAATCACGAAGCAGTGTGTAAAGAGGCAGGGATTCAAGTGCTTCCTGCTACCTTGGAGCTCTTTCTGAGCAAAAGAAAGGCTTTTTTAAAATGAGGCTTGGCTTCCCCCCCCCCTTCTTTCAGATTGCTCCGTTTTTTGTTTTTTGTTCTTTAAATGCTTTTTTATGTTGCAGTTGGGTCTGGGGGGGAGGAAATCTTCTCGCTTGAAGTAAGCCAATTACAGAACAGCATTTAAAGGGGTGGGACTTGATTTGAACTTGGGAGACTGCTTTTCTGTATTCATGCCTCCATTAGCGCAGTTTCATCCCTGATCATTCCAGCCAATGCATACTGTTTCCCCCAACCCGGGTTACTTTGATCCTGGCTGAAACGGGGAATAAAGGAGGTTAAAGCCACCATGCATAAATGACCTATGAAACACAATTTTTAAAAGTTGATTTTTCCAAACCATCACATGTGCTGGTATTTTTGTGAGATATATATTTTTAAAATGAATAATAATATCTGAACCATCATCTTACACAATGTTATTGAAACAAAACCAACAGAAGAGGATGCTTTGAATGAATGTTGCCTAAAGAATTTATCAGAGGACAGAAAAAACGCTATTTTCTTGGGTCAGGAAGGTGGACAAACCTGATTAGACATTCTCATTAATGGCCCTGCCAATTAATACTTTTTGAAAATCAGGCCCTAACAAAGAAATATATTCACACCCATCCAATATTTCAAACAGGAAAATATGTGCATTTGTTTTATATTTAAGTGAAAAAGAGTCATAATATAATCAACAAGTGAAATGAGTAGACACTTCTATCTGGTTTAGAGGTGCACCCCATCAAAAATCTTTTGGAAATACCAGGTTCTAAAAATATATATTGCCTTGCAGCTTTGAAAGCACAGTTTAATATTTGTTATTTTAAAAACTATACAATTTTATTGTCACCAAGCCCCTTAAAATGTTCAGAATTTTAGGTTTTAGTGCACGCAAACAACAAAGTGAGTGGGAGAGCAGTGTTGCAGACAAGCAACAATTGTGGTATCCATATGATACTGTAAGGGCCACTCTGCAAGGTACAACCCCTTCCCGTTCTCCTGTTCAAAGATACAGATTTAGATTTAGGCTTGCCCAAGGAAAGAACTTGGGCAGCACAATAAGAGATTCCAGTGTGGCCATCAAGCCTCAAGCAAAAAGGCAAACTGGAGATCATCTTGCGGGATGGCTGGGAAAGGGAAGGTTCTCCTCTCTCTTGCTGATGTTGCCCCAGACATGGTTTGCTGTGCAGAGGAGAGTCTGGCAATATACCCCTTCAACCTGCAGCAAAAATAACAAGCACCTGGCCAGTGTGTCTGAGGTGGAGTCCTAATGGCCATCCATCAACAGATAAATCTGGGTGTTCTCAGCGTACTGGTCACAACCCATCCTGAAACTCTGGACAAGCTGGGCAAGGGGGTGCATATAGGTGTTAAATAACATAGGGGAGAGGATCGCTCCCTGCAGAACCCCACACACCTGAGGGTGCCACTGCAATATCTCTTCCCCAAGTGCAACCCTCTGTCCTGACCATGGATAAAGGAATGCAGACATTGAAGGGCTGTGCCCCAGATTCCAGTGTCGGTGAGGCAGTAGTCTAGTAGATCATAATTGACTGTATCGAAGGCTGCTGAGAGATCTAATAGAATCAACATCCCCAACCCACCTCGATCCAGTTGTCGATAGAGATCGTCTATGAGGGCAACCAGTTCTGTCTTCTCAGTGAGCTGTTTCGCATGCATTGGGCTGTTTCACATTCCCAGTCACCTGCAGGGAGCATGCCATGTTTGTTTTCCTCCCTGAGGACAAGATGGACTTCAGCTGTCAGAAGTGTAAATTGATAGGGTTCTTAGAGGACAAGGTGCAGAGCCTGGAGGAAAGGATTGCTACTCTACATGACATCAAGGAAGGGGAGGATTTTATTAACAGAAGCCTCAAGGCCCTGTATAGCAAAGGGGGGATGATTCAAAGGGACAACAGTGTGGCTGCCTGCCCTAACGAGACTCCTCAGAGCACCACAGCATGTCCCCATAGGCATCGTGCGAGATGGCACACAGGTCCATTAGAACTCAGGAATCTATTCCATGCCCTTATGGTGATGGAAGAGCCAGAAACACTGCCAGTGGAAGAAACACAAACACAAGGAAGACAGAGGGAGGAGAACAAGGGGACACAAAGAGATGGCACTGGAAGGAAAAGGAAAGTGTTGGTTGTAGGTGACTCCCTGATGAGGGGTATGGAATGTCATGTGTCCAGGCCTGACCCTATGACCTGAGAGGTATGTTGCTTGCCAGAGGTGAAAATTAAAGATATTTTAGAACAGACACCAAAACTGGTCAAACCAAAGGATCATTACCCATTTGTGATAGTCCATGTAGGAACCAACGATACAGCTGTGAACATCATTGAAAACATTAAAGCTGACTATGAAGCTCTCAGGAGAAAGCTGAAGGGAATAGGGGAACAGGGGGTGTTCTCTTCAATTCTTCCTGTCAGAGGAAGTGGAATGCAATGGGAACAAAAGATAATGGAGGTGAACCACTGGCTCCATTGGTGGTGCTGGCAGGAGCAATTTGGATTCTGGGATTACTGGCTAGGTTTCCTTGATGATGGCCTACTAGCATGCGATGGAATACAGCTTTCAAGGTCGGGGAAGAATATTTTTGGAAGAAACCTGGAGAGATTCATCAGGAAGGCTTTAAACTAATACCACAAGGGGAAGGAGATAACCAACATGGGTATTTAAATGAAGGAGATCAAACATCAGAGGCCCACCTGGGAGGGCCAGGTCTAAAGGAGCCAAAGGTGTGGGGCTTCAGGTGTCCATGTATCAATGCCCAAAGTTTGGGCAATAAGAAAGAAGAGCTTGAGCTTCTAATGCAGTCAGATGGGTATGATTTAGTAGGCATTACAGAGACTTGCTGAGACGATTCCCATGACTGGAAGGTAGTAGTGGATGGATATGAGTTGTTCAAGAAAAACTGATACAGTCGAAGAGGTGGCAGAGTGGCACTGTACTTGAGGAGAGGGACCACTTGTCAAGAAATACTGGAGGAGGAGGGTGATAGTCCAGTGGAAAGCATCTGGCTGAGGATAAGGGAAGGAAAAACAAACAGTATTGTGGTTGGAGTCTGCTACAGACCTCCTGACCAGGGTGAGGAGATGGATGCTGCCCTCCTTGAGCAGATTGACAGGGTATCCAAACAACAAAAGCTGGTAGTTATGGGTGATTTCAATTTCCTTTATGTGTGCTGGGAGACAAATTCTGCAAAGCGACCACAGTCATGCAAGTTCTTCACCTGCCTTGCTGTCAGCTTCCTTCAACAAATGGTGGAGGAAGCTTCGGGGGGCTCGGCCAAACTCAACTTAATATTCACCAACACGCAAGAGATGGTAGATGAGGGGAAGGTGGTGGGGATCTTAGGTGGGAGTGACCATGTCCTCCTAGAATTCCTTTTGCTGTGGAGGACCAAGGAGGTTTCTACCAACATGTGTATGTTAGGTTTTGGTAGGGCAGATTTTAATCAACTCAGAGACATGATGAGAATCATTCCATGGACAAGACTGTTGGAAGGGAAAGGAGCAAGTGAAGGATGGGCTCTCCTAAAACAAGAGCTCTTGCAATCTCAAGCCCTCAGTATTCCAACAAGAAGGAAACATGGTAGAGGATCCAAGAAGCCAATGTGGATGAACAGAGAACTCCAGGATGAGCTTAGGGAGAAAAAAGAAATGTTCAAGAAATGGAGGCAAGGATGTACCTCTAAAGAAGAGTATCTGTGGGTTGCTAGGCACGGTAGGTCAGCCATCAGAGGGGCCAAAGCTCACAGTGAGGTGATGCTGGCCAGGGGGGCTTGCTACAACAAGAAAAGCTTTTTCAGATATGTGAGGAGCAAATGCAAGGGAAAAGAGCCCATAGGCCCACTGTTGGGTGAAAATGGAAAAACTCAAGACAGTGGACAGAGAGAAAGCAGAAAGGCTCGATGTCCATTTTGCCTCAGTTTTTCCCCTGAAAAAGACAATGGGCTCATCTAGAGATGATAGTAGGCCAGGCATGGCATCTGAGCTGCTGGTTTACAGGTAGTTGAGAAGCACCTGGCTGCACTGGATGAGTACAAATCCCCCGGGCCATACAGTTTGCACCCGAGAGTGCTCAAATAACTTTCTAGAGAGTTTGCAGAGCCTTTGTCCATCATCTTCCTGAACTCTTGGAGGACAGGAGATGTGCCAAAAGACTAGAGGAGGGTGAACATTATCCCAATTTTCAAAAAAAAGGGAGGAGGGATGACCCAGGAAACTACAGACTAGCTAGTTTTACCTCTGTCCCAGGGAAGATACTCGGGAAGATATTAAAGAGATCAATCTGCGAGCATCTGAAAGACAACTTGGTGATCTGGGGAAGTCAGCATGGATTTTTCCCCAACAGGTCCTGCCAGACCAACCTCGTTTCCTTCTTTGATCGAGTGATGAGCTTACTGAATTGAGGGAATGTGGTTGATGTTGTTTACCTGGATTTCAGTAAGGCTTTTGACAAGGTTCCCCATGGTTTTCTGATGAGTAAACTAGAGGACTTTGGACTAGACCCTAGGATAGTAAGGTGGATAGAGAACTGGTTAGAGAACCGCACTAAAAGAGTAGTTGTCAAGGGAATTTCATCTGAATGGAGAGATGTGTCCAGTGGGGTGCCACAGGGTTCAGTTCTGGGCCCGGTATGTTTACATATTTTTATCAATGATCTGGATGACGGTGTGAAGGGACTGCTCATTGCATTTGCAGATGACACCAAATTGGGAGGAGCAGTGAACACACCAGAAGATAGAGATAGAATTCGATGAGATCTGAACATACTGGAAAAGTGGGCGGATGTGAACAGGATGCAATTCAACAAGGATAAGTGCCAAGTTCTACATCTGGGTAACAGATATACTTCTGGGCAGCAATGTGTGTGAACAAGAACAGGTGAGGTGCCAGAACACTGGAAGCAGGCAAATGTTGTCACCATTTTCAAGAAGGGGGAAAAGGAGGATCTGGGTAACTACTGACCCATCAGCTTGACTTCTATACCGGGAAAAGCTTTTGAATAAATCATCAAACAGTCAGTCCTTGAGCATTTAGAAAGGATGGATCTGATTACTAAGAGCCAGCACGGGTTTCTCAAGAACAAGTCATGTCAGACTAATCTTATCTCCTTTTTTGAGAAAGTTACTACCTTGCTGGATCAGGAGAATGCTGTAGACATAGTTTATCTAGATTTCAGTAAGGCTTTTGATAAGGTTCCCCATAATATTCTTGTTGACAAATTGGGGAAATGTCATTTAGATCCTGTTACTGTTAGGTGGATATCTAATTGGTTGACAGATCGCACCCAAAGAGTGCTTGTTAATGGTTCCTCATCCACTTGGAGAGGAGTGACTGCAGCCAATGCAAACAGAACCAACAAGCCCAGTACATCCAATGTTAAACCAGAGATCAAACCAACTTAAGTAAGGGAAGGGACACTATTTCCAGCCCAACAGAACCAATGTCAAACCACAGAAGCAAAGCAGAATCTAGGGCCTATCACAGGGGAGTCCAGGATGGTCATTTGGACTGAGCCTCATATAAACAGAGAGACTCAAATTTAGACTTTTAGCATTATCTCCAAATAAGGTTAAACATACAGTCACAGAGATACACTGACAGGATTAAAAGAAGAAGAAGTTCATCATATAACTTTAAATATGTGTCCCATTACTGGGCCACGCTGCCTGTAATACACACTAAGAATTAATATCCTCCTCCATCAGCACCATTTTTGAATATACAGGGAACCTCAAAAAAATAGAGGTGGTCTGGGCCTCTCTCAACTTCTGAGAGGCCCTGGCAGACCCTAGGGCTAATGTGGCATCGCAAGCCCAAAGGAACTAATGTTAAACCAGAGAATCCCAGCAGAACAAACCTGGCAGACACCCCCAGTACGTGTAATCCCATTGCCTGTGAAAGCTGCCTCCCTCCCCACTCCCTCCTGTTGCCCAGGAACCCCCCCCCCCCAGGTTTGCAGCTTTAAAACACTGGCCCCAGATATTCCTGAATATTTCCTGGATACCAGTATTACAGAAAAGACAGCCCGCTTGGTGCAGTGTCACACTAGACCCTGTGAAACCTTGCTGGGTGTCTTTGGGCCAGTCATACCCTCTCAGCCCTGATGCTAGCATTTGAATGGGAGACCTCCAAGAAATACCAGGGTCATGTTGTGGAGGCAGGCAATGGAAAACCACCTCTGAACCATCTTTTGCCTTGAAACCCCTACGGGTTTGCCATAAGTCCGCTGTGACTTGACAGCAAAAAAACAAAACAAACAGTATTGCAGAGTTATATCTGAAAATATATATATATCCAAATATATCTGAAAAATACTGATAAGATCTTTTTGGGGTATATATTTGGACTAGATATATCTGACAACATATCCCTAAGGACTCCTACAGACCCTTGCCCTTGGGACCCATCATTTATTTCAGACGTTTCTAACTGTATCCCATTGCCATATGATGAGCTAGTGGAGTTGCTAGTCCCCATCCATCCTCCTTAGTATCCTATAAGTTCACAGCTTGGCTAGAATGGGTTACTTTTGATAGCCATCACATCACTTTTGCTTTTGTTTCAACACTGATTATGCAGATTGCTATTTTTACTAAAATTTTATGATATAATTTTAATTAATGTTTTTATTGTAACCCACCAATGGGGTCAGCTTTGATGGGAAAATATGGCCATGATATTTTAAAACAAATAGCAACACCCAATAATGGATTTAGAAAGATGCCATTCTTTTTAGGGGGAAAGACTGACAGCATTGGGAACCTGATATCACAGCCAGTTTTTCAAATTGGATTTGAATGCCTTGAATCCCAAATCAGACTCAACTGGTTTAAACCCCAGAACATCAGCTGAGGAGGGTAGTGAGGATGTCTGAAAACTGTTTTCCCTCCTTTCTTTTTTCTCTAAGGAAGTATTGTACAAATATGATTCTAGGAGGCAGTGCAATAGCTTTCACTGGGAAACCACTTGATACAAGAAAGGGAAAATATCCATTGCCAGCAAGCAGTGTGTGCATTTTAACTAGAATGCTATATATATATTTCTATCTGCTGGTCTTGGACCATATTAAAGTTATTGATCGATTGAACTAGAATGCAAAAATATGGTTTAAAGATAGAACTGTGGTTTTGTTCCTTCCTTTTACTTGTGTAGCATAGACAAAATAAAACAGCCTTGCTTTCATATTTCATATAAATCCAGTTGCCAGGTTGGTCCAGCATTTCAAACTCAAGCCTTTTTTTAACTGATGAGGGTGCCCTTGCCTCTTGGCATTCTTTTCAGATCAGTTACAAAGTGAAACGGCATGATCTATTGTTTGCTCTAAACTATGGCCTGCATTTCCTCAAACGCTATCTGTTTTTAAATTAGTAATTTTCACTTCTTCATGCAATCTTCTAAATTACTTTACCCGCTATTAATATTTTAGGTGGCTTTGATGCTTTACTTTATAGTCTTCAATTTTATTTTACATTTCACAGGTTCCTAGTTGCAAATAATCCTACGGGCAATTTTCTTGCATTGCAACTATTCCTTGAAAGATATGCTAATGTAACCAGGCACTTGTAGTTTTAGAGGTTAAGTTAATCACCTAAAATGTGTTGTATTACTGTCAGTGGTGTACAAAGACATCCTAAACTGAATTATGAGGGAGGTTAGTGCCAAAGCTGTTTTATAAAATACCCGAAGTCGGAGATGGGAAGAAATAAGTATTCATTTCAAAGTCCATTGAGGCAGAAGCAATTGTTTATTTGTGTGTGCGTTTTATTTTTTCCCCTGCACCTGAAGTTACCAAGCAGATATTGCAGTGTTTTGTTGGTTTGAAAAAGGGTGTGATACTTGCAGATCACAGAATTTCTGGAAAAGACAAGGTGAACAGGAGTTCGTATCTTAACTCATGTTCTCTGTATTTATATAGCAAAAACAATAGATTTCACACACTATCGTTTCTCAAAGCTAATTTTGCCATTCTGTTGACTAAGAAATACAAAACAGAGTATCTTTTATTGTACCAGCATCCACTGATATGAGTATGTAAGATTTTCACAGAATCTTCATCTGTCAATCAGAATGAGTCCATGGCTGGTGACAAATGTAATTTATTTTGTCATTTCAGATAGTGGCCAATTCACTAAAGCTACAATTCTCTGCCTATTTATTCATTTATATATCCCACTGAAGTCAATAAAGGGACTCTCAGGGGTTATATTGGCATGGGTTCAAATATAGCAGCCAACATTGGTTTGTTCTTACAGGAATCAGTCCAAGAATCTATCAGGCTTGCATGTTCCTTTCCTTCTCCACTTCGTATTCAGGCGTTAAAGGACACCTTTCAGATTTGCAACAAACCATACCTTTTGAAATTCTGGTTTAGACAGAACAGCGCAAATCATAGTTTTTGGGTTGCTACAACTATGGATTTTTCCATATGAAGAAAGGAGAGAGAGATGATGCAGGTCCTGTTTCTATAACGGATGAACTATAGTTTGATCATTATGCTTGAACCATACATTTTAATTTTCCACATCAAATGAAAGCGCTACACTGAGCAGAACGTACATTTTTAAATGTACTCCTCCACTTTGTGTCTTACCTTTACAATATTCACAAATGATGCATTATAGACAGAAAAACTATAGCAGCATTGCTTGCAAAAGCAATTATAGACAGAAAAACTATAGCAGCATTGCTTGCAAAAGCACATTAACAGTGCAATCCTAAGTCGAATCCTAAGCATTGACTTTTGAAAACTAATTTTGAAAGGTATAACTCTACTTAGGATTGCACTGTTACGTACATGTAACTGAGAGCAGAATTGCACTTAAAATGTTAGTATTCTGGAGACCAGCATGGTCATATTGGGAAAATTGCTATGCCCAGAAGCCATATATGCTGTCCAGTTTTTGAGCAAAAACTCCATCCATCTGAAAAACCATGACCCTTTGTCAATGTGAATACCTGCTGCAATGAATACCTGCTGCAGATGATCCTCATTTATATTCTGGGGCCATTAAACAATGCATGTCTTTCTTCTTACCAAGGCTCATTGAACTATGTAGGCTGAAAGAGTTAGGTAGGCTTTTATACCAGCCCTGATTTTTCTTTGTCGCATCACGGGCGGTGTCACTATGCTGCTCTGCATGGAGAGTTAACCATGGACTTTCGGAGAGGCTTAATCTGTTCTGCCAGAATCCTACTATCTGAGCAGACTTCCTAGTCAGAGACAAGTTCGGGTGCAGTTATGGGTTGCATTTTAAAAGCAGCCCCACTGCTGCCAGCAGAGCGGTACTTCTAATGATATCCATTTCTCTTTTGTGTCTCGGGTGGAAGGAAAATGGACCAAGATTTACTTATATTACAGTGAAATGCATTTTAATGAGGATAAATATATTTTGAAGAATAGCTTAGTGTACTTGAGCAGCTAGCAATTCTGTGGTGAGTATGTGAGGGCTTATAATAGGGTTTACATGGAACATGGTATTTATTTGCTATGCATATTTGATATGTTCATTAAGTACGCAACAGTGTCAACATAAACCATGGTTTAGAACACACTAATATTTGAGAAAAGCAAATGGTATTTGTAATAAAACCAGAAAGCACTAATGCAAATGTTATTTATTATTGTGCTATGAAATATTTTGTTTACTATAGTTAAATAACCATATACTAGTCTAATTTAATTTGCCCTTCATAGGTGAAAGTCTGGATCTCATGTCAGGATCTCATGCCATGCCACTGGAATACACCATTCATTTGCTTCTCTATTACTTTTTCCTCCTACGATATTCAATCATTAGCAATTATCACTAACCCGTATCTTAACTGAGACCATGATCTTGGCTCTACTGGGCATTAAAGGGTTTGAGATATCATTGTTTTCCTTTTAAACAAGTTGTTATATTTGGGGCTTATTTTCTAAATTTTGTTTGAAACCAGCAGGCCTTGACCTATTGGTTGGGGAGGGGGAGGGTTTGCTAGTTTGAGGGGGTGATTTTAAGATTTTGGGTGGGAGGACCTGCTTCCATTTCACCACTGCGTGCTGTTTCACACTTCCACTATTGGAATTTTGGGGGTTTCTCTGACTCAGAACTTGCTGGCTTTCACCTGAAAAGAGAGAGTGATTTGATTGTTTGGGGGGCACTGCTTTGTTGTTGTCATTGTTCTGATTGTTGCCTTTAGAGAGAGGGTTTTTGTGGCGGTTTGGTGTCTTCCTGTGTTCTCTGGTCCACATTTTGTTTTGGTGGATTTGTTGAATCTAGCAAACTCTCTTGGAAGGTTTGTTGTTCAGCCATTTTAGAGACACTATTCGCTTTAATAACGGCCTGTTAGGAACTTGTTGGGTTACATTTTCCTCAGATTTAAACCATAGCTGCAGGGCTGCAGTTTCTTACCAATTAGGCTTCTGTTAGGTTTTAAAAAGATCAAAAGATATCAATTTCCAAATACTTAAATAAATAGCTTAAAAATTATTGGTAGGCTTTCCTGGTTTCTATTGAGACCGACTGAGGTTAGAGTTACAGTTCCACGGTTAGGGAAGCAGTTCCTTGTAGAAAAAACTCATCCTGGTTCCTTGGGAATTCATTGGCGGAGCATACAGTGTTAGATAGGGTTTAATATCCTCAGTGCAGGTACTTCCCATTTTTAAAAATTATCCTAATTCCATCTCCAGGGCAATGTGAGAGGTTAAACTTGGACAGATCTACACCACCAAGCAACTCATCACCAGGTAGTTGTTTAAAAAACAAACAAATTATTAACTCAATGTTAGGTTAGGGCCTCTTTTTTTCTTTTTACAAAAAAAAACCTCCTTAGTTTTCTTGGGGGAGGTTTCATAAAAAGTTTTCAGGGCAAGGACTGATCATAGTACAGGAATGATTGCTAGGCCCCTAATTTCCCTGCATTACAGATAGCCAGAGTTTCGCCCAAGGAAACAATGAGTGGCAGGGATGCAGCTCAGAAGGGCCCCAGGAGCAAAGTGAAGAAGAAGACTAGAGGGGTGGCGGGGAGGGGGGCTGTGGCTCTCCAGAGTCGCCGTCTACCACCCCAGCCTCTGGCTGAAGTGGTGCAATGAAGAATCCACACAGGACTCTCTTTGTTGACGGGGTCTCCTGACAAAACAATGTTTTCCTATGGGGAATGGGGGCAACCACTTTGGGTCCCCATAAAATTGGACCCCCTGACCCAATATTTACCAAACTTCAGGGTTCATGCAAGGAGAATCCCTTCAAGCTACCCTGAAAATTTGGGAGCTCCACCTTCAAAAACGCCCCCACAGGAGCTTCGAAAATAATTTCCCATAGACTATAATGGGCTGAATTTTTTCAGTAAACCCGGAAATATGCCGAATACCCATATTTACTGGTGTGAGTATTCAGCTTATTTTGGGTTTACCGGAAAAAAAATCAGGCCCAATAAACCTGAACCCAAAATTTACCGATTTTTTTTTGTTACTATCTGTTCACTTTGCCACAACAGCCACATTTTGAACCCACACTACAATGTATAAATAATACTATTCCTTCTCCAGCAAGATAGACTAAAATAAAGAGCTAAGTATCTGGGATGATGAGTAGTTTAAAAATGGCACTCTGAACATTCTGAGTCATTACATTCCTCATTACAGATTATAAAGATAAATGGTTTAATAATAAAGTATGATTCAAAATAATTATGCAAGTAGATTAAATACTGTATTACATTATGATATTATTATTATGGTGTTCTCTTTTCAGAGTGGTGACAAGTTTGGGGTTCTTTGCAAGCTTCATTTCCTCCCAAAAAGAGCATGGTAGACTGAGGAAGTATTGATTTTTGAAAATAAAATGTGCATTTAATAACCAGAAAGAATTGGTGATGGCAAACAAAATGTCAAGTGTGGGTGAGGATATGGAACTAGTGATCGTAATGTCTGGTAAGTGGCAAAGGAAACTTGATGAGAGAAATGTTTAGTTTGGAACAATGGAGGGGTTCTTCTGCACATGAGAGGATTCGGGTCAGGTCTAGCAGTAGAATACAGGAAAAGGATTTTGTGGAAAGCTGTAAATGGTGTCATCGCTGTGGTTTAAGAGTTACAAGACAAGTTGATGCACGACAAGATGAGAAATGGTGGCATATTAGGGCAGGATGTCAACACATAATTTACAGACTAATCGATAATAATTTTACTTGGTTTCCCCCCCCCCTCATCAAAACTGGCAAGGTTTTAAAATTCAGATTAAGGGTTTGATACCTGGGCAGGAGTTGGTCATCAAAGTCTAACCTTAAAGCAACACATTTTGGAAATTTGATGATATTGAAAGGTTTTGGGTTTTTTTATCCTGACCAATAAGGAATGACACTAGGTATTGTGGCACTTGAATTTAGCTAAGCATTGCAGTCTACAAACATCTATGGGTTGTTTATTCATGAAGTGGTATTTATTCCAAACAGCTATGCTATAAAGGCTAGTGAAGACTATTGTTGTTCTGTTTTTCCTCCAGTACATTTACCATATGCAAAGACCCATATCCCCAGGGCTGAGTCTCCCTTCAGTTCTTGCCAAACTATATAACATTACAGGAAAACGTGGAATTCTCATATTCTGTGTTCCAACATATAACAACAGAAATAATGAAAGCCATTGTTTTTGCAGTACAAATTAATAGCAGAATCTCTTGATTAATGAATAAATAACAAATGCATCTTCATGGCATATGGGGTGGTTTATGTATGTGCACATTCAAAGTAGCAAACCAGTGGAACACCTGGAACTGTTATACTTTGGAAATGCATAGACATTGTTGGGGTTTATTTGAGTAGGAAACTATATCCATTCTCGAGACTGTTCCTTACTATTTCAATAAGAGTTCAAGTATAAGAAAACTTACATTCTAGTGGATTCAGTGTCATACTTAGGCTTGATTTAGACATCACATAAAATCACAGTTTAATCAGATACAATACAATTCGTATGATTGTTAAACATTGGCCAATCCCCTAAGTTAGGGTCCAACAGACCATGTTTATTATTTGATTTATTAACCACAGTTAGTCTTAACTATGACTTCATGTGATGTACAAAAAGGGCATTCTGCCTTAATCCTGGATTGTTTCTCAGTGTTGCCATGAATGTTTCCTGGGTACAGAAACATCTTTCCAGAGTACAGGTGATGAAAGCAGCATTTGTCAAGGCAAACCAGGATTTGAGTGATCATCTACAAGCTGAATTCTGGATACACGATCTAACCACAATTATACAAACTAAGCTTATGTCTGTAGAATCCTGTGTTCTAGTCCTTGCTTGGCCATCATACTCATTGGTTAACCTTGGGCCAGTTGCTGTTCTTCAGCATAATGTAATTAATGGGATGGTTTTTCCTCTATGAAACAAATATACAAAAGAGACATGTAACTCAAAAAGCTACTTGCATGATTTATAGTGCCATCCTATACAGAGTTATAGCAATCTAACTGCATGTGAGCTGAAATCAATGGGCTTAGACTGAAGTAACTCTGCATTGGATTTCACAGTTCATGTCCTGCATTCCACATCAGGGCTTTACTGCACTTAGTTTTCAAAGAGTGCCCTCCTAAGATCTATCAGCTCATTAATCTAGGGTTCCAATAAACCAAAATGTTATGTATTTGAGGTCCCAGGCTACAAAAGACATCTGTCGTTATTTACTACATTATTCTATTTATTCAGCTCCTAGGAGCCAGTTTTTTATCAGGCTTACTCATGGGGCAGATGTCATGGGGAAAGGAAAATATTTTGGTTCCAGTTCAGCTCAAGTCATGCATAGTTATGTGTGTCAAGTTGTGCCACAATTTTGGATGGGTTCATGCAATGAAATGTGTATCTCATTTAAAGCACTGTAATTCATATGGACAATATCTGCATTCAAACACACATTTGGATGTAGATCCAGATACACATCCCGTTTCTGTTGGTGGTTCCTATTGCAGAGGAGGAGTTCAGAGCATAGATTTTCTGATCTGGATTAGGGCATTGTTGTGCAATGGTGATAAATATTGGCGATAGGATTGCTCAATTTGCTACTGAGGCTCAAAAGCTGAGAAGGGCATTTATAACAGATAATATAGTGGGCCCATAGTGACTGACTTCTCTATACTTGTATTATGACTCACTGTTGTTTTTATGGCTTTGTGCTTATATGTTGTGCTCTAAATTGTGTGGTTTATTATTGTAATTCAACAGCCCTAGTTAAGAGGATAAAATAGAATACCCCCTCCCACTGCCACCCCCAGTGTAAGCTGCCCTGGGATCCTTGGAGGAAGGGCAGGATATAAAGATGAGAATTAGCATTAAGTTCTTTGTATAATTACTGATTTTATTTAGTGAAACATTTTTAGTTCACCTTTCTATCCAAGCATGGGAACTTCAGAACAGCTAGCAATCAGTAAAACTATGAATAACAAAACAAGGAACTCAGCAGCACAAGTAGCCCAGAAGCACACCAAAATGAGCAAAGCAGCAAATCACTTAATTTGTAAGTACAAAATCTGGTCAGGATCAAGAAACTCACCCATCAAAGGCAGGTAGAAATGACAGCATCTAAAAGAGAGCAGGGAATGGTCCATCTGGGTCTTCGGGGCTAACAGTTCCCAAGTTTGGGTGTCATCATGGAGAACCTATCTGCTATACAACTAAGGCAGTACTTCAGATAATGATGAAACGTAGAGCTAGCCTCTACTGAAGACTTCAGTCCAGGGGTGTCAAACATAAGGCCCACAGGTCAGATCCGGCCCCTTGAGAGCTCTTACGCGGCCCGCGAGCCAGCCGAGACAGCCACCCTCCCGCTTCTCGATCCTGGGTGGTGAGGCATGACCGAGCCTGACCAAGTGTACAAAAATACAAATGTCTTCACATTGAACAATGCTGCAAAGAAATAGCAATGTTTTGGCTCATTAAACAAATTAGCTCTATTTGCCAATATCACCGTCATTGTACGTGCCTTTGAGAGCACGCTACTATGCACTCCTGTTAATGCTGGTTAATTGTCTGTGGCTGGTGGAGAACTGACAAAGCACGAACCCTGTTTGGGTTCCATGGGAAACAGTACATGAACCGGCTTGACTGTTTTCTCCCAGCGCTGTCTTCTAAAATTAAGGAATGTAATATATCTACCGGCGACTCTTCCATCAAGCAATGGATTGGTTTATTATTTGAGCCAAAGCATTGCTATTTCTTTCCAACCTGACCAAGTGACATTTATGTCATATTCGACCCTCATAACAATTGAATTCGACACCACTGCTTTAGTCCACAAGTAGGCTCCTGTGGGTGCACATGGTCCTTTAGGTATTCATTTCCCTTATCATTTAGAGCAGTTTTAATTAGGATCAGAAACAAACCAGAGCCATTAAAGATGGAAGGTAATAGGATGGATGTGGTTTCCGAATAAGCCGATACCCAAACAAGCTACTTGGGTGCATTGGGGAAATTACATTTCACATTGTCCCTAAGCCTAAGACTGATGCCTTAACAGTATTCCAGGAGGCACCAGGATAGGGTTGCCAGGTCCCTCTTTGCCACTGGCTGGAGGTTTTGGGGGTGGAGCAAGAAGAGGGTGGGGTTTGGGGAGGGGAGGGACTTCAATGCCATAGAGTCCAATTGCCAAAATGGTGATTTTCTCCAGGGGAACTGATCTGTATTGGCTGGAGATCAGTTGTAATAGCAGCAGATCACCAGCTAGTACCTGGAGGTTATACTAGAAAAATAGGCACTTGGTACTCACCGCTGCGGCGGTGAAAACGTTAAAGTTAATCCGGACTGTGTTTCGACCAGACCTGTTCTTTTCCATCGTCTTCTGATTTAAATTCTATGTATGAAGTCTTCGGGACTTTTGTAATAAGATATAGACTACTTCATTGAAGACTCCTTTGTGAGCAATCATTGTAGACTCCTTTGGGAGCAACGCATTCTAGAGTTGTAACGCGATGTTTCTTGTGTTGTCTCACTTTTGCACCTATTTTCACTTACACTAAAGTTGTGTTTGCATTCTAAAATTTGTTGTTGATTGGTACCTATTTTTCTTTTGAGTACCTGGAGGTTGGCAACCCTACACCAGGAAGGGAGGCAAGCCAGCCTCCAGCAAAAGGTCCTTTCCCTGAAAAAGCTGCAGAGCACCTAGGGATGCCAGTCTCCAGGTAGGACCTGGGGATTCCCCTGGAATTTCAGCTCATCTCCAGACTACAGAGATCAGTTCCTCTGAAAAAATGGATGTTTGGAAGGGTGAACACTGTGACATTGTACCCACTGTCCTCCCCAGGCTTTGGCCCCAAATCTCCAGGAGTTTCCCAGCCTGGATCTGGCAACCCTAAAAGTGCCTAGCCGACAGAGTCTGTGATTAGTGGCAGGTGATTAGTGGCAATAGTTTGGGGCTGGAAATGCATATCCTTTCAGCCTCAAGCTACCACTGCCCGTCACCTGTGTGCTGGGCTTCATGCAAGGCCATCAGCCTAGGTGATGAGTAGGGTTGCCAACCTCCAGGTGGTAGCTGGAGATCTCCCACTATTACAATTTATCTCCAGGCGATGGAGATCAGTTCACCTGGAGAAAATGGAATGTGAACTCTATGGTACTATACCCCAATGATGTCCCTCCCCTCCACAAACCCTGCCCTCCTCAGACTCCACCCCCAAAATCTTCGGGTATTTCCCAACCTGGAGCTGACAACCCTAGCAATAGGTGGTGTTGGTTGGAGGTTCAGCATGCATAATCTCAGCCACAGGCCACTGCTGATTACATGAAAAGTGGGTGTGTTGATCACTACCTAGGTGACTGGTGATGGGAATAACATGAGGCTGGGGAATGGTGAGAGAATCTTGTCCGAGGCCCCACACTTCCCTGGGGAAGGCCCTGCTTTTTCCCAGCTCACAAGCATGAAGAAAAATGCCAGCACACTGCTTTATTCTATCAATTTCTTGTCCCTGTCAATGAAGATAATAGATGCTCCTGAACATGTCTGAGCTAGAGCTATTGCATAATATTGTATAACCAGAGCCTTTGATATAAAAATTTGTAACTTTTGAACCACTCTGTTACAGTCAATTTAATACAGAGCAGATGGAAAAGAGCCTTCAGCAATAGGTAGAGTGTGTGTGTATTCAGGCAGTGATCCTTGCTGGAAGAATTAAGTGTTAAAAGCACTCAAGGGTGTCCATATTTTCATCTGTGAAATGGTGGAAGGTATTTGGGGTAGATTAGACTGTGATAAAGTAGGCCTCTTTGTTTGCTGGATGCCAGCATACTAATGGAGCCCTTTTACCATCACACACAAAACATATTCTGTTCTGACAATGAAAATTAAAGCACTACCCTGTAAACATAGTCTGCCTAGGAAATGTCAGGATGTGACATCACCCCATGGGTCAGTAATGTCCTGGTGCTTGCACAGGGGACCACCTTTACCTTTTTATAGTAATTTGTAATTCCATGGTTTTAAGTGACTTCCTTTTATTCATAAAAGGATAAACCCTGAAATGGCCTGCTTTGTCCTGACTGGAACTTAAAATGTAACGGGAAGGATCCGATATATATACTATACAGTGTACTTGGGTTCCATGTTCATATCTAAAAAAAATGAACACTGATTTGGGAGACTTCCAAACTCAGTGCTAACTAGGGTGACTTCCTGCCCTGGACTGTTCCCCACCATGGCTCAATAGGACAGTGGGGGAAAGGTGGGGGGTGATTTGGTGTCACACAAAAGCTGCAACATCACTTCTGGCATGAACTGGAAGTGATGTCATTGCTTTGGTGCAATCCTCTAGGATTCACCAAAAACTCTATGGTACTAGTTTGCACTGGAAGTGATATTGCAGCATCTGTGTGATGCCAGTCAGGTAGGTCTTTACTCCTTGCAATCTCCTACTAGATGCCAGTGCTGGGTTGGCAAGCCTAGTGTTAGTGTACAGTCTTTAGCATGCATCAGTGAAAATGGTGCATTTTTAATTTCCTCTATAATGACACTACTCCTTTGCCATAAAATCTCTTGTGTCTCTGAAACTGTAATCTCTCCTATACCTAGTAAACTGAAATGTCAATGAAAACAAGGAACTCACGCTGAACTTATCAGCACTAGTTTTTCACTGACACAGAAAAGGGGAAGGTGAATTAAAACCCCTGAAGTCAAACAACTGCATTCCTTAAACATGCCTGAGAGAAAGAAAATGAAGACTAATAGCGCACCTCACATTCCAGATTTCAACCTTATCTTTCAGAACAGCATAACTGTTAATAGCAAAAATGTTCCTAATCTTTGATACTTTTTTTAAAGGTATTTTTTTTCCTTTAGGGTCAAACGAAACGTGATAGAAATCACAGACCTCCATCAGGGTTTAAAAAAAAATAACAGCTGAATAGGAGGCTGATTTACATTGGGGCAATGTTGGGAAGGGGAGAAGGATTTTAACTCTTCTACATCTACATAGTTTTGCTAATCAAAACCATGCCTAACCTGTTATTAGCCATTTACATTTAAAAGGTTGTGTGCCTGTAGTTTTTCTTCAACACTAAAGGAGCCAAGCTTCAATTTTGTGAAACCATGCAGGAGTGAAAGGGTTAAACCTCTTATCCAACTCGCTACATGGCCCAAGTCAGCACCGAAGAGCTGCAATGGTGTTTCAAAACCCACTGGAAAGATCCAGTCATATAACTAAGCCTCTTGTCTGTTTTGGCTCTCAGGTTGCTACTATCACTAAGAGAAACAGAGCATTAAGGACATCTTAATGTTCCTTGCCAGTACTTTTGGTCACAGTGTCATCCACAAGTTTGGGGGGCATTTTTCTCTTCAGTTTTTTTTCCCAGTTAGCCATTCCGATGCCCTGTACTAATGTCTTCAAAACAACCACAATGAAAAGGATAAGCATCTACAACTCATTTTAATTGCTATTTAAGAAGAATATTGCTGTGATTTCCCCTCTTAGTTTATTTTTATTTACTTACTTCATTTCTACTCTGCCTTTTACATCATTCTCCTCTCTTCCATTTTATCTTCACAACAACCCTGTGACATAGGTCAGGCTGAGAATGTGTGACTTACCCAAAGTCACCCAGCAAGCTTCCATGACAGAGTGGAGATTCAAACCTGGGTCTTCAAGATCACTGTCTGACTCTCTAACAGTGCATTCCTGAGCTGAATGCCTGCGCTGAGCTTAGGAGGCAATGCAGCGGCGCTGCCTCCTAAAGAGGTTTCGGCCAGGCTGAAACCTCCGCCCGATGCCAAAAATCCGTGCAACTTCAAAAATAAAAGAGGGCGTTCCCAAGCCATAACGGCTTAGGAGGCCGCCTAATGGTGGCCCCGCCCCCCGCCCAGTGCCGTGATGCCCCAGGAATGCCTCCCAGGATGCCACTGTGGCCTTTGCTGGCATCCGGATTCTGGTGGAGGTCTCTGTCGGTGTTCCGGCCCAGCGCTGCCACGGCAGCAGCCGGCAACAGGTGTCCGGGCCTTCACACCAGCGCTGGGTCCACAAACGGTGTACACTGCCCGGACGCCAGCACTGTGGGCCCTTGCACCGGCGCAGCCCTTCGACGGCCTCCAGAGGCCTTTCGCCCTGGCTGCCAGCATGGCTCAGGAATGCACTGTAACCCACTACACCATGCGAGCTCTGCACAGGATCAGATGTCAAGTCACTTGTCCATAAATTGATCCAATTAAACCCCCCTCCCAAGTGGATGTCATTTCATTGACAGATGATTCCAGTGCTGGTCCAGGTAGTTGTGAAGGATATATTTGTATGTGTATGTTATATTTTCATACCACACAAACAGAGGGCAAGCCATCACTTGTGTTTTCTGAAGGTACTAAGTCAGCAGATGAACCAATGGGGAAGAGTTCTTCATACTATTTGGATCAATGTGGGAGCACACACAGAAAGTGATACCCATGCAAATAAACATAAACGTACACAGAATCTTAGATGAATGAGATTTAGTATCTCTGCTCTGCTGATCTTGGAAGCTATCTTCTACAAAAGGGCACATGCAGCGTTATTGGGAGATGTACAATGACGATACATTAATTCCTGTTTATTTGTCCCTGTCCTTTTCTCTCATAGAGCAAAGTAGCCCAGCTGACCAATTGTGTCTCGAAGCCTGACAATTTGCCCTTGAAGTGATTATAAACTCCACAGGAAACAAGCTCCCTCCTGCAGAGGTTATAAACTCAAAATGAGCATAAAGAGCTTGCTTCTGAAGTGAAATCTCTCCGCTGAGAAAGGCTTCTATATTGTAAACTTTTTTAATAATCATACATATTAGCTAGTTAGTTTCACCATGCCCCACATTAGCAAAAGTTACTGCTCTAGTAGCATATGAAAACTTCTTTTTATTTTATTCATGGTTTCAGTAATCCCATATCTTATTCAGAGGAAAAGAGGCTACCAGATACATTCCATTATTAAAGCCTATCATTCAATACTACCTATGCAAAGGATTTTCAGTAAAATTCTTTCTGAAGCCCTGAAGGAGGCCCTAATGAGGCCCTAATGAAGAAACCATCCTTAGCATGAAACAACTTGGTCAATTATTACACCCAGTAATTATTTTGTAAAAACAACAACAATAACAACAACAAGAAAAGATACCAGTACTCACATATAAGCTTGTGCTGATTTCCATCAATTTCCCCATCCCTCTGGGAGAAACCCCCTCCCAAGAAGTGCCACTATTCAGAACAGATGAATAACATCACACGCACAAAGGCCTGAGTATGCCCATTTTAAATCTTACTTTTGTAGGGCAAAGTTACTGTCTTGTTGATGTCTATGTAAACCACCTTAGACTAGATCACGATGGGTAGCTGTGTTTATAGCAGTAAAAAAGAGCAAGCATCCAATTAATTACTTAATTAAGCTTAGGGTGCTCAAGGCCAACCAGATCCATAACCAGTGCAACAAGTGATGATGGTAATGTTGTGTGTGTGTGTGTAGCCTTCATTTCATACCCAGTGTATGCTCACAATTCTGTGAGAAGGCTTGGGCTCAGAAAGTGTGGCTTAGAGCCACCCAATGAACTTTATGGCTAGTGGGGATTTGAACTCACATCTGAACAGTCCTAATCAGACTCTCCGACCCCACACAGTCAGTAAGTAGGACTAGTAAGTAGGACTAGCAGTGCAGTCTGTATCACGGTTTCATTTCCCATCTGAACAGCCTTAGGTCTTTTGAACCATCTGGAAGGGGTAGACCCCCTCCTCCATAGAGAAGTATGGTTAAGTTTACAATGCTTCTCTATGGAGGGGGTGACCCCTTCCGGACACCATAAAATCAGACCCCCTTACCCAATCGTCACCAAACTTTGTGGTTCATGCAAGGAGAGTCCCGTGAAGCTACCAAAAAAAAAATGGGAACTCTACTTCCAAAAATGCATTTCCCAAAGCTCATTAAAAGTTCCATAGGAAAAATCTGGGGAAAGCTGAAGCCAAAAAAAAGCCAAATATCTATTCGGCTGATTCGGTGATCGGCTATTCAGCTTCAGCTTTATTCCCAGGTTTTGGTATTCGGTAAAACTGAAACCCAAATATTGCAGAAACAGGTAATTTCTGGTTTATTTTCAGTTCGGGTTTATCGATATGCACAACCCTAATAGCTACTTTGTGAAATTGTGGCTCTCAGAGTCTATGAGACCCAAAATGAATGCATGATAGCTGATGAGTCTCTTTCTTTGTCGCTGTACTATAATATTTTTTCATATGCCACTACCATTGTACTTTGTACTTCCCAGAGTAATCTAAGCAAAAAGACAGGCCCCAAAGCTAAGGCATAATGTTAGCGATGTCCCTCTTTGCCTATCTGACATGTTATAAAACCCTCTGCTCTCCTGAAGAGAAGGCCACGTCTGACACTTTCCACATGTTAGGACCATACAACATTAACCTTCCCAGCAGCACCAGACAAAAATCTTTAGGGCAAAATCAGTTTAGCTCCCTGAGAGGCCTGTATTTTGAATCCTGTGGCAACCTAGCAGCTGCCCAGTACAAACGGTGACATTTTGTTCTTGAGGAAATCCGAGAAGGGGTACAAATTAGATTGAACTGGATTTTTGAACAGAAAGGATCCTTGGGCATAACATGCAATCAACCAAAAATTACTCCTCTTAACATGTATCTATTTTCCCTCTCATTATAGAATAGCCTATGGCCAGGTCATCGTCCTTTTTATGCGCCCTGCAGAACTACTTGAACATAAGGCTAGCAACTGAAGACCTGAATTCACCATTTGCATGGCCCTTTTGGCCCAATTCTCTTCAAAATTGCTACTGCTAATGCCAAGCTTTATCCTCACATTACCTTCCAATTTACTTACAGCCATGTGTAAGCTTTTACTGTGGCTGGCTCAGACGCTGGATTGCACATCAGATGATTTCTTAACACTGTGGCTGAAGGAATTAATTGATTAGCCTTATGATTAACCATTTAATTGCTCCCCCCCCACCACCACAAACAAGCTAAAAATAAAATGCAGACTAACTGGAGCCAGAAGTCTGGGTTTCCAAATTGCCACATCTGAGGCCTCACTGACTCAATTGACCATTTATTTTCCTTTTCTTGCTGCTATCTCCGGCTCAATTGCCAGTAACTATCTGGCCCTTTTGGTAAGCAGTAAGCACAGCCAAATGAACTGACCAGTCAATGAGCACAAACAAGGTACGTTTACTGTCCAATGGATTTTTTACACAAGGTTATCAGAAAGAAGCAAGTCTTCTAATATGATGGGGCATGAGAAGTATGGCTTAAGATTCTGCCAGTAAATGTAGGCAGCTCCCCAATGTGTCTTTGAAGTATCTTTCTCTCAGAAAGAGCAGAGAGAAGCGAAATCTAGAGAACACTGGCATCTGTGAAGTGAACTCTCTAGTGCTTCATTGAGAGTCTCTAGCATGGAGTTTTAAAAATTTATTTGAGTGATCTATTAATTGCTTAAAGGAACAGTGACTTAATTGGCTGATGGCCTTACTTAATTTTCCAGGGTTGCAGAACCCTAGCTTTCAGCTAAGTAACTCTAAATGATTTCTCTAGGGGATCTAGAACTGTTCTTCACATGATAGGCACACATTGTGGCTTAACTGAGCCAGTGTGATGTAGTGGTTAATAGTTTCAGACTAGTATTTGAAAGTCACAGGTTCAAATCCCACCCCCTCTGCCATGGAAGCTTGCTGGGTGACCTTGGGTTAGTCACACATTCTAGCCTAACCTACCTCATAGGATTATGAGGATAAAATGGAGCAGAGGAGAATGATGTAAGCTGTCTTGGGTCCCTGTTAGGGAGAAAGGGTATCGAAACAACAAGACCTGGTAGTTATGGGTGATTTCAACTTCCTTTATGTGTGCTGGGAGACAAATTCTGCAAAGCGACCATAGTCACGCTGCACGCAGGTTCTTCACCTGCCTTGCTGTCAGCTTCCTTCATCAAATAGTGGAGGAAGCTTCGAGGGGCTCGGCCATACTCAATATTGACCAACACGCAAGAGATGGTAGATAAGGGGAACGTGGTGGGGATCTTAGGTGGGAGTGACCATGTCCTCCTAGAATTCCTTTTGCTGTGGAGGACCAAGGAGGTTTCTACCAACATGTGTCTGTTAGGTTTTGGTAGGGCAGATTTTAATCAACTCAGAGGCATGATGAGAATCATTCCATGGACAAGACTGCTGGAAGGGAAAGGAGCAAGTGAAGGATGGGCTCTCCTAAAACAAGAGCTCTTGCAATCTCAAGCCCTCAGTATTCCAACAAGAAGGAAACATGGTAGAGGATCCAAGAAGCCAATGTGGATGAACAGAGAACTCCAGGATGAGCTTAGGGAGAAAAAAGAAATGTTCAAGAAATGGAGGCAAGGATATACCTCTAAAGAAGAGTATCTGTGGGTTGCTAGGCATGGTAGGTCAGCCATCAGAGGGGCCAAAGCTCACAGTGAGGTGATGCTGGCCAGGGGGGCTTGCTACAACAAGAAAAGCTTCTTCAGATATGTGAGGAGCAAATGCAAGGGAAAAGAGCCCATAGGCCCACTGTTGGGTGAAAATGGAAAAACTCAAGACAGTGGACAGAGAGAAAGCAGAAAGGCTCGATGTCCATTTTGCCTCAGTTTTTCCCCTGAAAAAGACAATGGGCTCATCTAGAGATGATAGTAGGCCAGGCATGGTATCTGAGCTGCTGGTTTACAGATAGTTGAGAAGCACCTGGCTGCACTGGATGAGTACAAATCCCCCGGGCCATACAGTTTGCACCTGAGAGTGCTCAAATAACTTTCTAGAGAGTTTGCAGAGCCTTTGTCCATCATCTTCCAGAACTCTTGGAGGACAGGAGATGTGCCACAAGACTAGAGGAGGGTGAACATTATCCCAATTTTAAAAAAAAAGGGAGGAGGGATGACCCAGGAAACTACAGACTAGCTAGTTTTACCTCTGTCCCAGGGAAGATACTCGGGAAGATATTAAAGAGATCAATCTGCGAGCATCTGAAAGACAACTTGGTGATCTGGGGAAGTCAGCATGGATTTTTCCCCAACAGGTCCTGCCAGACCAACCTTGTTTCCTTCTTTGATCGAGTGATGAGCTTACTGAATTGAGGGAATGTGGTTGATGTTGTTTACCTGGATTTCAGTAAGGCTTTTGACAAGGTTCCCCATGGTTTTCTGATGAGTAAACTAGAGGACTTTGGACTAGACCCTAGGATAGTTAGGTGGATAGAGAACTGGTTAGAGAACCGCACTAAAAGAGTAGTTGTCAAGGGAATTTCATCTGAATGGAGAGATGTGTCCAGTGGGGTGCCACAGGGTTCAGTTCTGGGCCCGGTATGTTTACATATTTTTATCAATGATCTGGATGACGGTGTGAAGGGACTGCTCATTGCATTTGCAGATGACACCAAATTGGGAGGAGCAGTGAACACACCAGAAGATAGAGATAGAATTCGATGAGATCTGAACATACTGGAAAAGTGGGCGGATGTGAACAGGATGCAATTCAACAAGGATAAGTGCCAAGTTCTACATCTGGGTAACAGATATACTTCTGGGCAGCAATGTGTGTGAACAAGAACAGGCTTTTGACAGGGTTCTCCATGATGTTCTCATGGATAAACTAGAGGATTTTGGACTAGACCCTAGGATAGGTAGGTGGATAGGGAACTGGTTGGAGAACCACACTCAAAGGTCATTTATGCATGGTCGCTGTAACCTTCTTTATTCCCTTTTTCAGCCAGGATCAAACTTTTCAGTATGCACGATATCCCATTCCTTGGTAGCTCGATGCTATTTTGACACAAAACCAACCCGGGTCTTCCCGTTCCTCTGTTAATCTGACTTTTCCCTCTCCCCTGAGCTCAGCCCAGCTCAAAGCATGTGCAGATAACTAAAGAGGGGGAAAACACAGAAGACTGGCTTCTCTCACAGCCAATCATGAAGCAGTGTGTAAAGAGGAGGGGATTTAAGTGCTTCCTGCTACCTCGAAGCTCTTTCTGACCAAAATAAAGGCTTTTTAAAAATGAGGGTTCGATTTCTCCCCCCTCCCTTCTTTCAGATTGCTCTGTTTTTGTTTTGTTTTGTGTTCTGAAAATGCTTTTTTATGCGGCAGTTGGGTTTGGGGGGAAGGAAATCTTCTCTCATGGTGAGCACTGCGAAGTAATTCAATTACAGAGCAGCATTTAAAGGGGTGAGGCTTGATTTGAGCTTGGGATAGGGCTGTTGAAAAAAATATTCAGGAAAATTCAGGTTTGGGCTTAATTGGCCTCCCCCACCCCCAGGAAAATCCAAATGCCGAATTCCCCTAAAGGTGGGAATTTGGCTTTAAATTTGAAATTCCCAAAAAATGCGGCCATTTAAACCTATTAAACCCATTTTGCGGCTTTCTGTGGCTCCTGGGGGGCATTTTTGCAGGTAGAGGTCCCACGTTTTCAGGGCAGCTTGAAGGGACTCTCCTTGCAAGAACCCCAATGTTTGGTTAAGATTGGGTCAGGGGGTCCAAAGTTATGGGGTCTGGAAGGGGTCCCCCCTTCCTCCATTAAAACCAATACAAACGGTTTTGAATGCATTCCTATGGAGAAAGGAATGAAGAAGTCTCAGGGTGAAACGTGATAAAAAAAATACCTGGGATACATGTTCCTTTGCCTCTACCATCCTGTGAATATTATCACATTACCCCCAGCAAAGAGAAGTCCATTTTTTGTTATCAGCACGTCCAGTGCCTACCTTCTCGGGACAATACTACTGACAGGAGCCAGAAAGTTTACTTTGCCTCTGGTCTCCATTGCGGTACAGACTACACGTAGGAGCTTTCTCTACACTGTACAGGACTGTGTTCCATTTCTTTGAGGGTTCCGTTTGGATTGGACTCCTGAAGGGGTGTAACTCCTATTGCACATTGTATTGTATTTTTGTGTTTGTACGTTTTATTGTTGTATCATGTAGTTAGATAGTCATAGGAAAGTTTCTTCACTGTTTTGTACAGTTTGTGTCATTTTGCTGTCAGTATAGAGTTAAGTTTGGGCTACGTGCTGTTCTTTCTTACGAGTAGTTCTCATTACAGCATAGGGTTTGTTTATATTTACTCTTTGCTCTAGCGGCAAAGAAAATTCAGACCAGGTTTACCCAATGTGGTAAACACTGAACTGCAAATTCCATGGACAGAAGGTTGATACCACAAAATCTTAATTTCAAGTTCTATTTGGTTTTGCTGGCTAGTATAAAGTCTGTTAGTTAAATTCTAGTTAGTGTGTCAAATTCTAGATAATTCTGAAGTTTTAACTTTTAACAATGTCCTATGCATAGTATTTTATGAGTTTTGGTGGTTCTGAGAAGCATGCTTTTTCCTGGTATTATTAATGCTTGTTATCTGGATTTATTGTGTTTTTAGATTAATTTTTGTAACAGCCTTTGGCCATACGCAATGCATTTGAACCTGAACCTGAACCTATAAAATAATTCTGGTGAGTGGTGTCATGTACCAACTGACGGGAACCTACTAGTTTTTTCTTTCTTTGTGCACACTGAACAATGAACTAATTAAACAACTTTTTTGTCATGTTCCAAACTTCAACTCCATATATATAGATAGCTTGCTTGTGAATTAGCCTAGCAATACCCTAACCCTACCTACCTACATTCAAAATTAACTGCATTTCTATTATAGAACTGTGAGGCCAAGGACCATAAAGCTTCTCTTTTGGTGCTAATCTGCTGCACCATAAGCAGCATCATTATGGTGAGATTCATATAGATTCGTCAGTATTAATGTTCACACTGTGATAAAACAGCAGTTAAGAGACCTGTGATGATACAGTTACACTGCCTGTTCCCTTTTTATGTGCAATCACTGTGGTTGGTTCCATGATGGTATGTCACAGAGGAAACTTGTCCACCCTTGAATTCCTTGATAATTTCCACTTTCTGTTATTATTGGTATTTGTGATAGGACTCCATGCTGTGTGCACCTTCTCAAAAGGCACAAGATGCTTTCTTAATATGCATCTTAATGCTAGAGTTAATTTTTTTATATAGAAATGATCATAAAGGCCAATGTAGAACTTCATAATAGGACAAGCAAGCATGTTTGTGCCAAGATATTCTTGCAATATGTGGTTGGGTCAATTTCACCATCAAAAGAAAAAACCCTTGCCATCCATCAGGCGGTTTATGAACTTTTTCTCAGGTTGCTTGTAGAAAAAATTTGCATGTAACAGTAAGTAAATAACACAAATTGGTATTGACAGTGCTTCTTAAAAATCTGGCAGTACAGTCCTAGGACTTTGTTGGAGAGGCATAGGATGGTAACTAACCTTCTGCACTGGTGTGCCTCAGAGACATGCCAGCATGCCATTGGTGTAATGTTATAAACCTGGTACCAGTGTAAAACGACCTATAACAGGGGTCAGAAACAGAAGTTACCAAGGGCCCATCAACTTCGCTGTTTACTGATCGAATCCTTCTGAGCAGTATCAGCATGTCTCTTTCTGACTGGTGGAAGTTGTCTATATTGTTATAGATTTGTGTGCTGTTGTTATTCTCTCAGTTCCTTGGAGTTGTCTTTTCTATTATTTCCTCTACTGCGAGAGCTACTGAATAGCTGCCCTAGTGTTGTCCTGACATCATTAGTACGTTGATATGTTGGGCCCTATGATATGGCTGCTGGTCTGCTACTTTCCTAATTAATATGAGAATTTTGTTAGGAAAGATAAATGTTATATACTAGCTATCTCTCACATATGCAGTTTTTTATGTGCTGTACATTTGCCCATCCTGACTCAGCTGCACAACTAGTGAACGAGTAGCCTACCTGAAAACAGAGATCATTGTAACTAATTCCAATCAGTTTGTGCTCATGGTGATTCTTGGGTAATTTGATTTGAGATACTTGACACATTGGTAGCATTCTCCAAACTGCACCTGTTAAGATCAAATCTCTGGTCTCCATACTTGCATTTATGAGTTCAATATTTGCTTTCTCCTGTATTAACTTAAAATTCATTGTCTTTATTAATCTTTCTACAGTTTGGCTTGTGTGTTCATGAACACTCAAAGGGGAACACAAGGAGTTGTAATCAGCAGTTAAATATTACTGTGGGGCCCTTGAATAAATGCAGACACACAGATAAGGCAAGATTAGTTATAAACTATTATTTATTTTGGAAATACCCTTGGAAAATATCTGCAGATATTAGCCCGCCTCTAATCAGCAATTACATATAACAACAAAGACTCAGTTGCTATCCAGCACGAAGATCTCTGCTGACTATGTTCCTTACTAAATGTTTTGGCAGCACCCGGACAAATAATTAAATTTGGCTTTTTTCCTACTCTTAAAGAAAGTATTTGGTTTCAGATTAGCATGTACAGAAAGTCCTGGTTTCTGTAAGAAGGTCATTGAAATTTTTAAAAATCTTTTTATGTACAGAAGGTCATTCAGATGTGTATATGGGTAGCCATCTCCAATCATACTACTGTGGTCCTATCCTGCTGGGTGTGATAAATTATGACACAATGAAGAAGAAGAAGAGTTGTTTTTTCTCTGTCTGGTTTTCTCTATCTTTAAGGAGTCTCAAACCTGTTTACAATCACCTTCCCTTCCCCTCCACACAACAGACACCTTGTGGGGTAGGTGGAACTGAGAGAGTTTGGAGAGACCTGTGTAAGCATACGGGCCGCCTAACTCCCGGAATGGTCATGGCAACCCCGATATGCATGCACACGACTACTGTTCCAGCCGCACACCCAGCCCCAAGCTCTACAGGGATGGCAGCAGCACACACCAGCGAAACTGACACAACTGCTCCTGTGCATTCCAAGCAGCCAGCAGCTGAAAGACAGAGGCCAGGTCACCCTCCAGCAAACCTGAGAGACTCCATTTTCCTGTGCATCTCTGTTCCAGCTGCAGCCATTTTCTGGAAAGCGGACAGCCACGTGGTATGGGCCAACAACACCCCTCCCCTCCCATTGCAACGTCAGCAGATTAATGGGCCATCAACAGAGATCCTGATATCAGCGATGACTCGTTCCTCCAGCTATGCGAAGCAGCGATCCCCGGACGTTAGCAGAATCGCGCCTATTGTTTAAGATCATCAAAGCTCATCATCGAGATTCTCCCAGTTCCTCCCGGGTTGCACAAGTCACTGGAATTAGAATAGATTTCCAAATTCCAATCTCCCCATCCTGGCAACCGAACATTAAATCCTTTATCACCTTTTATCACACGGGAACCACGGAGGGGTAATCCAATCACTCCGCCCCCAAAGAAATAATATAACTGGGGTCACCCACACCCATAACCTTACCTTAGGTCTTTCCCTGGCATATTTGCAGTCACTCTGTTGGTTTGAGTTTGCACAGCCTGACCACGCTCTTCTATTTTTCTCTGTATCTTAGCCTACTGGAACTTGGGACAACTCCTCTACAGGAAAGGAATTGTATAGCCCGTCATCACCTCCTGCCACATTGGTGATTGTCGCTCTCTCCCCTCCCTTTTGAACTCCTAAATTCTCTTTATGTTTGTGTTGCATCATTGAACGCTTGAAAACATAAACTCTCTTAATTCGGAACCCATTGCCTCTGTCGTTAGTCTAAGGTCACAGTTACGGGCTCCGGTATAGTTGGTTGTATCCTGCTTTATAAATATTATAGTTACTGATTGCTCAGCTAATTTCCCCATTTAAAGGAGCATTTCGGGTAACAACTGTGACTAGCCCAAGGTCACCCAGCAGGCTTCATGTGTAGGAATTGGTAAGCAAATCCAGTTCACCAGATTAGAGTCCACCGCTCTTAACAACTACACCATGCTGCATGACATGGTTAGTGTTTAGGAGCCAAGCTGGCCAGTGAAGTTTCCTAATTCTGCTGTTTAGTGTTTGAGACAGAGATTCAAAAGAAATTATCAGACATGATCGTAACTATTGTGGGTTCAGGAACTTGTGTTGTATTCTGATATAAAAACTTGAGAGCTGTTTACCATTTTAGGTGCTACATTAGCTGTATTCACAAGTGCAGGGTGAAATGTAGAATATGATTGGGATACTTCCAAAATAGTCTCCAGCTGAATATTTCCATGAATTTTTGGACTTTCAAATTACCTCGTCTCCGTTCTGAAATAGAATGTTACATTAGGAATCGACCATGGTTTCATGCACTGTGCATGTCTATTTGGCAGCAGCCTTTAGCTCTTGTGTTTATTTTTCATTTAAAAAATGGGTGAAATCTCCACATCCCCATGATATCTAAAATAGAAGTCAGTCTTTATTTTATTTTCATTTTCCCCATTTTTCTCATTTCCAAACACATTCTTTATTTTAATTTCCTCATCCTTTTCTGCCCCCCCCCCACTTACTGTGCTATGTGTAGGTTAGGGCTAATGCTGCCAGCCCAGCTTGACCAGCCAAAGGTCTGATATGCTAGTATGGGTGAGAGAAATCCTGCTTCCTCTCCCAGCTTCCCTTATGCCTCGCATGGTCTTTGCCAAAGTCACATAATACAGTATTCCCAGTACAGCTATGCATATCTGAATCTGGTCAATGTCTGAATGGGAGAATTCTGAGGACCCCTAAGTATGAGTCAGTGTGGTGTGGTGGTTAGTGTGTGAAACTAGGATCTGGGAGGGCCTGATTGGAATCCCCACTCTGCCATGAAAGCCTGCTAGATAGCCTTGGGCCAGCCACACGCTCTCAGCCTAAACCACCTCACAGGATTATTGTGAGGATAAAATGATGGGAAGAATGATGTAAACTGCCTCAGGTCCCCACTGAGGAAAAAGGTAGGGTATAAATGAATACTTTTTTCAAGGAAAAGATGTCAAATATAAATATAATGATTCAAAAACATTTTGCTCTCAGTTCCCTCTGCATCTGTAAAAGAAGCCACAATTCTGACAAGAAATAAACACTGATCCTTACTCTTGTTCATTGTTATCTTGGATTCAAATTTACCGCTCTGCTGCTTGCTAACCCTAGTAAGGGACTAAACCCATACAGAGAGACTTGCTGCATAAATAATGCTCGGATAAAGGGATTCCTTGTCTAACAACTTATTTCCTCCCAGTTGTTAGGATAGCTCACAGCAGTTGCCATCCCAGTCAAACCTAATGACTATCAGGCAACCACTTTTATTTCAATTCCTGACTCACTCCATTTGTCCTTTACCCAGATGTCCTTCATTACAGAGATAATTCTTGAAACAGGTGCATTCATGCCTAGAAATACCAACAGAAATTCAAGGAAGGTTATCTTTCGGAAAAAAAGGGTTGAGGGGCTAGAAAGGGCCCATAATGCTCGTGAACAAATTGTTTTAAAACAACCTCCTCTTTTCAGATTAATATTTCAGGCAGTTTACTGTACAGATTGGGCTCTAATTAGCATGCAAAAATGCATACATTGTAAATAGCACTCATTTAAAAACAAAAAACCGGTTTGCAGCCAAACTGGATGGGGCAGAGAGATTTACAACTGGATCTGCTCTGTTTCCTTTTTTTAAGTTAAAAGCAGTGGGGGGTGGAGAGAGAAGGATTTTCCCATCTAAATCCTTCACTTGAATCTGCTCGTTGCCCTACTGAGCACAACATGCGAGTATGTGTTCCTTTAACCTTCCCCACCCCTACCCTGAGGTAGATAGAAGCTTCATGAGAGAAAGACTTACACCAGAAACAGGGTGCTCTGGGAAAGTATCAACTCCCACCCCATTAGTGCCCTGGCTTCAGTCCCATTCATCCCTGCCCCCTCCCCACAACTGCTATGCATATAACCCTTTTTTTAAAAAAAACATGGCAAATCCAATCATCCCACCTTGTTTTGTTTGGTGCTTACCCACAGCAACGATGATGTGTACCATCTAAACAAGCCACTATCCCTTTCCAGTCATCGTTTGTGGCTTCAACAGGAACAGCTTTTCCTGCACATTTCTACCTATTCATAATGTTGTCATATGTGTTGAAATGAATGAGGAAGTCCGCATACAGGATCCATATGTGTATCATATGGCAGGTTCTAGATCAGGTACACACTGGATTAGGTAACTAATTCAGCACATTATATTTCTCCAGCCAGTGGCAGCTTGACCTTTTTTTGTTGCCTGAAGCTAACGGCCTGTGCCTCGCGAATGCTGCTGCCACTGCCCTGGAGCTGCAGGAGATAATTCTCCTTGCCACTTCATTGCCCCTTATCTCTTTAAAAATATTGTAGCAAATCATAATGTCCTATAAGGATTCTTGAACTCTTTTGACATCACTTTCTCTCTCGGGTTTGAGCACCATTTTGGTCATCCTCATGTAGGGTTGCCAACCTCCAGGTACTGGAGATGACTCAGCTAGCCATCCGCTTCTTTGTAGAAGGTATACACCTTATGCTTGAAAATGAGCACATTTCAAGTTTTTTCATCATCTCAGGATTTCCAAATTTGATTAAGCTGGAGCGAAATGGGACTTTTACCGGAAACCCATCATTGTTTTTTGGAATCTGAGGACATTTCAGAATACACAGTCTGATGATATTCAAAGTATTTTGTTATTGCTTCAACTGCGAGTTGTAATTGTTACTGTGTCAACTGTGAGTTGTTCCTTCTATATAAGTTGCATATTTAATGAACACATATTGTGGTACAGATTTTTACCAGAAACTACTGGATTTGTGGCTGTAGTGCTATTTTTTCTTTGTTAACCTCCAGGTACTAGCTGGAAATCTGCTATTACAACTGACCTCCAGCTGATAGAGATCAGTTCACCTGAAGAAAATGGTGACTTTGGCAATTGGACTCCCCAAACCCTGCTCCCAAAGCAGCATTCTCTCGTGGCCAGTCGGTGGCCAAGCTGGGTCTTCTTCTGGCCAATCAGTCGTGGATGACAGCGTGACCCCAGCCACTGTGTGGCCCGGGGAGAGCAAGAGAGACTGGGAGTGTCTGTGTGTGAGAGAGATCCCAGTGGGTGGGGGGTGCATGTGCACATTCACGGCTTTTTACGGCTCCAGGGAGGGCCTTTTGGAGGTAGAGGTCCAAAACGTTCAGTGTAGCTTGAGGGGACCATTCTTGCAAGAACCCCCAAAGTTTGTAAAGATTGGGTCAGGGGGTCCAGAGATATGGGGCTCGGAAGGGGTCCCCCCAAATCACCCATTGGAATAAAGCCATTAAAAACACATTCGCGGCTTTCCATGGCTCCGGGGAGGCATTTTTGGAGGTAGAGGTCCCAAACTTGCAGTGTAGCTTGAGAGGACCCTTCTTGCAAGAACCCCCACGTTTTGTAAAGATTGGGTCAGGGGGTCCTGAGATATGCGGTCCCCCCCCATCTGCCCATTGGAATGAATAGGAGCAGGCAATCCTTAATGTGCATCTAGAGAGAAGCAAATCCAAGGCAAAACCTCCCATGCATAAATGGCCAGAGAGAGTCTCTGTGTTTGAGTCTGCTAGAATCATATTGGATTACTCCTGAGTCCTGACTCCCAGTCCCTGCTCCTGATGGAAGAGAAGAAGACATCCACAGTATGACCCATTTTAGGGCTTTTCTCTATAACTTTTTTCCTGTGTGTGTGTATGTGTGTGGGGGGTAGATTCTGTGTGTGTGTGTGTGTGTGTGTGTGTGTGTGTGTGTGTGTGTGTGTAAGGGGGGAAACCAAATGGAGTGGGTTTACCTGTTCTGCTGGGTGATTGCCTCTGTGTGGGACTGTGCTTTCTGCTGTTTTCACTGGTTGCCAACTTCGTCTGGAGTGAACGGTGGGTTAACAGAGTCTCTCTCTGGCTGGCTCCTATTGTTTCCAGTGGGCTGTGCAGCCGCTGTTGTTGTTTATAATGGGCTAGCCTGTCATTCGTTTTAGTACATCCCATGTCAGTGAGTCTCTCTCTGTCTGGCCCGTTCTTCTTCATTTGGAATTTGCGTCTTCTGGTTCGGGGGGGCTGTTCTGTTGGGGGGGCTTGATTGCCTCTGTGGAGTGTGATTTGGGGGGTTACCTGTCCTGGGGGAGCTTGATCTCTTTGTGAGTGTGATTGTTGCTGTGGAAGATTTGAATCCAGCAGCATGAAATCTATCAATACTGAAGATACGCAATATGCGTAGGTCGCACTTACACAAGTAGCGTTATAAGATGCACTTTGGCTGTGTTGAAATGAAAAGATACGTACGTTACCCATGATACTTATGCTGTTTACTTACACTTTGAGCAGGATGTACTTTCGGCATAGTTACATCGGCTCTTAGAAGCCACGGACTGACTTCTACTGTGTGTGTGTGGGGGGGAAGCCAAATGGGGTGTAACCTGTCCTGGTGCGGGGGGGCTTGATCTCTTTGCGAATGTGATTGTTGCTGTTTTCACTGGTTGCCACCTTCGCCTGGAGGTCAGGGTGGGTTGGTGATGAGTCTCTCTCTGGCTGCCCCAGAAACAATGGGAGGTTTTGCCTTGGATTTGCCGCTCTCTAGATGCACATTACGGATCGCCTGCTCCCATTCATACCAATGGGTGGATGGGGGGCCGCATATCTTGGGACCCCCTGACCCAATCTTCACAAAACTTGGGGGTTCTTGCAAGAAGGGTCCCCTCAAGCCACACTGAAAGTTTGGGACCTCTACCTCCAAAAATGCCCCCCCAGAGCCGTGGAAAGGCGCAAATGTGTTTTTAATGGCTTTAAATGGCCGAATTTATTCGCGAACTCCAAATTGCGTGCTGAATTCCATGGATCCGAATCAGGGGAGTTCGGACTTTGGCATTTCCCAACTAAAAACGGGCCAAATTTTGCCGGATCCGAATTGTTCCGATTTTTTTTTCAACAGCCCTATTCCAGAGTTTTGTAGCCATGACTGAGAAGCCCCTTTCTTGGATTGCCACCTGTCTAGCCTCAGATGTCGGGGCACTTGAATCAGGGCCTCTAAAATAACTGGAGTAGACTCAATCCATTGGCTCACATTGCTAAAACAGTTTAATAGGTTTGAATAGTTGGTGTATTTCTTCAAAATAAACGGATTCTTTCTAAAGAAAGTGGGTGAGTATCTTGTTAACCTCCCATTCCTATTACTCATATATCAGGAATTGTACAGAAAGTGGTTCGTCCTTAAACTCAGTAAGTTTAAGATTAGCAGATACTCCAGAGTCATAGGTGCAGTTTACACAAACGTTTTGAGTGGTGGCAACAAGAACAGAAGTGGAGGTATGTTACAGGGAAGGGTCAATGAAGCATCTTGGTGTGTGTAGTGTCACCACGTTTCTTCAGAATTATGGCAATCCTATGAATTAATGACCTCCAAAACATCTTATCATTTACAGCCTTGCTCAGGTCTTTCAAACTGAGTGTTTGCACTCCCTTTCTATTTATTTATTTATTTATCCATCCATCTCATACTGGATCATCCTCCTTTCCTGTTGCCTTCAATTTTTTCCTAGTATTATTGCCTTTTCCAGTGAATCTTATTTTCTCATAATGTGACCAAAGTACAATAGCCTTTTTGGTCATTTTAACTTCTAGGAAGAGTTCAGGCTTGATTTGAATTAAAACCAACTTATTTGTCTTATTGGCAGCCCACAGTATCCATAAAACTCTTCTCCAACACCATATTTCAAATGAATTAACTTTCTTCTTGTCAGCTTGCCTCATTGTCCAACTTTCACACCTTTATATAGTAATAGGGAATACTATGGTATGAATTATCTTGATCTTGGCTGCCAGCAACACATCCTTACACTTAAGAAACTTTTCTAGCTTCTCCATGGCTGCCCTTCCCAGTCTCAATCTCTTTCTGATTTCTTGGTTACAGTCGCCCTTTTGGCCCATGATGGAGCCAAGGAATAGAATTTTTTTAACAATTTCAATTGCTTCATTTTCAATCTTAAAGTTGTGTAATTTCCCAGTAGTCATTACTTTTGTCTTCTTTATGTTAATCCTGCTTTGGCTCTTGCTGCTTTAACCTTCATCAGGAGTCATTTCAAGTCTCTTTTTGTAAAAAAAAATTATTAAGAGAAAATAAGAATATAACAATAAAAGAAAATGGAAATATAACATTACTAAAATACTCATAATACAAATTTTTGAAAAGAAATGAAAACCGTGCTGCTAATATAACTAAAATACCCATAACAGTGAACCAAGCAATACTCTATTTATCTAAAATCCACCTGATTATTACATCACTCCCTCTCTGTGATTTACACATTGTAGTGTTTTTTCCATCCTTGAAATGGTTAAATTCCAGCGAGCAGCCAGTTCTTCCATATTTTTGTCATTGTTATATTACATCAACTTAATTAAAGCATAGGTTTCTTTAACCTTATCAAGCCAATTATTTAAATCAGGGAGGAGTCATTTCAAGTCTCCTCTATTTTCTGCCAATAAATGAAGCATTTTACCTGGTTCCGTTATTGAAGTGAAACTGGCAGTAGAAGAGAGGGGTTGCTGGCCCATTTTGCAACAATGAGACACACTGCAAATCTAATAATAGACAAATATATGGATTGTAATATAGTATATACGCTTACAAGTTGACCTATTCCCTTTCAGTGTTTCCTTCTAAAAACTTTCATTTTTCACCCAGTGGTATCAAATTGCAACAGTATGAGAGACATCTGACCAAAGAACTAGGTCCAAGGTGGCCACTAAGTGTTGCCAAGAATCTGCATATCATATTTTGCAGAGTCAGCCAAGCAGATAGTTTAAAAATTCAGCATATGCTAGGACCAGGGGTGCCTTTTTACAATGAAACCTGAAACCAAGCCATTCTCAGTTAATTGCAGGTTCAGAAAAGGAAAGATGGGGGCTGGTGGAGACTTCAGCTTTGATCATTGCCTGATACTTTTAGATCCATGAATGTATCAAGAGAAAACTTTAATAGCTGGATTTTTCAGGTGACATATGTTTTCCAGCAGAGAATGGCATTTTTTTAAAAAAGCAAGCAATTTAAATGTTTAACTGAGATGAGCATTCTGGGTTTTTCTTAATCTAGCGCTAAATGTCACAATAGCTTTCCAATGGAGACATTTTCATTTATACGCTCACATTTATTTGGGACATATAATTCAGTACCTTCTGCATGCAGAAGGGTATGCATAAATCACACTGCAACCATATCTTTCCAAGCTGCCTTTGTGCCAGTTATGCGTGCAGTGCCAATGTGCACAGCCAGTTTGGATAAACCAAGGTTCCCCACTGTATCACTGACATGCTCCCTGTAGATTATTCATGGCAAACCAGGAGTGGGGCTATGCAACAAGGAAAAAAGTATGCAGGATGCATACAAGTGAGGACCAATTATATGGGTGGGGAATTCTGTGTAATGAAAAATTTCCCTTTGTTGGGCTGAACCCAGTAAGAAAGCAACCAGGAGGAGATGGTGGAGCAAAGTTATGCCATTTCCCACCTTACCCCAGAAACCAGCTGGTTCCCAAAAATCCTCTCTGAAGATGGAGGGATCCTTGTGAGCAAAAAAAAATCACCACAGTCATGGGGACTGTAGTGAGGAGGGGGAATCTGGCAACATCACACAAGACACTGACAGAGCGGGGATGGTGGAGGGAATTTGACCTCATTTCCCCTCTTCGCAACAATTCCCTATATTGTCATATATTTTGTTCAGAATGGTCCCTCAACCCATGGATAGGATTTTGAGCAATTTGCTAGAGGAAAGGGAGAATAGCTCTCCAACAACTCTTTCTATGAGCTTTTCTGTTGGATCCAACATATTATGGTTTTCCACTAAAAAACATCAATTTCTAAAATCATGTTTTTTCTAGGTTCATGCAAACAAGTATATTGGGCCCACTTTTTCGGTAAACCTGGAATAAGCCAAATACCTATACCAATAAAGGGGTATCTCGGCTTTATTTCCGGGTTTGCCGAAAAAATTCATGTCCATTATAGTCTGTGGAGATTGTTTTCGAAGCTCTTTTGGGGGCATTTTTGGAGGTAGAGTCACCAAATTTGCAGCACAGCTGCAAGGGATTCTCCTTAGATGGACACTGATGTTTAGTGACCATTGGGACAGGGGTCCAATTGTATGGGCCAGCAAAAGGGGCCACCCCCATCCTCCAGGCATTTGCAAACCGAGCTGTCCAATGGTTTTCAGGTTCAGAGTTGCCGAGGACTGGCAAAAAGTGCCTATTGGCAAGCTGGCACCTCAAAGTCTAGGGCTCCTTTTGTATCTGGGGTGCATATGTCCATGCAAATTAGCTTCCAACGTGAGGAAAACGGCTTAAATGCAAGAAAAACAAGGCACAGAAAACATTTATTTTGGTGGCAAATGACATCCTGTGAACAGTCCTTTATTATAGTAATCAAATTCTGATTTCAAGAGATGGTCACAGTGTGGGGAAACAAAGCCTTTACTTGGGGCAACCTTCAGTTTCAGAGCAGGTTTTCAGAGGGGGTGAAATCGGAGCCAGACGAAGTCATGACCAAGGCAGCTCTTGTGAAGAAGATTGTTCTGTGCCGGTGAGGAGTCTTCTTCAGAAGTCTGGTGGTCAGCAGCTGTAGAAGCTGGCATTTTTTAGTTGGAGGGTATATCCCTCTGGATGGGACTAGGTGAGCCCCGTCTTTTAAATAACCCTTATGCTTGATGCAGAATCAACCCAAGTTGGCTCCGATTACACAACCCATACCTCAAAAGGGCCCAAACTATAGCGCCCTATCAAAACTAATCAAAGATAGAAAAATGGGAGAAATCACAGAGCTGTGCATCTGAGCAAAGATGAATAGCTGAAACCCAAAAAGGCTGAATGTCTTTTCGGCATTTTTGGGAATCGCCTATCCTGCTTTGAGCAGATTCCCAGGTTTTGGTATTCATTCCACCCAACACCTGAATATTGCTGAAATGGCTAATTTCGGGTTTATTTTCCGTTCGGGCACAACTCTAGTTGTTTCGTAAATGTAATTAGCACTATGCATAATTCTGCTCAGTTTGGGCAACTGTAATTATCTTTTTTCTGATGACTATGGGATACCACACACACACACACACACACACACACACACATCATAAAATGCATCCCCCCAATTAAATATTTCATTTTTACTACTTCAGCTAATGGAAAAACTTTGATAAATTTATAATGAATGCAAAATTAACATGACATACTTGTTGTTTTCTTATTAAACATAGGTCAAATGAACATGCTAAATCAGATCCTGAATGTTTTTCATCGCAACATTTTTTCTGGAAAATCTATGTACTGTGAGGACCTGAGAGTTTTTTGAAGACTGGCTGGAAGTGCACCCAGCAAACCTATATATGAAGCTGCCATTAGAGTGGTGGAGTCATTTATAGAAGGAGCCCCTTCATACTCTCCTCTCTGCTAAATAAGGATCCCAGCCCTTGGCAGCATTGGGAGCCCTGAGGAGATGAGGATTTCTTGGAAATCTCCATGGTTAAACCATAGAGATTTTGAAATTACTAGAGTCATAGCCACTTCCTGTTTCAAAACAGAAAATGATGTCATGGTGCTGGAGGAAATGGCTTCCACATGATGTTTTCCCCTCCATTCTTCTCCATCAGGGCAAGGGACAAGGAGCATCACAAGGAGGTCCCTTGCTATTGTAAAGTAAGTGGCAGCCTTACTGCTAAATCATGTCCTTTATTTAATAATTGTATAACCTACTAATCAGGAGTTGCAATGTGGCTCCTAACATGATATGTATGTGTGTGTGTATAAAGTGTCATCAAGTCACAGCTTTATACTCACAGTCAGCAAGAGGTTTTCAAGGCAAGTGAGAAGCAGAGGTGGTTTGCCATTGCCTTACTCTGCAGAGTCTTCCTTGGAGGTCTCCCTTTCAAGTACCGACACTGCTTAGCTTCCGAGATCTGACAAGATGTGACTATACCATGCTGCCTTCCCTCCCAACATGTGATATAAAAAGATGAAATTCAAAACCCGACCTTCGGGTTGGGGAGAGCGGGGTAGAAATGTAATAAATAAATAAATAATAAAACCTAAAATCAAAATCCAGCACAGTTGCTGTGGCATGGGTTAAATAATTTCTCAGGCCCTATTCAAATAACAAAGTGGGTCACAGCATTCTGCTTAAGCACCAGGACCTTCTTTGAGTGCAATTCCATGTAGCATGCATTAAGCCTCAAGAACACAAAAGTATGAATGACCATGGACATAGCTGGTATATAAGATGCAATTTCTGTTATCAAATAATACAGACTAGCATATGCAGGTTGTTTGCACTAGGTGTATGAATAGCTATGGGTGTGGGCCAGAGGCAATGCAAAAACCCAGAGAGAGGGCCATTGTTAAGACACCATCACTGAATGGCAATCTAAGCAGGGTGATGATAGAGAATAAATTGGCCTGACCTGTGCCCTTCCTTTCCAATTCTCCCACTCATTCTTATCCGTTTTCTGTTTTACTACCTTCCTTTTCCCACCTGTAGAGCCACTACTCTCAGCTAAGGAAGTGTTAAAACATGACCATTATGTTCTTTCCCTGACTCTCATTTTCTCTTTTGTTTTAAAAAAAATCCTAATCCGGTTTTCTCCATTCTGAATTGCTCCAGTGTAAATGAGACCTTTTCAAGACAGCTGTCATTTTTTTTATCATTCAAATCCTTTGTCTAATTATCACACTTAAACACATTGAATCTCTATGTCCACTTTGGCTGCTGTGACTCGGGAGGAATTCTCATTTCCAAGCAGAGAAATAAAGCCAAGCCCATGATATTGATCTCAGAGGGGAGAAAAACACACCAAGGATAGTGGGAGAGAGATTCTGTCTGATGAGAAGAATGACTTCAAGGTCTCCAAAGATGCAACCTTCTCTCTAAGCATGCATTAGTGATAATCAGTCTGGGTTGCTATGGTTTGGTAGAAGTCTGCACTGAACTCCACAGAACTCTTTCAACCTTTTGTCTCTAACTGGCAAAACAAGAAAGAAACAATAAATTTTGTTGACAATTGCTTCCACATCCTTTGGAAGCAAGTCAGTAGCCTCCTGAACAGTACGGCACACAATCCATGCGGTGCAGCCAACACCCATTAACTATCTCCCTAGTTTCTCCAGTGAGTTATAGAACATGTTATTTCTCCCCAGAGAGCAACTCTTCCAAATGCTGAATTAGTAATATTAGCGCCAAACACTACTAATTTGTCAGCTGAACAGTATTTTTCCACTGGGTTCATAATAGCTAGAATCTCTACTTTCCTGTAGCAGCTGAGAGAAGATGAAAACTCAGAGTAGATAATTTGGGGGAGGAAATGTTAAATAAAGTCAGGAATGCCAAATGTCATCAACAGAATGGCACTTTCCTGCCAACCCCCTTCCCACTGCAGCCCAGTTAAATCCTCAAAATACTGTTCCTAGGGAATAGGGGACCCCCGGAAATAGCCTAAGGGGTTTGCAGTGGGAGTGGGAATCATCAAAAAAATTTCCCCTGCACACAATTCCACTGCCAGAAAATTGCCACTAGATCCAGCCCAACTTGTTTATGGTTACAAGTAATTGTAAACGTTTTTGATAATTGGTCAACAGTGGTACAGCAAAGTATCCTTGTGTACTGGGGGAAATGGCACTAGGATGTATGCTGAAGTAATCTCAGGATGTGTTTTGCTATGCACCTGTTTCCAGGCTTTACACAGATTACTCATATCTTCAAAGGAGTCTCTGTTCAATGTGACAACTCCAGACTTAGTGACTGGAAGCTACTGCTCTATAGGTGATCAGGAGGAGGAGGGGAAATTATCTCCTTCTTGCTCCATGTCCAGAATTCTGGGGAATGGTATTTTACATAAACAGTAACCACAGGCATTAAACTTACACATACATACTCATCAAATAAATGTGTGTACAGTGAATTCATCACCTGGAGGGAACTTCCATCAGTATTAGTTATGGGGAAACAAGTATAGAATTTGAAATAAAATATACACAGTGGCTGAGACAAACATCTTCCAAAGAGCATATTCACTTTTATCACAGTCAGTAAAGCCAAACATGAATGATTCAAGGTTCACTCAGTCACCACTCATTCGAATTTACCACGTCTTCTGCAAAGGCTCACTCCAATAGTACTCAGTTGTATCTTCATTTTGAATGGAAGCTTCCTTCCTAAGCTGTATGAGGGAAATGGAGTGACTGGTATCTATAGTAAGAAACAAATGTCCTCTTACAGAGATTTCTCTTATGGAATCATCCTTTAATGTGAACACAAGCACTGCAAACCAGTCTCAATTAGGCTTGTATAGAAATTAATAAATTGTGCAGTTATGAAGACCCATTTCCCCCCTCTATGTAGTATTCAGGAGGGGTTAGATGCAATGGCCCATGCCACCACAATTGAAAATTAGAACAGAAGATTGTGACATTATGTATAGTTAATCAAGGGGTTTAATCCACAGCTGCATGTTATTATTTTTAGCCTGGGGGTTTAATCTACCCTAAGACTAAAATGTCTTTCCTTAAGACTGTGAATGGAGATCTTAAGCCTTCCACCATAAGTAGGTCTCGCGGGACATTTTCAAACAGTCTATTAAAAAATGTGGCAGTCATGATGGAAGAAGGCAGCGGGCTCTACTCTGCAGAGAGCAACAGCGTGAGAGGATTAATGTTGCCTGTTGTGCTTCCTGGTCGTTTTAGAAATTAGGCCTAAATAGGGATGGTGCAGCATTAGGGAGAGAAGGGGGATTCATGACCCTTTGGCTGACAGCTGTAATGTCTTCTTAATGTTCTGCAAAGAATTGCCAATTCAACTCCCGACGATAGCTGGAGTGTCATTTTTTTAAAAAAAAATCCCTTAAAAGTTTACCATTAAACATGATGTAAAAAGCAGCTGTATGTTCTTTTATCATGCTTTGCAAGAAAAAGAAAGGGGAAAAAATGGAAGCTCCTGAGGAATAGGACGAGTACTGGGGGGGGGTGGAATAATATTTAGAATTTATATAGACCTTAGGGTTGCCAGGTCCCTCTTTGCCACCGGCAGGAGGTTTTTTGGGTGAAGCCTGTGGAGGGTGGGGTTTGGGGAGGGACTTCAATGCCAAAGTGGCCATTTTCTACAGGGGAACTGATCTCTATACTTTCTCAGTAAGAAAAGGTAGTTTACCTAATGCTACCTAGATGTGTGCGATTTGGACCAAATCCTGGTGTGCACATCAGAATTAGAAATTTGTGTTTGTGTGTGTGAAGTCACAGCTGACTTAATGGCGACCTTGTAGGGTTTTCAAGGCAAGAGACATTCGGAGGTGGTTTGCCATTGCCTGCCTCTGCCTGGACTGAGAGAGTTCTGAAAAAATTCTGACCGGCCCAAGGTCACCTAGCAGGCTTCAGGTGGAGGAGTGGGGAATCGAACCCATTTCTCCAGATTAAAGTTGGCCGCTCTTAGCCACTACACCATGCTTAGAATTCTGCTTCTCCATTAGGACATCTGCGACTGAAACAAAACTACTTCTTACTATTGTAAAACTTCTCTGAGCCCAGAATATATATTTTTATTTATAGTCCGTTTTTCTCGCTGAAATTCAAAATGGATTAGACAGTGTAAAACAATGTGATGAAATTGATGAGACTGCCAATAAACAATGCTTTAGGAGTAGGACTGTAAAAATTAGAAAATGCAAAAATAAAGTATCAGACATGGTATGTCATAATGCAGAAACATTGAAATACAGAAGTAGAAAATGTAGGAAGAGCAAGATAATACATACAATAAACAGTGGAGTAGATACAATCCTGTTCCTTTTATAAAAGTACTGTCCTGAACCATTCTGTTATACAACAGCCTTATTCCCTTTATAAAACAGTGGGAGGTGCCATTTAATACATAAATAAATCTGTTTATTGCCTAGTAATAGGATTGCCGACTTGAGAAATTTCTGGCGATTTGGGAGTATGGATCCTGCAAGGGTGGAATTTGGGGACAGGAGGTAACACGGTACAGATATGATTCCACAGAGTCCACCTCTGGAGCTACTCTTTCCTTTAGGAGAACTGATCTCTGTAATCTGGACATCAGTTGTAATTCTGGGAGAACTCCATGTTCCACCTTCAAGTTGGTAATCCTATCTAATAACTAATGTAAAGGCTGTGTCATACTGAAAACGCTTCTATAGCAGTTGACGTAGATGTAGCATTTGACAGTATCATTAAATTGTATTAAATGTGATAACTACCACCTTTGCCAACCAGAAGCATAATTGGGCCATTTGGGGGTGTATAAATCACATTAGGTTGGAATATTAGGGTTGCCAACTCCAGGTTGGGAAGTTTCTAGCTATTTGGGGGTGGGGCCTCGTTAGGGTGCCGTTTGAGGTTGTGAGAGATATCAGAGGGGCATAGTGCCATAGAGTCTGAGGAAGAATTGGAACGATCGTACCCTTTCTACCCTTCTTCACTTGAAGACATCGACCTCAGATTGATTGTTACTGTACCGGGACTGAGAAATACTTTGTTGTACATATACAATTGGATTGTTAGCACATTGTTATACACCCAGAACTTGGAAATACTTTGTTGAATATATGCAAATGGCTTGGTAGCATATTGTTACATTCAATATACTTTTGTCATTACATATTATCAGTCTGTTTCTGTACTAATTTTCTAACCTTAGGTTTTTGATTGATTAATAAAAGACTGGCAGGGATCCCCTCTCCCCCCACCCTTCTTCTCCCCCTTACTTACCTGCCAGCTGGCCAGGCCGGTGCAGAACTCCGCCACCTCTGCATGGGTCTCAGAGGCAGCAGGCAGCACAGAGCTGAACGCTGGGCTCATCTTGACCGCCTGCCGCCTCCAAAGCCCACGTGGAGTTCATAGATGGCAAGGAATTTTTAATGGACCTGAACATTTTCCAAAAAAAAGCCGATCCCCTCCATACCAGTATGGGGGTTCGGCTTTGGGGTTTGTTTGTTTTTTGGGAAATGTTGGGTCTATTAAACCCGAACCTCAAAAATACTGAAATAAATTGGTGCACACCCCTATACTGCAGTCACCTGGAAGGAGCAGGTTCATATCTTGGGGGTGCTACTAAAATCCTGGCCTATGGTTGGAGACTCAGGTCTCCTCTGTGGTCTTTTATAAGCTCTGGCTGGCTCACCAACTATGGCCACTCCTCCAAAAGTGTGATCTGGCCACAGTAATTCATGCAGTGATCACATCCAAGTTGGATTACTATAATGTATTCTACGTGGGGCTGCTTTTAAAAATGATTTGGAAAATTCAGTTGGTCCAAACTACAGTCAAGGGTGGGTTACAGGGATCGTAAAACCACTGTGCTGAAAGATCTGCACTGTATATTCATCTGTTTGGGGACACAATTCAATCTTCAGTTCATCCTTTAAGACTTAGGGTCAAGGTAACTGAAGGGCTGACTCCTCCTATACTGTCCAGTCCACAAGATCTGCCTCTCAAGCTCGGCTTTATGTACCCCTTCCTTCAGAGGTGAGGTGGGTGGCACCTGGCTTTTGGAAGGCCTCCCTCTTGAGGCTTGCCTAGCATCTACTTTACTTTCTTTTAGGTGCTAGTCTAAAACATGTCTTTTTATCCAAGCTATAAATCAGGGTGTCCTGACCTGGATGGCCCCAGACTAGCCTGATCTCGTCAGATCTCAGAAACAATGCAGAGCCTGCCATGGCTAGTATTTGGAAGGGTAACAACCATGGAATACCAGGGTTGTGATGTAGAGGCAGGCAATGGCAAACCACCTCTGAATGTCTCTTGTCTTGAAAGCCCTACACAGTTGCCAAAAGTCAGCTGTGACTTGATGGCAAAAAAAAATAGAGGATTATCTTATCAGATTTTCAATGGTCTGCTCTGTTTTACTGATAATTTTATGATGCTTATGTCTACTGGATTGTGTTATTAATTATTTGTTCATAGTGTGGTTTTTAATTGTAAGCCACCTTCAGCAGGACTCTGAAGAGGCAGCACAGAAATATTCTAAATAAATATGTATGTATATACAGTATGCAAATTGGATACACATTCACTGTAACAGGTTAACAGGTCTTTTGCTTTTTGTATAAGTTGAATAATTCTTATATTGCATTCCATGTGTGTGGTTTAAATACTTATCCATGCAATGATGCCCATTAAAAAAAATTGACTATTATTTACAAACACACATTCACCATACACATGCTCACTATAGGCTATAGCCTATTGGCTATCACAAAAGGACTTTAATATACAAAGCTGCCCATCATTCCTCCTATCTGAGTACTATCAACTCTGATTGGGAACAGTTTTCCATGGACTCAGAGACAGAGGTCTTTTTCTAACACATGGACTTTAATCCATTTAATTTGAGTTACTAGGAATGGGATCTGGGAGCCTCTGCAGGCAATGCACACATCATATCACTAAGGGTGTGCATTCAGCTAAAACTGGTAAAAAAATAGCAGCAATAAAGGGAGCCGAAAGAGTGGACCCCAATTAATTCCATTTTTTTTTCAACATTATTTGAGGGCAGCAAGTAGCTGGGATCTGAAAGCAGGGGCGTTCCGATTCCTAATGCCTACAGTCTCTGTGGAGTTGGAGCCCACAGGCAGCATGGATGGGAATGCCCTGCCTTCAGACTGCCTGCAGCCCTCCACCCCCAACAAGCTCCAATCACAGAAGCTGCTGGGGGTGGCAATCTAAACCCTGGGCTGCAGCCAAGAGTTCAGACTCCCACCCCAGCAAGCTCCAGTCACAGAGGCTGCTGGGGGCAGTGCTCTGTGCAGGTATTTTTTGGGGTTGGGTTTATTGAACCCAAAAAAATTCAAATATTCAGAAAAGCCAAATCCATTATAATCAGCTTTTCTGGACTTTCAAAAATTTCCGGGTTTAAAAAACTCAAACTCGAACAATCCGAAAAAATGGTGCACACCCCTACATATCACTGAGCTGGAACCCGTCACTTGAAAACCTATACAGGATGGACCCTAGACCAAACCCAGCTAGCCATAAACCAGTAGACAACAAAGGATTTGGTGAGCAGCACATTCTGAAAAGAGTTCTGTGTAGGGCTAACAATGCATTGCACGTGATTATCTCACCGTGGGCTGGGACTACCATGTACAGCCATAGCCACCACATCCCCAATTGGTTGTGCAAATTATATTCTTCCCAAGACGTTATCTAAAGTGTTTAGAAACAGCAAAATATGGTAGTTAAATGTATGTAGCTTGCTGATGATTTTCACTAACTCCTCCCCAGTGCCCCTATCACCTCTGCTTTCCCATTGTCCTGGGGGTTTCCAAAAACTATACAATTAGAAAGCCTGCCATTATATGTCATTGTTCTGCACATTTCCCCCTTAAGATAAAGAAACAGCTAAAAAATGCTGCTTTGTTCTTAACATTTCAAGATTATTGGAATACTAAATTACAAGCACACAAGATGACTGGATGATTGTTTTTCCTACATTTACAACACAAACACAATGATGGATTAGAAAGGGAACCCAGCAAATATTTTGAATGTTATTTACGAGACAGAAATGCCTGATGCACACAAAGAGAGGCGCAATTGGGGGTGGAGGGGAGAGGAACAGGGTAGGAAGCAGAATGCAAGAGGGAAGAGCAAGTTGAATCTTACAAAAAAAAATTAAAAGCCTTTGTCAGGCTAAAAAAGAGAAACAGACTTAATTATTATTTTGTGTTTATTCCATTTTGGGAGCTTTATCTCAAACTATAACTTACAAAGAGCAATTAGAAACAAATGGCGCCCAGCATGAGTACTTCTCTGGTGGATTCTCAGGGTTGATTGTCTTCATTTCAGCTCTTACATCAGCAGTGTGATGCATTGCCCATTGGAAACCAGCATGACTAGTGGCAGAAAAATGCAAGCCATGCAGTGATTTAAACCTATGACAGGCTTTGTGTGTTCCATACGGGACCTGCAACCTGGACAACGGTGTCATCTCATCCAAATAAATGGTTTCCTCCAGTGAAGCCGTGCTTTATTAGTTAGATTATCCTGCCATTCGAGCAAAAGGAGGAGAGGCAAATAATTTCCTAGAATAATCCAGAGAATTACCATATGCTTCCAATATTGATCGCCTGGGAAATAATTTAAAAAGCATTTTAAAACATCTTCCATTTTCTATTATGAGCCTTTGGATTTCAACAGTTTGAGAGAGAAGAGAGACTGTGGCTTTAGAAAACTAATTAGAAAACATAAAAAAGCTCAACTCTAATGGAATGAATGAGTGAATGAAAAGATTTCTATGCCAAAAGATCAATGTTTGGAATGGAAGACAGAGCTTCTTACCTAAGTACCTTCCTCTCCACATCTTTGTTTTCTGATCTCTTTGTTCCTGTTCGCTCACTAATTAGCTGAAGGTTTTTTTAATGCCTTGTACACTGGGTTAATTTTGTCTAACTCAACAGCAGGGGTTTCAGTAATAATAATTCACGTAGTGATGTCAGTGATTAAAATACTTTCATTACCATGGTATCTAAAAGAAAAATGAATGTGACACTTATACACAGTCTCTGGGTGTTAAAAGGCATTTAAAAATTATTGTTTAAAATCCACAAAAATAAAAATATACTTGGAAAGATTCGTAGTTTTTAGCAGGACAAATAAGATCTTCATTTGGGGTGTATCACAAGTATAATGTTATATGAATCAAAGAAAAATTATCATCACCACAATTTGCAATCACTACAAGCTGCACACATTTAATGGTGCTGCTAGCCACATTTGAGGGGGAAAATCTAATAATGTGCTTGAAGAATACAAATCAGGATTCAGCAGTGCTACTTTTCTGCCAGGTGATTTTTTTTTTTGTCAGCTGAACTATCAGATCATAGATAATCATTGATGGGGTCAAACCGCTTTCAGCTCGTGTTGTCAGTAATGTGGTATAGATGCTTGGGGCTGGGGAAAGCATTAATCTTTGCCATGAGAACAGATTCCCATTAGTCAGAATACAGGGAGACTAAATGCAACAATTAGGAACACAAACTGAAATTTCGTTTTGGAATGTTTCAATAAAGTAATCATTTGGACTGAATTTTCACTTGTGTACAAACGTTTTGTGCCCACATCCTAACAATGCAGATATGTTATTTTGCTTAATGCTAAAGATGTTTGCATGATGAATTAATTCAAAATCAAACTAAAAGAGAGAAATGTCTTTTCAATGGCAGCAGGATACCATCTTTAAGTAGACTTGTTTCCCTGTTCAATGTTTTCTTTCTAGAGTAAAAATCGAGTTAGCTATTGCTTAGCCATGTTAATATAACCTAGATTAATAATGCACAACAAATTACCACAATTACCACTCCCACCATTTCAATATAGTTTGGGATCTTATTTGGTAGGGCTTAGTGCCAATTTCTTCAGAGTCCTTTAGGAAATTCAGTCAGCATGGTGAAGACTTTCATTTTGGAATGTATGAGAACTTTCCATGTGTTTCAGCAGCTTCCCTTGGATAGTCATCTAAAGCATAATTTAGCTTTTTTGTAATTATTTTAACTTGTGTTGTAATTATATTTAATTAACTATATCACAGACAATCTCTGTCGACAGCTGGATTGAGGTGGGTTGGGGTTGCTGATTTTATTAGCTCTATCGGGAGCCTCCTCCTCCACTGGCAAGATCCCCTTTTGGGCTTGCATTTGCTGCACACACTGGGAGAGCCCATTTCTCCAGCACACCAGCTGGTCAGCCTGCTTGGTGATGCTGCCCTTGATGCATGGGTCACACATGGTCGCCAACATATAGACTGGCTGCTGGGCGAGAGGCTGAAGACGGATTGTCACACCATTTTGCAGCCTGAGCACCAGTGCGCACACTGCTGGAATGTAGTCTGCATGTCCTTCGGCTGGCTCCAGAAACTCGGCCATACTCTCATGAAACGTGTGTGTCATGGGAATGATTAGAGCCAGTGTCACTGTGCCAGACAAGAGCAAATTTGTGTAGTCCGTAAAGGGCTGAAGGACCACCATGGTTTGAGAGATAGTCAACCACTTGTCCTGGTTGAGGTGGCTCTCTTGCCACAACATATCGCTCTCATGGAAAAATGCATTGAGGGCTCTCCTCTGCTCCACCAAACGCTCAAGCATGGCATGAGTGGAGTTCCAGTGAGTGCTGGCATCACCAAAAAGATGGTGCTCTGGCATGCCTTTCTGGGCCTGCTTCTCACGATGCAGAAATTTGTCCTTCAAACTTTGTGAGAAGTGACCTGTGAGATGCCTCCTTTGAGAAGCTCAAGGCAGACATGCTGTGTCTAGGGGACACGGGGGGAGATGGTGGAGAAGGAAGAGGTTGTGATAGAGGCACCTTTAGATAAACCTCCATCTCTTCTTCTTGCACCTCCTCCACCATTTCCTCTGGTCTCCTTTTGGATGGACTGCTCAGGTGTGATGGGGTTGGATGTGATGGTTGGCCCAACACCTCTGCAAGCTCCTCCAACACCCTCCTGGACCTTGAGTTGAGCTCCAAAAGACTTGCATCCATGAAGCTCAGCCCAAAAGACACCCCAGGCTGCTCCTCCTCCTCCTGCTGGGAAGAGTCAACAACAGCAGGAGGAGGGGCAGCCTGAGCAGCAGACCCCCACCCAGTGCCAGCACCTGCAGGCACCTGTCCAGGTGGGGCAACTCCAGAGCCCCCCTCGACAAAGAGATTCCTGCGTGGATTCTTCATTGCATCACTCCAGCCACAGGCTGGGGTGCTGGACAGTGGCTCTGGAGCTGGTCTCTGCACAGGTCAGGGGAAAGCCGCAGCCCTCCCCCTCCCCTTTTCTAGACTTCTCCTTTGCTTTGCTCCCAGGGCCCTTCTGAGCTGCACCCCTGCCACTCATTGTTCCCTTGGGCAAAACTCTGGCTATATGTAATGCAGGAAATTAAAGGCCTAGCTACCTTTCCAGTACTACCATCAGTGAAATTTTTTTATGAACGCTCCCCCAAGAAAACTAAGAGTTTTTTTTGTAAAAATAAAAATAATAATAAAGAGGCCCTAACCTAAGCTTGAGTTAATAATTTGTTTGTTTTTTAAACAACTACCTGGTGATGAGCTGCTGGTGTAGACCTGTCCAAGTTTAACCTCTCCCACTGTCCTAGAGATGGAATTAGGATACTTTTTAAAAATGGGAAGTACGCACACTGAGGATATTAAAGCCTATCTAGCATTGTGTGCTCGGCCAATGAATTCCCAAGGAACCTGGAGGAGTTTTTTCTACAAGGAACTGCTTCCCTAACCATGGAACTGTAACTCTAACCTCAGCCAGCCTCAATAGAACCCAGGAGAGCCTACCAATAAAATTTTAAGCTATTTATTTAAGTATATGGAAATCTATATCCTTTGCTCTTTTTAAGGCCTAACAGAAACCTAATTGGAAAGAAACTCCAACCCTGCAGCTATGGTTTAAATTTGAGGAAAATGTAACCCAACAAGTTCTTAAAGCTAGTAGTGTCTCTAAAATGGATGAACAACAAACCTTCCAAGAGAGTATGTTAGACTCAATAAATCCACCAAAACCTTATGCAGACCAGAGAACACAAGAAGACACCAAACTGCCACAAAAAACCTCTTTCTAAAGGCGACAATGAGAATGATAACAATCACAAAGGAGTGCCCTCCCAAACAATCAAATCACCCCCTCCTTTCAGGTGAAAGCCATCTACTGTTTTAATGTTATACCTAAGACTGATTTTTGTTTTAATGATATTGCATATGGTTTTAATGTGTATGTATTATGTTTCTATTTATAACTAGCTGTACCCGGCCACGCGTTGCTGTGGCCCAGTCTGGTTAAATGGAAAAGAAAGAAAAGAGAAAACGTACGTTTCTAATATGTTTAATTTCACAATGCTTGTGGGTAGACAATATTTGTTGTGGTTCCATTGTCTGTGCAGATATAGAGATTGTCTGGTTTGCCGACTCTAGAACACGCAACATATAATTGTCCATGTGAGAAGCAATCCGTGTCTAGATCTAAACCGCACAATTCTAAAGATTGGCTCTGAGCTTTGTTGATGGTGATTGCAAACACCAATCGAATTGGGAATTGCAATCTCTTAAATTGAAATGGCATATCTGTTGGAATCATAGGAATGTGAGGAATGAGGACATCTTCACCTCTGAAAGGTCCTGTCAAGATTTCCTAGTTGCAGTTTGCCACTTCTCTGGTCTCATGCAAGTAAACCGAGGAATAAAATCTAGCTAGCTAGCTAGGACTTGATGTCAAGCATAATGTTTGTGGATTTTTGGTCCAGTCTGAGAGCATCCCAACCACATTTGCCCCCGCAACAAGATGGCAAGACCTTTGTACACAACCTCTTTTGAACCACTCCTTTTGCTTGCCTCAGATTTCTACATAAAGTGAAGAAAAGTAATAGCACTAAGAACTGATATGAAAAGTTAAGAAGCTGATTTCTATTTGTTGCCATCTTCTGGCCTTGGAGTAGGGGTCACTGGGGATGTGGGGGGGGGAGGTAGTTGTGAATTTCCTGCATTGTGCAGGGTGTTGGACGATGACCCTGGTGGTACCTTCCAACTCTGTGATTCTGCAAACTGTTTTTCTGAAGTCCATGAAAGCTCATGGTGAGATGGGGTGTATTAGAATCAAATAATTAAATACAGGTTCATGGCAGCTAATTTTATATGCAGGTCCAACAAATAAAGATGCCTCTGATCATATGACATTCTAGCTTGAAACTCAGCTGTGCCACACTTGAGTATTACAAGGACAGCTAACACTTACTTAAGAGCTCTTCTGATAAATAACTCTAAAGCAGTCCTTTTCATGTGTGCACATTATGCACAGGAGATGGGAGCTTTTCTTTCTGGCAAGAAATCTGATAACCTCCCTTTCCTTTGCTTGCCCTTTAATGCATGAATATTAGAGAGATCCTGCTGGAATATGGGCAAGGGAGGAATATGGAGGAAAAGATAATCAAGGCTTGACTTTGATAGGAAACCCAAAAGTTTCCCTTTCCTTGATCTGCCTTAGCTTCTCCTAAATATGAAAGTAAGTGAAAGTGCAAAACCAGTGAATGTACTTGAGAGAGTGAGCACCATTGAACTGGGAGGAAAGGACATTCATAATTTGGCTCTTAGATTCATGATCTGCATGAGGCTGACTTGAATCCAAGGAGAGACAGGGAGCTTGCCCATCTCCAGTCTTGATCCTGTGTATGATGGATGAAACAACATTGAATTCTTCCAATATATTTCTGCTACTTAATTATATTATGGAGATGCAGGCCTGTAGCCAGGAATGTTATGGTAAAGGAAGATGAGTACACCAAAAGGGGAGGCTATTTAGTATAGCATGTGTTGCTTTAACGGCCAACAGATGGAGCTGTTTTTTCAAAAAAAGCATATTTTTACCTGTCACAGGTAAAATAAGCAGGTTTTTACCTGTCACAGGTATATAAAAACATGCGCATATTCAAATGCAACGTTGTGTCAAAATTTCAAAGCAATCGGTGAAGAACTTTCGGAGATTTAACATTTTGAACGAATGAACATTTACATTTTTATTTATATAGATAGATTATATTGTTGTCACCTGCCCTGAGTCTGGCTTCAGCTGGGGAAGGCGGGATAGAAATTTGAATAATAACTAATAAATAACATAAATAAATATTATATTGTATTATATTATATATACTAGCTGTTGGAAGCTGTGCTGACCCTGACTTGGTTGGGAATGGGAAGGGTATAAATTGAATAAAATAAAACAAATAAATATTTTTTGAAGCATAGTGCCAAAAGAATGGATTGTAAAATTGGAGACATTTTGGTTGACATTCCCCTTTCCTTGTAATGCCTTAAATTGAACCCATCAAAAATTTGGACCAGATGTTCCTGGTATATAGTGAAAATAGTAGTTTATATATCTATAAACTTGGGATCCATGAGATATGTGGAGAAGGGAAATCCTTTCCTTCTATCTTGGGCCCCACTATGAACGCAATCCTGAAGAGGGGTAGATCCATGGCAGCTGGGAACAGCAGAGCCGCGCGGCCTCCTCCGAAGCTTCCTAGCCGCTGCAGACCCTAAAAATGCATTTAAAAAAATAAAATAATGAAAAAGGGGGAAATGCCCCACTGAAAACAGCGAGGCTGTGCCACCAAAAAAGGTCACGCAGCCCTGCAGCCACTCAAGGGGGTGTTCCCAAGGTGAAAAGGCTGTGGAAGCTGCCTAAAGACAACTCCAACCTTGGGAATGCCCCGGGAACACCCCTCTTCAGCTGGCTATCCCAGAAAGGAAAGCCCTGCCAGCAAGGCTGCACTGGCGGCAGGGGCCAGCAGTGCCCAGACACTGGCATGTTTGCCCCCACATCGGCATAGGTGCTGCCTTATTCCATGATAATGTGGCACCTACACCGGTGTGGTGTCACGCCGGCTCAAAAGGATCTTCAGCCCCCCTTCAGAAATGGGCTGCCCCTCTCTCTTTCTGATCTTTTCTCCACTTTCTCTCCTTTCTCCACTCATCATTTTGCCTCCACTGCTGCTGCTGCTTTCTACAAAATTCTGTCCTCTTGGGGTTGCTTATGCCCAGTTTCCGGTGTTTTGGCTGCCAGGCAACCCTACGTGCTGACTGTGATCTCTTTTGATTGGTTTTAACTCTCCACACCATATTTTTAAATTTTGGCTGATTCTATGACCTTGGGCAGTTCATGGGAGGGAGGGCAACTTGGCCATCTGCTGGACATTGAGTGGGGGTTACTGGGGGTATATGTGGGAGGTAGTTTTGAGTTTCCTGAATTATGTAGGGAGATGAACTAGATGACCCTGGTGGTCCCTTCCAACTCTATGATTCTATGATTTTTTTCTGTAAACCTGGGGCTTCCTTCAGGCCTATATAAAATTCCCTCATCTGTACTTGGCCCTTTTGTCCAAACTTTTATATTGAGATTCTGGGGACAACCAACACATCACTCAGAGAGTTAGTTATAGACCAACAAGCTTTTCAGGGTATGAGCTTTTGAGACTCAAAGCTCTCAGAAACAAAGGGAGCTTTGATTCTCAAAAGCTTATACCCAAAAAAACATGTTGGTCTTCTGCAGGTCAACATGGCTTCTCTCTGAAACTTAGTCTTTAACTGGTTCAAAGCAGTAAGAGAAAATGCATTGACTTCACCCACCTCTCAGCTGCGATATCAGCCTTGTTGCCTGTCACTTCCCTTGTTTGCCAGAGCCTGTAGCTAGCGGGGAAGAATAATAAGTGAAGGAACCAGAAGATCATAAGGGCAGGAGGTGAAACATCTAAGACCTTTCAAAGTTACAAGCATTATAATGCCAACCCTAACTAGAACGTGTAGAATTTTATGCCATAGAGTGAACATCACTCCATCCCAATGATTCCAGTGCTTATATGGGTGCTTGGATGGCATTTCCACAGAACTGTAGGTCATGCCCAGTGTTATTAAAATGCACTTCTAAAGCTATTCAGATATTTAAAATGCAGATAAACTCTTTTCTCCATCTTTTCATGCCAGCATCCTTGTTGAAATGACTCCTGTGTGTGCTAACTATTTGCAAGGTTGGTAATTTGACATTACAGCAAGTTCAGATAATTTTTAATAGGATGTACTCAGGAAAGGCTCTGCTAAGGTGATCCATTGATTCAAATAAATCACATGGCCAGTTTAAAAAGGAGGTCAGCAGCAGGGTAGTTAGAGCAAATGTTCATGGGGGTTGTGTCTGTTCCGTAATATGCCTGTGGATAATTTGACATTTTTTTTTGTTTTTTAGTATGCTGCATTTCCCACTGCTCTCATAAGCACAAATAATTGCTCCCATTTTTTAAAAGGAAAGAAAGCAGGAGATAGCCCCCTAGAAAGCAGAGTCACTGAGCTAGATACAAAAATTAATATTGAATACTCCTAAGTAAAAGTTGCTACTGATAAAGATACTAATATGAAAGCTGTAAATAATTGCCCTATTTAAGAAAGCTCAGGGCAAACTTTAGGAGTTGTTTTCTTCTCCAGCTAAACTTTCAAGGTTAGGAATCCCATTGTAAGCTGAAATAGAAAGATAACTCAAGGTTTATTTTTCAGTACATGTATACTATAGTCAAAGGTAACTTGTTGGAACCATTCAAAGACAGAAAGTTGGGTATCTTCATGATTCTCTCAAGGTTGCCCTTGAGAAAGTGTGCTACAAATATTGTCAGACAGAGCTGGAAAGGAGAACAGTAATTAATACATGTGGCCACAGTTTGTCCTATTAAACAAAAACCTAGATTCATTAAGAACAGTTTGCAGTGATATCAACAATCAAAGCAGAAAATGGACTCTTTCCATTCTTTTCTCTTTTCTGTCAGTGAAAATGTGGTTTGGGGGTGGAAAGGACCCCAGTTGGACTGGTCAACAATCTCCGTGATATTTTCTCAGCAACACCAACCAACCAATCTCTCTGGAAAATAAATCAATATATCTAATTCTCAATGTGGCCAAATCTGCTGATACTTAAACCATGAATGGACAAGACAGGTCTTTCTACAAACTTGAGAAGAGCCCCAGGTTTGCAGAAAAATCTGAAATCTAAAAAACAAAACACTGGGGGATACCCCCCCCCCCAATAATAGAAGTGGCATGTGTAGATTTAAGAAAGTAATGTCCTCAGTGACTATTGCTAGGCAACCACAAAAGCATTGCCAACTGAAGCTTTTGTTTCTGTTAGTAAAAGGCAGGGCCCTTTGGGGCCCTTTTGGCCTTTGAGCGAGAATCAGGGCCAAGCCTGGCAGCAACCATTGGGTAACATGATACAGCCCAAATTCCATGGCTCATCCAGGCTAGATTGCTCACTGCTGTTCAACAGTAGCCACCCCACAAAATCCAGTGTGGTGTTGTGGTTAGCATTTCAGAATAGGATTTTGGAGACCCAGATTCAAATCCATACTCTGCCATGGAATCTTGATGGGTGATCTTGGGTCAGTCACACACTCTCAGCCTAACCTACCTCACAGGGTTGTTATGAAGATAAAATGGAAGAGAATATTGTAACCAGCTTTGGGTTTCCATTATGGAAAAGGTGTGGTGTGAAATAAAGAATTCATAATTAAGAAAATAAATAATATCGTTGAAGATAATAAGTAAGTTGGTTGGTGGGTGAGAAAGAGAAGAGAACAAGGGAAAGGTGAGGATATGGGAATTGCCAAAAGGAGGGAAGGGGAGATAGTATGTGGAAAGTAATGTAGGGGAAAGGGAGGTGCCTCCCCACCACCACCACAAAACCTGCACAAATTATTGCAGGTTCCCCACCACCCAGCAGCCAGCACCACTCAACGTAGCCTTTGTTTTCATGGATAGAGACTGTTAGGGGGAGGGAAGGAGGTAAAACTGAAGAAAGGGGACAAGTTGACAAATTGTTGGCTAGTGGGTGGGAGAGGATATGGGGGAGGGGAAAATGAAATGCCCCTTGCAAGTCCTTGAGGGTCCCCTGCTTGTATTTTATAATCTGTTTCCTACTTTGGGTGTGATGTTATGCAACATCGTGGCTGTAAATCTTGATTCCACCTTCACCTGTTATGGCTTTCTCACCAGACCATTTCCTCCATGTCATGAAGACCATGTTCATTATCTTGCTGGTTTCAGACAACTATACAAAAGCTTAGGTTGTTCTTTTCCACCTTTCTGTGATAACTCTCTGTGATAACACCTCTCTGTTCCACAAGGAAGGCTCCTTTTTATCATAATCACTGAAGGCTAGTGCAACAACCCTGTGAGGTAGGTTTTCCAGGCTCCATCCTTGTGGTATATTGGTACTGTTAAGTCCGTGTGGGAAGGATTCACGAGGTCGGAGACGGAGTTCAAACAACAACCGTGTTTATTGATTACAGGAACAGAACTGGTTAACACAATGAGCAACCCCTGTTTATATGCCCCCTTGGCTGCCTGCGGCCACTCCCCCCTTGATCCGTGATAGGGGGACATAACCTCCCGGTGACCAATGGTACATATTGGCTTAGAGCCAATGGGGTCCGTTTGCTTGACCAATAGGGTGAGCAGGGTTTAGAATCCTTCATGCAGAACTCGAGCTCCTAAGTCTCCCTTGCTTACTCCCCAACTATATACATACACAACACCCCTCCCCCCTAAGTCCGAGCAACCCTCACTGTGCACTGGGAACACACAAAGTCCTGGAGGTAGCTCGGCCACGATCGATTCCGCTGGGAACGGCACGGCGCTGGGATGGGGGATGTCAGGCAATCCGTCGTTGCCGGCTCAGACTCACCCTCGGTGGCTGAGTTGTCATCTGCCGGGCTGCTGGAGGAGTCCGGCGCTGGCAGTGGCAACGTTTGCTCCAGTCGCTCTGGTTGTTCCAGCTCCCTGGTGACAGGAATCGGCAGTGGTGGGCAAGTCGGCGGGACAGCAGCGTAGCTGATCAATGTGGCGCCGCAGGTCGGCCCCTCCGGGGTGGTGACCCGATAGGATACTGGGCCAGTGGCGTCCTGGACCATGGCTGGAATCCAGGCAGGGCCCGCTCCGTAGTTTCGGGCGAACACGGGGTCATCCTGCTCAACGACCCTTGGAGTGGCGGTCGAGTCCTTGCGGCCCGGGTACTCAGGCGCCAGGTCGAGGTGCTGCCGGTCGAGCAGAGTTTTCAGCCGGCGACCCATGAGGAGTTCTGCGGGGCTCTTCCCGGTCATGGAGTTGGGTGTGGTGTGCTGTGCTAGGAGGAAATCCACCAGCCCCCTGTCCCAGTCACAACGGTTGATGCGCCGCAACACATCCTTGGTAGTCCGGACCATCCATTCCGCCTGTCCGTTGGTGGCAGGGTGGAACAGAGCTGAGGTTGCGTGGCGTATCAAGTTCTTGGCTAGGAACTCCTTGAACTCGGAGGACGTAAATTGGGCCCTGTTGTCAGAGACCACGGTGTCCAGCAAGCAGTGGTTTGCGAAGACCTTGCACAGCTCTCGGATGACCGTACGCGAGGTCATAGAGCCGACATTTACCACCTCCAGCCATTTAGAGTAAGAGGCCGCGATAATCAGAAAAGTCTTACCCTGGAAGGGTCCCGCAAAGTCTATGTGGATGGGGGACCAGGGTGTGTGTGTGGACTCCCAGTGCTGGGTCGGGGGGCACAGCATCTCTGGGCATGACTCCTGGCAAGATCGGCAACAGCTCACCCACTCCTCGACAGCAGCATCGATGCCTGGCCACCACGCGTAGCTCCTAGCCAGGGCCTTCATGTGCACGATTCCCAGGTGGCGGATGTGTAGAGCCCTTGTGCGCAGCTTCGCCGGAATCATCACGTGGCTCCCCCAGAGCAGACACCCCTTGTTGAGTGATAGTTCAGGTTGGCACGTGGCGAATGGCTTGAATTCCCCGTCCGGCTTGGCGGCCGGCTCCCCTTCCCCACCCAGTTGAGAACCCGGGCGAGGGTGCGATCCTTAGCCATGTGTGCAGCGATGTCCGAGGCATGGAGGGGGGCTTCCGGCAGCAACTCCAGCAGCATGATGTCGCTGGCGGGATGCGGTTTCAGGTCGCAGACTTCCAGCGGCAGGCGGCTGAGGGCCTTGGCATTGCCAACAGACTTCCCGGGCCGATGGGCAAGCTGGAACTTGTAGGCATCCATAAAAATGGACTAGCGGAGCATCCAGGGTGACAGGATCTGTGGCATCTGGCGATCCGGAACGAACAACCCCAAGAGCGGCTTGTGGTCAGTCACAATCGTGAACCGGCGGCCATAGACGAAGTCGGGGAACTTCTTGACACCCGCCACGATGGCGAGGGTCTCCCGGTCAATCTACGCATAGTTCCGTTCGTCCGGCGTGAGAGTCCTGGAGTAAAAAGTGATCGGGGCTTCCTGTCCGTCAGGCAACTGATGCTGCAGGACCGCACCAACACTGTACAGGGAGGCATCGCAGGTCAGCACCACCGGCAACTTCTCGTTGAAGTGGATGAGCAGGCTGGACGAGGAGAGGAGGCCCTTTGTGGCCTTGAAGGCCTGCTGCTGCGGCTTGCTCCACGACCATGGAGCAGACTTCTCCAGGAGGCAGTGGAGGGGCTCGGCGACTGACGCCTTGTTAGGCAGGAAGGCGTGATAGAAATTTAAAAGTCCCAAGAATGACTGGAGCTCCTGCTTGCACTTGGGTGGAGGGGCACTGTGGATCGCCTTGACTTTCATTGGGGTTGGGTGGATCCCAGCAGCATCAATGAGGTAGCCCAGGAACTCCACATGCGGAAGGCCCAGCTGGCACTCTCGTGCTTGACGGTGAGGACCGTGGTTCTGAAACGGCTGAGCACCTGGCGGACAAGTTCCAAGAGTTCCCCCTCGGAGGCAGCTGCAATCAGGACGTCATCAAAGTACGGGACAACGCCAGGCAGGCCCTTAAGGAGGTCCTCCATGTTCTGGAAGATTCCCGGGGCTGTGCTGACCTGAACTGCAGATGGGTCACCCGGAACGCGCCCCGGTGAGTGACAATGGTCTGAGCCTCCGCCGAGGCCTCGTCAACCGACAGCTGCTGATATGCCTGGGCCAGGTCTAGTTTGGCGAAGACCCAGCCCCCAGCGAGGGAGGCCAGAAGGTGGCTCACGACCAGCACGGGGTAGGCGTGACTCTGCAGGGCCCAGTTCAGCGTGCATTTGTAGTCCGCACAGATGCGGACGTCCCCGTTCAGCTTCAGAGGTGTGACAATCGGGGTTTCCCACTTCGCGTTGGGTACCGGAACCAGGACGCCTTGGGCGATGAGGCAATCGAGCTCTGCGTTGATCCAGTCCTTGAGTGCGAAGGGGACGTGGCGAGCTTCAGTCGGATGGGGGTGGCGGTGGGGTCGATGAGGAGGCGGACAGGCAGCCCCTTGTAGCAGCCCAAGGGGCCATGACAAACATCCTTGTACTCGGCCCAGACGGACTCGAGGGATGCCCTGTTGAGGTGGTGCAGGCCTGTGATTTGCAGACCGAGGGCCTTGAACCACTCAAGCGCAGGCGGCTCACACGGGACCCATAGCGCACATTCACACGGGCGACACCCTCGACCTGAAAGCGGCAGCGTTGAAAGTACGTAATGAAGAGGCTGGAGGGCTGCAGCTTGGGCATCGGGGCAAGCTCGGCCAGGACCCGGAAGGTGTCCGCAGATATCTTGGTGATGTGGCTGGAACGCCCGCACGCCCTGCACTGAGCATCGCGGAATCGGCACGTGCGGTGGTCATGGGGGTCGCCGCACCCAGCGCAGGCCCTTGAAGCCGGGCCCCGTAGCTTGGGCATCCTGGCGGACATTTTGTGGGCCTCGTCACTGGAGTTGCCGTCACTGGCATGTCCAAAATGGACGGGGGCAGTCTCTCTTGGACCCCTGGCAGATGAGGCAGCGGCACGGTCCCCAATCCGCTCGTCCTTGTCTTCTGACTCGGCCGCGGTCGCCTCCTCAAAGACCATTGCCAGCGTCGCCTCCTTTTTCCCCTTCATGCGGCGGCGCACCTTCACATCCCAGAGACATGAACCAGTCCCGGAGCATCTCATTGAGGGCAGAGAATGCGCAGGACCGGACGATCTGGCGGAGGGTGGCGAGGTACTCGGCGGCGGTTTCCTCAGGCCGTTGGTCGCGGAGGTGGAACTCGTGGCGGCAGGCCAACACCGTGGGCTGCGGGGTGAAATGGCCGCCCAGCACCTTCATGATGGCGTCGAAATCAATCGCCTCGAGCTTCGCGGGGGCCACGAGGGTCTGGGCCAGCTGGAATGTCCGGGGTCCTCAGACGCTGAGGAACACTGCCCGCTGCTGCATGGCATCCATGAATTTGTTCGCGACCATGTAGAAAGAGACTCGGGAAGCATAGCTCTCCCAGTCGCTGGGGTTGGAGATGTCGAACTCTTCCAATGACCTCCTGGTGGCCATGAGTGCAGTGTGTTCATCTCTCCAGAGAATCCAAGTGAATTAGCAATTGGGCTGGGCTGCCTACCGGACACAGTGAGGTCGGGGAGCGAGGCGGTAGCTGTGGGACAGCCGGCGTGTGATTCAGCAATGTGGACCCAGCTGCCTACCGGTCACTGTGAAACGGCAGAGCGGGAGTGATTCAGCAGGTCAGCCGGGTCGCTCTCCAGTCTTCATCGCCATTGTTAAGTCCACGTGGGAAGGATTCACGAGGTCGGTGACGGAGTTCAAACAACAACCGTGTTTATTGATTACAGGAACAGAACTGGTTAACACACTGAGCAACCCCTGTTTATATGCCCCCTTGGCTGCCTGCGGCCACTCCCCCCTTGATCTGTGATAGGGGGACATAACCTTCCGGTGACCAATGGTACATATTGGCTTAGAGCCAATGGGATCCGTTTGCTTGACCAATAGGGTGAGCAGGGTTTAGGATCCTTCGTGCAGAACTCAAGCTCCTAAGTCTCCCTTGCTTACTCCCCAACTATATACACACACAACAGGTACTGTTGCTTTATGGACAACTCCCAGAGGCTCTCTAGAAGGGAGAGGCTCAGGTCTTGTGACCATCACTGGAGGAGGAGTTTAGAGTTACTGAGGCCTGTTTAGTTAGTTGGCTGCTGTGTTCCGATAAACACAGTTCTTATGAGCAATACTGCTTCCAGCACTTATCCTTTCCACCCCTAAAAACATAACAATCCCCAAACCTCCAGGAGTTTCCTAACCTGGATCTGGTAACCCTACCCTCATCCCCCCACCAGTGGGAAGAGTCACTGGAAAAGACAATAAGGCTAGGAAAAGTTGAAGGCAGCAAGAAAAGAGGAAGATTCAACATGAGATGGGTTGACTCAATCAAGGAAGCCTCAGCCCTCAGTTTGTAAGACCTAAGCAAGGCTATTAACAATAGGACATTTTGAAGGTCATTCATAGGGTCACAAAAAGTCAGAAGTGACAATGGCAGTTAACATACACAATGAGGACAGTTTGTTTACTTTTGGAACAAGATGGAAATTGCTGCCAAGATATAGACAGAGACAGGAACAAGTAGATCATCCTGAAATCTGAAAAGCCAGATCATCAGTGTGGTTTTGAAGGATGGCCAGGACTGATTCTTTTCACCTGCAGATATAACATCCACGTGTACTGCCCACCAAGATGCTCAACTGCTAGCACTGCAACTCCTGTCAGCTCTGTAATGACCTGGGCTGCTCCCAAGATAATTCATACAGTCTCCATGCTAAGTTGGAGGGTGAAAAAGAGAACAGCTGTATCTTGGGGACCCAGTGTTTCCAATGAAGATACTACTTGGTACATTCCTTCTCTGTCATCTCCCCACCAATAAAAGAGACCCAAGCTCAATGCCCACATCTAGAGGGAGTCCAAGTGATTCTTGTACTGATTGTTGTACTTATTGGCATTTATGCAGGGGTATTTAGCCTTGTGATCCCTGCAGGACTGCTTTGAGGCTTCACTGGCATTATTCATGATTTTACCAACCTTCAGAAGTGACTTTGCTCCCACTTTGTGCTTTCCCCACGGTTCCAGGATGATGTTCTATCACAAACTTAAATTCTGCTTCAAGGCAAGAGTGAGGCAAATCACCCCCATTTCCATGCATAGTCCTAACTTCGGGTTTCTCTCCCCATGCCCATTCTGGCTTCTCCCTCCCATGTGTCTGTCCCTCCCATCCAACTTCTCCCCTCAAAGCGGGAATACTCTGAGGCTGCTTACTGCTCATTTTCACAGCGAGTGTGGTCAGTTTCAGAACTCAGTCTGATCTAATGGGGAGAGGGAGCACGGGGGGTTGTATGCATTGTAAGAGAAGGATTGTGTGGAAGGACTTGGGAGAAGATGGGGAGTGGGTGGTAGTTCCCTAGAAAGGTTCTGCAGGAGGAGAGAAATGAGGGAGGCCCATGTGGGGGGGTGGCAAGGATGACAGTGGAGGAAGCTTTTTTTAAAAATGAGAATGGACAAAAAGATTAGCAAAGAGTATGTGAAATGTGCAGGAAGACACCAACAGGAGAGAGGCTGCAAAGGCAGCTCCTGGCAGGGAGCTGTTGAAGAAAGGGGGGAGGAATACCCAACTTTACAAAAGCACACCACTGCAAAGCTCTGCACAGACAGGGAGAAGTCCCTTTAAGAGCTGATCCGCCCCCTCCAAGTAAACTGCAATAACAGTGCAAAACGCGTGCACACACTGCAAGTTGCAATCTGTCCTTCACGCCAGATCAGTGAGCGGAGGGGATGGCTGCATTTTCAGGGGGAGGGACTCAGAAGCTCTGCAATTCACTGGGAATGCATAATTAATCACAAGGTACTCCTGGAATTTCTTTGGGGGCAAAGCCCCCGTGCATAAGATTTTTGAGAATTCGTGTCAGAAAACAGAGCGTCTGCACAGCACCAAACCAAACACAAACTTTCCCTGCATAAAGGGCCATTGTGTTTGTAATGGAACATAAAGTCTATAGCTTTTGGTATAGAACAGACTGTGTACCATTGTAACTGTCATAGCTTCCCCAATAAATCCCGGGAATAGTTTAAATGAAGCTGGGTGTGCTTAGTTGGAGACCTTGCCTTCTGTCACAGAACTGCATTTCCCAGGGGTGCTTAGGAAGACTGCTAAATGCTCATATGATTTAAAATTAGCTCTCCTTCCCAATACCTGTGTTTCACTATAATGTTCACAAGGGACACATGCCAGGCCAGCATGTGTTCTGAAAGAATCCTCCAGAGACTTTGGTCATATAGATCATTCTTAAGTAAAAAACAACAACCCCTTTTCTACAGCCCTACAACAAACTTCCTCAGGCTATCAGCCTATAATTGGGGCCTGCACCAAATGCTGGCTGAGCTTGCCAGAGGTTTACTAGTGGGAAGGGCAATGAGAACATTCAAACTCTGGCTTTGTACTTTTAAAACAGAATTCAACACCTACAGAGATCATCCACGCCAAAGTTTTGATAATGGTGACTAATATTCAATAAACCTCAAACGGAACTGTTCCATCAGCATGGGATGAGACGAGCTATGAAGTCTATTTTGCCTGTCTCTAACACAGAAAAGATTAGAAAAAAAGTTAAAATAGTACCTGTTTTTAAGAGGGATATCTCCTGCACTTTGGTTTGGAAACAGAGCACTGAAACGAGAGTTCAAGAAGGCTTCCTGCAGACATGCCCCCAGCAAATCTCAGGGTTTTCTGAAATGGCACATCAAAGACTGCTTATACCAGTAGAGTTCCCCTGACATCATTTTAGAACTGTGGATCAACGGAACTTGTCTGACATGGTGTACCCCAAATACATAAGGGCAGATGATAGACACATTCTTAATGTTTAACATGGCGAGCCTCTGTAAACCAAGATTAAAACCTGACAGGCCCTTCCAGGTTATAAGGAAGAATATTTCCTTCTTCCTTATAAAGCTGTTCCAGCCAACACTCTCTGCAGCCCACAACGGAACAAATCCAGAAAACAGGAGACAATAAGGCCCTGTAATTCTTGCCTTAATTCCAATCAAAGAGGCAACTGATGCAAGGAGGCAAAGCTCTTTTGAAATGAGGAAGTTCCTCAGGTAAAACCTTTCTCCTTCCAGGATAACAAGCCACACCTGCAAGAGAGAGCGAGAGAGACTGACTCCCTCCCTCTCTGTTGTGACTGAGGATTCAGTACTGGGTTGTTATACTAACTCCTGACTAGTCAAAAGCAAGCACAGGGGAAAGAGTCTATGTTATGCCATCTGCTACACATACTGTGGGAGCTGTGGGCTCTGGATTCCTTGCCCGTCGCACCTCAGTAGCCTGTAGGGGTCGAGCCAAGGGAGCTTCCTCGGCCTCAGACTATTCGGAGGGAGAGTCTGAGTCAACCTCTCCCTTCGAAGAAGCCAGAGTCTCGCCGCTGCCAGTCGCCAGCACGGAGACCTCTGACTATCCTCCTCCTTGGCCTCCGCTTAAGTGGCCTCTTTATAGGCCCGGCTCTCCACCTGTTTCTTCAGGCCCCGCCCCCAAGACCTTATTAGGGCCTGAGAGCCCTCCCCCGGAAGCCGGCATTCCTCGGCCGGCCTCTGTCCCCGTGCAGCCGCGACCCCGCACAGGAAGTGCCCGTCCACTTGTCAGCTGAGCGGCAGGGCTGCTGCCCTTGAGTCGGGCTGGAGCGTCCCGTCTGCCCAACTCGCTGCCATTCTGCCATGTCCCTGTCGTGGCTGGGTCCTCCTCCAGCTGTCGGCCCTGCCCTCCGGCGGGGACGCAGCTGCCGGCTCCCCTCCCTGGGGTTTTCACTCTGGACCCGGCCTCTTTGAGAGCTGTCTTCCTCCCCACCACCGGGCCTGTGGGAGAGAAAAATCCTGCCAGTAAGGGGTCTGTTACCCCATTGTTCCTGGACCCCTTCGGGTCCCTTCCATGACCCTGGCGCTCTGGTTGGGTTGGTGGGGCGGCTTCCTGCTCTACAAACAAGTGTTGTGCTCTGTGTTATATGTAAGTCTCTGAGTCCAGTCCTTTGCAGGTTTACTTAGACAAAATTGCCACTGTGTTTTTGATTTTTTAATTTGATTTGATTTGTACTCCTCGCTTTCCCAGCAAAGCCGAGATCAGGGTAGCTAACAATGTATCATATACACACATATTGTATAAAGTTAAAATATACAATTAAAACCATAAGACCTAATCTAAACTAATAGGTATATATGGAGATGGTGCCTAACATATGTTCTTACTTCCCTATCTTGCATGACCTTGCTGTGAACTGTTTGCTCTGCCTGGACCCTTGGACTTGCCCCTGTGAGGTTTGAAACTGGTGTGTGTGTGTGCTGGGGGATCACGACACTCTCAGAAATCCAGTCGAAAACAAATACTTTCCTATAGGAAGACACCACAGCAAAAAGCACCTGTGTTTTTTTTTAAGGTTTTTGTTAGTATCTTGTAGCCAATCAAACTAGGCCCGTGAATGCACCAGCAACTTACCTCACTATTTAGACATGTCCAGTACATAAGCATCCAACACAACTTCAAATATCTGTTCCCACCGCGCCTCCTTTCTCCTCTGTATTAGATTAAATGTGTATGTTTTCCCTACACACTCACTGTTGTAGAGCGTATTTTTTTGAAGAGAAACGGGGGCAGCGCTCCCGCCATCACAGTAATTGCCGCCATCAAATTCTCATGCATGCGCAGCAGCATTAGCGTGCCAGCTCAAAGGAGCATTGTGATTGGCTGAGGAATTGTAATGCGGGGCAGGAGTTCCACTTCGGGAAAGCAAAACTTGCTGCCATCCCATCCCACCCCTCACATCTGCCTTTGTCTAAGCAGTCCCAAATAAAGAGATGTTGCACACCGCCTCTAACAAACCTTCCCGATCAAATGACATGACATCGGCATAAGCACAAGCCGCAGACGTTACATTTATTTTGAGCACAGGAAAGATAACACAACCTCAGGCGTTTTGTGCAAGCTATGAAAAAAAAACACTTAATGATAGCGTTAGCAAACATGCGGCTGCTCGCGCAAACGGTTGCGCTTTTCTGCAAAGCGGAAAAAGGGTGGGAAATGAGTGTGGGCAGTTATAGAGGTGGGGGGAATGGGGGTGGGCTGGCAGCAGGAAGTGGATTGAAGACAGATTTTCTGTTCGCATTTTAAGGCTCCGGGTGAGGAAAACGTTTCATTTCTATTAATTCGCCATATAAGCGAATGCTCTTAACACGGAGAAATTGTGCTCTGGAGACATCTCCGGAATCCTTCAGAAGAGATGAAGTGCGAACATGCAAGGAAACCCCACAGAAATCGGAGCTGCAAACGCGAAGTACGGACATGGTCTAGGAAGGCCAAAATATGACCCAATCACAATGGGGAAGCAAGTCTTCCTCAACTTGCGTATTGCTGGGCTTTATAAGGCTCAAGCCATTCTCAGGCTTAACTCATTTGCTGAAATCGACCTAGATGAGATAGTTAGATGAGATATAGATCAAATAACCTTCCCCAACACCATTGTAAACAGCTCCTTGGTGGGACTAGGTTTCTTAATTCCAGGTTTCTTTTCCAAAACATTAGGGGAGAGGCCAGCTCTTTTGATGCCTTTCTTTTGCTCAGGCCAACTTTTTCTCCCTGGAACAGATGTGTTTGTTAGCTTGGCTTCTGGATGTGTTAGGTTTTTCAGAGTCTCTCTTATTATGGGATTTGTAATGGGGGGCTATAGGAAACAACATAGTTCTGTTAGTGCCCTTATTGTCTGGTCTGGGATTTAATTTTAATACATCACAAGCAACCAAGACAACCCTGGCATTGCAATTTGTCACACTTTTTTATGAGCTGCATCTCTCTGAAGTGCATTCTCCTTACTTACTGCCATAGGCTACAAGTCTGGAACCAAACTCTCTAACAGCGTGAGAGAGGTAAAGAGCTTACCAGAGAAAATTAATGGCCACTACTCTATACCTCTGATTTCTACAGGCTTTGTGAATACTCTTCCATCAACCAAGCCTTGTGAGGGGTCTGCTTCTCATGCCTGGAGTTGTGCAAATGTTTATGAATCCGATCCAGGGGGGAAACTGCAATTATATCCTCAATCAAGTGATTTAGATGGTTCCTTAAAGCCTTGGCAATTTAAACCTTGAAAGTCTTGAAAGCCTTTTAAATTAACAAATGTCTAGTCCTCATGAATTTTGCTGTAACTCAAGTTCACAACCTATTCACTACTGTTTCTCTCTTGCCTTACATTGCAATTCTGAGGGGGGTAGTTGCAGGGCACTTGGGCACGGTGCAGCTGCACCCCCTCCTGAGCAGCTTGCTGGCTTGAAAATGCAAGTCAAAAATGTAATTTTTTTTCAAAACCTTGTGAAACTGCTCCTTTCAGTTTCACGGGACTGTGCCACCACTTTTGCAGGTGCAATTTCGTGCCAGCAAAAGGGGGCGTTCCTGGGGCGAGAGGGCTCAGGGAGCTGACTAAAGTCAGCCCAGCCCCCAGGAATGCTCCCTTTGGCGCCGGCACAAGCCCTTGTGCCAGAGAAATGCTGCTGCAGCTCCCCAGCGTAAGAGGTCCTGCACCAGTATTAGTGCCCATTTAGCCGGCAGAAGTGGCACTAATGCTGGCATAAGGGTCACACCAGCTCCTATGGCCATTCGCCCCCCCTTTAGGATTGCTCTGTTTGTCTCAGAAAGATAAAGAAAACAGGAAAAGCATCTATGTTTATTGTAGAAATTCATAAAGTCTAGTGCCATGAAGTAATTTAATAATTTTCATGGGGGGTTGCATCATTCACTGAAACCATATTATGTAAACTCATTGCATGTGTATTTCGAACATATACACATACATTCACTTACTCTGATTTAAAGGAGTCTCACTTTAGCTGGATCATCCCTATTCCTTTGAGTCTCAGCCAAAGATGAAGGGGTAGCTTGCAATCCCAGGGCTCCTTTGCTTTGTAACTCATATTAGCGTCTTTTTTTTATTTTTCCCTCTTGACCTAGGAACAGGGCTGTTAAATACCCATATCCCTAATGTATTCAAAGCTTGATTTTTTCTGTGCTTCAGAGGTCACTCATGAAAGAACAATTAGGGTTGTGTAAAAAAAAAGAACAAAAATTCTGTGTGAATCAAAACATGTTGTGACTTGTATACAAGTCATTTATGTATGTAAATGAAGCAAATTTACTCTTGTAACCTTAATTTTGTTCTAAAATCATAATTGTGCTTCTGAAATTATGACAACTTGGAGACTATTTTCTTTTTTCCAATTGTATTGTGATGCATATTCATTATATACTTTTGAACTTATAATACATTCTGCTTGTAAGTCAAAGTAAGCAAGTCCAGAGATAAGCACTAAATACTTGGAGTGCAATCCAATGTAGAGTTACTTCAATCTACACTCAGGAATTTGCAGTAGTGCCATCCTTATCCCCTACTCAACAAAGGTCTTAAGATCTCTGACTTCTGTTATTTCATCAGGCATTGCCCATGAGTTTAAAGACTAGAATCTTGCTTGAACATAAAAATAGTAATTCTCAGGATTCCAAAGTCTAACCCAATACTGCACAATACAACTGTGGGATAATTGCCTATATATTGGGGGGGGGGGAACCAACAGTGCTACTCTAAGAACACTTTATTGGGAATAAGCTTCATTTAATAGACCTGACTGCAACTCTTAGTAGACCTGTTTAGGATTGTGTTGTGAAGTACTTAAGTATAAATAAACCTAGTCTTTATCTTTCCTTATATGATAGAAACACCCAACTATACCTGAAGGTGATCAGCCAATACCCACTAGTGCTGAGATTAACATTGATAGGCTGGAACAAGCCATGACAGTGATGGGAACCAAACCTGGTCTGCCATGCATATTGATGAGATTTGCTCACACAATCCATTGTGAAGGACCTGTTAAACATCCCATCATCCAAGCCTGTAGATAGTTCAGTAGAGCCTTTTAAAATTCAGGTAAGAATTTAGTGATTAAGTTAAGCAAGTATGTGCTTCGGCAGCACATATACTAAAGCAAGTATGCATTTAGTTTTGTCTTTAAAAAAATTCGAATCCTATTGACTATATTGTAGAATATATTCTTGTTCTGTTAAGCTGTTAACATTCATAGAACAACTTTGGATACAACCAATGATACATCTGCAATAATTAACTAACTGGTTTGGATAAACCAGATCACATTTAATGAGGGCTCTACATGCATTTAGTGCAGTGTCCAAATTCAGTACAGGGTTGTTTGTCAGGAAAGACTGTCTGAGAAAGGACATAAGCGAAAGGCTAAACCTACATCCAGAGATATAGCTGAGAATACTAAAGACCAACAGCGAAAGGAAAAAATCAAGTCACAGAGCAGTCACAAAAGCAGGTCAGTAGTAGAAACAGGATTAGCTATTTTATTATCCTCCTAGGTTCTCGGACAAGGAGATAATGAATTTCACCTATGCAACCATTTGAAATGCTCTTTCTAAACTAAACACGCTTGAAACCAAGAGTGCTGTTCAGAAAAATTATGCCTTGTAAAGACGACCAGAGTCAAAGGTGATTGCTAAGTCGATAAAGAAACCAATATAGTTGAAGACCATAAAATACCGACATTTCTCTCTCTCTTCAGAAAATAAGAGCTTAAGAAAATGCATTTGGGTTCAAATACTACCTCAGCCAAGGAGGCATTAGGGGGCATCTATAACTCACCCTCAATTTCTTCCCTAAAAAATCCAATAGCCAAGCCTAGAGCAGAGGAGGAAGCCTCAGTTCTGCAAAGGGTTTTTTGTGTTGAACAAGAGATGCACTTGTTCATTTGTTTTGTTTTCACATCCCCACTACCTCTCCTGTAAACAGTTGTATCAGTATGTTACTGAACGGTATATTAATGTCTACAGCTTTCTTTAAAAACCCTATACAATTTTGTAGCATAAAAAGAGAGGCACACATATCACTTTGAACACTCAACTTCATTTTGGTGGCTCAGAAAAAGCAACTTGCCTCAGTAATGCATGAAGTCCTGATTTAGTTACCTTTTGCTTAATGCTTCCTTAAAAAACTCCTTATGCCTGTTGTATGAATGAATTAAAATGGTCTCCTTTTCCATTCAGTTAAACTCTGAGAACCGGTATCTTATTTCCCTGTAGTATTTTGACACATCCTGCTCCTCCCATGTTGTCCCATGCCGGGTGCAAGGTGAGCATCAGAAGAAACACTTCTGGAGCCCACCTTGAACCAAGGGCCAGTGGCACAGGTCTTGGAGATGACAAGAAGCATAAAAGATGCCTTTTGTCACCTCCTCTTATTCTGCCCGCAGCCAGGTCCACCTCAAGGTCAGCTTGAGAATCTGTGCCTCTAGAGCCCATCTTGGATCCAGGCAGGAGTCATTCTAGTCTGTGAGGCAACAACATGCACAAGAATTGCCCACTCCAGCCTCCCACACTATTGCCATCTACCAATTGTGGTGCCCTAAGAGGCTGATTGAGTAGTGAACCTACACTTGTGTGGGGATGGGGCTAAGTCTGTGAGTGCCATTATTATTCCATGGGGTTTATCTGTTGCAGACTCACGCGGTCAAATCAGATTTGGTTTGTAATTATGATGTCAACAGAGAAAGGCAAATAAAGTCTCTCAGATCATTTACTACTGGCTCTGCTATTGGGGGGAAAAGCAACCGGCTGGGTAATCCTTTAGGTGGAATCATGTCTGTCTTATCTTCTTTTCCATGCCATTGTGTTGGGGGTCTTTTCAGTGACGGACAGCAATGAAAGGAGAGGAAACAACCCATGAGCTGTCCCCCGGTGTAATATATGCTGAAGAGTTTCACAATAACAATTTGAGAGTCAACAGGGAAGCTTGGCACAATGAAAGGCCATGAATCAGGATGATCAAATGATTTTATTAGTTTCCTTTAATTAGTCAGATCTATTACCATTTTTTAATATGACCAGGGAAACAAACACAAACAAAAAAACAAAGAGAAAGTAATTGTAACTAGTTCATCAAATAAGGACCTGGCAGAGACCACACCACTGATAACATGTTTTAGACACGCTGTACCTGCTGGTTGCTGTGTTTTGTTTTGTTTTTTCTGCACTCTCTGCTATCATTTATCTTTAACAGGTTGGTTGAGTAGAATGAGCAGATAGCAGCAGTTGGTTTTGCTGCTGAATGTGAGACCATAAATTCCAAGGTGTTTTTTAAAATATATATATATCTACAGGACAGATGTAGTTTTAAAAGCAAAGGCATTTTTAAAAACAAAATGTTAATCTATCTTCAGACCGCAGGCTATAGATCCACCACAGGCACTCACAGTTTAAGCTCTGCCAACACTTCTGCCCTCTCCACCAATCATGTGACCTTCACTGGCAATAATCACATGCTCAGTAGGAAGGAAGGGCTTCAGCCACCATGATAGTTCATTCCAGAGCTTCCCCTAAGCAAAAAGGAACAATTATAATAAACTGTTGCAAATTATAGATGGTACTCTTTGTAATAGAGAGTACTGTAGACCAGGCTGGGACAATTATCGAATGAAAGAAAATATTATTATTTTAGGAAATGGTAACATTTTAATACAATGTGAAAAATGATGAGGGAATAATAAATGGAGGGCATAAAAAGAGCTAATAATAAAAAGGAGCTTGGTGAGGAATCCCGCTGTCATATTTGCATTTACCCTGAAACTAATGCTGTGCACATTTTGGAATGCAAATAATTCACGAGAGGAAGCAAAATGAGGATGTTAATAATCATTTTTCCCTTAATGAGGAGCTATACTTTGATTGAAGGAAGCTTTAAGGTAGCCAAAACTAGACCAAACAAAAGAGGGAAGCTCTTTTTAAAAAAATAAAAGATTGTTTAAAGGGATATATTAGAATACTTTTTTTCTGTTCTTGGAAAACACCAGCATTAACGCATTTCTGTCTGAAATCTTATTCCAGTTTTCAAAGATGTGTTTGAAAGGGAATGGGTTTTATCTGTGGCTTCCTCTTTTCTGTTTCTCTTTCTCTCTCTTTTTACTTGGAAGAGGGTATCATTATGGCAGTCATTCAATATTTCAGATTTTTTTACCTTTTTCATATCACAGAAGACTGTGGAATGCTCACCTCCTTAACCTGAGACTAAAATGGTTTCCTATTTAATTTTTACTAGACCAAATGAAGCAAGTCAAAAAACTGAGCTGGACACTTGGATTGTAAAAAATCACAATTTAAAAAACGATTTAAAAATCATGTAAAGCAGCTTAATTAATTATGGAAATGTATATGGAAATGTAAAGTCAGAAATACAAGACTGGAATAAACTGAACATTTTACTTTTGAAGTGTACTGCCACAGTATAATGACAAGTTTCCTACAGCTGAACTTCAGGTGCTTCTATTGTGAATAGAAAAATCTGAATTAAAAAACTAGAAGGAAATAATAACACAGTTTAACTGGAATTAGAAGTCAAGAATAAAAGAAGCCATGATACTAGATGTAAAAAAAATAGAGATACTTTCCAAATTTTTCATAGTACACTGCTAATATTTTAAACTAATAGATAGATGCTTGGACAAAATATCTGAGAAAGAAGCAGTAAAGATTGAACAGCATTATCTCCAATTAACTTACATGGAGTACTACTTTAAACTCCACAGGTCCATTAATTTCAGTGGGGGAAAGACCTGGCCAGGTATACCACCCATTGTCTTCAGTGGGCCCCTTCTGGTCAGTGGCAGATAACACTTTAAGCTTTAAAGAGCCTTTATTTTCAATGGGACACACCTCCAGGGAGCTAATGAATAAATTAAAAAACTAACAAGTCAGTGGGTACATACAGCATATACTCAAGAGTTTTAAGGAACTCAGATGCAAAAATGCATGGAATGGACATAATTTTTTCTCCCTTTTCATAACACTAAAAATCAGGAGAACCCGATAAAGTTGATTGGGACCGTTTCCAAATGGACAAATGGAAGTACTTCTTCACTCAAAGGACAAGCCAATTTGTAGGATTGACTGACACATAATACGGTGATGGCCAGTAGCTCAGTTGGCTTCAGTTGGCTTTAAGAAGGAACTGAATACATTCATGAAGGATACAACCATCAGTGTGTCCATGATAATCAATTGGAATGTCCAGATACAGTAGCTATGAATAGCAATGGTAGGGGGCAACAACAAGGGAGGCATTATCCCATGTGCTCTGCTTGTAGGCGTTCTGGAGGCATCTGGTGGATGCTGTGTGAAACGGTATACTGGACTAGATGGACCATGGCCAGATTCAGCATGGCTGCTCTTACGTTTTCACATGTTCTCTCTTGTTATTTGGCAATTTAATTATGATGTCTTTTTTCAAATAATTTATATCAGTCCTGACAATGGTGCAGTTGGTGATTTTCAGCGAAAATATTTTTTCCCCTGCTGTCAACAAACAAGTTATTCTTTAGAGATTATCTTCTTAAGCAATCTCCCTCAAATAACCCACAATGTCATTTGGGAGGTTATAGGGAATATCATTTTTTAGTGTCGTCAAGTCATAGCCGACTTATGGCGACTTCTTTTGGGGGGTTTCATGGCAAGAGACTAGCAGAGGTGGTTTGCCAGTGCCTTCCTCTGCATAGCAACCCTGATATTCCTTGGTGGTCTCCCATCCAAATACTAACCAGGGCCAACCCTGCTTAGTGTCTGAGATCTGACGAGATCAGGCTAGCCTGGGCCATCCAGGTCAGGGCATTCAACTGGTACCAGATGACAATTTGGGGCAAAAATTACACTATAGAGATTTATTTGAAATGGATGGAAAATCGTAGGCATTCTTATGCAAGGTGTAGGATTCATATGAAAGAAATAGCCACATTGTATGTCACTGGGATTGAGCCATGGGCAATACTCACTACAGTTATGCCTTGAAGCTTCTCTCAGATGTCACACTTACTTCAAGGGCAAGCAGTGGTAAATCACCCCATGCCACATTTTCTCAGTGAAGTCTCTCATTTTATCATGGTGAGGGATGAGATCTTAAAAACACAATAAACTAAACCATAATTCAACATGCTGCTGATTTGCCAGTGAGGATATTTTATTTACTGAGCTAGAAATCAGACATGTGACAAAAGGATAACAAAATAAGCCTGTGATAGTGCAGAGAGGTTCTACAAAAGACAAAATGTATTCATTCAGTTAACTAATTCAACAGATTATATACTGCTTTTCCACTTAGAGTCTTCATAATTAAAATTAAAAACTTTACAATAATAAAACCAAGTAAGTCAATCAAATCAAGCATGATGATATAGCAATAAATAAAACAATCAATAAACACACTCATAAGTTAAAAATAATAAAATAAAGTAGATAGAAGGAGAAAAACAGATTCAATTTCAGCCACTAAAAGCAATAGTGAATACCATGGCACTGAAAAAATAGCAACTGTCATCTCATGGATGTGCTTAGGTGAACAACTAATCACCATACTGTTCTGTATAACTCCAGTCCCCTTGCAACACTTTCTGCAACCCACCTGTCAAGCAAGAACAGAGTCACCAGAGTACACTGACTCCCATCTCCATCCCATACAGGCAGCACAGAAGAATACCACTCGGTGCCGGATTTATGTATAAGCTAAACAAGCTATAGCTTAGGGCCCCACTCTCTTGCCCCCCCAAAACTTTTTTTTAAAGGAAATATACTTCTTCTTTATTGTATTTCAGTTCAACAATTACTTTGATAAAATACATATTTTGTTATGTGCAAATGGCTTTAGATACCTATTAGGTCCATAAATTACCATATAGCATATATTCAACACAAAAAACAGTGACAATTTGTTGTTGACAAAGGACAGCTGGACATATAAAAGGCCCCATTACCTTCAATAGCTTAGGGCCTCATCAAACCTAAATCCGGCCCTGATACCACTGGTCAATAGTACTGAAAACTACTGAGAGGTATGGGAAAATTAACACTCTCCCATCACTTTTTGTGGTCACCAAGATAGTTTTTGTTCAAAACCATAGTGTTAAACCAGATTGAAAGCATCCAGATAATCAGCATCATCCAGTTCTATCTACCTTGCAGCTTGCAGAAAGCCACATCTGCAACCCAAAGAGCCACAAGCACAATAGGTATGCTTAGGGCATGTATTGAATATAACTAATTCAGATGAGCTGCATGTCTTCATTTGTCTTAACTATCCTTTGGTCCACACAAACAGAGTGGCTAAAGAGTCCATTAAAGATTGATCTTTCCTATCCTCTCAACACATGCTGAAAGGATTTGAATCTGTGCTACTGACTGTGAGTGTGTAACTTAGTGGTGTTAATGAATGCTAGGTGTAATCACATATGTACGTATCTATATGGCTCTTGCCATTAATCCGTGTATATTTGGTTTGCACTTGTCAAACTGGGAGGTGGAAACTCAGCTAGAACTGAGCATCAGGGCCAAAACAAAAAAAGGTACAATGGTTTCTCAAGGCTTTTAAAATAAACAAAAATGTACCTGTGGGAGATCAACAGATGATCAAAATAATGATAAGGAGAGGGAGTGCTCAGCCTTTTCCCCTGTGGACATTATCTGGCCAATCATCCCAGCAGCTACTTTTCCATCTGTGGGGTGAACTCTGTATCTCTATATTTCCTACCATGGATAGAAAAGATACACTGAGACAGTTGCTATGGCTGAACAAGCTAAGCAGCCTCAGCAACAAGAGAAGCAGGCAGGGTGTGATAAAGAAATGGGAGCTAAAGATAGTATCAATACCCATGAGTCTAAGAAGCTGGAAGAGGAGCAAGGGAGCCTTCAATCAAGACCTTCTAAGAGAGTCAATTCACACATGATGCAACAATAGGAATCTCCTTCATGCTTTTGCTTTCCCTACTTAGGTTGTAACATAGTGTGATCTGTTTTGCTCCATGAACTGTGGTTCTTATTAGGGGTGGCAGCGGGAAGCAGGTTAAACAGAATTGGATCAAAATAATTGTGTGGCTGCTCTCCTAAGCAAGCAAATCAGCTCAAAATGATTAAAAGTTGGGTGTGTGGGGGGGAGTGTTCTGAAGACCATAGTGTATTGTTATACTCACTAAGCAAAATCAGAGCTTCCCAGAGACCCAGACAAAACTAAATTGTAAGTTTCTTGTCCCAGTCATAATGTCATGTCTGTGTCTGTAATCTTGGCATTTGGGGGTTTAGAGAGATGTATCCTGAAACAAATTAACCCTGATGATCCACAATGTAGCCATGGTGTATATAGGTCTGATTTACAAGGAGCAAGCAACAGGAAGGGAAGGAAATGGGTATGCTTTAGTAAAGCATAGAGGTCCAGAGGGACACAGCCCAGGATGCTAGTCTACTACTATCATATGGTCTGATTTTGTAAATTTCAGAAAACAAGTGGGCATTTTTCTCAAGACACTATATATGCCCAGTGGATGGAGTGGGGCATTCCTACTGGCCAAGAAAAGTGATGCTTGAGCTCAGAGTTTACACAACCAGCAGGACATTCTGGGACTGGATCACTTGAAATCTTAGGTGGGGGATCCCATCCTTGAATTCCACGCCCTAAAAAAAATCTCCTGAATTTATAAAACTAGATATCTTTAGCCTTGTTCACAAGTTACGATGAACACCCATACAATCCGTGTATAGTGTGTGCTTCATTTTTCTTTTGAGTGCATTGAGTAGTTCTCATGTTACCTTCGATGTATGTACAGCTGAACATGTGATTAGAACCACACATTTATCCAGGTTCTAGTGCTCAGTTTCATTTGAAAAGTGAACGCACGTTGGCTATTTCTTACAAACAAGTGCAACTTGTGAACAGGGCAAACATGAAGGCTTCTAGAGTCCTTGACTTGCTGTTGTGATAGTTTTGTATGCTTAACAGAGGTTCCCTGCCCTCGCACATGAGAAAGTTTTCAAACATTTGCAGGAGGGGGAATGAAGGAAAGATGGCTGCCAGCTTGAAAAATCTAGGCTAGGTGTTTTCCTCTCTCGCCTGCTGCAGGTATTTATGGCCTGGACATGGCTGGGGGATGAGCCCTTGGGCACAAGCCAAAGGGCAAGAGCCCAAGGCCTTGGCCAGATAGATTAACCTGGTAGACATTGATCCAGATGTGTTATTTACTTGTTTGTTTATTATACTGCACTGTATGTAAATTTGTTTAAAGAGTATTTTTGTAAGCCCCTTTGGTTCCCCATCAAGGAGAAAAGCAGATTTAAAATATGCTGTAAATCAATAATAAATAAATAAGCATTTGAGCTCCACCTCTAGCACCTACCACTGGAAGTGTGTAGCCCCAGAGTGGTTCTATTATCTCATCTGTGTAGCCAATCAAACTGTACAGAATTCAGTGTTCTACCATATGAACAAACTATTGAGGAATTACCCTCCCTCCTACATGCATTAAGAGGTTATATTTGTTTAAAATAAAGATGTATATGGAATGCAGAGGGCATAATTGCATTTAATATACAGTAAGCAGTAGCTCATATAGTGTCTCTAGGCTAGTTTTAATAGATTTGGATCAAGGCAATTTTATAATGATACAGGTGTATTTAATCATATTCAAAACATGGTTAATCAGATGTTAGTTCCAGTGAAGTTCAATGAAACTTACTACCAAATAAGAATGTGTATGATTATAGCCTCAATAGTCTTTTAGCATTTCATTCTGATTTTTTAAAACACCCAGAGAGAGAGGCAGACTGTGTTTACCTTTTTCTTTGTCAGTTTAATTATATTTGAGATGAGTAAGAAACTATACCAAAAACATAAGGTGAGATATAAATCCACTATCTTCAATTGTTTAATTTATATAAAGATCATCGTTACAAAATGTACTGCTGTGGGACTGTATAGGACTAATTGTCCCTAAACCACAAAGTTGTAAAAGATGCTGAAAAATCTTAATTTAATTAGTTTAATTAAAATCATTAGAGCTTCTAAAAGAGATTTAACACTAATTTGAACCTCTAAAATTGAGAATTTAAATTGTTAATCAGTCAAGTGAGGTACTGGGTTATTCTGTTCATTATGTATATGAACAGAAGGGTTGATCAGCAAAGCGCTTTGCTTGTGCCATCCCTTGGAGATCAAAAGCAGGGAGAAGTGTATTTAATTGGACTATTTTGCAATTCCATGTACTGGGAGACTAGATTTAATAAAAAGCTGGTAAAGCAGAACTGGAAAAGAACCTCAGACCAAGTCCTTTTGGGTTTGTTGCAGTAGAGATATTGTTTGATTCCCTTTCTCCTTGTCACCTTTACTTTGATTTTCTCAGTACCCTGGCTTTTCCTGCTGTCTGTTTCTGTCCAGACAAAAAAGGAAGAAAGTGGTTTCCATTTCCTCAGCTGAAATCCAGGAAGCTTGACCAGAGATTTGCAATGGTAAGGCAACATTTTGTAACTGGCTATAGTAGTCATGTCAACCCAGAATACATTAAATACTTTCCACTCCTAACAACAGAAGTAACATAAATTTCCAGGAATTTATTACCCCAATTACTTCACTGCTGGTTGTGGATGTTCCTGTGTTGTGCCAGAGGCATACCTTTCTATATGGCATCAAATGGCCTGTTAGTCACATAGATGAAGTTATGAAAAGGGGGGGAAGCAATTTTCCAAATCCAGTGAATGCAGATAGATGTGAGATATTTAGAACTCTCACAAAGTCCCCTTCCCACTATAACAATACCTGCTTTATTCAGTTGTATGTAATTCATACCAGCATTGTTTTGTATACACAGACATGGTTTCCTATCATCAATGGATCCATGCTAGTTAGAAAGCAAGATGAAGGTACCATTGTCTGAAGGTGGCCTGCATGAGTAAAAATGGAAGTACTCTCCATGCCTTACAATAATGATAAAAATATTTTTTGACAGCAACCATCATCCATTGTACATAGATGATGCTGCAACTGCCGTGAAAGTAGCTGGCCATTTCCCCAGAAAATGCTAGTCTTGCCATCCTGCTCAAGCTGAAGTGCTTTCACAAATCCACTTCCCAATGGGTTGCTTTCCTCTGCTTTTTCTCAATTTTTCTAAGTTGGCTAGTCAAGCTTTCTTGCACATGTTTGGTTCCATCAGCACTTCCATCACTGCAGAGGTGGTGATGCACCATCCCTTTCTCTCTCTCTTTTTTTTTTTTCCTTTTGTGCATGCCCTATATCAACAAAGCAAGATAATGTGAGCCGGTGTTCCCTGGTCAGCAAAGAGTTTCATCCTTTCTAGACATAAGGCTGCATTTTTAAACAGCCTAGTCCTCCTTCTGAAAAACAAACCAACCTGTGCAGCCTTACTGGGATCATTGTTAAAGCAAAAGGGAGGAGGAGGAGGGGGACGGTCTCCATGCTTCTCTCCCTCTTTCACTCATATATAAACACCACACCCTCCTTCCCATCTTGCTTCCTGAGCCTATAATCCCTGGCCATGGGATTCCTCAGCCTCTTGAAGTTCAGTGTTCCAGTAGCTGCCACAACCACCCAGGATCTTTTCTCCCCCACACCACCACATTCATTTCCTACTCTCTCCATTTCCAGCCACTCTTGGGGTCCCTGGTCTCCCAGATAATCAGGAACTGTGTTTGTGTGTGAGTGACTGCTTGGTAACTCACTAATCCCTCTTTGTCTGATCAACTCAGAGCTTGGAGCTATCCATTAGCAGTTATCACATTTAAGAGAAAAAGAATTTTAATAATTAAGCGTACCACCCTAATGTAAGATAAGACCCTCCCCCCGCCCCCAAATACCCTCATCTTATGGTCATCTCCTGCTGTAGTAAATTGACATGGCCACAAGGTTTTTTGTTTTGTTTTTAATGGTGGATTCTGCCAGGCTAAAAACAGCAGTTTAGAAAAAAGAGGGTGGCTAGGAAGCAGGGCATGGAAGCAGCTAGATGTAGGCAGAACCTTTAAAGGTACAGCAAGCTGCATAGACTCCAGAAAAGAACTTCAGGTGTTTTCCTTGCAAAGATGGTCTGAAAAAACATGGGGAAACATTGGGAGGTAAATGGCAGATCAATGACTGGTAAACGATACTGTGGGTAGGGCTGAGAAAAAACCAATGTAGTTTAACAGCCAAGCTGGCGCAAAAGACTCCATGTGGAAATAACCATTGTATACATGAGGTGTATACAATGGCACAGAATGGTAAGTTGCAGTATTGCAGTCAAAGCTCTGCACACGACCTGAGTTTGATCCTGACAGAAGTTGGTTTCAGATAGCTGTCTCAAGGGTGACTCAGTCTTCCATCCTTCTGAGGTTGGTAAAATGAGTACTCAGCTTGATGGGAGTTAAAGTGAAGAAGAATGCATAGAACACATACATAATACTCTTGCTGCCTCCTTGGCTTTTTCAATTATGTTCTCTAACTGTTCCGTCAATTCTTCCCTTTGCTTATCATCCATCTACTTTTATCAGCCTCTCCTTGTGCATAAAAACTCTCATTTTTCCCAGTGTTCCAAAATTTGTTCTCACAAATGGAACACCTGCCATTCCAGTCCCCGAGTTACCCCTGAGTAGGGAAAGCTAACTTGCCACATTGCCTCTGAATCTGTGGGTAAAGAAGAAATCTAATAAGTAAATCAGACAATGGACAAAGATATCCTAAAGATGAGGCTTTTGAAAATCCCATAATGAACACTACACTGCATCCAAGGGGGGAAAAGACTGAAACCATATTTTGCATTCCGCTCATGGTGGCTACAAGGTAATGACAGAAGAAAGAGTCATTGACAATATTTTAGGGGATTTAAATAGTTCCTCTCATTATTTTTTCCACAGCAGGTTGGAGGGCAAACATTTAGCAGGAAAAATACCGCGGGTTAAATAGAACTAAAGAGGAATTCAAATATATTTTAAAATCTAGTTTTCTCCTGGGCTTTATTCCTGACATTGATTTGCATACTTCTACAAAAAAAATTAAATTGTAATTTTAAACTTTTGCAAGGATTTTGGATCACTTATTTAATCTATAACTCCTGGCTCTAGCACTATTAATAACATCAAATATTTGCCTTTGGAATGTTAGCTGAGTAGCAAATGAAGAAATGTATCTTTGCAATATTGTTCCCTTCATTATTAAAACTGCTGTTTTAACTGTTAAAATGTGAGTGCTCAGGAGGAGGAGGAACACTGTTCAGGGCCATTCAGTCTAATGATGACAGAGTATACAAATTAATGGACAAGATTAATGGATGAGTTAGATAGCAACATAGGTCAAGCATTTTGGATAGGTGGAGCAGATTTCTCATTCCAGGATTTTGACTCATTAATCATATGGGAAGAATCTTCAAACTTTCTTAAACAGCGACTGCAGCCCAAGAACTGCTTGTTTCATTCCAATTAATATGTGAAATCCAGCCCTTGCCACTTATGGCTGTCAGATTACAAGGCTACAATAGAAGCCATAAACTGCAGAGTTTTCCTGTCAGGATCTAGGCTTCACAACTAGGGTTGTGCAAAAAAACAAAAAACAAATCAGTAAATTTTGGGTTTATTGGGCCCGATTTTTTTTGTAAACCCGGAATAAGCCAAATACCTATACCGGTAAATATCAGTATTCATCTTATTACCTGGTTTCCCTAAAAAGTCTGGTCCATTATAGTCTATGGGGATTTTCTTTGAAGCTCCTGTGGGGGCATTTTTGGAGGTAGAGCCCCCAAATTTGCAGTGTGGCTGCAAGGGACTCTTCTTAGATGGTCTCCCAAGTTTGGTGAATTTTTGAACAGGGGTCCAATTTTATAGGCCTGCAAAAGGGTCACCCCCATCCTCCAGGCATTTGTGAGCCAAGCTGTCCATCAGTTGTCAGGTTCAGAAGTTCAGCGTTGCCAAGGACTGGTGGAAAGAGCTGATTGACAGGCTGGCATACCTCAAAGTCTGGGAGCTTCCTTCATATCTGGGGTGCATAGTATGATGTCCATGCAAATTAGCTTCCAAACTGAGGAAAATGGCTTAAATGCAAGGAAAGTAAGGCATGGAAAACATTTCTTTCAGTGGCAAATGATATCCTGTGAAAAGTCCTTTATTATGGTCATCAAAACTGATTTCAAGAGATGGTCATAGTCCGGGGAAATGAAACCTCTACTCAGGGCAACCTTCAGTTTCAGAGCAGGTTTTCGGGGGGGGGGGTGAAATCGGAGCCAGCCGAAGTCATGACCAAGGCAGCCCTTGTGAAGGACATTGCTCATCTGTGCGAGTTAGCAGTCTTCTTCAGAAGCCTGGTGGTAGCAGCAGTCGAAGCTGGTACTTTTTAGTTGGAGGGTATATCCCTCCGGATGGGACTTGGTGAGCCCCATCTTTTAAAAAACCCTTATGCTTGATCCAGATCAACCCACTAAATGATTGGTCAGACCTAGTTGGCACCGATTGTATGACCCTGATCTCAAAACCAGTCAAAAAAAGATAGAAAAATGGGAGAAAGCACAGAGCTGTGCCTCTGAGCAAAAGTGAATAGCTGCACCTGAAAAAAGCCGAATATTTATTTGGATTTTTTCAGTAATTGCCTATTTGGCTTCAGAGAGATCCCCAGGTTTTAGTGTCCGGTAAACCCAAAACTTGAATATTGCCGGAACGGCTAGTTTCAGATTTTCGGTTCAGGTTTATCAATACGTACAACTCTATTCACAACCTCATGCACCTTTTGCTCCAACTTTAATCTGCCCGCTTCCTTCCCGCCAATAGTATACACACCTCCTTTTTTCAGGGTGTAGTTTTATCCTAGTCCAAACTTCTTCTTGTCTCCTTCTTTCTTCAGGCTCTTGTCAGTCTGCCCAGTGTTTTTCCATCTTCCTATGTTTCAAGCCACCGCCCACATACTTTAGTCACATTGTCTCTTGACTAGAATTCTTGTATCCCTTCCCATAACATATAACCATGGTCACAAGTTGCAGTGGATGCGCATAAAATCTATACACCGTGTATACTTGATTTTTCTTCATATGTGCATTCAGCAATTCTCATATTACATTCTACACATGTACAGTTAATAAACCCTGCATTTATCCAGGTATGGTCCCTGGATTCATTTGTAAAGTGAATGTGCATTGGCTCTTTTTTAGAAAGAGATGTAGATACATACATGCAGGATGTACATGCTTCACTGTAACATGTAAACAGGGCACCTGTCTCTTAAATTTAAATGCTGTGACGTTTCTTAAGAGCCCCTTTCCCCAAGTAGCATCTGCTTGTCTCAATTTCAAGTTTTCTTTGCCCTTTTCCTCAAACTTCTTTTCGTAACTACCTTTTCTTCAGTCAACATCCCAATATGCACCTTTCCTTCATACTTCTCCCCTCTGACCTTCTTGCCCCTTGACTTTCCTGTATCTTCAGACCATATACCATAATTATAACTACCTACATAAATGAAGTTGCCTCACAACAATGCTGTGAGGTAGAATAAGCTGAGAGGGACTGTCTGGCCCAAGATCACGCAAGTAAGTCTCCACAGTCCTCCTGGTCGAACCATATCTCCGCATGGGTTCTTTAAGTCTTGCTGTAATTTATTTCAAATGGCTGATAAGGTTTCATTTCCTTCTGGTGTTCCCTCCATATACCTATGAATGAAACACTTTGGTTACTAATTGTGGATTGGAAAGTTGACACAGGAGACAAAGTGACCCAGAGAAAAAACATAATAGAATCAAATGTGTTTCAACCAAAGGCCTTCATTAGTGATACCAGTATGCTACACAAAAAACATACAGTTTAATAACATCAACATCCAACATTGTGAATGTTGTCAATCATACTGAAGGTCTTTTGATCAAAATGTGTTTGATCATGCTTTTTTATGTCAACATTTTTTTAATAGATGTATTGTTTGAAAATCTTTGAGTCAATTGTACTGTGAATATAATCTGCATATACTTATTTTGAGATTACTTACATTTTGCAAACAGGTGATTATTGTTTTATATTCAGTTGACTTTCATAATCTATTTGGACTCTTCCTCAACTGTTTGTTTCATTTTCTGTTATGAATTTATTGAGGTTAATTTCCCCCATTTTAGTTTGGTTTTCTAAGCAAACAGCAGGTTGAAATCCAGCAGGTCAGGATGAGGCAGCAGGATCGCAGGGGAAGAACCAGGCAGCAGGAGCTAAAGCTAAGCTATGCCACCAAACTCTCTGAAACAGGTCTAGGAACCAGACCTGCTTTTATCGTCTTTGGCCAAGCACAGAAAAGTTTAAAAATAATTCCAGCCAAAAAACACCTTTTGGGATTGGTGAAAGAACACAGTTCTTCCTTGCCTGGGTTCCTATTAAAGGTAAAGTTAAAGGTTCCCTGCGCAAGCACCGGCCCCCCTACCTCCTCCTTTCTAGGTTGTCCTCTGTTGCAATCCAGGTAGATTGCACCAGTTGTCTTTGCAGCAATGCAAAATGCATTGCTGCCATTGGCCACATGGGAAGCTCCAGTGAGCCTTCCTATTGGCCACTCCAACATGCCTGCTCCCTCCCTCCTGCTGCCCTGGAAACCAACCAGGGAGCAAGAATACGAAGAAAGGCGATAGCTCTCCTTTAAACACAACAAGGGCCACAAAATGGAGACTCCGCAGAGAGTGAATAGCCAAAACCTGAAAAGCCAAATATCTATTTTGCAAACAGATATCTATTTGGCTTTTTTAGGAATCGCCTACTCGGCTTCAGGCAGATTCCCATGTTTAAGTATTCAGTCGACCCAAAACCCGAATATTGCTGAAACAGCTAATTTCGGGTTTATTTTCAGTTTGGGTATATCGATATGGGAAGAGTGGGTGATGCAATCTATATCTGGTGTGAAAGGGTAATGGCAGATAACAAGGATGAAGAACCAGATTATTCTGTGCTGTGTGCTAATCTGTGCTGCAAGTGCAAATTGAGCAATAATGACTACCACAGATGACCCTCACATCTAGAATTATCTAGCATCACAGAATCAGGGCTGCATGCATCCAAGCAGCAGAGATCTTCCATCACACTTCTGACATTCTTGAGGCACCCCTGAGGACCTTGTGTGGTGTGATTCAGTCCTGCTTTGAATTTTCACATTATCTAAAAAAAACCTTTCCACTAGCTAAACTTTCCTAACAGATGGCATTTTCAAGTCTATTTTGGAACTCCAAAGCAGGTTCTTCATAGTGTAACTTTTTTTCCTCTCCAGAGACTGAAGTGACCTTTTTTTACTGCCATAAAAAACCTCATATTTTCTTGAGCCAATAGTACTTGGCTAATCCAGCAATTAATAAGAAAACAAAGAATGCCTCCTGCTGAGCTTTTTGCTTTCTTTTAACTTTATACCTCTACCGTTTGAGAGGTTATACCAATGTGAGAATTTGGCTATTATTATGTAGCCTAAAATAGAGCTGTTTTGATCCTGCATGCAAGTGTATATATATATTTATATATTAATTATCATGCCTATGAACAATCACTCAGTTGTTAGATATGAATGCTGCCTCTCTTGCTGTATAACTGGCCTCTCCTCTCAGTTGATAATACTGTTGTTACACAACAGTATTACATGAAACCAACAGGTTTTCAGCTTAGATGGGGGAATCCTCATAAAATTCACATGGCTCAGAATTCTTCAGTCATTTTCCATATTAAATAGAACTCATTAATTTGGAAAAAAAGGACCTAAAATGTTTGATCGTCAACACCCTAAGCTTAGCCCCATTACAGCACATGTGGCCATTTCAAATAATTAAAAGAAATGAAGTGCCAATCCCTGTTATTTCCATATAAATATGGTTATTAAGAATTCATTTGCCAATTTCACTTCAAAGAGATTCATAGCAGTAGGGTGAAATGGTTAAATGGTCATTTAAAATATTAATTTCTTTTTATTCTTGTAGAAATAATAATCATTAATAGATGCCTACTATTCACAAGGAAGGGTCATGACATGAACGTGATTAAAATGTTGTCCTACCCTTACTTATTCAATGTTTTAAAAAATAGTGAAAAAATAAGGTGGATATATTATTCATATATTTGTGAAAGAGTAGCAGTAATGGCTAGTAATTTCTATAGACCATTCTGAACTATCACATCAATCCCAGGCTGTCCTTTGCCAGTTATTATAGTCTGAATTTCTTCTGAGAAGAGACTGTCATTCCTGCTGAATTTTATTGTGGTTTTATGTGAACAAAATGTCTGCTGGAGTGTTCTTAACAAGACGTTTACAAGAGCAATCCTAAGCAGGTCTACTCAAACTCCTACTTAGGTGTATTCAGTGGGGCTTATTTCCAGCATAGTGGTTTTGGGGTAGCACTGTAAAAGTTGTAAGGTAGGTATGTTCTTAAGCCATTCTACTGAAGGAAATGAATTGCTGTAATATTTTTCCAGTTCCAGTGCAAAATGAGAGCCTGTATGCTAATAAGCATTTAGGCGTAACTTTCGGCGTATCTTCAAAGCAGCCATTAAATAATAAACTATAGATAGGGTAACAGCCTTATCTTTACCAGACAGCAGATAAATTAAATGTTAGTCATGAGAACATAAAGGAAAGTGTGCAATCAGTGGAGTAATAAAAGAAGATCTTATAGAAAAATATAAATCACAACTGAATAAAAAATGGGTAAGAGTTTCTATCTTTGCCTTTCCACACAGGCAGATTCTCTGTTCGATTGGACTAAGAATTTGCCAAATAATTCATTAAGGGGAAAGGCATTATGTGTGGCCAAGAAGAAAAGTCTTTGAAAGATTGGAAAGATAATCTGGAAGCACTGGAAAAGATGGGGTGCTCGGTCCCCAGAAAGAGTGTGTGCATTTCCTTTTAGCATCACCATATATTTTAGGGCTGTCGATTCGGTACGTCCTGAACCGAAAAACAGCCGAATTTCCCCTGATTTGGCAGTTTTTAGTTCGGATGGAACCGAACTTTAAAAAGGCGGGAAAACGAGGAGCCGAATTCAGCGAATTTGGGGTGTTCGGCAAATAAATTCAGCAAATTCGGGGTTTGGCGCAGCAGCATAACCGTCAGTTAGTAAGCAGCATTCTCCTGCAGCCAATCGGTGGCCAAGCTGGGTCTTCTTCTGGCCAATCAGTTTGAGCGATTGAGTGCATGAGCCCAGCTGCTGTGCGGCCCGGGAAAAGAAAGAGAGAGTATCTGTTTGTGTGTGAGAGAGAAATCCCCGTGGGGGGTGCTTGTGCACATTCACTCCTTTTCGTGGCTGCAGGGGGTGCATTTTTGGGGGTAGAGACCCCAAACTTTCAGCGGAGCTTCAAAGGACCCTTCTTGCAAGACCCCCCAGGTTTTGTAAACATTGGGTCAGGGGGTCCCGAGATATGGGGCCCAAAAGGGGTCCTCCCCTTAATGTGCATTTTATTCCATTTAAAGCACACACTCGCTCCTTTCCGTGGCTGCAGGGGGGCATTTTTGGGGGTAAAGACCCCAAACATTCAGTGGAGCTTCAAAGGACCCTTCTTGCAAGACCCCCCAAGTTTTGTAAACATTGGGTCAGGGGGTCCCGAGATATGGGGTCCCCCCTTTTCCCTATTGGGATGAATGAGATCAGCCAATCCTGTGTGCATCTCCAGAGCGGCAAATCCAAGGCAAAATCTCCCGTGCTTAAATGGAATCGTATTGGATTGCCCACTCCTCCCAGTCCCTCCTGATGGAACAGAAGACATACACAGTAAGACCTAGGGCTGTTGGGGAAAAAAATTCGGTAAAGTTCAGCTTCGGCAAAATTTGGCCCGTTTTAATTTGGGACGTGCCGAAGTCTGAACTCCCCCGCTTCGGATCCCCGAAATTCGGGCGAGATCCAGAGTTCGGGGGGAAATTCGGCCGGGTCTTTGATGTGCTGGGTGCCTCCTGCCCAGGCGGGGCCCACCACTTCAAAGAGTTGGGAAGGGGTGGGGGTCTTTAAAGAGCACCCTGCAGGCCTTCACGGGGCTTCCATGAAGGCGCCCGGGGGGCTCTTTAAACAGATCTGTGCCTTTCAGCTGGAAGGCGCAGATCTGTTTAAAGGGCCACCCGCGCGCCTTCATGGAAGCCCCGTGAAGACCCGCGTGGGGACACAGATCTGCACCTGACAACCACCCCACCCCCTTCCCCAGAGTCCCCACGGGAGGGGCTGGGGTCAGGAAACCCCTCTGCCCAGCCAACGCTGGCTGGGCAGAAGGGCTTGACAACCACCCCACCCCCTTCCCCAGAGTCCCGGTGGGAGGGGCTTGACAACAACCCCACCCCCTTCCCCAGAGTCCTGGCAGGAGGGGTGGGAGTCTGGAAACCAATGCTGGCTGGGCAGAGGGGCTTGACAACCTCCCCACCCCCTTCTCCAGAGTCCCGGCAGGAGGGGCGGGCTCAGAAGACCCCTCTGCCCAGCCAACGCTGGCTGGGCAGAGGGGCTTGACAATCTCCCCACCCCCTTCTCCAGAGTCCCAGCAGGAGGGGAGGGGTCAGGAAACCCCTCTGCCCAGCCAACGCTGGCTGGGCAGAGGGGCTTGACAACTACCCCACCCCCTTCTCCAGAGTCCTGGCAGGAGGGGCAGGGGGCCAGGAAACCCCTCTGCCGAGCCAGCGTTGGCTGGGCAGAGGGGCTTGACATCCTCCCAACCCCCTTCCCCAGAGTCCCGGCGGGAGGGGCGGGGGGTCAGGAAACCCCTCTGCCCAGCCAGCGTTGGCTGCACAGAGGGGCTTGACAACCTCCCCACCCCCTTCCCCAGAGTCCCAGCAGGAGGGGCGGGGGGTCAGGAAACCCCTCTGCCCAGCCAGCGTTGGCTGCGCAGAGGGGTTTCCAGACCCCCCACTGGGAGCTTTGAGTGGGCAGCAAGCTCTGCCCACTCAAATGCACTCAAATTGCAAATGCACATTAAGGAGGGGGGACCCATTTCGGGGCCCATATCTCAGCCCCCGCTGATCCAATCTTTACAAAACTTGGGGGTTATTGCAAGAAGGGTCCTTTGAAGCTACGCTGAAAGTTTGGGACCTCTACCCCCAAAAATGCCCCCCAGAGCCGCGGAAAGGTGCGGTTGTGATTTTAATGCCTTTATTCAGCCGAATTTTTCCCCAAACTCTGGACCTCATGCCGAAATACACGGACCCGAAATGGGGGAGTTCGGACTTTGGCATTTCCTGAATAAAAACGGGCCGAATTTTGCCAAATCCAAATTTTACCGAATTATTTTTCCTTTGTTTTAAATCTGTGAGTATCTTACTCATTACTACAGGGAGGTCTGAGGGAAAAACTTGGATAGGAAATCTGTAAACCTAAAAGTCTTTCATCTACTATCTTTGTCCAAGAAGACACAAAAGGTTTAAGCTTTTAATTTAACTTCACAAATTTAATTTCAATAATTAATCATGCAAGAATCATAGAATCATGGAGTATATAGGCCATCTACTCCAACCCCCTGCTCAATAGAGGATCAGCCTAAAGCATCCCTGTCAAGTTTTTGTCCAGCCACTGCTTGAAGAATGCCAGTGAGAGGGAGATCACCACCTCCCTAGGTAGCTGATTCCACTGCTGAACTACTCATACTTTAAAAAAAAATCCTAATATCCATCCGGTACCTTTCCACCTGTAATTTATATCCATTATTGCAAGTCCTACCCTCTGTTGCCAACAGGAACAGCTCCCTGCCCTCTGCTAAGTGATAGCTTTTAAAATACTTAAAGAGATCAATCATGTCCCCCCACCCAAACCTCCTCTTCTCCAGACTGAACATTCCCAAGTCCCTCAGCCTTTCCTTGTAGGGCTTGGTCTCCAGGCCCCTAATCATCCTTGTCACTCTCCTCTGCACCCACTCCACTCTGTCCACATCCTTTTTGAAGTGAGGCCTCCAGAACTGCACACAGTACTCCAGGTATGGCATGACCAATATGGTGTACAGCGGGACTATGACATATTGCAATTTGGATGTTATGCCTCTGTTGATATACCCCCCAAACACATTAGCTTTTTTGCCACTGCATCACAGTGACTTCTTATATTTAGCTTACAGTCCATCTGTACCCCAAGATCTTGTTCACACATCTTGCCTTACCCCTTAATACCCAGAAGTGTATCCCCCATTCAGTATGGGTGCTTCTCATTTTTGTTATGCAGATGTCGAACTCTGCACTTATCCTTGTTGAATTGCATACTGTTCACATCCACCCACTTTTCCCGACCTCATTGGAATCTATCTGTATGTTCTGGGGTGTTCACTACTCCTCCCAATTTGGTGTCATCTTCAGATTTAATGGGTAGTCCTTCTACCTCCTCATCCAGATCATTTATAAAAATATTGAAAAGTGCTGGGCCCAGGACTGAACCATGTGGCACCCCACTGGACATAAATAAATCAGATGAAATGCCATTGACAACTACTCTTTGGGTGCGGTTCTCCAACCAGTTCCCTATCCACCTCTTTATCCTAGAGTCTACTCTGCAGTGCTCCAGTTCACCCATCAGAACATCAAGGGGAACCCTATCAAAAGCTTTACTGAAATCTAGGTAAACACAATCAACGGCATTCTCCCAATCCAGCCAGTTTGTCAGTTTCTCAAAGAAGGAACCGAGGTTGGTGTGGCAGGACCTGTTGGGGATCAGTTTGTGCTGACTTCCCTGGATCATCAAATTGTCCTTCAGATGCTCACCCTTTTAAAATCTGCTCCAGAATTTTCCTGGGACAAAGGTCAGACTGACTGGCCTGTAGTTTCCTGGATCATCCCTACACCCTTTTTTGAAGATTGGGATAACATTCACCCTCCTCTGGTCTTGTGGTACATTTCCCATCCTCCAAGAGGTCTTGAAGATGATGAAGAAAGGCTCTGCAAGCTCTCTAGAAAGTTCTTTGAGCTCTCTCTGGTGCATATCATCTGGATCGGAGGATCTGTACTCATCCAATGCAGACAAGTGCCTGTAAAAAATCTCCCTGTCCATGTCAACCAGCAGCCCAGACACTGTGCCTTGCCTATTAACATCTCTAGATGAGCCTGTTTTCTTCTTCAGGGGAAAAAACTGAAGCAAAATAGGCATTGAGCCTTTCCGCTTTTTCTCTGTCCTCTGTGAGTTTCTCCATTTTTACCCAACAGTGGGCCTATTGCCTTTTACCTTGGTTTGCTCCTCACATATCCAAAGAAGCTTTTCTTGTTTCAGGACAACCTAGCAAAGAAACTATGGTTTCCAGTCTTTCTAGCAACATTTTAATATGTATTGAAGGGTTCCAATAGATATCTTCTGGACTTCTGGGGGAAAAGTGATTTTCCTTTGGGCATCCACTGCAATTGAAACCAAGACACATTAGCAGAAATACCATGCTGTAGTTCAGTTGAAGAAGTCTGTCATGGAACAAAAACTGAAATGTAGTTCCTCACCAGGCTAGAATCTTACCATCCATCAATCTATCCATCTTTTTTTCACAAAAAAAGACCAATGGCAGGCAGGTTGTAATGCTCAGGTTATTTATACCAGAGAATTCCCATTAGAGATTAGAGCAACTACTCCAGAATAAGTGCATTGAGGATTGCAGCCAAATATTGTCGATCAATTTCTGTTAGATTAGTGAGCACAAACTGAGTAAGAACCCTGAGTGGGCCTAAATTTTTAATTCCAAAACTGAGCCAAATGCTCTATTTGGTTTCACATGTGCTTGGATCTACGTCTGTGCTATCATTTGTAAGCCTTTATGCTCTTAATTCTAATGACCTTTTGTTTTATTAAAAAGGTCTCCTTAGCTAGAGGGGATGGTTTAGTGATCTAAGCATGAAGTTTGTAATATATTAACTCCCTGGGTTCAGAGTTTCACATCCTGTCATAGCCAACCATCCAGTGTGTCAGTGAAAATAATGAATGTTGTTGGCATGTCTTGTACATTTACCACCATTTCTGTTGCTGGCTGCTTTCCTATCTAAGAAATGACTGAAGCTTTGTTGTGTCTGTGCAATTATATGTATGACTTTGTGCCCTTCCGTTGTCAGGGTATTTCTTTAATGTAAATTTGTAGTATAATTGGTTCCAAAATTAGTTATTATATTTATTTTCAAATTTGTTGCCTTTGAACTATATATTTAGAATGGCTAACATAAAACGGATGATGAAAAAACTAACAAAAAACTGTTGTGAAGTAATTCCCAAACATAACCAATGCAGACCATCAAATATTAACTACCAAGGTTAAAACTGCAATTAATATTATCTACTATATTTAGAATCTATCCTTCAGGTTGATATTGATTTTATTATTTACATTTTAGTTTTTACAACAAGAAATACATACAAAATCACGACAGCCATAATAGCAGCCCAGCTGGACCAGACCTGTAGTCCATATTGTCCTTTTCCCAGTGATCATCTACAGCAGGGGTGTCAAACATAAGGCCTGGGGGACAGATCCAGCCCCTTGAGAGCTCTTATCTAGCCTGTGAACCAGCCATGGGAGCTACACACCCCCTCTCGAGGCATAGCCTAGCCCAACCAAGTGACATTTATGTCGTATCCAGCCCTCATAATAAATGAGTTCAACTCCCCTGATCTAGAGGAAATGGTTTACAGTACAATCCTAAGCAGAGTTACACCCTTCTAGGTCCATTGAAGTGATTGGGCTTAGAAAGATGTAACTCTGCTTAGGACAGTATTGCCAGTGATCTAAGCATGAAGTTTGCCCTGGAACTTTCTGCCCTGGAAGGCATACATAAATTATGCATGGGGTAGAGAAAGTGGATAAAGGGATAGTTTTCTCCCTGTCCCATAATACTAGAATGCGGGGGCATGCAGCAAAATTGGTGAGAAATAAGTTCAGAACAGACAAAAAGAACTGCTCCTTCACTCAATGAGTAAGTAAACTGCAGAGTTCACTGCCAGGTGATGTACTGATGAACTTGGACAGCTTTAAAAGAGGGTTGGACAGATTCCTGGAGGAGACATCAACCAATGTCTACTAGCCTTGGTGACAGAAAAGAGTCTCCATAACCAGAGGCAGCAAACCTCTGAATACCAGTGCTTGGGGGCAGCATAGGGTTGCTAGGTCCCTCTTCGCCACCGGCGGGAGATTTTTGGGGAGGAGCCTGAGGAGGGCGGGGTTTGGGGAGGGGAGGGACTTCAATGCCATAGTTCCTAAAAAATAGGAAGCAGAGAGTAGGAATCAATGGTCAGTTCTCCCAATTGCGGGATGTGAGCAGTGGGGTGCCTCAGGGACTGTGTTGGGACCGGTGCTTTTCAACCTGTTCATCAATGACCTGGAGTTGGGGTTAAACAATGAAGTAGCCAAGTTTGCAGATGACACCAAATTATTTAGGGTGGTTAAAACAAAATCGGACTGTGAAGAGCTCCAGAAGTATCTCTGCGTACTGGAAGAATGGGCATTAAAATAGCAAATGAGATTCAATGTAAGTGTTAAGTGATGCATATTGGGGCAAAAAATCCCAACTTCACATATACACTGATGGGATCTGTGCTGGCAGCGACACACCAAGAAAGGGATCTTGGGGTGGTAGTGGATAACTTGATGAAGATGTCAACCCAGTGTGCAGCTGCTGTAAAAAAGGCAAATTCCATGCTGGCCATAATTAGACAAGGAATAGAGAATAAAACTGCTGATATCATACTACCCTTGTACAAATCTATGGTGAGACTACACTTGGAATACTGTGTACAGTTCTGGTCACCACACCTAAAAAAGGATATTACAGAGCTTGAGAAGGTGCAGAAAAGAGCAACCAAAATGATTAAGGGACTAGAGCAACGGTCCTATGGGGAGGGGTTAGGACGCTTAGGACTGTTTAGCTTGGAAAGAAGGCTGCTAAGAGGAGACATGATAGAGGTCTATAAAATTATGCATGGTTTGGAGAGAGTGGACAGGGAGAAGTTTTTCTCCCTCTCCCATAATACTAGAACACGGGGTCATCTGCTAAAGCTGGAGGGCGAGAGATTCAAAACAGATAAAAGGAAATATTTTTTCACACAACGCATAGTTAAATTGTGGAACTCCCTGCCCCAGGATGTGGTGATGGCTGCCAGCTTGGAGGGCTTTAAGAGGGGAGTGGACATATTCATGGAGGAGAGGGGTATTCATGGCTGTTAGTTAGAATGGATACTAGTCATGCTGCATACCTATTCTCTCTAGTATCAGATGGTGCTGCTGCAGTCGTCTTGTTTGTGGCTTCCTAAAGGCACCTGGTTGGCCACTGTGTGAACAGACTGCTGGACTTGATGAGCCTTGGTCTGATCCAGCAGGGCCTTTCTTATGTTATGTTCAATTGCCAAAGTGGCCATTTTTCTCCAGGTGATCTGATCTCTTTCGGCTGGAGATCAGTTGAATTAGCAGGAGATCTCCTGCTACTACCTGGCAGTTGGCAACCCTAGGGAAGCAGAAGGGGAGGGCCTTCACCTCTATGCCATGTTTGCACTCCAGGACAACTGGCTGGCCAATGTGTGAGACAGAATGCTGGGCTGGATGGACCACTGGTCTGAATCAACAGTCTCTTCTATGTCTAAAGCTTCACCTCATCACTGCCCCTCAGCAACTGGCATTCAAAGGTATGCTGCCTCTGAACATGTATGTCCCACTTAGTCATCATTGATCTATCCTCTAGGAGTTTGGCAGTTGGCACTTTATGTTGCCACATCCTTACATCGATATTTGCAAAAAGGACGTGGGAAGTAAGAGCAGAGTAAGGTGGTATGGCTTATGCAAAATTGTATGACACAAACTCTTTTTTTGTCCACTTGGGCTATTTTCTCCTCCTCGCCATACAGATTTTCATTGCCCTTATTGTATGTGTAAGAAATAAAACAATTATCTTCCAATAGAATGAAAATAATTATTTTGCTCAAAAATATTACGAGCTCTTGTCCTTCACTAAATAGTCCTGGAAAACATTTTAATGTTTATGAGAATGAGCTAATATATGTAAGTCATCAGAATTTGAATTCCAAGGTTATGAGAACAAAACAGACATGACTGGTATGGCAATTTCACATAATAGAGTATCATACTGTTGTTCTAGAACTAAAATAATATAATAGAATGATAAGAAAATTGATCCCTTATGTTCAAAGCAATTCTGTAGCCTTTCAACAAGTTGAGATCTTAGTTACAAAGAAATGGAATGATTATTTATTCAGCTAATAGAAAGACAAATTGGATTTCATTTTATAAAAGAGCAAAATTAGTTGGCAATATCGTGTTAGGATTAAATGAAAATGCCTTGGCTAAATTTTTAAATGTCTTTCCAAATTACTCATTTATAGCACAACAAATGCTATGATTGTTGTTCATTTGGTACATGTAATCCAAAACTCTTCTCTCAAAGAAGCTGTTCTGTTGTGATAATATAGCATTTCCAGCAACCAAGAATTGTTGCTGGAAAATAACATTATTTCCTGAACAGGTATAATTCATTCCCATGCAGCTCACTACTCTGTCAGAATGGTGGCTGAAGGAGTGCCATAGATAGCTATTGGATAGTTCCTGTGTTACCACTACAGATGGGTGAACACACTTTTGCTTGGATTGCAGTTCATTTGGAAATTATGGATGGCATTCTTGAATATGCTTCACTACAATTGCATATACTTCACCTAACCACATGTTTGCACTGCCATGTGAGAACAATGATTTATATGCAGTACAAAGCCACATGGCTTCCCCCATCCCCAGCCTAACACACCCAGGAGATCCTGAGGGAAAGAAACTCATAAAATGTGCTTTGTTCCTATTTATGTATCTACTTCATTTATATCCCACTTATCTCCCCAACTGAAGCCCAAAGCTGCTTACATTGTTGTCTCCTCCATTTTATCCTTGCAACAACCCACTGAGGTAGGTTGGACTGAGAGCGTGTGACTGACCCAAGGATACCTAGCAAAATTCCATGGCAGAGTGCCAATTTGAACCAGGGTCTTCCAAATCCTGATTGTTAGGATTTTAGCCACTGGCTGTCAGTGGTGGTTACTAGAGTTGCTTCGTGACTCAAGCAGCCACTTGGTGTACCAAACTGGTGTGGATGTACCAATGTGGGAAGGGAGGATTGGTGTGCTGCATCTGATGTCACTTTTTGCTCCTGTGTGACTGCTGCTAGGGGTTCAAGGCAGGCTTCAGAAGTGCGTCCGGTACACACTACCTTGGACCCTGTCCAAAAAGCAAAAGAAGAGGTCACTCTCACACTAAAAAATCTGTACTGTCATGGTCTCTGACATAATTATGGTATTTTGTGTACATGTGCAGAATTAATTCCATGTAGAGCTTGTACACAACATACAAACTGAACCACAAACTGCAGAGGTTTGTGTAATGAAGAGCCTGGCAACAGCTTGCAAAATGCAAATGTCCTTAGAACAGGCTGACTGAATTCTCTCAAGGTCTGAATTCTTTCAAGAGCTAACTAACTTACCCTGGTCTTGTCCTTGAAGGGAGAAGAATAGAGTCATCCTTCACTATCTGCCAGAAAGGTGTATCTGAAATTACCCTTCCTGATTCAGCTGCCAGTTGTCAGCTGCTCATATCTCAAGAGCAGAAAAGTCCTGCTATCCTCAAACCTTGAGAAGGTCTACTCAAAGACCTCAAGGCTATAAGTGCAGTAAGCTTCTTGCTTTCTATAACCTTGCTGAAGGCTATGTTTCCTACTGACCAGATGGTTACATGTTACAATGTAAGCAATAATTATGTTTTATGATTTATATAGTTATATATTGTATTGTAGATTTCTAAATAGTCTCATTTAATGCGTATAGTACTGAAGATGAGAATGGTATGAAAATTGAGTATATGGAGTGATCATGGAGCTCAGAAATGATTGTTTATACTTTAAGCAAAATAGACTGAAAGGAAAGGAAGACCATATTTGGTCATGGGGAGAAGCTAATAACCTGAACAGCTGCAACTGTACATTATTGCACTGCTCATGTTATCTGAAAGTGGGGAGGAAGATATCCCTCCTGATGGTAAACTCAACACTCTTAATGAGTCTGAAACAGTATAAATACAGCCACAGTTAGCCCAGAGAATGAGAACCTTCCAAAGGCTCTCAAGAAAAGGTTGACTGGTATGTATGGCTTAAATACATTACTCTAGACTTTATGAATTCGATACTTTGAACTGAATCAGAATAATTTGACTGTTATATTTTAGAAGTTTGATTTTGAAATTGAATAGTATGTAAGACTTGCTTGTTTTTACTTCATACGTTGTAAATACAAACATTGTACTTTGACAAGAGTTACTTGATAGAAGTAACTTGAGTTACTTGAGAAGTAACAAGAGTTACTTGATAGAAGTTATAGAAGTGTTACTTGATAATCTGCATTTACACATATTTACTAGAAGTATATCAATAAAAAGACTTGCTTTTTAAAAGTAGGTAAAGTTGTTGAGTCCTGCTTACTCGATGACTGGCTGAATAAGATAACTTCACTTCTCAGTAAGTGATACATTCTAAGAGCCTGTCATCTGAACAGCACGACCCACTTCAGTACCTCCTTGGACGGATGATCTAGGCAGGTGGTAACAGAGAAGATGAACAATTCCTTTCCTGCTACTTGGGTAGATTACTCTTCATGGAAGACAGCTTCAATTCCTAGAAGATCACACTGAGAATGGATCCAACTCTTATAGGCTGAATCAAGTTCTTGTGCAAACAGAAACACAAGAAAAAGACCATGGTAGCACTAAGTCAAACTTATTGTATCCCTAATTACATTTTTCCGTGTGCAAGATATTGTGCAACCAATTTCTTGGTACTATAATACATGGGGAAGAAAGCACAGTTTATTCAGCCTGAGGATATGGACAGGATCTTTGGAAGTATGATCCTTGCATTTCTTGCTTACTTAAATCTTTTAGGGCGGAGGGCTGGCTGACTGGGTTCGAGATGTAGTTTTAATGCTTCCTTAAGAGAGAGGGTTGTCATCCCAGCCTTGAAACAGGTTGTGGTGCAACCACTTCTAAAGAAGACTACCATTGACCCAGAAGATTTCATTGATTATCAATCAGTCCCAAATGTTCCATTCTTGAGCAAGGTGATTGAATGGACAACTGGACAGTTCCAGGTGGCTGGACAACTCCAAGCTTTTCTGGATAAGGAAAATTGTTTAGACCCTTTCAGTCTGGGTTTAGGCCTGGTTATGGGACTGAAATAGCCTTGGTCACCCTGGTGGATGACTTGCTCTGGGAGATGGTCAGAGGGAGTGTGGCTCTGTTGATTCTCATGGACCACTCAAGGCTTTCAATACCATTGATCATGGTATCCTTCTGTACTTTCTATCTGAACTGGGTTCAGAGGCACCATTCTGTGGTGGTTCTGGTCCTACCTGGAGACTAGGTTTCAGAAGGTGGTGCTGGGGGGTTGCTGTTCAGCCTCCTGGCCTCTGGGGTTCCACAAGGTTCCATCTTGTCCCTTATGCTCTCTAACATCTACATGAAACCACTGGGTGGGGTCATCCAGAGATTTGGGCTGGGTTGTCACCAATATGCAGATGACACTCAGCTCTATCTTGCACTCCCGGGTGATTCCAGGGAGGCTGTAGAAACCCTGAAACTGTGTCTGGATGCAGTTTTGGAGTGAGTGCAGGCAATAAAATAAAGCTAAATCCCGACAAGATGGAAATGGTACTGATGGGCAGAAGGCCTAACCCAGGATTTAAGGTGTCACCTGTTCTGGATGGGGTTGCACTTCCCTTGAAGGAACGGGTCTATAATCTGGGGGTGCTTTTGGACCCGGACCTACAGCTAGATAAGCAAGTGGCAGCTGAGGCCAAGAGTGCCTTTCACCAGCTTTGACTGTTTAGCCAGCTGCAGCCTTTCCTGGTCAGAAAAGATCTGGCCACTGTGATGCATACCCCGGTTACATTTAGATTAGATTACTGCAATGCCCTGTCCTTGAGAAATGTCCAGAGATTTCAATTGGTATAGATTGCTGCAGTCAAGAGGTTGACTGAAGTGGGTCATAGGGGACCATATCACTCCAGTCTTGGCCTATCTACCTTGGCATTCTCTCAGCCCCACTGACCTCACAGGGTGTCTGTTGTTGGGAGGGGAAGGGAAAGTGATGGTAAGCCGGTTTAATTCTGCCTTAAGTGGTAGAGAAAGTCAGCATATAAAAACCAACTCTTCTTCATCATCATCTTCAGAGGACTTGCTTTGGGTGTCCTCCGCCTTCTGGGATTCAGGCAGGTGGCAACCAAGGACAGGGTATTCTTAGTCATGCTACCAAAGCTCTGGAACTCCCTCTCCCAGGAGATTTGTTTCTGTCTTCCACCACTGGGTGAAAAATTTTTTGTTTCATTTGGCATTCCCTTAGTGAACCCTCCTCCCTAACCAATGTTTTTATATTTTATCTTTTAACTCTGTTTTTAACTCTTTTTAAAATTGTTTTAATGATGTATGTTTGGGACTGGGGTTGATAATGTAATTTTATCCTGTATGTTTTAAATTGTTAGGCACTTTGGCAGCCCTTGTACGGGCAGAAAGGTAGGATATACATTCTGTTAACAATAATAATCAGTGCTACTCCAAATCTTGCACAAGTGGAACAGTGGTAAGTATGTTTAGGTTTCTGGTTGTTGATCACTGGATCTAATTTATGTTTACAATTGAGATGGATGACCATAGATCCACACCTGAATTAAATGGAAGTGTTTGTATCAAAGCTGGGTTTCACAAGGTTAAGAAGACTCCTGCAGGGGCAGACGGAGTCCATCCTGTTCCTGCATGATCACACCAAGAGACCTTCTAGTCTAGCTGCCTGTTTCTAAAGTTAGCCAGCCGGATGCTTCTAGAAGCCCATCAGCAAAGCATAAACAGAATAGCCACTTCCCTTTTTTGCTTCCCAGCAACCAGTATACAGAGGTATACTGCCTATATATTTATATATATAAACGGATCTGACATTCTTTCACACATAGGTTTCTTATTTCACAGTTCTCCAATTTTACACAAACTTGGCATAACCTCACAATGCCAGAATGTTTTGACAAAGCAGTGACTGATGATGAAGAACAGGCTGATATCCATTTTATAGAGCAACTGTTCATCAGTGGAATGTTGCACATCTTTAATCACCTATGGAAAACATATATGAGGGAAAGGAGCTTTAGCAAATGAACTGTAGATAGCACTCTTATAGATGCCACTCCTTGAAACAAACACATCTGCTCTCTTCACAAAACTAGCAGAGAAAATCAGTGATAGTATGAGAAGCACATTGGCTGCGTGCCCACCAAGCCAGTCTGTCATACAATCCAGCAATCTGCTGGGGCTCTGATGTCCACTGACGTGAATGCAACAGTCCATGTGTGTAGGAATGCCATGTGTGCATTAGAAATGTGTTATTGTAAGTGATGGGATTCCTTCATCTAGCCTGCAATGCTAACCTCTTTGACTGAATCATACTGCAATTAATTTTTTAAAAAAAAACAACCTGATGAATCTCTGACTCTTTAGTGCATTTGGGGAATTGCATTTGGAAAGAAGTCTTATAAAAAATCTGGGCAGTTTGCTTCTCTCTTGTAAGCATTCTACTACATTTGAGCTCCATTCTTTATGCTGGGAATCATCTCCAGTAATGAAACTACTAGGAACAAGCATTGCAAGCTGCATGAAATATGTGGCTTTTGAATGTAAGGACATTATTCATAAGGAGAGGCAGATCAAGACACAGTAAAAAATTGAAACCATATGGGCAGCAAATAAAAAACAGCTTCTTTTTTTCCCTTCAATGAATACATACCACTCCTGAAATATTACTTTGGTTTGGTTGTTGCTCTTCTTATCTGTCATAAATGTGATAGAAAGAGGCAGAAAGAGGTGATCATTCTTTTGCTAAGAAGTTTACAAATACTGAATTCAGTGCCCAAAGCCATTTTTATATGAAAACACATACTATCCAAGCTGTACGGCTTCTGCTAACTATGCAGTCAACTTGGCATCTTCTCTTAGATTCCATTGACAAAAAAAGAAGGAATATGAATCTTAACGATCTGCTTCAATGAAGCTTGAATTTTGCTGGGGGTGGGCCAATGACCCCAGCTAATTATGCTGCAAAAAAAGGATGTTTGATTAAGTTTTTCCAAATTTCAGGGGTGGCTTGTTATCTGGGAATGCTTTTTAGGAAGAGTGGACTCAAACGTTTTGTTGGGCATGCAAATTTTGACAAACAGTTGTTTGAGTCTTAGCTCTGAAGTGTGTTTTCCCATTCTAGAAGCATATTTGCAAGTAGCATTTTCTTGGCTGCAGCATGGCTTAGGGTGATTAGGATAAAAGGTGGAGAGGAGAACAATGTAAGCCACCTTGGGTCCCCATTGGGAAGAAAGGAGGGGTACAGATGAATAAATATATAAAATAAAGTGGGGGGGGGGCATTTGGGCCATGTACGCCATCTGGTCCAACCCAGAGATCCAAACAAGACCAGGCTGTCCAGGTTCTGCCTGAAGATCTCCAGTGTAGGAGAGCTTACCCACTCACTAGGTAATGGGCTTCATTTTTGAACTGTTCTAACCATTAGAAGTTTCTCCTAATGTCCAACTGAAATCTGCCCACCTATAAAGACCATTGTATCTGGTCTTGCCTTCTGGAAACGTTCTGCAGTGTGACAGCAATCATGTCTCCTTTCAAGTGTTTCTCTTCATGTCTTCAAGACTCCTTACACCACAACAGATAATTGATCCATTTAGCTTTGTGATCTCTACTATGACTGGCTGGAAGTGGCTTCCCAGCTCTGAGAGAGATATCTTTTCCACCTTTGACACCTAAGATCCTAAGCTACTGTGGTGAAATTGTTAGAACATTGGACTAGGATTGGAGAGACCTGAGTTCAAGTCTCCACTCAACTATGAAGTGTATTGGATGAGTCTCAGACAGTCACCATCTATTATTACCCAACCCTAGCTTATAGGATTGCTGTGAGGATAAAATGGAAGAGGGGGAAACCTCCTTCAGTATAGAGCATCGGATCCCAGATCCACAAGTGCAAGGGGGCATTTCTGCTGATTCCCCCCTTCTAAAGCAGATCTTCAACTCTCACCTCATGCTGTTTCTGGGGTTCCCCACCCCCCAGAAACAGTATTTCAGCAGATGTTTTTGGGCTGCAGTGGTAAGGAAAAGGTGAAAAAGTCATGATCCGTCAGTGGAAATTAGGGTATGCATATTACAAAAAATCAGTATTTATTAAGATTTGGATTTCAGGAAAGGTATAAATACTGGTAATCCAGGTTATTCGTACCCACCAATATCATTTGGTATTCAGATTTTTTTTTCAATTCCAAGTATTTGGGGGGCCCATTATTATCTATGGAAGAAACTTTCTGAAGAGCTGGAATGGCTGCTTTTCAAGCAAATGGCACTAAAATTTCAGGAAACCTAGTGTTTCCTGTCCACTAAAAGCTTCCCATTTTTCAAGTGGATTGGATCAAGGCATCCCATTCTACAGGCCCCTGAACAAGGCACCCTAAGCAATCTTACTTCTCTCCATCATTTCCTATGATGAAAAAAATCCCATGAGTTCTCCTGGGCAAAGAAGTCAAACACACAATAGCAACCACTTGCCAAAAACCTCGAAATGCAAACAGAACGAACAACCCCAACAGAACCAACATTAAATGAGAGAATCCCAGTAGAACCATGGACCAATGTGGCAAGCCCAACACAACCCATGTCAAACCAGAGTATCCCAGCAGACCTGCATACAAATGTGGTAAGCCCAAAAAACCAATGTCAAAGCAGAGAATCCAGGTTAAACCAACCTGACAAGCCAATACCTATCAAGAGGACACTGACACATAAACACCGTAAAATTGAAGAAAAACAGTTCTGGAAGCTTTAAAATGCCAGCCCCAAATATTCCTGGATATTTCCAGAATGTATTTATTTATTTTATTAAATTTATATCCTGCCCTCCTCAGCAAATAGCCAGGCTTAGGGTGGTAAATGCCCTGTAAATACCAGTATATGGGTGTCCCCAAAAAATTTCAGACACCATTCTGACACTTAAATGAATATCTATCTGTCTATCTAGCTGGCTATCTAGCCATCTCAGTTCCACAGCATAATTAATTAGAGGCTAGTGGCTGAAACACTATTTAAACAACAAGTGAAGAAAAGCAATAAATATTACACAGAGAGTTATAGATTATCATACAAATAAATAAAAGTATGCAGTGGCCAAACTGGACACTACATTGCTTTCTTGCTCCTAAAAATACCAACATTTTGGATTTTAGTGCATCTCTGATTTTAACTCTACAAAATTAGAAATGTTAAAATAATTTAATAGATTGCAATATCCAGGACTTAATTCTGATCTTTGGCATTCTCTGACATCCAGATGTTTCAAAATATCCATGTCAAGGTTTAGATAATACCCAGAAAGAAAGAGTAAGTGTAGAGTAAAAGGCAAGTCAAATTTCAAATGTTCTCCCTTATTTAAAATTAGGCAGAAATTCCTCAAATAGTTTACTTAACCCCGTTGATTTTGTATTATTATTATTTGTGGCAGGAAAAGTGGTAGGCCCAATAAGACAAAATAATCAAATGGGCAGACAAGCATCAAGGCTAATGGTTCAGTTATATCATGAAGAACCTTGAATATGTAGCATAGGCAATAGTTTGATAGAATGGGGGACTGGTAACACTAAGTGCACATCCCTGTTGATAAAAGGGTGTTTGTCTTATTGCAATCAATAATAATAAATCACAAAAAAATTATATACTAAAATTATATACAGAAATATAGGTACCAAATACCAAGGTGGGCAGACAGGTCATTCAGATTTAGTGCTTGGGAAGACACCAGCAGTTACCAAGTTGTCTACATTAAGCAGTCCAAGCTCTTCTCACGACCTGAGTTCGGAAGTTGGTTTTAGGTAGCCGGCTCAAGGTTGACTCAGCCTTCCATCCTTCTGAAGTCGGTAAAATGACTTGCTGAGGGTAAAGTATAGATGACTAGGGAAGGCAATGGCAAACCACGCCATAAACAAAAGTCTGTCTAGTAAACGTCAGGATTTGATGTCACCCCATGAGTCAGGAATGACCTGGTGCTTGCACAGGGAACCTTTACCTTTTTTGACTACATGAACCAGGCCCTGTAAAGACTCCATCCAATGGATATCTCACTGGTAACACAGCATCTGGTGAAAGTGAAAGGAGAACATGCCAAGCCAAAAGCCCACACAGTATACCATGTTATCATCTCTCTATTCTTTCTTATCCTGTCCTTCTTCCAAGGAACCCCCCATTTATCCTCCCAACAGCCCTATGAGGTAGGAAAGGATAAAAAAGAGTGGTCATTTAGCAGGTTTTATGGCAGAATTAAGATTTGAACCTGGGTCTCCCAGGTCCTACTCCAACATTCTAACCAATGTACTGACTGGCTTGCAGGCATGTGTTACCATGTTGCTTCCCACAGGGCACTAGTTAGCTTTCTGCTGATGCACGTGCAGTTCCAATTACTGTTGTCTGCAGGAACTCAAAGGACTGAATGTAAGATGTCATGCATTGGCTCATCAGTCTTTAGGGTATGGAGTAGCAATGCTTATCATAGACGTTATTGCAAACAAACCATTGTGGAAGTGCAGATGTCCTTCTGGATAGAAAGGCAGGATTGTAACTATTGTATGTAAGTAAATAATGTCACAAGCAAATATACTTGGGTAAGTGTTTAGGTTCAGGGTGTCATTCTTGTTATATATGCTGAATGTATGCTGGTAATACTATAGCCTTGACTAAAGTTTTCTGCCAGCAGGAAACAAGCAAACTTCGTTGTCCACTTTTAAACAGCTAGCACAAAGCGGACTTCAACTATACCCATCCCTACTGAACTTGGTATAACAAAAGTAGTTTATCATTTACATATTGTCAAAGAGCTCCCCAACCCGTCTCCACCAGTTGGAGGCTGCTTTGGTTTGGTCAAAAGTTTTCCAAAAGACAAAACCTTGAACTCCAGGCTTTCGCCCCAAGTCCAAGGAGTAGCTGCCACCAGCCCTTTCAAAAAATTGAGCTCCAGGGAGAAGATAAGGGCAATCCTCTCCCAACTCACTCCAAAATCAAGTGCAACGCTGACCCTGCAAGGTAGAGGCCTGCCAGGGAACGATTACACTCCCAAAATGTCTTCGGTTTTTGGTAGGTGGTTTTACACTCACACAAGGCACTTAGAATTAGGCTTGGAATCCCAAAATCACAGACACAAGCCATTTAAAGGCTAACAATTTATTTATAAGATTCAAGCTGGTTTACAGGAAAGAAAAAGTCATGAAGTGTTAAGCAAGAAAACAATGAACTATTTAGCATAGCTAGCTTGTACATTCAAAAGCCTTTTTGGTTCAAAAGGATTGGCGAAGGTTTCTTGCATCAGGTTTATAGTTACCAACTTCCCAAAGATGCTTCCAGCATTCAAGTTTCAAAAGATTGTCCAAAGGTTTCTCCAAGCAGGTCAGCTTGACCAGAGTTTCCCCCTGAAGGGCCAAAATCAAATGGGTTGTGATGCAGCCAGCACAGCTCTCCTGCTGTGCACCCCAAAGCGTGCATAGTTTTCTCAAGGGTTGGTTTGTCCTTATATTCGTTTTCTCAGTGGCATGAGCTCATAGAGGCCAATTGAGAAAATGCAAGCACTTAGCTGTTAATTAATTGCTTGGTCAGAATTGCTGACTCACTCAGAGATGTGTTCAGGTGAGGAAGCCTGCAGAACTACCTGCACCTGGACATTGTCATGATGGCTGACCGATTAACTACTAGGGCAAGAAACGGCCTTGCATTCCAGAAAGGGGAGAGGTTAACTAGCACCAGCTGGGGCTTACTCCCTCCACAGAAGCAGTTTTCAAAAGGAAACTTATTTTTCTGGTTTAAAATCCCAATAACACAAAATTCATAGGCCTCCCAGGCCTGAACCAAAAAATCATGCAATCCAAGAAATTGAGAGACCTCAACTTCTTGACACATATAAATATGATTTAAAATTAAAAAATGAAAGCATGAATATATCCCAAGCATGTAAGGACCACATTTTTCATATTCATGCACACATTGAAATGCTTGTCCACATAAGAGGAGAAATAGGCTGTTCAGTATGAACAAGGACGTAAACTTCAAAAGTCAGAGTATTATTTTATTCTGGTATGAGCCAAATATGCAGCTGCTTATGCTCTAGTGTTGCTTGTAAGCTACTGTTGAATTCCACTATGCTGTGGGCAGAAGATCTGAGAAAAAATAGCAATTACTCTGGGGCACACCTTAAGCCCACTGCCTCCCAAGTTTCTCCTGCTGACTGAAATAAACATATAATACAAACCCAGGAGCTCCTTTATGGAAAAACTGAATAATTTGTAATTGGCCATACATGTGGATTCATTGAGTCTCAGATTGTGTCTATTATGTTCTGGCATATGGTGGATCCATTCTGCCCATATGGAGCTCTGAAACCAATTCTCCCTAAGGCTGCATAATCCTTTCCCCATATTTCTGGTGCATAAGAAAGGACTCCTGCACCATGTCTTCCTTCCTGACACTGGGTTCACTGCAGAAGTCATTCTGTCTTATTAATCTACTTCTCCCAGTAAAAAAAAAGTACAACATCCTTACAAGTATGAGACCTCCAGATAAGAGGTAGGGGTGGTTATTGTTCGGGTTGTGAGAGTTTGGGCTTGTTTTTTGCAGTGATTACACAATAAAAGATACATGGAAGTTGGCCTTCTGGAAGATCCTGACATTTCTTTTTTTTCCCTTGTCACTTGTCAAAACTCTAAGTTATTGTCCCTATGGTCAAAATATGTGGGAGAAACCAGTCATGCTGGTTGTCCCTAATGAAATGCAAATATGAACTATTGTGCTGAGTACTTCACAATTGCTGCAGCATATTGTATATGTATTCAACAAACACTCAAGAATAAGTCATTGTTTGCTATACTGTTAACTGTCGTATGTTAAGTTCATTAAATAAAAGGCCAGAGCTATCAGCGGACAATGTGTCACAAGTTTGCTCTGCATCCCTGTACAAAGCCGAGGGCAATGTTTCACTCATCATCATCATTTACCCATGTTTGGTTCCTGTATGAACATGCCTGATCCTGTTGAGAAGCATATGAAAAGTATATAAATACTGTGAACAGTGAAATAGATGTTCTGACATTTTGTTGCATGATATTATTACAAGAGGGAATGTGTTCTTCATTACTCCCTATCTTCCTGGTTGTCCCTTGAGTGACTATAGATAAACTACCCACAAATCTCTTTCAGCTGGCTAGGCAACAAATAGTATTCTGAAACTGTACATTCTTCCAATGCAAGTATTTCTCACACCTAGTATCCCATACCAGTCATTTATTTTGGGAGACATCCAGGGGGCAAAATCTAATATGTTATCCAGACTGCAACTGAAGATAGAAGATTTTCTTGTTGCTGCTTTCCTGGGTGCCCCCTTAGGGCTTAGTTGCTGAAATATTAAACACAGAAAAGTAACTCAGTGGTGAAAAAATCTATGAAAGTTACAAAACCATAAAAATTACAACAGTCTATGTTTTATTTCCACCAGCCACAACATTGTCCTACATAGGTAAATAGAGTACTGAAGCCCTTTTAATATCAACCATTTCACTTTGGTGAGAGGGAAGTATGGTAGGTCGCAATCAGTGCCAATCGCAGCATTGGCTATTTTGAGAACCAGGTCCAGATTTCCTTTACTTGACTATTGTCTGCAGCAAAGTATTCTATGGGACCCTTCTAGAATGTGATTGGTGGAGTGGTTTTGCAAGATTTCCCCTAAAAACAGACTGAATTTATGTTCCTCTGATGAGTTTCAATATCAACTGGCTCAATAATCAAACCATCAATGTCCAATAGTGAACAGACGAAAGCTACATCAATCGAGTCACATGAAGATATATGTAGTTCTAAGGCAGGGACAAGGTGTCTAGAACATTCCGCTGTTTCATGTGAAGATTTCATCAGCCTTTTCTTTGAATAATGTTGCAGTAGTAGGGAGATGTATATCTACAATCTTCCCAACAGAAATCCCATAAGAAATGGTGCAAATTTCCCATTTCCTATTGGACACTGATGGTTTGATTATTGAACAAGTTGATATTGGAATGTATTTGATTACAGTTTCTACTATACATAAGTTGTTTCTGAGTATCTTGTCAATCTGTATTTGTTACTATTTAGAGGGGGGTTTGTATATTTGAGCATACAATAGTATCGGTAAAATTGCTCATAGTTAACCATTTATTGGATGTTGTCTTTTGGTACAGTATATTTTCAGCTGCCTATGCTGTTGTTTATGTTAAAAAGGTAAAGGTCCCCTGTGCAAGCACCGGGTCATTCCTGACCCATGGGGTGACGTCACATCTCGATGTTTCCAAGGCAGAGTTTGTTTGCGGGGTGGTTTGCCAGTGCCTTCCCCAGTCATCTTCCCTTTACCCCCAGCAAGCTTGGTACTCATTTCACCGACCTCGGAAGGATGGAAGGCTGAGTCGACCTTGAGCCGGCTACCTGAAACCAATTTCCATTGGGATTGAACTCAGGTCGTGAGCAGAGCTTTTTGACTGCAGTACAGCAGCTTAACACTCTGCGCCACAGGGGTTGTTTATGTTACATTGGCTTTATTCAGCATAGATCCTTCTTTTTGATCCTCTAATGAGTTAGGCAGACATGTATAGTTATAGTTTGACATGGTTATTTGTTTGCTACATATATATATTGTTCTTCCTTCAAGGAGCACAGAGCAACATTTAGCCTCACAAAATTCCTCTGAAATAGGTAAGAATGAGAGAGGCATTCACACTTTGTTGGATATAGTGCTGTTGTTGTGCTATAGTCCTCATTCACAACTGATTTGTCTTATCCACACAGGAAAATCCAGTTGTGAATGATTGCTAGAATATAACAATAGGACAATCCAATCATATATGAATGCATCCAGACAGTGGCTTGTGCAGGGCCACCAAACTGACATAAACTGAGTAGGGATTTGAACTGGGGTTTCCATATTCAAGCCAAACTTTCTAGTACTATACTGGCATCACCCATCTATACGGGTGAGCACCTTGAAAAGGACACATACACAAGTTTGGACTGTGCTGGAAGGAATTGCACTCTCCCCGAAAGAGCAGATTCATAGCTAGAAGGTGCTATCGGCCTCTGGTTGAAGGTTCAGGTCTCCTCCATTGGATATAGTACCTGATATCACCTCTGGCTGGTTTGCCAGCTATGGCCATTCCTTGTAATACATGATCTGACCACAGTGACCCATACTCTGATCACATCCTTGCTAGATTACTGTAATGATCTCTACATGGCTCTACCTTTGAAAATGGTTTGGAAACTTCAATTGGTCCAAAATGTTGCTGCCAGGCTACTATCAGGAGTTAGTTGCAGAGATAGTACCATCCCTGTGGTGAAAGATCTGCACTGGTTACCCAACTGTTTCTGGGCACAATTCAAAGTGCTGGTTCCTACCGTTAAGGCACTAAATGGCTTTGGGCCAAGGTACCTGAAGGACTGTCTTCTCCCATGCTGTCCAGCCCACCAGATAAGATCTTCCTCTCAAGATCGGCCTCTCTGTGTGACCTCCTTCAGACGTGAGGTGGGTGGTGAGTAGAGACTGGGTGTTTTCTTGGTGGTATCTTGCCTTTGGAATGTCCTCCCCCTTGAGGCTTGCCTGGCACCCAATTTACTTTTAATTAGGATTTTCATAAGGGGTTTTATCTTATCAGCTTTTTAATGGTCTCCTTCTGTTCTATCAATAGTTTTCAGGCTGCTTATGACTTGTATTTTACAACAGCTTTTTAAGTACTGTGTTTAGTAATTGTAAGCCACCTGAAGAAGGATGTAGAGGTGATACAGAAATATTCTAACTAAATACATAATTTAACTCCCTGGAAAAGTTACCAAAGGACCACTGTCCAGTAGGGCTGTCGATTCGGTTCATCCCGAACCGAAAAACAGCTGAATTTTCGCCAATTCGGCAGTTTCTAGTTTGGATGGAACCGAATTAAAAAAGAGCGGGAAAACGAGCCGAATTTGGCGAGTTCGGGGCGATCGCCAAATAAATTCAGAAATTTGGGGGCTCTGAATCAGCAGCATAACTAGAAAGGCATTAAAAACACATTCGCGCCTTTCCGCAGCTCTGGGGGGGGGGCATGTTTTGAGGTAGAGGTCCCAAAATTTCAGTATACCTTGAAGTGGCCCTTCTTGCAAGAACCCCCAAGTTTTGTAAAGTTTGGATCAGGGGGTCCCGAGATATGGGGCCCGGCAGGGGTCCCCCCAAAATCGCCCATTGGAATAAAGCCAGTAAAAACACATTTGCGGCTTTCCATGGCTCCGGGGGGGGCATTTTTGGAGGTAGAGGTCCCAAAATTTTCAGCGTCGCTTGAGGTGACCCTTCTTGCAAGAACCCCCACGTTCTGTAAAGATTGGGTCAGGGAGTCCCGAGATATAGGGCCCGTAAGGGGTCCCCCCATGATCTGCCCATTACAGCCTTTAAAAACACATTCGAGTTGGGCTGTACCATTACCCCGGCCCAGGGGTCTGGTCTGGTGGTTGCCTCGGCAGTTGACCCATACCATTACCCCAGCCTGGGGGTCTGGTTGCCTCAGCAGTTGGGCCATACCATTACCCAAGCCCGGGGGTCTGACTAAAAGGCAGTTAATCCTGAGTTATGGGGTCCCCCCATCCACCCATTGGAATGAATGGGAGCAGGCAATCCTTAATGTGCATCTGGAGAGCGGCAAATCCAAGGCAACACCTCCCATGCCAGAGAGTATGTGTGCGTGAGTCTTCTAGAATCATATTGGATTACTCCTGAGTCCTCTGTTCCTGATAGAAGAGAAGAAGACATCCACAGTAAGACCCATTTGGGGGCTTTTCTCTATAATTCTCTATAATTTTTTTCCTGTGTGTGTGTATGTGTGAGGGGAGATTCTGTGTGTGTGTGTGTGTGTGTGTGTGTGTGTGTGTGTGTGTGTGAGGGGGGAAGCCAAAGGGGGGTGGGTTTACCTGTTCTGCTGGGGGGTGGGCTTGATTGCCTCTGTGTGGGACTGTACTTTCTACTGTTTTCACTGGTTGCCAACTTCGTGTGGAGTTAACTATGGGTCAGTGAGTATCTCTCTGGCTGGTTCTTATTGTTTCCAATGGGCTGTGCAGCCGCTCCTGTTGTTTCGAATGGGCTAGCCTGTCATTCGTTTTAGTACATCCCCTGTAATGTATTTCAGTGGAGTCAATGCAAGTCAACCGACATTCCCCTCTCCCATTATCTTCAATGGGCTGTGCAGCTGCTCCTATTGTTTTGAATGGGCTAGCCTGTCATTCCTTTCAGTACATCCCCTTTAATGTATTTCAGTGGAGTCAATGCAAGTCAACCTCTCCCGTTATCTTCAATGGGCTGGGCAGCCTCTCCCATTGCTTCCAATGGGCTGACTTGTCATTCATTTTGGTGTATGTGTGTGTGTGTGTGTGTGTGTTAAGTGCTGTCAAGTCGCTTCCGACTCATGGCGACCCTATGAATGAAAGTCCTCCAAAATGTCCTATCTTTGACAGCCCTGCTCAGATCCTGCAAATTGAAGGTCGTGGCTTCCTTTATTGAGTCAATCCATCTCTTGTTGGGTCTTCCTCTTTTCCTGCTGCCCTCAACTTTTCCTAGCATCATTTTAGTACATCCCTTTTAATGGCTTTATTCCAATGGGCAGATGGGGGGACCCCTTCTGGGCCCCATATCTTGTGGGGCCCTGACCCAATCTTCACAAAACTTGGGGGTACTTGCAAGAAGGGTCCCCTCAAGGTACGCTGAGATTTTGGGACATCTACCTCCAAAAATGCCCCCCCAGAGCTGCAGAAAGGTGCAAATGTGTTTTTAATGCCTTTATTCATGTGGGTGATTTTGGGGGGGACCCCTTCCGGGCCCCATATCTCGGGACCCCCTGACCCAAACTTTACAGTACTGGCGGGTTCATGCAAGAAGGGTCCCTTCAAGCTACACTGAAATTTTGGGATCTCTACCTCTAAAAATGCCCCTCCGGAGCCGTGGAAAAGCGCAAATGTGTTTTTAATGGCTTTATTCAGCCGAATTGTTTCCCAAACTTGGAACTTGGCACCGAATTCCACGGATCCGAATTGGGGGAGTTCGGACTTCGGCATTTCCTGAATCAAAACGGGCTGAATTTTGCTGAATCCGAATTTTACAAAAAAAAAAAATTTTAAACAGCCCTACTGTCCAGAGGGCTGCTGGCAGCCAGGACCAAGTAGAGCCAAGCCACAACAGCTCTGACACTGCCTCAGAGGTCACTTGGCTTGCAGGAGCAGTGATGATCAGTGTCAGCCCATCAGTTGTTTATTTCTATATTGCTGCTGGTTGGGCATAATGTGGACATAGACAATGCTCCACTGGATAGGTCTGAACTGGGTAGCTCCAGAATGGTAGCTTCTATGGTGCTGGCAGGCAATGCTCAGTTGGCTTGCTCTGGTTGGATCAGGCCATTTTCAGCTCCAGTCCAACACTGCCTATACCCAATCTTGGCTAGATGAAACTTGAGAAATTGAAACTTTTACTGACCAGGGCATCTGTCCCAGACAGCAAGATGCCCAGAAGGCCTGAAATAGATGGTTCTTTAGCCCCTACTGAAAGACTGACATTTGTATGTGGATTGTCCACTTAGGTCTTTCTCTACTCTTTCCTTTGGGGGGAAATTATTGAATGAGCAGTTGACTGCAATTTCAGGTTCCTCTGAATACTATCTAGGTTTTGGATCCCTGCCAGTACTTCTTTTGGTCTTGACATGGCCCTCAGATTTCTCTTGCAGCACTGGTCAACTATCTCTGTCTGGAAATCAATAAGAGTAATTGCACCATATTGATTATGTTAATTCTGTTAATTGTTCCCAATTGATTCTCTTTCTGGAGCCTTTAATATTGTTCATTACATGATGTTGGTGTGGTGACAGAGATCTGTGAGGCATTTGCCAGACTACTCTTTAGAAGTTCTCCTGGACAGCTACCAAAGTCATCCTCTTGGAATTTTCCCTGCAAGACCCTTCAGGGTCACTCCTTCGGAGCATGTATACATAGTCACTAGATGAGGTCATGAGGAGACATGGATTTTGATGATATCATTTGCAGCTCTGACGGTGCTCATTTATGCTTTTATAACCCCAGAGCTGGACTACTGTAATTTATTCTACATGGGGTTTACTTTTATAATTGTCCAGAAATTTCAGCTGGAGCAGAACATAGTAGCCTGCTGACATAAAGTGATAACATCCTTGAGACTCAGTGTCCAGTCCAAGTATCTTAAATTCTTATTTGGCTTGGCTTTCGGACTAAAGGTTAAGACAATAGAGAGTTGGAAGTAGGGATAAGGCTATCATTTGATACAGGTTACGTGGTTTCATTTGATTTTACTTGCACATTGCATAGTAATTTTCTGATTAATACTTAACCACCCCGAGTTTTTGGAATGGGGCAGGTTTCGTATTTTGTAAAATAGGTTCTGTTTCATGCTGTTAGTCGCCAAGTTATTAAACTGTTATAACTGTCCCAACACAAATATGTGCTAAATTATATTCAGTAACTCCCGAAAAGCCACTTCCATATTGCACAGTGACAAAAAATGAAGTGTATTATTCAAAATATTTCTAGTTCTTTTCACATTCATCTCTTCCCTGGAAAGAAACTTGGGTGCAGTGTATCTGTAGGGTCTCTTTCTGAGGTTAATTGACAGACACAGTGCTAGCAATATTCATGTGACTTATACTAATCTTTAGAATTTTAGAAGTGTGATAAGGTAAGTGGCCTTTCCATTCCTTCTGTCTTTATGCCACCCTTCTCGACTCCCACCTACACAATCTGTTTATTATGACACATTTAATTGGTAAATGTTACAGTACAGTGAGATATTAACTTTGTATGTGTCTGTAAGATGACAGGGAAGGGCTGAAGAACCCTTGAGGGAAATATAGAACAGGACTTATGACTGGATCCTGCATGAATAAATGCTTCATCATCAGAATGCAAAGGACTGGGATTCCATCGGAATGCTTGAAATGATTCTCATTAGAAGCAATGCTGGTGCTAGTAAAAGTGGCATTGTGGTGCAGATCAGATCTTAGGAGGAAAGTGGCCAGAGGCATCCAAATCCTGTCCATAGTTGAAGACTGTCAAAGATCCTAGTATTAAAATGGATTTTTTACAAGTTAAATGAGAGGCATTGAGCCTGTTGCCCAGGATGTGTCTACATCACACATTTAAGTCACTTTCAAATGTATTGACCTATCACAGCTCCCCAATGACTGAAAAAACTAACTCATCCGACGGTGATCTTAATGTGACCTATTCCTTAGTATAATTATTGTAACTAATCCAAATGGGGGGGGGGAGGAAACAATGACAGTTGATAATATTATGAAACATTCAGATTTAGCCATTGTTGTGGTACCTGGCTGTCTTGAGCCCTGTTCACAGGTTACACTAAACAAATCCAGCCTTGTTTACCTGTTACAGGTAACACATGTATATCCAGCATGTATGTGTATACACTTGTTTGTAAGAACAATCTGGATGAATGTGGGGTGTAAATAACACACTCAGCTGTGCATTGAATGTAACATAAGAATTACTCAATGTACATATAAAGAAAAATCAAGTGTACATTGGGGGTGTAAACTCTGGGGGGCAGTGGAGCTTGAACCTCCCCCAGGATGTAACCAACACCCCTGCTTTCTACTGGCTTAAGATACCTGACAGCAGACCCTATGTGATCACAACAGAGATCCTATCATCATTTTCCTTTTCTGACCAGTGTTAGTCATGGGGCATCTGAGGCATCAGCCACGGAGTTGGGGGGCTTGTGCTGGCCCTGTAGGTTGCGCTGGAGGGTCCCTGTCTGCCCAGCTGCAGTAGCACTGCTTCTGTTGACCTCTTTGCCACCAGGGCCTCATATAAAGAAGGTGGATAACTGAGGGGCCTGTGGCAAGAAAAGGTAGTGGTAAAGCCTAGCACAGTGGAGCCAGAGAAGAGCTGGACAGTCTCTCACTCAGCCTGCTTGGCCGCTTCAAGCAGAGAATCCGCTGCAAGTAATGGGAAGGTAAGAGAGGGAGGAAACATGGAAGAAGAAGAAGCCTGCCTCCCTCCGCTATCTCTCCCCTGGTGATTGTTGGCAAGTGAGGAGGAAGTAAGGGTGGAAGAAACAGACTTTCCTTTTTCTTTACTATGCTTTTTTCTCTCAGCTGCCATCTCCTTCAATGCCTTAGCCATTCACTCCGTATTGGACTTGCCACCCTTTCTTGGTGAGGGAAGAAGAAATAAGCAGGGCAGTGCGGAGTTACTTTGTCTGAGGCTTTCACTTTCACAAACTGCTTCCTTCCCCTTTCTCTTGCATTGCCTGTCTGGGTGCCCCTTTTGGCAATCTTCCCCTTCCCTAGGTAGCCTGAAAGGAGGAAGAGGAGGAACCTTCAAAAGTGCTGCTCCTGTGTTTGGGCTTCCTGCTCTCTGCCCAGCCATCCCAGGAGCCACTTTCTCTCTGGACTTAAGAATGCCCTGGAGCTCGTGTTTTCCTCTTTTTACATACAAATGCCCTACCTTTGTGTGATCCCCAACACTCGGAGTGTCCCCCTAGCATATTAAGACACACACACATGCATCCAGGTAAAGTTAAATTAGGGGCCACTGCCTATGTATACCAAGGTCCGGAATTTGGTGGTAGCACTTCACTATGGGAATAGAGAGATCCCCAGAAATAAAGAACGTAGAAAATAGAATCAGAGTCTGAATCTTTATTTAGAAATATAGATCAAGAAAAGAAGGAGGCACATAGATAGCTGCAGGATCTCTCTCTCTCTCTCTCTTTCTCACACACACACACACACACACACACACACACAGAGAGAGAGAGAGAGAGAGAGAGAGAGAGAGAGAGAGAGAGAGAGAGAGAGCAAACCTTAACCTTAGACAACCTAATACCTAAGAAATAAAAATACATAATAAAGGGAGTCAAATGAAAATATACAAGGCTGTCCTGACATGCTAAGGGGGTCCTTGAGATCCTTGATTGAAGAACAGGAAAGAAGGAGAAAGCAGGGCAGAGATTGAGGCCAACTTCAGATCTTTGAGGGTCCTGTGTTCAAAGCTGCAAATGTGTTCAAATGCTGCCAAATTCTGGGATTATGGGGGGCTACATTTATATAGTAAAACTGTTGGAAGGTGAGTGTCAAGTGGGCTCCAAAGAAAGGATTGGTTTGGAGCCAAAAAGTTTGAATCTTACTGGCTAGTTTGATTCTAACTGCAGGTGGGAAAATTATAGATGCAAAAATGACATAACAAAGGTTGGGGGGGATAACTAGAATAAACTGGGTGCTGGCTGGTCTAGAGTGTGAACAAAGACCCAAATGTGAACTGATAGTTGTATCCTGGGGAAACAGTAGGCTTAACATAGGGTGATTGCCGACTGGATCCTTCCATGCATTAAGTGTGTGTTATCATAGCTAATAATTAGGGTTGCCAACCTCCAGGTAGTAAGTGGAGATCTCCTGCTATTACAACTGATCTCCAGCTGATAGAGATCAGTTCACCTAGAAAAAATGACCGCTTTGGCAATTGGACTCTATGGCATTGAAGTCCCCTCCCCAAACCCCACCTTCCTCAGCTCCACCCCAAAAACCTCCAGCCAGTGGTGAAGAGGGACCTGGCAACCCTACTAATCATTGAGATAGAGTCTGCATTTTGGGGTGGGGATGGGACTAATTCAAGTAACTCCTCTTCAGGCTGTTTCCCTTTTGTTATGTTACGAAATGCTTTGGGTGGAGTATTCGAGCTCCTTCCTTATTGTCATGCTGGTGGAAATGCCTTGCTGGAGCCCCATTTGAATTTTACTAAAATAGCGGGGGGGGGGCTCCCTTATAGATGTCTATATGATCTGATATCAGGACTCCATCTCAACCCCTCCTGCCCCTTTGTAATGTGTTTTTAACTTGCCAGGAATTAAAAGATGCTTTGCTGTTTTGACAGGGGAAAACCTTGAGCAGGAATCAATGGGAAAATTGATACAGAGGAGTTTAGTTGTTTCATTGGTTTATTGCCTTTTTCTCTTACGGCCCCTGGCCTCTGCAGCAACTGCATACCACAATCTTCATTGCCTGCCAGAAATTCCATCATGTACTGGAATCTTTATATCAGGATCTCAAGAATACGCTTAAAATCTACTTTTTTCTACTTTATAATTTTGTAACATCTGGCCTGATGAAGATGAGGGTAAGTTTTTTTCTTTTAACTTTTAACCTTTGTAAGACTAGCTACCTTGATGAAACTATGTTGTTCTCCTAAATATTCATGAAACTGTTCCTTTTCTAAGTCCAAATAAATTGGCATAATGATGGACTAATTTTAAGCAATCTGTACTTGCTGAAGCATTTAGGAAAGTGTTTCTTTTGGTTTCCCACCTGAGTTTGGATTAATTTGTTTACTTATTTATTTACTTCAAACTGGTGTCTCAAACTGGAAGAAAGCACTGAAAAGATTTCAGAGCTATCAAAACTCTAACCTCCATCTTGCAGCTATGGCTGTTAAAGCTGGGTTAAACATACATAGCAGCTGTTCAGGAGGCAAACATAAGCAAATGCAAGAAGCTAGAAAGGCATTGCTGAACAATTTATCATCATTTATCATCACTAAATTACTTTGCCTGTCAGGGCATTGCAGTACAGGGCCATCTTGAGGCAGAGGTCAACCTTGTGCTTCCTCTTGCTGCTACTTTCTGACCACGTTCCACTGCTGAATCATGCAAACTACAGACGGCCTTTACCTGCAATTGTGAATGAGATGCTTGAGATCATGGCTCATAATATCCTGCACGCATTAGTGACATAGATCGAAGCAGCAGTTTACTACAGTGTAATTTGCTATGGTGTGATTGTGTATGAGACTACAGATATCAGCAGAAAGGAACACGTTTCATTTTGCTTCCATACAGCTGAAGATTTGTTTGTGGAGGAATTGTTTTTTGGCTTTTAGGAAATGGACATAATCACAGCCAATGCTCTCTTTTTTTTACTATTTTGAAAGATATACTCAGTTAATTTAATCTTCCTCTTGACAGATGCCATGACTAGTGCTATGGTGGAGCATGAAAAGTTGTTCAATGTCTTCATGGACTGCAGGCTCTATTAAAGGAACAGACGAGAAGAGCGCTATATGTTCACTATATAGCACATGTTGTGAAGATGGGAGTGCCCTCTCTTAAGTACAGGCATAGGGGTGATGGGAAATTAGCCTTTTTTAAAATACAAATCATATGCACAGCCCTGATAGGGAAAAGGTTAGACAGCTTACTGCTGACAAGTCAAGGAAGTAGGCAACGGTGGGGGTCTATATTTTTTAAAAATAAAATGTATGGGTGATGGGGTTAAAGCCCATTCCCTCCCACACCTTACCTCAGTATACTTAGTCTTCAATATTTTTTTTTCCATTCTGGCTCATTTCTTTGCCACTGGCAGGAGGTTTTTGGGGTGGAGCCTGAGGAGAGTGGGGTTTGGGGAGGGGAGGGACTTCAATGCCATAGAGTCCAATTCCCAAAGTGGCCATTTTCTCCAGGTGAACTGATCTCTATTGGCTGGAGATCAGTTGTAATAGCAGGAGTTCTCCAGCTAGTACCTGGAGGTTGGCAACCCTAGCCTTGGAGGGAAAGGCATAAAGCACTAGAATACAGGGAGATAAGGCATGGGAGATGGCAGTCTTTAGCTTTCCTCAGCTGCACACTCCATTTAAAAAAATCCCAAACTGTACATCTACATTACACTAATTCATGATGGTCTTCCTGTTATATATTGTGCTTACAGCCTGTTGTCCTCGATTCTGAAACATCTCTGCCCCTCTGTAGGTGGAAATTTTACTTGCCTGTAAAATGGTGGCCCTTCTTTTCTATTTACCTGAAACTTGGCAGAGAGGATCACCTTGCATGATGGACACCATTCTTTAGAACTGCCTTCCAATTTAGCTGAAAGCAAAGAAGTTACAAATAGGAACGGGGTTTGATGGAAATAAGAATAATGAAAATAAACGTGTGTTGTAATTTGAAAAGGAACAGAAAGATAAAAATGAAAAAATGTGCAAAACTATAATTCTGTGACAGGGATAGAGTTGTGACTGTCAATGTCATTTAAAGGAAACAATTGTTTCTAGTCTTGTTTTCAAGCCGGTTTAAAATTGGACGTGTTTTCTTATAAGGAGACAAAACCTAATGACTCTCATAAGACAAATTGCTGTTGACTTCTATGTGTTCTATATGAAATTGAAATTTGGACCACCACTGTGCAACCTCATTCCTTTGCTAAGGAGGGAGAGTGGTAGTAATAAAATGCCTGATTTCAACTTTTTGAAGGGATTTTGAAGGGCAGTATTCAGGATACATGAATTAAATATCCCTCACAATGAAATGGTTTTTAAGTGTAATAAAATAAATATATTTTGAAGAATTATAGAGCCTTCTACTTTGGAACTGTCCCGGTTTACAATAGAATATTCTTGAAATCCAGATAATCTCAGCATTACCTAATTCTGACTAAAATTATTCTATTAAAATCATCTGTTCTATGTCACTGCCAAATTGTAGTTAATTATTGTGTCCATGTGCTGAACAAGATAATAAAGGTATGTCTGAACTTCAGAAAGCAGACTGCATCCCGGTATTCTTCCACATAATTAGCAGATTCAAAACCCCTCTTGTGAAAGGCACTTATTTTGACCCAATTGCACAAATATTTTGTAGCTGAAACATTTTAGACAGTTGGATTTATTCAAATTCTGACATTGCCCAAAAGATAAATTTGCAGTGCATGATCATTGGAACTCCATTCTTGCATATTTAAGACTGATTTAAATGTGATGCTGACAAGGCAAACACACTAACAAGGAGGATTTTGTACCTGCATGTGACTCATTTAAGCGGAGCTGCTACCTATGCTTAGTTAGCATGCCGGTGCAACACCCATTCTGGCTACTGGCCTCTGGTGTACTAAGTATAGCTGCTTTGCATGGGTCACATGCAAATGAGATTATGTGTAAATGTAAAGTCCCACAGGTAAGTTTTGCCTCACCAGCATCATGTTTCACTCAGGTCTTAGAAGCCCGAGGGTGAGCATAAATGATCCTTTACCAAGTAACTATGAGAGTGAGTATCTAGCTGTTCAAAGCAGCTCATAATGAAATAAAAAGTAATACAACTAAAATTACATCACTTAGCATATCAGAATAAAGCCATTCATCAGTCAAACCTAAAAATCAACAAGAAGCACAACAAGGGAAAGACAACTCAACCAAATGTCCAACAAAATAAAAAGGTGTTTTCCTGGTGACAAGACAGGTAGGGAGGGTATTCCAGAAGCAACCAAGAAGGGGTTATTCATGGTTCCCACCCTCCTTATTCCTTGGAGAAAGCTGCCTAAGGCAGATATCAATAAAATGTCCAGTTGATATGGAAACAGGAGGTCCTTCAGATACCCTCAAGTTCTTTTGACTTTGATGTGAAGCCAGAAGTTTTGAATTTTGCTTGCAGAAAGGCTTATTGCATGCTGGAAGCTGTAGTTTGTGTCAATACACATAGTACCCTTAAATTATAGCCAAAACGTGTAAAAAGAGATTATTTTGTCATGACTATAGCTTGTGAATCTACTGGCTGAAAAACTGGGATAACTCTCTTAGAGTTGTTTGTAATAATTAATAACTATACAGAAAGTTGCTTCTTATCTCTTTGGTCAACATGAGATGTGGATGTTTCTCATGCTTGTCAGTTGAAGATATTTGCTAATCTTTGTTCTGTGAGTGGCTTATTTCATGCAAACCCATGTATGTAATTTTAATATTTAATCTGAAATTTAAGTTTTGTGATTGTGTAATACCTATAAGTTGTAAGAAATGGCTCACAACTTTCATTTTCCAAGATGAATGTCCTCCAAATAAACTAATCAAGTTCACTGGTAACATCTGAAGTTTCTGTCTGCATCCTTCAGCGTATCTTTCATAAAATTGGAACCTTGGGATTGTAAATTAGGCAACCTGAGAAAGACACTAGACTATAAGAATAGGTTACCTTTCTCGGCATAATAGCTTATCATAGTGTGTTTGCAACCATGCAGGAAGCCAGGCTTCTACAGAGTGGGAAGAATTTCACCACACATACACTCTACATGAATGATAGAAGAAGCACAGAAAATTATTCTCTGTACATGTATGTGTTGGATGCCAAAGTATGCTACTTCATAAATGATCACCCATAATTACTTGTAATAATGTTATATGGTTACCTTCACCCCATTGGTCACAGCACCATTGATTATGACTGCTGGATGACTTTAACAATTCCCAGTATATTATCACAAAACATAAAGGCCAAATATGCATGCACAAAGAACAAATCTCAGGTTACTACTTACTTTAAAAATATATCTCACCTTTCTTCTCTTACAAGAACCACCAAGGCAGATAATAATTTAAAAATACATGATAAAATACATGATAAAACCATTAAAAGAAACCAGCCTCCCAAACATACCTCTTTAAAGCAACTTTTTAAAAAGTTAAAAAACAGAGTTAAAATACATACAAAACATAAAACATTGATTAGGAAGGATGGATCATAGAGGGAATACCAAACCAAACAAAAAAACTTCCACCCCCTGGTGGAAGACAGCAACAGACAGGGAAAGACAAATCTCCTCAGAGAGAGTTCCACAAGGTGCCATGCTCCAGAAGGCCCTCACCCAAGATGCCACCCACCTAATCTCAGAAAGTGGGGCCTCCTGAAGCAAGGCCTCCAAAGATTATTGTAGTGGTTGGGTAGGTTCATAATGGATTAGGCTGGTCCCAAACCATAGAGGGCTTTGAAGGTCAAGACCAGCACCTTCAAGTGTGCCCCAAAACAAATTGGAAGTCCATGTAGATGGACCAAGACTTGAATGATATGGTCCCTACGGCCCACACCAGTCAACTTCCTGGCTTCAGCGTTCAGTACCAACTGAAGTTTCCAAACACTTTTCAAAGGCAGCCCCACATAGAGGGCATTACAGTAATCTGATCTAGATGTTAAAAAACATAGGGGGCAAGATGGAATATTGTGGGACCCCATAGGCCAAAGGCCAAAGTTATATATTAGGAGAGAGGTATTTTGCTATGTGCCTCACCATTTTTCCCACAAAACCGATATGTGCATTAGTAAATAGAGACAGGAATTGACTTCCCTGCTCATATTCAAAGATGTATGCATATGCATACATATGTGTGTGTAAAGTGCCGTCAAGTCACAGCTGACTTATGGCAACCCCTTATGGGGTTTTCAAGGCAACAGACTAACAGAGGTGGTTTGCCAGTGCCTTCCTCTGTATAGCAACCCTGGACTTCCTTTGTGGTCTCCCATCCAAATACTAACCAGGGCTGACCCTGCTTAGCTTCTGAGATTTGACGAGATCAGGCTAGCCTGGGCCATCCATGTCAGGGCATGCATACATATGGCAGTGTGATAATTTCCAAATCTGAAAATCAATGTGAATTTAGACAAAGTGCAAACTTTGACATTAACATGTTAGCCAGGTAAATTTGCCTTGTTTGACCTTCTTTGATTACATGTGAGGCAAACTCCTGAATGAATGAGCTAGATCAATGTTCCCATGTGAAGTCTGAGCATAGCACAGTAAAGAGGAATTTGCTCCAGTGCAGTAGCCATTTGTGCTATAGGCTCAGCATATTATGGCTCTTGTGGCTGCTTTTGCCCAGACTGAGAATGAAATTGCCTTGGTTACTGGAGAAGAGGACTGTATTTTCTGAGATTGTGGTCATCTCATCAAACTGACCAACTTGTGTAAAGCTAAAACATATAATTGCTTGCCTTTCGATCCCTCTTTGTGCCTGCAGTTTTACATGTCGTTTAAATGAGTAACATCAGCTAAACTGCATCGCCTGCTTGTTATCCCTTTGCAATCAGCAGAAACAATTGTCAGAAGCAATCGCAAGATTACATGGGTTCATTAGCAGACATTAAGGGACACAGAGACCTCTAAATAGTAAACCTCAACTCAAAAATCCCAAACATGTTTTTTTTTTTTTTTACTATATGCCTTTTAAAAATTAGAAGTTGTAGTGGCAGTAGAAGACAGGTGTGGGAGCAAAGTAACTGCCATTAGACAGGAATATCTCTTGTGATTGGGTGGGGTGGAGGGAAAGTGTAGGAGGTTGTTGGCCAGTTGCGCCTCACATCTTCTCTTAACTAAAGGTCCTGGGCTGCCATGCATGGCAGCTTCCAATACAGAAGCAGCCCTTTCATATCCTTTAGATGATTGTAATTGACAAATGCAACTTCAGGAATACATAGCACTTGTATTAAATTTAAATGATTTAATCTCTGGTTATATAAATGTATTCCATTGTGAATTTTGTCACCTTCATTTATGCATGTGCAGGATTCTTTGAGTATCATCAAGTATGTGGAGTGTAAAATAAGAGTATCTGACAAAATAATTTGGTGGAAACTATTAGTTCCACAGCCTGTTTTCATTACGGCACTGTTTAGAAGAGGAGGTATGGGATTCTTCATGTAGATCTCAGTTAAAGCCCAGGAGATCTTGTTGTTTGACTTGTAACCAGGTCCTCTGCTTCCTATCAAGTCCAGATTACAAGCCCCATGTTGCCTTGGCTTCTTCAGATCTCTTGCTGCAACTGCCTTAGTAAATGCATATAAATGATCTTAGATAGTTTTGATTTTTAGATCTAGCACAATTACTGACTCTTTCTTAGCTAAATATTAAAAGAATCGACCCAGAGAAAAATGCGGAGTAAAAAAGTCTATGAAAGGTCATTCATTCATTGCTCAACTGCAATGAGATTAACCAAGGTACAAATCTTTCTATTTGTTTAGTACTTGAGCATTTTTCATACGAGACTTCTCTCAAAACCTCATTCTCATTTTCCAGGAAAGCAAACTACATTGGTTTTGATTATATAGGCAGTCACACAGAGAAGTAGGAGAAACAGAAAGAAAATGGTGCTCATGACTGTTCTATACAGTTAGGAAGCTGCAAGAGCAATTCCTGGGGGGGAGGGGGAGCATGTAGCTGAATACCAACAAAAAGGTGTGGTGGATTTATACTAAAGAGTGTTCAATGCCTGGTCAGGGGAGGGGATGGAGGCAACCCCTTTTCAAAGTTCTCTTGTACACTGGAAACCTTAGGATGTTTTTAAGTGGCCATAGTAAGAGGAGGAAAATTCATGCAGGGAACAAAATAGCACCACACAATTTACATTGTCATTAGAAGTCCAGAGAGATAATTTTTGCAATGAACCTGAAAGAGGCTTATGGAATGAGAGAGTGATCAGATGCATAATTGGACTGAAATTAAACAGCAATGAATTTATTTGTTTAGGACATGAGTGCTCAGCCCCAAACAGTAGGGAAATCTTTCTCTAAACCTTTGTTAATTTGAAACCTTAACTATCAAGACTCATTGATGCAACCCTGTGGGCGGTTAACCTCTTTCTGATACTAATTCTACAAGGACAGTTCCCATGGCAACCTGAGACCGCTTTTCATGTGGCAATAATTTTCTGCAATTTTTTCCCCCAGAACATTTCTGAGGCACTTGCACAGTGGTGATTAACCATGACATAGTATGAATGTAGCAGGCACTAAGACTGAGAGCCAAGGCATATCACAAAGCCACTGCAACAGGACGGCTGCAGCCGTGGCAACTGACTCCAGTGCTTAAAAGCAAAAGTTCAGCAGAGCTCTGGAGCCTAGTCATTACAATAAAAGTTTTAGTTTCCACTAGCTACCTTTTTTTTTGGGGGGGGGGAGAAGTGAATGAAGTAAGTTTTTGATGAATGACACTGGAGAATCAAGGCATGTGGTTGAAACTTGAGCATATGATGCTGAATTTTACAGAGCAAGGCAACCATTAATGGTAGTCCTATATTCACAATGCCAACCAGAAGCAGCTCTCCAGTATCTTACAGAGCAGCTTTCCTGGCATTGCTACCTGAGTCCCTTTCAACTAGAAATGCCAGGGATCGAATGTGTGACCTTTTGCAAGCAAAATCAACGCTCTGTTACTGAGCTGTGGATCTGCCTTTACCTGTACTGAAGTATGGGTGATGTGCCTCATGTATTATTAAATATTGAGTGCAGTATACATATGTTCCCCCCACACAGAGATTTTGAAGAGGTAAGAACGCCATCTGAAACCATAAATTTGTTTGTTAGTATCAGGCTTTTATGTAAGATTGTTCTGGCAATCCTACCCAGCACGGGGTAGAAAAATCAGTATTTGGTGCTAGGGTTCAGATATATAGTTTTTCCTATTCTTTGCCTAAGTCCTCATGAGCATTGCACCTCCAAATACGCGTAGTCTGTCAAGGGCATGTGATTCAGGCAAAATTCCCCCAAAACTGAGGAGGGTAGGATGGTAGGCCTGCTTCAAACCTTACCTCAGCCTAGAATTTTTATATCTCTGTGAGTTTGTGTTGGGGAGGGGGGTCTTATCTAGGCTTAGTTCCTGTAGATCAGCTGTTAATAAAGGTGATCTTGTGGTGGAAAGGGCCATCAAGTCACAGCTGATTTATGGCGACTCCGTAGGTGTTCAATGCAAGAGATGTTCGGCGGTAGTTTGCCATTGCCTGCCTTTGTGTGGGCTGAGAGAGTTCTGAGAGAACTGTGACTGGCCCAAAGTCACCCAGCATGGTTCATGTGGAGGAGTGGGGAATCGAAAGGTGATCTTAGTTTAACCCACTAGTAAGTGTTGTGTTTCATGGCGATGAAACTGAAGACAGTGAGAGAGATCAGTACTGAAGTGCTTATGATACTGAAGACCTGTTCTAGCTCTATTACAAACACAAGCCATTTCCATAGTAGTGGCACCCTAAACCCCCAAGTCACCATAATAGTGAATTAGTAATAAACTGTAGAATACAAGTGATCATAAGATTCCTAAATGACTTTGTGATAGAGCAAGGTCTTTAAAACTTGGACTTCACATTGGAACAAAAATGAACATTTACAAGAAAACTGCTCAGCAAGGCAGTATATTTACTTTGGGGGGAAAAGTTAATGATGGTTTAATTGAAGCAAAATGTTTTATTTGGTGTCTAACATCCGCACTATCAAGCAAATGACTGGTTGTGGTTATTAGCTACTGAACCTTGCTCAGGAAACATGATAAATGTTATAATGCCTGCCCTCCCCAACATTGCCCTTTGCTTTGAACTTCTCCTTCCCGCTTGCTCTTCATTAAAAAAGCAGTATTGATAATTACACATATTTATTATCTTATTATTATTCAGAGTTCTAAAAAAAAAATCCTTGCAGCAAATAAATTACCCCTACAGATTAAGTCTTTTTACTCTCTCTGTATTATAACTTGGAAAGCTAGTATTTCAACAAAAGGGACAGATAACTTTTAGTAGAGGTTGGAGTGTTGTCATTTGGTGAATTTGCTAATCTAGTTAGCTTCATTGTACTTCCTCCATTGTGTTTAAAATATGTATGGTCAAAACTCAACTTGCTATTACACCAAAAGTAGCTGATAAGCTCATTACAGTGTGTCCAAGGAGCCTTGAAACTAAAACAAAGAGTGGACAATACAGGGCTAAACAAAAGCTAAAATGCCTTGACGGCTCTTGTGCTATTGCAGTCATTCACCTCCAGGAATTTCCTGTCCAGACAATAAATGATAACAGTGCCATATCCAATACTGTATGGATCCAACATAGTACCCATCCAGACGTGGACTCTCAGATTTGTCTATCAGCATTTGTAAAATGCAGAACTGGAGATTTTGCATACGATAACAGAAACATAGTCTTGAATATATGATTATTGTTTCTATATAAATAACATCAACCGGAGGAAAGGCTAACTAACTCAGTTCTACTCTACACTTTTTATATCCCTTTTCCTTGATGGGGAGCAGCATATCCAGTGCAATAAGTATTTTAGGTTTATGGATGCTCTCCCAGTTTTCAAAAAGGACCCTAATTATTCACTATTTTCATAAATAAAAATCAAGTGTGTGAGGTCATTTCACTCTTGATAATGTCCATTCAGCGTTTTGCTTTGTCTCTGCTGTTGCTGTGGCTGTTGAGAGGTGGGGGCTGTGAGCCTTTGAAGTGTAAGGCTCCTCCTCACCAGAGGTGTGAGCTTTTGGCGCAAGCCAAAGCCTGGAGACCCTATAAGTGGCTAAGAAACTTTAACATAGTTGTGCTTGTTACCCCTTTTGGCTTAGATAGACATTTGGTCAGGTCTGTAAGTTTCAGGCTAGATTAGGGTTGCCAACCTCCAGCTATTGGCTGGAGATCTCCTGCTACTACAACTGATCTCCAGCCAATAGAGATCAGTTCAGCTGGAGAAAATAGCCACTTTGGCAATTGGACTCTATGGCATTGAAGTCCCTCCCCTCCCCAAACCCCATCCTCTTCAGGCTCTGCCCCAAAAACCTCCTGTCGGTGGCGAAGAGGGACCTGGCAACCCTAGGCTAGATCAACACACCAAGTTATTTCTAGGGTGAAGGAATCCACTTGGAAGGTGAGGATGAATGCTCACGGACCATTTCCAGTCTCCTGCGGGGAGTGTGCCATGTTTGTTTTCCTACACTTGTCAGAAGCGTAAGTTGATAGCGCTCTTAGAGGAGAAGGATCGGCGCCTGGAGGAAAGGATTACTACTTTCCATGAGATTAAGGAAGGGGAGGATTTTGTTAACAGAAGCCTTGATGCCATGCATAGGCAAGGGGAGACCGGACAAAGTGACAACAGTGTGGTTGTTTGCCCTAACGAGACTCCTCAGAGTGCTCAGCACAACCCCAAAGGCATCAAGCATGACAGCACTCAGCGCCATTGGAACTCAGGAATCGATTCCAGGTTCTTACAGTGGTGGCAGAGACGGAAACACTACCAGCAGAAGAATCACAAACACAAGAAAGACAGAGGAATGAGGACAGGGGGATACAAAGAAATGGCACATGAAGGAAATGGAAAGTGTTGATCATAGATGACTCCCTGCTGAGAGATATGGAGTTTCATGTGTCCAGGCCTAACCCCTGGCCCGAAAGGTGTGTTGCTTGCCAGGGGCAAAAGTTAAAGATGTTGTAGACCGGATCCTAAAACTGATCAAGCTTACAGATCATTATCCATTTGTGATGGTCCATGTGGTAACCAATGACATGGCCATGAACGTCATCAAAAGCATAAAGGCTGACTATGAAGCTCTCGGGAGGAAGCTGAAAGGAATGGGGGCACAGGTGGTGTTCTCTTTGATCCTTCTTGTCAATACTTCCACAGAGCCACAAAGTTGTATGAATACATTATGGTGATAAACCTGTCTGAGCAAAAAACCAAAAGGTGAAAAAAAAGTATTTATTCCGATCCCGAACTCCCATGTTTGCTTTGATGCACACACAAAACTTCTCTGCATACAGGCTTCTTCGTTCATTTTGGACATTTTCTATATACAAAGATATATGGACTGTCCTTGCAGATAAGAAAGCTCAAGGTGTTCAGCAGGGGCTCTGGACCCATCAGGATAAAAAAATTCAATAGCATTTTCTGAAATCTTCAATAAATTATAGAACCTATAATCCTGAGGCATATAGAATCATAGAGTCAGAAGGTACCTCCAGGGTCATCTAGTCCAACCCCCTGCACAATGCAGGAAATTCACAATTACCTTCCCCCACACCACTGCTCCATGCCCAGAAAATGGCAAAACAAAAAAAAAAAAAAAAAAAACCCTCCAGGACCATATGTAGGACCACTTTGAATTGAGCTGAAAGGAAAAACATTTTTGTATACATTTTCATCACTTGTGAAAAACAACTGCCTGTCAGCCATTTTTCAGAGACAGCTGACAACATGTAGAAATGTTTCTGAATTATCAGGCTGATGTGTCCTTATCCTGATATTTAGTTGGTTTTATGAATTTTCTTTTAGCCATATCTGATAGGCAATGTGGTAACATGACATCACCACAGTGTTTACATGATTCCAGAAATCACTATGGAAGAAGAAAGTTAGGAGGGAAATCTGTGTTGGAAAATAAGCAACTGCAAATGAGATAAGTTGAGAAGGAGATGGTGAATGTCCCCCTTCTTTTACTCTAGCAATGGTCACTCAAGAACACAGCTAAGCATGTCTGTATCTCTCCAGTTCATGGACTGGAGACATCAAGATCTGTTGTTTGCAACAGTGGGATTCTTGGAGGAAGCAATACCAGTCTAGCATAAATTGTAATTATTATGCTCATCTTGAGTAAAACTTGAGGGGAACCAAGTACCTTTTCAAAAGTTTCTATTCTGCACATTGCTAATAAAAATTTCTTGTAAGTAGATTGGAAACTGATTGCCTAATAAAAGAAGCAACTAGAAAAAAATGGCTGAAATTAGTTATTGCCAAAACTTAAAAGACAAATTCCAGTTGTTGTGATTCTCATATGATCCAAATTTTATTTAATTAGTAAGCAAACTGTGACAAGTTATGAGTATTGTAATCCATAAACCATGTAAGCCAATGTAGTTGCTTGTAAGTTTTCTTGTTGCAGGAAATGAGAGGCAATAGATCAGTCTATTGCCATGAAAATGGTGCTATGGAAGGTGGTTATGAACAGGTTTTTTTTTAAAAAAATAAGAGACTATAATGTGTTATGGTCTGTCAATCCTCTTCATTAACAATAATCTTTTCCGGCTTTCTACAAATATTATCTCTAATTATTCCTAAAGAAAAGAGTAATACAGCCACAAAATGCATTGGGTTTTAGTTTGAGGTGGAGCGTTTCCTCAATATACTCTATCTTTTTAGGTTTGCTTTTCAGTTTAGTTGCTGACATTTTGATGCTTAACTCTTCTTTCTGGGGAATCTCAGTAACATTATTAATTTTATTAAATGTTTATCCAACCTTTCTTCCAGCATGAAATTCAAGGCACTCGTGTAGTGATTTTGAACAGAGGTCTTTACCTCATGGGTCAGAATCTTAAAGCAGGCTGTGAAATCCCTCCCCTGGCTAGGTGGTACAGCTCCTATAGAGCTGCCGTGGGGGGGTGTTGTGTGTGTGTGTGGGTGGGTGGGTGTGTGCTGCCATTAGAAAGGAAAGGTGTGGAAAGGTGCCACATATCTCCTGCATCTTTACGTATATATGCCAAGAAGGGGAGCAGGACAGTGAAGTGAGGTCATTCATTAGTAAATAAGATTCCTCAATGGCTTTGACCACTGACTTGTTCCTCAGTGTGGTACACCTCCTGGCATAGAGTTTTTGTTTCATGTATTTCCCGTCTGATGTCCTGGCTCCCCTTCTTTCTGTCACGTGACTCTGATATCACACGACTTTCTGTCATATGATGCAGCTCAGTGGTTCCCAAGCTTAGTAGGTCGTGGGTATGTAAAGATTGACTATGACTAGCTTATATACTATAAGTGAAGAAACCTTAGGCCAAAAATTCCCATTCTGACATGAAACTCCCTGAGTGATCTCGGGTAAATCACTCTATCTTACAGGACAAAGTGGGGAGAGGAAAACATTTATGCCACGCTAAATTACTTGGAGAATGGGCACTATAAAAATGTAACAAATCTATAGATGGAACCATCCCTAGAGTTCCTAGAAACTCTCCTGACTACTGGCATTATTACACTGGTTTAAGGAAGGTTGCTATGCCATGTTCCTCCTATTCTGTTTCAATTGTTTGGCCTTTTCCTAAACGTGGGTACCAGAATGTCTGCGTAATATCTGATTGTCATAATGTCACCTATATATTTGTGTCATGTTGCTGCAACATTTAGAACCCCTCCCCCACTAAGCCCCATTTGTTTTCTGTGTTAGTTTTAGGATTGGCATACTAATTGCTGAACTTACGAGTCTCGCTATGTATGTAAGCTGCAAATCACCCATGGCTGACTTCCAAATATTCCCATTTGAGATCCAGTAAATTCAATGGAACTCCTCCTGGGATAATCCCAAAATAGCAGGTTGTGGCCTACTTCAAGCCACTTGCTTCAGAACAGTGTCTGTGAAATCAATACAATGGTTGCAGGATAAATGTTGAGAATTGTGATCTTACAGGCTTCATGGGTATATTTCCCTTTTATAGAAATGCCTTTTGCTTGTTGTGGCAGGCAGAGGAAACTGCCTATTACCAGAGGATTGATGAAGCTGAATGGACATAGAATGCTGTCAACACAAGTAAACATCCCCAAAATAGAGGATTGTATTGTTTTGTTCTCTCGCCTTGCTCTATTACAGTCATCTGAGGTGTTTCTTGCGACAATAGCACTAAAAAGATTTTCAGACAGACTGAGTTTTAAATGGATTCTTCCCTTTGATTCAAAATAATAATAATAATAATGAAGAATTCCGCCCTGTCAGTGAAAAGTTAGTTGAAACACATATAAGAGTTTGTGTGAGAAGGATGAATTGCTTGCTCAAAAACTGGATGTTTTGTGAAGTTTCATTATTGTCTCTGTGCCTAAATATCATGAACACTCTTTCATTAAGTTGGAATATTCCTTCCCCTAGACCATATGCACTCCTAGGCCAAAATTTCATTATACATATATTTTTACAGAGTTAATTACTATATCATTGGAAGGCATCATCACATCTACAGAGGGAACCCCTAACATGTAGGCTACAACTGTCCCAGCTGCCTATGAAGCTACCTGGTGAATGAAGTTTATGGAACAAAGTATCATAGTGTGATGACTTCAGCATGGGTCCTTTGAAAACATATGGGATCTGTAGGAGAGATGGACAGTGTGATCTGGAGCACTGTAAGCACCAATCCCCTATATTCTGGATACCACAGAAAAGGTGAGAACAGGTGACTTACCTTTTCTCATATTGATCTGAGACTGTGATGCAGAATTCCCCTTCTTTACTTCACAGACGTTTGGATGCATGAACTACAGGGCTGGATTTTTACACACACACACATCTAGCTGCTCTATAGAAGCTTCACCACCTAGCAAGAGGAGGGAAATTTCTTGAGGAAATTTCTTGAGACTTGCTTGAGATTTAGAGTCTCATTCTGTCTAAGGACAGCTCCTTGCAAGTACCAGTGGTTAACAAGATGGAGGAGCTAAATGGAAAATGCATTGGATAATTCTCACTTGAGGTGATACTCTATAAATCACTGATACTGGATACTATATAAATGTTCTTTTCCATGTCATCCAGGGATGCTCTACTGGTCCCAGAATTCAAGAAGACTAGTGAATTTTAAGAGCTAAAGATCTTATATCGAGGGCAGGAGAGTGTTTCTTTTCATTACACTTACAATAAGGAATTAACCCCAAGGGTATCCACTTAATTTCATAATATATAGACTGGAACACTAATAATGTGAATCTTCTAAAATGCAATAAAGAAGCAAGTGACCCTTTGTCCCCATGGGAGTTTTATGTAAAATGTTTCACCAAAAAAAATGTAAAACAAAGGTTTAGAGTTAACAAGTTCCATAATGTCACTGGCTCCATGCCCCGTGTGATAGGGAGTCTACAAACACAAGCATCGATAATTTTTTGTGCAGTCAGAATTCATTGACAGAATTCTATTTGTAGCACTTTGTTGGCGCAAGAAAAGAGTGGGAAAATGTAGAGAGGGAGAAAACTATTTTATAGTGTAAACCAATAAGCATGCTAAAGAAGTGGGTTGGCCAGAGGACAAGAGAAAACAATAATACAAATTAATGATGTGTTTAAAGGCACATCCGGACATAAGAAGCATGGACCAAGCTTCCTAAGAAAGTAATATCAACTAGGGCTGCCAACTCAAGCTTGGAAAATTCCTGGAGACTTGTGGATGGTACCTGAGGAGGGGAGAGTTTGTGTGAGGGAGATGCAATGCCATAGAGCCCCCACCCCCACCCCCAAGCTGCTGTTTTTTCCCCCAGGGGAACTGATCTTTGGTGTGTGGAGATCAGTTTTAATTCCAGGAGGACACCAAGCCCCACTTAGAGGTTGGTAAGCATAACAACAGCCATTCTGGAACAGAGCAATGATCCATAGAATCCAACATCTGTTTCACACAATGGCCAACCAGGTACTCCAGAAGGCCTACATTAGGGCACAGATATAAAACTGTCCTGCTGTCAGTGTCTCCCAGCACAGGAATTAATAGGGTTGTTGCCTTTAAACATGGAGATTTCATTTAGTCATATATAATAGCCACCAATTGACCTGTCCTTTATTAATTTTTCTGATTCCCCTTTAAAGCCAATTTAGGCACTACCCGTGGCCATCTTCTACAGAAACAAATTCCACAAGCCAATCAACCTTTGAATGAAGAAGTACTGCCTTTTGTCTGCCCTGTGATATGCTAACATTTTACCCCATATTCCAAAATAATGTTCATATTGGTGTTCTTGACAGTAAGCAATTGCCTATGAATATTCATCTCTACACAGGACAAAAAATATTAGAAGACCTCTGTACTATAATTGCATCAAATTCCTAAGAACAGCTTGAAATGCTGAAAAAAACGTTGAATAGTTGGAGGAATCTTCATTTAAAAAATGAATGCCAAATTCAAGCATTTCTAAGTCAATGAAGGAAACCTAATGATCTAAACAGATCCCCTTTCTGGTTTGTTTGCATTGACCACAGAGGGTAATTTTGAGACTCATGGAGTGTTATTTATGAAACTGCAGAGACACTATGTCTTCTGCACAAAAGTCAGATATTTACAACTCAACTGTGCAAGATCCCTTTGGAGATCCTTGGGGCACATGTCAAAGATAGGTTGAGAAGTTGCTAAGGAAAATCTGAAAATAAGAAGTGCTAGAGAACACTTAGGGGAACAATGCATCATGTTAGGCTAGGAGAGCTGAGAAGTCAGAGTCTTGTGGATGGCTAGAGAAGCCATCAGATGTGTCAGGAAGACATTAACTAGACACAGAGGAACAGTAGGGGAAGTCTAAGAAAGGGTCAAAGGATCAGGGGGGAAAAAGACAGACAAAAACCATAGGAGACTGCAAGGAGTACATGTGGAAATTTGGCATGAAATGAAACATATAATTCAGAATGAGAAAAGTTTTGCTAGCTTCAGGACAGAGCTTATCAAACATTTGAAATAGACTGGCTGGGGAATGCAACCTATCAAACATGAAGCCCTGTTTCTTCTACCATTTCTATACCTCAGAGACATAATTCCAGAATAATCTGTAGACCAGACTGTGACTCCTTCATACATGGTTTAACAGATTCTGCTAAAAATATAAGATTCTGTATTTTTATTATCTGCTTCACAGTTTCCGTGCTACTAACATGCCCCGTATCGCCAATCTGCATTATTATTATTATTAGTAGTAGTAGTAATAGTAGTAGTAGTAGTAAATTTTATATACTGCCTTTTCAGAGACCACATAGAGTAAGAACATGGCTTATAATTAAAGGGTTATCAGGTTGTAAATTCCTCCCAGTAAATGTCAATGAAGATGAAAGCAGGAGTTGAAGATTGGGACCAATCTATATTTCCAGTCTGTTTTTATGATCAGGAGAATATTCTCACACAGAGAAGAAGGCAACACCATTTCCAAGTCCACAAAAATGTTGCCTGCCTCAACAGTGCAGTCCTAAACAGTGTTAACTCTACAATCCTGAGGAGGTATACTCAGAAGTAGGTCCCTCTGCATTCAACAGGATTTACTCCCTAATAAGAATTCTTAGGAATGCACTGTGAATCCGTGCGTTTTCATAAAGGTGGCACACTTATGGGTTATGCTTGTTGACTTCAGTACTGCTCTGTGGTGTAAAGGACTGTATCACTATGAATAAATAGCTGATAATCTGCCCCAAGAAATCAATAAATATTAGAAAGAATAAGGAAGACATAAAACTCATCAAAATCAAGCTGAGAAATATTCTACAACAGGAACATTCTATTGTCTATGACTGTTAGATCATTGTTCTCTTGATTGCCTCACTTATTTGTTTTGTAAAATATGGCATCAGTTTCTTGAAGGATTTAAATGGGATTGTCTGGGCAGAGATAGGCCAGCCTAGCAGCAATAATTGAAGCAGAGGTTTTTATTATTTCCCAGTACTGTGTATCATTATACCCTAGTATTATGGGCTTCTTAACTTCTAAAGTAGAGATAAGATAGAATCATAATAGTGGGTCACTTTTATGAGTAAGCATTCTAGAAACACAGGGGAATGCTAAATAGTTTAGCAGTGCATAAGAGTCTTTGGTCTACTCTATATCCTTTCTCCTCTAAACCAATCAAGTTATTACACATGGCCAATTATGCATGGGAGGTTTTGCCTTGGGTTTGCCACTCTTTAGATACACATTTTCCCCATCCATATTCTCAAAACTCAACAATAAGCCCCCATGCAGAGTTTTGAGAATTCGGATCGAGAAAATGTGCATCAAGAGAGCAGCAAATCTAAGGCTAAACCTCCCATGCATAAATGGCCATCAGGTCAGTCAGCATTTTTCTCTAAGTTATTAGGCTGGAGTAACTCTTATGATTGCACTGTTAGTGCTGTATGATGAACAAAAAAGTAAGAAAATAACATAATCTAGATATTTCACAAGAAAACTATGTGCTTCAATCATAAGCTCTAGATTGGCAACAGAGTGTCCATATTAGGGAGTCAGGTATCCTGCTTTGGCAGAAGTCCTCCTGCCCCCCCCCCCCAGCTCTGCCTGCCACTGCTCATCTGATCAGCAGAGGGAAAATACTGGGGGAAATGGGGGGGATGCCATGATGCCATTTCCAGCATAACCTAGAAGTTATGTCATGGTGCTGAGCAACTCTCCAGCATTCACCCCAAAGTTTGGAGCAAATGCTAGTGTTGCCCCTACCCAATGGTGTCACTTCCAGGCCATGCCAGTAGTTAAGTAACTGCATTGCCAGTTGTACTGACAGAAAATCACACAGAACCTGATACATTCAAGAACTAGGATGGCAGCTGCGTTGAAGGAAGCTAAGCAGGTTCAGCCCTGGTTAGTACTTGGATAGGAGACTATCAAGAAAGTCCAGGGTCCCTACAAAGAGGAAGGCAATGGGAAACCACCTCTGTTAGTCTATTACCTTGAAAACTTTATGGGGTTGCTGTAAGTGACTTGACAGCCCTTTACACACACACACATTCTCAGCTAGTGGCTAAAAAGCACACTGATTAATTACTAGGAGTGTTTGGATAACAGTCTGAATGCTGGACATTGGACAAGGTAGGGCTTTTTCCTGGCAACTGCCTAAAATCCTTATTTCATTAGTGTGATTTAATTCATTGCACCCTGCTTTTTCTGCTGGTTCTCTGCTTTTCCCCCCTGTGGTAGGCAGAGAACTATTTAACTCTAGGACAAAATCATGGAGGCTAAAAGATCTCAACCTCAACATGTCGAGGTTATGAACAAGATGAAGGAAATCTCACAACAATAGGCCCATGATTGTTACATGGAATCTCTGTTTGCATACTTCTGAATATCAAATACTTAAAACATACAGCGTATAAAAATCTGAGAATTATGTGGCTGACTAGTGTTGGGGCGGGGGGAAGACTACTAGACTAGATGGACCTTTGGGCCCATTCCACTGCATTCATTGCTGTACTGGATTATATGGACCCATCACATTTTCATCCTGCCTTTCCTCCAAGGAGCTCAGGGCAGGGTATATGGTTTTCTCTTCCTTCACAACAACCCTGTAAAGTAGGTCATGTTAAGAAAGTCTGGACGGTCCAAGGTTAACTAGAGAGCTTCATGAGGGATTCCCAATGAAGTAGAACCGTTACAACTGCATCTTCATTCTATACCCCTCTTGAACTGGACATACATTTGCTGAAATCTTAAAATCCCATATCTTCCAAATGGAAGAAGAGGCAAATTGTGTTTATACAGAAATCATTCTGACTTTGCCTATCAGCCATCTGCGACACTGAATTTGCAGTCAGGACTTGCTCTGTATTATCGGTTTTCTCTTTGGCAAAAGGAGCCATGTATGAATTCCACTCTGGAATAGTCAACCTGAAATCTGTCAACAGTGTCTTCTGTCGCTAAGTTTGGATCAGAAAAAAGAAAAACTGGTGAGTGCTCAGCATGGTACATGTCAGCAGGCCCATAAAATATGCCTGGCTTTGCATTGTACTGTGGTTGCAAATTCACATTGACTTTGCCAAGAAAGAAAAACAAATGCTCATGAGTAGCAACGCCAGTAAATATTATCACCTCCAATAAAATCATTCCAATCTGTGGAGCTTTTGATCATCTTCTTCCAAGAGATAAAAAGCCAAATGAGACATCAGTCATCCTTTGCTGTCTTTTCGCAGAAGAATGGGAAAACCACACAGGAACAGCTGCTTGACTGAACTTGGAGTGAGCCTTGCCAACGAGAAATAGGAAAAAGCTACTTCATTGCACCCTTATGATCCTAAAGACAGTCACATAAGGAGTAAAGTCAACACAGAAGACCCACATTATTCAGTGGATCTTACTCCTGAGAGAATGTCCTTAGGATTTCAGCCTTAGTCCCCTGGGGTCCCTTGAACTGCTTGGATGTCAGGATTACTTCAGGCATCAGTAGCAGCTGTGAACATTGCATAGAGATACAGACTCTTGCTGTTGAGGAGCTATCATTTGGCCCAGAGCCGTTCTGTGCCCAGAGACCATCAGTCCACTCTAGGGGCTTTCATTCTAGGCCCAGGGCTGATTTCTCTAAATCCTCTCCACATAGGGTTGCCAACTGCCAGGTAGTAGCAGGAGATCTCCTGCTAATTCAATTGATCTCCAGCCGATAGAGATCAGATCACCTGGAGAAAAATGGCCGCTTTTGCAATTGAACTCTATGGCATTGAAGTCCCTCCCCTCCCCAAACCCCACCCTCTTCAGGCTTCGCCCCAAAATCTCCCACCGGTTGAGAAGAGGGACCTGGCTACCCTATCTCCACATTTTCATTGCAACTTTGGTGATCTGTAATGTATTCCAATGGAGCCGTCAGGCCGCAGGCCTCTCCCATTGTTTCCAATAGGTATTCTTGTCTTTGTTTTAGTACATCCCTTCCTTCGCCAGACTTCCCCCTGTCGTCTCTTCCCATTGGTCTGCCATTATGTACTATGGGGGACTTTCGGGGAGGCTGGAGTGGTTGTTTTTCAACCAAGTGGAACCGAAATGCAGCAGAGTGGGGGCTGCCCGGCATCTCAAGAACTCCCAAGTTTCAAGCAAATTTGACCAAAGGTTTGGATTCTGTGGGCCCCTGAACAAGCTGCCAACTCTCTATTTTCCTAGCCATAGCATTTGCAAACAATAAAAAGGCTCTGTCCCTCCCCCACAAAGCAGGGTAGGAGGGAGAACAGCAGCTCTATGCAGCTTGTCTCCAAAGGTGATTTGCTGGAATTGCTCTGTGCTCCTCCCTTGCAAGATCTGATTGGAGGGGAGACATGACATCGCTAAGGAAATCAATGGTATCAGATGAGCACATGCTGCTTGTTGGTAAGCAAGCAAACCCAAAGAGGGGGCTGTTTCAGAGAAGGGGGTTTCATTATACCAACAACCCTGGATTTTTGTTACCATTCCAGGAAATCATGGTACCTACTTAGGGTTGCCTACCACCAGGTACTAGGTGGAGATCTCCGCTATTACAATTGATCTCCATAGGATTGCCAAGTGCCCAGTGGTGGCGGGTAAAATCCCGCCAATCCTGAGGGCCAGTGGGCAACGCGTGCACGCGGCCCTAAGGTTTTACCCAGAAGTGTCACGGACACTCTAGCAGCCTCCACTGATAGAGTGTCCACATCGCTTCCAGGTAAAACCGGAAGTGACATTGGCTCATTGCCTAGATCTCCAGCCGACAGAGGTCAGTTCACCTGGAGAAAACGGCCGCTTTGGCAATTGGACTCTATGGAAATTGGACTCTCCCCAAACCCTCCCCTCCTCAGGCTCCACCCCAAAAACCTCCCTCTGGTGGCAAAGAAGTACCTGGCAACCCTATACCTACCCAAAGCAGCCATTTCCATGTATATCTTCAGCTTGGCAATAGGGCTGTTGAAAAAAAAAATCGGTAAAATTCGGATTCGGCAAAATTTGGCCCGTTTTGATTTGGGAAATGTCGAAGTCTGAACTCCCCCAATTTGGATCCGTGGAATTTGGCGCCAAGTTCCGAGTTCAGGAAAAAATTTGGCCGAATAAAGCCATTAAAAACACATTCGCGACTTTCCGTGGCTCCGGGGGGGGCATTTTTGGAGGTAGAGGTCCCACACTTTCAGCGTAGCTTGAGGGGACTCTTCTTGCAAGAACCCCCAAGTTTTGTAAAGATTGGGTCAGGGGTTCTCGAGATATGGGGCCCGGAAGGCCCCCCCCCAAATTGCCCACAGGAATAAAGGCATTAAAAACACATTCTCGCCTTTCTGCGGCTCTGGGGGGGCATGTTTGGAGGTAGAGGTCCCAAAATCGCAGCATACCTTGAGGGGACCCTTCTTGCAAGAACCCCCAAGTTTTGTAAAGATTGGGTCAGGGGCCCCCGAGTTATGGGGCCCGGAAGGGGTCCCCCCATCTGCCCATTGGAATGAGCCATTAAAAGGGATGTACTAAAACGAATGACAAGTCCGCCCATTGGAAGCAATGGGAGAGGCTGCCCAGCCCATTGAAGATAATGGGAGAGCGGAATGTCGATTGACTTGCATTGACTCCACTGAAATATATTACAGGGGATGTACTAAAACGAATGACAGGCTAGCCCATTCGAAACAACAGGAGTGGCTGCACAGCCCATTGGAAACAATAGGAACCAGCCAGAGAGAGACTCACTGACCCACAGTTAACTCCACACGAAATTGGCAACCGGTGAAAACAGTAGAAAGCACAGTCCCACACAGAGGCAATCAAGCCCACCCCCCGCAGGACAGGTAAACCCTCCCCCCTTTGGCTTCCCCCTCACACACACACAGAATCCCCCCCCCACATACACACACACACAGGAAAAAAATTATAGAGAATTATAGAGAAAAGCCCCCAACTGGGTCTTACTGTGGATGTCCTCTTCTATCAGGAGCAGGAACTGGGAGGACTCAGGAGTAATCCAAAACAATTCTAGCAGACTCACACACACACACTCTCTGGCACGGGAGGTTTTGCCTTGGATTTGCCGCTCTCTAGATGCACATTAAGGATTGCCTGCTCCCATTCATTCCAATGGGTGGATGGGGGGGACCCCATAACTCGGGATTAATTGCCTTTTAGTCAGACCTCCGGGCCAGGGTAATGGGCACTTTTGTGGGTGGGGCTTTTGCCCAGCAGGGCTTCTGACTGGCCATTGGAGATCTGATTGCTTCAGCAGCCATTGCCATCACATGGATCTTCACTGTTTTTATGTCAGAAAATGTTTTTAAACATTTTAAAAGGCATCCCGTTTAACAGAGCTTCTGCCTGAAATGTTGAAGTGTTACTACTAGAGTTATGCATGACCTCCCTCCCTGACAATTTGTGGTTGATTCTGCCTCCTGCGACAGCGTAGGCTCCACCCCCGAATCTCCAGAAACTTCCCAATCCAGAGCTGGCAACCCTACTTATTTTTTATCCAGCTCTCTATGTTGGCTTCTTTTTCTCTCCCCCCGATTTTGCCAGAAATATATTTATAGCCAGCCCTAACCTTGAAGGTCAGGGTGGGTAATGACTAGAAAATCAATGAACTTCATATATATTTTTATGGCCATATTTATATTGAATGAAAGACTTAGCCTTCATGATTATGGAAAACAATGATGTGTGTAACATTTACTCAGTTAAAATGTCTCCAGGTATGCCTTATCTTGCCCTTTATAAGTGTCTGTCCTGAATGAATCAGGCCAGCCGGTCCAGCAGAATAAACCCCAGACAAAGGCTTGTGGTCCTGACTTTGGATCTGCAGTTTGGATCAAGATATGACTTACCCAGGAAACCAAAACAAGCAAAATCAGTGTTGTTCAAACTGTATATTTTGGTGGTGGAAATGCATTTGGAATTAGGTGCTTGGTTAACTTCCAAACACCAAAGAGAGGTGGAGATCTTTGAAAGAACCAGAAGTAAGTGATTTAACAAAGAGTTGTGATTTCTAAGATTTCTGTTTTGTTAGTAATGTTTGGAGTTCAAGGGCTGTTCACACCACCAAAGCAACTCTGTTTTATTTGTATCACAGCATATAATTCCTCATCCAGGCATCCATTTTAGGAAACATGAATAAATCCTTCGTTCCCCAGGGGTATGCCAACTCTGACTGCTAAACAAAAGTATCTGCCACTTGGCCACTCGGTGGCTACTAATAGGAACAAAGATTACCTTGTTTTGTGCATTTTGTATTTGAGGACATTTTTAAATACTCACTGTTTGGATGTGGTGTGGTACCACAGAACAATTGAACAGGTTGAGTGGCCGACTTGAAAGGATATTGCAAATGGGATAGTTTTTAGTTTAAATGAAAATCATGTATGGTGATGAGCAACTGTCTTGGTAACGTGGGAATGATAAATGATTAATTGTCAGACTCTCTTGCTTACTTCTGCATTCATTCTCTTTTCTAAGAAATACAGAACTTGTAAACTAGTCAGGAGACTAATGGTTCTATTTGCAGTGAGACAGGGCCTAACTACATGATACACTTTTTCAGGTACATCACCACAATGGTTTGACAGAGAGCATTACTTGATTCCCAGGTGTGTGGGAAAGGGGGTGATTGGGATTGGGACTTTAATCCATGCAGAGAGGGGGCCTTAACACTTCCCTTCCATATTCTTTTCTTCATCTGAAACAGCCCTGGGAAGCTGTTGTTTGCCCATCTGGAGAATCTTGTATATAACCCATTAGCTGAAATACCTTGTGGTGCTAGAAACCTTTCGTTCTGGAAATCTGATGTATAGCGTTTGATTTGCTTCCAAGAATGCTTCTTTGCCTCTCTATGTTTGCTCTACCATTTATAAGTAAAGCAAATACCACAGAAACAACATGTATCTCTAGAGCTTTCTCCTTCAACCCAAGTAGTGCTGCTCCCGGAAGTTCTCATTGCTTGGGGAAGTGGGGAGGGCATAACCCTTTGCTCCTGCTGCTACAATCTAATTTGGCATTGGTTTTATGTGCCACAGCACTGCACATTATCCACTATAATCCATTAATCTTTCCCAGTAATGCTACTACCTAGCAGGGTACCTCCCATTTTGCATTTGTCTTTGTTGAATTTCATTTGATTGCCAGCTTCCAGTTTTCCAGTTTATTCAAAGCATCATGTTTAATTTCAGTTCATCCCCCAGAGAGGTTGTAATCCCTCCCAAATTTGTTTCATCTGCAAATTTGATATATTCCAGAGTGGTAGCATGTTGCATCAATAAAGAACCAAGTCTTTTGGCATCTGAAAGACTAACACTTTAATTTGATTTAAACCGTCAACTCCAACCTGGATTCCCTAAGTGTATAGTTCACAGTGTTAGCAAGAAAGTCATTCACATATGCAAGTATGTCAGTTTGTGGAAAGCCATTTGGTCTGGGGGTATGAAAGTGTGTACTATTGGCACTAATCTTTCTGCTCACAGAGGAAAGACCATAAGAGTAACCACTGGAGTCAAGAGATTTCCTTGTGAGTGTGGCTGATCTCTCTGCAGTTCCTTCCTTTGGCCAGAGCTATGGTTACCAGCCTAAAATAGGGCCTGGGGTTCTCATGGAATTATAACTGACCTCCAGACTACAGGGAAAGAAATGGCAGCTTCCGAAGGAAGATTCCATAGCATGGGCCCCCCAACCATTTTGACCTCAGCAGGGGTAAAATGCCATAGAGGTTTCTTCCACTTGGGCATGGGATATTGTGGACCCCCGTTGCTGATGTCGCTGCAGGTAAAGCAAAGCAACAATGGAGCGTTCACAAGGCAGGTTTGCCCACAGTTTCCCTGCCCCAACCCTCACCAGTGGCCACTTCCCTCCCCTGGGCCTCCAAGATTTTTGCAAAAAAATTTTTTTAAAAATAGCACTTGAATATCATGATATCAATATAACATTGTAGCTACAGATGTAACAGGTTCTCTGAATAGCCAACTTTCTTTTTTTTAAAGTAATTCTCTAGCCCTTTTGTTTGTAAAGATATGTTTTTTTCCCTTATTTCTCTGCAGGGGATGGGTATAGAGACTTACTTTTTTAAATGAAAGCTGAGAATTTCTGATACTTGCTATACCTATTGTTACAATTGTACATCAATAGAACAATATTCTAGGTCTGATTTTTAAAAAGCCCCCTGGTGGCGGGGGGAGGAAATGGCTGCCATTGGAACAGGGCCAGGGAAAATGGCTGCCAAGTGGGCCAGAAAATCCAAATTTTCCCACCCACACAGCAGCCATTTAGGCTTTACTGCGATCTTTCCCACAACTTTGGAGCAAAACAGGTTTGAGAAAATATCAGAGAAATGCTAGGGAACCACCTAGAGGTGCACAAATGCACTAAAATGCTGTAAGGAAGCAGGAAAAACAAAAGTAAAAACCATTGAACTTGAGGCAAATAAGCTGAGTGAAAGCCATCAGAGCCCACCTTCCAAACTAACCATTTTGCCCAGGGGAAACAGTCTGGAGATCAGTTGTAATTCCAGGAGATGTTCAGCCCCTACCTGGAAATTGGAAACCCTAATAGGCCACAATTTAGCCATAATTCCAGGGGTGTACATGAGTATGATGGTATACAATGAGTAGGATTTAATCTTCTGTGAGGCACCTTAAGTACCAACCCTGCTAGACTAAGGGGTAAACCTGGAAGGATAGCAAAGGCAAAAGTCCAGCACAGGCAGGGATGCTAGGCTGTGGTCTGGCACCCCTTGGAGGTTTTGGAGGGTTAGTATAGGTACACCAGCATCACACTGGTATACAATGTCACTTCTGGATAAAACTTGAGTTGACTTCATGACATCAGAAGTGACACTCTAAAATCTGCCAAAACTCTATGGTTAAACCATAGACTGGGAGGGATCCTAGAGACATACCCCCAATGTCATAATGTCACTTCTAGTTTTTGCTTACACATAGGAATGGAAAGATACAGAGAACACACAGACACGATGGGCCAAAACTGAAGTCATGTTACCTTAATGTTACTTTAATGGGGAACCATATGTTACTTCTACCATTATCGTAGCTACAGACATATAAAGAAGGAACAGAAATTAAAATGTGATCCCTTTGCACATGCCAAGCTGACACCATGATTCAATCTGGAATTAAAGATGGGGCTAGATCTTTTTATGGAAAATAATGGGCAGAGAAACAAATCAATTAATTAGACCATATGGCAACTTCTTGCCCTTTTCAACATTGCAGAAATACATATGCTTCCTAAACAGATGGATTGTCAATATATGTAAATGCAGGATGTATTAAAATATGAATTGGGCCCTACAGCATGTGGGACTTCAAAATGTCTCCAGATATTGGAAAGATAATTTCATTACCTTAGATGCCCAAGTCTAACATTTTCTTGTACCAGAATATATGAAAATTGAACTGCAATATCTATGAAACATCAGTGGAAGGCAGCAGTAGAAACCATAAAAGAATTGTCTGTAGTCATAAAATACAACACAAATTAATCTTTATAAGTTGAAACATAAGTGGTACTGTGGACTGCTGGGGGTGTGGAAGTGGCATGGGTTCACTGGTACATATGATGTGAGATTGTTCAGTTATCTCAGGCTTCTGATGGCAGTCTGTGTATGAATAAATTTAGTATTAGAAAATGGCTCCAAGATTTTCAGACACAAATTTCAGGATATGGCCCAACTGTATATAGCATGTTGAAATAGGACATGAATACTACAAGATATTGATATTGAAATATTGGGAAAGCAATAATTATAACATTACCAGAATATTAGAATATTATGTCAAAATCTTTCATTCATACAGAAATTTTTCTGTAGTCAATTAACAATATAAACTGGGAAAACAAATCCGACTGTGGAAAGCAAGAATAAGTTGTGAAGGTATGTAACTCCTTTCCTTCTGTGCCTCATTTGTTTATTTTATTTTGAGGTTCTTGTTGGCATTATTTCTTGTTCTAGCTTCTTATGTTATTGTTAAAAATATAAAAGAATCATTAAGCATATTTAAAAACTGTACATACATGGCTTGGACCCCATGGTCAGGAATGCTGCTGACTTGACCATTCCAGACTCAGGGATTATACTTTAATGTGTATAGCCATCATGTTTTGTGTTTTCTTTAAAATGCCTACATCCCAGTGACCGTGTGGGTAGGGGCCGGGCCAGTGCAGTTGTTCCCATTCCCCGCCCCCCCCCCCCAACAGCATATGTTAGTAAAAGTTGTGTTTGCTGTGCATGCAGAGACCAGGCCTCGACACATTTTCTTCAGATCTTAGAGCCAGCCTAAAAATTGAGGAGATGACTCATTTTTCACCTACCTCAAAACATCATCAGACCACCACCACCCCATCCCATAACATCACTAAAACCCACCTTCTGGCAATGTCCTAACTAAAAAACTTAGGTTTGAAAAAAAATTAAAATTGCAGATTGTGTATTTTTGTGTGTACTTTCCCTGCTGTTGTATTTATCATAGGCAGATGATGACCTATTTTTATCGTTGCACCATAAAAGCATGTGATACTTTGCACTGTAAAAACACAGGGGAGAGCTTTCGCAGCTCTCTGCCCCCAAGAACCTTACAGTCTACATTTAGATGGGGTGGGGGGTGTCTGCCAGGTCCTGATCCTAAGCCTTCTTTGTCAGAATCCTGTATAGGATGCCCTGCTGGCTTTGACTTGAATGGTCACAGGATACCAGGTTGCTCTCTTGCCATGCTGGGAACAAGAATTTGTAAAAGTAGGTCTACTGGAAATGTAAAAGCTGATTAACTGTCTTACCAGACATCAGATGGAATCTATACGCCACTTTTAGAAGGACTTTGTTATCTCTACGTTTGCTTTTCATTATTGGTCTTTATTATTCATTTAGTGCATTTTTATCCCACCCTTCCTCCAGAGAGCTCGAAGTGTCATACATTTTTCTCCCTTCTTCCCTGTTATCCTCATAACAAGTCTGTAAAGGCGATTAAGCTGAGAAAGGCTGACTGGTGTCAGGTCATACAATGAGCTTCTCCACCCTAGGCTCTCTCTCTATTTCCTGAGGTAACTGTACTCTTTTCAGCAGGGCTGCAACACAGGGCTTTGGTCTCATGTGGAAAATCTAGCAGCTGCAACCCAGCTTTCTGGAGAGACTTCTGGAGAGGGAGGAAAGGATGTTTTGTCCCCTCCCTACCAAATAGGGATGCCAGCCTCCAGGTGGGACCTGGCGATCCCCCGGAATTATGGCCCAACTCCAGACAACAGCGATCAGTTCCCCTCAAGAAAATGGATGTTTTAAAGGGTGGATTCTAGGGCATTGTACTCCACTGAGGTCCCTATCCTTCCCTATGCTCCACCCCCAAAGCTCCAGGAGTTTCCCAGCTGGGATCAGCCAACCCTATCCCCTCAACCCCTGCCGGTGGCCAGGGGAACCTGGCAACCCTACGTACCACAGCACATTGACCAGGGAATGATTGCTGGCTCCTGCTCCCTGAATAGGAGCTGCCTGATCAATTGCTCTCGATCCTCAGAAAAACGTCAGCCACACCTCATGGCCAGCACAATTCTCTTATCTTCTGCTGTCTGCTGGTGGGACGTCAGGGCTCCAGGCAGGCTCCAGGTGGCATTTTGAAGGCCTGGGGCCTGGGATTGTTGACCCCTGGCATAAACTGCATGATTGTATGGTGATCAATCAACATGGCTACATCACATCCTGCAATCTGAACCCTGGACTTTGCAGGGCATTGGTCCCGTGCCCTGGTACAAAGTCATCCTCTTCTGCCTCCTCATTGAAGCCTAGAAGCCCATGTAGCCATTACCCCACATGGGTCCTGTGACTCCAGAAATCAATTTTCACAGAGTTGGAAATGGTTGCTGTGGGAAGGGAAGAGTAGGGAAGATCCACAGTCCCTGAGCAAGCAGATTGCTGGACTGGACCCCATCTGCATTCATTCACTCTAAAATGTTGGATGAATAGCCCTAGTGTGTTAGTACTTGGATAGGTACTAAAGAGACTGAGAAAAGGAATAAGGAGAGTCAGAAGCTGAATGTTCTCAAAGTATGTGAACTAATCAGAAAAACTTACCATGGAGGACAGGAAGCAAGGAAAGCCTTGGGCCAGGAATAGGTCACTCTGACAGCAAGTTTGGTCAGTGAGCCATGAAATACTACTGTGGTGTATGACAGCAGCACCAGAACTTGCCACTATGCCTCGCCTGCATGTCTAGGGCAGAATCATTTCTGCCTTCAATGAGGCACAGCTGCCATTATTAGTGAGGAAAATAGGCAAAGAATGACCTTGGTTTTGATGTCACTTTGCCTCTTTTCCCATCGTTTCCCTCCTTCAGTGCTAAAATCCACAATAGTGGCATTTAGTCCTATAGTTCTCTTGGCTGTGGTTATACGGGCAATTTATTCAAAGAATAATAATACACAATAGCAATAATCTAGGATTATTTCCTTAGTAAATTGTAAGGGCACATATTTCGCTGAAGCATTACGCAGTTTGGAAGGTAAAACATACCACTGGAACAAGTATCTGGTCACTGTGACCTCTGAAGAAAATGGCTTTTCGCAGTATGAGCTAGACGAAGCCATAATTTATTAAGCCCAGCTCATGAAGAGAGAGAACAGCCTTAAATGTGGCCTATTTCAATAAGTTTGTTAATTTCCTATCTTTCTCACTTTGTTAGCCAAGTAATAGATTTCCTGACACTAGTGTACCAGTGACTAGCATGACTAATCAACGTTCCATTGTATTTCCACAGTGGAAATAGCTGTTTATATCTCCTTTGCTCTGTCTTGCAGTGAATTATCATTAGGGGCTATTACGTTCCTCTTAGTATTTCCAGTCATTTGTCACACTCAGCAGAAACACTCTGCTGAATAATGGCAAAATATTTCTTATCACTCTTTCCAACAATTCACTTCTTTACCTGTTTTTACTTTATCTTTTCCTCCTTGGTGCAGAAGGGCAAAGCCCACATAGCCGAGGCCACTGTTCTGCATTGCGCCGCCAGACGTTTTAGGTGCTGCAATAATGTGAAACTGTGAACAGCTATGCTGCTAGATTGATGAAAAAACGTGCTTTTCATTTCTATAAGAGAAGTATTTTCGCCTAGGATGGGGATGTGTGAAGGAGGAGCTTTCCCCCCTCCTATTAAGAGAGATACAATCATAGAAACAAACTTCCCCACTGTACAAGCTCAGACCCACACTTTAATTTCTACAGGAAATCACTTTTCCATCTGCCAATATGAGCCATATTTGACCTAGGTGAGCAATAATCAGTATCTACTATTTCTTTAAGGCTAAAAGCAGGTGGGGGAGGTGGGGTTTGGATTACAGTGCTGGGAACAGTGGATTCTCCCATGCCATTTTGCCACAGTGCCATTAGTTCTCCGTTTGGAGGTTCCATGGGACCAATGGCAACTTGAGGCAGGGTCCTTTGGGGCTGGGGAAAGGGGGAAGGATTAAACTTCTTGTCCTCTGATTACCATTGACATAAACTGAATTGCCTTTCCTTCAGGAGGCTGTATGTAAACTTTGAAAAACACAGGTGATCCCAGCCATGGATCTCCTAGGTCTTATCGATTGGAGTGCCAACCCATCATCACACCATTAAATCTCATTCACCATCCCTACTGCAATCTTGGATTTATGAATGTAAGAAGGGCACTCCAAAGGTCTTTTCTTCCTTAACAACAGGCTCCTTGAGGAAAACGTTATCTGATATTCAACTTGCTGTCTAAAAAATCATACATTCGTGAATGGCAGAAAGAAGGCATAGTGGCCAACCCTATTTCCAAAAGACATATCAGTAATATCCAATCTCCTCCAAGCTACTCTGGATGACAACAGATCTCTTTTCTCTTCTCCACCTATACTCTGTGTTTATGGAAGACTACCAATGGAAGACTTTCTCTTCCTTCCCATCTGATGTCACATGATCACCAATCCCTTTGATAATTGCCCCACTGGAACTTTTCCAAACTCTTCCTCTTTCCATTCTCTATAAGCATGTGTGGAAACAAGCCAGATCTGCTCCTTCATTTCAGCTCAACACCTCTCCTTTCCTCTGGGCTAATTTATGCCAGGGCTCATTGCTGGTATCTGTTTCAACAGTTGATCTTATCTCTGGAACATATTAATTAAGAATAGAAGCAGGTGCAGAGCAGATGCAGAGTACATTTCCCTCACTACTGGAAAGATACATACAGTTTTCATACATCAGCTATTAGAGGGATTTCAGGTTAGAGGGTAACCAAGGAGACTTGAGGCTCAGCATCCTTTCTTCTAGAAATTAAGTACTGCCCCGCCTCTGTCACCTCTTCCACAGCCATATTAAGGACCTTTAGATCTCCTGTTGTTCCTCTACCCAACATTTGTCCTGTATTGCATCATCAGAATAAACAAAATGCTGTGCACAGTCTCTTGCACATTATATACATTTCCTTCTAATAAATTCTCCTGACTGGCATAATAGCCAAGTGCCCGTCATTGTTTCCTGAATGCTTCTTTCAAATTCAGACTCAGCAAGAGAATAAAACACATAACCTAATTCTGTTGCAGGCAGACGCTGTCATCTTGGGTGGTATTTTCAAAATGCTTAGAAATCTTTCAAGCTTGAAGGACCTAAATACCAATTATCAGCTAATAACATATGCTGATTCAAATGATACATCATCGTCATTATATGATACATAGCCACATAGGTTGGCATATGACTCAAGTGCTGTTCCTCCCAGTGCCCATTGCTCAGACTGGGAAACTTAGATGTGCCTTTCTTACACTCCTGTAACTGTCAGTCTTGCCCCTGAAGCCTTGACCTACATGCTATTCAAGCCTTCTTGTTCTGTTCCATTGCCAGCATGCTGGGAGATGTGTACACCCATAGCAGACCAGTGGGGACGGTTAATCAAGGTACCTGTCTTTCCCACCTACTGTCCATTGCTGCACCCATTGGGGTTACTCCATTAGAACCAAGGATTCGTCTTTTGAAACACAACTGTTGCTAGGATAGCAAAATTGTGCAATCTAAATCCTAGAAATGACCAAAATGGTGTATATTAAACAACTTTCAGCTGATGAAGCAGCAATTAGCAGCTATTGTGGGGAGAAGCAAAGCTGGACTATAAAAAAGGGTTTGATTAATCTAATTGCCTCTAATTATCTTTCAACATTTTCACATTTGGGGGGAAGCATCCAACTCCTTTCCATCTCAAAGCAACATCAGACATAGCTTTGTTTCCTTAGAGAAAGGGGGCCACGGCAGTCCCCCTGCAAACATGGACTTAATAACATTAAATTCCTGGCGGCAAAGCTGCCCTTGAGATATTGTCTGGTTTGGTTATTATCAGAGAGGAGAAGACAGGCTTAATCACTGTGTAGCTCCTTTCTTGGTAAATGAAAATATTTATTGCAAGATGCATTATTTTATTTTTCTTGCTGCTATTTGGTGACTATGGGGTGAATGTACCTCTTCGTGCCAGAGTCTTTTCATTAATAAAACATTCAAACATGGTTTTTAGCTCGTTCCCAGAAATCCTACTTCCAGCATCATATCCTGTTATAAAATGGTTCTACTTAAAAATCTATAAGTAAAATTGGGATAGTACTATTATTTTTGTCTTGGAGATAAGTGTGTAATTATAAGCTCTTTATCTATAAGCTGATGACATGTGACCCAGCCCCAAAGGCCGAGGGCTAATAGAGGGAGGCTGATTGAATGGTGCACGGTTTTTCAAGAGGGCGAGAAGAGCGTTGCTTTCGTGTAACACAGAAAGTCACATAGTGATTGCCAAGCATCTTTCGCGTGCTTCCCACTTTCCCAAAGTGGTGAGACATCCTGGGGTTTAGCTATCATTCAATTAAAGAGCAGTCTAATTGTATCTTTGCAATATCAGATTTATTTACAAAGATTATTCATGACGGCCCAGACATTCCAAGAGAGCTTGCCAGCAGTGATTGAACCACATGATTGTTTCTCCGATACATGAACCATTGAAACACTTGATTGCAGTAAGTTATGAGAAGAAGGTGGCAGAGAAGACCACTGAGTGCGTCCTTGTTCCTACCCTGGCTCACTCTGATTCATTATTCAGAGGCAAGTTGGTCTACATATGGCTTGTTGACTATTAACACCTACTGGAAAGAAGTGTGAGAAATTCCACTTGCAGTGGAAATAAAGGTATCTTGCTCTTGTGCCTGGATGGGAAGCAGAAGTTTAAATAATGGCAAAAGCTTGTTGAAAAGGATAAATAAAGGAAGGCGATAACATGAACCACACAGGGTGTTAATTGTGTGCCTGTATGGTTTCAAATTATTTTCAAGATTAAAGACTGAGAAGTTATTTTGAACGTTTGAGGCTAGCCATAGTCTTGCTAGTTGACAAAATTAGTCCGCCTGGAAGACTGGACGTATCTGCCCCCAATGACCTGGCAGTGTGCAAAATTTAACCACTTACAAATATACCGTATATACTCGCGTATAAGCCGAGTTTTTCAGCCCAAAAAAAGGGCTGAAAAAGCCGGCCTCGGCTTATACGCGGGTCAATACGGTAGAGGGGGGAGGGAGGAGGGAGGGGGGAACTTACCACCGCCATCTTTTCTCTGCGGGGAGAGGCTTCCAGAGCCTCCCTGCGGCCGCGGGGAGGGCGCTCTGCCGCCCCCGCCGCCTTCTCCCGGCCGGGAGGGGCCTCTAGAGGCCCTCTGTGGCCGCGGGGAGGGCGCTCGGCCGCCCCCGCCGCCTTCTCCCGGCCGGGAGAGGCTTCCAGAGCCTCCCTGCTGCCGCGGGGAGGGCGCTCGGCCGCCCCCGCCGCCTTCTCCCGGCCGGGAGGGGCCTTCAAAGCCTCCCTGCGGCCGCGGGGAGGGCGCTCGGCTGCCCCCGCCGCCTTCTCCCGGCCGGGAGGGGCCTCTAGAGGCCCTCTGTGGCCGTGGGGAGGGCGCTCGGCGGCCCCGCCGCCTTCTCCCGGCCGGGAGAGGCTTCCAGAGATTAGCTGCACCATCAATTGACTGAAATTCATATCATGTAATTGACCACCTTTCTACCAGAATGCTAAATTAACCCTGCACATCACCTTCTTTGAAAATTGTTTCAGAAATAGATTCTTACAAGTGGGAAACCCACAAGGACGTGTGGACGTCAGCTCATTACTCTCTGTATCTCCCCTCAGTATTTCTTCTTTCCATCCTCCTGGCAGCCCCTGGCAGCCTTTTCCTGCTTCTCTCCCACCCACTAACCTCCCTGGCCCTCAGCCTTCAGCCTTATTTGTAATTTATTTAATACATTCATACCCTGCCTTTCTCCCCAATGGGGTCCCAAAGCATTATATTATATTGTTCTCCTCTCCTCCATTTTATCCTTACAACATCCCTGTGAGTGAGGTAAGTTCCACCGATAGTGAGTGACTGGCCCAAGGTCACCCAATCATGGCAGAGTGGGGATTCAAACCTCAGTGTCCTAGATCCTAGTCTGACTCTCTTTACCATTATAGCACACTGGCTTTCATGCAGTGGCTGCTGTTGAATAGTAGTGAGTTGCCAGGTGGTTGCCACTGGGCCTGAGTGAGTCATGCAAGACATGTGGTAGTGAGTCACCTGGTGGCTGCTTCCAGGGCAGGGGGGAGCAGGAAGAAGAAGAGGCGGAGGAGTCGGTTTTTATACCCCATTTTTTTCTCCACCTTTAAGAAGTCTCAATCTGCCTTACAACCGCCTTCCCTTCCCCTCCCCACAACAGACATCTTGTGAGGTAGGTGGGGCTGAGAGAGTTCTGAGAGAACTGTGACTAGTAGCCCAAGGTAACCCAGCAGGCTTCATATGTAAGAGTGGGGAAACAAACCTGGTCCAATAGATTAGAATCTGCCACTCTTAACCACTACACTAAGCTGGCTCTGTGATCCCTAAACAGCCTTGGAAAGGGCCCCACACCTTCCCCCTGGCTTTTACTGATAGAAAGAAGACTGATGATATTGTAATGGTTGCCTAGCAACACCACCCAATGACCACTAAGAGGGCATTCATTTCTTAAAGATGTAGGCACTGCTTGCATTATTGGTGTGTGGGGGGGGGGATGAAGCACTCAGTGCTGTGTTTTGTCTTGTTTTGTTAATTTCAGGATTTTCTGGTAAATTGGAGCTTTTCGGATGTTTGTAGAAGATCTGGCTTGACTGTTCCTTGTCCCATTTTCTGGATTTAAGTATCCTCGGAGGGGGCTACGCTGAGAATTAGACATACAAGTGGGAACCTGCAAGGAACTTGTGGGTAGGGGCAACCCATCTCCCCTGTCTCTGCATCCTCCCTCTCCCTTCCCCCACCCTTCTCTGTCCCTCTTTCCCTCTGTCATCTCGCTGGGTGACCTTGGGCCAGTAACACTCTCTCAGCCTAACCTACCTCACACGGTGTTCTGAGGATACAATGGAAGAGAGAATGATGTAAGCCACTTTTGGGTCTCCGTTGGGGGAAAGATGGGGTATAAATGAAGTAAATGAATAAATAATAAATATTTGCATAGGGAACCCATGAGACTCATGGGGGGATCCCATCCTTTTATCTTGATCCCCCCAGAAGCCCTCTCCCTCTCTTTTAGCACCCCACTTATTTTGATTCCCCTGCTCCCTCCCTATTCCTTTTTCAACCCCTTCTCATTTTCTTCTCTCCTTCCCCCCATTACTGCCTCCTCCTGGGCTTGCCCAGCTGTGCAAATTTTCACTCACTATCTCGCTTCACAGATAGTGCAGATGCCCACTATGCTATACCACCACCACCTCTGCCTGCCTGGCTCACACTCATGGCAGCACCTCTTTCTCCTATCCTCAACTGGTTCCTGCTGCCACCCTTCCTTCCCAATTCCTTCCCTTCTCCTCCAAACAGAGCAGGCTGCCTTCACAAGCCTACTGCAGGAACCCTGCTGGGCTGAAAGCAATGCTTGGTGTGCACATTGGCTGCCCTTAAAAAGCCAGGAGATGACAAGGGAGGGAGGAAGTGGAGAAGGGGATAACAAGCAGGAGACAAAGGTCTCTTGTGCATTGGACTTTTATCTGAGGTTCCTTGCTCGTTGGACCCACACTTTCCTGCTGGGAATCTATACACCAGCAGTCTCCAAGCTTAAATCAAGTCCTGCCCCTTTAAATGCTGCTTTGTAATTGGCTTACTTGTAGTGCTAACTGTGAGAGAAAATCCCCCCCCCGCAACCCAATTGCCATTCATAAAAAAGCATTTTAAGAACGACCACAAAAATGGAGCAATTGGAAAGTGGGGGGGGGGAGAAATCCAAGCCTTGGTTTTAAAAAGATTTCTGCTCAGAAAGAGCTCCAAGGAAGCAGGAAGTATTTGAATCGCCCCCTCTGGACATGCTGCTTTGTAATTGGCTATGAGAGAAACCAAGCTTGGGTGTCCCACACTTTGCCTTCTGCATGGGGATTTCACCTGGGCTTTGCTCGGGGAAGATGGAAGAGTCAGGTTAACAGAGGAATGGGAAGACCTGGACATTGCGAGTGCTGGCAGCAAGGTAATCTCTAATAGACAGAAAATTCATGCATAACTCCAAGGAACATCTGATTCAGTCCGGGGGCGAACGTGAAAGTACCCATGCATAAATGACCAAACCTGAAGAGAAGCAAGAGATTCTGGGGAGGGCAGCTGAGCAATGCTGGAGTCTCCTCATCCAACAACCTGTCTCTCATCCATAATGCTGGAAGCCATGACTGCAATAGCAGTGCTGGGCCTGAGGGTATCATTGTTGAGGTTGAAGCCAGGTAAGGTGCCTACAGCGTCTCCCCCTCACAGCAGAAACATTGTCTGCATGTGCACAAACAATGCTCCTCCGTTGGGGGGGATTTATACCCCCAATCAATTTTTCCCATTTTCAGATTTTCTGCAAACCTGAGGGCTCCTCCAGGATTGTAGAAAAACATTTCTTCTGTGTAAATGGGCCAAATCCATGGATTTAGATATTCTCAGAACCCCCTCTTTCACTATTAGATATAAGACTGATACTTAGAGGAGGTACATGTTGGAACATGCATAGACTTGCAAGAGGCATACCATTTCCTCCTCCCCCACTATTTCCTCTTTCCCTTTCCTGGAAGCCCCCATAACTTCTCCTCTTTTTCTGCTTCCTTCTCTCCTTCCCACCCAACAGCAAACCTACATTTTTCTGCCCTTCTGACTTCAGCTTTCCCTCCCTCCCATCATAGGAAAACTATGTGCCAGTTGTGCGGTGCTGGCCACTGGGCAAAGCCCACTCACGTGGTAGGGAACCTTCAAGGACTGGAGGGTACCTTTCTCCACAGTGGGGACCAAAACAATTTGCATTATTCCCCTCTCCTCCTTTTTATCCTCACAACAACCCTGTGACTTAGATTAGGCTGAGAGGATGTGACTGGACCAAAATCACCCAGTGAGCTCCACTGTCAGATGTGAATTCGAACCTGGGTTCCCAGAGATTTCTCTAAAGTTCCAACTACTACAGCACACTGGCTTTCATAGGGTGCCTGCTGTTGAACAGTAACAAGTAGCTAGACCTAGTTGAGCCATGCAGATCAGGTGGTATCATGTAATCCAGTGGTTTCTGCCAGGCCTAGGGTGACAACCTCCAGGAGGAGCCTGGAGATCTCCTGGAATTACAACTGATCTCCAGACAACAGAGAGCTGTTCCCCTGGGGAAAATGACTGCTTTGGAGGGTGGATTCTATGGCATTATATCTGGTTGAGGCCCCTCCCCTCCCCAAACCCTGCCCCCCTCAGACTCCACCCCAAAATCTCCAAGAATTTCCCAACTTGAAGCTGGTAATGCTACTCAGTCCTGGCCCCAATGAGTCCTCCCTCAAAGGCCAAAATAAGCCTGGGATGGACCCTGGCTTTATCCCGCTGCCTTTTTACTCACAGAAACCCAGCCTGGAAAGCTGTAGTTGCCTAGCAACAGCCACTGAGAGAATCTGTTTCTTCATGCTTCAGGTGCTCCTTTTGTCATTTTTTTTTTTAAAAAAAAAACAATATTCTTTTTTTTAGATTTCAGATTTTTCTACAAATTCAGGCCCTTTTCACGCTTGAAGAAAAATCTGTCTTGTCTGTTCACAGCTCTTGTCACCGGATTTAAGTATCCTCAGATTTGCTGTCTTTGCTATTAGTATATAGATGATGATCAGATAATTTTTTAAAAAAATGATGGCCAGGTTTTTGTGTAACCATGCAGAACACAGTAACCACTAAAGTTAACTACAATACCAGCAATAATAATGATAGCAATTGTTCTTATTATTGTGATTAGAAATTCTCATTTATTTGAAATCCGTTGGCATTTGAGAATCAGAACATAGTTAAAGAGAATCCGCAATCTTGGAAATTTTAATTTTTCAAGTTCTCTACCCCAATATCAAAATATCTCTTAAATTATCTCATACGTTAGTAGCGCTGAAAGATCAATTTACATTTCTCTATAGTATGAGCCAGTTTGGCAAAATAATCAGGCTTTTGAACTTCAGTACCAATTTATATAAACATGTGAGAGGATTAAACTGCCCAGTTCTTGATAAACTGCGGCAAAATAAATGAGAGTTCCAAATTAAGTTGAAGACATGAAAGGGAAAATTGAAGTGACCTTGATTACAGCTTGTCTGTGTCAGAAACTTTATTTCTAATAACAATATTTCTTTTGTCAATATTTGATTTGGCAAAGGAAATGCCATGAGCCACCACAGCCAAACAAAACAAGAGGCTAATGTCATATACACCATATTAAATATAATAAGCTACCTAATTAAATGAGTGTTGAGAAAAATAACAGCATGGAAGGGCTTGTAGGGTTTTCTTTATGGGAGTTGCAATGAATATTTTATAACTTTTTTCACAAAAAAATTAATTCTTCTAGTAACCCTATCCCTGCCCTGCCTTGCTGCTCGCACAGTCTATATTTGAGTATCAGAGACTTCATACACAGGTGCAAACATAAAAGTTTTATAAGCTTCAAGCGTTTCCCACAACTGTTTTGAAAGCCCCATTCATAATCATGTGGTTTGAACAGAAATAAGTATTCATATGCAGACCAATTTTCAGTTCCGAGCTTGGATGAGGATTTATAGAAACTAACAGGCAGTGTTGTTTTGTTGTCTCAGCTTTGATAGAGAGACCATTTTTACGAAATGTGTGGCTTGGGTGATTTTCTTTAATAATTTACCAAATTACTTGCAGTAAAATGTCTTCACCTGCTCTTTGTTTCCTTAGCATTCAAAAGTCTGGATTTATTTTATATCCTTCTTCTGCTGGTGTTACTTCCAGCCTTAAATCTCTCACTGAAGTTCTATTTGTGCACACAGTTTTCTGAAGCATTAAAATTCTGACCTAATTTAACCCAAGCAATCTAATGCATTCTCTTTGATTTCTTCAGTCTATCCATTGTCATTCTTTCCTCCTTTTCGTTTAATCTTCACTTCCTGATGGCTAATACTTTCTATAGCAGTGGTTTTTTGTTAGTGTTTATAAGTTCAGTTTTCTCATTTGTCTTCCTTTATTCCAGGTTATGACCAAAGAAAACAGTGAAAAACTGGGCCTGTAGGATCATGACCATTACGGCAGAACAATCCTGAAGGGGGGCAACAGGGGATAGGAGCCGCCGTGATCCCTGCATAGGGTTGCCAACCTCCAGGTAGTAGCTGGAGATCTCCTGCTATTACAACTGAACTCCAGCCGATAGTGATCAGTTCACCTGGAGAAAATGGCCACTTTGGCAATTGGACTCTATGGCACTGAAGTCCCTCCCGTCCCAAAACCCTGCCTTCCTCAGGCTCCACCCTAACAACCTCCCGCCAATGGTGAAGAGGGACCTGGCAACCCTATCCCTGCACCAGCATTAGTGCTGACTAAACTGGCACTAACGCCAGTGCAGGGCCACTTACACTGACTGTGGGGAACAGCCTCACTAGCAGTGTTTCCCCAGTGCAAGGACTCTCACCAGTGCCAAAGGGGGCATTCCCAGGGGTGGGGCTGACTTTAGAAGAAGAAGAAAAGTTGGTTTTTATATGCCGACTTTCTCTGCCACTTAAGGAAGAATCAGACCGGCTTACAATTACCTTCTGTTCCCCTCCCCACAACAGACAACTGTGAGGTAGGTGGGGCTGAGAGAGCTGTGACTAGCCCAAGGTCACCCAGCTGGCCTTATGTGTAGCAGTGGGGAAACCAACCCGGTTCACCAGATCAGGGTCTGCCGCACATGTGGAAGAGTGAGGAATCAAACCTGGTTCTCCAGATTGCAGTCCACCACTCCAAATTACTGCTCTTAACCACTATACCATGCTGGCTCTTTAGTCTGCTCCCTGAGCCCTTTAACCCCGGGAACATCCCTTTTGCTGGAGCTAACTTGTGCCTGCAAAAGTGAGGCATAGCCCCATTAAACTTAATGGAACAGTTATCAAGATTTTGCTAAAATAACATTTTTGGCTTGCTGCACTGAGGCAGCAAGCCGATCAGGTGGCGGTGTGGTGGCGCCGTCCCCAGGTTCAACCCAACTACCACCACCACCACCACCACATGCAGGATTGCACTGTTAGTTTAATTTAAAGCCTCAGTAGGAAACAAGCTCTAGTCCACCAGTATATGACCTTTCTAAGGAAAAGCCATGAACCTGGAGGACTTGAAGAAGCCTTCAAAACTTCAGTTAAGAAAAATGACTCATCATAAATGCTTTCCTTTAGTACTATTTGTGCTAGCCTGCTTTTCATTGAATTACATGTTTTAATAATAGGCTAATATAGTGTTCAAAAAAAGAATTTTGCAGCCATTTTTCAATTAATTACCCATGAAAATCTGAGACAAGTTACAGGGTAATAATTATACCCCGGGTGTGAAGCATATGCTTCGTAAAAAAAGTGCAGTCACCTTGAAATTACATGGACACGGTATTCCACTGAATTTTCATATCACCATTCTTATAGATGAGATGTCTTGAAAGTTGTTCATTTGTTGCTTTTAGAATGTTATCCGGTCAATTGGGCAAAGAAGAAGAAAGAAGATAACTATGTTATCTTACAAAGCTGGAGTTTTTCCCCTCTAGGTTATACATTTTAAGAAAAAAAATGAGCTCTCTCTACTCCTTAAAGTTCATATTTAACTCAATTTACAAAATTGCTGACTCAGTTTAGCAGTTACTTAAAAGCATGGACGCACCAATACATGCATGGAGCTCCTTTGACCCCAAAAACTGTTCCATTTTTTTTCAATCAAGTATGCTGCAACTTTGCAAGTTATGTGATTGACATTCAGACTTATCATAAGCCCCCTTGACCCATGAAGAAAAGTAAGGTATACATGTTTAAATAAATAAATAAATAAATAAGCAAGCTTATCTGAAATCCCCAATTTGCATCAATTTAAACACCTCCTATACTAGCCTTAGGAGCCCCTTGGCGCAGAGTGGTAAGCTGCAGTACTGCAGTAAAAAGCTCTGCTCACGACCTGAGTTCGATCCCGGCAGAAGTCGGTTTCAGGTAGCCGGCTCAAGGTTGACTCAGCCTTCCATCCTTCCGAGGTCGGTAAAATGAGTACCCAGCTTGCTGGGGGTAAAGGGAAGATGACTGGGGAAGGCAATGGCAAACCACTCCATAAACAAAGTTTGCCTAGTAAACGTCGAGATGTGACGTCACCCCATGTGTCAAGAATGACCCGGTGCTTGCACAGGGGACCTTTACCTTTACCTTTATACTAGCCTTACTAACTTGCTTGCAGTTCAGAATGAACAGCCTTTCTAGTACTTTTGCATCTCTGATGTGGTGGCTTTCAGTGTGGTGGTTAGCCAGGTACCTGTTGCAAGCTTACAATGTACTGGCATATTTGGATTATTATTTATTAATTATTAATTTTATTAATTTTAATATCCCACCCTCCCCTTCAAGGCCAGGATCATCTTGGACATATTATAAATATGTATAAATTCAACAAAGAACAAATTAACATAAATACAGCTTTGAGGAAGGCAATGTTGGAATACTATATAGAAAAATTATAGTTTCCCCACCCCACACCCTTCCATGACCAAGATGACCAAGGAAACCTCCTCTTTTTAAAGTTATGTTTTCTAGTGGTGTGTTTGGCAAAGAGATGGGAGGGTGGCAACCATGGCAAAGTATTTGTGATCCAGAGCCAACAAACACTCCGTCAGCATGGCAAAATGCACAAGGCTAGAAGAGAGGCACGAGCCACACATCTCCCTGCCCCGTTTTCTCTTTCATGTCTTCAACTTAATTTGGAACTCTCATTTATTTTGCCTCAGTTTATCAAGACTGAAGCATTTTTAAATTAATTTAATAGCTTTTTTACATATTACAAAATTGATGGGTTTGAGGACGGGGACAATGTTGTAAGAACATTCATATATAGAAGTTTTTTTTATCCAATTACATTTTTTAAAAAAATCAAACTTTTTTCAAGGTTCAAGCGTCCTGTTCGCAATTTTGGGTCACATTGTGATCCGAACAGAGGGGTGACGGAGCATCCCTGATGTCAGTGGCTATAGTAGGGTCCATACATGAATCCCTGAAGGCACAGATCTAATACCAAGACTGGAATTACTGGGACAGCTTATAAGCACAAGAATTTTACATCACAGCAAGTGCAGAATTCTAGATCCTGTGAAATGTTTACATGCTAATTGCATTTTAATGTTCACAGTAAGTTCTAAGAAGAAATAAAAATACAGTGGGATGAATCCAACCATCCTCCAAATAGCCTTCCTCCATGTTAAGGAACCTTATTCAAATTTAAGTGGCTCTTCCTCCAATATAAGAGTAATTTACATTGGAGGGAGTCTCCTTAGAATGGAGGAAGTCTTCAAACTTGAGCCAAAGGAAAGGTGGGGTATGGATATTTTAATTAATAAATGAGTAAATAAACTTTGCTTAGTTGAACGGTGGAATAGGAGCAAGACCCACCCCACTATACTGTAAAATAAAAGCATAAAATAACAACTACTACTATAGATAAATGGTATAAACTTGCTGGGTGACCTTTGGTCAAGCTTGTCCAAACTAATTATTGTTAGTGGGAGATTTAGGGATGATTTATTTTCTAGCATCGATCATTTTTCTGGTAAGCAGAGTTTGAAAGAATATACACTGGGACATAGGAAAAGGTACTGGATAAGTATCCCTGATAACGTAACATGAAAAATATATATACAATATGCTACCCAACCCAATAGCCTGCACTTGCCTTCCAGTGCTCTTAGAGCTCTCTCAGCCCCACTTTAATAGGACCAGACCATCCATTAGGTGTACCTAGGCAATTGTCTAGGATGCCACCGGTGAAGAATGGTCACAACCAATCCTGTCACTGCCCTACCTGTACCATCAGGGTCTGTCACAATAAGTGGCAGCTCCAGGTGGTGCTCCCAACCCCAATGGGTGGCCCATGACAAGCCTGGTCCTTCCCTCAGTCTGTTGGCAAACAGCAGATGGGTCCTCTCTTCCTTCCCTCTTTCTTAACTGGGGGGAGGGGGTTCAGTGCCATGGGTGAGCCAGGGGATGGGGCCCCTTTTTCAGGTCATTTTGGCCTCCCAATCTGCCACTGTTGGGAGGCATGGAACCACAGCAATCCACCGTTCCAGCCGCAATGAGAGTGAGTGGCTTTGAGAGTGAGTGGCTTCCCTGCAGTGCTGGTAGAGAAGGAAGAGGGGGTGGCTTTCCTACGGTGATGGGGGAGGAATGTGGGTGGTGGCAGGGCCATAATTGGGGGGGGGGGCAAAGAGGGCAGCCACCGCCCCTGTGGCATGCAAAGAGGGCAGCAGGACTGCCTCTCCTGTAGGCGCCTCTGTGCTGGATAGGAGAGGCAGTTCTGCTGCCCGCTCTGCATGCCACTGACATGGAAGCAGACAGATTAGCAGTTATCCAGGACACACCACCAGAACTCCTTGCTTTATAGAAAATTGTTTAATTTACAGTGCACATATAAAAGACAAACCGTCACGTGCACTCTCTCCACCAAACTTCCCAACAACAGAGTTACAGTTACATAGGCTTATATACAGATTCTTGTAGGTTATCCGGGCTGTGTAACCGTGGTCTTGGAATTTTCTTTCCTGACGTTTCGCCAGCAACTGTGGCAGGCATCTTCAGAGTAGTAACACTGAAGGACAGTGTCTCTCAGTGTCAAGGGTGTAGGAAGAGTAATATATAGTCAGAAAGGGGTTGGGTTTGAGCTGAGCATTGTCCTGCAAAAGTAATGTGCTAATCATTGTCCTGTAAGCCTTCGACAATACTTATATACAGAACTCCACCTGAAACCAATAAGGCCACCTGTAGACCTGGCCACAGTATTACATCATTCTACTGCTTCAAACCGGTTAGTTGCAGTTCACCCTAAAACCTGCAAGGCTATTGCTGCCTCTTGCATCATCCCAGATGCCTCTGATCTGACAGCTGCCTATCAGCTGTCTCTGTCAGATTATTATGGGCAACTTGTTACTCTGACAGCCACAGGGGCGGTGTCTTCCATCCTCCCCCCACCCAGTTACAGCCCTGGGTGGTGGCTGTGGCTGTCTTGCAATGTAGGGGGCACAGCAAAATCATTTGTCTAGAGCTCAAAAAATGTATTCACAGTGCAATCCTATGCAGAGTTACACCAGCCTAAGCCCAATGAAGTCATTGGATTTACAGTGGAGTAATTCTGCATAGGATTGTACTATCCATAACTTTATTTTACCCACATGAAACTACCTGTATTTAGGTTTTGCAAGCTATAGTCTACACATTCCATGAAATGGTCACTTGCTTAGTGGAAATAGATTGAAGGGTCTCTCTTTCCCCCACCCAATGCCAAAGTGAATCTCTTAAGTGTTTTTTTATGGTGTTACATCAGATTCTACATGGACTTCTTCAAAAGTTATACACACATTTTACAAGCTTTGCATTGTTTCAAGTGACCATGAAAGCTTGATATATATAAAAATGGATTGCTTCAACACAAAGTATCTCCTCTATGCTGACATTTGCCCTAAGTTGGAAACAGTTAAGGATTTTTTCCCACAAATGTGAGGTAATGTCACAATTACTGCATGCAAATGAGTTAAAATTGTGGGTTGGGAACCCCACGTTTGCCTCTCTGAGCTCCTTTGAGGAGGGTAGAATTACAGAAGAAGGAGAGAGAGAAAGAGAGAGAGACAGATTAAGGCAACAAAAACAGCAGATTCACAATACTTCATGCTGTGTAATAGCCTACCTACTAGAATTCCAAGTGATGCTGACAACCATAATTCATATTACCAGACATTTGTAGCTATTCCAAATTCTAGAAATATACCAAGTGTCAAGTGTGAACATCAAGTACAAAGTGATGACCAAAATCCAATGTCTGTTTCCAGAGTGTCTCCCAACACATGCAGATTCTGTACAAAAGCATAAAAAAGTAGCAGAAGACTGGAACACTTTCAAAAGGAATTTAAATTAGCTTCTGTGGAGAAATACATTTTTACTTGGGGTTTGGGCTTGACAAATCATCCACGTTCAATTATAAAAGTTTCTCTCTCTCCAGGAATAAGATAGGCAGGAAGGGGGAAGTCAGTTGCTCCCAAGTATCACCCAAGTACCAACCATCAAAGCTTTGGAAATGCTAATGGACATCCTGGCCAGAGACAATGAAATTGTCAGCTTCCACCTTGACTAGAAGAGACATGGGGTGTGAGAGGGGCTAGACTGTATCTTCATGGATATTTCAGGAAAGGATTCTTTGACCCACAAGGGGCTGGGAAAACAGAAGAGATAAAATCCTTTGGCATGTAGGGTGAGGGGTCCATTTTGCTAGTCCATGTTTGCTTTGGGGGTGGTGAGGAAGGACAATCTATGCACTGGAGCCCCTGCCTTCCAATCCTTGCTGCTTGTGGGCTCGGACCTCCTTGTGGAGGTCCCAGCCAGCATGTGGCATGGATTGGAAGGCCTCCACAGCCCAGACTGGGACTGGAGGGTGTCTGCCTTAGCTGGCGAGCCCACAGTGGGCTCAGCAGCACAGATCAGAAGTGGAGAGTGGCTCCCTCGGCTCGTGAGCCTTTAGCAGGCTCAGCAGCCCAGATCAGTAGTGGGGAGGTGGCTTCCTTGGCTGGCAAGCCCAGTGCATACTTTGCCCTCCCCAATAGCCCTTGACTTTGGGGCAGTGGGGAAGGGCAATCCAATGCTGGTCTGGAGCTACCGCCTTCCAATCACCACAGCCTGGAGCTTGGACTTCTACATGGAGGTCTCAGCTGACAAGCAGCATGGATCTAAAGGCCCCCACAGCCCAGAATTGGGAGTGGGGGGAGTGGGGGGTGGCTGCCTTGGCTCGGCTTGCAGGCCGGATAAAAGTGCTCAAGGGGCCAGATCCAGCCTGCGGGCCTTATTTTGACACCCTTGCCATAATCCCTCTGTGCGCCATTTGTGGGGGGGACGACTCAAGATGGTACCTAGATGCCTTAAAGGGCTGAACAGATCAGTGCTCAAGGGTTAATGGAGCTGTTCCACCAGAGCTTCAGACAAGATAAAAGAAGCAGTTAGATTCTTATGACAATAAGATTGTTGCTGAAGTTGCTATTGTTGAGTTTCACCCCATCACCACCACCAAATGGGTTAGAACAAAGTCCATTCCAGGAATTTTTTAAATATAATTGACTCTTACTATGGTGCAGCTATGTACTTCTGGCCCTGACCTGGATGACCCAGGCTAGCCTGATCTCGTCAGATCTCAGAAGCTAAGCAGGGTCACCCCTGGTTAGTATTTGGATGGGAGACCACCAAGGAATACCAGGGTTTCTGTGTAGAGGAAGGCACTGGCAAACCACTTCTGTTAGTCTCTTGCCATGAAAACCCCAATAAGGGTTCGCCTTAAGTTGGCTGTGACTTGAAGGCACTTTACGCACAAGTGTACTTCTGAGTGCATGAAAAACACCGATTCCATATGAATGAAGGTGGCCAAAATCAATCATTGATTAGTCATCACTGATTTCACCTCCATCTTATCTCAGCGCTTGGTGTATAGAAAATATTTATTTTATTAATTAGAAAATATGCGTGCTGCCTCCCCAGACCTGTTTGGGGCAGCTCATAATTAAAATAGTAAAAAAAATTAAAAAAAAATTAAGGTCATACCAATAAGAACAAATAGAAATAAATGGAGAGAAGGGTGACCGGGGGACACCTTCAGCAGCTGGATGTAAAATTAGATCCCTTCATCCAATGCATGTGAAACTTAAGAGATATTTAATAGAGAGAGAAGACTAGGCTGAAATTTTGGTGCCATTTGGTGGAAAACAGCTGCTCCAGGCCCCTTTTCTACAGTACTGCCACCACCCATGTTCCCATTTGTGTTTTTTAAGTGTTCACACATCAGCTTAGTGAGATCTAGGCCCATTCTGTGTGCCTGTTTTAGAGACGTGTGTATCCTGACTACGTATACTGCCCAGAAGTGCTGTGATTGTCTGCAGACTTAATTAGTACCATAAACTACAGAGAGGCCCTATAGGCACATGGCGGTGGAGAGACTTTGTTTTCATTGAACAGTGAGAATATTTGTATTTACACCACTTCTTTAGCCAGTGCAAAGTTACACCAGTATAAGAGACTGGAGGTCGAGAGGGTATAGGATGTCCACGAACTCCTGTTCTTCCCCCAATGTCACCCAAGTCTGCCCCCTACGCTGCTATAGTCATGCTGGTATCAGTGGCACACTGGTGTGTCTCCAAGAAGTAAAGTGCAGGGTGGTCGTTGCCAATCTAAGCCATTCTAGAATGGTCATGGGATTGAGCGATTAGTTCACTATTTCTTTTTTCTGGTTCCTCCATTTTACTCTAAATGTCACACCAGAGAGTGGTACAAGTTGGCATGCTGAGTGGCCTGAAGACGTTGTCAAGAATGCCTGTCAGCCGCTGGCCATTACATGTACTAAAGATGCATGAAATGGCAGCTGAATTGTTCCTTTCGTTTCATACAGAGTCTAAAAGGAAAACGAGAGTGCCTTTATTCATCACACTGTATTTGACTACCAGAAAACCCACGCACAGAGAGAGGCTTTATTATCTTACCCCCTACTAAAAATATGCCATTAGGACTCAAATAACCTGATGAGCCACAATCTATTTGGGGTTTAATGTATGTTTTCATTGCCCCCCACCTAGAAACATTAATACTGTGTATGGTTTAATGGCTGATAAATAATTTAGTGTGCACCACTTTTTTTATATTTAAAGTTTATTACAACTTCTTTTGAGCAATATAAAACAGAGTCAAACAGTTTTTCATTCCCGCAAGCCTACCCTCTCCTATAGCCCTAAAAAGGAATTAGAAAGGGACAAACAGCAGGGTGTTCAGAAAGAGAAGAGGAAAAGGAAAAAGAGAAAGACAAAGGCGGGGGGGGGGGGGACCACAAAACAAAACAAAGGCAGGGGTGGGTAGAAATGAAAGTGGAACTCATCCAAACAGTGAATATAAATACTATATCAGGTTTCATGAAGTTCAAAAACATTTGGCCCAAATGCTGTCGAATATAATTCCCAGTTCCTGCATCCTGCTTATTAAATGCTAATCTTCCCTTCACTGCTATGTTCAGTCATTCTTCTATGGAGTTTACAGCTTTCCAGTGCTGAAGGATAAGGCACTCAGCAATAATAGCAGCCCTTAATCTCTGGCCCAGTGAGGTTTCCCACATGGAAAGCACATGGGTCAATATTAGACAGAGAACTTTTTCTTTAAAAAAAATGCACTGTGGCACTACGTAAAGATACTTAAGTCTGAACAGTTTACTTTGGGAACAAGTTCTCTGACACAATTGATGTTGAAATGAATGGGCGGTTTGCATGAATACAACAGTCCCATAGGAATGATCTTGCAAGTTCACATTTATTTCAAAAGGGGCTTTGTGCAGGAGACCCTCCCAGTCAATTGTGCCTTTTAGCTACTGAAAGCACCACTTTATGATACATTTGGTTGTATTGTCACAGGCATCTCTGCACTAAACTGCTAGTATATGATATACTTCTGCTCATCTCCAGGGCATGATGCACTCTTCAACATTACTACAATCTGAATAGTTGCTCGAGAGGAAAAGGGTAACTACCACTAGACATTGGCAAAGAGAGGATTAATTAATGTGTTTTGATTATGTAAGAGAGAACTGCCAGAGTTCGCATTTCATGCCATCTTTAGAGGCATGGTTTAGTGGTGGAAATTAAACTCACAGAAGGACAAATAGAGAATATGCTCCAGTTTCAAAGCATACCACGTCAAATATTGATCAGGTGAATGTGGACTGTGTATCCCGGAGACAGAGTAGATGAGGAGGCATGGAAAGCCAATGTTTAAAGAAAGGGAATTAATATGGAGCCCAAGATTGCAGATTTAGCAGTGTGTGTGCATAATACTGAACTAGCATGTTGGGAGAAAGTATAAAATACGCTTGGCTTTGTGAGTTAGGCTGGCCAAATGGGCACAGCTGAAGTGTACAGGAAACAAACGAAACAGTTGTTGCCCGTTCCACCTACGGTAGCTAGGTCCCTCTTTGCCACTGATGAGAGGTTTGGGGAAGGAGCCTGAGGAGGGTGGGGTTTGGGGACTGGAGGGACTTCAATGCCATATAGTCCAATTGCCAAAGTGGCCATTTTCTCCAGGTGAACTGATCTCTATCAGCTGAGATCAGTCATAATAGCAGGAGATCGCCAGCTAGTATCTGGAGGTTGCAACCCTAGTTCTACTCCATCAGGAGCACTACAGTCAAGGAAAGCGCTTATTTGTATTTTTCCTGTTGAGGCTGGTGGAGGGCAGAACAGACGGTAGAACAAGGACTGCTGTGGGAAAGCATTATGAGAACGTACAGGTGCTCTCCAGTTTAGAACAATTCCAGCTGTTCCAATAGCAAACTTTTTTGAGTATTCAAAGGTGAGGTTTGTGATCAAATGATTTGAGCAGAGGAGTAATTGGACACCGTGACTTCAGCAGCATGCTCAAGTAGTGTGGTGTACTGGTTAGAGCACTGGACTAAAATGTGGGAGCCCCAGGTTTGAGTCCCCACTTTGCCATGGAAGCTTGCTGGGCCAGTCACACACTCTCAGCTCAAACTATCTCATCGGGTTGCTGACAGGATAAAATAGAGGGGTGAAGAAAGTAAGCTGCTTTAGGTTCTCACTGCGGAGAAAGTCGAGGTATAAATGAAGTAAAAAAGCAAATAGTGGAATGAAAATCGACACAAGCAGTCTGGCTTCTGTGTTGTGCACCAAGTGAAGTTTCTAGCCATCTTCAGAGGCAGCCAACGTAAACTTCGTTACAGTGATCTAATTGGGATGTGATCAGAGAATGAATGACCATTGCTAAATCTGCCTCTCAAGGAAAGGCTACAGTTGGTTGAAACAAGTGAAAAGCGCTAAATGAGATGGGTAAGTTGTAGCCTGCACTCCAAGGCCCTTTTTGCATGTTCAGTTTTGATGCTCACTCACAGCTCTTTTTTAAAATGTGACTTTAAAAAGGCCTATTCACAGTCCCGGCGTAAAAGGAGAAATTCCACCCCCCACTTGCCTGCTCCTTTGTTTCTGTTTGCATAGCAATTACCATGTGCATAGCTAATGCACCGCTGGTTTTTTTGCATGGTTCCCGCAGGGGGATTCTTCACAGCAAACACCAAAGGTTGCATTAAATGGGCTCTTTAGTAATGCAAAGGAGGTCTGCGCTGGCTTCGCAGTCACTTCCAGAATGACGGTTCAGCGTGTAAAATTTAAAAAAAAAATGTGGGGCAATTCAGGCTGGAACGTTCAGCTAATTGCCATGCAAAAATGGCCTATGTTTTCTCTACTCGGGAACAACCTTTGTGACAAACTGGTTTCGACTTTGTCATCTCTGCTGTTTATTTTCCTGGTGCTTCGGGATTATGATATTGTTGCTTGTACTCAAAGTAGCACGACTGCTTTATTTCATTTTGTAATCTGAACTTGATACTGTTTGTAAGCCGCCTGAAGAGTAAAATAAATATTTACACAAAGGTCACCACCGTATTCAAAAAAGTCCTTTAAAAATGGCAGCATTGAGTATATCTTCCAGTCTGCCTGCCTGTTCTTCTCTCTCTCACACACACACATGCGGTGTTACCTATCCCTGTTTGATCACTGCCTCCAAGTTTCCTTTCAGCTGCTGTAAACAAACATTGCAACATGTTTGTATCCAAAATGTGAAACTTAACTGTAATTCTACCTTTTTGTTTGCAGCTGGCAGAATCCTTTAATTATGTGCTTCTCTGTGTCGTTTTTTTAAAGAATCCCTGTGGAGACAAGTCAGGGAATAAAGGAAGGTAACAAGCAGGTAATGTTAAGAACGGAGCAAAAGTTCATTGGGGAGAAGGAGCAGAAACCTCATCCCTTTGCTGAGCAAATACGTCCAGACAGGTATTGATCCGGCAGAGGAGGGAACGTTTTCAGTTGCCATCATGAAATAGTGCTTATTAGGGGTGAAAAATGCAACAACAAGGTTACAAATGGGGCAGATAAACTGAACATTTGTTTGTGATCAGCAGGCATTTGAGAAAGGGATAAAGTAAAATGTTTTGCTCCCAATTTGTGCTTTTATACTGGTGTTTCCTGTTGGGAGTATTTTTCATATGAAAAAGAAATACAGAGAACCATGTAACAGATTCAAAGCCATTAGGGACCACATCACATCATCCTATGTTAACCTCCACCACATCTGGATATGTGCTGGTTCCCAATTGCGCTTTATATATTCCCCACATATGTAACAGCAACAAGTGCTCCTGCCCTGGAATACTGTGACACAAACCCTGGAATACTGTGATACAATACTGGATACAAACCCTGGAGAGCCGCTGCTGGTCTGAGCAGACAATACTGACTTTGATGAACCAAGGGTCTGATTCAGTATAAGGCAGATTCATGTGTGAATTGGTTCTTCAACTGTGAATTGCAGTAAAGCATCTGTACATGAAATGTAAGAGGGAACAAGTCACAAGTTACAACTTAAGGTTGCTGTGTGCATCTTGAGATGGTAGTGAAATAGCTCTGAAATGGTGGCAAGTGCATACTTGAAAATACATCTGGATAAATCTTGACAGGCTCTGTCTTGTCCAAAAGTCTCAGACAGTAACGGTAAGTATAATCTAAACATTGCCACCTCTACCCTGTATTATGTGAGGCAGATTTATGGCTTGAGAGGCAGAATGGTGTAGTGGTTAAAAGTGGCAGACTCTAATCTGGAGAACCAGGTCCCGACTCCTCCACATGAAGCCTGCTGTGCGATCTTGGGCTAGTCACAGTTCTCTCAGAACTCTCTCAGCTCTACCTACCTCACAGGGTGCCTGTTGTGAGGAGCGAACAGAAGGCAATTGTAAACCTCTTTGAGACTCCTTACAGTAGAGGAAAGCGAGTATAAAAACCAACTATTCTTCTTCCTCCTCTTCTTCTTCACATAGAACACAGAAACATGTATTGGAAAGCTGGTGCCAATTCCATTTCCCTATGGTATATTCTGAACTAAATTTGCAGTTGCATTGTAGAAGTGAATATTCAGTAATATTTGCTATTTACCTGTTTCCATTGTGACATTTGAAGTGCCCCTCATTCCGACTATGACAAGTTACATGTATGTTGCTCTTACATAGCCACTTCCATACTGGTGGTTTAAGAAACAAATGTGTAACCAAATTAGAAGTACGATGAATATCTGATATTTGTGTTATTATGGTCCATCTATAGGCTTAGTAGTGGTCATGGCAGACCATACTGAGATCTCTGCATTGTAATGCACAAAGAGAGGTAAGGTGACATGTTATAGGCAGATCTTGGAAACTAAGTAGAGATGATACTTGGATGGGATACCACCAAGGAAGACTGTGCAGAGGAAGGCAATGGCAAACCACCTCTGCTTCTCACTTGCCTTAAAAATCTCTTGCTGGGGTCGCCATAAATCGGTTGCAACTTGACAGCACTTACTTACATAACACAAATAAGGTGGTTGACGTTGTGCGTGGAATTTTTGTCCCAAAGATGCTGTTTCATTTTACTCTGTGATGAGTTGGTTTCAGACACAGTCTTGCCTCATATAAGCAAACCGATTTATAAACATATTTGTGTTTAAATTCTCCTGAAGGGCCAACTGTTTTAAGTGTCAATCTCAAGACCTTTTAAAAAAAAAGCTCGAAATATGGCATCTGGACCCACAGCCTTTTTTTCTGCGCCTTTTCTTACACTTGTTGTCCTGGGTTTGATCTTTTCCTTCATCTCCACCTTGTGAATGGGTTTGTTCTGGTTACTCCTCTTTTCTGCATTTTTCCAAGTTGCTAGAAGTAGTTGATTTTGAAGTTGGGAGCCAACTTGCTTACTTACCAGAAAATGCATGCTTATATTTTGTTATTTTCCCCCAGCTGTTTTATTCTTTCTTACCTGTTGAGAAGAATGTGATTAGGCAATAAGCATTAAATTTACCAGCAGAGCTACAAGAAAGAATGCAGGGAGGTGGAACAGCATTTGCTGCGTGATAAGCTAATGAAACACAGGGGAGAGCAACAGAGATATGTGACAAGAACTGAACCATTAACATTCAGAGGAATCTGTGTGAATCTCAGCTGTGAACGTGCAAAACTAAAATAATCCTCCAAAGTATGAAGAAGTGAAGTATCTGTGTGTGAAGTTACAACCTATGGCTGCCCTTTAACTTCCTGAACTCAAGTAAGTTTTCAGCGATTGTCTATGTTTAAGAATGCTGTGTTTAAGTCTTATGCTCTTCTGGTTTTGTTTTTGCAATTATTTTGATAGAGATCAAATTTGCGGGACAATTACATGTTCTGCCCTCTTAAGCAACAATTCCTTTTAAGTCAGTGGGACGATCAAAGCCAGGTCCAGCCTCTGGGAGGCTCTTACCAGCCAATCAGGAGAATGTGGGGAGAACGGAGGGTCGAAGCAGGCAGTTAAACTGCCAGATAGGGCCAGATAAAAAGAAAAAGTAAGATGGATTTAGGAAATCAGACTGTATCTCAAAATTCCTCACTCTGAGGAGGGAATTAGAAAGGCTTTTCTTAGGAAAGGGGGGAAAGCATAAGCCCATTGTAATAAGTGTTAAGCTCTTAGTGAGATGCTTTGGCTGAAAGCCAGGTTTGAAGGCCATAGTTACTGAATTATTAAATGAAACAACTTGTGTTATACAGGCCTGAGCCCAGTATTGGTGAACCACTAAACTTTTTACCCTCTCTGAATGCACCAAAATAAAAGTTCTTCAGGAATAAGCCATCTTCAACCTATGTTCAACCCACTAAGCACAATATACTAAATTCATGTAGCCCAGTATTGTCTACTTCTCTGGCCAGCAGTTGCTGTCCAAGGTTTCAGGCATGGAAAGGTATTTTCCACACCTTTTGCCTGAGATCCTTTTAACTGGAGATGACCGGGATGTAAATTTGAAAAATGCAGAGCATATTATCTCTGAGCTATAGGCCATCCATAAATATTCTCATTAGGTAAAATGAGTATTTGTTCCCAAGAAGAACAGAAGTCATAGGGGATGCCATAGGTTCAGTGGTGGGACGCAAAATTTCACTTTCTGATGGCAAATAAGTCAGAGGATCCATTCAACTCCATGAATGTGCATTGGATAGTAGAGACCAGCATGAAGAAGACTGAGATACTGGAGAACCTGTTGAGCAAGTATGTTTATCTGCAGGAGGGTTTGGATGCAAAATATTATTGAAGACACAGTGGCCGCTCATTCACACCTCTGTTCAAGGTACAGCCTTCCAAAGAAACTTTTAAAACATCCTGGACTTTTTCAGACCCTGCAGTGGCCTTGCTGAGTCAGCTTCTCCGAAGCATCCTTCCTCCAAGAGACTTATAATGAGCTGGGTAACTTTACTTCAACAAATTGAATGCCCAACTTGATGAAAGGCAGGTATTATAATTTAATCTTTGCCAGGCTGAACTCTTATTTTATTTCACCCTCCTGCTGGCATCATGGTTTGACTTGCATTCAGCGCTTCCTTCCTTCGCTGACAAAAGGAGAACAGCAGGATGTTGCCCTTTATAACGAACGGGATTCCTTGAAAGTGTGACCTGGAGATTTTGCTGAGTTTCACAATCACATTTATATCAGTGATAGATGTTATGTTTCCTAAAACAAAGGCAATGGAATTTATAATCGTGGCAAAGAAAAATCTGAGGAGAGACACACATTGTGAATAAGTACACCTCCTGAATTGTCATCTGTATGAATATGCTTATCTTATGACTAGGATCACAAACAACTACAACAATTGGTAATCACAGTTGGTAACCATGTTGTGAGTTTTGTGGGAACTGCATACAGGCTCTTTATGTGAAATATTGATCAAACAATCCTTCCATATGGACCTGATGTTTCCTTTGTCTTTTTTCCTAGTTGTGGAATATGGGCATAGTTTGGAATTGCAACCATGTAAATATCCCATCAATATCAAATCAAGCCTGAACTGACCCTAGAAGCTAAAATGACTAAACTTTGGCTATCGTATTTTGGTCACGTCATGAGACGACAAGAATCACTGGAAAAGACAGTCATGCTAGGAAAAGTTGAGGGCAGCAGGAAAAGAGGAAGACCCAACAAGAGATGGATGGACTCAATAAAGGAAGCCACAGCCTTCAATTTGCAAGATCTGAGCAAGGCTGTCAAAGATAGGTCATTTTGGAGGACTTTCATTCATAGGGTCGCCATGAGTCAGAAGCAACTTGAAGGCACTTAACACACACACACAAATATCCCATCATGTAAATTACATTTCCCTTCTAGAAAATGGCCAACAGTGAACCAAACCAAGCAAACTGTTGGAAATGTTCTGAGGCTGAAGGAAATTATTTCCACCAATGGTGGATTTGTAAAAAGGCACAGAAATTCTGGAAGAAAATACAAACTGAACTGCAAGCGATGTTTCGAATGAACTTTGAACTACGAGCCAAATACTTTTTGCTAGGTATAGTTCCTCCACAAATCAAGTCTGTAAATGAAGAATTAAACCAATATGGGATGACGGCCGCAAGAACACTCTACACTAAGTACTGGAAAGACAAAAAGACACCAACAGTAAAAGAATGGATTACAAAAATGTATAACTATGCTAATATGGCAAGATTAACCAACCTGCTGCGAAAGAATATGATGGAGGAACATGAACAGAGAAGGCAACCTTTTTATAATAGAAATGCGTTCAATTTTTAACATATAAGTAACCAGAGAAGCAAATATAAAGTTAAATAATAGACAAGATATTAGTGATATTCATTGGAAGTATTGTATTAGTGTGATAGATATTATGAATGAGACCATAATCATCAATTTTGACAAAGTTAAGACTGACTGTTAAGTTGAAGAGCGCTTGGCCTGGATGCCGACCCAACAATGTAACTCCCCAATTTAACTGCTTTCCTTTTTTTCCTGTATCCCTAAAAAACTTAATAAAATATTTATTTTTTAAAAATAGAAAATGGTCAACAGTGGAAATCACAGTGATTTTTTTACAATATTCTGCAATAAAAATTGATTTCTGAATGAACCAATCATCATAAACTATGTCCCGATTGGGGGAAAACATTAATGCAGACAGACAAAACAGATATGGAATCTAAGATTTTGGCAACACACGCGATTGCAGTGTGGCCAGATATATACAAAGACAGTAATTCTGCTCATACTCTCTCAAAGATGTGTTTTGAGTTCCAAGCCCAAGTTGTCAATATAGTAGGACATGGTAGTGACTTTTAGGTTTTTGTACCATCTCCCATACTGCAACCTTTAATCATATTTGTGGTTTATGCATGTAATGTCTGTGTACTTGTGCAATCCACCCACTATGAAAAGAAGGGTTGTGTTGAAGAGGTCTAGTTACATAGGCATTAATGTGGTTCAGTTCACATCAACGTTTCTACATCATGCTATGTAGACATTCTACATACTGGGTCAGCAGGTGAACAGAGATGCCCCATCTTTCAAAGAAAAGGTGGGGGCTCATTCAGCTGCCACCTCCAACAATCACCTACCTTTCAAGTTACCCTAGCCAGAAAACACATTGATTGGTTGTTGGGAATCAGTAGCTCAATCTGATGGTAACACGAAGAAAGTACAGTCATTATAGTTATTTCTAGTATAAATTTGAATGAAGTTTTGTATTTTCCAATGCAAAGAATTTCAGCAGGGGTGCGTGTGTGTGGTATTATTCTGCATTCATAGACTAGAATAGCCAGGGGCATTTTGCAGCTGAGTATCAAAAGTTACAGTTTTGTGCAATGCTGGCTTTCTAAAAACAGTTTTTCCAGGCCCCTGTTTCCAGCTGGCCTGGAAGTTATTAACCAACAAGGAAGCTTCTCAGGGTCTCCAGCACAAGGTTGTTTAGAACTTGGGTCATGGGCTTTTGAGTCACGCGCTATAATAGAACCAGCTACTGTCATCATCTGATCTTGTAGGTTATTTTCCAAACAATAAAACCATTTTTTTTTAAATACGCTTTTAAGGGACTCACTATGATATTTTAAGGATGCAAGAGGTTAGAAGTCTTTACAGGACATGCAACTTTGCTTCACAATAGATGTCACTGATGACACAGTCACAAAAAGTGGCCAACATATTCTCTGTAGGACTATTTAAAGGATGTCCAGAGGTGCAAAGATGACACGAAGTACAAATGATTCTGTGATTGACAAATAGATTTATGACCTGACAGTGACCCCAAGGAATACATGCTTCTTAAGGAAGCTCTGGTTTGTGGACTGTGTAAGTGCAAAGCAACTGCAACATATTGTTTATTGTGTGTGTGTGTGTGTGTTAAGTGCCGTCAAGTCGCTTACAAACTGAGGGCTCTGGCTTCCTTTATTGAGTCAATCCATCTCTTGTTGGGTCTTCCTCTTTTCCTGCTGCCCTCAACTTTTCCTAGCATGATTGTCTTTTCCAGTGACTCTTGTCTTTTTATAATGTGACCAAAGTACGATAGCCTCAGTTTAGTCATTTTAGCTTCTAGGGTCAGTTCAGGCTTGATTTGATCTATAACCTACTGATTTGTTTTTTTGGCAGTCCACGATATCCGTAACACTCTCCTCCAACACCGCATTTCAAAGGAATCTACTTTCTTCCTATCAGCTTTCTTCAATGTCCAGCTTTCACACCCATACATTGTAATAGGGAATACCATTATTTATTACCAAGACACAATTGACCCCATAGCACAAGCAGCTGACTATAACTGCATAACATGCAAAGCTCTAGGGAGTTCAGTCAAGATAAGTTCACCTGGCTATCATGTTCATGCTGGAGTTCTCAGCACTGACATTCTAGCTGCACACATGCATGCAGAAACAATTGTCCATGACTTCAAACCCTTTCTTCTTTTCTTAACCCAGGACAGTTTACAATACCTGTGTAAGATGCCCTGCCTGGACAGGCGTCGCCCCAAGGACCGGGGTAGCTGGGGGAGGTGAGGTCTGTGGGGCCTCCTCGGCCTCAGACCATTCCGAGGGGGAATCGGAACTCTCTTCCCCCTCGGAGGAAGCCAGCATCATGGCCCAAAAGCTCAGGCAGTATGGCAAACGTTGACTCCTTTTTCCTCTCTGGCCTCAGCCTCACAGCCTCTTTTATACCCCTCCAATATCGGCTCCACCCCTGTCTCCACCCCCCAGGTCCCGCCCCCGAGCCCATATAAGGGGAGAGAGAGGCTTACATCAGCCCTCTCTAATCTCCTGCAAGGGATGCATTGTCCTCCCCGGCCCCGCCCTGGGCAGGCTCGCCCGCTTCCCAGCTGGCCATTGGGCCTTTGAGGTGGCCGTGGCAGGGCGCCGCTTGTCAGCCAGCTCTTTCCCGGCTTCAGGGCTGCCCTTTCTTCGCGGGTCACCGGCCGGCCCTTTTTCGGAGCGTCTGCTCCCCCTGTCGCTGACGACCCTGCGGGCAGAAAGTAGGGTGTGGGCGACAGCTCCTGGCCATCCCCGGTCTCGGCGGTAATGGCGCCTCATTCCTGACAGCTGCGTTGCAGCGGAGGCGGGCCTGCGAACAGGGAAGGGGGTAGAATCATAGAATCACCAGGGACCACCAGGGTCATCTAGTCCAACCCCCTGCACAATGCAGGAAATTAACAACTATCTCTGCCCACATCCCCAGTGACCCCAACCCTCCCCTGCCATGCAGGATCCCACAATCAAAGCACTCCTGACAGATAGCCATCTAGCCTCTGCTTAAAGACCTCCAAAGACAGGGACTCCACCACCCTCCGAGGCAGTGCATTCCACCATCGAACCGCCCTCACCGTCAGGAAGTTCTTCCTAATGTTTAGGTGGAATTGCTTTTCTATTAGTTTAAATCCATTACTCCGTGTCCTAGTTTCTGGAGCAACAGAGAACAAGCTAGTTCCCTCATCAACATGGGCTCATGCTGGCCCAGAAGCCTCCTTCCCCATCAAAAACCCCTTTCCTTGGCGCACGAGGTGGCTGCCGCCTCACTCACCAGCCCAGAAGCCCCCTTCCTTCCCTGGCCAGAAAGCTCTTTCTTCCTTTCCTTTCCCTCCCTCCCTTCCTGAAAACTTTCCTGATTCCAGCAAATGCCTGATAGGTCTCTCTAGGACTTCCTCAAGAATGGAGAATACAGCCCTCCCACAACTGGTAGACTGCCTCTGAATGTGAAGGTACCACTATGGATGTCTGGTTCCCAGCTATATTAGTTCTAATGCAGTTTTTGTTCTAATGCAGTTTTTGCAGGCAGCGCGGAGCAGTTCAAAGGCCCCACCCCCTTCCCTTCCCTGGACCCTGGTTTTGAACTGCCCCCCTCTTCCCTGGACTCCCCGCCGCCCAGCTGGGAGTCCAGGGAAGTTGTTTTTTCTAAACTAAAACCTCAGTATTCAGGTTAAATTGCCGTGTTGGCACTTTGCAATAAATAAGTGGGTTTTGGGTTACAGTTTGGGCACTCGGTCTCTAAAAGGTTTGCCATCACTGTCATAGGGCATGGATTCCAGACCTCTGACCATTCTGGTCGCCCTCCTCTGGACACGCTCCAACTTGTCAACATCCTTCTTAAATTGTGGAGCCCAAAACTGGACACCGTATTCCAAGTGAGGTCTGACCAATGCAGAATACAGTGGTAGTATTACTACCCTTGATCTAGACTCAATACTCCTATTGATGCAGCCCAGAATTGCATTGGCCTTCTTAGCCGCCATATCACACTGTTGACTCATGTTCAGTTTGTGGTCCACTAAGACTCCCAGATCTCTTTCACATGTACTGTTGTCAAGCCAACTATCTCCCATCCTGTACCTGTGCCTTATGTTGTTTCTGCCTAGGTGAAGTACTTTATACTTCTCCCTATTGAAATCCATTTTATTGCTTATGGCCCAGCTCTCCATTCTATCGAGGTCATTCTGAACTTTGACCCTACCCTCCGGGGTATTAACTACCCCTCCTAACTTGGTGTCATCTGCAAATTTGATTAGCATGCTCTCTATTCCATCATCCAAGTCATTTATAAAAATATTAAATAGTACCGGTCCCAGGACAGACCCCTGTGGTACCCCACTGGTCACTCCTCTCCAGGATGAAGTTGTGCCATTAATGAGCACCCTTTGGGTTCGGTTGGTCAACCAATTGCCAATCTACCTAACAGTAGCAGTGTCCAGCCCACATTTTACTAGCTTTGTTTCCAGAAGATCATGGGGGACTTTATCAAAGGCTTTACTGAAATCAAGGTACACTACATCTACAGCATTCCCTTCATCTACCATACTTGTAACTCTTTCAAAAAAAGATATGAGATTAGTTTGGCATGACCTGTTTTTGAGAAACCCATGTTGACTGTTAGTGATCACGGCATTTCTTTCTAAGAGATGAGAGGTGCGGACCCCTTTCCCGCTGGCCAGACGTCTTTTCCTCCCCTGCTGGTGCAGGGGTTGGCCCCTGAGGAGGAACGGGAAGGTCCGAGCTAGCTCTTGAAGGCAGCTGCCTCAGGACAACCTGCCTCAACCATTTTGTACCACCTACAAGTAATAAATGAAATGGTCACAACAGGGTTGAAATTTGGATCCAGTAATATACCGTAGCAATCCACTACAGAGTCAAAAGTCATTACCTAATGTACAGTCAGACAGTAAACCCAATTCATAATGTCTTCCTTAAGTAGCAAAGTTTTAGCCAGAGACTTCATGGTTCTGAAACCCTTTCACAGTAGGTATCGGGACTGAGCCCTGTATCTTACACATGCTGATCGTGTACTCTGTCACTGAGCCCCGAAGCAGTGTTGTGGTAACAACAATTGCCATTATACCCATGAATCGGGAGCAAAAGCTAACTAAAGTTAGAAGCTAGAGGGGAATTTATATCACTAGGTAGATACTTTATTGTACAAACTAGAAAGAAGCTCAAGGATTATGAGCCTCAGGATGTTACTAGCACTCTCAACACTGACTCACTTGGCTATTCAGGTTCATATCGTCCCCCATATTGTCACCAGAATCTCTCTCTCTCTCTCTCTCTCACACACACACACGTTCAACAGCTCCGGTTTTAATTGTAAGATAACATTAGTTTGAAGTTAAGCTAAGCTTATCATGTGACTCTGTTCCCGAGACTTACTTCAGCAGCAGGCCGCCAAGATCAAACCCTGGCATTGAGCAAGCACTGATATTAAAAGCTGCCATTCTGCTGAATGAACCCAAATGAATCTTTATTAAAGCAGAGAGCTAGCATGGTGCAGTGGTTAGAGTAACAGACTAAGACTGGGAGTACCTGGCTTCAAATTCCTGTTCAGCTGTGATGCTCACTGGGTGACTTTTGGTCAGTCACCTAACATACTTCACAGGGTTGTTATAAGGACAGAGTACAGTAAGGGAGAAGTGTGTGAACTGCTTTATTTACAGAAAAGTCAGGATAAAAATGTGAGCGCTTACCTCAGAGTAAGATCGGGTGAGTTTCCTAGCAGGTTCAGAAAGGTATTTTGTAAGGTGATGCAATGAGGAATTTACTTCAAACAAGACAGTGCCCTTAGGTTAAAGTTGTTTATTAAAGAGACTCAACTAATTTAGTATATTTCAACTTTCTTTTTTTTTAAATCCAGAGTTATTCAACTAACAGTGCTATCTTGGGGAATTGATAGTACAGAGGGGAGAATTCTGAATGAGCTCAATAACCTTTTCCTGAAGACATTTACCTCCCAATGAAGCTATTTTTAAAAAGTCATAAAAATAGCATGATTCATGCTTGAAGGGTACTTTAATAAAAGCCTGGCTCTTAGAAGTTAGTAGAAAGCAATGAAACAAAGCAACAATGTTTTCCATATTGTAAGAACAAAAAGTTAAAGGTCTAGAACACAAACCAGAAGTGCAACATTTGAGTTTGTGTTATTCAGGTTATTAAATAGTTATTTAGGTTAACAAACAGGTGCAAGAACAAGAATTAAAGGAAAATAGGAAAAGAAATTCAGAAATGTGGAAGACAGAGCCATATCTAGCTGGGAAAAATACAAGCAACACAGAAAATTCGGGGAGGGGGCTCCCAAACACTGCAAACATATGAGAACAGTAATGGAAAATCTGAAAAATGCACAAGCAAACATTCTTCTTAAAATCTACCTCAGTGGCAATGGAATTTTTGTCTTTCAAGCACGCACCTTCTAGAGTTCTTGCTTCCACTAGAAAGATACCATATGTTTATATGTTCACAATGTCTAGATGAGGAAAACCTATGCTGGACTAAATGTTTTAGCCCTTAAGGTGCCATTAGACCTATACTTATTTTTACTGTAAAAGACTATCTTTCTGGAAAGATCCTCTACAACAGGGGCCTGTAACCTACGGCTCAGTACAGAACTAAATAAGGCTCTTTTTTAAAAAAAAGATGAAATCTTTAAATTAAGGTATATTTGAGTGGGCCCTGACCTGGATATCCCAGGTTCGCCCAATCTCTTCAGATCTCAGAAGCTATGCAGGGTCAGTCTTGGTTAGTACTTGGATAGGAGACCACCAAGAAAGTCCAGGGTTGCTGTGCAGAGGCAGGCAATGGCAAACCACCTCTTATAGTTTCTTGCCTTGAAAACTCTACAGGGTTGCCAAAGGTCAGCTGTGACTTGACGGCAGTTTACACACACACACACACACACACACACACATTTGAGGGATAGGTGGGATGCTAGAATAACCAGTATGTGATGTGAATGACAGGCAAAGATTTGTAATGGGCTTCTCAGAGATGCTTTAAATAATGGGAAGTGATAGAGATGAACAGTTGCCAGTGCGAACCATACACAATTCATTCCTGTTTTAGTTCACTAAAACAATTGTGTAGAATACTTCTGTGAGAGGAAGAAGAAGAGTTGGTTTTTATACCCTAATTTTCTCTACCGTAAGGAGTCTCAAACTGGCTTACAATTGCCTTCCCTTCCCCTTCCCGCAACAGACACCTTGTGAGGTAGGTGGGACTGAGAGAATTCGGAGAGAACTGTGACTAGCCCAAGGTCACCCAGCTGGCTTCATGTGGAGGAGTGGGGAATCAAACCCAGTTCTCCAGATTAGAATCCACCACCCTTAACCATTACATCACGCTGGCTCACAATTACTTATTGTGAGACTTCATGTGAACCAATTCCTAATAAAAGACTTGCAAAAACCTGTTGGGCTGCAGAAACTTTATGGATTATTATCAATTATATGTAATGTTAAACTGACCATTTTCTTATATTGGGTGTTTTTAAAAAAATCTTTGTTGATATCTTTCTCTGAATTTTATTGTGGTATATCTCTTTGCCCCTGACCTGGATGGCCAAGGCTAGCCTGATCTCGTCAGATCTCAGAAGCTAAGCAGGGTCAGCCCTGGTTAGTATTTGGATGGGAGACCACCAAGGAACTCCATGGTTGCTGTGCAGAGGAAGGCACTGGTAAACCACCTCTGTTAGTCTCTTGCCGTGAAAACCCCCCAAAGGGGTTGCCATAAGTCGGCTGCGACTTGACGGCATTTTACACACACACATATCTCTTTAATTGTAAAAGCTTACTGAGCCCTGCTCTACAAGAGGAACTTTTCTAATTCATTATTAACTTCTTGTTGACATCTTCTCATCAGTTCCTGGTAGTAAGGCTTTTCCTGCTACAAAACAGTCTGCATCATTTACTTTGGAATGTAAGGTGACAATCTGAACCAAATATAGAAATCACTTTCTCACTACGCAGGTTGACTTCCTTTGTGCTGGATGCATCAACTCTCATCTACATTCTATATTCAGGATGCTACAGAGACAACCACGGCAATCCTAAATATTTCAGTCCAAACACTTCAATGCTTGGGATTTGACTCAGCAATATAAACTCAAGTCCCCATGGCTCTACATAGTGCCGTTACCCACGTGAGATGGGAGCAGGTGTTAATTAAAATTACAAGCTAGAGAGAGCATGAATTAAGAAACAAAGAAAATGGAAGCCAGAACCAAATTATCTGTGAACGAATCACCCTTGCTTTACTGAATCATAACCCCCACCACCAAGAAATTATTAGACAAAATGTCCTTAAATACAGCATCTATCACTCCATGGAAAAATCACCAGGAAAGCATGTAATTAGAGCCAACTTTAACAATAAGCAGCATCTGGCATCTCCCCCCCACCCCGTTCATACTCTGGCAGGGCATGCCCAGTGATCTGTCCCTGAGATCTCAGACAGTATCGAGGGCTGAAACATGCTTGTTCCCACTTTTTGCTACTACTCCCCACACATTTTTCTTTTTAAAAGGTAACAGTAATTTGAAAATATGTTAATGATTTGTAGAGCAATTCACTGTGTCATAGCTCTTAAAGCAAACAATACACAAGAGGAGTTGAATCGTGTGATAGCCTGGAGAAAAGAAGGTTGTGTGTATATGATGCAATTTTACAGGGGGAAAAACCTACAGAATTTTATTTATTTACTTTCTTTTGTTTCTTTTATTTATGCTGCACACGTAGTGGTTGGTTTCTTAAGAATCTCAACTTGCACTTTTTTTTAAGCAAGTTTTTAACTTTCATGATGCAAAAATATAGTTGGGAGGTTTTGGTTAATGCACAGTTAAATCTCAGAAGACAGAGAAGGTTCTGAATTTCCATGGGTTACAGGAGAATATTTAGGATTTTTTTTTGTGGCTTTGTATTCTTTGGACTGGCTGAAGCAGAAGAACATTTGCACATTTATTAAGATGCAACATAAGTTATCCGCAAGGAAATAGTGCAAATATGCCTAGCATTGCTTTTACAGTATGCAGAATATGGGTTATTCTGCTGCATTCTATTTTTAGTGCCAAGTACACACAAGCCTGCAAACACTCCTCTACACAAAGCACATTTGTGAACAGCAAGGAGTGGAGGCACTTTTTCTTGACAAACCCTTCCAGGAATATCTAATCTTAAACTGTGGGTGGGCATGATCACATAATAGGCTAGGATGAGACAGAAAGGAGCTTACCCTCTCCTGAGCTGAACTCACCTACCACATTAAGACCCACTGCATTTGAGAAAAAGCACAATTGTGTTCTGCCAGTTAGGGTTGCAATAAATTTGACTTCCATCTCACAGGTGAGAAATGAAGAGTTCAACTCCATTAAGAGAGCTTACAGCTAAGGCTGTCTATAGAATTCTTCCAAGAGATCTCTTGTAATGCGTCTTGCAAAAGCCGTTAATGACTGATTAACACAAAATGCAGAGGTTTTCACATTCTGAAAATAGAAAGGGATGAGAAATTCTATTCCAAATAAATCACAAGCAATCTTGCTTAGCCAAAAGCAGTCTGTGTCAAGGAGATACTTGCCATTAGGCTAAATTAGAATACAATTTTTGATCAAAGAATCTCAGGATTTTCATGGGATCACAGTCAGCTTTTTAGTAATGTATATTGTATAGTAATATATTTTCCCACTGCAACTAGAGGCAAGCATTTTTTACCAGTATTGTAGCTGAATTAGTATAAAGCAATCATTCAGTCTTATGTCAGTTTCCCATTGTGGGAAAAGTTTGTACGGTATTTATCAGGGGCGAAGTTTAAAATTAATGGTGACATAATACAATAGAAAATGTAAAAGAACATATGATGCATAAAATAATGCAATGCCAATAGGAGTGTGCACTGGAGAATCACTATGAAATATAAGGTGGATCCCATGGATCCATCCTGCTAGCAATGGTACTTTTTTCCAGCACCAGGAACCTTCCCCTGACTCAAGAGACTCAAAAAGGAAGGAAGGCGCCATTGCTAGACAAACACTGTGGAGCCAATACAAAGCTAACAACACATTACAGCCAAGTACTTCACAATGGTTAGCTCATATGACGTGCAGTTCAATGTAGTTACTCCACTTCAAGCACATTGGTTTTAGTGGGCCCAACTGGAGTAACTCCATAGGATTTCCACTGTTAGCCTCATGCTGAATGGTTGAAGCTGGTTAAAGGTAGAAGGAATGCTCAGGGCCACCAAGTGAATGGAGTAGCTAAATCCCTAACATCTCATAAGCATAGTCTTTAACGGGAAATCCGTCTGCATTGCATAAAAATATTTGCCCACATACATCCATAAATGACAATCCACTCTTTTGGGGTTCCATCCTGACATTTGCTTTTATTTTAAAATACTAGAGAACTTGCTTGTTTGCTCCCCCTGCTTTCAATGATCCTGACAAGGGACTAGAAATCTCAAAAACATAGAAATCTAGTGGTGTACTTGTACTGCAGTCATCCAGCAGGTTGCCTGCACGATCAGGGTATAATCTGTTTACACTTTAAAAAAACAGGGCCGAAAAATCCAACTTTGTCAATTACAAATCAGGCTCACAAAGGTTAATTTAAAAAACTTATTCGGCATAGTACAGTAAAGCAGATCTGCTTGGTGAAGCAGGCTTCCAATCACAGCTTCTCTGGCAGGATTGGAAGTGTAAGCACAGAATATGGTGCACCCAGATCACTGGGGTGATTCCGAGAAGTAGAAACTGGGGCTTCACGTGTAGTTTTTGATGCTGCACACACACACATGCACGCAGAGTGTAGGAACTACATAGCCAGTATGCAACGCATGATCAACTATTGTTGGATGCAGATGCACACCTGAGACACAACAGATCCCTCCATGCTTTCTGGACAGGGATGTACCATTCCTTATCCATCTTGCATAAAATGGAGAAGCAGAGATGATGTGAGCTACTTTGGGTCCCTGTTGGGGAGAAAGGTGGGATATAAATGCAGCAAATAAATTCCTAATATCTTCTAGTGACCCCCAGGCAGTTAGCCTAGGCAGTTTACTGCACCAAACCAGCCTAGCTTAGGAAAATAACTTCATTCTGTGTCTTCAAAACATTCTCTGGACCTACTAAATAAGGACATACTTACTAAGCAATCAAAGATCAGGAAAGACAATAGGTGAATTCTTAGGAAGCCATGTGTGATAGGGAAAGGAAGAGACAAAGAACTTCCCAGCAGCCCCTTGCAGCCCCCAAGAAGCCACAGCTGAAGGCTGAATGCACCTTGAGGAACAATGTGCTGTGTAATCCACCTTGAGTCTCAGTGAGAAAGAAGGCTACACAGGGGAATAAAATATCCCAAATATAGAATGGCAAGAAGCCCTGAGTAATAAAGAGCAGCTGCAGCAGGAAAAGAAAGGAGCTGAAGAAACACCGCAAAAGGCCACTCAGTGTAAAGAACTTCAGCTACCACCCCGTCTTACCACTCAGTGGTAGCAGCTGGGGTTTGAACAGACCCTTCCTCTTATATGCTACTCAGCAGAAAGGAAACAAGAGTCGGCACCTGCTATCTAGGCCACTGCTGGCTATGAGCCCATCAGAACCACGTGGGGCTCCAGGTCGGCCAGAATAGCAATGATGTTCTGGCTAGAAATTAATAAATCTGCTTTAAGTTTGCAAGATGGCCTGAGGGAATCATTTTGATCTGGTCCAGCCTCAGCATACATTTGCCAGACTTGAGGCATATGTAGGACACATGAGCTACAGAAGTTTCCTTTAGATGAAATCCCATCAACCACCCTGTAAACACTACTGGGAAGTTTCGCTGCTTAAGCCTCACTCAATTCAAGAGTGCTTCCATATATTTCCAATGGATTGTGCCCAACTGCCTTATTAAGGAAACAGTTGGCAGCGTTTGCAAGCAACCAGGGCTGCATGAAAAAAAAGAGAGAAATATACTAACAAATTATCATGAAGCATCTGTATATGGTTTAAACTCAAATGACTGGAAATTAAAACTGGAATCGGAAGTATGCTATAGGCAATATAATGTAGAGGAATAAACCGATCGTTCCAAAATAGTATGTCTAAAATTAAATCCTGATTCTGCTGGTGACATGCTATAAACTGCTTTGGGCAAAGCATCAGCTTCCTGCCTCGATTCCCCATCTGCTAATAGTAGTAATAACAGTAAACTAATTTGCATATCACAAAAGACTGCTGTGATTTACCATCTTTGCAAGGCATTGAATATTCACAGTGCTTCTATAAATGCTACAATATTAGTAGTTTTTCTCTATGACAAGAGTTTATTTTTATCCCTAATTATAGCCATATAATTACAGTTGCCTGAAATATGATAGCACAGTTTGCAACCTTTTTTTATTTTTAATAAATCAGATTCCTATTTGAATTTTTAAAATCTGTTGTAAATGGAGGACACTGCCACACACTTTTTGTAATGGGAGCTTGTGTTTCTGATCTTGATCATATGTGACTATGACTAGAATATTAAGTAGCGGTAATGACCTCTATTCGATAGAGATTATATATAGACAGCTCCTACTCTTGTCTTCTACATATAAACTGAGAACTGTACAGGAGCAGTGCTAAGCAGAATTTAGCCAGCAGTACATAATCGAGCTAATGACTCATAGGTAAGAAAGCGCATTTTACCTATTTGGAAAAAAATTCACATTTATTTACTGTCAAACAGGTGTTAAACTTTACATTGGATATTAGTGATGGGCTCATTATTAACAGGTTTACACAAAGGGATGAAAAAAGCAGATTTTTTCTGAAACAATGTACAATTAATTAGATCTTTTATCATAAAATAAATTAATTACTAAATATAGGCAGAAGGAGTATGGAAGAGTAATATTTTTGTTTTCTCTTAGCTTAAAAAGGACAGGCACGATTTGTTCCCCAGTAAGTTTTCAGAGTAATATCCTGGGTCCCTCCTTTGGTCCCTCCCACTTCTACCCCCTCCCCCAGTTAAAGAATGAAATGGGAACTAATTTATAATTTGTCACAGATCCTTTACCAAATTTGTGCAAGGCATGGCATTAATTGGCTTCTAAGAGAATTCTCCCCAGAAAATGTTCGTTTGGCAATAAGAAGTTTGAAATATAAGAAGAAATACTAACGTCAAAGCAGAACACTGTTTACAGTGAAAAAGAAGTGAAAATGGGAAGAACTTGCATTTTAAACATATTACGGTACTATAAAACAAGTGTAAGAAAAAACAGCTTGTAGCATATGTGCAACCAAGAGCGTTTCACAATATTTTCTTCAAACTCTTTAAAATTATTTTAATGACAATTATATTTCCGTTTGGACACAAATGTATTTATTTTTTTACCCTAGCAATAGAACAAAATATAATTTCTTTAGCCATTTTTTTTTCATGAGAACAGTTCATTGTACAGTTGAGGAAATATATGAAATAAGGCCTGTGGCTTGATTGCTAGTGGTTAGACATGTTTTCAATCTTTACCATAATGGAAAAGATTTGCAGTGAACTGCACACTGATGCAGAATCTCTCTCCTGCTTTTGCAAGTCTTGTCAGGAATAGTAAGGTACAGTAAATTTGTCCCACAGGATTTTTAGAGCCTACGCCTTGTATATAATACAATGTAGGCCTACAAAAAATGATACAGCCATATTTACAAATTTAGTTCACAAACTGCTGCAGTAAAATGGCTGGGACGCTTTCTGTGTGTGTGTGTGTGTATGTTTATTTCACAATCTCTTCTATGTCAGCAGCAGAAGATATCTTAAAATACCTTGATGGTATCTCCTTTTTCCTTTGTAACAAATAATTCTTTTAGTATACTCTGTGTATATACAAAGCTTTGTTTTATAAAAATTCACAGAACTGCAAGGTCCAGTCATCTCCGTTACATGGGAGAAAGAAACCACAGGGACGACAGAACTGTCTCTTCAAGCAGATATGAGGGAGCCTGCATGGGGCCAATTAAGTCTGTTTAATACTTGTATGTGGTCTTCAGTATTCCTTTGCTACACTATTAAAGGCTTGTCACTAGTTGCATTTGTCCTTCCCTAACGTCCCCTTCTGGAATACATCCTTCCTTGTTTATGGGAATTATATAGCCATCGCTATTGCCCCTGCTGATTTGATAGTACATCTGAAGCTGATGACCAGCTCCGAGATTTGGCATGCTTTTGTAGTAAATGTCCTCATTCTCACTCCTCCTGGAGGGAGAGAGGTCTTCCTCGATGTCAGGACTGCTCTCGGGGTAAGGAGAGTCTCTGAGGTTGGGCATGCTTGTGTAAAGAGAGTCTCTGTTGGGGGACTGGAGATGGTCTTCGACTTCAGCTGTCAGCTGTGACACATAGCTATCTGTTCCTTCAGTTTTCACTTTCTTCTGCGGCTGGTACAGAAGCGAGTGAGTCCGTTGGGGAATCAGGGGGGCCTCAAGTTCCTTTTGGTGCAGCTCCAGGCCTGGGTTATCACTGTGCATCAAAGATGAAGCATCTGCGACGATAGCATCATCTTCACTACTGCTCCCACCGATCACAGCTTTGATTGGTAATGTGCGCTCTAGGTTGTGGTTCTTGTTGCTGCCCCGCAGGTTGTTGTGCACTAATTCTGAAATGATCATTTTTTCAAATGCGGCATCATTCAGGCTTAGTCCACAGTCTACAACTTGCACGCTATCATTATAGTCTCCATTGCGCAAAGAGTAGCTGTTGTTGAAATTACCATTTAGCGGTAGAGTATCCATGGCACTTGTATCCCTGGCATTGTTCAGTGAATGTCCTGCAAGAGAAAAGTGACACCCTGGGTTAGTGTCTATGCTGGAGCTACGGTTCTTATTCTATAAAAGATCTTTAATGTAGTTCAGGACAAAGTTGTACTTCGAAGTAAGACTTCAGAAATGTTAGGGTGACTGGATGTTCCCAACGGTAAGGATATGTACCTTATAAAAGAGAGAGAGTTTATGCAGTAGTAAGACTTTTCATGAGGCTTCCATGTTACTTTAAATTAGAAATTTGAAAGTAAATGCAAGGTTTCTAATTTAACAATTTAGCGTCAGTTCTAGAAGTCTTCCAACAAGGAAGAGGAAGGTCACTCCATGCCCTTGCATATGTAATGCAATGCAATTCATTTGTAAACATTTATATTTTAAGTACAACACCATGGTTCGGGGAAAAATAAAATCAACAGAATTTGTCCTAAACAACACTAAATTAAAACAAAGCAAAAAAAAAAGGAATCAGGTCACATACAAAACAGAAGGTAAATGTGTAACTAAACCCACGCCATTGGCAAGCAACTACTGTTACAGCATTTCTAAATTTCCCTTTTGTGTGTGTTTTTTTTTCTTTTGAAGATGGAATAAAGAAAAGAATGAAAAAAATGGACAAGTACAGAGATTTCATGTTAAGCACAGACAGCCACCTCTCACACTAAAGGGACTGGGTGGGTCCACAAGCACCATCCAACAACACGGAAGACAGCAGGTGGAATGACTCACTTTGGACAACTCACATCATGTCTGTCTGCTCAGGCTATCTGGCCTAAGAGTAGCTGATATATAAAAGAAAGTAAAATGATTTATTGTAACATGATGAAGAATTACTAAGCTTCTCAGCAACTTAGTCAGAGCAAGGGTTCAACAAATTAGATTACTTGCAATAACAGCTCCCTGCCCCCCAATTTCAATGCAAAATTTTTGTTTTTGTTTTTGGTAGCATTTCTCTCTGCCAGCAATGGCCCCAGGCTTCAGAAGGTCAAAGATGGCCTGTAGCCCTGCAGTCTGCATCAGTCACAGTGACAGCACTAAATGAAACCACCATAGTCTATTTAAGAGTTGGGCCCACAGACACCATGGGCAACATGGAAGTCAAAAAGCAGAAATGTTAGGGATTCCTCTAAGCATGGGTTACAGAAATTAACCAAAGAATAAATAAAGAATAAATATTAAGCTGTGGAATGGGAGGAGATTATCAGCCAAGGCTGACATTTTTCAACTGCTGGAGAAATGGAGAAATTGGATAGGTCTTGCTGGAAAGATGAAAAGAAGTTTAGGAAACAAAAACAAAAAAACCACCTGGAATTTTATGGTGACATGCTCTTTTTCTAGAGATAAAGAAATTGGTTTTGCTAGAGACACAAAGACATGTAAACTAAGACATCACATTGCTTCCCAGGCAAAGAAGAAAAAAAGAAAGCTTTGAAAGAAACTGAATGGTATGTGTCATGGAAAGTTAGGTGATTTGTTAGTGAACTCTCCTAGAAGAATCACTTTTATCATTCTAGAGAAATGTGTGGAAAAAATCAAGAAAGAATGAGGTACTGTTTTTGGAATGAAACTGACCACTGTGAGGCTGCTGCATTATATGCAAGGCTTGGAGTAGTTACACACAGAAAGAAAAGTGATTTTTTTTCAGTGTGTCTAAGGACATTTCCTGATTTACTTTCAGCCAGCGCTTAAAGCTGCAGCTTAACCAAGAAAATTCAAAGTTGCTTCTATAAAGATAGAAAGATTGGATTTATGCCCAAAAGTGACTTTTTTGTTTGGTTACAGAATACTAATTTTTGAAGTGCAAGAGCTGCAGCTAATCTTGTATTGTGTTGTTCCAGCCATCCATGTGCACTGAATTAGTCGAAAGGATGGCAATTCTTTGAACAGCTTCTCTAGGCTTTGATTAAACAACTTTTTTTGTAGCTGGGTAATTTCATATATGTTCCTAGATCTTTCTTGCAAAAAGCCTTATCCATATGGAACATATGGCATTTATAAGAGACAGCCAACACATGGACTACATGACGGTATTAATTTCCCTTACGAAGGCTCTCTCTCTCTCTCTCTCTCTCTTATAGAAATAATCTAATTCTTTATCCTCTGCTAAGGAGATATCGAAGCATATTTAATAATCCAAAATGAATTTTCTATGATATACTGCAGAATTAAGCACACTCGAATTTACTTCAACCGCTTTTAAAGAGGCAAGTTTAGCTGCCCGTGATCAGGTAATTCACTTGAAGTCTTTTCATAGCCTGTAGCAAGATTACGGTGGGAATGTGAAAATGTAAGTCAATTATTAAGCATCTCTGCTCAACAGTGCTCTAGTTTTTAGCAGCAAATTATTTCAGCATTGCATATCCTCAGTTACCAATAGGGCTTGCTACAGACCTCTCGTGAATTTTTTCCCTTCCAAAAAGCAGTACACATGTACTGTTTGAACAGGGAAACATTTTATTTGCAAATTGTGAACCACTTGCCCGCTGAGTCTACTTCATGACCGCTAGTTATGTTTTAATTGTGCCCATTAAAAATCATGCTGAAAAAATTTACATTTGATAGGCAAAGTTAAGTTTTACTCCCATACTTGTCTCTCTGTAGGTTGCTAGAGGAAAGCATAAGGAAAGTAAGAAAACAGGAGAATGAACATAGAAACTGCAGTTCAGTTTTTAAAAAAGACGGAAATCTGACGTGTAACAATAGGTCTGGTTTTTAAAAAGAACATGCTTAACACAGACTTCCAGTTACATTAGAGACTCTTATGGTTTAACTCAACTAGTAATTATTTTTAAAAGGTTTTAAATTGGGAATTGATTCAGTAGCTAAAGACAAGCAGTTGGACAGTATAGTACAGTACAAGTAAGTTAGTTATGAGGCCCTGACAACCCTGAACTTATACATTACCACGTGCAAGTGTGTCTGCCTGCAGTGGTGAATTAATGTCCCTGCATCTGCCTAATGCATCAGAGCAATGTCATGTTAAGTGACAAATGCTCTTAAGCACACCCCATCATCAACATTTAGCTGCTGGTGTTGCCGACAGTCTTAGGATCAAGGCCATAAGTCCCACACTTCTATGCTCGCTTCTAATTCTAATTACTGCCTGAACACTTTCCTAAGGAAAAGAAAAAAACTCACATAAAGCTGCACTATACTATAGTTTGCCTCGAAATATGACTCTGGATACAGTTTTCCACACCAGGATAATCCAGATGTCAAGATGCCTTGTGCGGGTTTAATTGTCTAATCAACTCCAGAAGCAGAATGTTCTCAGCAAGCTTTTGATTAATTTTATATTACATAGACATGATACCTCTAAGTGATATATATCTTGAAGATGGGCTCTCAGACCAGGGGGTGTCAGTCCTGTAATAGTATATTAAGATTTATGCCACCTGTGTTAAAAACATGGATGATTATTGGCAACGGCTATTACGGCAAAGGCATTATCACTATAATATAGTGCAGTTTTACAAGTCTGGCATTATCAGCAGTACTTCTCAAGCCTACATTCTGAAGGCAGCTCTAGGTCTCCAACTACATTAAAGGAAGGGGGTGCTGAGCAAAATATCATAAAGAAACATAGGCAAAATCACCATATCCCAAAGTGTGGGCACACCTGGTGAGTTAAACACAGGAGCTGAAGGGGCATTACATACAACGGTTTCAGCGAGCAATGTGTTATAAGGATTGTTAGTGCCGTGCGGTCGAAGAAGAGGATTTGTTAGTAGGTAATTGCCAGTCATTCCTAAAGCAAAGAAACAGAAAGAGAGAGACATCAGCTCTTTAATTTGATTCTGACAGTTCCAATAAAATATTTTTTTTGTTTCATCATGAGTCGTGTATATCTTGTCAAATTTAATTCAGCTGAACATTTCTGAATGTATTTGAACTACTAATTTGAAGGAAGAGAGTGAAAATGTAGTTAGATTTCAGTAATTCACAGGTGCCGTCCAAATCCCCAAAGTAAACACCTGCTGAGAATGACATTTGCTAATTTATACAAAATCGCTGTTAAAACAAGAATAGCAATTAAATACAGAAAGACCCAATGTTCTGTTTCAAGATGTTACAACTTAATGTCTGTAACCTTAGTCATGGATAGGCACCAGAATAGAGAAATCAAAATCGTGTTAATTTAAAGGCACTGGACAATATCTGATGGAAAAAACACCAGAGTTTATGTCTAACTTAAGTAAAAGTAGAGCAAGGTTTTTGTTTTTTTAAAGCACAACTTTTTCAGCCAAAGGTAAGTTGAGCACAAGTTGCAGGAAGCCTCTCTTATTATATGCAAAAGAGCACATGCTGAAGATGTGTTGGGGGGTGGGGGAGACTGCAGGTAAATCATTCACATATTCTCGTAGAATAAATGGAACCATGCTGCAATATTATCTGCAAGGCTTTTTAAAACATCAATTATCTTTAAGATATGTCTGTTCCCTGTGTAACAATAATATTAAATGAACACACTAAAAGCAAGAACAAACAGTTAGTTTAGCTACTTCAGTCCAAATCCATCAATATTTTTTTTTGCATTAGTGTCTAAATAAGCAGGCAAAGTTTCAAAATAACATCTTAAAAAACAGCTTTTAGAAACCCACATGGATCTTGGGTCTCTTAAATGAACACACTCGTCAACAGTACATAAAATTAGATTACAGCCTTTGATAGTCTTTATGGGCACCCATATATCACATAAGAGATAGGTGAAGGTGCTATTCTACTGAGCAGTACAGGAACGCATAAGGAAGGGTTGATCTTATCTGAATATATTACATGTCCAGAATGAGATAGAGCGCAGTCTAAGAATTTACATATAAAATTTAAATTGATTAGCTTCTCATTGTGGCAATGGCGGCAGATATTACATTTTAAATATTAATGCCTTATCACTACTCAAAATATTATTACTGTAGGTAGCAAAAAATCCTGGAGTTCGGGGAATTGCTTTACTGACAGATTATGTTAATCTTATTTGGTGTTGGTTTCATTTATTTGATTTTCACAGATTTTTTAAAAATGCAATCTACATACAAGAAAGGGCAGTTCAAGTAATCTTCTGCTGTAGCGTACATCACAAACTTTCGACTATGGTAATTTCAACTAATTAACATAAATGAACATGGATCTACCGTCCCCATCACTGTCATTGTGCTGTAGCTGAATGAATATTGATTCTCATTTCTTAACCCTGGTGGAATGGTTCTAGTAAACAAAGCTCAAAGGCCATGGGTCTTGCATGCAAGTATGGAATATCGGGTTGCCAACTTCGAGTTGGGAAATTCCTGGTAATGTGGAGGTGGGGATGCTGGAGATGTGGAGGTGGGGAGAGACCTCAAGGAGGTATAACGCCATACAGCACACCTTCCAAAGCAGCCATTTTCTCCAGAGGAACTTATCTGGTATTCTGAAGATCAGTTGTAATTCCAGGAGATCTCTAGACCCCATCTGGAGGTTGACAACCCTAATGGAATATGTAAGGAATTTCTCTTTCACGAGCCCTGTGTGACACCAAGCTAGGTGAACACAGCAGACCCTATGATTATGAATGGCTATCAATGCAACCAGTCTGCCAGCAGGGAAAGTTTCTGCTGGTTAAGAAGGGAGTGGCTATGTATTCTACTGACAACAAATGTTTCTCTTAGGGCTTATGCAGATATTATTACAGGGCATTCCTAAGGAGAGAGTTACTCTAGTCTAAGTCCATTCATTTCAATGGGCTTGGACTAGAGTACTCTCCTTGGGAATGCACTGTTAGTCAGGAAAAAAATGTCACATTTTAAGTGTTTCAGATTGGCACCCTCTTACCCTACTTTCTCATCATGGGGAGCAAATAATGTCTGAACTTCACTGGATGTTTATTTAAATTCAGTTATTTTACGACCCTGCTTTTCTATCTACAGAAGGAATGTGACTTTGCGGTTATGGGATCAGGGAGATACTGTGCTCTAATAAAAATGGTACAGCTTGAGCTACAGACTCATTTTTTTCTCCCAGAGAGGGGTAAGGGAGAACTTCAGAAGGATGAAATTTTCCACAGGTATCATCTGAACAAGTGCCTATCTTCCAGTACTGTATGCATTTTGCCAGAAAATTGGTGGCCAGTTTATTAATTTTAGTTGAGTTGATGTGCCTGGGAGGAAAAAGAAACCAGGCCAGAAAGATGGTGAACTGGTTTGGGATGTGGGACATGTGCAGTTCCACATACATCAGAAAAAATGTGTTTTTCAATATGGGTACATGCACAGGGAACTGCAAACAGTTGCCACTTCCTTGTGGTGTATACCAGAATCGTACAATGATTGGAAAAGGAGTATCAAGCATTTAAACCAAACCATACAGGTACACAGAACGATAAGGTATGAGGCAGCCCTTAGTTATTAAGTTCACTGAGCAGCCATGTATTTCTGAGTGTAATTTGAGACTCTGGTGTAGGGAAAAGTGAGAAAAAGCTTGTAAAGCTCTCTACATGAGACAAATAAAATGTATATATACAACTATCACCCCAAGGCAGAAATCTGTATGTGCTGTGCACATCAAGCTCTTTTGAATGTAACGTCCTCCATTTATTTTGATGCAGCAAAAAGTATATAACCATATTGTTTTGTGTGCACAGAGCTACTCTCGGCATGAAATGAGAAAGGAAACTTTGTCTGAAATGCAATGGAGCTCCTGCTCCAGTTTTTCTCATTTTCTTACTGGGCAAACTCAAAACGTGACTCTAGAAGCTAGAGGCAGAGTTTTAAATCAGACCAGCTGACCATTGATTGCTTGGGATTTCTTGGAAGATAATAAGTCTTGGGGTCAGCAAGTCAAAATCTAGCAGCAACGGTGAGACACTGGTTTGGTTTTTATCACAACTACCTGGGAGGCCCTACGTCTTATAACCTATGTGTGTGTTAAGTGCCGTCAAGTCGCTTCCGACTCATGGTGACCCTATGAATCAAAGTCCTCCAAAATGTCTTATCTTTGACAGCCTTGCCCAGATCTTGAAAAATTGAGGGCTGTGGCTTCCTTTATTGAGTCAATCCATCTCTTGCTGGGTCTTCCTCTTTTCCTGCTGCCCTCAACTTTTCCTAGCATGACTGTAACCTAGATTTAGATTTTAAGGAAAGAAGTAAGAGGCATCTTTTGGATAAAGATGTTAAGGTTAAGTGTTGTCCTATTAGCAACACATTTCCCCTATGAAAAGATCTGGCAAGCAAGCCAGTGAGAAACGTTGGTTGTCGTTTAGTATTTATGGCTGGAACACAGTGGAACGGCCCTCACTATCATTTAGTAAACCTATAGGAAGAGATGTGAAGGCTTTACAAACATTAATCTGAGTTACAATGATAAATCTATGTCCAGAGGTCTTAAATCTAGTCTATGTGGCTATGTTTTCTCCCTCTCGCGCTGTCATGTGGCTGACAAATGCTACGTTACAGACATGATCAAAACTATACAGGGGAAAAAAACCTTTGCAGATGTCTTTTGTATAGAGCTGCTCTCAATTTGATTTCACGGTCAAAATGCCGTCGTATTGAAATCTAATGCATTTAAAATGTTACTGCGCTGGTAGTTCTGTTTCAGTTTTAGACTACAAAGGTTAGCAAAGGTTTAAAATTATGCTCTTGCTTTTAAGTTAAATTATTGATGAGAATTATTTAAATACACTTTCCATGAATGGGAATGCCAGCTTCTATCCTAAAAAAAGAGGCTGAGGGAACCAGATTTTAAATGTATTCAAGATAGACTTTAAATTGTAATTTTAGCAAGCACTGCTTCTGAACTGTCTATATCCACTATACCTACTCCAGATGTTTGGTTTTTTTTATTTCCAACACAATTCATCTAAATTTGTACCTAATAAAATACTGTTGAATGATTTAAAAAATAAAACAAAGTAGAATGAAATATGTCTAATAACTGACCTTGATTAAGTGTTGAAGTGCTATTGATATCACCTGAGATAAAGGAAGATTCAGATTGTTTTCTCACAGTGTCATTCCACATTCTTCTTATTCGGCTCTGTTAACAAAGTAAATCGAACAAAACTGTCACATTTCAAGCAGCAGACTAGCACTTAATTTTTTTTAAATCTGCCTGTGTATTGCATTCTCCATGCATGCTATTATGGCTAAAGTACTGGAGAGTAGGGAAGCTGCGGATTTTGTAGTAAACCAGTTTGGCAGTCGAACACCCCCTGGTTAGCACACCCTCTCAGTTTGTGCGCTTATCACGGTTATGTTCACCTTGCTCTGAACAAACTGAACAGCTGCCCAACAACTGTGCAGATGCCTGTTGGTCAGAAACCAGTTCACAGCTGATTGTGGGAGTTATGTTTCTTCCAGCAGTTGTGTGTGTCTTAGCTTTGCTGTGATGGGGCACAGGAAAGTTTCAGGGGAGAATCAGCAGAAGCCAAGTCCCAGTTGATAAGGGAGCAGCTGCAAATAAGCTTCTGATCGACCCACTGCCCTGCTTGTAAGATACTGATTGCATCTTTTCCAAAGTAGGTAGAAACTGATCACTAATATTATCCCCCTCCAGCAGAAGTAATTAGTGTCCGTTCTTCCTGTCCTAAGCATCTCCTATGTCCCTGCAAGGCAGAGATTCAGGGAGAGGCAAAGGGGAAAGATGATCAGTTCAGAGCTAGCTTTTCTTCCTCCCTCAAGTTTCTTTCTTAGTTCCTGCAAGGCTGTGACACACTGAGAAGTTTCCTGTTCCTGCCACACTGGAATGAACAAATAAACAGGCATTCAGTCTACTGGCTCCTTGATCACTACTGGCAATAAGAAGGTGAACCAAACTGAAGGGCGTTCAACTATCCCCACTGGAAAGAAGCATGTGTGGGATGTGTAGGGTTTACCTTCAAACTAATTTCTGGCTCTGTGCCAATTTACAGCATTATCTTAAGTAGAGCCATGCCCCTTTAAGGCTACTTACTTCAGTGGACTTAGAAGGGTGTGGCTCTACTTAAGATGATACCATCAGAAAACCAAATGCCTTTCACTTCCTTCTCTACATCCTGACCACCTAGCACCAGATGAGCACTGACAATCCTGTCCTGAGACTGTGGATTTGGTAAATCTAAACCTCAACATGTTGAGGAAAGAACCACATTTAATTTTTAAACCAGGGATGTCAACCTCAATTGTTACAAGGGCTGGATATGACATAAATGTCACTTGGTTGGGCCAAGCCATGCTTCACCAGCCCAGATCAAGAGTGGGGGTTGCCTTGGCTAACTCGCGGGACGGATAAGAGCTCTCAGGGGGCCGGATCCAACCCTCGGGCCTTATGTTTGACACCCCTGCTTTAAACTAAAAAGGGCCAGCTCGCCAGGGGTCCAGGGGTTTGGGGTTCAAACCCTACAGGGCCCTAAGCATATATTCTTGATAATTAGTTTGCGCATTCCAGAGCTGAACATGGACATGAAATAAGTTCAAGTTAAACTCTGGATGAGGGCTTGTAGGGCTGTGGCATTTTGATAAAAAAGAGGAAATATTTATGACCTGTTTTTGATAAAGAGGGGGAAAATATCCTTTCTTCCATAGATAGAAGGGAAGAGATAAGGAAAAACTAGTTGAACTCAGTAGCTGCCTGAGGAAAAACGTTTTAACACTAAGTCAGAATGTATTGTTCATGGCAGTATATATTCTATCTAAACACAATCAGCATTCTTGCTGTAACTGTTCTTTCCCTTATTCTAGCTTTACTATGCATACCGGAAAATTTCCAGAAAATGGCCAGATGTGTTCATCTGTATAATGTGAAATCATATGTGAAATATGCATTTGATAAACATTCCTGAAAGTGCCTTACTAAAAACTGTTCACTCATTATCCCTCAGAGATATAGCCCTCACCACTGTCCACCAAGAAGTGGAAAGTAGCCCTAAGTCTGCATATGGACACCTTATGTTTAAAAACCACCTTTCCACCTTGTAGGAATGTTTAGAAATCAAGTCCAGAATGTGAAAGCAAGTAATTGTCATCTAGATTACTATGATAAGAACACGATTAGTGCAGCTGTACATCTCAGTGGGCTTTTTATAAGTAAGGTTAATTAAAAGATACTGTCATTAAAAGACGCTGTCAAGATCTTTGTTACCTGAGTGCCAGAGGAATAGCGAGCACTAGTTCTTGTGGTTGATGCCTTTACTGAACTATGTGGGCTCTCTGTCGGTAATCCTCCACAACAATAAGAATGTCTGAAGCACTTTCCATATTCCTTCCGTACCTGTGAGTAAAAGTGCTCATAAACATACACGTTCACACTTTCATTTTTTTAAACTGGATCACCCTATTCAAGAGATTTGAGAAATAACAATGCCAAACCAAGTTTCTTCAGAATGGGACCAAATGTAGATTTCCAGTTAAACAGATACATGTTGATGCCAAGCAGTATTATTTGTGTATTGGTCCTTTCCCTCTTGAGAATTGGTATGGTTTGGTAGATAAGAGTTGAAATGATATCACTTCAAAATTGCCAAGCCATTCCCAAATGCAGGCATACAATGATGCTGTTTGAACTGCAGATGGCTTCTTTGTAAGTAATTCATATGTTTGTTTTCCACTTAGCTGACTCCTGGTTGCAACCAAACACCAACAGTATCTAGAAGTGAACTACAAGAAGTATTTCTTGTCCAGTGATACATTCACACCTGTTCCAAGTAATGTGATCATATCAAATAATCTAAGGAGAACTGAAGGCTGCAAACAGCCTTCCTACTCTAGGGAAAGAAGCATTAAGAGAACTGAAAAACTGTCTTAACATTTGTTCAAGCTGCTAACTAAAGTTTAATTGAAAACGATTAAACCATTCAATATGTTTCTCTACAACTCTCTGATACAGTAACAGTGCAAAACTAAGCAGAGTTATACTCATCTAAACCCATTGACATCAATGTAATGGGATGACACTGTAAGATCTATATACTAATAGTGAAGTCGGCCAAAAATGAAGAAACTTAAATCCCGTGACTGGAGCTGTGCACGGGCAAAACAGATAGTTCTACAAACCTGAAAAGGCACCAGGTTTGCATAAAATACTGATATTTTTTTTAATGGGGGAGTGTAAAAACCCAAAAATTATAAATGAAGTGCCAGTAGCTTTAAGCAACAGATTCCCTCAGTGGCCTTTCCCAAGCAACACAGTATTCCAGGCTGAGTTTCTCAGGGGAGAAAAAAAGGCAAGGGGAGAAGATAGTGTCCTTTCCAGGCCTATTTTAGCCTTTGAAGGAGGACACATTAGGGCTAGGCCTGAGTTCTAGAGTTGCCAGCTCCAGGTTGGGGAAACTCCTGGAGATTTTGTGGTGGAGTCTGAGAACAGCAGGTTTTAGGGAGGGGAGAGGCCTCAGCTGAATATAATGCCACAGAGTCCACCCTCAAAAGATGCCATTTTCTCCAGGGGTCAGACCTCTATCGCCTGAACTTAAGTTCTAATTCCAGAACATCTCCCAGTCCCACCTGGAATTTGGCAAACCTGGGCCTGGCAGCAACAGAGGGGCAGATAAAGGTAGGTTGGCTGTTGGGTGGGAAGGAGATAGGCTTGTCAAGTCCTAGTTAGGAAATACCCGGAGATTTGGGGGTAGAGCCTGGGGAGGGGAGGGTTTGAGGAGGAGAGGGGCCTCAGGGGGTATAATGCCATAGACTCCATCCTCCCAAGCAGCCATTTCCTCCAGGGAAACTAAAGTTGCCAACTTCCAACTAAGGGTTAGAGATCACCCAGAATTACAACTGATCTCCAGATGACAGAAATTAGTTCCTTTGGAGAAAATGGCTGCTTTGGAGGGTGGACTCTATGGCATTATACCCTGTTGAAGTCACTTCCCCCCCACCAAACCTCACCCTTCCAAGGCTTCACCCCCAAATCTCCAGGAATTTTCCAACCTGGAGCTGGCATCCCTAGGGAGCTGATCTCTGCAGCTGGGAGATCTCTTGTGATTCCTGAAGATCTTTAGGTTCTACCTGGAGGTTGGCAACCCTAGAAGCAGGGGAAGGGGGATAGGCTATAGGGAGAGGGGGAAACAAGATGCCTCCTGCAAGTCTTTGTGGGTTCCCAATTGTTATTATATATTAGTATTATATATTATACAAAGATGATGAGGGAATATTTTGCAGTGGCCTCTTGTGCTCCACAGGAGTGATCCATGTTAAAGTTGCCCTTTTAATGTAAAAATGGGGTGATAGCAGTGGCAACAGCGGTGAAAACATGGCTCTACATTCACAGAAGTCTGGAGAAGGCAAAATCATCCTCACCTTTCTGTGGTTTTGCTCTATCATTCTTTCAATGGACGATGTTGTGACTTTATGGTACAGGAGTAACTTGAGTAAAATGTCAGGGTCAAAAACTGTGATTGAAGCTGGTTTAGGTGACTCTCCTTCTTCAGTGGCTGTTCATTAACAGCACTTTTTGCTTTACTCATTTACCAGGTTAAGGGAAAGGTGCCATCAAATGTGAAGACGATAGTAATGGGGGTGCATAAAATCTATTGTTCAGATGGCTTATGTGGGAACCCAGAAACATATTTTAAGTTCAATATGGTTGGTTAAGATCAGAAACATGCGGATCCCTAAACTTGTGGGAATTACAATACAACGCTACACTAGAACATCAGGAAAACATGGATCTAGATTGAACATATTTTAACTGCAACAGAAGCATATTACGAATCAGAAAGCATATGACCAGAAACGTTCTCTTTTTACCCAAGTACCACTCCCTGGGGCTGATTTTGCCTAATGTCTCTACTGCTGCGAATGAACATTATCTGTCGGTGCAGGCACACTCCACTGTCATTATTTCTAAATTATAGCCTGTTCAAAACTGAAGGAAGTTAACAGCACTATCATCTTGTCAGAACTGGAAACATAATAGTTTTCACTTTCACAATTCTATTTCTCTGTTCAATTTACTGACCAACTAGTAATAACAGAATAAAAAGTCTGCATTAGCTATGTATACAGCAGTTGAATGATATCCAGTGAAAGACACTGAAATTTTTAAACATTAAATGGCAACCTGAATGTTCGTTCAGGTATGAATCATCTTGCGCTAGATGAAGGTTTTCTATACTTGACTGGCACTTTAATATTGCTTTCTGCTGACTCCACATAACAGAAGAAACAGTGCACAATTCTAATAAGAAACAAAAAACTGAATACCTCTGGATTATATATATATATATATATATATATATATATATATATATATATATATATATATATATATATATATATATAATTTGTAATAACTTACACTAGAAATGATTTGCATCTCTAAGATTTTCCTTTCAAAATGTTTCCAGCATTCAGCTCATGCCCTGTTCTGATGCCAAAGAATATCTGTACCCAATTGACTATCCCATCTATTTTTTTTGTCATAAACAATTTTGTATGAATTTCTATAAAGGATGCCACACACAAACAAATAGGATGGCATGAAGGCTCATTCTGAAATGCTACACTTCCCAAAGGGTGCTTAACTCACTTTCTAAAAAGCAGCCTATCTCCAATGCACATTCAGTCAAATCCATTAAAATCCCCCGTGAATTACAAAGGGGCAGCATTTCATTAACGCGTGAACAACATTTTCCTTGTTAAAACTCTCTAGTAAAATGCCTACTGTAAAACTTTTATTCTAATATGACTAACAGCATTATAAGACACCAAGAATAGTGTCTTCTTTTTTGTGTTATTTTCTTATAACTTTCTTCCCATCTGCTCAAATTTTCTTAACTCTCTTGTAAACACTTAGGTATGTTATTTGTTTTCATTTATGGAAATCAAATGTGTTGCATCTCAACTGGAATGGAAATTAAGTGATGGGTTGCTTTGGCACAGGTAACAGTATGTTCAGCTTTGAGGATTCTCATTTTCACCTTCCTCTGTCAGTGTAATTTGTTTGACAATGGCTGCATTCAGAAGTTATGAATAAGCCACGGTTCATTTATGATGAGAACAGCCAGGAAATTCTCTGGTTCAAGAGCTCTCTCTTTTCTCTGCACTACACTGCGCGGCAGTAAAAATGAACTAATTTGCTGTGATGTCAAAATTGGGCACTTTAACAAATCATGGTTTGTTTCTTTCCTAAAAACCAGTATTCTAACCAGAGGACTTCTTGGCTTAAGACACCTGAATGCAGCCTATATAAAGATATGGTACTTTTGCATAGTGATAGCTGTTAGAATAGGGAACACTGGAAGCTGCCTTTATTTACTCTTCCATGGAAAGCTATATTTCACAAAATCAAAGTTTTCTATCTGATATTAACAAATTGGAACAAAACATTTTTTAAACCTAAATATATGAAATCAGAAGATTTTCATATTACAATGCTATTATCAAAACCAGTACATGGTAGATGGAGAAATACTTTCTATTATTAGCCTTTTTGAGTCTAGCTTCTGCTGAGAAGTTCAACTCCTGTCAATGAACAGTCTCCAAAATCAGCAAGAGGTATCATATCCGCGATGTTGTGCCACTAAAGATGATCAATGGCTATAAGTGCTTTAATGACCAATATTTCTGAGGGGTGATGTATATATAACTGCTATAGCACAATTTAGAAGTTAAATATGTTAACTACTTTTTCTGGGCTTTGTAGTAGTAATGTAAGTGATTTCAATTGATTTTTCCCCTTTTTGATTGACTAAGGAAGTTTTAATGTATATACAGTTTACCACATATTTCCTGTTCTCTTTTTCAATTATACATATAACCCATTATAAACCTGTGCCACAACCTGCTGACCTTCCTCTGACTATCATCCTGTTTTCTTTTAAATTTCCAACCATTACTACTACATCAGCTATCAATCTGTTTGCAATGGATCAACAATGAAATTTACCATCATCAAAGAATCAAATTCATTATGATGTGGTGACTTCAAAGTGACCAGATGGGAGGGCTATCACAAGAACAAGATTAAAGGGCAAAAATCAAATCAGATTCAGGACTTACTCCAGTGTGCAAACCACACTGGGAAAAGACCGGTGGAAAGTAGAATACAAGTTCTTTCCTGTAGCCACTGTTTTTACCTAAGTGCCCTTTAAAAAAGTTAGTTGAGATATTCTGGATGAAAATCAGAGAAAATGTGTAATGACTCACTTTCTTTTGGAGTGCGCAATGAAAGATGAAAATAAACATTCCTTGGAAAGCATTAAATACTGTGAAAAGGTATGCCATCACAATGGTTTCTTCGTTGACAAAAAGCAGCCCAAAAGACCATGTTAGGCCAAGAAGACACAGGAGAGCAAATGCACCTAGGACCCACGATCTGAAAAAGAACACTGGTTTTAATCACATTGTGGGGAAAAGTGCACACGGCAAACCCACATATGAACATTTTACTTGTTGTATTAGACTTTTACTAGCATACATATTCAAATGAAAAGCACTCTTGGATTTAACTTTTCATCTATTAAAAAAATAACAATTCCATTTGGTAGTTTTCACCTCCAGCGAAAACAGCAGTGGGCTTTCTTCTTACTCAAGTCTGCAAAAAATGGTCACAACTATTTTGAAGTGCAAGACACCCCTGCTTTATTATTTTTTTTCAAGCAGAGGCTGAAAACCCTAGTTTAGCTGGTAATGGAAGCCCATATTTTAACAACTGTGCTTGCATCTCACAAATACACAAAAAATATATCATGAATACACAAAGGTTAAATGGCAGATCAAAAGCAGATAACCTAAAGTTTAACACTCTGATTAGCTCAGCTAAACTGATGCTAGATGATCTAACTTTCATATGGAAGTGCCTCACTGAAATGTAAAAAAAAATACATGGATTGATCCATAAAAGAAAATCTTTAAAGGATATTGTCATGAATAAGTTTCAGGCGGGAAAAAAAGAAGAAATTGCAGAGAACAGTGCAGAATGAAGTGGGAAAGGGATTTTATTCAGTGCATTCCACATCTAACTAATGATCTTACTTGATAAATGGCTTATTATCTTCATAGCTAGAAGGCATTATAAGCAGAAAAGAGAAACAAAATGATTAGACAGAATTTATATTGAAATAAATAAGAAAGCATTTTAGTAATTTTATACAAAAATTAGTCAAAATTAGAAAAGTCAAAGTGCAGGTGCAAGCAGTTTAAAAAAATAAAAGGCATATAATAATTAAAAAATAGTTTAGCAAATGAGACATCTCTAGAGTAGTTAATCAAAATCAGGGACAATCCACAATGCTGTCCAAATTAGCAAAGTTTTAAAAAATCATGCTTGAAATTTGTTAATATAGGGTTCTATCTTACCCAGGTAAGTCCGTATTATAGTAGCCATCACAAACACGGTAATTACTGGTGTGGATGAAAAGACAGAAAGAAGAAGAAAAGGAAGAAAAGAGAGAGATGCTAAAGATTAGCTCTCTCTCTTATCATGCAACATGCAATGAAGCTGATACTGTGACCTATCTATGTTCAGTGATAATTCAACAGCCCAGCCCTAGTTACATTTTACTTGTAAGGCCCAATTATTTAAGCAGTGCTTACTGCCAAATAAAAGTGTTTTTTATTTTAAAAAATCCTGTCTTTCCAAAGCAAGTCTAGCAAAATAGGTAATACCTTATAGAACTAATGAAGGGGTAGGCAACCTACGGGCAATGGCTTTTATTCAGACCCAATAAGTTTCCTTCAGAGAGAAAAAACAACCCTAGGTATCCACACAAAGGCAGGTGTGGGCTAAAGATGGGGGAAGAGAAACTCGTGTTGCCTACCTGTGACCTAAACTGATCCACCACTGCCAGATTCTTATTAACTATCTTATTAACCAATCACACTACTCTCCAGAAAGGGGATCTGTGACTCTCATACATCACTGGGGTAAAAGTAAACATTTGTTAAATTAGCATAAATAGCATCAGATAATCTTCAAGATAACAGTGGTAATTTGAGCAAATTCTCTTAGGGGAATAGGATTATAAGCAGAGAAACTGCTGAGAATCCTTTAACTGTAGAGAATAATTTTGACAAAACTCATCAGAACACCAGCCATGCAAACAGGAACATCATTTTGAACTGTGTTTTAAATGCAAATAAAATTACTAGATTGCTGTGGAATTTCTTGGCAGCTGTTTCCAGGCAGGAGTTATTTAATTTTGACCCTTGCCTGTGACATTATAACAACAAAGGTGACGAAAGAAGGTCTGATGCTCTTTGGTTGGCATTGACAGCTATGGCTGCTGGGAGCCAAAGCCATGTGGTTCCTAATGGAGGCCAGCTTTCAATCAGTTTGAACAATCAGAAAAATAATCATAGTTCTTGGATTTGAACACAAAGCACTTACTTAATGTTTTCCAACCTGCTGGAGTCTGGTTTCAAAGTATTTGAGTGTTTCACCATTTTGCACAGTGTGATCACCAGGAAGATAAGATTCAGCTGTCAAAACAGATACCAATGAAATTAAACTATTTCAAGTAACAGGATGATGCTATAGACTAAATAAAGAAAAAACGGTTATTTTACAGCCTATCTGGTGGGCTAGTGACAGGACAGCTTCTTAATTCCACAAATCTGTTGCAAATAAGGATTAGATTAAGAATGGTCAAAGGCATTCAAGCACACATCTTATATTACTTTGTATGTTCCTTAACAATTAAGTTTCAGTTTAGTTTATATTCATTCTTCTTGATGTTAAACATTCTTAGGAAACTATTACAAACTTCTTATATGACTTTACAGTTTGGAGCGCTTCATACATTTTCAAAAATATACCTAAGCGTTGGAACCTACAAACCATGAGTGCTTTGCATTCTCCTTCTCACCGCAGCTTCCTGTGACCCCTGAAAAGCAGAGAAGACCCCACAAGGACAAAAAAAGCCATGTGGCGTGTGTGTGTGTGTATGCTGCAATGAGGAAGAATCAGGAGAAACTGTGTCCCTCCCACTTCTGTCAGCACAACCTTTTTTGCCAGCACAAGGTCTGTACAAACTCGATTGATTGTCCTGCCTCACTGTAGTTCCTTGTGCCACTTAGCTTTTTATCTACAGAGGTTCCTTGACCCTTGGAAATGCATTTTTGTGGGTAACAGGATGCTGCCATGGAAAGGGGAAGGCAGGAGATTGCAACAGATTGAGTTATTCCTTGTCCAACTGCTTCCCTTTGCTTGCAAAATACATGTAACTAAAAAAAAATATCACAAATGTTTCATTTGTACTACAAAGCAGAGCAAACCTCTTTGGTACTACAAAGCAGAGCAAACCCTTCTTCTGGGGGACACTTAGCCTCTTCCCTTTGGGAATATGGGATTGCCTCACAGTTGTAATTAGAGCGGCATTCCTTTCCGGCCCAGTCTCTATCACTGACAAAAGATTTTTTTTGTTTTTTGCAAGCTGTGTATCAGTACCTAGAGTCTTCAAACTCCTGTCTATGAGAAGTCCTGGAACTTTCGATTTCAAGTGTCAGCAGCTGTCCTCCTAACCAGGAGGACAGAGACATTTTACGTGAGAGGCAATACAGGCCCTTCCTGAAAATGTGCCTGTGCTGTTTGAGAGCCAGTGTAGACTTGGTTCTGTAGCATCACCATGGCATCTCTTCTCTTGCTCTGCACTAACCAACACAGGATTTATTCTGGCATTGGTAATTCTTGGGGTGTCTTTGGTGTACAATGGCATGACTAGTGACAGTTAGTGCAATTGAGAGGGACACGGTTACAGTAGTTGTCAGTGTTACTATGTTACTTCCACTGGTATTGTTTTGATTTTGACTGTGCTGGCAGGACATATTAGGATTGTAATTATGTTACACCAACGTAAGCTGACTATAGGAGGTGTTTGCAAGTCAGGGCTGTTCATATTTTACTTCAGTTGCTTTGTTCCCTCACAGCAGCACTGGACTGATATAAGCAGAACAACTTGAGCCAGGAGCTTTTGGATCTCAGCACTGACAAGCTCTATGAATTATGAAGTCCCGAAAAGCAGCTTTCATACCACAAACATTATTGACAGTAGGGCTGTCGATTCGGTTCGGCTTGAACCGAAAAACAGCAGAATTTCCCGATTCTGCGGTTTTTAGTTCGGGACGAACCAAACTCAAAAATGGCGGGAAAACGAGTTTGGGAGTTCACGAATAAATTCGGCAAATTCGGGACGCAGCATAATAACCGTCAGTAAGCAGCATTCTCCCCCGACCAATTGGTGGCCAAGCTGGGTCTTCTTCTGGCCAATCAGTCAGGATTGAGTACTGGAGGAATCAGCTGCTGCGCGGCCTGGCCGGGGAGAGAAAGAGGGGGGGTGAGTGTGCACATTCGCTCCTTTCCATGGCTGCAGGGGGTGCATTTTTGGGGGTAGAGACCCCAAACTTTCAGCAGAGCTTCAGACGAGCCTTTTTTAAGAGACCCCCCAAGTTTTGTAAACATTGGGTCAGGGCCCCCCGAGATATGGGCTCCACCCCTTTTCCCTCCCCCCTTTTCCATTTCCGTGGCTGCAGGGGGTGCTTTTTTGGGGGTGCAGCCACGGAACTTTCAGCATAGCTTCAGACGAGCCTTCTTAAGAGACCCCCCAAGTTTTGTAAAGATGTGTTCAGTGGGGGCAGAAATATGGGCTCCCCCCTTTTCTCTTTCCGTGGCTGCAGGGGGCACATTTTTGGGGTGCAGCCGCCAAACTTTCAGCATAGCTTCAGACGAGCCTTCTTAAGAGACCCCCCAAGTTTTGTAAACATTGGGTCAGGGGGTGTCGAGATATGGGCTTTCCCCTTTTCCCTATTGGGATGAATGGATCACCCGATCCTGTATGCATCTCCAGAGCGGCAAATCCAAGGCAAAACCTCCCGTGCTTAAATAGAATTGTATTGGATTACCCAAAAATGCCCCCACAGAGCTGCGGAAAGGCGCGGTTGTGTTTTTAATGGTGGAACAGAAGACAGCCACAGTAAGACCCCTTTGGGGGCTTTAATCTATAATTTTTCTCCTGTGTGTGTGTGTGGGGGGTGAAGCAGAGTCTGTGTATGTGTGGGGAGGGAGCAGTTTCTGCGGGGGGGGGGAAGCCAAAGGGGGCTTTCGCCTGTTCTGCCTGGGGTGTGTGTGCCCCCTCGAGTCTCTCTCTCCCTGGTTTGAGGGGGGGGGCTTCAGTTGTGTGTTCTCAGGTTTTCCCTCATTCATAAGATCGGTTAGGTCTATTTTGATGCTTGCTCAAAACTGGTTTTCAAATGGTGACTTAAAGAATGCATGTGCTTGGTCCCGAGTTCGATGCAAAAGGTAAATTCCACCCCTCCTGCTCATTATGCATAGCTAGCTGCCTCTGTCCCTTTCCATGGTTTGCAAACTCCCAGGTGTCAGGTGTTGCTTTGCATGGTTGCAAACGTGTTGCTTTGCATGGTTGTGTTGCTTTGCAGTTGTGTTGCTTTGCCAACTTCTTCGCACCTGCCCCACCCTTGCTCCCCGCAGCTCAGCTGTTTGTCGGGGCTGGGAGCTTTGTGCGTGGGTGGCAAGCTCTGCTCAGAGATGCACATTAAGGGTGGGGGGACCCCTTTCGGGGCCCATATCTCAGCCCCCCCCTGACCCAATCTTTACAAAACTTGGGGGGTCTTGCAAGAAGGGTCCTTTGAAGCTCCGCTGAAAGTTTGGGACTTCTACCCCCAAAAATGCCCCCACAGAGCTGCGGAAAGGCGCGGTTGTGTTTTTAATGGCTTTATTCGGCCGAATTTTTTCACCGAACTTTGAATTCGCGCCGAATTGCAGGGACCCGAAGCGGGGGAGTTCGAACTTCGGCATATCCCGAATCCAGACGGGCTGAATTTGGCCGAATCCGAACTATACCGAATTTTTTTTCAACAGCCCTAATTGACAGCAATGATCTATGAGATCATAACTTACATTACACTACTCATGCAAGTAGACTGCACCCAGGATTAAAGAAAGTGGTTGAGAGTGCTGAAGGAATCAGTCCACAGTGGCACACACACACACACACACACACACACACACACTTCCATCTCCATGGATGTTGGTCCAGGATTCAAGACCAACACATAATGGATAACTAATAACTAGTAATGCAAAGATTTTGCAGGCTGTATTACGAAGGAAGGAAGGAAGGAAGGAAGGAAGGAAGGAAGGAAGGAAGGAAGGAAGGAAGGAAGGAAGGAAGGAAGGAAGGAAGGAAGGAAGGAAGGAAGGAAGGAAGGAAGGAAGGAAGGAAGGAAGGAAGGAAGGAAGTCTGACAACAGCTCCTGAACGGAATATGATGTAGGTGAAAATGGAAGAATACAGCAAAAAAACTGCAGTTCCCTAGCAAAGTAACTATGACAACAGAGCATATGATACTTGTTCTCCACATATCTGTGAAATATGATATAATTTAAAGCATCACCAAACCAAAGAAGACTAATTCACTACCTGAAAACAATATTCAGACATCCTGCTTTTTCTATGCTCTAGGTACCTATTGAAAAATTATTCAATTTTTGCTTTAAAAAAGCCACTGAGAATATACATCCCTCTGTATCAGTCACCTCCAGACATCGGGGGGGGGGGAAGTTATTTTAAATAATTTGCTCTCCAGGATACATTCATGAGTCAAAGAAATTGGGAGCTTGCCATTTTATCATATAATATGGAAAGAAGAAAGTGCAGGGGAATTTGCTGAAAAAGAATGCACTCTTATAGTTAATGATTTCCTCTTCCAATTTCAGTTAAAATAGAACTATATACAGAAATGTATTGCTTATTTCCCATTCTACTAATTTTTATCATTGTTATCCAGCTAATTACTCACAAAGCATGAATATTGGGGTAAAAAAAAAGTGTCTTGCATACTTCATTTTTAAATGTAAGACTATTTTCCGTAGAACATTCCTAGTAATTTACAGCATTATATAAGTGGATGGCACTTGACTGGGCTATGCACATATCTACTAGGATCAGGGCATTGGTCTTTGTCATACTTTGTCATACTCTGGACTTTTCATTTATCTTGGATATGGTAAATATAAAATTTTACATATCCTCCATATAACTGGAGAAATATCTAACTTTCAAAAATCTCCATTATACTCAAAAAGAAAGTTATTTTCTTACTGCCTGCATTTTATCCAGCAGATGAAGTGAAACATTTAGTATTTTATTTATCACCAAAGTGATATTTGACCAACTGAGGGAAAATAATGCCAATTTACAGAGGCAGGTGATAGACTTCTCAGCTGTGGAAACAGAACTGTGAAGAAAATCTTTATATCAGTAAAAATTACACAGGTAATTTATCAGGTTTGTGAAGATCCCTCACAGAAGCCTCCTATAAACTATAACCAACCCACTATGAATGGGATGAATGAATCTGGAGGAAACAGAAGTCGAAATACATCCTTTTCAAACCAGAACTTACAAGGGTACCCTGTTTGTTTTATAGCCATCAACCTGCTCAATTGAATCACATTCACCTGAGCTTAGCAGCTTGAAATTCATTCCACACAGCCTGAAGTGCTGACATGGATATGATAAGACAGAAGAACAGAAACACCACTCTGAAGTAACCTAGCTGAACTGCACATGTTCTGACCCTGTTTGTCCTCCCTGGAGCTTTTGTTACCTGGCAAATGCAGCTCTAAAATTGCTCTTGTATCTCTAGATCTTTGCTCTTAGCCATGCAGAAGCCTATTTCACCCTGGGACTGGAAGCCAGAGAGGTGTTCTCTGAAGAAGGCTTCTAAATGAGTGTGCAAGCTGAACTCTCCCTGAACTTAATTAATTATTAAAGACGCAGATGGAGCTGTCCGGATGATAAGAACAGCTCCTGACGTGTCATGATCCAAGCTTTCATTAAATTATTTCAGGCATACTAATGGTTTTCTGCTGCTCATTACTTCCAGGAGTTCTCTTCATAGATATAATAACCCTAGCGCCCATAAACATCGAGTCTGAGGGAAAAATCAACCGATATCCTTTGTAGGCACAAACAAGCATAGGTATCATTGGCCATGATTCTGCGCAGAATTAGGTACGCATAAAGAATGTGCTTAAATGTGCCAAAGTCATTACTGAATTATGGCCATAGAAGGCTACTTACAGACTACACTAAATACACCTCTTGCTTCAATGCATATGATGTATCTGTACCAAAGCTCTTTTTCCTAGATCATATAAACTGTCATAACAGTCCCATAAATCAGGGTGGATTGGATTTAAATCAGATCGATTTAAATCCCAGTTTTCTACATAAAGACTCATTCTTGCTGGTATAATCTTAATATTTACACCCAGATGGTTTCCTTTTTAGAATAATAACTTTTCAGATTAGTTTTACAGTTGTACCAACAATTACTGGTTTAGTTATACTATCAGAAATACTTAGATAATTAAGCAATTATTGCGAGGTGAACTACCTCCTGTTTCATTCGGGCCACCAGGCCTTGCATTTCTTTACTCCAGTGTTTGCATTTTGCACGCATGCCTGTCTTACCCATAGGCAGAGGAACTTCATTAACACATTCCCAAACTGGGTCTCTTTTATAGCCTTTTGTCATTATAGATTTTCTCCTCCAGGGAGAGAATAATATGATAAACCTCAGGCTATACACACAAAGATCCCAAGAACTGTGGAGTATTCTGCTCAAAAGTTTTCCCTTTCATTTTTACTGCTTACCCCTCCCTCCTCACATTTAGCTCTTTGTGCAGATCTATTCCACTCCAAACAATCTTCTATTCATTGAACTTCTTGAAACTTAGCACTTAAGAAGTAAGGGGTTGATTCTGTGAACATAGATTTGCAAAGGAACAAAGGGGTTAAAGTCTTTTTCTCACATCTGTATGTTTATTTTATAACATTTTTGCTGTGAAGAAGAGGCATGTTATGAACTTTATCAAATACATGAATTTCTGCACGTTGATCAATAACTGTCGTTTCGCTGCTCTTCAGTAGATGGTAACTTCTCTGCTTTCTTATCATAATAACCCTTAAAAATGAAGCCATCAAATGTATAATCTAACAACCTGGTCTTATGAGTCATCTTGTTGAGACAACAGCTTATGGAAACTGATACTAAAGTGACAGTGCTAACAAAAGAGGGCAAACTGTTGCCTTTGGCTAGTGCTTGACTTCACTCTGGGTGGGATCAGCCATTTGCAGTTCTGTGCCTATGGTTCTGTCCTGTCCCTGGTGCAGGTTAATTACAACATTTGTGGGAGTTGCATCTTCCCAGCCCCTTAGGTCCAGAAGAAACATAGTGGTCAGCACTTGCAAGTATTGGGGGGGGAGGGAGCTGCTTGGAAAGTGGGTCCTAACCAAAAGAGAAATCTGGCCCTACTTTCTTGGCATATAATGGCAACCTGCAGTAGAACTTGGTACTTACCCTAGCCAAAGAATGCTCAAGAGCGACTAATGCTATATAGCATAACCACTTTGGCTATCTAAAGGAAGCCTGTAGACGCCAGGCCTTGAACATGTATGTCAAAGGCAGAAAAGCATCATTAAGATTGTGTATTTATAGGAGAGGAATAAAATCTCCAAATTGCAAGTGTAAAAAAACCAGCTCTGTGACTGAATTAAAAAAGGTTTATAAACCTGTATAATGTTAACAGATTGTTCGAACCTAAAGCACAACAATGAAGTGGAAGAAGACTTTTTTCTAATGATTTCATTTAGGACCACTATAATAAGCACAGCAGGACATCATTCAGATATTCCGAAACCTTTCATGTAATCTAGAAATGTGTTCTGTAAAATTCAAGTTGACATTCTCAATATTCCGCTGGACATGTATACTCTGCATGAGAGGTCATATCCTAGCCTCCAGCCATACTGTGTGTGGCACACTATTTGTGTTAAATAGGAGAAGCAGCAATAATTCTAGTACTGCAATCATCACAAAGCCAGATCTTTACAAGGATTATAATCTTAAATCCCTGAATGCTGCTGATAATGTATGTACATTAATGTGCGCACACGGCTATTCTTCAGTAACACTGTTCTGGAATCATTACACTTTTTTCTTTTGGTCGGGACGATTAGAGGGCAAAGCAATTGCCAGAGAAGAATTACTCCCAGGAACTGTGCAGTGATTGCTACCTGCTGTTTCATATTTTTTTGAAGTTGGGAATACTGCTCCCAAAGGCCTTTCACTTCTCAGCCTAAATGATTTGCAGGAGGATAATAATGTCATGGCCGGTAAATAATAGTAGACTCTGAGTTACATGGTCAATATGATTAAATGTCCCTCACCCTGATTTTCACTGTGACCTGGTTATGAGGAAACACCAATATCTGCAGCAATGCCCAAGGCCCACACAAACGGCAATGTTATTTAAAGAGAGCGAGAAAAAAAAAAATGAAGTGCTCGTAGTAAATAATGCTGCTGTTTTAGTTAAAAGGAAAAACGGGGGCTGCTACAGGAGCTGCACACTGAATTGACTGTCGAGACACAAGACAAATTCTGGTTCACCCATTACCATTGGCCACTTTATTTAGTCACAGGAGGTGGCCCCCTGGATTGTACAGAACACCATGTGAGATACTCTCAGTAACACAAATCTGGAAAGTACTTTTTGCTACTTCGGAGAGAAAGGACATTATCATAGCTGTGATCTGGGAGAAGGCTAGACCTGTTTTTTGCACCGTGCACAACAGAAAACAAGAGCCGCATAGTAAGAAAATGGTCAGCTGCAGCATATGCCACCAGCTTGCAGTATTTCTTTTAAAGTATCCCCCAAAGGCGTGCATGGTGGTATATTGAATCAAAAACTGCCACTTTTAAATTACGATGCCAAAGTTGGGGCAGGGGAGCAAGGATGAGGATGGTTTTCATTAATTCCTAGACCCTGAAACTATGGCTCCCTTGAGTCCAAGAACTGCACTGTCTCATGTTTTCTGTGCACGCTTACATCAATTGTGACACTAGAGAGACAAAAGGAAGACTCCTTAAAAGAGAGCCTTGTTTGTGAAATGTGAATAATTTGCTTGATACACAATGGACATTTTTTATATGCAGAATGGAGAGGAAAGGAGTTCCTGTGTAACAAAAGTAGTCTTCTAATGTGGCAAAGAATGCTCCTGAAGAGGCATCACTAAAAAGAGTTCCTCAGAATGCAACAAAGCCTAGAACACCTCTGAAAACTGCTAAACTGTGAAATTATTAGTTGGCAGTATTTTTATCGGCTGTTTACAAATGAGAATGCACAGAACATTTTTCTCTATCAAATCTGCTCACACAGTGATGCAGCTAGAGCCAGGACTTTTTTATGGGCTATACAAACTGTGCATATCACATGAGCTGTACTGAGAACAGCTCTCCTCTGAACAGCATTGCCTAAACAGTGGTAACCATAGGGATTGATGTTAGCTGCCACACAGGCTCATATAACAGCATACAGAACTGGGCTGCAGGACTACAGCAGGCCTCAAGATTAATTCCTTCTTGGGAAAAATTAATTTTGCATCAACGCATCTGGCAATGGCATAAACAATTAACTCTGATATAATCACTTTGATTACTTTTCAGAAAATGCTGGGAAAGCAACACCAAAAGGATCCTTATGGATTTGTATGAGGGAGTGCTGGCACAGCGCAAAACGCAGTTTAATGCTTGAAACGGAGCATTGCCTGGATAGCCCACCCTTTGCAAAATATGCATAAGCTACTCCAAGATCCTTTGAAGAAAGAATAAGGAGCAACTGGAACAAATAAATGAATGAATTAAGCCAACTGTAACCATTCAGAAAATCACACGTAATATGCCCCTCTGATTAGATGGGGAAACCACGTGCTTTCTTAAATGTAGCTAATAACAGCCATGGGGTGACTGATTAAATTTTTTTTAGTTACTAATATGACATAACAAACACACTGACGGAAAGATTACTAGATACTGTAACTATGAAAACAAATTTGTACATAAATATATGTTTATGCATATATATCATAGATGTAATGGCAGTCAAATTAATTCATATTTATTCTCTAAAGTTAGTATTATTATCAAAGATTTAGTGGGGAACAGACATTGTTATCATGTATATGATTTTCAATGTATTTTGGTACTAATATATTATGAATATTATGCAGGAATTTTAAAAGGTTACTTATTATATAAATGCATTGTGAGGTAGTTTTGGTTAGTTGTTGGGATACCATCCCCCTTTCTATTTCCTGCTGTCCAGGAAAAGGGTCTGATGTATATGTTGCTAGCAGCTGCTGTGTCACTATTCTCACATCACTCTAGTAACATTTGAAGGAAGACAAAACGGTAGCACGATTATTTTAAACACCTTGCTCAAAACTAGAAGACAAATAAAAGAAGCTCAAATGTATTAAGGAATTGTGAGTGAACTAACACAAGGGTTAATAATTCATATATCATTACAATTTTAATACATTCTGATAGCTACTGCTCATCAGGGGGATGATTGTTCAAATGGCTACTTTGGCACAAACAGGAAAGTTCTCACTATGTCCCAGCCTTGTAGGCACTCAGAGAAAAGCGTGGGGGTGGGGGAGAAGAGACGCTGGTGCTCAGCTGATCATTCTCCCCCCCCCACACTTCTATTTGGGTACACTGGAGATGCTTAGAGTGGGAAGAGCAAAGCTAACTGCTTCTCTCCCAGCTGAGGAGGGGAAACATTAGTGATTAGCTCCTCTCCATTTGGGGTGAGGCGGGGACAAACTGACCCCACCAAGTTTGAGAGGGAACAGAAGCAATCAGCAGCTTATCTCCTTGGGAGCTTATCTCCTATTTGGTGGGTTTTCAAATTGTCCAGTGCAAGATGAGCATAACCAGAATTGCCTCACTGTTTGGTCATGAGTGCCAAACAGGGTGTGGTTAACTGCCAAGCAAATTTGCTGCGAAATTCACAGCGTTCCTAGCACAGAAGTGCATTGTGCTTAAATATATACCTGTGGATTTCTTACATGCAAGGTGTGAGGTGCCCCCTTGGCCTGCCTGAGCCCCTTGCCCTCCGCTGTGGTCCTGGAGGTATTCGCTCGGCCTCAGAACAAGGTGGGCCTTGCAAAAAAAAGAGAGGTCCTGACTCCCTGGCTGTCAGGTATAGCCTCTTCTGGCAGACCCTCCAGCCTTCTTTCCCCCTAGCCACTTGGGCATCCCTCCTTTTTATTCTCTTTCCCTCCCCTGTCCTTCCTTGTCCATTTCCTCCCCCCCCCAACCATGATCTGTCTAAGCTGGGTAGCATTCTGCCCTTCCTATCTCCCCACCACCCACATTCCTTAACCCTCACTCTGCCCCTCTCTCCTCTGGCTGGCTCTCACTTGGTTCCTTTGCCGCTCTCAGTACTGGTTGCCTGCGAGGAGGCTTGCCCCGTAGCCTCCTCCCGCCATTCTGCCTGCCTGCTGCTTCCTGGGGCCTCTTTCCTGTTGGCTGGGGGAGAGACGCAGGCCCAGGCCTTCCCCTATGATGTGTGCAAGTCGCTGGTGAGCTGGGTGGCAGCAGAGCAGCTCTCAGGCCCTCGGACCGTGCTGGCATCTTTCCTCGCCACCGTGGCTCTGTGCCTCTCCCCGCTCGAGCTCTGGAGGGCTCCCCAGCACGAGACCATGACACCAGTAAGTGTGGGGGGCGACGCACTGGGGAAATTCGGGGAGGTGGACCCCAGACACAAGGAGTCCTCATTCATTTCGACAGAATGTTTTGAAATGCTAAAAAGTCTCAGGTGAAGAATTGTATGATCAGTGATATACAGAATTCATAACTGTCATTAATTGGAGTAAGAGAGAGGCAGACTATTAGCTGGAAAGGAAATAAAGCGTTCTTACCAGAATAATGAAGGTAACAGGTCCAATAAAACTCCAGATAAAATAGTTGTCAACCTTGAGCCAGCAACTGTTTCAGAAAAAAGAAGAAATGTTATGAGACTATGGTGCATGGACTGAATTTTGCTTGTGACAAGTGCAAACCACAGGCATTATTTATATGACTGTTTCCTAGCTATTATGTGATTTTTTCCCTAGAGGCTATCTAGTGGAGGTGCACACAAAATTCAGTCTTGGAAATGAATATAATACCTGTGGCTGTCTCACTTTCTTATACCTGGCCAAAGTCTAAGAACTGCTGCAGATGAGTGGTGTCTTATTGTAATATGTAGTACATTTTTTCTCATCTTTCCTCCAAGGATTTCACAGTGGCATGCACAATTCTCCTCTCCTCCATTTTATCCTCACAACAACTCTCTAAGGTAGGCTCGGCCGAGAAAGAATGCCTGGCTCAATGTCTACCCAGCAAACTCAACAGCTGAGAGTGAATTTGAACATGGGTCCCCCCAGTCCTAGTCCAACCCACTGACCACTATACCACAGCGGCTGTCAGCAACTGCAATAATTTATGAAAATGAAAACCAAAATAATTTGATCTGCTTCATGAATGATAAATTGGATCGTGACACTCACTCCTTAAGTAGTTTTCTCATGGTGAATTGATAATGAGATAATTTGGAACAGAAGTCTACTCATGGGCAGATACGTGCTAACCTACAGCTGTCGGTTCAAGACTCTTCATCAACACTGTGTTATGATCATATACTGTGTTTCAGCATAACTGAATATTGTTATGAGAGACTGTTATCCTGTGTGATGCACAAAAGGACTTGCTATGAGAGGATGGCTTTCAGGGGAAACCATTTAATATGGTCCAAACATCGTAGCTTGTATTCCTTCTGGAAGTCTTTGATATAGGCCTGTGAACTCAGGCATTTAGAGTTCCCCCTCCTCACAGGTTTTCTTGGTAACTCTCAAAATTGCTTTTAACTGTCCATCACATGCAGACGTGCCTTCTCCTCAAGGAAAGCCAAGTTAGAAAATGATTACATGTCATGTTTTGCTGCAGAACAGCCTAATATCAATCAAATGCCCCAGCGTCTAATTGGGAATTGAATAGCTAAAACAAAAACAAATGGTATTAAACCAAATTAAGCATCTGCTTATCAGGACTTTATTTCACTTAGTGATTCGCTTTTCATACACCACAGCTCCCTGCTGAATCACATTTATTTGTCTTTCATCAGCAGCAAAATCAAGCAGATTTATTGTATTCCACAGTATCTGCCCATACTGTAACTAATTTCATCAAAGGACAAAGTAAGCACTAGTGGAAGGCACATTTATGCCTCCAGCAACTAAAACCCTCAGAAATATTCTAAGTCTACCTTCTGTCACTTTCTTTAAATACCTATATTTTTACAAATAAAAGGCAGTGGCTAATTTTAATTCTGTTCTTTCTCATCTGATAAAATATTATCAAAGTGAACTATATGGGCTAAAATATTGAACTATCACCATCCAAATAGAGACCTAGACGGAGGGCCAGCTAAACAAGGACTCTAATGAGTCACTGGCTTAAGAACAGGTGGTTAAGCTAGTCAGACACTTTAAGTTGAGGAGACTGTTCATTCCTTGTTATTATTATTATTTTTTTACTCAATGTGAAGCCTAAAAGTTATTTATTTTTTCTCCAATTTGTTTCAGGTCAATCTTTTGTGTTAAAAAGAAAGGCCATAATTTAGAATCTGCCTCTCCAGAGTACGAATCCTCTGAACCTATAAAATTACAAAAGACCGTATTGGAATTTGCACACAGCATTGCTATTCTCTTACCAATAAAGCTTTCAGATGCTATTTTAGTCTGTCGGGGACTCTCTGACAGCTAACACACTTTAAAAAATTATTCACTCGAAAAACACTCAGGTCACTAGCAATTACTTACGCTTTCTGTGTTCCATAGCTGCTATAGTCAATAGCTGCTGAGACTCCCACAACAGTGGCCGGGAAGAGGTAGCCAGCTACATAGTAGTACTTCTTCCTAGAATATTCACTTTCAAATACCTCTACTAACATGAGATAGAGTTGCACCCCTTCTAGGCACATCCAGGCAAAGGCTGCCAGGAAGAAAAAGTGTAAGAGGCCTGCAAATATTGGGCATGCAATCTGCAAAGAAAGAGAAAAATAAAATACAAACACCGTCAACAATAAAATACAACACCATCAATCTTCCTGTTTAACCTTAAGGCATCAGAATATGAAACGCTTTTGGGTTCACAGCTGGGACCGATCGGGAAGCAGAGGTATAGACCAAACTTCAATCCCTCCCCCCAATTTCCCAAACATAACTTGATATTGAGCAATGTTGAAAGTCTATTACATCCCCAGTAACTAAAGCCTTTGCTCGGTTGCACTCTGAGTTAAGATATGGAAAATATGTGAGCATTAGCATTCTTTAATGTAATGGAATATCAAGTGAGGAAAGCAGTCCATTAATGTTTGGTTGTGAAATGTTAACACTCTGAGTAAGGCTTATATTGCAGATGATTTGATGCAGGAAGATAAAAATCCTTCTACTAGGTGCATTATTTTATACCTTCTGTTTAAAATCCTTATGCCACTTTCAGAATTTTCTCTTTCCTTCATATCAAATATCATTTTTTTTCTATTTTAGGAAGGTTAGCCATCATATCACTAGACAAGAAACATTCCCTCCTCTGTAGCTAAATATTGAATGAAATGCTTCCAAATGACACCATTTTAAAAAGGAGGTCATTTTTGAAAACCATGGGATCTTGTGCTGAGATTTAGGAATATCTTATTACTATGCCTGAAGAGAAGACAGGCAGGTGCACCTAAATTATGTTGTAATGAATAGGAGTGACATTTTAAAATGTGTATCTTAATTAATTTAATCCAATAGGATAGCCATGCCTATTTTTTTTCTGGATTACAATCATTGCTCTTTTAAACAACTATTACCCCATGAAGCTATCTTATACTGAGTCAGATCAGAGGTCTATCAAGGTCCATACTCTGAACTTAGATCGGCAGCAATATCCAAATCTCAGGTAGAGGTCTTTTACATAACCTGATTCTTTTTAAAATCAGATTTGCCAGAGACTGAACCTGGGACCCTTCTGCATGAAAAACACTCTTTCATTGAACCATGCTCTCCACCCTCACAAGGAACAACCATATGCCAATCTGATCTGTTGGCACAGTGTGTCAAAAACACAAACTCGATACTTCCAGGTTACTGGAACAAAATTGTGTTTTTTTCATAAAACCCAATCCTTGATTTTTGTGCAGCATCTAAGCCACATTGTGGTACACTCGCGTTCTGTGCAAAGTAGGCCACACAATTTTAAATGCAATCCACCCCCAGCTGAAGAAACAGTTCCAGCTTTATGGCAGAACATGACATTCAGTGGCAAACACAAGATGTCCACTCTTGTATTTTCCTCTGACATACAGTGTGTTCATGTGTAGGGGGGAACCAGAAGGTGGGGGGGGGGGAGGGGGAATGCATAACCCTGATGCTTGTTCTTACAACCCCTCCCAATCTTGCTCCCCTGGAAAGAGAAACAGAAGAGGAAAACCAAGTGACTGGGGATTCTGTAATTGCAACCCAACATCTAGCTCTGGCCTTAATGTTGCAATCCTTTTCAGGCATACATATATACATATATAAACTGTATTTTAAGTGTGGAGAGCTTACCTTATATTCTGTCTTGTCAATGCCTATTAGGAAAATGAACTCTGCAATGAGGAGGTTGATGCAAAGGTTCTTGTGAATTGTGTTTCGATCACTTTGAAGGCCACGGAAGAAACAGAAAGTGAAGATGCAAATTGCCAGGCAGACAAGGGAAATAACAATCCCTACCCAGGTGATGACAGTGAGGAGTAACTCATGCATTCCATTTTTGTACTGCAAGTGATGAAGTGAAGAAAATTAGTGTGGTCACTGAACAACACAACACTAAACATCATGTTCAGAGCAAGCACCTAGAAACTGCTATTTTGCTTTATGGGAGACACAGGAACCCAGGTTGGCAAAGAAAAAAAAAATATATTTCTTAGTGAAGATATGAACACTGCAGGTCTTTAACAGTACGAAGATGAACATCTGGGTTTAATATCTGGGTTTTTTCCAAGTAACATGCTGCACTACAAGTATAAAGAGCATTTTTTGGGAAAGGGAGAATCGCTGGTATTTAATGCATGAAGGTTTTTTTTATGATAATGAAGGAAGTTCAGGGAAATTAGAATTCTTTTCTGTACGAACTGCATGCTCCACAATGGGAATATGTGAATAGACCTACTTAAGCATTCTGTTTAGAGCATGATGGCCTGTTAGGTTCTGGATGTTTGTGGTCAGGTAAAGGCTGATTCATATATCTTTTAGTACCATCTTCAAGCTTTTGTTATATTTTTTAGCTTAGCAGCTGCACCCTATCAAAATCTTTAGTAGGTCTTTTGCTCTGCTGATTGAAGAGTAATTCCCAGTACTTTGAAAGCCTACAGTATGGTCTTCATGACGCTACGTATGAAGTCTGGAAAAATTCATGGGGGAAATGTATTGTAGGGGGGAAAGTCTGCTTGTTTTAAATCTTATGACAATCTTCATAAGATCATACTTAACAAAACTGGTTGCAAGCTCTCAGCGGCTGCATATAAACCTGTGATATCCTGTAAGTTGAAAAATGTGTGGGTTTGTGATGGCAAATGGGGACTGGCTGAGAACTTGCAGAAGCAAATCAGTTTTCCAATGCACTTGTGTGAACAAGACTCAGGATTAGGGGTGTGCATTGGGCTAACGCCGAACCGAAAAAAACCTCGAAAAATACATTGTTGGTATTTTTTTAAAACCGGTTACAAAATGACGGTAATTAATGGGAGCCAAAAAAGGGGATCCCAAATAACGCTGTTTTGGGGGGCATTATTTGGAACCCCTTTGGCTTCGCTGCCATTTTCCCCCTCCCCCTTTACTTACCAGCTGGATGACTCCTCGCCACCTGCTGCTTCCGAAGAGTTCAGATTCGAAGCCCCAGCTTTCAGATTGCTGCTGCCTGCTGCCTTTGGAGTCCACATGGATTTGGGAGATGGCGAGCAGTGGTGATCTGAAAGCTGGGACGTTCAGACGACCATGGATGCCGCCTCCTGGAGTCCATGTGGACTCTGAAGGTGGCAGGCCACGAAAATGTCTGACTGTTCAAAATGGCTGAATCCTTACATTTGGCTTTTTGGAAAATATCCATGTTTATTAAACCCAAAAAATAGCCCTACTCAGGATGTCCTCGGATCATATGACTTCCACAAGATCATGCTACTGCACAGCTTGTTACTGGACTGGACTGACAATGATAGTGTTGTACTATTGTAGAACATAATTCACATTTTGCTCAAAAGCATTCTTTTGGAAGGGTAGATGTCCTTTTCGTTAGCTATCCATTCAGATTTTAAATATATCACGGTTACAAAAAAATAAGAATCTGGATCATGTAATCTTAAATGAAACCATTTCAGTGGATTACAAGGCACTTGGAGAGGAAACGGAGGGAAAAAGTTTTCAGAGTATTCAAAGTTCACCAGAAGGCACCATAAATATTGGCGTATATCAATGGGATAGATTGCTCATTTATTTTTCATAACAAAAAGTATTTCCTATAGTGAGCAGAATTCTTTTTCACCTGACCAAATAATGCTGCTTTTTTTATTTGTGTGTAATTGTTTTAAGGCACAGAGAAACCTTTTAAAACATTTTATGTCTGGACCCATGAAGCATGACAGTGATATGAATACCAAGAAATGAGATAACCAGAAATATTTAGAAATAAGGCTCATTTCTGGCTATCTAAGGTCCAAACTACATGTTACATCTACCAGGTCTTGTAATAATACAACAACTGCAAGGCCCCTGTGGAAACCCAATTTAGAAATGATGCAGGGGCCCGATTCGGACTGGGAGTGGCACATGTAGGAGAAGGGGGTTCTTACCAAGACAAGATTTTCCTGAACTGAAATGCCCCATTGAAGGTAGAGGGCTGTGTATTCACTGAGTGTTTGAACATACAGGCCCACAATGGGGCAGTAGCAAGGGCCCCTCCCACCCACAGAACAGTCCTGAACTGAATGAGGCCCCTGTGGTGCTTCCAAGTTGAGACCCCATGAGGAAATCACAGCTCTTGTATGGCTGCAAGTGTTCAGTTATGTCTACTGTGATCATGTGGTAGATGTAACATGTAGTTTGGCCCTAAGTCCCCTTATCACCTAGACATATAACTAGGTTTTCTCAATTCACTGATCAGAGCAACTGTTGCTTACCACAATTCCTCTATGGGCCATGAGGATTGCAAAGTTGGTTAGATGGCTGCATGCACATGTGGTATGTGTTTTATTGGTGTCAATTAGCTTGCAACCTTGAGTAGACCAATATCCCATCATAGTCCGTTCTGAGTAGTTCCAGAAGGAGCAATTGGCATTGAAATAATTTTCAGCCTGTGAAATAAAATTAGGATTACACACACATTAAATACAACAATGCATTTAAGATGCATGAACTATTGTTTAGATTAAATTCAGCACATTTTTCAGTTCTGAGGTTTTGGACACAATTGATCAAACCCTACTGAACTCCCTATATAATAAACAGTGTGAAAACGAATAAAACCTTGGTGCATTGTGCTCGTTAGGAAACAAATAAACTACATTGGTTGCTACAAGACTGCTAGCTACTCAAAATATGGACTAAGGTTTAGAAAGATTTAGACTGTATTTTAGAGTATAGTCCACAAACAATAACCACTATAATTCAATTACAATTTCCCATCTGAAATTTAACGCTCACACTGTGCACTCACTCCTCTTTAATTTTTTTCCACTCTGCTGCAGTACAAACATGATTTTTTTCTACAGCGTTTCTTGAAGGTTTATTAATGCATTCACTTTTCCATTCTAATTCTGATCAGGTCTAAAGCAGCATAAGTGGGAAGTCAGGATCTTAAGTCAAATTAAATTGACACAAAAACTTGGCTAGGGAAAACATATGCACAGCCCCTACCCAGTCCCTGATCTTCTACAGACCCCTTTTATGGTCTCTTTAGGTAAACAGAACATCTCATCCTGTACAATAAACAGCGCATCAACCCAGAGAAGAGAGTCCAGGGGAATTATCTGAAGAAAGACTTTGTGTCAAATTGAATCAGAGGGAACAGCCCCATCATTCTCCCCTCCACTGGCCAAAACAGATTTGAATGACTGGTAAATGGGCTCCAGAAGACAATGCAGAATGAGAGAGAAATGCTTTAAATGCCTTTGAAATTTTGCTACATTAAGCAAGCAAAATCATAAGAGCTGGTGTTTTCTGCCCTGCTGCTAAGGTAAGAGTTAATTTTCACTTAGGAACAAATTAGAGCCGTTTGCATTTTCATGTTGATTACTGAATTAGCTTTCATTAAGAATACACTTAAGTTCTAATAATCACTGATCCAGGCTCATTTAATTTTATGTTCGTCGACTTAAATAAACCTGTGCCTCTGACCTAGCCCGACATTTAAAATTCAAATTGAAAGAGTCTCCCTCCCCTTTCTTTGCTCTTCTCTCTCTTGCTGGTTTTATGACCTTCCCCATTAATTCATTACCATCACTCACATCAATGTGCGCCAGGGTGAAAAGAACAGGATCGGTCAAGTAGACCCGGCTGGACTCCTTGTTGATGGAGGCAGCAATGACGTCAGAGTTCACCGCAATGGTACTGTTCCTGCCGGCAAACTCGCCGCCTAGTTTTATGGTCGCGTTTTCAGTGCTGAGGAACCGACCCAAGCTTTTGTAAATTATGAAAACCAGCTTTGCTAACCCTGTGAAAAAGACAGCTTGCGTTATATCAACTTGGAAGGAAAAAAGGGGGGGAGTACAAATCGCTCGTCCCATCCCACCTCCCCAACTGTAATGTAAAATCTTAGCCCAGAGGAATTGATTCCAAGCAAAAATGCCAGCCAAACATTATGTACAAATGAGAGTTACGGAAGAGCTATTTTTAACGTTGCTGAGGGTGTAGTCACACACCACACTCTAAGACTTTAAGACGCTAGAGCTTGAAATAAACTGTTTGCAAAGACGTACCATTTCTGCTGTTCTGTTTCACAGTGCTTGAAGAGAGCTGGATCGAATTGCCTCCAGTATTACCCTGAGGAAATTTCAAGTCCTGCACCTGCCCTTCTGTACTTAGCACCGCAACTTCCAGGACTAGGTGGACCAAAAGCAAAGACAATTTTGGGGTGGTCAGATTTGTATTTATTTAATTGAAATCATCTTATTTGGCTGCCTTTGTTTGCTTGTACAAGACAGACGCGTAACCGGGTGTATTTCAACAACACAGACTCAATTTTCTTTAAATTTTAATCAAACTCAGTGCACATGCCAACGAAGTAGCAGCATTTCAGTTCCGAGAACATGACATCCAACCTGACTTTAATGTGCTGCCTAAAGGATACGACTTTAAAAGCCCTGAGAGTGATTTGTTGGAAGAACTTTAGGAAACCAAAGTTGCTGAGCTGCATGCATTTTTTTTCTTATCTACTATTGTTAAGACCAATCTGAAATAATTAAGCGTTTGAGGGAAAAAGAACCAAGTGAGGTCTGCCAATGATCTCCGAGGAATGGGAAGCTTGTAATAAAAAGCTATTGTATATAAGCAAGCATTTTACAGCACTTTTCAAAAGCACAACATGCTTGTCTCCTGGCTCGTAATTCTTTACTGTTGTCAGTTTTTGGATTTCCCGCTTCATCTTAATGATTTTCTATGAAGCTTTCTGCAATTTTATGTACTTTGGCCTTATCAGAAAAAATGAATTAATATTTATTTTCAGGTTATGGTTTATAAAATCAGTACTCTGAAACAGAAAAGGTTATACAGACTTTTTACAATTTCTTGAAAGAAAGACTCTCCCTAATTAAAATGGGAAAAGACCTCCTTGTTTCAACTAGTTCAAAATGAAAAGATTTAAAGACCAGCAGTGCGCATTTATTTTGTTTGACGGAGTTTAAAAGAGCTGAAGATTGGGAGCTTTTTTTTTAACAGGCATACAAGCTTTAGGGCCTTTAGATAAAATCACTTCTGTTCAATTATATTTCAAATAACAACAAAAGGATTATTACGTAGAAACTATGTCCACTTTTATATTTAGTTAGATATTAGTTTAAGCTTCTCATTATAAAACTGAGGTCACTACTCAGTATCTACAAACCCTTCTCCTTCAGCAACAGAAGGTACCTCAATGCATTCAGAAATTCAAACACTGACATTCTCCCATATCTAGGGTGGTACCTGGAAATCTCCCGCTATTACAGTTGATCTCATGATTATCCAGATCAGTTCCCCTGGAGAAAATGGCTGGTTTGCAGCATGGACTCTATGGCATTATACCCTATGGAGGTCCCTCTCTAGGTATTTCCCAACCCAGAGCTGGTAACCCTACCCATATCCCATTTGTAGTACTGCAATATCCAGGCCCCTGCCTTTCAATCGCTTAAACCTGCAGGAGGGGATTCCTTTGCTCCCATCCCCTTCAGCTGCAGCTCACAATACATCCAGAAATCCTGCTCCTGGGGAACACGGAACCCTCAGGAATAACGCGAAGGGCAAATGAGGGCTTTGCACTAGGCTGGAGGTATCAGTGAAAAACCACCCTACTTTTGATTAGCAGAAATTTATCATGCTATCCAGCCACTATCTTTCCAGCTTGGACATAATCAACTTCCTAGTACATACACACTGGGGCAAGTCTTAAGGATACAATACAAATAAAAGTTTAATCTATACACAGTGATACTGTTAAGCATAAATGGCAAATTCCTGTATGTCTCTAACAGGAAAACTTTTCATTTTTCTGACACCATTTAAATGATCAACTATGCTCAAAGTGTTGTTAGGTATTTTCCAATCTATGAAGCATGGCTATTTTGTATTGGGGGAGACACAGCTCACTGGACACATTTTCACCCAAAGGCAGTTGTGTTTAATATAAACATTTAATGTAAACATGTGCCCAAAACTGACATGACATTCACCCAGAACATAATTTAGTGGAGTTCCATAATAAAACATTTCTGTGCTGTTAAAGGATCCCTTTTCTAAATTAAGGTGCCAGCAGAATTGAAATGAGGGTTCCAGGAAACATTTAATAAAGCACTATATGCCATTTAAACAAAACTAGCAATGCTTGCCACCAAAGATCCTACTATATGGCTGCTTGGAAGTTCCTAAGTTCATTCGTTCGTTCCTTCCCAAAATAAATTACTTTCTGTTCTCTCCTGGTAGCTGGCTGTTTTCTTTAAGGTGAATTATCAAGTCTTCTGGTGAGAGGGAATTCTGCAAAGGACTCGACCTATTTTTTTTTCCAATCTTAAATAGACCTAGATTTACCTCACTATATATGTATCTTAAAGGCTTTCTGTTTTCCACTGTGGGTAAACCCAGCTGATCAAGATTAATTCACTTACCAATATGATCTGTAGGCATTGCGACTCTTGTAGGTTCTAAGAGATTGTCAGCCAAGACAAAAGCCCCCTCTTCTAGCGTATCAAGTAACATTGTTGCGGCATGTGCTTGTTCTGTGGAATTCATATCTTTCCAAGATTCTAGAGCTTCAGCCCTAAGCAGGTTGTCCACCGTGTCAACGATTGCCTGTATCAGTAGGAAAAAAATTAGGCCATATTGCCTTCGGCAGCAAGAGAGATTGCAGTGATCTGATGACAATGGTAATATTTAACTGTCAACATGATTTAAGGTGATTTAACATCAAAAAACGCTACTGCTTTTTCCTTAGTACTGTGAGTACCACTATAACATACCCTAGAGCAGCTATGAAAAAGTACATTGCTGAAGAGTGCAATGAGTGAATGCTGGTGGCTTAAATTTTAAAGCTCCTGGTGCCAATCTAAAGCTCTATTAGGCTTTGATGATCAAATAGTTCTTTGGGAACAAGGGACTTCCCCATTCATTCAATGTTAAGAAATACTCCATGGTGCCCTGATGCTGTCTGGCTATAAGCACATTAAATTGCTTGCAGCATAACAGCAAATCAAGGAAGAGGAAAGGGACTTAAGCGGAAGGATCATATTCACTCTTCAAAGTAATCAGATCAATCATGCTAATCAAATGATTGATCAAACTGTAACTCTTACATTACTGCACAATAAAGCCACATCACTGAATAAGCGACACATTGCTGAATCACCCTGTATGCTCTGCCCAAGTACCTAGTAATGTGTCATTAAGTACATACATAACTTGGTTGATCAATTTCAAAAGTAAGGGGAATGAAAACAGGATGTGTTAGACAAACAGAAAAGGATGTTGGGTACAGGACAGTGTGCTCTGTGTGTGAACAGATAGCAATAGTTGGTTGGGGCTATTGTCAGGAGCAAAATTAATGAGCGTAATCCATTTTAATAATCCTCTTTCTGTCTACATTGTGAGCCACCGCAACAGCAGGTGGAAGATACTTTGGAGTGGCACAAAAGGTTTCTCTCCCCCTTTTCTCTAATGGGAAATGGAAGAGTCAAACTGTTCGCACTGATACTGCTGTAGCCATTAATAGAGTGGAACAGAAATTGGTCTGCAGAGGGCAAATTCATTAGTCACCAAGAAAGACGGATCGGAGCCTCTGATCTGAGTTACAAATGAATCCTCCGTTGTAAAGTGGGCACTTGCTTCATTTGCATAGCATCAGCCAGTTTTGATTTGTAATTTTAAGAGGTTTTAGCAGTATTATCCATGCGGAGAAGTCAATTGAGACCTACTGAAAATGCTCCTAGTCAGAAATTAACGCTGTGCTTCAGTTTGTGTGGCCTGTGTATATATGTCAAGCTGATGCTACACATTCATTAGTATGATTCACTTTTTATATATATTTTCATATGTCTGAATCTGCATTTCTCCAGTGGCTTGAAAATGGTCTGCATATAATGACATTTCCTCCTGACATGGAGAGGGGAAAAATAATAATTAAGGTATGATCCAGCTAAAATTACACATATTCACATTTTATTAGTTCTAAGAGAAAAAATTAATCATATGAGTATCTTTCTTGATTATATCAAATGGATGTAAAATGATTCATTTTATTTGGATTATGTCAAAGGATGCTTCCCATCCTGATAACACTCACATCTTCAGGAGCTTACCAATCATTACATTTTATATATTGACACTTATTATCAAAGGTGATACAACCCAGAATAGTCAACTCACTACAGCAATCATATTGCACCTTCACCAGGTTAAAAAACAACAATAATTATTACAGCGTTATTTAAGACATAACTTCTCATTCGAGGAAAATGATGACTACACAGGTCCTGGTCAGCACACGAACATACACCACAAGGGTATTCCAGGTTAGTGTTTTGAATTCTTTTCCTGGTCTTCCAGCAGCTTACTGGAAAGTCAGCATTTTATCTGGAGTTCAAGCTCAAGGTATGAAAAACTAAACTTGCTGAATTTAAGAGTGCATCTGAAGGAAAATAAAGCAGGCTGGTTGAAGGTGTGTATGTGTGTTTTGGCTTTGGTCATGCACGAACATGGGATGTAATCCACCAGGCGCTCTTGCTACATAAACCCTGCTAAAGCAAATGGAAGCCGCAAAGCAGAAGTGATCAATGGATTCCACTTGCTAGGGTTGCCCAGTCTTTGATCTCCAAACATTATAGCTACGAAACAATTTCTGTTATTGCCAGCTTGTTTTTTTCTTCCACAAGTATAATATCATGAGGAAGGCAAAGCCATTATCAACTCCAATTCAGCTAATGCCTATTGTATGTTGCACTACTGAAAGTGGAAGGAAATAAAGTAGAAAGTATTGATTGCTGGCTTAATTGTGGCAGTATTATACCTGTGCAAAGCCAACCTTTTGTACAGTTGGTAAGGAGGCACAATGCACCTTTAACAAAGACTGAAACACACAGGATCATGCAGCAAGAGGGTAATGCGTAGCAGTGGGTTGCTGAAGCAGGGGGAAAGCAAGGTGACAGCACAGGAGATATACCTTAAGGTAAGCCCTGCATGTCTTCTCTCGCTTTTGGAGCTTGTTAGAGAGAAAAAAAGTCAGTTAGACACAGTAAGTCTAAGAGTAATGTTAATATTTAATTGTTAAGACACAAACGTGTTAGCCTGAGAAATAAATTCTGCTAAAAAATCATTTTTTTAAAAGGGTTGTTGAATAATACTGATGGAAGAATCTGCTGTTTTAAGAACGCCAAAGATATTCCCATGGATCTGATTTACTTTTTGGAGTATCAGACACTTCTAGGATCTTAACAGTGTAATCCTTAGCAAAATTACATCCTTCTAAATTAATGGGTTGGAAGGATGTAACTCATCAGCCTAAGAAAGTCCACGCAACATGATCAATAATAATAAAAAACCCTTCTTGCCCTCTTCCTGTGGCTAAAAAATATTAGTTTCTGCAAGAAAAATGATAAAATGATGTAATGGGGTTGAATGTTATTTATATTCCAAAAACTGAGGGTTTGTTCATTTGTTTACTACTGTTGAAGTATTAGTAAAATTCCCTATTCTGTTCTTACTGCTCATGTGGAAATAATCATGTTCTATTCTTTTCTGGCACTGTGAAACATAGCCCCAAAGCCCACGTAGCCTAGGGAATGCAGTCTTGTCAATTTGCTAGTTTTCCTTCATATCATTAAACGCGCCCAATAAACTGACATCTGGTGACAGTGTTTCTGGGAGGAAACAAACAAAACCATGTCAACTCTCTTTTAAAACTCACCAGAAAAGACTGTACACTTCTGTACCTACCTTATTATAACTCCGTCCAGCAGAGTCCTTTTCATTAGGTTTCAGATCTTGCAGCTGAGCATCCAGAATGTCCACCAACTGTTCCATTAGCCTGACTGATGAACTCACATCGCCAGCAAAGATTGGTCCTTTGGTGTGTTTAGCCAGTTCATTGGCAAGGCTAGCAGCATTTTCTCCACTTCTGATCTGAAATGACAATTCAAATTCTCCTGAGAAGATTCCTTGGGTATAATTGGTGGCCATTCACTACCTGGGTTTTTACAGTTGGCTTCTATTGCATTATTTATTTTTTGGGTTCTTATTTGTTGCACTTGTTTTATTTTTTATTTATTACCCAGGTATTAAATTTCATTTTTGTTTTAATGGTTTTTGTGACTGATTGTTAGCTGTCTTCAGTGTCCTATGTAAAAAAAAAAAAGGTGTGGGAGAAGAAATGTTCCAATAAATAATCCATTCATGAATTGGAAATTTTATTTGAAAGCAAACACCAGATTGTTTGCCTTGGAATTAAAAGTCAGTAAACCTTAAAATAAACAAAAAACAGCCACACCATCTTCTCCCTCTCCATCCCTCAAATGGGCTACAACAACAACTGATTACTAGTGGGAGATTAAATCTTCTGCAATAGCTACTTTTACTGCTGCTATGACACATGGAGAAATGTGTCAACATTTCAACGTTCATTCTCACTGTACTGATGGTATTTTACTGATCTACTAATATGATGGTTACTTCATGTCATGACAGCCATGGGAAAATCCAGTGAGTGTAGACTCTCATGCTATGACCAGCAGCTACTTGTGTGATTCCCATAGCTGGTGGAATACACAAGAATCTCAAGCATTTTCCCCCTAGCTACATTACTCAAACCTGTTCTTTTCAAAAAGTAGCAGATTAGAATTATTTCCATCTTAAACATCATATATTGTTGGAAGTGTACAAATTCTGGTGAAAACACTTGCTGTGAAAACTAGCATTAGATATCTGAAAAGGCACAGCAGCATGTAACATGGGAGCAACAACTGCAGAATATGACTTTAAAATGTCATGCTAGTGCAATCAGTACATTCCCTGGGATATGAGTAGAGTTTCTCAAGGAACTTAATCAGATATTACTCGGCTATATTCTGCTACCCAAAAAGTAAGCACTGACAAAATATGGCCTAAAATACTAAACCATTTTAGTATTTTAGGCTACTAAAATAAACCAAAGACGTTTACCTTACTTGCAACCCATCAAGTGGAACATAATCCTCCCACCCCTGTATGAGGCCCAACAAGGCTTGGTTCAGCCAATTTTTGCTCCTTGACAAAATCTAAGCTTGCAAGTCATCTGAGTTTTAGATAGGGATAGGTGGGTATCCAGGCTGCTCCTGATTATTTACGTCCTTCAGATGCCTGAAAAAAATAATCAAGTCTCCAAACTGAGCCTGCTGTGGATCGGGCCTGTTCCAAAGTTCCTGATGGATGCCATTTTCCTGAATGCATCAAGGTGTGAGGAGAAAGAAGGGGGGCATGTGGGTGCTGTGGTAAGGGCTTCATTAGACTCTGGATGCTGCTATACGCATATATGCTGTGCTATGCTGTATCATGCAAGTGCTGTGCTGTCTCCCTTGAGAGCTGTATCATGTTAGAATATTCTTTCAACCCACCTTCTGGGCCAGCTGATTTACCCAGTGTGAAGTACAGTTGCTAAGATCAGGGCCCTTAGGATTCCATGTTCCAGTAGAAACCATACAGAGGTATGAAGCTGTTCCTATAAAAGACGTAGAAAGCAAAATCCAAAGTGAACTTATTTCTCCTGCAATCTCCAGCAAACATCCATGAAATCTGGGACTATAACTTAAGTGGCTTCTCTATATCAAACAGAAAAACTAATAAAAGCAGCTGACAATGAACTGACAAAATAAAAGACAATGGTGCCAATTAAAAGTCAGGACAAAAATCTCCGGCCTGTCTGGCAAATAAACCAATACAAAAGATCATGCTTTTCCCTGAACTCATACAAAGCAGAATTCAATAAGGAGAAAGACAGCAATAAGCACATTTTGCTATAATCCTTCAGCCTATGATCTTAAATCCCGAGAAGGTGCTTTAATGCCATTCTGTACCAAGGCTTCAATGCCCTCTACAGCTTAAAACTGGAAGCTGCCACTTTCTCCTAAGTAACCAAAACCAATTGACAGATACCGTGAGACCTATCAGCAGGACCAGAGGTTTGAAAACTTGTTCTGAAAGATTTACTAGAGCTGAAGGCATAGTCTGAAGGACTTACCACGAGTTCCTTTGGGACAGGGACGTTCCACCATGATTCCCCTTTGTGTCTGAGGCCAACTAATCCCCCGGGCCACATCAGGTTCACAGAACCTTTCTGGCAAAGGGAAAAAGCTTGTCACAGGAGGGATTTTGGTTGTTGAAACTGCTGGAGGTGGTTTGGGGCCTTTACTTGTCCCTGTAGCTAAAGTTGTACTGATCGGGACTTTCTGGGGTGTAGTGCTTGTGGTTGATACAGTTGTTTTGTACAGCTCTGTGGAAGGGGTTACTGTCTCCGCTGTGGTAGGCACTGTGATAGAGGGAGGGAAAAAAAGCAAGTTAAAAGGGGAACTACAAATAGGAACATGGCCAGTGCTGAAAACTGGTGAATGTTGGATGTTTTCTCAGAGAAGCTCAAGGCTTGGGATAATTTTAAGAAGGCAAGGGGAAAGTACACTTATAGTAACAATAATACATAATGCTTACATTTATCTGTCAAAAAAGTATTTTTTTTATTTCTTCTTTGTGGGATACATAAATTTTAGAATAAACACATCAGAGCTATTTTTAATATAGCCATATTTCATGGGTTCTGCACATTTTTGTAAAAGCTTCATTATAATATGATTCTGAACAACTGCTTTTGTTGCTTCCAATATTCATTGTGCTCTTGAACATATGCACTCAGAAGTAAGTTCTTTGGAAATTATTCCCAGGTACATGTGCACAAGATTGCTACCTCAATAGATAATACATTCTCTTTACAAAGACATCTTCATAAATACATACTGATAAGCTACATTTCTTAAGAGCAGGAGGCATTAGCACTGAATTGTCTGTACATGGCAAACATGGACACCACATTTTAATACTTCGGCAAAGAAAATGTAGAAGGTTCGTATACAGCAAGATGCTATAGATACTGTTATACAGTTAAAAAGCAACCACCCCTTAAGAGGCTATAAATAACCAGACAGTTAAAATCAAAGAAAGCCTAACTTCACATCACCCAGTCTGCAACTTGCAGAAAGATAATTAACGTCTTCCCACCCGGCAGTCACTCTTGCTTGAGAGATTTTCAGCATGCCTGATTAGATCCAAACAGAAATAAAATGTAGCATGCATGTATTGCTTTAGTATTTGAACATGCTAGCCTTTAAACCTCCTCCCCACACTACCTACTTTGATAAAGCAGGTGTGAAGAAACAACTAATTCAAGCCAGTGGCAAAATTACAACTTAATCATCTATATCAAAGTAAATGCTTTTGAACAAGTAACTTCTGTTTTGAATTCTGGAATTTAATATTACTGATCTGACAGTAATGTCGACATGTTAACTGAAGTGCCAAAGGTAACTGTTCAAGCACAGAGGTTATTTCTTTTTGATAGGCATTTACAATATTTGGCATTGATATATATCATAACCACACCTGCCAAGATTCAAGACTCTCTCTCTGAGCAACACAACCCCCCCCCCCCAATCCTTACCCACGCCACAAGTAAAGCTAATGGAGCTAGGCTTGGTATTTTCATTCATTCAGATCACACTCCTAGATGAAGATATACAAGATGGTTTATATGGTGTGTCTTATGATTCAATAAGGAATTTGTTCTCTTCTAATGTATGGGTAAGTTCTACCTCTAATATGGTTGAATTTTCCACAAGTTTTTTTTTTTTTTAAATGGCGGGGTAATCCATTGTTTTAAAGTAATGAGGATAATGCAATGTTTGCCCAACTTTTTGGGAGCCTGACATTTATAAACAGCAGTGTGCAAGATAAATCCTGGGCATCTCCCTCAATGGAATAAATATTGATCCCCTGATTATAAGTGAGTATTTATAACATAAAAATGTTGTGCAACCAAGATTAAAGTGGGTCGAGTTAACCATACAGATAGGAATGTTTTTATTCTATTTATTTTTAAACTGATTTATATTAATATCAATGAGTCAATAAATAATTTTTCAAAGGATAATCATGTCTATTTCTTATCTTGACTTAAGGGGTAACCACTCCACTTAGGATAGTTTAGGCTCAGGGTAACAGCACAAAGTTGGTATAAAAGCCACAGGACATTTTTAATGAAGCTAATAAAAATGACGGAGAAGACAACATTATTTTTTCTCTCCAAGATACAGCATAAGATTACAATCAAGACCATTTATCCTAGAATAACTACCAAGTGCATATACAATGAGGACTAGAATCACCATTCCACACACAAACTTTAAAGTGAATGACTGGCGGGAAAAAACACCACCTTTTCACTATGTGAATACTCCACATGTCATTAATGAAGTGATTGACAGTGCAATCCTAAACAGAGTTACACTCTTTTGTGCCCTCTGAAATCACTTACTGCACTGCAAACTGTGCTTAAGCAGTCTTGCATATGTGCCTCAATTAACTCCAGCCCTGATATGGCAGTAGCAGAACTGTTATGCCCTCCCACCCCGAAGAGTTACAGTATCAGGATGAAGCTTCCCCCCCCCACAGGTGCCACATTAACTCTTGGTTTTTATTGATCCAGCTGGAACGGATTTGCAGTTATAGGGGAAGAAATGGATGCAGTAAAACCAAGAAAGCCTCTTTGCCCTGTAGAGCTGGAAAACTGGAGAGGCCTTTGGATTCATAGAAGTCTGGGCTTTTAAAAGATGGATGGGTGACACCTCCATTAAACTCCCTTCAAAGTGGTCTTTATGTGAACCCTGCAGAATATAGCACGCAGTCCATGCATAACGGCTGGACATCAGTTTTAATATAATCTACCTCTTTTTAATATTCAGATTTTTAATGTAATTGATATTGTCATGCGTGTATAGTAAAATATAACGGTATATCATGCATAACTACAGTATCAATGGAATGTATTATTATTCCCCAGTTTTTAAGTCCCTGGCAGACATGAAGTTGATAAAGTCCCTACATGCAAACTATTTTGTGTTTTCAGCATGCACAGGTTTGCTTTATGCACACGCACAGTGAAGCTGAAAGAGCTGAAAAAGTAGCTAAGAGCTGCTGGAACACCCTTTTTGGAACTAAAACAGGCAGGATCTTGAAGTTGAGCCCTGGAGTAGGATGACTTCTTCAGTTGGGGGACAACTAGAAAGCGTTCTGCCGCACTATGGCTCAAAAACAACAATCAAAACCAGACATGTTTATCCTTAGGAGGAATTACCAGTGTTTGTGCACAATGGCATGGCTACCACCAGTGAGAGATGGCTTTGAGGTTTTGGGTGGGATTTTGATACAGAGAAGGAGATCTAGAATTTAGATCTCTTATGCTGAAGCAACATATGTCCCTTGGTTTCCAGTCTGATCTGGAAAAATCCACTGGCCGCTGCCTGATCCGCTTGCTGGGCAAGGCCAGCACTGCAACCAGCAGCACCAGTGGGAGAAAAGGCACATTACAGTAGGTGTGGCCAGTTACAACTGGAGATACCTCCTGTAAACTTGCTAATTCGAGGGTGCTGAAGTGTATTAATGCTACACCTAAAGGAAATAATCGCTGGTTTTGTTGACTTTAATTGAGAGCTTTTTGTATTAAGATCAGTTTCCAAGACATTTCAGAGAAGGTATAGCAAACAGCTAACCATAAGAAGGCAACTTCAAAAGGGTCAGGGAGGTAGATCAATTCTGATATTAGTAGCACATCTTCTGTACAATACTGCCTGTTCACTGGAAAATGAGCCTCTGGCAACAGTTAAAAATTCAAAGCAATATTGGCCAGCGGAGGGACACAACTCACCACTTATTTCTCCATCTCCACAGGTGTGCCTGCCACTTTTACAAACAAAAAAAAGACAGGTCCCTGCCTGGAGGAATTTACAAACTGTGACAAGCATTCACTGCTTTCTGTGTCTATGTTTCTTCTAGAAACAACTGGATCTGACACTTTTCAGGTTTTTTTCTTTGACATTTATTTCCTAAAGGCTTATGCTTTTTAAAAAGGATTTAAAGCTCTTCTGTCCTTAGGCTAGAACTTATCAAAAACATATATTCTTGAATGTAAATTGAATTTAACCACAAATTCAAACAAGGAGAGAGGCACCAGACAGTCTTTCAAAGGACCTGAAAAAGAATGGGGGTTTTCTTTGCAAAAAAAAACAGAGTTTCTGCGTTGTTTTTTTCCAGAGCAGGGACAGGAGTCACAGAATAAAGCCCTATATAAATCTTTTTTTTAAAGTCCTAAAAATGGTCAAAGCTCGAATTTGCCTGTCATCTCCCCAGGGAAAACTGGAACACAGATCTTTTAATCAGGGGGCTGTTCCTGGGAACAATGAATGCCAGCACCGTGTCTAAAATGCCAACAAGAGTTTTTGATGGGATGCATGTGAATCTCATTATTTTCCTCCAAATAGATTTCACATACACTCAGGTATTATGAGTTAATCAAAGAAACACACAAATCAATGAATTTTACTGTGATTTTTACAATTGTTTCCTGTTTCCAGCTGCATACTGCCAACCCCCCCAATCCCCCCTCCAAAACCCCAACCCACACTTTTTGGAAAGTGTGATGCTTATTCCACATCTCAGACCGGAAACGCTTTGAGCGCTGTGCTTTATTCCCAGACTGATCGAGTGCTACTTATGCCTGCTGAACTTCTCGCCTAGCCTCACTACTGCAAAAACCTCTCCTAACCTGTCTTGTCTGCAAGTACTTGCCTGACATCTTGTGAAACCTCTGGATTTTCTTTTGATTATAATGCAGCCAGGCTTTCAGTGCTTACTCAATTAACGTTTGTCAAAAATGTCACCGGTGCCTGAAACAGTGTCAAAAAACTAGTGCTGATTCAGATCTCAGGGTGCAACAGGAAGGATCTAGGAAGATTTTCCATCATTACTAATATCCTAGGCATCCAATAACACCCTGTGCTTAATGAAGTCATTCTTCATGACAGGAATCTGTATCAACAATGGTGTGATTAATACCTACCCGTATACTTTGGATAGCTTCTATCTGATTTAAGATATCCTTGTGCCCAGCTGCTTAACATCACTAAAGGGATCGTGGTCTTCTTACTGAAGTCTAGTGATGAGGTCAGAATCACAATAGCATATCATTTTATCCAGCACACTGTTTGCTGCTGCTCTTTTGCCAAGGCAGGTTTGATTCACACGATGTTGGATATTACTCTATTGTAACCATTCACCTCCTGGATTTTTCTGTCCAGCACAGATTTAATGCCACAGATTTAATGTGGTTCTTAAGATGAATACTGAAGCACACCTGATTTGTCTGAAACACTATCCCCACATTTTTTACTAATAAGGCATTTTTTAAGGGACTTTTAAAAAAACCTCAAACTAAGGACTTCGTTTAGAATTAAAGATGGTACAAATTGAAAGTCAAATTCGGAAGGAATTTTAGTCACCAAATTAAACCTGAGTTGAGAGGTCTCCTTTCTCTTTCCTAAAGGTGGCACCACAAGCATCCAAACAGACTTTTTAAGTGCAGACATGGAGAAAGGCTTGAAGTAGAAAATGTTGGAAGAAGAAGATGGAAATCAAGGGCCTCTTCATTCTAACATGTCTGTGCATTCAACAGGATACGTTATGAGGCAAAGATTATAGACAGGTCAACAACCATTCTTTAGCACATTATTTTTCCTCCTGGGATAGCGCCAAATTGATTTTATAACTGTTCTTAGGATGTCAATTGGCATAGATGTTTTAAGCCTATGTCACAGATTGGAACATGTAAAATCTCGGTTTTGGGTTGTTAGGTGCACATTTAAGTTCAGAAATTAATAGTGCTGGCACTGGTTACCTGCACGTGCAGCATTCCTGTTTAAGGAAGAACAGCAAGGGATCTCTCATGATTAAGCCAGACACAGCTAAAGCAGCCCACATTGATGTGCCCTAGGTACATTATATCTGATCACGTAATCTGCTCTCTTTCACCTTTCTATTACCTATTTGGCTGCACTTTCTGGCTGTGTATCTCTAGGGGCAGCCAGAAGGAAGTTCCTGTTGAAACAGGCAATTATGAAACCTACTGGAAATCCTTGTATCTCATGTGAATATCGGTGATAATACAGCTAGCAAAAAGGTCAGGGACAAGTCACCAAAATAAAACAAAGTTTAGGTTCTGATGCTGGAAAAAGGAACTCTGAGTCAGAGGTAGTTAAGTGAAGTCTAATGTTCTTGGATATTTAAATACTGGCACGTAAGCAGCTATCCATAAATTCAGAAGTTAAGATAGTTTCCCATTAAAGAACAAGAAAGGATAAACAAATTGGGCCAGCAAATCAAGTGAACCCCTTAGTAGTTCAAGAATATGTCGCTTGAAAAGAGAAACAAGAACAAAATACACGGACAAAGCATCTATGTGTGTGCATTAAATACTGCTGAACTTGGTCCGTATCCTATGGAGGCCTAGAACGTTATCCCATCACATAAAAACCATTTGTGTGTACAAGTAAAGCAGCTTAGGTCTGCCACTCAAAGGAAAAAATCTCATCCAGACTGATTAAACACCAAAAGGAGGTCTTTACTCTTTTGCTAAACACATCTTGGAGAGGCTGGGAAGACTGCTAATGGAACAAAACCAAGTCAGAACCTTGATCTTATCACATATCTAACATAGTGGCACAGCTGAAAAAGAAACCAATTCCCCATCTCCCCATCCCAGACCCATCATATATAGGCTCCCACTTATTATTTTCATAGGATGGTTTCTTCAATTGTGGCCATGTTGTCTCCTTGTCTTCATGCTAAAGCACTATAGTTAAATGCAAAACATAGTAAATTCACTCAAAGGGAAAGACGTGTTTAACTGACACAAGATCAAAGGTGATAAGGTACTCAAAACAACGGAACAAAACTACAAGGTTAAACTGCCAGGGAACCATGAAACTGTGCCATGATTGAAGAAATGCTTCTGAAAACAAAAGGATTTCTTGGCAATAATTTTCCACATTCCATGAAGTAGGGACTTACTGTACACTGGGAGGAATTGTATTGCACAGTATAGCTTCAGCATTGCAGGCTGGTAGACTCCAGGTTGGGTGAAACTGGCAATGCTGTAGCCACTTCAGTTTGCAGAACTCAAAAGCAATATCCAGCTTCCAGAAGCAGCACATGGTTGAGGTCAAAAATAATATCTGGCCTTGAGACTGAAATTAACGTCTAAGTTCAGGAGAGCAAGTCAGATGTATGTGACAAAGGCCTCTTTTTAGTCGAAAGGGTAAAGACTATAGTGTTTGAACCATTTTTGTTAAGTAGGAAGCTTTGGGGCAGCTAGGCGCTGACAGGCAGAGAGATGAAAGATAGAGGGCTCATTGAGAAAGTCAATATATCATTACTGCTCCCATCACAAGTGAAGTGGCAAAGGCTGCTGAGTTTTCCATAATGGCCTCAAATTAGGCATTGCAACAATAGAGGCTATGACTTCTGCAACAGAGGCACTGACCCCATGACATCATTAAGCACTTGATATCAGGGCACGTCAGCAGAAGGCAACTTCCTTCCCCTCAAAAACTGGAAAGGCCTCCAAATGCTACCTTGAAAGACCATTTTACAAATTTACTATCACTCTAGGAAGTCTTTGCAAACTAATAAGTTTAAATAAATTATCCCAAAATGTTTCAAGTTGATTTCTTTTCCTTTACTACTGAGTAACATTTCAAGTTTTGCAAAATATAGGGAAGACTGAGGACAACTAATGCATTGCACTCTAGAGGTATATCCTCATGATCAGTATATATCTTTTCATTATTTAATCTAAAATGAATTAGATCCATTCTTACCTTGTTCTCAAGATCACTTGGCTTAAGAAGGTTATTTAACTAGAAACCCATTTAAACATGCCTCTGTAAAAGGAACGCTTGAAATATAAACTGTATCTTTGTCTATCCAAATATGCATGTGAGCTCCAGCATATTTACCATTAGAATATGATACTATTCTTTTGTACATAGAGATCAGGGGGAAAGCATGGTAAGACTGGACATTTGTAGAGATATACTCCTACTATAAACACTATCTAAAAATTATGGATTAATTGATCAGCTGTGTTTTTCTGGACATAGGCATTAATTAAACGCATTAAGCATACTATAGAAGAGGAAAATAATTAACCTCTTTGAAGAAGAGTGAATCAAATCCACTATAGGATAAACTGTAGGATAACTCCATTAACTACTCCATTTAGGTCACTGTCCATTTTTTTTAATTGATGGCACATTCTTTATAATTTCTCTAGCATTCAAAGTTATCTTGGGACTGGTCACTTGGTTAGAACGGAAGGAAAATTATGTATGGGATGCTTGGAAGCTATTTAAAACCTCCCTAAGTGAAGCCCAGATAGAATGTATTTCCTAGCTTAGCCGAGTCTAAAAAGTTGCCTGTGTGGTTAATGACCTGAGTCAAAGAAGCCATAAAAGGCAAAAAAAGGCTTCTTTTAAAAAGTGGAAGGTCTGCCCCAATGAAGTGAACACAAGGGAGAACAGAAATATGTTAATAATTACACAAGCAAAAGAAGAATTACTTAAAGCATCAAGAAAAACATGCATTTATTTAAATATATCCGGAGCAGGAAACCAACCAGAGAGGCAGTTGGGCCTTGGATGATAGAGGAATAAAAGGATTGCTAAAGGAAGATGGGGGAATGGCAGAGAAGCTAAATGATTTTTTTGTGTCTGTGTTCACTGTGGAAAGTGTGTGGCATGTACAGGCTGAAGAGCCTGGGACATTTCAGCTTAGAAAAAAAACATGACAACAGGGCAGCATGATAGAGGTTTATAAAGTTATGCACGGGGTAAAGAGAATGGACAGAGAGACCTTTTCTTTCTTTTCCAAAATATTACAGCTCAGGAACATCCAGTGAAGTTGATGGGCAGGAGATTCAGGATGAATAAAAGGAAATACTCCATTACACAATGAGTGATTAAAATGTGGAATTTACTGCCAGAGGATGTAGTGATGGCTACAGGCGCAGACGGATTTAAAAAGGGAATAGACTGATTTATGGAGGATAGGTATATCAGTGGCTACTATCCATGATGATTGAAGGGAACCTCCATATTTATTTGGCAAATTTTTGTGCCTTCTTTCCAAGGAACCTATATAGGATATTCTATTTGAAATTTCAAAGTCAGGAAAAAGCACCGATGCTAGCATGCATCTCATTCCAGGTGGATGCATTTATCTTGTTCACTGTAATAAAAAACTAAACCTGACCACTAGTTATACTACTATAGAACTGATAAAACAGGCACAGTTTAAAAACCTGTTTTATACGTACAAAGCAGACTTTATAGTTCCTAAGGAGCATAGCTTTATAGCAGTCTAGGGTGCTGGACCAGGATCAGGAAGAACTGGATTCAAACTCCCACTCTGCAATGGAAGCTCACTGGGTGATTTTGAGCCTATCGCTCTCACTCAGCCTAACCTACATCATAGGGTTGTTGTTGTGAGGATATGGTGGAGGAGGGGAGAATGATGTTGTAAGCCACTTCGGGTCTCCATTGAGGAGGAAAGTGGGGTAAAAATAAATAAATGCTAGCTTCTAAAATACTGGAGTCTAGTTACACTAGCAAGAACATCAAAGGGATTTAAAGAAATAGAAATCAAAGAGAATTCTTACCTTGAGCAGGGTCTGGTGGGCCAAACTCTAGAGAGTATCGCAGGATGAAGTTGTTGTTCCACACATACAGTTGGTTATCTCTCGGATTGTAATCCACGGCAGCAATGTAATGATACATGTTGGGGAAAGGAATATCTATGTATTCTCCTCTGCTTAACCTTGTGTTATAAATATAATCAATTGCGTTCTTTCCAGTTTCGCTTTCATTGTCTTGGTATACTGAGCGGACCACGTAGAGAACCCCACATATCATAAAAGCATTGGATGCTGCCCGTTTGTCGTACGTTGTTTCCCATGTCGCTTCAAAACGCAGAGTATATGGGTTCAGCTGACTAATCACTATCATTCCATTGTTTTGTTCCGTAGCATAAATTACCCACAAGCCATTTTCATCAACGGCCAAATCAATATCAGTCTTTCCCCCCCATCTATAAGGAGAAGTGTCATGGTAGTTAGCATAATTTATAATAGCCTCTCCGCTCTTAATTCTGGTCCTTAAGTCAAACTTTACAATGTTCCTGGTTCTTTCCTTGTTAAAAAAAACAGCACCATCGTATACCACAAATCCAGTACCATCCACTCGATTTGGAAGCTTATATGTTGTCTGCTGGCGTCCACTCTGGAAGTCCTCTAAAGAAGAGTATTCTATCAGGTTATCAGTACGGTACGGAGTCCATGGCATGAAGTATATTTTATCTGCTGCCTGAAGAGGGTCTTTGCACCAGGCACCTGCCTTTTGCTCTGCTTCATATAAATTTGGAGAATCCACAACGGTTTTCAACGTCCCAGGGCAAACAAAAACTAGCAGTCCAAGAAAGAAGGAAGACAAGATTTCTGTAAAATTAAAATGTTCATACTACCAAATAAAGGCTAGGTAAACATCATAAGTGACTATATGGGAAAAAAACATTTTAAACTGGTAACAGTGGTTGATAAATAATATGTAATTAATGCATATAATCATTTGCCATCATTGTGTGTTGATATTATCTCAGTGACCAGTATGTGATGTTTTCCCTTTTATTGACCAATGTTCTATGGCACACCAATGTATCTGGAAATGCGGAACTACACTTGTTTTTAGAAAGCCATAAACTTTTACAAAATTGGGAGGTTGGGAATAAGAGTGCCTCAACATATGACAAAAATCAAAGTGATAAAAAATAAAGATGAGATTTATAGAGATCTTAATTAGAAGCACAAATAAAAGACAACCAAAGCGATGGATGGAACAGACCAGGAAGGAACCCTTGTAACCATGGCATGCTATGAAGAGGGTTCTGGAAGCCAAGCAAGATGAGGTTTCAGTAACAAGAAGTATTCAAGGGTAAGAAAAAGACAGGGAAAGAGAGAGAAAGGGAGGAAGAAAGCAAAGGGAGCGTCCGTCCCAGAGCAGGTACGTCAGACAATAAATCCCACCACCTGCTTTAAGCAGACAAGTCAGTTTATTGCAAAGTCGGCTTCTTTATGAGGTGTACATATGAGATCCTGCTGATTATCATAGTATCAGTGTTGAGGAGAGGGAAGGGGAGGAGGTTAACATCCATAAGGCACATAACAAGGATCTGGGAGGGGGTTGGACTATGTACATTATTTACCTTTTTGCTCCACTTCTATTTCAAGCATCGGAAGAAAAATGAAAAAAAGTGCAAGGGAAAAAAGAAGAAGATTAACATAAATTGAGTATTAGGCGAAGATTAAATTAGTTAACAGATGTTTAACACAGGGAGAATAAGAACTGCACTACACTGGATAAAGAGAAAATAGACAACAGGAAAACCGACCAGGAGAAAGATTCTACAGTTACATAAGTGAACATGGATCAATCATTTTAGTAGGTTAAAGAGGCAATACAGAAAATGCTGGGATGTAGTTTCACTTAGTCAACCTGAATAAATAATGAAAGACTTGACTAATGCATGATATACATACCCTTCTAGTTCCCAAGCCCAAAGTAAAACCCTGAAGACTTCATCTTTTAAAAAACGCCTTCTATTAATATTCTCTGCATGTGTGTATGTGTTATATATGCTCAAAAGCAATATATGTATGCGTATATATTATTTCCTCAACACCAGCATACCGCTAGTGAAATATTCTACTTCTGTTTCTTGTAAGGAATTTTTATTTTTGCAGAATGTAACTTTTCAGTCTTGCATTGCAAAGTTTCTCTAAAAGGAATAAAAACCATCCTCTAGAAGAAAGAAGCAAAGCACAATAAGCAACAAAAAGGAGGGGAGGAACATTTAGAACACTTAAGAGTCTCTCCAAAAGGAATAAAAACCAACCTCTAGAAGAAAGAAGCAGAGCACAATAAGCAACAAAAAAGGTGGGGAAGGGAGGAATATTTAGAACACTTAAGAGTCTCTCTAAAAGGAATAAAAACCAACCTCTAGAAGAAAGAAGCAAAGCACAATAAGCAACAAAAAAGGAGGGGAGGAACATTTAGAACCCACAGACATCCTTCAGCATCGAACAAGCCCAAATCGGGAAGCTAGGCATCCACCTGTAATCCACCCAATAAAACAAACATTTGTGTGTGTGTGGTGGGGAAATTACTTAGCTAGCAAAAGTCATTCTTCACGTGCCTTAAGAAGGTAGTTCCAATAATGCAAAGCTTTCTCACTTGCACAGCTTCCTGAACAATTTCAACAGCAGAAACTGATTTATGTGCATGTAGCCTTGCACAAATGAATCTATTTCTGTCACTGAAATTAACGGGAACATACAAGACCCTGGGTTGGGGAAGAACATATAAACTGTTTTGTGTCCTATAAATAACAGCTACAAAACTGCACTGGTAAATATTACCTAAAATATTCCTTGGAAAAAGCTAGTCATATCGGTTTTTATGCAGCCTGCATCACTATCAAGATTATACACTAAAAATGTACACAAAATAACTTTAAATATTATATGAAATAAATACATTATTTGCTATAGAAAATGGTGTATACTGACTTTCCATGACAACCTATGATTGTTATGTGAAATGATCGAGTTTCACTGCAGTATAACATGATCCATAGTGTGAATCTTTAAAAATAAACTTCTTGCAATCCAGAAGGGTTCTGCACATCAGTTTGTACAGTTAATTTCTCCAGTCATATTAATTTCAGTGGTACAACCAACTTTCTCTGGATTGCATCCATTTTCCTTAGTGCTGACTTACATTTGGCATAGTTTTCAATACTGCATCAATTCAGTATTCGAGTGCATTAAATATATTCAAGTATAGAGCCTCTTAATTTAGTGTTAATGACTTCCTGATGATTCTGTGCATGAGCTCACTACACATTTAAAAAGAGGAATATTGTACCTGTTTAGAATAAATACTAGTGGAACAAAGATATAAAGACAACAATAAAAAAATTTATTCGTAGCATGTCTGCTATGGTTACACTGTATACAGCTGCACATTCTCAGGGCAGATGAGTTTGCTAAAGCAAATAAAAACTGCAAAGTCCAATCAGTACAGCTAGGGAATAAAACACTTCAGAATACTTTCCACTAAATTCCTGGGTCCAAGAAAGGCTTAAAATAGAATGTCATGAACAGATGTAGAAAAGTGGTGCTTCTGATGTGCTTATTAATTCTAAAAGAACTGACTTGGGTTATTCAAAGTATCAACATACATTGTGCAGTATAATTGAGAGAAATGTCAAGTGGGATACTCTCAATTTCTCTGTAATTTAATCAATAACACTTTTATTCAAGGACAAGCAATGCATTTTAGGTTTTTTTCAGAATTTTGATTTTAATAGCAATTCAACTGAAGTACCTCAAAACATCTTTCTTGTCAAAAAGGTTTAAGGGGGGGAAACACTGGCAGCAGATCTGATTTTTGAGAAACAAACAGAAAGAGCTCGTGAGTGAAAATGTATTTTGAAAGGCTGTGAGATTCAGGAAAGCTCAATCAGCCAGGCATAGGGGGTTACCACACTTTGTATTCCCAGCGATGTTGTAAAAAATGTTGTAAAAAACATCGCTTTAAAAGGGTTTTTGGATACCAGAGCTTATAAATGGTTGGAAGACGTTTTCACAGCTAAAGGGGCCAAGCAAAGTGCGAACAGTATTTTTTATAACATTTTCAAACTCTTAATACATCGCTGGGAAAACAAGTGCGGTAACAGCCATAATCTTCCCAAGACTACTATATCTAATGCAGACCTGGAAGGTGTGAAGAAACCAGCAAGTTTTTTAATGCATAAAAGTTTATACATAGGGTTGTGAGGACACTCTTTGCCATCGGCAGGAGGTTTTTGGGGCAGAGCCTGAGGAGGGCAGAGTTTGGGGAAGGACTACAATGCCATAGAGTCCAATTGCCAAAGTGGCCATTTTCTCCAGGTGAACTGATCTCTATCTGCTGGAGATCAGTTGCAATAGCAGGAGATCTCCAGATAAGACCTGGAGGTTGGCAACTCTATTCATACAGCACAGACTGCATGGAGTTCCAGCTCTTTATGTGATCCAGCACATGGTTTTAGGACATCCAAGCACAGAAAAAAAAATAACAAGGGAAACCCCTATGGAATAACCCTAGTTTGCTTTCCTACACAAAGCTGGAGTTTGCACTTTAAGGATAAGTTCTTGAACATCCATTTTCCCCCATTTCCATTTCCCATCTGAATGGAATATTTAGAACATTACAGGGATCCTTCTAGATCAAAAGGTGGGTAGAAATCACATAAATACATTGTATTGAACTCCAAGGGTTTACAAGACACAAAATCACTATCCCTCTTCCTGTTATATACAATCACTACTAGTCCAGATCACATGGTAAGCTATAAATCGAAATAAATTAATAAACTAAACAAACTTTATGGCTCCCAGGGATCTAAATGCCCTTTTCACCTTTGCCGACCCTGTAGTATTTCCAAGCATTCAGATGCTTGGTGTGCTTTTTTCATGTAATAAGTCACTCTTTTCTTGGAAGTTATTGGGTTCTTTAAGTATCCTTTTAGAACTGTTGTTTGGTTCACAATGACCCCTCCCCACCCAAAAGCCTAAATGACTCCCTTAACTAGGCTTGAGAGCAAATGAAATGTTGCATGACAATGTGCTAGCTTGTTCTATGCAGGGCTATGTTTGAAAACTGTGCAAAAACAACAAGTTTATAAATGAGCACAGAATTTACTGCAACCTTATAAACTGGTACATCTGCACAAGATCACATCTCATTAGTTCTGAAAGCGCTTCAAAGGCTGTTAATCAGTTTCCAAGCACAATTTCTTACATCTAAAGGTCTAAATGGATTGGGATTGGGGTACCTTAAAGACTGTCATCTCAACTCCCCAAACATTAACACATATTTCCCAATAATTTCAACACATGACCTGTTAAAGTTAGGCGAGTGGCCACAAAGAAAATGTTCTTTTCTTGTTTGTCCTCTCATTTGTGGAGTTAGTTCCCACCACTACCAAACTAGCAACTTCCCTGCTAAGCTTCATTCTAAGTAAAAATATTATGTATCAAAGCATTGGTGATTTGTTTCCTTTGCTGGTGTAACTACTGCTTGCGACACTTGTTCTTGTATATGCTACCAGACTGGATATGTATATTTCATAGTTTTATCTGCTACATGGCATTTAAAAATAATTCTGCTGATTCCGTGTTTATTTCTTTAGTATTCCCACTGCTGGTTCAATGAGTTTTATGTGTCGATTGTTAAGTTGCATCATTTCCTCTTGTGCACTGGCTTGAGAGGCTTACAGATGAGAGGCAGTATAGATGACATCCAAATAAATAAATACGGGAGAGAAAAAATTCAGACATCAAAGGTCAAGTATGAGCCCATAATAAAAACTATTAGTGCATTTAATACACTGCACAGCCGATCCCCTCATGCTCACTAATCAAGCTCAAAAGTGACTGCAATATATAGCAGCTGTCCTAGTGAAGAAGGAACATGGCAATACATATGTATTTCTGATATGGATGATCTGTCCATGGCCTAGAACCTGAAACACACAATGGATTGTAAGTGCGTTTGTTAATTTCACCACGGAAGACTGAAGCCCTTCACCACTGAAGCAAATAAACAAGATGCAAGAGCGGCGTCTGAATATTTAACATGTAACTGTCAAGCTTACAGCAACAGCTGAGTTTATGAAATGAATTTCCAATAGTTCAGGAGTCTAGGCATCGAAAGGGCTGAAATTTGAGCACTGCAAAGCATCCAGAGCTCTCAAGTTATACACAGAAAGCTTCACAACCCCACTACAGAAAAAATGATAAACCTCATACATCACAGTAAAAACTTTGTTACCAGGCACTCATGAGGAATGGGGGTTGCCAGTTAATCAAATGTGCCAGATACTTAAGCTTATTGCTCTGTCCCACACCCTGCCTAATGGAATCCCCAGCAACAAAACCTTACTCAATTGGGAATGCTGTGGCAATAGCCCCCACACTTGGCAGACCCTTCCCCTTTCTCCCCAAGCCACAGATCCAACCTTTGCAACAGACTGACAAGAGGACCAGCTGGCTCGCAATGCCTTGAGAAAGGCTGAGAGGAAGCAGGCACTTGAGGATGACATCAGCTGTTGGAAGTCTAGAAATGGTTGGAGGCATCAAGTTGGCTGGCTAAAGAGGCAGGAGTGGGGTGTGTTTGTGCCTGAAGATGCAGGGGTATGGCAGCTCAGGGGGAGGAGCTTGCCCTCTGGTTGACACCAGATTACTGAGCATTTTAGATAATCAAGTGCTGGATAACAAAGCTTTTTCCTGTATTTGGCATTTAGAGAGAGGAGAAAAGATTAAAAACAAGATTAATGTGGATAAGCAGGAATATTCATACAAGGACTTCATTGTTGAATATTTTAAAGGCTGTCACAAAGATGTGACAATTTATGACACACAATTAATTTTGGGACCACTGCTCTTTATACTACAGTTTGGGCAATAATTCTCCTTTCTCAGCTTTGTAAACCCTGAAAATCCAATTCAGATATGGATTGTCTATTTCCTTGCATTTTCATAATAATAGTTAACTAACTGAGATGTTGTATATAATATTGGTATTTCTCCAACTCTAAATTGGTGTGTGATAATTATCATATGATTTAATGTAGATTTGTTTAAAGTAAGACATGGTACAGGAATTTAAATGGCTAGTGTATACACTGCCTGACACGTATATAAGAGAACTGAATTACTAACCAACAATATGATTTTTTTTCAAATCTTCCAGTTACGTACTTCTACCCTGCAGGATATAACAGGATCTCTAGTACAAAAAAGAAAGCAATGCCTAAACTTTGTCACACTCAACAAAAATAAAAAGCTGCATTTCATGCATGACAGAGGCATGCTGGACCTAGAGTTTGTTATTTTCTCCAGGAGCTTCCTGATAAAATCCAAAAGAGGGTGCCAATTGAAACTGTATGCAGTGGGCTGATTGGCTTTTGAGAGAGGCTGCAATCCTGCACCCAGCTATGTATGCTTAAATGAATTCTGTATATGCAATAACATGCAAGTCAGTGCAGAACTGCAGCCAATGTTGTTATATTTAAATACTGTGAAGTAAGTAACAGTGTGTTATCATTTGATCTTGTACTACAAACAAGAAAACATTATAATTTACCAATATTAACTCACATTCAAGGTCTGCCTATTGAAGCTCTGAATCTGATTCATGAATCAGTACAGGCTGAATCCAGCCCTTCCCAAGGTAACTAAGAAGAGTATTATAAGAGAACAAGTAACAAAACAATAGATGAATTTATATACATTTTCTAAAGGAGTAAAGTAACTATATGTTAAGACAGATCACGATGGGCAGCCGCGTTAGCCGGTCTGTAGCAGTAGAAAAGAGCAAGAGTCAAGGTGCACCTTAAAGACTAACAACATTTCTGGCAGAGTATGAGCTTTTGTAAGTCACAGCTCACTTCTTCAGATTCTTTATATGTTAAGAGAGTCTTTATATGAGTTCTGCGTAGGCAATGCCGTGCAGAATGTCCTCCTGTTAACTGCAAAAGAAACAAATTGCTTGATAGACCAGGAAAACCCAATCAGCAGGACATATCCACACTTGTCTCCCTAAAAGCAGCACAGAAAACAATCTGAAATCTGAAAATAACACTTGCATAATTTTTGTCTTCTACTGCCTCAGCCTATAGGAACAGGCCCAAGGCAATGCAAACGTCTTGACATTTTGGCCTTATGTAGGGTTGCCAACCTCCAGCTGGGGATTGGCGATCTCCTGGAATTACAACTTATCTCCAGACTACAGAGATCAGTTGCCCTGGAGAAAATAGCCATTTTGGAGGGTGAGGTCTGTAATTATACTCTACTGGGTCCTTTCCCCAAACCCCACCCTCCCTGGCTCCATCCCCACATCTCCAGGAATTTCCAACCCAGAGTTGGCATCCCTAGCCTTTCTGGGAATTTAGGAATAGAGGCCATGACCTTAACGTAGAGGAAATTTTGTGAAACAAAATGGTTTTTTGTTAGATAGGGAAAACAACATTCCTCCTCAAAAGTGCTACACAAAGAACGATTACAATGAGCCACCAATGAAAGACACAGGAAGACAGACACTAACGTCAGCATACACAGTAAGCTTCCAAACCTACTGAAGGCACAGAAAAATAAAATCACAACGAGCATCCATTCCACAATGGTACCGGAATACACAGCAAGGATGAAAGGAAAAGATGATCAGTGTCCAGCCTTTGACTCAGTAAAGCTAATGCAGTCATTTAGTATTGAGCACTGCCTAGATGCTTGAAAAGAGCCCTGTGGCGCAGAGTGGTAAGCTGCAGTACTGCAGTCCAAGCTCTGCTCACGAACTGAGTTCGATCCCAACGAAGTTGGTTTCAGGTAGCCAGCTCAAGGTTGACTCGGCCTTCCATTCTTCCGAGGTCGGTAAAATGAGTACCCAGCTTGCTGGGGGTAAAGGGAAGATGACTGGGGAAGGCACTGGCAAACCACCCTGTAAACAAAGTCTGCTTAGTAAACGTCGGGATGTGACATCATCCCATGGGTCAGGAATGACCAGGTGCTTGCACAGAGGACCTTTACCTTTAGATGCTTGAGGTTAGTTTTTTTTTTTTTAAGGTGCACAACTAAACAAGTAGAGTCTTGATATGACTTGTTTTAGAAATTGTACATGCCTCTGATTTTTGATGCATGAACAGTACTAACCCTAAAGTGAAACATCTCATGCAAGGTGTGTGCTCGTGCTCTATAAATATATACACGCACAAATACACAGAGAAGCGCACAAGTGCTGTGTTTTTTTTTTAAGGTATGAAGGGCTGCCGTGTATTAAGAACATTAATCTCACATTTATAATAAATGGAAGCACAATCAATGCATTGCTGAAGTTTACTGTTACAAGCAACGACCTTCCTCTAATGGAAAATATGAGGCTAAGCGAGAATTTTATTTTGAGGAACAGCATTATGAAGAAGAAAACAAAAGCTTTTCAGAAACGAGATGAATCAGCTCTTTAGAGACAAGGCAGGCAGCACAAGTTTCATGGACTGCATAGGGCCTGCCAAAGATCTTCCCCTCCGCAGATGGGAAGCAACGTTAAGAGCACTGGGAGAGAAAAAATAGTATAGAGTCTATCACGGTATAGCATGTCCCTGAATTTAATATTTTCAAGCTGTGGAATTCTGAAAATTAATAAAAAGGTTAAATGTAAAATGCTGTAAATGTGATCATGAAGTACAAAGCTCATGAGCTTTAATATGAACACTTAAAAACCTCTACAAAATCAAATAATAATTAGGGAAAGAGTCCCTAAAAATTTCCATGGAACATAACACAAACACCCAAGTTACCACAGCAGGGAGTCTTTTCAAATGGCTGAAGATTAAAATGGAAGCTAGTGGTTTCTTTAGAAAACTACAAGCCAAGCCAATTTGTCAGGAACTGGTATTGGGCAAAAGTACAAATTCCTATCTAGTCTTTTGAATAGCTAATTCAAGTTCGTTTTTTTGTGGAAAATCAACCCTAGTAGCCTTAAAAGCCAAACACTTAAGAACACAAGACAGACACTTGGCCAGCATTACATTATGGCTCCTTTCCACACTGTGTGAAGCTTACTGGAGGCCCTAGTTTGTAAGTGCTCCGCGTGCATAATGCTTCTCAGGCCATAAACGTATGCTCTTTTCGTTAATGTAGCATGGCTCTGGCATGAGTTGTGAAAGCTAGAGGAAGTGAACAAGAACAAAAAGGAAGTACTTACTGTAGGGGACACATTCATATTGGACTTCGAGGTATTTGTATGTTCCAGGACAAGGATCAGGAAACACATCTGACCCAGTAACTACTATACACTGAGTTCGGTTGTTGCACCTGTAAGAAGGAATGGAAAAGCAATTAATTTAACTAAAATTCATTTAGGAATTTTTTTTTAAAAAATTATTTGCTTTGTTTATACCCCACTTTTCCCCCATTGGGACCCAAGCGACCTACCACACTCTCACCTTCTTCATTTTATCCTCACAACAATCCTGTGAGATAGATCAGGCTGAGAGTGTGTGATTGGCCACCAGCAAGCTTCTATCACAAAGTGGGGATTTGAACCTGGGTCTCCCAGATTATAGTCTTGTCATTCTAACCACAAAACCAAATTTCTATCTGTTGAATAGTAGATTTAAATTTAGTTTTGTGGCAAATTAGCCCTAGTAGCTTTGAAAGCTGGATTTACACTAGCACTCTTTGAAAAGTGTATTTCTTCTGGATCTATCAGTGTCTTGGGGTGTTTTTGCATACAACTACAGAAATCTGCAGTGCATGTTGTCCCATAGTAAGAACTTCTAGATAAAAAGCTGACTTAATAAATTGTATATAAAATGAGAGTGACAAGCAAAAGCAGTCAATTTGTGCAAGTCTGGCATTTTGCAGGATTTAAGAGACTCCAGTTTGGATTTTTCCTTTGATGACTTGATCATTTACAATTAGAAATTTAAAAAATGGCTGTGGCACAGCTAGTCAAAATAAAAATAAAGCAAAACAAAACTATCTGTTGCCCTAAAAGCAAAGGAAGGAGGAAAGTAAAAAGATCGGAAACAGTTTGGTGACCAAACAAAGAAAGCTTGGCTGATCTCCTGGGTGAGTTCTGTTTGTCAGTAAACTGAAGGAAAGGAACCCAGATCTTAAAATAATAGTCTAGCCTTTGACTTCAGCCATACATCAATTCCAGCATTACTAGTCCTTCCCACACTACTGAATACCCTTGTACAAGTTGAGAAGATCTGTCTTGTGTCAGGGAGCTTCTAACATCTGTCTTCTGCCAACAGGTGCAAGATCAAGCTATATTTTAAATTCATGCTGCTATGCAAATATTAAAGCCAGACTAACTGTAAAATCTCCATATGACTTGAGAACCCCTACCCACCACTCTACACAATGGCTTTGGGAAGGGACTTGTTTTAGAATTCTGTCAAAAGCATCAGGAATGGTGCAGATTTCTTTCACAGCCAGTAACACTACAGATCTCAGGCTATGAGTGCTTTCTGTATCTGTGATGCCCATCACAGAAATTAGCAATGTCATCAAAATTTCTTCTTCTGTCTGGTTTGTCATGAACAAAAAAATCACCATTTTGATTTTGTGTGAATCAAACTACGAGACTCTATTTTATATCAACTTCTGTTTCCTCTTGCCAAATTTTCTCTGGGAATATCAACACACTGTGCAATGTTACTTTCTGTCAACTGCATACTAGTATGCATAAATTAGTAATAGTAATTATGAGAATGATAATAATAGGTGGATATGGCACCAACTCTCTAAAAGGGTAGAGGATAAATTAAAATAGCCTGTCTACAGAGACTTATGGATCCAGTTGATACTTTAGTCGAAGATATATAAACATGTTAAATAATCAAACAAATAAATGGATTCTGGAAAGTACTGTTGTATGTTACAGAATTGGGTAATCTGAAGAGATGCCTTGAGCGTCGTTGGAAAACTTGAAGAGAATCTGACAAGAGTGTGCTACAGAGCCTCTTTGAAGGCCTAGGAGGTTGCCATGATAGTGGGGAAGAAATCATTCTTTTCTGCTACTATGGCATCAGCTAGGTCATATCTGGTTCGGCACTTGTTGACTTCTGTGACACCTGTGAGTTGTGAAGGCCATCTTTGTTACTGAAATTCCTTAATGAGCAGATTAATGAGTCCTGATGTCCAGTACAAATAAATCACCAACACTGGAATGCTTTCCTCAGCCACTAGAGGAGGTGGTTATTCATCCACAATGTTAAAAAAATACTGCTGGGGAGAATGATATGGCCATTTATGGTCTTGTCTCTAATCAGCCCTTTCTGGGCAAGTTAGGAGAGGATGGTGGCAAAGCAATTTTAAGTCTTCCTGGATGACCCATCTATCCTTGACCCTTTTCAATATGGTTTCCCACTGGGCTATGTGATAGAGACAGCATTTATCTAAAATGTTTATATCCTGCCTTATCTCTACAGATTCAAGGCGACTAACAAAGTAGCAATAGGTACAATAATTTTTTTAAAATCCTTTGGATTAGAGTTAGAGGTGGCTGATCTGGCCACATGGATTCATGCCACAGTAGCCTCAAGACTAATAGTAACTTATACTATTGTAACATGCTCTGCATAGGACTGCCTTTGGAAACTGCTGGTACAGAATACTGCCACTTAAATACTACCAAGAGCTAGGCACAGCTACCATGAAGCACCTACTCTGCAGAACCACTATTGGTTACTGAATTGTTTCTGGGTTTAATTTGTGCTAGATATTACCAACCAAGTCCTTCGTGGACCAGAACACACATATTTGCATGATTGCCTCTCCCGACATGCTCCACTGTGACAGCTTAGCTCGTCTGTGGAAGGTGCTGCCCCTTACAAACAGGCACGATCAACAGCTGCCCATACCTCAGCACTCTTGATTATGACCCTCCCATGGTGGAAAGCCCTGTCTGATGAGGTCAGAAAGGCCACTATACTACTATTATTCCACAGAACATGCAAAATGGAATGGTTTAGTAAGCCATTTTTATAAAGGGGATTGTGTCAATAATAGTTCTGCACTGGCAAAGGGAACTGTGTCAATGTTTCAATGTCAGTGAAATTTTTCTGGATAGTTTGTATTGTATTTATTATTTTTATTGTACTATTACATTTTATTACCTCCCTTGAGTCTCTGAAAGAAAAGTGGAATATAAATATAGAAAATAAATTCTAGACTAGAGTGTCTGATTTGAAGTTAATATTTCAAAGCTTCTCTCAAAGGAGATGCTTTCAATCTCCATGGAAACATCCAGTTTGCTCACTGCCATAATAAAAACCACTTGTTCACTGGCTATAGTGGTGTCAATAATATTTCTCAAGTAGCTGGGAAGAACAGTCTGAAAGTTGCCTTTAAGCAGTGAAGGGGGCACTGCTGCCTCTCTCGCATGGGCAGCCCAATCCTGAAGGGGGGCAGACTGTGGTGGCCAGGAGGGGCGCAGCTGTGCCTCCTCCTCAGAGGCTTCCTAGCTGCTATGAAGGCAAAACCCTCCTTTTTAAAACGTTTAAAATGTTAAAAAGTGGAAAATGCCCCATAGCAAGCAACGAGGCTGTGCCACTGAAAAAGGTCCTGCTGCACTCGTCTTGTTTGTGGCTTCCTGGAGGCACCTGGTTGGCCACTGTGTGAACAGACTGCTGGACTTGATGGGCCTTGGTCTGATCCAGCAGGGCCTTTCTTATGTTCTTAAGGTGCTGCAGCCCTGCCGCTGCTCAAGGGTGCATTCCCGGGATGAAAGGGCTGTGGAAGCTGCCTAAAGGCAGCTCCACCTCTGGGTACGCCGCCCCAACATGCCGGCGCAGACTTTCCCTTCTGGGAAAGCGCTTCCGGTGTGAGTGCACTGGCAGTGGGGCCACCAGCACCCAGACACTGGCATGTTTGCCCCTGTGCTGGTGTACATGCCACCTTATTCTTTGAAAAGGTGACACCTACGCCTGTGTGGGGTCATGCTGGCTCCTAAGGAGCTTTGTCCCCCCTTCAGGAATGGGTTCAAAATTATCACTAATCATCCCAGCAAATATGCAAGGGGCTAGTCATATCCCTGACTTAAGTTGCCATCATAAGGAAATTCTTCTGGAAGTAAGCCCCAGTGAATAACATGGGATTTACCTCTAGTAACTTTCTTAGGATTGCTCCCCTAATATACAAGAGCCATACAATTTGCGTGTATTAAATGTCCAGAGTATGAACCTCCCTTTTCACCTCCATTACTCTTTCAAGAGGATCTGTTTGATAGGCTCCAGAACTCATAATGTTTCTCCCTACCACAACAAGGAACCACTATAAAAATGTGATAATCACCGTAAGCGCCATCTTGCTTCAAGTTAGTATAAATAGCAGCATCATTTTGTTCTTCTGTTTTAATTAAAACAAAAAAAACTAACAAAGATTAGGTTCAGTTAGGATTTCCATAATTTAGAAAAAAAACCTGATCAAGAAATATTGCACCTAATTAAGATTTCTCAGTGAAGTGGAACATTAACAAAAAACCAGCTGTATTGGCTATGGGGTTTTCATGTGTGGTAGGACAAAGAATATTATTTACTTTCAGAAAAATATTGTGCACACCTAATAGCATTATGCTATACATAAAATTAATGTAGTAAAATATGCTATTATACAGAAGTCAGCAGCCAGATGTTAGCCAGTGTAGTTATTGCAAACTATTTATTTTTTATTTATTGTATTAGATTTTTACATGTAACAGCAATCTTTGGGAATATTTATAGATGTATAAATTGTACACTACTGATATTCTTGCATTGTGTCTGGAAATCTTGCATATGTAGGACAGGATGGCTAGTTTCCTTTTATTCAGAATTCAAGGTCTTGCCTACAGTATTCACTGTCTCATAATTTTGAAAGCATTTGTTCAAGGCTATAATTGCCTTCAAATTCCTTACAAAGGAAACAGCTTTCTGAGATATAAAGTTTATGGCAGTGTTGGGAATATAATTTTTCACTTCTTGCAAAATTAAGATAGTGTTCAGAAAAAAAGGGGTCATTGAGATGGACACAATGGGATGGATTGAGTGGAGCCATTGCTCAAACAGTAGGAAGTTCTACTCCCACAAGGAGAGATTTGCAATATTTTCTTGGCCCCCCTGCATTGCAACACATACTGTTCCGTGTGGTTTTCCAAGCCCTAGGATAACTTTTTATGATGGCATGGGGATGGCGGGGGCTAAAAAAATTATAAGGTGGTGGAAAGTTCCATTCCACAACTGGAACTCATGTTTCTTTGAATCTAACTCATATGATAACATCACACATTAATTAGGAATCTTATTTATTTTCATCCACAGTACCCACACATAGACAGATATCTCTTTCTCTGCTGCAATTCCAGACATACATACACACACTACCTATTTGAAAGTAATGGTTAACAAAATTCATTATTTATTTATACACACACACAAACTTTTTTTTTCATTTAAACACAAATGAAAAAAGTTTGGTTTATCTGGTACAGATATGTCCCTGTGGGAAATCTGAAACCGAAAAGGGTCAGTTAATTAACAGCTCCAGCAAGACACCAAATTCCGCTCACCTCAGATGAATGACTGTGCAAATGCAGGGCTAGGCTCTTCACACATCAGATGAAGAAGGTCCCAGAAAAGCAAATTGGTCTTTCACCTGCTGTTAAATCTGCCCACTTCATGTTTATCCCAGCATACTGTGTAAATTCATCCTCACGCTCTTAGAAAGCGGTGCTGTTGCCATTATAATTTGTTTGTATTCCCGCTGTAATCTCGATCCGTACAATTCCCAACAAATTGCTTTTGCTTTTCTTTTGATTATCTTACGCTCATTATTACACTTTACCAAGTGAAAAGTATGGTGATGAGATTCCATGTGTAATCTATTTGCGTGAGGTGCTTTAATCAATAGTCTTGCTCTGCTGATTAAGGAGAGGCTTCTGTTTTGGCAAGATAACATTAGCTTCTCCTGTCATGCTCCAAAAGCCATTGGGAATCTTCAGCAGATCATTAGATATGCTACAATAAAGCTTTGGTACATTCCCTTTTCTTTCTTAAATTACTTCTTCACTGTCCTATCATTTCCCGTCACCATTGGCACTGCGTTATTACAGCTCCCCTGAAACTTGCACTAGAGCTATGTCTCCAGGCCATAGGATGCCATTTTCAATTGAGGCTTCTGCTTGAAAATATAAATTAAGAAAATTTCATTATCTCCTGCCAGGGGCCATTATTCACCACTGTTCTAGGGAAGATTAAAAATGTAAAATCTACAGACTTGAACAAATACTCAAACATTAAAATGAAAAGCTTGGTATATCAAGACAAAGCTAGCAAGCTGACAGAAGTACTGAAATTTGGAAAACTGCGCACTAGAATGTTTTCACAGATAATTGTCCCAAGCAAAGAGAAGTGCGGGAGATCAATGAAATGGCTACAGAATGAACTCTTATTATATTACACACATTCATGATGTTATGTTTTTTATGCAATTAAATATGTTTGTCATATTGTAATTTAATTGGCTAAGCAATTGTGGCTTCAACCAAAGAACTCTGAAAATTGTAGTCTGCTGAAGATGTTGATTGGATATTAGTTCCTAAAATCTCCTACCCCATTAATTTTAAACTATTTTATATCAGAATTCCACCTGTTGCTAGACGAACTCCTGTAAAAATAGCAGCTAAATAGAAGGCAAATTTACAACAGGCTCAGATTTCCCCCATCTCTTGTGTCTTCCACAGTGTTTGTGCAAAATGTTGAGCTAAACACGTCATAGGCTCAGACTACTGAGTATATACTCAGACTTATGCAGATTAACACCCTTTAGCTCAACACTGTCTACTTTAACAGACAGCAGCTCCCAGGAAGAGAAGGCTCTTTTCATAAAACTGCTACATGAGATCCTTTAAGTAGAGATGCCAAAGGCTGAACCTGAGGTCTTTTGCATGCAACACAACACTAAGCCACAACACCTCAAAGCTTCTGATTTTGATGCCATTGTCATAGGCACAGAAGGCAAGCCAGACAAAAAGACAGAAATTAATTAGGGCCACTAAGATTTAGTGATTACAATTTCTGTAACATAGATCTCAAAATTCATCTCACAATCTTGAAGTGTGAGTTAGTCAACATTACTGTCATAAACAACAGCAGATACAAAGAAACAAGACATTACAACACTCAAGCACCATCCAAATCAGAAGTTCTGCAGGGAAGAGGGCCTGCCGGGTATGTGGATAAGACTTCTTGCCAATAATTTTAACACGGTACGAAAACTGCAGATGCAGTTTTCTTTCAGTGTTTAACAACTAATGATTTGTTGAATCTTATTAATCACTAAATAAATATAACATTAGGAACTAAATGTGATGCAATTAATATGGCAAAGGAGGTGTTCCACAGTAATGATCCCATTTGTCATAATTAATGAAATAATAGTGCTTGTGGCATGGTGGTATTATACAATTCTTGGAATTAAAACTCATTTCCTTAAAATTGTTGATTTTAAAATCCAGAACTACAGGTATTATAAAAAAGCAAGTCAAATAATAAATACAGTGCTTTAAAAAATTGTGTTTGGCTAGTTCTGTAAAATCAATTAAGACATCAAAATTAGTTTGGAAGAAAATGTGTTTAATTGTGCTTTTGCATGTGTGCACTCTTACAGATATATATAAACAGAAATGCAACAATGATGAGCTATAATTCTCAGTACAATTCAACAAACGCTATTATCATTAATTTCAGAAACGCATCTTCAGGGTCTTCTATTTACAGGCCGTTGAAATGAATGAATCTGGTCCAGTGACGGGGATGGGTGGGTGGGTGGGTGGGGGAGAAGGGGGTCTGCCTTAAAATACAGAAATCAGATCCCATGTGTGAAGCTGTACCCTTTGTCGAGCATTTTCAATACATTATTCTGATTGAATTGCTGACATATTTCCACTCTATAAACAGAACCTTCAGATTTCTATTGTCAGCGAAAAGCCCAATTATTTTCCTGAAGTATGCCTATGCCCAATGGACATAAGTAAATTCTCATAAATCATCAAATTGGGGTTGGGACTGTTAATACTAAAAAGAGAAAACTTTAGTTAGTGGCTGTCCAATGCAGAAAAGTTCAACGATTTCTGACTGACCCACCACATACTCTCTAAAGCTAAAACACTTCTGTAAGTCATTTCTGTGACTCCTTTACTTGACTGAAATAAATCCAAACAAATCTGATACGTATTAGGATTTCAACAATATATTATATGTACCCTTGGTAGTACTCTTCATTTTAAACACTGCTTTAAATTGCAAGGATTAGATTAGAGGTTGGCGTTGGTCCTTTCAATGATTAGCTCCAGAACCTGCTTTCAGTGCAACGGATGCATAATAAAAAATGTGAAGCATAAAGTGTTGTTGAGTATGAATAGAGAATAGTAGTTTCGATACAGCATGGGAGAGTTGCTTTTCCTGGGGCTGGGAGAGGGGAAGGGGGAAATCCCACAGATTATGTGCAAGTCTTTGGAGGTGGCTAAAGTAACTCTTTGGATGCCAATCACTATGTAGAAATATGTTCCAATGAAACAGAAATAGTCTTTTCTTCCAAATGGTGTGCTCAGAATTTAAGTATGGGAGAACACAGAATGAGTGGTAAACTGTTCCAAACCTATCCTTTTATGTATACAATTCTTAAAAAAAGAAGAGAAACTGGCAACTTGGTATTCAAGTGTTCATAATAGTGTTAAAAGTTTTACAAAGTCAGACTGGTTTTTCTCTTGTTTTAATGTGATTCTCAGAGTAATAAATGATGCAGGATTTACAATGGCAATGTTATGGGGATTTTTCTTTTATACAAGGTAATTTGCATAAATTTTGAATATAACTTAAAACTGCCTTTAAAAGATCCTTTAATTAGTAAAATAAGCAATTTTTAAAACAACACCACTAATTTGTTAGTAAAACCTCCGATATGTTAGAAGCCTTGATAATTCTGAGCAATTTTACAAGACCTTTGGGTCAGTTTAATGCAAATTAGGCCCGACTTGCTCATAGTCTTATTAATCCAGCCAAACTTTCGTTTGCAGAAATGCACATTCAACATAAAAGTAGCTTAGCTTTAGGAGCAAAATAAGACATATTTATTTACAGAACAGACCACTGAGACCCCCGTAATTTCACAGGGTCATCATGTCTCAACATAATGTCGGGACAACATGATTGCGGGTGCACAGAGCGAGCAAATGGCCATACTTATTTATTTAAGTGCCTATAGGATGCCTGGAATTTCAAGACCTCTCCTTGGATAATTAAAATATATTTCCATATATTGGGGCCAGTGTCAATTAGGACCAATTACTTATGAAAACGTTCACCTACTGCAGTTTTCACATATAGAACAATCACTTCCCAGTTTGACAAGGGAAATGGGAAATCGCTATGGGATGTCCTAGTTAAGATTTAAATTAGCAAGAACTTGTTACCAGGCCATACAGAAGAAACAGCATAATAAGGCATGACCTTGCAGAACCTTGGAGGCAATCTGAATTTCCCCCCCTATAACCCGTTAATTATCTGCAAAAGTTACCAGCCCTTTTGTGGCAGGTTATTTTTCTTTAACTAGTGAGAGGGAATAAGGGGAGGGGGAGGGCTCCTAAATATTTAATTAGTCGCATGATGCGATAACAGCAGCACATGCCAAGTGCTTCTATTCTCAGACGATGCTCTTCCTAATTATGCTCAAATTTAGATTGGTCATCGCAAACCCCAGCGCTTGTAATTATTTATTCCTTAAAGATCCTTCCGTGGAGAAATATTTTTTACCCTCATGGCTCTGGTTTTCCCTAAATGGCTCTTCTAGCCCATTAATTACCCTCTCTGAGTATTACAGTCAGTAATGATGCAGAAGTAGAAGGGAAGGAGGAAAATCAAAACATAAAAACCTTTGTGTGTAGCCTGAGCCAGTTCCTAAGGGCAAAAATATTTCTTTTTGGGAAAGAATCCACAGGGAGGGGGATCCTCTTTGGGGGTCTATTTATCAGCCTTGGTTGTGAGCATCTGCATTATATTTATATATTGATCTATTACGGCACATTCCAATATACAGTCAAACAGAACTTTAAAAGCAACTGGGACCATAAAATGTCTGATTGCAAGGCATTCCCTAATGATCTGAATTTCTTTCCTTTCTTTCTTCTACTGATTAGATTGCAATCTGAGACCAGCTTGTCATGACTGCTCCTCCTCCCCCCTCCCCAACTTTCCAATCATGGCTTTAAAGTATAAATGTCAAACTGGTGGCTAATAACTAAATTAAAGGCTTTTGATTTGATCTCCTGGTCTCCCCACCCTCTGCTCCCCATGTGGTTTAAAACATGCGACAGTAGTAGTGTCCCCTTGGAACAGTCTGTAATCAGCTCAATAGTGGCGGTGTCATTTTCTATTAAAATGTATCTCTGAATTTTATGCTACAAGTACTTTTTCCCTTGGGGGGGCAGCATGCTACAAAAGAGCTGTTGTTTATCAGCCACCGTGGTGTCTGGGTATAATTAGCATCTGGAAAGTTTGTAAAGGTTCCAGGTGTAACGCTTCCTCTCAAAAGGTATCTTTTCACTCCTGCAACTCAAAGGAGTTTAGTCTTTGGGAGAAAGAGGGGAGATTAGGTTGCTTCTCTGAATGTGCTCTGCTAGAATCTGCCATGAGCAACTGACAATGAATTGCACATTTGTGTTGATTGTGTTGATTTTTTAAGGCAGATTGTGTTGCCTTAAAAAAATATCTTTTGAAATGGGTACTTTGGTGTACTCTTTCTCTGAGAAGCAAGTTCAAAAATGCCAGAATCCTGCAAAGAGACCGACTGGCTCACTGTTGTCAGCTCCCAACTAATCTTTTTTTTATCAAGCTGGAAATATTCATAATCTAATCCTTTTTATAAAATTGCCTGCCACCGCAAGAGCTTCATAGGCATGTACAATTAAAACCCCCATGTTAGCCAGACATAATACTGCATTACATTGGATGCAAATCCTTTGCCATTGAAATAACTGGGTTGACAGCAGGAAGTGGCTGATAAGAAAGCAACAAGGCATTGCTGATGGCATTCATGATAACTGAACACTAACTCATATGTATTTAGCCCCATTACCCAAAGAGCTCTTTAAAAAGTGTGACTACACTGAGGGATCTTTAGGCTGTATCTCAGTCACAAAGGCAAAGAACTATCTCAGAATGTTAAGTATACAGACAGTTTTTCAACCTATCTGTGATACTAACTGTGGAGTAACACACTCTTGACAGCAGATACATTTGAAATGAGAAATGACCTACAGGTAATCGTACCACTGATTTCATTGCCTGAAAGTTACCATCATGCAAATGTGCACAGAAGTGATTATTCTTCCAGAACGAGATAAAGGTTGAACCCCACCTGCACACAGAAAGAATTCCTCACACAAATGCTAAGGTTGAGGACAGCAGTTTGATTTATGCTGGAACAATAGCTTTGCCGAGCTGGTAAAATGCCTAGATTAAAGACATGTTCAACATCATTACCCCTTCTGGCTAGAAATCACAGCAAGAAAGCAATATCACAAATACTAAAAAGCAAGGTTAAAGATAAGACTTTCACCAACTGTCACTAATAAAATAATATGTTTTTTTATACTTCCAATGTATACATTTTGGTGAGATGAAATACTAGTTCAACTCAGTAGGGAGTCTAGTGGGTTGAGACTGAGGCTGCAACTGAACATTAGCGAGACGTAATTATTATCAGTTATCTGTGGTAAAAAATTTAAATGTATAGATGTTATATTCTGGGACACTGTATTGCATATTCAGGCATTTTTAAAACACAAATTTCTCATGCAGCTATTTAATTCCTGATTATTGTGACAAAACTAAGAACAGCTTCATGCAGGGTAATCTAACAGTGTGAACAGGAAGCAAACAGTGGCACCTGCCAAGTGTTTCCAGAAAGTAGGCAGGGCCAGGTGTGGCTTTTGCCCAGCAGTGCTTCTGATTGGCTGTGCAGATTTTTTTTTAAATGTTGCTTTGGGAGCAGCTGCCATCACAGCATAAGGATCTTCATTGTGTGCCTGAAGGTAAACTGTGGGTATGCAACGAAGTATTTTATGTTCATTTTTAAAGGCATTCTGTTAAATGGAGCTTCTGCCTGAAATGTTGAAGACTTACTATTAGTTATGCATAATCTCACTCCCTGACCGTTTGCAGATAGCCCCACATTCTGCAGCTGCCATTTTACGGTTGCACCCACCACTGTGTGTCTGAATCCCAAAGGGGCCACAAGCTAAAAAAAAGCTGGGGTCCCCTGATCTAGTGCTTCCTATTCCTCTGCTACAGTACAATAATAAAATACACCCATGTCAGAGATATCTTCCTAATGATGTGAGAAAGATGCTTGTAACACACACACCTTACGTTTCAGATGTGATGGCACTGTAGAGAAATCGGAAAGCATAAGACACTAGAGATTCTTTCTTCAACATCTGAAGGTGTTCATAATGTTCTTGGTGTTAGGTAATAGCTCGTAATATTGCCCAGATACTTTTACTACCCAGATTTCCTTCAAAGTCTGACAGTCTCGTGAAGTGAATAAAAAAAAAATCATACATATCTTGTTTTAAAAGGAGATAGTCAAAATGAACACAAAATTTAAGGAACACAAATCTGTATAATTCTTTAGTAGCATTATTATGCTGGCAAACAAAGTTAACGTTCAAGGTTTATATGAGGGAAGATTTTTTTATGCCCAATTGATGTATCTGTAGCAAGCTAAAAATATTACTCTGAGTAAAGCATTTGTTCTATGTTACCCTCTTAGACTGCATTAACTTCATAGCAGTCACTTGCTTTATAGGCTCTGTTCATCATGACCTATAAAATGTTAGGCTGAAGTGCTTTAAATATCTGCTAACACCATGTGCAGGCCTGGGAGTACAAGGCAGTGTGCTGTGAAGTGGCAAAGACAGTACTCTTCTGAGAAACTAGCACACACTCTTGTGTCACTGATATAAACAGGATAGGCATGCTAAATATTGTATGACACAAAAGTCTTCATAAGCAACTGGAAGCCTAGGTGTGTCTGTTTTAGTGTCCTTCCTTTATACTAGATTGTTTAAAATGTATTAATTCCAACAACAGAATTTGTTTGATTGATGTCAAATATACAGACACGCCCACGTTTAAAATGTGTAGATCACATGAGGAAAAATTAAGCTCCCTCTAATTTCTGGCTGTAGGATTCTGTTTTACATTTATAAAGGTGGTCTGGAATTATTTAGGCTTCTTGAAAGGCAATTAGCTACAACCATTCTTGGAGGAAGAACTGATGCGCTCTCATGCTGTTGCGCTTATCCTTAACTCTTAATCTCTCCCACTTCAGGAGTTTTTATTAATGTAGAAAAAATACACTTAGGACAGTTGGTTGGGCACAGCAAATGCAAAAATCTAAGGGGTTCAATTTAAAAGGTATCACCACAGGTGTACAAAAGGTTAGGTTCACATTTTCATTACAGCCAGGAGACGGTGTTTGTGTCGTGGTAGTGACCTCTAAATATAATTAGGGATGTCAGTACAGGAGCTACTTCCTACAAGTACAATTTTGCATTTAATTACTAATGTTTCAATGCCAGTTTTGCTAAGGAACATTTAATTTGTCTTTAACCTATGGGGGGGGGGTAATCCATAAATCCCATAAAAGTTCTCTTTGGTTCACTTTTCTGCCATTTACGATCTCCCCTACAGATCCATATCGTCATATCTTGCTTTGTGTGTCGTTCCTGTTTACTAAATGATATTCAACAAATTTCCTATAGAGCAATGAACCTTAACAAAAAGCTTTAATGGCCTCACATAGGAAATGACATTGCTATTAATTCCACAGCAATCCTATAATATATAAACTATTGCTTTGCAAACTCTAGAGCAATTAGACCTCTCGGCTATTTGGCTAACTCTGCTTCATGATACCCAGTGCAGTTAATTATATTTTTTGATGTTAATAGTCTCTGTCAGTTTCAAGCATAAATCCGCTTTGATGAATATTTAAATTATATTTGAATAAAAATAATCTTGGTTACATTGCCTATTCACCGGTCATCACAGCTGAATAAAAGGTTGTTCAGGAAAGGGATGAAATAAATGGCTTGTGATCCCATGTACAAGAATCCTAAATCTGCTTGACATCGGATATTGTGGGTATGATGACCACTATCATACTGTAATTAATCATGCCTTCATAGTGAAAGGGAAAGGTCTCCCAAACAGTTTAACTTCCTATACTTGTTTTGCATATTAGGTATATTATGTAAGTCAACAGTCCATTGGGTCACAATTTTGCAGGCAACTGGGGAGGGGGGGAAAGGAAAATCAAAATTGTCCTGAGGCCTAAACATCCTCTCAGAAATCTTCAGGCCTGGCCCAGAATCCAACTAACCTGTAACCTACAGCCCTCAGTAACTCTACTCACCTGTTGAGGGTTGGGGAAAGGGGGGGAGCCTCATGAACTTTGTCTCACATGGCATGAAAGAGGCTGAAAGGAGGAGAGGGAATTGCTTATAAGGTGTTGCGTTTGCGCAACAGAATTAACCGTGCAATCCTGGGGGGGGGGGGGTTCTGTTGCGGTTGGAGGTGGCAGAGCTGCGCTGCAAGCCAGTGCAGTGCAGCAAGCCGGAAAAAGATTTTTAAAATATTTTTTAAAGCCCCATGGAACCCCTCATAGAGTTCCATGAGGCTGCGCCATGAATTTTGCAGGGGTATCTTTGATGCCTGGAAATCGGCGCATATTATGCCAAAAAGGGGTCAAGAAGTTGCCTAAAAGGCAGCTCTGCCCCTGTGCATGCTCCCCAGGACACTGGCATGGGGAGATATGCCAGGGAAATGCCGGCAGAAGGCTGCACTGGAGTCTGAGAGCTGCACTGCTGCCGTGGCCCAGGGGGCCAGCCTAAGTCACCTTACGCTGGCACCTGTACCAATTTGCATGGTGCAAGTGACATGGACGCCAGTGTAGGGGTCACAACAGCTCCTATGGACATTTGGGGGGCCCTTTAGGAATGGGCTGTAAGTGCACATACTAATGAGTGAAGGGATGAGTAGTCCAAACTTCTTTCATAATGTGTTCCAAGCTCACACCTGTAGGATCCAGTCATCTGTACAGTATTTTACAGTTCAATGTACTTCACTCATTGTGTACCAATGGGATGCAGTATGAATTATGGGATATACCTGCTTTCAGTTGAGAACATGGAACGTAGAGGCTATGGATCAGGAAGCCTCCAGTTTGAATCTCAGGTCTTCCATGAACTCCTCATGTGACCGTGCCCCTTTTCCAATGCCAGAATAGGAATACAAATACTTGGCTACCTACTGTACAAGGTTTTTGTAAGGGTAACTTCAAATTCAAATAATATTTTATTGTTTAACCAAAAGTTCATTAAAGTAACAATGAAATATATTAAATGTGAAGCATTTTGGTTCTAACGTGTGGTTTGCTAAATATTAGCATTATGAAACACTACTCAGGCAATTGTGAGTATTTCACTTAACCACAGGCTCTTACATTTGTTTGCTTTACAGTGAATTTACAAAATGTGGTCAATTTTAAGAGACTGAGCTTAAATGGGAAGAACTCTGCAAACACCCATCTGACTACAAATGTACTCTCTAAGAAGAGTTTGCAGAAAGAATGCCTGTGTCTGTGAGTTGACTTTGATGTGAGCTGAAGCCAGCTCCAAATAAAGGCATGTCTAAGAGAGAGAGTCTGGCTCTGATAATCATGTACAGTAGAGGTTTGTCAAGCATCTTTCAGACTCTGGTATTGAAAGCCAATAACGTGCCACAGGAAAGTAAGGACCTGATATTTGAGATCAGTCATTTACAATGACAGCTTTGATGCACATTCAGTCAAGGAATGCACTTGACCAAATTGGTATCTGATATGTGACAATCAATACAGTCACTTTGGGGCTGAGCAAGAAGAGTAAGTCTCCAACGTACCAAGTGAAACAGAAATATAAAAACGTAGGCAGCACTCAACTAGAAGGCACCACTTTCACTAAAGAATACCGCTAACAGAGTCAGCAGCCCCGATCCACAGAAAGAACAGCTACTTTTATTCACATGAAAGCCAACAAAGCTGAAGAGGTCAGTGGAGTCCTTGTGTAAGACTGAAAGATCCCAAAAGAAGGTGGCTTTATTCTCAGTAACACAGTGCCTTTTCAGGATGGGGATGCCAGAGATGAAGCTCTGAACATTAGGACATTTTCAACCCAAGTTAAGAAACGGAATTGGAACGCTGTACTGGAGCTCATTTTATAAAACTGTTTTTGAGAGCTGTCACAAAGCATATATAGCGCGAGGCTCCAAAATGGTTCTCAGTAGGGTGCACTGTAATGTGATGAGGTAGCTGGGAAACTATTTTCACAAACTGGTTTAGGCTTTCCACTAGTGTGGACTTGGGGCTTAAGGGGCCAAAGCAATTCATGCTGATGAGATTAATAAGATGAGATGGGTGAGTTCACCATCCATCTGTCCAAGACCCTGGATTTTAGTGAAAGATTTTCCTTTATTCATTATCATTATAAAGAAGACGGCCAGCCTTGTTTCACTTGAAAGGACTCAGTCTCATATCCCTGTCCAGCTTCTTTTTTTCCAGGCCTGACAAGCAAGGAAATATGTGAAACATGCTGGCAGGATGGAATCTGATCAGGAAGGTAATTTATTTTTGTTTTCTTTCAGCCAACCGTCATTCATGTTGACAAAAGGAATTAAAAACATCATTTGCCAGAAGATATTTGATTGCAGGAGAACATCTCCATTTCCTTTCCCTTCACTCTCTCAAATAAATGGGCTTTTCCCCATCATTATATTTAGAACAGTAAAAATAATGGGGATTTCAAATTAAAGGTCCAGGAATTTTAAATAGCCTTGCTGCTAAATTACAAATAGAAAGGTCAGGGAGCCAAGCAAGTAAACAGCTCTCATATTGAGCTTTGATTTTGCGCAGCTGTGTCCTCTGAAGGATGAATGAGTGACACGAGAGGGAAGATTATTGCAGCATGAGAATCTTTTGGGCGTGATTGTTCACTAGCTTGATATACCTAGTATACTAGACTCAGTACAACAATTCAACCTGTGCACTTAAATGGTAATTCTTCTGTTCCTTAAGGAACACTCTTGAAAACATTTATACTTAAATTGCTGAACATGTCATTTTCAGTTCCACTGTCTGTGCCATTTTGAGTAACTGAACTTCTGATTACTATTAGATAGGTTAATAAGATGCGTGCAGTCAAACCCGCAGGTGAAATACAGTGCTGTCACAGTATCAGTTGGCTCTGAAATATAGGAATACAAATTGTAGACCTTAATCACATTACATTGTCACAGATAATGGCCAAGATTCAATGCTATAACTCCACGGGTGCAAAGGGGGCTCTCCCAATGTTAGCTATGGCAGATCAAACATTGTATTAAGTGTTGAAACTTCATTTGCCATAGAAGGTGCTGGCAGCTGTATGTATATTTTCTGAAGCCAATTTTGTGGCTTGTTTTTATGCTCCGGTGATATGATTTGATTATATCATTTTACTTTGTGAGCCGCCTCTAGCAGGTCTCCAGAAATGCAACATAATTTTTAAATAAATAAATAAATACTTCCACACTCTAGTTATTTAATACACTGAGCATGATACAGGCCAGACTGAGGAATGAAATCCTGTTCTTCTGCTGGTGGTATTAAACCACATGTTTACTCTTCCATTTAAATAAATGGATCTTAAACATGCTAGTTGGATTGTGCCAGAGGTAACTAAATTTTGCCAGGGTTGAAGAAAACTGAATGGAATGGCATGAATATGTTCTCGCATGAATCCAGGAAAAATACGTATATTCTAAATCTACCTATAAGCCCCAAGTGATCAGCAACAAATGAATCATAATTAGACAGAATTAACTATCAATAAATACTCACATGAGCAACTGGGGTGGAAGGAGGTATACCTCATTAGAATTTAGAAGCTTCTGTGAGGTATACAGAACATTTCATTGTGCCACACGCTTGTTAACTGCCTTTGGTTCCTACAGTACTGACTTTACAAGCCATTTCTGGCTTTTAATTGCAGTGTGGTATATAACCTTCACTGCAATAAGCCATTCCAGAGACATGATTAGGAATGTCCGCGGCAAATCTAAATTTATTTTGTATTTATTTTGTATTTTTATATATAACTCAAATAAAATATCTGTTTTCGTCCTGAAAGGTGGTGCCACCTTTATTTGAATGTGATGCTTCTTTTTGATGTACCATGTATCCTATAAATTATAAGCAGAGTTTAGGTTTTCCCCCCAAAGCAAAACTTACTAATATTAAAAATTCACATTCTTTAGTTGACCATCTTTATTTATGATCACTGTCATATTTGGATCCAACTGCTACGACATGTTGGTAATAGGTTATAAATGCTAATGATGGTTAATCAGCAGCTATAAGGGTGGAGTTTGATACATTTTCTAGATGGGGAAAGGGTCAGTTATTGTGTTAAATGTGTTTAATTGGAATTAATATTCAGAAGTTTCTTAAACAGGAAGCCACTTCTGAAAACCTCTGAGTGGGATTCTGACTACACAAAAGAGAAGGATACAGTAACTAAAAAAAACACGATTCTGTCCCTTTGCAGTCACCTTTCTGTTTTCTTGCACTTTACTCAGAGAAAGTTTTAAAAAGAATAAGCTCAAAGATCCTTGTAAGTGGATTTATTTTTTATTATTTCTTGATTAAAATGGTGGGGATATTTAATTTTCCCAGGAAAAAGAAATTAAAAACAAACAAACCAAAAAGTATACTCAAACTTTTTTTAGATGTCTAGCAAATTGATTCCTTTTTTGTAGTGTACTGAAATAAGCATTATGGTTACCTTTGTGTCATAATTTTGTAGGCATCGGGGAGGAAACATTCTGTGTTCTCCATCTGGAAAGGGTCAGCATCACAAATTTTGTCATCTGTCCGCCCATAATTAGCACTCTCTATCATGATGACATCACTCCCTGGACAACGAAGATCAATGGAGTAGCCCTCACAGGACAGTTCTCTCCTTACTAAGCCAAATGGTAATGCTGCTCGACTGAAACCTAAAAAAGCAATCAAAAGACAAATTAAATAATTAAATAACTATTTTCATATCTTAATTGAAAACAAAACAAAACAAAACCTAAGATCCATTGTATCTGTGATCCTGGGAGCACTCTTCAAACAGCCATGATCATGGAAATGGCTATGCCTGCTGTATCAAAGTACAGTTCATTTCATACTTAGGTTTCTTCTTGATATCTCGTGAGAGGGAGAGATTATACGGAAAAAATGTTCCCACTGTTTTGAGCCATGCTTAATCCTAGCCGTAATTCAGAAGACATTATCCTATAAATCTTATCCATTTCATTTACATGAAGATATCTGTTTCATTTACATAAAATGGCCATTAGGAAACAGTATCTCTCTCAATTTTACTAATACAAATCAAATCTTGCAATGGCAATGTATGGAAAATTCATAATATTGCATAATAGCTAAACATTCTTTTGGCCAGCAGGTTTACAAACTAGAATACAACCATACTTCAAGACTAATCCTATTTAATGACTCTCAACATATGTTAATGACTAGTATGTCTAGCTTATCCAATCCTGGGACCAGGTCAATCAATCCCCAGATTGACTTAGTGGAAAATAAAATGCCGTGCAACAAGTCTGTTTATTTTCCCTGCTCTCCCTACTCACCCATTAACTATCAAACCTAGAACAGTCTGCAATGTTTATGTAGCAAGCCCTCACATAGCTTTCCTTACCCCCTGCCACAAAATAACTGAGACGTGGGGCACCTACCTGTGAAAAACACAGTAAAATGTAACAGGCTTAATAAACTCTGTAACCTAAGACCAGCATGTGCCTCAATCCTTCTAGTGTTTCTTTATTCCTTCCTCTTGCTCTTTCGCCTCAGATTTTTTCTTCCTATACACATTTACCTTGATCCAGTTCCCACATCCATGTCTCTTCTTATGAAAAAAAAATACATTTCCCTCTCAAGAATTATGACTGATTTTATTCATGCATGGTTTATGCTTCAAAGGTGGTTGCTATCATTCACTCAGCTGCCCGATGCAATTATTTCACATAACAAATTTTCAGCTGCTGGCCTACTCAGCTACACTTTGGCTGTGCACAGGTACCTGTACATCTTTTGAACAGACAAAGGGCAATTCCTTGTTTGCTGATACTGACTAGAAGCGAGTGCATATGACCAGAAGAAGGGCTTGCAAAGTGCTTGGAAATATTTCTGAAGGGGGGAAATGTGCAAGCAACTGCTGGTGACCTAAGCATACCTTCATGAATCAGTATAAACTATAATGTGAATTAGCAAAACTCTAGTTGTAGTAATAAATGAAAAGCAATATTAATATGATGACAATACTTGGTATCGTATTTTAATATTGTAGGCAGCTCTACATGGGAAATCAGCAGCATTCTTTGAATATTCAGCAGAGCCAGTAGGCATCCCTCAGGATATATTAATATGCGAAGCCAGAGGAGGTAAAAAAACAGGCATGAGTTTGAGCTACTGGGGGAGGAAAGTGGCTCCCCACGGTAACCCTTTTTTTTTTTTTTTTTGGCAAACAAGGACACCCTGGAACATGTGACACAATAAAGAATGAAACACAAAGCTCATTTATTTCATTACTAACAGTGTGGTCCTAATCTAAGTTCCAACTTTCTAAGCCCATTGATTTACATGTACTGAGAAGGATGCATCTTTTCTTAGGATTACACTGTAAGTAACCTCAGCTAATGCCACCTTCCGCTGCCTTTTGGATTTAGGAAAATGGCTTGCACAACTGAGAGCGTAATTTTCTGCCAGGTTTGAGCCATAACATCTTCCATTGTGGTGTACCAGCTTACCACTGGTGATAGCACGTATTCCTACTACTGCTTCAACCCCTAGCATTTGCAGATTTCAGTCTCACTGCTATGGACACCAGCAATATACATAATGACAACACACACATGCAAGTCAGCTTGGTTAATCTTTTAGCATGCAGCTATGAATGCCATATATAACAAACTCAGTGAGTGGAAATGTGACTGGAGGCTGGATGTGCCAAGTGAACACCATTGTTAACAACTGTGAGAACAGGCCTCAAGGAAGTGAAGATATAGCAACGGGAGCAGCACAGCTTGAGCAACTAGGGAAGAAGAATGCAACAATGAAAACACTGGCTATCTCTCTCAACTCCTGCATTAGAAGTTAGCTATAGATATTGATGTAAATATGCATATCCATATTTATATCTCTCTGTGTGTATACATTTAAAAATACATGCACCGACCCCCCCTTAAAATGTTTCTAGATCCTGCTGGGAATGCTTGGAGGGAGAAGAACTATAGTGCAATAATATGAAGGGGAAGCCTTTACTGATCTAAGGGCAACTTTTGATTCTGTACCAAGAAACCAGCTATGGACCAAGTTGAGAACCGCTTCCATCGACTGTAGACTCTTGAGGCTAATTGAAAGGCTATATGAGCCCTCCTATGCATGTGTCTGTTGTAGCAACGCTGGTCATTTGTCTAGTTCCTTCCCTTTGTGGAGAGAGGCCTGTCAGGGATGTGTTCTGGCTCCCTTATTGTTCAATTTATATTTGAATGATCTGTTTGCAAAGTTGAAATCACCTGATCATCACTCCCCTTCTTTAGCTAATGTTGAAATTCCTTCTTTAGCTAATGTTAGCTGAAGCTAACTTTTGTCTCCCCAGAAACAGGTGGGCTCTTTTTACTGAGGATGGATGCTTTTAGAACCACCTGGCAGAAACTAGTAACCTCTCGCCTGAACTGTTTGGGGATCTCCCCTAATCTCAGTACCAGAATCCGGGCCTGTGGAGTTTGTTCTCTTTATTTGGGACTGGCATATCCAAACTCCAGCCCAGTCTATCCTGACTACTTGACAGTTCCCAAATACCGACGACCCTTTATGTTGGCTCACCTTAATTCAATCCCAATGACAGGATTTTTTGGCTGCTTTGGGGGGATTCCATTTGCAGACAGACTTTGTAGCTGTGACACAGGGAGCCTTGACACCTTGCTTCATTGTCTATTGGATTGTCCAAAATTTCCATAGGTATGTTTGTCTCTCCCTTTCTAAAGGATCTACTTAGCATTCCAGCCCATTGTAAACTACAGACCCTTTCGGCTGGAAGTGATCATAATATCACCCTGGCATTTGCCAAGTTTTCCCCCCATGTAATCAAATCTAACAGTTTGATAGATCTGAGTAACCTGATACCCTAGTTGCCATAGGCGTATTTATTGTTATTATTACTTTTACTCTTTTTTGTTCTGTTGTTGAAACTGTTTGTGCTCAAGACTGCTGCCATAAGAGAGAGAGAGAGAGAGAGAGAGAGAGAGAGAGAGAGAGAGAGAGAGAGAGAGAGAGAGAGAGAGAGAGAGAAAGAGAAAGAGAGAGAGAAAGAGAGAAAGAGAGAAAGAGAGAAAGAAAGAGAGAGAGAGAGAGAGAGAGAGAGAAAGAGAGAAAGAGAGAAAGAGAGAAAGAGAGAAAGAGAGAAAGAAAGAAAGAAAGAAAGAAAGAAAGAAAGAAAGAAAGAAAGAAAGAAAGAAAGAAAGAAAGAAAGAAAGAAAGAAAGAAAGAAAATGAAGGGGGGGAATCACAAAAGTGCTTTGGCTGCAATAATGTGTTCAACAAAAAACAACTCTTCCTATCAATTTATTCAGAGACTATTTATATGACCAAAAGAACTATACAATATTGAACAGAGTATTACATACTGCCAAACTATGACACAGAACTTTACTGAATAGCTGCTGATCTAAAAGAGTAGCCTTGTCAGAAATATGTTTCTTTAAAAAGAATCTCTAAAGCAATGAAGAGTTATGCATAGTTTCATCATTAACAGTGTGTTACAGCTTGAGGCAATGGAGCCTGTGCTTTTCAAAGAAAATGCCCCCTACGGTACTACTTTGTGCATGGCAGAAACATGCCATTTTCCATTCAAAGACATGTGCAACAATGTCAACCACTTGGCACACTGATATAGATAATTACTCAATTAACCACAATTATCTCCAGCAGCTCCAGTAACGAATTCAGATTTTTATTCTGTATAGTGTTTGATTTATGAAGTCATGCTTGTTAGTTCCCCATCTTGATTTCCCACCAATAAAATGGGGTTTGGGACCTACTTCATGGTTTGTTGGGAATGTGAAATATGCTCTTCTTCCTTCTGATAAGAGGATGCAAGTTTAAAAATAACAAATAAATAAAGAAAACTATAAATGGCACTGTCTGGGGCCAGAGACTTACTTACGTGCTCTGAACTGGGCTGCCTTGGCAGGGGAGATGCCGGATGCATACCTGGCCAAGTGACAGAACTGATACCGGCAACATGACCAGGCTTGGGGAGGAGCCTGATGTCTCAGGAGAGCTACAGCTTTCACAAGAGGCCAGGAACCTCCACCAGGCATGCTCAGTTTGTTCCATAGTGTATAAATGTGCTGGGTGGGTCGCCAAGCACGCACAGACTGCCTGCTGCTCCCAATAATGGAAGACGGTTGACAGGAAAAACAAGGAGGACCTAGGTGAGAACCCCCCCCCCTTTCTGGCTGAGGCTATGGGGAAGGCTGCCTGGGCGGCCCAAGCCAGTGCCAAAGCAATGGGAGAGGCAAGATAGCTAAGACCTCCCTCAACATGTGCACATTCTTTGTATGTCTAAACCAACCAGAGTTAATTCAGTCTAAGGCCATTAAAGGGGACAGGCTGGAGTAACTCTGCCTAGGATTGCACTATATATTGCATTTATAAGTTTTTTAGAAATTGAATATGCTATATGAATAGTGTTCTGTTCTAACTATGTAGAAGGTTATAATATATAATTGTTGTGAAGATGTTTGATAAGGTGCCAAGCATGCCTTAATTAGCTTGGTTTTGGGGAAGGAACAGCTGGGTTATAGGCAGAGACAAAGCCTTCCTCTCAGTTCTATAGTTGCAGGGTGTATATTGTGTTTTATATATTTATTTACTTTTTAACCTTATTTTACTTAATTGGTATTATTTTAAAGTGGAACCTAACTGGCTTGGCTGGCTGAAAAGGAGGTTCTTTGAGCTTTTTCTTTTCTTTATGTGTGTGTCTTTTTATGTTCCTCATAGAAACAGGGGTTTTGTTACGAATTGAGCACAAAACTAGTGTAGTGGTTAAGAGGCAGCGTGGTGTAATGGTTAAGAACAGAGGACTCTAATCTGGAGAACCGGGCTGGATTCCCCACTCCTCCACATGAAGCCTGCTGGATGACCTTGGGCTAGTCACAGTTCTTTCAGAACTCTCTCAGCCCCACCTACCTCACAAGGTGTCTGTTGCGGGGAGAGGAAGGGAAGGTGATTATAAGACGGGTTGAGACTCCTTTAGGTAGGGGTATAAAAACAAACTCTTCTTCTTCTGGTTATTATTATGGGGAGGAAAAGAAATCACATTTTTAAGGAATTTTCAGCACCCCAAAGAGCACAAAGTAGAATGGACAATTTCCTAGATATTAGTACTCCATCTGCTCAAATCATCGTTTACCTTTGCTCCCCAATGATAAAGCTCCACTATTAGCTGATTCAAGTATTATTAATGTGACTAAAATATCTTTTTTCTCAACATCTAAGTTACTGAAAATAGATTTCTCCAAAGAACAATATCTAAAGATTCGTTCTAAGCACTTTGAATAAATAATAATCTTTCGTTTACTATACAGCAGATTCTTAATGTTTTCCGTGATATGTCAAAGTATTATTGCAGAGATGTCATGCAACATTTGCTGTCACCAGCCTAGCTGTCCTATGTCATACAAGTACTGTGTAGCCCATGGCAATGTAGTCTGAATATAAAGGAACTATGTTAAATTAAACTACCTCATCTGTAACTGTATATCACATGCTTTTAAATGACATCCTGGGGTCAACCAGTTCAGGAATCCTGGGATGAATGGGTCATTATCTTTTGAAGAAAACAGCATTTGTTCTTTACATATTTGCCACACATATGTGCCCATCTATGCACACGAATCTGTATTCACAAACAGATCAGAAGGTAACTTTCTGAGTTCTACAGTTATAAAGAACTGGACTGCAGGGTACAGGATGGAGAAGGTAATGCTATCACCTACATTCTTCCCGATGGTGTAAAAAGTCAACTGTTGCATTTGGGATTACTTATCAGGCAGACATTTATCACTGAAGATTTTTTTTAGGACAAAAGAAAATCAGATTACAATAAATTCTAACTTTTTCCTTGTTTGTTATTATGGAAAGTGTCTAGATGTTGACAACAGTTAAGTTTGTTCACTGAATCTCTTCAGTTCTAGCTGTAATTCACTAATGCCGGCATCTTGGATGCAAGGGCAATAGTCTCCTGCTTGGTATAACAGGAAAAATGTGTGTGTACTTAAAAAACAAACAAATGCTCTGATTTAACAGCACTAGACTTTAACCTACATCTAACTCTGTGCTATATTTGGATAGCTACCCCAAAATAATAGGTTAAGATCTCAATTCCCAAGCAAGAGGGATCTTACTTGATGCATACTGCGCCACACATCACAAAGAAACAGTGCAATATGATGCAGCATCTACAGTAGAAGGGAGCTTTTGTGAACTCTTCTCTGTGCCATCATCATTATCATTAACATGTGTTTAAAATGAATGCCTTTAAATGAAAAGCCTACCAATAAACACCGTGATCTTTATTTTTAGTCTTTTTAAAATAAATAAATGGGGGGAAATAAGCTTTCCAAGAAGCAGAGTGTAATTCAATCCATCTTGCAACCCTGACAATATACTTTTTTAAAAAAGAAAGAAAAAGAAAAAGAAAGAACTGGTGGGAGGCTCTGTGAGCAAAAAAAAAAAATCAATATTGCAGCTTTGTGCTGTGCAAATGTGAATAATGCCAAAATAGCAGTGTTTAGGGTAAAATGAACTGTTTTGCTCCATTTTCTTCTCTCCAAACAAATGATTTTTAAAAGACAGGTTTTTTTTTAAGAGCTATAAAATGTCAAGCAACAACTCCCTGTGCTTTAGGCGAGTGATTGGAATAAATCCCTCCTGGCAACAGGTGCAGTGACTTAAGACTGAAATATATTCACATGCGGGAGTAAACTCTGGTAAACAGATGCCTTCCTTCACGATAGAAAATGGGAAGACCAATGTCTAAATCTTACAGCTAGTTTCTCCATCTTTTCAAAGATCTTCAGAATTAAGTATGCTGGCCTGTCAATAAGAACTGCTGTCACTGTTGACTTTGAGATGCAATACCAGCCATTGATATTTAAACACTATGCTTTCCTGATAAATCTACAATTCAGACTGCAAAATAATAAAAAAAAAACTTCCCAATGCTACGCAAAAGCCTACTTCAGTAGGATTACTGAGGGTTCAACTTGACTTGACAAGGGAATCTATACATATTTATTTATTGTTCTACCCATTCACATATAAAAATAGGATGATGGTGGAGTAATTTTTTTTTCTTTTCCCCTAAAGCAGGTTGTGAGCGGGAAGAAAGCTCAACAAACCATGGCCCCCTTCCCACCTTACTTCATTGCCTTAGGTTGTCCGAAACATTTTTCCCACTTCAGTTCCAGATGGGAAGTGAAAAGGGTTGGGATAAAATGCTTCAAATAATGAAGTACTAAGATAATGGAATAAGTAAGATGAGGCAGAGAACAGGTTTTAGTTTACACGGAAGTTCCAATTTATGTAAAAAGTAGACTTCCACCCCTGCTATATACATGAACGGTTGGACATGTGAATAAATACTGGTGAAAGTCCCCATTACATCTACCTTTCCATGGAAATTTAGGCGAAGTTTTTTGAATACTTCAAATGAACTAGAAAAATGATGAACACTTTTATTATTATCAATAAATAGCAATGCAATTTCCTAACGTTTTCAGTAATTGTTTGGAGCATCTTTAGATCATGGATGCATTGCTCATGCTGGGAGAGGAACAGGGACGCCCACAGCTTGCTGATTGTCCAAGACCTTTTGTGTTGCTGCATATGTGACTCGTAGCATAATGGAAACATTAACTCTGCCAAGAGCAACCAACACTGCATCTGATACTTAACAAAGAAAATGAGTTAAGTCAAGTTGAACATTTACCTTAGTAACAGGTTTCCTGGCAAATATGCTTCTTCTTCTGTGGTTGTGTGTGTGTACAATTTGTATGTGTTACATTTCAAACACTAAAATGAATCAGTTCCCTCTTACTTCCACCTCTATGAAAGATGCTGATGATGTATTATTACTTTGTAGATAAAACTTTTCTGCGCAACTCGTTTTTATTTAATAAGAGCAAGTCCATGGAGGAAGGAAAAGGGGGCTAAAATAAACTGATTTTTTACCGTAGACTTAAAATGAGCTTCATGATCACTTAAAATTGTTCTCAGAGGTTTTGCAAAATGACATGTTTGTTTCATATTCCATTTCTCTTTACTTTAGCTGCACTGAAGAAATGGCTTGGACTGAAGGGAAATAATAATCTACATTGATTGAAGTACAGAGATTATATTGCTACTTCATGACTTCAGACATTTAAACTGCAAGTACTAGTGGGCAAGTCCCTGACCTGGATGGCCCAGGCTAGCCTGATCTCGGCAGATCTCAGAAGCTAAGCAGGGTCAGCCCTGGTTAGTATTTGGATGGGAGACCGCCAAGGAATACCAGGGTTGCTGTGCAGACGAAGGCACTGGCAAACTACCTTTGTTAGTCTCTTGCCTTGAAAACCCCAAAAGGGGTCGCCATAAGTCGGCTGCGACTTGAAGGCACTTTACACACACTAGTGTGTATCTGTGGACTTTGTGGAGTAGGATTTTCCTGCTTCCCTCTCCTGCGGCAGCTCTTTGAGGCCCCCTCCCAATTTTGTTCTGGGGATCTGCAGACCTTCAGGAACAGCATAGGGGGAAAGATACAATAGGAGAGGACCATCAGTGGAAATCACCACTTCTTCCACAAACGGAAATGGCAGTCCATTGGGGAAAATGCTTGGTTGCATACAAGACAGTTATCACATAAAGTGCTAACAAAGGCCCCTTTCAGATTACGGCTCTAAACTGGATGTTATCCGTTGTTTTCCCGATTCCAAATAAAGTGATACAGGGGCAGGCGTTTCATATGGGTCCTCAGTCCATCTATGAGCCATCTCTAAAGTGTTCTGAAACGTTCTGACCATTTCAAACAGTGCTGCGACCCCCCCCCCTGCCTTTTTTTCGCAGTGCATTCTTTTTGGTTGTTTTTTTTTTTAATTAGTGCTATAGCACCATAGCGCTAGACCATCATCGCAATAGCAATCCAGTGCATCTGAATGGTGGTGATATAGCACTGAATTGCTATATCACCAGCATTCAGGTGGATTGGACTGCTATTGCGATGGTGGTCTAGAGCTATGGTGCTGGGGCACTAATCTTTGAACATTTTAAAAAATGCCAAAAAAAGAATATGCCCAGAAAAAAAGGGGGGGAGGGAGTGGTCCTTTAGGAAGTACTCCACACATTTTAAACAGTACACTGCCGTGATTCAAAAGTGCAAGGAAGAACTGAAAATGAGAGAAAGCAGTTTTCATTAAAAAACAACAACTGAGCCCCGGGTCACAAGCAGCATTGTCTGAAAGGGTGAAAACAAAAAACCTGTTAGCAGCTGGGAGCCAAAATGGTTGCATCTGAAATGACACAAACATCTGTTAGCAACCAGCTGCTCAAACAGATTATAAGGGCAGTTTGAAAGGGGCCAAAATAAGGACTTTTGCCTTTGGATTTTGCTCCAAGCAGAGACAAATAATGTAGCTTATTGAGGAGTCCCCATGTGATGCCCAAGGGTACTATGGTGCCTGCCAACACCTTTCCTGGCTCCCACCAAAAGTTTTTAGAAAGTGGGGGGAGCCATGTGGGGTTCTTGCCCTGTAGGGCTTCTGATTGGGCACTGGATATGATTGGTTGTGCAGAATAAAATAATGTAGTTTCATTTGCAGCTCCCACCATATTGTTGGTTTTATTTCCTCTCACTCCTCTTTCTAGTGTATTCTGTAAATTACCCCTCTTCTCCCCTGCACTTGAGTTTCCTCTATGTGTTGGCTCTGCCGCCTATAGCAGCCTTTTTGTTATTGGTTCCACCTCCTGGGGCAGCCATTTTGTAGTTGTACCCACCACCCTTTGTCAGAATTTGAAAGGTGCTCACAGGCTTAAAAAGATTGAGGTCCTCTAGGATATACTGCTTCAGATTATTAGCAATACTGCTTATTGTTAACAGCAAGAGACTTTTTGGTAAAGCATAAATCAACAAGCACTTCTATTCTAGAAATATGACATGATTCTAAGGAACACAATGCAAGTTACTGAAAGCATCATGAAAAAAATAATCTCAGCATAAATACATTTCTCTGCCAAGAATGAAATAGTGCCCCTCCCCATGTTATTTTTGCACTCACAGAAAAGGTCTTTTGTAAAGATCACATTTTCCCAAGAGGAATGTTTACAGTTGTCTTTTTGACAATCTTCTGAAATCATGAAACATGATGATACAAGTGGCAGCGATGCACGTTAGGCAGCATTTCAGTTTTTCTTGTTAAACAGATGTGATGCTCCATGAAAAAGGGTTATTGCATTACATCATCACAACAAAACAAACAGCAGAAAAGGAAAGATGAAACACAGTGTATCAATATCTATCGGTTCTTCAAATTAGATATGAAAATTGAACCTTTATATTGTCTTTTTTGATTTCAGAGCAATGAGTTGGATGCGGGAAAGAAACAAAGGGGCAAAAGAAGACAGGCCTATTCGAATAAACATTCAGAATCTTCTAGGTTCCACTCTAGAAATTCATTAAGGACCTCCATTCATACTATCCCAAAGGAATTCAAAACTTCCAGCAGAATACTCTAAATTTCTTTATTAAATAAGTCGTAATCAGTTCTCAGTGTTCAACAACAGTTAGAGAAAATCTCTCAATGAAGCAAAACTGAGGCTTATTACAGTTCTAAAGGAAGGAGCAAAGGGGGGACAACAGACCTATGAATCACTACAGTGGAGTGGTAACAGCTTGGTCCTCAATGCATTTGAACAAAAGGCCTAGGAAATAGAATTATTTAGATCCACTGTCTTCAATGAAATTAAACTGTTACATCTACTGTTCAGTACCTCATTGTTTTTGCAGAATGAGGCCTAGAATTTATACTACTCAGCTCCCATTTCCCTGAAAGTCACTGGATTAAAATACAAAGCACTGGCATAAAGACAACACTGAGAGCAGCTTGTTTGTGCTGACCTGGCTGAGAATGTGCTGAAAGTTTAGTCCTATTTTTGTCCCTCTTTTTCTAAGAGATTTGTAAAAATAAACAGAATCAAGATGAACAGTAAAAGAACATAAGGCTAAAAAAATAGTAAAACTGAACAGATACTGTGATCTTTGAACACACAAAATCCCATCTTATATTCTAACAGTGAGGTTGGCCAAATGTGAGGATATTGAAATATGGTAACTGGAACAGTGAAGTGGCAAGACAGATCTTTCTACAAAACTGAAAAGGGCTTCAGGTTTGCAGAAAAATGTGAAATCTTAAAAAAAACAAAAAAAAAAAAAACCCTGAGCACATTAAAAAAAACCAAAAATGATAAAAGGAGTGCCTGCAGTTTTCTGCAATGTATTTCCTCAGTGGCTGTTCCTCGGCAATCACAAAGTTCTAAGGCTTGGTTCTGTCAGTAAATGCAAGGGGAAGCGGACAGAGCCCTTTCCAGGCCTATTTTGGCCTTTGAGAGAGGGCACCTTGGAGCCAGGCCTGACTAGGGTTGCCTGCTCCAGGTTAGGAAATTCCTGGAGATTTTGTGGTGGAGTCTAAGGAAAGCAGTGTTTAGAGAGGGGAGAGGGCTCAGCTGGATATAATGACATAGAGTCCACCCTCCAAAGCAGCCATTTTCTCCAGGGGGATAGATCTCTGTCATCTGAAGTTCATTGTAATCCAGGGGGATCTTCAGGTCCCACCTGGAGGTTGGCAACACTGGGCCTGGAAGCAACCTCATGCAAGCAACCACCCGACTTGCATGACTCAATTAGGCCTGACTGCTTGCTACTGTTCAACAGCAGCCACCCTAAGAAAGCCAGTGTGGTGTAGCCATTGGAACTTCAGAGTAGGGTCTGGGAGAACCAGGTTTGAATCCCCATCTGGCTGTGGAAACTCACTGGGTGGTTTTGGGCCAGTCACATATTTCCAGCCAAACCAACCGCACAGGGTTGTTGTACTGATAAAAAAGAGGGGAGGAGAATAATGTAAGCTGCTTTGGTCCCACTGTGGGAAAAGGTGGGGTATAAATGAAGTAAATAAATAATAAATATAGCTGAAGATGGGAACCAGATAAATGTAGGTTGGTGAATGTCTGAGAAGGAGAGAATGAGGCAGGGAAATGGGAGATGATGTCAGAGTTGCCAGGAGGTTAGAAAGAGAAATAGAGTGGGGAGGGGAATACAGGGGAAAGTGAGGTGCCACCCGACAAGACCTTAATGGTTCCCTACCATGCAAATGGGCCTGGCCCAAGGGCAGGCACCACACAACTAAGCCACAGTTTTCCTAGGTTGAGGCTGCTGGGGGCGGGAGGGAAAGCTTAAGACAGAGGGGCAGATAAAGGTAGGCTGGCTGTTGGGTGGGGAAGAGATATGTTTGCCAACTCAAGTTATGTTTGCCAACCTCCTGGTGTGGGCTAGAGATCACCTGGAATTACAACTGCTCTCCTGGTGACAGAGATCAGTTCCCCTGGAGAAAACGGCTGCTTTGGAGGGTGGAGTCTGTTGCATTATACCCTGCTGAGGTTGCTTCCCTCCCCAAACCTCACCCTCGAAAGGCTCCACCACCAAATCTCCAGGAATTGCCCAACCTGGACCTGGCAACCCTAAGGGGGAAGTGATTCTCTGTAGCTGGGAGATCTGTTGTGATTACAAGAGGTTTCCAGTCTCCACCTGGAGGTTGGCAACCCTAGAACAAGGGAAGGAAGCAGGAAATGGGGAGAGGCTATGGGGGCTTTTAGGAAGGGAAAGAGGAAATAGTGGAGGAGGTGGAAATGAGATGCCTCCCGCAAGTCCTTGCAGGTTCCCACTTGTGATCTTCTAAGTGCACACATGAAGCTGTCATACTGAGCTCCTTTTCATAAGGGCTCTTTAAGCCCACTTTGGTTTGTGAAAACAAACAGATTTTTTGTTAATATTTCATATACCTAAAGGACAAAAGTGGGAAAACATTTTATTTGCAAGCCGACCTATCCATCGGTTTTCAGGTTCAGAAGTTCAGCATAGCCGAGGACTGGTGGAAAGAGCCGACTGCCTGGCTGGCGCCTCAAAGTCTGGGGGCTCCCTTCATATTTGGGGTGCATAGCATATCCATGCAAATTAGCTTCCAAACTGAGGGAAACGGCTTAAATGAAGAAAAATAAGGCACAGAAAACATTTCTTTTGGTGGCAAATGACATCCTGTGAACAGTCCTTTATAATAGTCATCAAAAGTCTGATTTCAAGAGATGGTCACGGTGTAGGGAAACAAAGCCACTACTCGGGGCTACTGAAAGCAGGTTTTTTTTGGGGGGGTTGTTGTTGTGATATTGGGGCCAGCCGAAGTCTCGACCACGGGAGCTGTACTGAAGGACACTACTCAGCCGTGCAGGTGAGGAAGTCTTCTTCGGAAGCCTGGTGGAGTGAGCAGCTGTGGAATCCGGTTCTTTTTAGCTGAAGGGTATATCCCTGCAGACGGGACTGGGTGAGCCCCGTCTTTTAAATAACCCTTATGCTTAATCCAGATTAACCCACTGAATGCTGATGATTGGTCAGTCCAATTACACAACCCCTACCTCAAAAGTGCCCCAACTATGGGGCCCTAAGAAAACCAGTCAAAGACAGAAAAATGGGAGAAAGCACAGAGCCATGCATCCAAGAAAAGGTGAATAGCCGAACCCGAAAAAGCTGAATAATTATTCAGGAATTGCCTGTTCGGCTTTGGGCAGATTTCCAGGTTTGGATATTTGGTCTACCTAAAACCCAAATATTGCTGAAACGGCTAATTTCAAGTTTATTTTCAGTTTGGGTATATCGATATGCACAACCCTAGACCTGTCATTACACTGGGCCATTCTAGCTCAGTGTTTTCTACTCTGACTGGCAGTTGCTCTCCATGGTTTCAGTCAGAGAGTGGTCTTTCCCAATATTTGCTAGTTGGGATTCTTCAACTAGAGATGCCAGAATCTTCTGCAAAGAGAGCAAGTACTCTGCCACTGAAACAGGCTCCATCCCATATCGTAAACATACAGCAGTTTAGTGCTGGCACAACAAAACAAAATCCTGCTGTACATGGGGGGAAAGCAGATCCAATTATCATCTTTCTGCTTGCACAATCCAACCTAGGACCCTGATGTATGCAGAAAATCAGAGCCTCCCTTGAGGATGGGGAGAATGGATGCACTGTGCCACCTCTCGACATACAAAGCCTTGCATGTGCACAGCGCAAACATGTTATCCATTTCTCATATCAGCTATAGCCACATTTGGCACTTGGGGTGCAAAGAGCTTCTGTTTTCTCATCCATTCACAGAACTACTTGCAATCAGCACTTTAGTGTGCAAGAAAGTCTCAGATCAGAGCTCTTATACATGATAGAATGGCTTGCCGCTGCACAATCACATAGAGCTGCACTGAAATGAAAAGCAGTCCTCAACTGATGAGCATGCCTGGAATGAGCAACTCTCAGGCAAGCATTTTACAATAGTATTTCTGACAAAACTAAGGATATTCTTAGTGGCAATACTATAGCCACCTCTGCATTTGCTAACATATAATGAGCCCCATAAAAAGGTAAAGGTCCCCTGTATAAGCACAGGGTCATTCCTGATCCTTGGGGTGACGTCATATCCCGACGTTTCCAAGGCAGACTTTGTTTACGGGGTGGTTTGCCAGTGCCTTCTCCAGTCATCTTCCTTTTACCCCCAGCAAGCTGGGTACTCATTTTACTGACCTTGGAAGGATGGAAGGCTGAGTCAACCTTGAGCCGGCTACCTAAAACTGACTTCTGTCGGGATCGAACTCAGGTCGTGAACAGAGCTTGGACTGCAGTACTGCAGCTTACCACTCTGTGCTGCGGGGCTCCTTTAATGAGCCCCATACTTAGTTCTAAATAATTAGGGGGATCTGCTTGGAGAGAATAAGAACCAGCATGTTGCAAGGATTTAGAAAACTCCCATGTTATTTTGCAAATATTACCATGCTCAGTTCACTGTCCCATTCAAACCCTCCCGACAATCTTGCCAGTGCTTTTCTAAGCCCTTCATTCTAAGTCCCATCCAATTGGCGGATGCTCATTCTGTTTTCTGTTCAAGGCTTATAACAGGTTTACATTATTTTAAGTGCTGGCTGACTCACTACTGTGCAGATAACTGCTGTTAAGGACCAAACCTTATTGTGTATCATCTTACATAACACAGAGAAATCTCTCTGCAACACCAAAGCTGCCAGAACTGATTTTCACCCCTTGCTATATTTGCTGTATTCATCTGCAGCTGCAAAGATGACATCTTCACTCCTAAAAGCCGCCACCATGGATTTTAGTGCATACTTACTATGGGCTGTGGCTACAGCTTACACCAACAGAGTTACATGCTTTCTGTAGCACATAAACAGAATATAGAATAGCTCTGAAATCACCACACTGGAAGGATCCAGCCAAATCATTTACCTTAGCCAAGTGGCTGTAATCCAAAGACCCACACTCATCAGGCATTTTTGGCAAGAGACATAGCCTTATATATGTATAAATGGGGTCTTTGGATTGAGGCCAGGGAGGGCAACGAGGCAACCACAAGTTAGGCCATAATTCAACACAGTCTTACAGACATTTTAAATACTATTGATTTCAACAGTTATGGCAGCTTGCACAACTGCGTGTGGGGATTTAGGTTCTCAAAAAGTGAGTTACAGGGTGTTTGTTAGCTGGCCTCTGAGAGCTTATCCTCCTTTTCTTCACAAGAGCCTTCAGAGAGTGCTACTTGTCAGGAAGGAAAGGCTTCCGAGCTCAGAACAATTTCAGGAGGACTGAGACAAGAAAGCACAAACTACAAACAAAAGAGTTTTGTGTCAAAAACTGTGCGTCAACAGAATTTCCTGCTGCATTGCTTCCCCTCAACAAAAAAAGCTGTACCAGAACGAAAACAACACCCACATACTCCAGTATTTTTTAATTTAAAAAGTTTATCAAGTACACTTACTCAATAAACATTTTTTTTTATTTTTGAATTCTCATGCAGTTCCTGTTGGCTCAGAAGTTTTTACCTACCATGAGAATGACAAAGAGAGAAAAAAACAGAAAAACAAAACAAAACCCTCTCTCTAAGCAAGATTCAAAAGCCACTGCTGAGTTCACAAACTGACAAAGAAAAAATGCCTTTGTTCCCAGGCTTTACAAACCAAACCAAAACCCTCTGAATCATGAATGTGCATTATTTTATTTTAGGGGGATCTAATTCTGTGGGACAATGAGTGTGGGTGTAAAAGAAAGGAGATCAAAATTGCTAGAATTCATTTGCCTATAATACATTATGACCTCTGTGTGCTGAAGGGGCCTATTTAGTTTATAACACAGTCCTAAAAAGAGGATTTAACAGATTGGCTTTAGATCATAGATCTAAACATTTATGTTTTTCTCCAACTAGTCTCATAAATTCCTATATATGGGCATTAGCAGGAGTACTCTGGAAAGAAATGACAACTGGGAGAGAGTGCCCTTCTGGCCTGAATACAGGACATTCAAACATTCCTATTTGCTTCATTTATACCACACATTTTGTCCCCAATGGGGACCCATAGTGGCTTACAACATTCTCCCCTTTTCCATTTTATCCTCACAACAACTAGGGCTGCTAGCACCAGGTTGGGAAATACCTGGAGATTTTGGGGGTGGAGCCTGAGGAGTGTGGGGTTTAGGGAGGGATTTCAAAGGGGTATAATGCCATAGAGCCCACCTTCCAATGAGGCCATTTTCTCCAGGTGAACTGATCTGTTGTATTAGCGGGAAATCTCCAGTCACCACCTGGAATTTGGCAACCCTAATAACAACTATCCTGTGAGGTAGGTTAGGCTGAGTATGAAGATAAGTGATTTCGTCTTAGATTTTAAAAACCTACAACCCTTCTATCTATATAAGCACGCACGCATACACAAAAAACACCTTTTAGGTTTAACAGCTTCTCTGAATTCCGAGCTTTCAAATAAAAATAAGTTTCTTATCTCCTTCCCTTATGGAAACCTGCATTTCCCCTTATATAGCCATGAGGAAAGAAGCTAGAGACTTACTTTTTTTTTTAAAAAAAGCTAGGAATTCAGAAAACCTGCTAAACCTCTCACTACAACAGTATACTGATATAACAATTTTCAGTGCAAAATTGGAGAAAGGAACACAGCCATTTAAGGGCTACTCCCCAGATCCCAATGTCGGCGAGGCGGTGGGCTAAAAGATCATGATTGACCATGTCAAACACTGCTGACAAGTCCAACAATATCAGCAGCCCCGACCCGCCTCGATCCAACTGACGACGGAGATCGTCTGTGAGGGTGACCAGAGCCATCTCTGCCCCATGGCCAGGGCGGAAGCCCAAATGGAATGGGTCCAACAACGATGTGTCATCCAGGAATGTCTGCAGCTGCTTGTCAACCGCTCTCTCAACTACCTTGCCCAGAAACTAAAGATTCGAGACTGGGGTGGGGGGGTATTTGGCTAGATCTTTAGGATCTAAAGATGGCTTTTTGAAGAGCGGTCGAGCCACGACCTCCTTTAACACCTCTGGGAAGGTCCCAGAACTAAGGGACAAGTTGATAATCTCTCCCAGAGGGCCCCACATCGCCTCCCATCTGGCCTTCACATGGAAGGCACATGGAAGCATGCACAAAAAATAAAAGGGAGGTGTTGTGATGCCACTAATGATGACAGCATTCTCCCTTAGGAATCCTGATTATTTAAGGTACGTGAAGAAGAAAATAAACTGACTCCACAACTGTGAAAATACAGAGAGAAGGCAGACGTGCAGAACAACTGTGCTAAACCTGATTCCAATGCTTGTGGCTCGACTGCCAAGAAAATCAGGAGTAAGTTGAGTGCGCAGAAAAGCCCATTATCTGCCACATGATAACACAGCTAAGCAAAACACAGAAAGAATCAGAAGCCCCCAAAGGCTGCTGTGTTGTCACAGGAGACAACAGTAACATGAATGCAAGGAGGCTGATAAAGCGCTTGTGCTTCAGTCTTAAGTTTGATCCTAAATGCAGCAGCACTCTGTAATGTGCTCTACGCGGGGCTGCCCTTGAAGGCTCTCTGGAAGAGTGTTGACTGGAGTGGATCATAGGGACTATACCCAGTCTCATTCCATCTATACTGGCTTACAAATTGCTTCCAGGCTCAATTCAAGGCACTGGTATTGACCTTTAAAGCTCTGTATGGCCTGAGGCCAATACATCTGAAGGACCTCCTTTTCCATATGAACCAACCCATATTCTCTGGTCATCTTCACAGGTCCTGCTTTGGTTGCCCCTGCCCTCTGAAGCTAGATGGGTGGCAACCCAGGAAACGATGGCACCAAAATGGAACTCCCTCCCAAGGGAAAGTAATCTATCTTCCTGTATCAGTGTCTTTTGCCAGCAGGTAAAGACTTTTTTGTTTCTTCTGGCACATCCCCTATAATGGTTACTGGTCCTCCTTCTGGTATTGTGTGTTTTTAATTGGATTATTATATAATTTCAATTGTATTTTAATTGCTCAAATGTTTTATTTATTTTTTAATGTTCGTGGGCTTGTGGGCCCTGACTGGGTGGAAAGACAGCATAAAAATGTTTTAAATAAATAAATAAAACAATGGGACTGGGTCTCCAATTTCCAAAGAAGCAACATGTAGTACCATATGTGTCCAGCTGAACTGAACTGAACTGAAAAGTCAAGTAGTCATACGACCTGACATATATAATAAATAAGATTAACCAGTTAAACTCTCTACATGCTCATAAAAGCACAACAGAAGCATCACTATTGTTGGGGATCATTACTATAAAACAATGTAATTGCAAAGTGCTGACACCAGCTATTCTCAATAGGTCGATCAGGTTAATTCTCTCTTTCTCCTCCCCCACCCCATGCTTATACTCTCCTTTTTATTGTATTATTCCAAAACATTACACCACAGCCTGTCTCTTTACATTATGAACATCTAACTTGCACAATATATTATGTTACTGTATTTGATTAAAGCAAATGTATTTTAGATATATGGAATCTACCATCAAATTGCTAACACACAGCATTGCATTACAAATGGACAGCCCAGGAGAAAGAGAGAGAAATTTCAGTGGATGAGACATATCAAGGTAGGCTGCCCTAACGTTAACTGTAGTTTCATCTTATGTTGTGCTTCTTGTCAGCCACAGCTCCATGATATATTATCAAACACGGGTGCACAGAATGGTGACTGAAATGCTGTCAAGAGTTTCTTCTATCAGCTTCGCCCTCCCTGCCATTAGCCAGGCCTTCCATGAAGTTGAAAATATGTTTTGACCCACCTAAACCAATGATATACATGGGAAGCATTTTACATTAAAGTAGAGTGTAATCCTATCTGTAGAATGGACTAGTTATAGAACCTGCTGACATACTGCATAAAAGAATCAAGCTGGTACGATAGAACTTAGTACTGTGTTTTCCCGAAAATAAGACACTGTCTTATATTTATTTTTCCTCAAGAAGACACACTGTGGCTTATTTTCAGGGGATGTATTATTTTTATTAAGTATGGTACAACAATCTATTTATTCAAAGATAGTTAAGTCGTCTTCTTAACTAAACCTGCTCGATGGGAAACGAACCCCGCCGCAGTAGACACCTGAGCTGACGCCGCCAAGCCGAATCTGCCCGCCGAAAGCCAGGCGGCGTTGCCCTGCAGAGCACCGACTCTGGCGTAAGCGGCTTCGGGATTGCAGGCTACTTTCTCACAGACAGCCTGGAGAGTTTCCCCAGGTCCCCCTCGCCCGTTTTACAGTCACACAGAACCGAACTTGCACGCATCTGGTCCTCCCCCCTTGCAACTTAATACTGAGACACAGAAATGCCCCCGGTTCTCCCCCCACCCCACATACAATTCCCCCCTTTTAAACAGATGGTGAAGGGAAGCATCTGCAGATGGAGAAAAGAAGCCATTTTTACCTGATGAGGCAGTCCTCGCTCTTCTTCCTTTGGATCTCACCCAAACCCCACTGGGTCAGGAAGGTGGAGAGGGAAGCTGCCCGATTCCTGCATTGTACTGATTTAAGGATCGCCGCCAAGATCTGGCTTTGTTCCATCGCTGGCGAGAGCCCCGATCCTCCTCATAATCCCCACCTTCCCCTGACAATACGATTCTCTCGGGTGAGCAAGGGGGGTCTTCCGGAGCCTCTATCCAGCCGGTCATTCAACCCAGATGCGCCAAGAGCAGAGGTGATTTCCAAAGCCTTTTTTGTTTGGGGGGTGCGCAGGGAATCAAACCTCTCCCCACCCCCACCCCCCGCCAAAGATCCCGAATGGCGAAGGGGCTGAGTCAGTGCAAGGCACGGCCCGCAGACCCTGAGGTTCCCATCTCCCCAAAGCGCGAGCTGTTGGATTTCAACCGGGGGGCTGTGGCGGCTGCGGCAGCGCGCAGCGTCGCCCGCCTCGAACAGCGCTTTACCGCTCCACGCCGGTACGCTGCATAGCCACGCCTATCACCATGTCTTATTTTCGGGGTATGGCTTATATTGCAAAAATGCTTAGAAATCCTTCTACGGCTTATTTTATGGGAATGTCTTATTTTCGGGAAAACACGGTAGTACTGGGAGAATAAATGGGTCTATAATTCCAACATTAAATCAATCATTACTGCACAGTTGTTGAACATACAACACACATACAAAGCAGAGTGAGACCTGATGACAAAAGGCATTTTCTAATCCTACTTCAAAGCAACATGAATTTGCAATCCTTCTGATAATACCCTGTACTAATGCAGTCAAACAACACAATAAACATTCCATATGATTCTTAAATGAGAAATAGCTATGAGAAATATCACACATGGATGCCTTTTATGCATGTTTCTAAGAAATGTATGTTATAATAACTATTTGCCTGGAAAAGTCTCTGGATTTTCCATAATGGTACCTTTCTCTATGGAAATGTTTTCACGGACTCAGAAATGTTACCAAAATATCAGACACAAAAGCAGCACAAGCAGGTCTAAAAAGACCAACTGGTATCTTCAAAGGTTAGATTTCCCATGACTTCACAGTGATGGCACAGAAAATCAGAAATGGAGTGACAAGTATAATTTATTGTGCTGGACTCCCAGCCCTACATCTTAATTAAAAGATCACCATCCTCTAGAGATTCCCAGGCTACAGTGATGAACACTTTAGAAAAAAATGAAAAGATTCTGCTGCTGAGATCTTAGTGTTGAAATATGTTGTGTGCCGATTTTTCATCAGAAGGGACACCAACGCATCAAAAATATTTCCCAGTCTGACATCCACACAAAATACTCTACGGTGCTGCTTCTGTATGCATTCACTGTTACTCTTGTTTTCAAACTTATTTAGATTGGAAAAAAGAGAGTACACCCTATAAAGCAAGAGAGGAAGGAAGTGTTTACATATGTTAACAGCTCCCATTAGAGGAGCTGCAGCAACTAAGACAGAATGTACTATTAAACAATGAATCAATTTATGGGAAGAACTCAAAGACAAGTTTTAAAAAAACTGTATATAATATATAGGGGGAAACAGAATATTACTGAAAACACAGGAAAACCCTGTTGAACTGCCTTGGAAAATAACCACTTTCTTATTATCATGACTAACTAATCACCTGTGTACACAATGCGATATCATTTTATCTCCATTATGCATCATATTGTGTGGCTGACAAGTAAGGTCATTTATGCATGGATACTTGGACTCACGTTCACCCCTGTCTGGCTCAGTTGTTCCTTGGAATTCTGCATGAGTTTTCAGTCCATTAGAAATGAGCTCACTGCCAGCCCTTGCAATGTCTGGGTCTTCCCATTCCTCTGTTAACCCAACTCTGAGCTCAGCCCAGATAAAATCTCCATGCAGAAGGCAAAGCAGGGGAAACAGAAGCTGGTTTTCTCTCATAGTCAATCACAAAGCAGTATGTAAAGAGGTGGGGATTCAAATGGTTCCTGCTAGCTCTTTCTGTGCAAAAGAAAGGCTTTTAAAAACTGAGGTTTGGATTCCCCCCCCCCTTCTTTCAGATTGCTCCGTTTTTGGTTTTTGTTCTTAAAATGCTTTTTTATGCGGCAATTGGGTTTTTTGGGGGGGATCTTCTCTCACAGTGAACACTGCGAAGTAACCCAATTACAAAGCAGCATATAAAGGGGCGAGGACTTGATTTGAGTTTGGAGACTGCTGGTGCAGAGATTCCCAACTGGAAAGTGTGGGTCCAGCCAGCAATGAACCTCAGGTAAAACTCCCAGGCATAAATGAACTAAGTATACACAGATGGGGCCATGTTGAAAATTAGATTTATTGACAAGTGGAACCTGCTATTATACCATTTTAGATTGTAATGGCCTACGGCCTTATACAATAAACTTGACTTGACAAGTGGGAACCCACAAGGACTTCTAAGGGGAAACTTTCCCCTTCCCCACTATTTTTTCTTTCCCTTCCCTGAAAGCTCCCCAAACCTGTCTCCTTTTGCTGCTTCCTTTTCTCCTTGCCACCCACCAGCCAACCTACCTTTATCTGCCTCTGTCTTTAACTTTCCTTCCTTCCTTCCCTCCCAGCAGCCTCTCCCTGGGAAAACTCTGCTTGGTTCCAGCAACTGCAGATTTAAGTATCCACAGATGGGGCCACATTGAGAATCAGACTATAATCAAGGCTGCAGTCCAGGCAACCACTGCCTTCATTCCCTTCATGCCAATAATTTCTTCATGCCAGCTCTCGTTCAAACAGGTCAATTCTTCTCAGCCAGCTCTCATTCAAATAAAATGAATCAAGCTTCTTCAGGTCTTTGATCCATCTTCTCCTCTGAGGGAAGGAGCAGCAAGCTGCCAATCCACTTTGCCCTTCCTCCTGCACCAATCAGAAGTGCTAATTCTAACTTTGGCAGACTTTGGCAGTCCTCCTGGCTAAGCATGTTAAAGTCATGTGTTTCCTATTCTGCTTAGTCCTAAAATTGAGTCCCCTTTCCAGTGCAAAATTGCACACTACTATCACAATCCAGAACATCTTACACATGCTCAGCACACTGCCAACCTGCACAAGTGCTTGCCTGCCTCATAGCCGTGCACGCCCTGGGTTTTGACATGCGACTGTACTTGGCCCTCCCTCGAAGCCATAGCTGGTGTGACCGTCTGATGATCGACAGAACTACCCAAAACTACTCCCTAACTGAAAAGGATACAGAGTACCCCCGCCAATCGTCTTTCTCTGCTTGCATCTTAACCTGACCCTTTCTCTTATTCTCTGAGGCGTGCACCACTCCACAGTATTTATTACTGGGTGAGTGCCAGAATTGGTACTGGTATTGTTGGGCAGTGTGATATTTTGTGCTAAAATGTACTAAAATACCGTTCTGACTGTTTAGCCATTACCCTGGTCCCCCTCAATAAACAGTCCCTTGTTATTCCATTTCATTACATCCTTTTTTCCTTTCTAAGCCTGCATTGGAGGGAGGTCCATCTTTTTTTCTTTTTTTTCCATTTCAGTCCCAAACCTCTGGGCATGCAGTACTAATTCTCCTCCATCTGGGCCTCTGTCTGAGTCCTGTGTACACGGACCCAAGAAGTTTACACGCACGTCTCTGAGCTCATCTGGTAACAATCTATGTATTGTTGACACAATATCCTCTCAGGCTATGTTTCACATGTGACGATGTACAGTGGACACACTTTTTTTTTACACAGTGATTGTCCTTGTGAAGCGTCTCGCACTGTGACTTCTGTCTGAGGGGCTGCCTGAGGCAACCATGAATGATTTTTCTAAACTGAACTTTGGATTCCTAGGCTTCAGGCAAACATTTATGTGGTTTGCTTGAAATTCTTACGGCCCACCTTTCCCCCAAAGGGTCCAAGATGGCTCAAAAAAGATACAACAACATCAAAAGCAACAATCAAAACATCACAACATTAGAAATGGACCAGCCTGAATAATTAAATTCCACACATTTACCAATTTCATAACATCAGATGAACCCCCTCTCACCTAATCGCCTTGGATAGATCACTCCATAACATTTGGGCCACAATCAAGGATATGATCTGGAGCTCACCACTCTAAGAGGTGGCACAAGCGGTATAAAAGTCGAGGAGAGTATCACTGGCACACTGATTCATTTAGAAGCCACAACTGTTTAACTATGTTGGTCCCAGGTGATGCAAAACTTTGCAGGTAAGAATGAGTCCTTTAAATTGAGCCCAGAAAGAAACAGGCAGCTAAAGATAACTCACTCTGGCAGGGACTAGTACTGTCTGGCAAAGTGTTCCTGTATGGTGACTTTCTATGCAGATGCTGTTAATTTTTCCATGATTCTGGATATTTATGCTGGCATTGTGCAAAATGCCCAAACTATGGGTTCAACCACTACATACAAACACATCAAAAAGTGGTGTGAAGGACAGCATGTTTTTATACAAAATGAATTCCCAGCATGTAGAAGCTGATATACTAGTACTCCACGTTCAGAGAGCATTCAAATGTGATCCCTTGCCTATATTCGGAAGTGCTAATTTGCAGGACTCTGCCATGTACTTTTTTCTGAAGCTATTCACTTACCATTTATCTCACAAGAAGGCAGATATGAAGCATAACAGATCTGATTGCTCTTCTTTCCCCCATTCCAAATAAAACTACACTTTCCTATGGAAACTTCCACTCAGATCTGTGATGAGATATATTATTCAGGTCTACAAAAAGTAGGATTGTATAAGAAAATGAGAAGGAATGAGACAGTCTGTGGTTTAGGCATCAGGAATGAAATACCACAACTTCCTAGAAGTATAATTCCCAGCAGGGCTGACTCCACAGCATTATTCTCAGGCAGATTAAATTCAATTCCTTTCAATTTACTATGTGGGAGTCTCTTTAGATGAGGAGGGGAAAAGCCCTGTCTACTCTGCTTAGGCATAAAAGACACTACAATGCATCAGTAGGCTTGCATGAGCGCCGTTGTTAAGCTTATTATCTATTTCTTTGTAATATGTTTGATTTTATAAACCCATTTTGTGACTTGCTTCAAGCCTCTCATTATTTTTTAAAGACATTCAATCAGTCACTGTTTCAGCAAATTGACTTGATAATTAAGGAAAACAAGCCCATATTCCTTAATAACAACTTGCATTCATACAACATGTTTGAAGGACACTAACAATAACACTGCACAAGTATTTAATATTCATTTCACTTTCACTTTTTGAAAGCTAGTGTAGTACCCAGCTGTGCTATGCTTAGTTGTACTAAAAACAAAAACAAAAAAACAGCCATGTGCACTGGGATGGGCTCTGCTCAAATATTTCTGTCGAGACCTAAGTAAGTGGGCTTTAGGAAAGCTACTACTGCCCTCCCCCAGACCCTGATCTGAAATATGGACATAATAATTCTCACCTACCTTGTCAATTTAGATTTCAGATGTGTGAATAACATGGGTTACAGGATTACTAGGAGATGTTTTGCACTCTCTAAAGCAAAGCTTCTTAAACTGTGGGTTGCGACCCCATATGGGGCCGCGTAACTGAATGTGGGGGTTTCGAAAAATTTGCCAACAGTATAAATTTCTTTATAATTTATTATCAGTTGATGTTTGATTTGCATACCTATTTTATATACCTATCTACCCGGGGTTGCGTAACAATTTCTCGGATGAAAAGGGGTCGCAAGTGGAAAAAGTTTAAGAAGCCCTGCTCTAAAGAACCTGTACATTCTATGTATATCCAACTGCACACATAGCCTTCCAGATTAAAAATCTGCTCAATGAGACCACATAGACGAGGGCACAGGATCCTACAGAAAAATATGAACTTTAAAATAAAAACAGAGATCAAAATGGAAGCGCAATGTCTATGTGTATACACACATTACAAACAGGGGCCACAGATTTCCAGTCAACCAAGATCTCATGACAACACCACAAGATCTTAGCTGTTTTGCTGCCCTCTGCCAAACATCAGGCACATGGTTTCTTTGCAGATGGTGGTAAACCTTTCTGTACACAATGAGGTAAGGAGGTTCTCGCCATAGTGAGGGGGTTGCTTCAGTAACCCAGAACGTCATAACAGCAGCTGACACAACCAGAGGGAATAGAAAGCCAAAGTGAGGGGGAAGGAAAACAGAGAAAGAATCAGTGGGGGTAAGTGGGAGCAGGAGAGAACAAGCCAGCTGGCAGGTAGGGAGAGAGACAGAGAGAAGGGAGGGTGGCAGGAAAAGCAAAGCAAGAGTGGGAAGCAAGGACCTACAGAGGGGAGAGGGCAACATAGGACTAACAAGTGCTTCTTCCCCCTCTTGTGTTATTAAAAGTAGCCATGGCAAAGCACATAAAGCAAACCACCCCGTAAACATAGTCTGCCTAAGTAAACGTCATGACGTGACGTCACTCCATGGGTCAGTAATGACCCAGTGCTTGCACAGGGTACTACCTTCATCATTTGTGGCAAAGTGAAGAAATGGAAAGGGTGAACAACCCATTTTACAATCTCATATGTTGGTTTGCATTTTGCCATCAAGTAAAAGCTGGCTTATGGCAACCCTGTGGAGTTTTCAAGGCAAGAGACGTTCAGAGGCGGGGGACATTATTCTTTGCCATCACTGCCTGTCAATTTAGCATCTATCTTCATGAGCCAAAGGAATGCAGTCACATGAAGAATCATCCTGAGCTCATAACTATTACTTTGAACTGAAATATTGGTCTGTTGCATCAACTGGAAAATATTTGGCCAGGTTCAGTTACACAGGCGAATTCATGTTTTGTTTCACCCCCCCAAACCTCAGGATTAAATCCTTTCAGTCATATAGCATATGAGATAGTATATTGTTTAATGAGCTGTAATCTGAAGTTGCACTTGAACTTATGAATCAGGTTGATACTAAGACCATCGATCCATGTACACAGAACTTGACTGTTGTGACTGGCAGCGGCTCTCCACGGTCACAAGCAATAGTTTTTCCCAGGCCTGTTATCAAACCTTTTCCTAATGCTCTACACAAATACCCAATTCTGAATCAGATTTATGCAATTCTAAAGAAAAGTGTACACAGTTCTGAAGTAGTAAAACAAAACAAAAAATAACTAGAAAACACATGCAACTACTTAATCCAGTAGACATGCTGAACCATGCTTTCTTTGTTTCTCTTGCCATAAAAACCCTTCCACATTAAATAAAGTTACAATATAACTAATTATAAAAACATTAATACATACGTAACTAAAAGATAGGGTTACCTTACCACTGACCCTCTTTCAGTAGTAAAATTTACACTGGGGAAAAAACAAAGATTTTTTTGAGATTTTTAAAGAATCGGTTGGATCCAGCTAGATTTTTCGCTTAGTCTTAACCAATTCCCACCCAGCATGGCTTTTGTCCATGCAGGTCCCATAATTTCACAGCATTGACTTTTTGGTGATCAAAGAAGACCTTCTACTCCCTTTTTCACCAGTGGAAAAGCTGCTTGGATTCAACCCAATGTTTATTATGCTAAAACATAAAATCAAGCTATTCAGGAGTTGCAAACTGAAAATTTACTGTAAATAGAAAAGTCCCTATTGAATTAAGTTATCCACAGACTTCTAAAGAAAAATCATTCCATATGCAGAGAAAAACGAATAAAACCACCAGATTCCATGTCGTATATGTCCTTTCCTGGTACAAAATTAATACTTCTAAAAATGTATTCCCGGGATATCTGAGATCTCCTACTCATATGCAATAGATCAGGAAATAAACTTGTGTCTTGGCTACACCACATCAAACTGTAATTGAGAGTTCCAGGGCAGGTGGAAAGTTAGCTCAAAACACCTTTCTCTGCCATCACATATTGAGAGAAGTTCAATAACTGATCACACAAGTTACAGAGGAACTAATAATTGCTGCTAAATCTGAGAAAAGGTTGTTACTTCTTCAAGAGATGTAAGTGGCAAAACCTCATTATTCCTATTCTAAATGGGGCCTCCAGCACTAGCTCTAAAGGTGAATCCTTCTGAAACACTAGTTCTCAATACTGGAGAGAGGAAAAAGAAAGAGGAAACGGGTTTTATTCTCACTTGTTGCAACTATTGCATGAGAAAACCATCAGTGAATGTGTGTATGTGTGTGCGTAAGACAGACTACAAAGTCAAGGGAACACAGTTGCCTATTATATGTACTACATTAACAAGTCATTCCCCAACACACTAACCACTGGCTTTCAGTTCACTGTTGTCTAAGTGACCAGTCTAAAATTCCACTGCGCTTTAATGTTGAAACTAATCCGTAGGGGCTTCAGAGCAACATCAATTCAGAACAGTTGTGATGTCATCATAACAATAGTGCTGGGATATTCAGATTTGGGAAGGGATGGACTTATGGAAATCCCTCTCCCTAATTAAATCACAGAATGAGGGTTTGAAGTGGTAAATAATAAATCACAAAGAATCTGCAATCTGGTTGCCAAGGAAACTGACATGCCTTTGCCATAATTGCTGCGAGCCCCATCTTGCCCTTTCTGACACCAAGCCTTATCAAGCATTCTGGTCAGAGAATGAGAAAGTGGCTTTTCTGTTCCTCTCAGGCAGTCATGTAACATGCATTGAGCTTGACTGAACAGGGCCATGCTACCACACAAATGTTGCATTCAACACCATCCCTTTCTTCCTACCCAAAGACAGTAATTAACTAGCAAACACCACTACATTCGTATCAATCCTGAGATTAGAAATGGCACTAGATTGCTTGACAATGCTTTGGAAAGTCTTAGCAGCTGTGTTCCATAGAAAGGTTGCTGTAATTTATTGTTGTCAGGCAAAAGAAATCATTCTGTCTTGGGCCACTGTTAGCCATGTTATCTCTGGATGGGTTTTGTTGTGAGTTTAAACTGGTGGGGGGAGCAACTTTTATTTGGATTGCAGGAATATAATAAATTATGGGGGAGGATTTTAGTAAAGTTCACTAATCAACACTGCTTAAAAGCTGAAAACACTAACGTCAATGTTTTAATGAAGGGTGTGTCAGATATAGGTGTGGCTATTTTAATTTTGGAAAATTGTTTTCATGCAACCAGATTTCAAAGATGCAAATATAGTTAACCTAAAACAACCAGCCCACTCAGGTATCAGCAGTACCTCACCTAACAAGACTATTTTAATAGAGCTTCCATCCACAAAAGTAAGCTCAGGATCAAGGCCTTAAATACCTGGTGAACAAATTAAGTGCTAGAAACCTTTTTTGTTTTGTTTTTAAGTTCTGAAGAGAAAAAGAAACAATACTTAGTACTACAGTACAACTTAGGCAGGCAATGCTTTTGAATAGAATTACAGGTGTACATTTTTTGTTCCATCTGTTTTTTTCTACTCTTGTCACTAGTGTCAAATTTGAAATCACAATCCTGCTTTGCCGTGCTTCTCAAAGTTGCTATCTGCCATCTTACCATGGTGGCCACAGTATGGCTTTGGTCACCTGGTGGATGGCATGGAGCAGGGGAAGGTCAGGAGGAGTTAATTCTCCTGGACCTCTCAATGGCTTATGATACCATCGATCATGGTATCCTTCTGGATCCAGGATCATGATATCCTTCGGGACCTGCGGATCCCAGGGAGGCTGTGAAAATTGTGAACAGGTGTCTTGAAGACAGTTTTAAGAACGATGACGACTGATACACTGAAACTTAATCCTGACAAAAATGGGAGGTGCTACTGGTGGGGAAGAAGGTTTGTCCCAAGAAATATCTCCTGCTCTGGATGGGGTTGCGCTCCCCCTAAAGGAACAGATTTATCGCATTGGGTGCTCCTCGATCCAGGCCTCCTGTTGGATAAAGAGGTGGCAGCAGTAACCGGGGGTGCCTTTCATTAACTTCAGAGATCTAGCTGCAGCCCTTCCTGGGGTAGGAGGTGAGATCCTGACACTGTGGTACATGCCTTGGTATAATCTAGATTAGACTGCTCCTACATGCTCTGTGTGGGTCTGCCCATGAATATTGTCCAAAAACTACAGTTGGTACAGAATGCTGCACCAAGAATGTTGATGAACTAAAGACCATACAGCACCAGTCTTGTTCCATCTACACTGGCTCCCAAATTGCTTCCAGGCCCAATTCAAGATGCTGGTATTGATCTTTAAAGCTCTATTCAGCTTGCAGCCAACATACCTTAAGGACCATTTTCTCCCGTATTTCCTACCTGTTCTCTCTGGTTATCTTCAGAGGCCCTGCTCTGGGCGCTCCTGCCATCTGACAGTGACAACCCAAGAAAGGGTCTTCTTGATCGTGGCACTAAACCTTTGGAATTCTCTCCCCAGGGAAATTCATCTGTCTCTCTATTGTTATCTTCTCTATTGTTATCTTCTGTTTGGCATACCCCTAATAAGTATTATTGGCCCTCCTTCCTGGTTTTTGGTATTATGTATGTTTATACGTTTTTATTGAATTATTTTGTATATTTTTTATTTTAAATGTTGTTTTAATGTTGAAATACGTTAATGTTTGGATTTTCCCAACCTTGGGGACTCTGTTTGTGTGGAAAACATAGAAATGTTTTCAATAATAAATAAATAAATGATTACATGCACTGTGTGATAACAAATTTGGTAAAGTATAGCCTCTAATTTCTCTGTTCTTCTTTTTCCACTTGCCAACCTTTTATCTTTTTCTACTCCTCCAGAAACACAGTCTACCTTAAGTGTCCTTAATGATAACTAAGCATCTCTTCAATGAAAAATTATTGTTGCTATGATGTTTTCAACCAGTACAGAAGTTTACAGACCACCTTTGAAACAGCATTATTTAACTATGGCTAATCTCCATTCAAGGAGCCCCATGGCGCAGAGTGGTAAGCTGCAGTACTGCAATCCAAGTTCTGCTCACAACCTGAGTTCGATCCCGATGGAAGTCGGTTTCAGGTAGCCGCCTCAAGGTTGACTCAGCCTTCCATCCTTCCAAGGTCGGTCAAATGAGTACCCAGCTTGCTGGAAGGCACTGGCAAACCACCTCATAAACAAAGTCTGCCAAGTAAATGTCGGGATGTGACGTCACCCCATGGGTCAGGAATGACCCGGTGCTTGTACAGGGGACCTTTACCTTTTTAAACTCCATTCAGCAACAGTGGTCTGTGCTGCTTATATACCAGTCTTTTCACCTTGTTCCTGTGTGAACCAGCTGCGCATAAGAAAGCTATGGGCTGCCAATAGTTCTTTACTTAAGACATAGAGGGCCCCAAATTTTTAAAAATTCCTACACGTTAATGTAAGTTCCTTACAGAGTTATTTGCCTACCCTAAGATTTATCTTCAGCAGCAGTGGTAGACACATCTGTTTGCTGCATTTACAGTGGTCCCTTAGGGTTGAATGGAAGAAAATATGGATGCTGACATGGAATAAGCATCCATCTATCCCAAGATTTTCACTCTAAAAACAATGAGACAATACCAAGTGATCATGAAGTTATCTATCACATATTTTCAGGTGGGTTTATGTCAATGAGTATCAAAATAGGTATCACTGAATAGGCTTCCCCAATGTAACTTGGTAATTGTTATGCAAAATTTCCTGGTTTCTGAATTACATGTACTTTTTTTTAGCTGTCACCATTACACAGCAGATTCTTAGAATGGGTAATTACCAAGGGAGAAAAAAATTGTTTCTTATAATCTCTCTTTTCCATGTATGGGGACCAAGAGAAAGAGTGCCAGCAAGTTCCAACCTATATCATATAGCAAGTTGCATATTTCATCCTACTTGTAAAAAAATGGAAGGGGGGAATCAACCGGAGAAATCTCAGCTATTCATGAGAGAAGCACTTCTGGGTCCATCTAGGACAGAATTCTGTTGCCATTCAGTGACCAACCAGTTGCCCGGGAGAACCAAGAAACAGGCTATAGAGCCAAATGTTTTACCCTGGAAATGATTGGTGGAATCTCTTAGAGAAATACCCAAAGCTTGGCTGCTTTAGCATTTCATAGCCTTTTATGGATGAAGAAACATTTGGGCAAAGAACTCCAGCATGCATTGGTATGATGTTTAGTGCACTTGCAGCAGCTGGGAGTATAGAATGATCCTTGCGCTAATAGTTAAAAAACAATGGGGGGGGGAGAATTTTCAGACATTTACACAAGCACATATAACAACTAAAATAACTCTTTTGTACAAAAGAAAATCCTGACATGCAGGCCCACATTAAGATTTTATAATACTAGCTATGACAGGCCCTGACCTGGATAGCTCCAGGCTAGCCTGATCTTGTCAGATCTCAGAAGCTAAGCAGGGTTGGCCCTGGCTAGTATTTGGATGGGAGACCTCCAAGGAATACCAGGGTTGTGACGCGGAGGAAGGCAATGGAAAACCACCTCTGAATGTGTCTTGCCTTAAAACCCTATGGGGTCGCCATAAGCCAGCTGTGACTTGACGGCCAAAACAAACAAACAAACAAAAACAGCTAAGGCAGTTGTCCCATTACTCAAGAAGTTCTATCTGCTGAAATGGTAACGAGAAAGTCACTGACGCCTGGGATCACCACCATGATATTGTGATAGAAAAGAACAAAAGTTATTTTAGATGCAAACTGTCACATAGTCCTGTGCCTTCCCTCTATATGACTTCATCATCAAAACACAGTTAATTTTAAATACCTTTAAATACAGTTCTAAGCTAACTGGCTGCAATTAATTTAGAAGGGTATAACTATGTATAGGGTTGCTGTTCACTAACTGCTATTCATAATGGAAATGGAAGTACTAGAACAGTGGACATAGAAGGCACACCTAAATAAAAACAGCATGCCTAATTATGGGGTAGGCATAATGATGTGCAACCACTTCTGTCATAATATTTAATCATAAATTGTCATTGTTGGTAGATTCTTCGAAAATGTGATTATTATAATTTATTTATTTTTGCTGTTCAGTCACATCTGCTTATGGTGAGCCCTGGTGGGGTTTTCAAGGCAAGAGACATTCAGAGGTGGTTTGCCACTGCCCACCTCTGTGTCATGACCCTGGTGTTCCTTGGAGGTCTCCCATCCAAACATTTGCCAAGGTTGACTCTCTTAGCTTCTGAGATCTAACGAGATCAGGCTAGCCTGGACTATCAAATAGTACGCAGTAAAACCCACCTCAAAAACAAGTTATCATACTGTTTGGTTATGAGAATGATACTCTTCTTGTGGTGATCTCTGCATCCTGTGCAGAAAAGCACCTGGCCTGCCGAAAATCACCTGGCCACAGTTGTATTTTTAAAAGAAATCTGCAAGGGCAACTTGTAGCTTTTAGCTCCCTTCAGAAACCTGTGCCATAGAGAATACTCAGGTTTACACATCAATATATTCTTTCTTCCAAGACATTCACATTCCAAAAGCATCACACCAGGCATCATCTGATTGGTTTTCCCAGGCACATACCATGATGCACAAAGAGTTCAAAATTATCTGTACCCTGCACTTTCATAATCCACTGTGAAAGAAGTACCTCAGTATCTCGCATTGACTAGGAAGTCCTGCCAACCTGATAGTTCTTAATCTGAACTGTTTTTCAGGAGGTCAATTTGATTTGTCAATGCTTTAATATCTCCAGTGTATCATCTGTTAGAACAGCAATGAGTCTATCAATCATTGTCTCCAGGCCTATGGTTTTTGTCTACATTCCTTTCTATAATCTTGGACAAGAAGCTTTCAGACTTTCAATCTGTCTTACTATTATGCCTTAAATTGCATCTAAGCGTTCACTAATATTCACTGTGATTCAGTAGTTAACAGCATGTTTGGTACAACAAAACTGAATCTCTTGAAACCAAAATATAGGTAGGCTGGACCCGAGGTATTAGACATGCATCAGATACTTGTTTGAATATCAAATACCCAACCTTCCCTCTCTCCTCAACCTTCCCTCTGTCCCTTCTTTTCTCTCTCACACAGGCCCACTTTTTCAGTGTTTTCAGAACAGATCTGCTTTTAAACACACAGGTTTACTGCCATCAGACGTAGTTTGGCCCCAAGACTGCCACTGCATCGAGGCAGGGATCTGGTTGTCTCTCCCTTACATTATTCTTTAAAAAACAAAATGAACACTGATTTAATTATATGATATTAATCATAACTGTGCCAATTTCTGTGCTTGTGAACAGACCCTGACTAAAGAATTAATTCAAAATACTCAAAGTAGTATTTTGGTCAACTGAACCCAGTCAACTCCAAATCCCATTTCCATTACTGATATATGAAATAACATACCTTCGTTTTACCTAGAGCAACTGCCCAGCCATGACGGAAATCATTCAGAAAAGTAATATGGGTTTTCATTATACCTTAAAATGTTTACATACTAGTTTTCCTGTTTTTCCATCAGTGCATATTAAGGTGAAAATATGGCTTATCAAGGTGTGGTTCAGAAAACAAAAATATTATCTTGTGCATTAAACATACATCAGCCAGAACTGTTGTTACCATGGTGCACATGACAAGTTATAACAATACATCTTTTTGAAGAAAGAATTATACTCTGTGTGTTCAACTATACCGCTATAAACCATATAAGACCCTAATTATTTAAAATTTCCCATGTTGCCATTTACTCCAGCTTTTAATCTTTTATGTGACATTGAGCTCTTTTATAATCATAAAATACTTTTTTAACAAAAAAATGACCTGTTAATTTGAAAGGGACACATTACAACATCTCTCCCTGGTGCTATAATAATTTAATTTCTTTTTTTCAAGACAAACCAGTTGGAAAGTGACCATCTGGTAGTGTGCAAGCACTATTCAAGCAAAATAATGAACAAAATGTCCTCCATTTCCAGGAAGAGAGGGCCCATTAACTGAACAGAATTCATGAAACAAAACATATGATGTTAACAGATTGATTCACCAGAAAATTAAGTCTCCATTTCTTTGATTATTGTTACATCCACTGGTTGCAAAGATGAAACAGAAATGACTTTTTGGTGGACATTATGCCTCACATAAACTACAAAAGTAATTGGACTCTTTACTTGAAGAAAAGTTAGGAAAGGGTAATTCAACTTCCCCCGATGCTTTTGTTCACCATTTGAACTGCTTGGCCTTGTGCAAATAACTGCTGGCTGAGAAACTGCACACACAGTTTTTGTCCCTCAAAATGAAGTTACTTTCTAGCAGTCTGGATACTGCGTTAGTTTACTTAGTCAACATTTAACATCAAATTATAGGTAAAGAAATTAAGGTAAATGCAACTGGACAAACTGTAATATGATCGGCAAAACTGTATTTGTGTTATCTGCTTATAGTCTTTGCAGAGCTCCAATCTAACTATAGATAAACCGACTTGGAACTATAATAATTTATCAATAAATGTCATGCTTATGGTTACCATATGATTCACATCAGCCTTCTCGAGCTACTGAGTCTGGGCCTCATATTTTATACTACCCAATGTCCAGTTTTCTAGAAGTACTCTGTAATGCATCAGATAGTGTGCTGAACTGAAACATAGGAGATTCACTTTTCCCATTCCTGCTCAGCCATGCAGTTCACTGGCTTAACATGGGCAAACAATTTAACAACTTTAATGCACTTTGCACGCTGTGCTCCTCCTTATACTTAAAGGACTGCTTAATAGTAATTAACACACAGCAACAACACACTTTGCATTTACAAATTAACTCGTTTGTTCTACACTGCAGAGTCTCACAAAATGGAACTGAGTAAGACTCATAATTGACAAAAATAATCCAAGCCAAAATTCTATCAGCATCCAGAATTCCAAAATGAATGCCAAGACAGAAAGAGAAAGTCTAAGTTACAAATTTCCAAGTATTTTTGTTTCAAACTTGAACTTTTTTGGGAGGAGGGATTAACAAACTCTTTAAAACTGGCAATTCCAAATTCAGAGGGTTGTTTTTTTTTGTAATACAATGGAAATCATCCGTCTTGATGTGATCTTAATGGTTAAAGTAAATTATTACTTCAAAATTCTCAAATATATGGCTTTGGCAGGACAGCTGAATCTATGTGATGATGGAATGAAGGCCGTTCAATGACCAGTTACACTGGTGCAGTCCCACAGAAGTCAATGTAATTGTGCCGCTGAAATGATTACTGAATCATTCCCACAAGTCTAATAACTAGGCTTCTTTTATTCATGAAATAGTGTGAGTGTTTTTAGACACCAGTGCATCTTGCTGATTAACCATTAATGAAATGATACACACATCCAGGTGTCTAATAAGTGCATGGATCTCACTGCTTCCCCTTGCTCCTTTTAAAACTATATTTCATAATAGCAATAAGACACTTTCACAATGTATTTCACAGGGAATATAGCCCTTCTGGGACTGATAAAGTCACTTTGCCTTCATTCAGCCTTGTAACGCTGCATGAAATGCAATAAATGCTGGGATATGTGATGCTTGCTATGTGTCTTCTTACACCCTGTTTCTTCCCAAGCAAATTGTTCTTGCTTTCACATGAGATACACACACACACACACACATTTGATATTTAAACACATCTAGGAGGGCACCAATAGGCTTCAGAAGCCTCCAATGAACCCATAATTTAAACTATGATCCTGGTAGTGTAGGCAAAAGAAGAACAAAAATTAAATGCTACACACATACAGCTACCGTGGAATAATTCCTACTGAATTAGACAGCTCTTTAGGTGCTGGACTTTTTCCAGATCAGATAATTTTGAATGCTGCAATCAATTTGTCTCAACACCTCCACTTTTCCATAAGAAATATACTGTGCCAATTACCAACAATAAAACTGCCATTCAGACTCAGGACTGACAGAACACATTCCATGACAACCATCTTTTCCTCCGCCAAAGTTCGGTGAAGTAAAGCAGAGGGAAGTTAATGAAAAAGCCAAGGGTTCAGACTCTATAAAGCATCTTTTGTAAAACATCATTTCACTAATACTCCCAGTATTTCTATACAGCATTTTAAGGATAAATTTCAGATGTAGTACAACACACAACTGGGTTTGTGCACTTTGCAGAGGATTGTGCAGATAATTGGAAAGGAGGAGGAAAATCATAACTGGAGCAATGAAAAGAATACCTGCTGCATTTCAGCCTCTATATGAACCCTCTATTAGATTTTTGTAACAAGAGCTCAGTCTAACTCCAAGAATGTCAACCAAAATAAAGGATACTCTAACTACCCAAGCGTGTTCTTTCATGAAGGCAGCTTTACATGTTCAATCATATAAATGCTGTAACGATAACGATAATTCATTTATTAAATTTCCACACAAACATTTGAATATAAATAAAACATCCTGAAGACCAAGCTTTTGTAGATCGTGCACGTTTGTCACAGAAAAACACTTTCTCAGAAGAAGGATTCCATTCTGTCTGAGAGGAGGAGGAGGAGGAGGAATGTTCCTTGGAAGGAGGCCACCAGAGGGTTCGCACTTAACATTAAAAATAATTTATATTTTTTTAAACTGTTGTCTGGTAAGCCAGGGACACTTCTTAGAGACTTTAACTGCTTAATTCTAAACGAACAATCGACTGAATGTTAACCCTACTGCCAGACTGAATCAGAAAACCACTGCATTATATTTGGCACTTATTTCAACCAACCTTATCGGTGGAGCCTTGGACCCATGCTCGTTTAAATAGAATTCTTCCACACTGCACCGGTAAACGGTGAGAATGACTCTTGGCTAAACATCTGACCTGGTCCAATCTTTTGCCCACATTTCTAGCAAAGGCACCAAGTCTATCACCATGCTAACACCTCAAGGATGAGCACTGTTGGGGACCTGCTCACTGCGCCTGTCATATCCCGTTAATGCAACTTTGATTTCCCTTTGTTCTGACAGTAGCAAACAGCTGCTTGTAAATGAGCCACTGTCCCTGGGCTGCCTCCCATTATTCCCCGCTTTTGTTTGACAAGGTCACTTGCTGAGGGGATTTTGGGGCAGAAAGAGTATACAGCCTACAGAATTAGAGTTAAACCACAGGCAACCCAGTTTGAATGCTCTTATTTTCCCCCCCATTGCATCAGCAAAGCAAGAATAATAAAGAGCAAATCTTTTTGCCTCTGTGAGCAAGTCAACCCGGGTTTTATCTTTTGCTCCAGTAGTATTGATTTCCTAATCCTAGCACTATTTTATTAAAAGCAAGTCATATTTTGAAAAATCCCCTTTCAATTCAAATCTTTCTGAAAGTTATATAAAAAGATGGATTTAATTACAAAACAGGATTAACACAGCCAGATTAATATTATATTATTCATTTGGCTGCCACTAGACAACATGAGACAATACGACTCCGTCTAACATCAACTATAACAAACAGCACATTGAGATACAAGTTGGAAGGGGAGCAACATTTTTATTAGATATTTATTTTATGTGTGGTGGGCCAAGTTTGGTCAGAAAAACTAGACCTCCAGGAAGAAGAGTCTCATAAGCAAAATATTATACTAGCTGCTTTTTTAATGGGTTGCAGACATTTTACAAGCTTAGAAATATGTAGCTTTGAGGCTTTTTCTTCCAAACTCACTGACAATTTACTCATGACATCAAACATTTTCCCTATAAGGGGCCCTCTTCCTTCAGTCTGACCCATGATCTCAAGGACAACAAAAAAACTAAAGAGACATTAGGGTACTGCTTCTCTTTATTCCAGTTGTGCTTTTGAAGCAAGACTTGATGCTGAGAGTGAATGGCAGATATTCAAATCAATGGCTGATAGGATAGTAGGAGACGCCCTGTGGCAGTTGTCTGAGTGAATCAGAGTGAAGTGTTTTCAGAATTTCACACACAAAAAAGAAAGGGGAGGGTCTACTTGAAGCATTCTTTTAACTTCTTCATCAAGGGCCATTCAGAACAATGAATGGAAATAATTCTTTAAGGTATCTTTCAGCCACCCTGCTACCTGTCTAATTCCAAAGAGCCATCCATGATTGTTCTGTTCTGTATTTCATCAACGTGAAGCACATTTAAGCTTTTCTCTGATCTCAGCCATTTGTGCTCAAGTCAACTGGCTGTCAAACCAATATTTGGCAAAAACAAGGGAAACCACTGCATCTTCAAAAAATGCAAGGAACAAAACCCTCACCCTTTCTTTTTAAAATATAGAACTCTCTACTACCTTTATGAAAACCTGGCAGTATATCACAGAGTATGTCACACAGCAAAATACAATATAAAACATTTGTGATTTCTCTACCACAGATGGATTTTCTTTACTCTGGAGAGGGAAATATGTTTACAAGTCCTTTATGATTTCTTTCCTGTTTTGCCTAATCTATTTTCCCATTCCATTCCCAGCTATAATATTTCTCAACTAGTAACTTACATTCAGCTGAAACAATCTCTCTCTAAATCTCAGCTGGGTTACTAACTGTCAAACTCTATTTATGCAATAATTACTTACAGATCTTGTGAATTCCAAACAAATTGTGTTTTAGTAATCAACAGCCAGAAAACATTTATGTCATAAATAATAATAATATTCTAGTGCAATGGTCTTTACATTCCAATAATGTCCACGGAATATATTATAGAATACTTAATTTAAAAGACTGGACCAATCTGTTAGACTTACTTGTATGTATGTGTGTTACATGTCAAGTAGCTTCCCACTTATGGCCACCTAGGAATCAATGACCTCCAAAATGTCCTATAATTAACAAAGTTGCTCAGGTCTTGCAAAAGTGAAGGCTGTGGATTCCTTCACTGAGTCAGTCTATCTCACGTTGGCTCTTCCTGCTGACTTCAACTTTCCATAGCAATATTGTCTTTTCCAGTGACTCTTGTCTTCTTAAATTGGGACCAAAGTACTACGGTCTCACTTTAGTCATTTTAGTTTCTAGGGAGAGTTCAGGTTTGATTTGCTCTAAAACCCATCTATTTGTGATTTTGGCAGTCTACTGTATCAATAAAACTCTCCTCCACTACCACATTCAAATTAATCAACTTTCTTTCTGACAGCTTTCTTCACTGTCCAACTTTCACACACATACACAGTAATGGGGAATACTAAAGTATGAATTATTTTTATCTTACTCGCCAACGACACATCCCTACATCTAAGAATTTTTTTCTAGCTCCTTCACAGCTTCCCTTCCCAGTCTCAATCTCCTTTTGATTTATTAGTTGTAGTCTCCTTTTAGGTTGATGATCAAGCCAAGGTATAGATAATCTTGAACAGTTTCAATTTCTTCACTGTCAACCTTAAAGTTGTACAGTTCCTCAGTAGTCATTACTTTTGTCTTCTTGATGTTCAGCTGTAATTCTGCTTTGGCACTTTCTGCTTTAACCTTCAAAGGTAGCCATTTTGAGACTTTACTATTTTCTGCAAGTAGTATGGTGTCATATGCATATCTCCTATTGTTAATGTTCCTTCCACCAATTTCCACTCCATCCTCATCTAAATCTAATCCATCTTTCCTTATGATATGTTCTGCATACAGAATGAACAGATAGGGAAATAAAATGCATCCCTGTCTGACACCTTTGCCAATTTGAAACCATTCTGTTTCCTTGTATTCTGCCTTAACAGTAGCCTCTTGTCCAGAATATAAATTGCACAACAAAACAATCGGATGTTGTGGCACACCCACTTATTCAAAAGTTGTGGAATACTTATTGGTATGAAAAGGTAATAATATAATGAACATTCATGTACATTTTTCTAATATCCTTACTGTGTTGACAGCAGGTAGACCACTGATAGATACTTCCTTTGAAAAAAACCAGATAGTTTAAAACATCCATGTTAAATACCACAAATTACTGAATACACCCCAGACTTTAACTTCTATGTTGTCTTTATACAGGCTACAATAAAACACAAATATAGTACTTTGTTCTCATTTTAATCTACAATCCCAAAACTGGCTCCATACCATGAATTTACCCAATCTGGTACATTAGAAAAGGGAGATGTAGATCAAACCCACTTTAGATCTGGCAGAATATACTTCTTAAATGACAGGTGGAAAGGTGCCAAATTCCTTTTCCTTCCTTTGCTAGCATATCGGAAGAACTTCTTAGGAATGCTAGCTAAATCGATGAATTTCTGGTATCAAAAAAAGGAACTGAATTCAGGATTAAAGACCAGCTAAAGTGCTTTTCCTCTGTAAAATGAATACTGCTCTGTATTTTGAGGAAAATCCTTCCAAAAAAAATTGAAGAATCACACCAAAGGGTTTTTTAAAGTATTAAGATCATTAAATTGAGCTTAGCTCCTAATTAATTCTTTCATGCTAAGAACAACTTTCTGCAGTACCAGTCTCTCTATCCAGCTGAGATCTGGTGGACAGACTAGATTAAAATAACTGTACAACTCTGAAGACATACGTACCCAATATTACTTTTATTTCAATCCATAACCAGATCCCCCTTTCCATCCAGGGCTTGGATTGACCAAAAAAACGTCCATGGGTGGAAGCTATTTCCAAACACAGAGCACAACTTTCCTGCCTCCCTCCTCTGGCTGCAACCCAAGATTCCTCCTGAAATGATCCGTCTAAAAGACAAGGATATCCAGGAATAGTGCAGGTGAAGAGGAGGGGGCAGATGGTGTCCCCCTACCCCTTACACAAAGAAATTCTAACCACTACACCATCTCTCAATAGATGTACACTTGGAAGATCCAGTACAGAAGTGTAATTTTGTGTTGGTCTTATTTTCATCGCATTTCATTTCTTGTATTTGTTATTACTTGTATTCTGTGGTGGTTCTGAACTATTGCAGCAACCAATGCAGCAAGCTGTAAATGTTTTGCATCTTAATTTAGTTATTTCACCACAGCTACTTTCCCAAGGAACTAGTTCCCGCACTCCCACCGGTTCATATGCCACAACAGTCAGCATTCAAAAGGGATGCCTACTGAACACCTCAAGGGTGAACACTGTAAGAAGACCAGATCAGGTAACTTGATGGGGCATTGCAGACAGTATGTCCCTATGAAACTGTTATAAGACTTTAATTTCCATTTCAATTAGTATTTACCCCCCCTTTTTTTTGTTTTACAATCCAGCTTAGACCCAAATCACACCAGTGTATAGAAGGTCATGTAGCACTCCTATGGGGTCAGTACAAAAGAATGTGAAAAAGTATGCTGCAATATTAGCTGACCATAGCGGCCTTGAATTCTTTGGTACATTTGGTTTTATGGAACAATAATCGTCTGGCAATGTGTAATTCAAGACCAATAAAAAAAATTGGGTAAGCATTACTAAAGTTGATGCTGAACTTGTGATGCCTTGCAGGATCACACAAAGTCTATTACTACGTAAATTAGACATTTTTTCAGTGAGCATGTACACATGAATGCCTCCACTTTCCTGCTCTAAAAGAAAACTTAAAGGACATTGGCTTGCTGCATGAATTAGAACACACACACTCAGAGTTTATTTTCAGTATTACTATTGTTGGTAATAGGTTGTAAAACACCACTTCCTATGGGTGAAAGCGCTAAATGTTCTCACCCTCGTCAGCTACCAATGCCTAGGCTTTAAATTCAACCAGCATCTGATTCTGAATATCTCAGATTACATCATTATGAAGAGCAATACCTCTGGGTACAGGTGTGCCTGTAGAGACTTGCCAGAACCCATGTAGCGTCCAACGAATTCCTATTCGTTTGTATTGTATTTGTATTGAATTGAATTTCCTTCACCTGAGTTTCCTTTGGGATTATTTTAATAGGCAGTGGTGGCAACAGGCTTGTTCATGGTGGTCTGTGCCTGCCATACTATAAAGCTGTCACTGGGTTAAAAAAAAATACGAAGACAATGGGACCAGCCAACCAACTCTACCTCATCTCTCCAGACAGTCACTGATGTTTCTTGCCACTTGCTTATTATGTTACCAGCCTCTCCTCTACATTGTTCTACGGTCCATTTATGGACATGATAAGCAACAGTACAATCAAGCAAAATATGACTTTGCATATGATGTGGTGAGGTTATAACCAAAGCTGTGGCATCTAATCTTTAAACATAAACTACTACAATCCAGAGGGAAGTCAGGTGTTTCTAAATGCCATCAAAACCAGTGAGGACTGATAATATCTGAAGTACTCTGGATCTCACATTTGCTCAGCTAGGATACATTAAAACGGGATGACTCAACACTGTAACATTTTGTTTGTTACATGTTTCATTCCAAGTAGAAATACTAACAGTCCAAAGCAAGGACCCTTTCTGTGATACATGGAGAAGGCAAGAAAAACAACACATTTTAAGCAGCTATAATTATTAAATTCATTACCCAAAGAAGTGTCAATACTAATCAGTGAAGAACAACAAAACAAGTTAGCAGGACCAGTCATAAAATTAAACCTGGGACTGTAGTTCAAGAAAAATTGCCACACTAATGCAAATTACATCAGAAGCACCAAACATAATACAGCTAAACTGCACAATATACCCATACGGTCACTGTATTTATAATCCATAATTTGGAGAACAGTCCGGGGGGGGGGGAATCTACAAGGCATACAACAGAGAAATATAATTTTCTATATGTGTAATCTTTTGTTGAAGTATGTTACTTCCATCCTCAAGTTTTTAGCGATAATGAAAAACAAACTCAACTATCTAATCTAGACCCATTGTGTTAGTTCTTAAGTAACCTTGTGTAATTGATTTGGAACTGCAGATGCCAATTTATTTTCTAGCAACTAAAGTGTTTTTGCCACTTTTAATGATGCGTTACCAGATCACCCTCACCAATTGTTCATTAAAGCACAGAAAGGATAGATAAATTTGCATCAAGCAGAGTTCTCCAAGTACTTCTTTTGGCCCCAGGTTAGCATCATGCACATCCCAAAACTTCAGGGCTAGATTACCCTCTTGGCTGTATGATGTATCTTCCATTTAATGGCCCAATTAATCACGAAGATATGCTTGCAAGGGAAGTGGAAATCTTGTCTGGATAATAAAGTAGAGATTACAGGATGTCTAAGTGGGAATTGTGCTGTAAAAGCACAAATTGAGCTCTTCCATTATGGCTCTACAATAAACTCCATTACAACTTTTGGAGGGAGCTTAAGGCTATCCAGAATTTAACGCTGATTTTATTAATTAACCACAAAAGGGTGAAAAGAATAGAAGTGGACTGAATAGTTTCATATGGACATATAATCAGAGATGGGAATTTGGTAAAGTTGTAGGTAAATGTGTTTTGGTTTCAATGATGCAATCGCAACTAGGGCTAGCTTGCTGAGGAGACAAGGGAAAGAAAGTTGATTTAGTTGTCAAGGTTGAGATCTTGTCCACAGAGACATAAGCACTGATAGCAGTGATGGCAAAATAAGCAACGTGTTCCCAATGGCTAGTTTTGCCCATCTGATGTACAACTATTGTTGATGTCATACGCTACAAGAGTTCAGTAAGTGAGCAACTCTGCTCAGAATCCTACTAGGTCTATTAAAAAGCCTCCACCAGCATGAATCTGCTCAGAATGAGCTATCAGATGCGGGTGCCCACTATGTGATATCAAGGCCCTGTACTATCAGAAGGGAAGTTGGCTGGTGCTCATGACAAGGAGTTTTCAGCTGCTACCTCAAGTTTATGGAAGTCTCCACTCCCAGAAATACAGTTGTGCCCCTCTTCCTCTTTTGGCCTTCTGGCAAACTTTTAAAAGTTTATTCTGATGGGCCTCTGAAATTAGTTAACATTCTTTATCATATAATGATGTCTCATGGGCTTATGTTAAAGTTTTGGGTTTTTTTGCAGTGTGATTCTATGCAAAATTATTGTAATGAACTTAGACTGCTTTAACTCTGCTTAGGATTACATAGTTAAGACTGCTGGTACTGCACTTTAAATTCCTCCTGTTGTGCTTTAACTGAGTGTTTTGCCTCACGTTTCATACAATATTTTTATTATTGTATTACTTGTACTTTATTATTACCTCATAAACCACCTTGGTTTTAAAAATAAGATGATTAAGAGGCAGAAGTTGAACATGCACATTGACAGCTGTATTCTACCAATATCGGAGACCTCAGACACCCAACCATTAATAGGATTAAGGTGGGGTTTGCTGCAGCCTGTGGAAAGGGAGACAGGGCAATCCTTGGCACACTGCATTGAGGTGGAGTAGAGGAAGCCCATAAGTCCACCTTGTTTGTTCAGACGACAGAGGTAGCATGCATGGGAACAGTCCACAGACCTCCTAGATATATGTGGCATTGTACGAAGGAGAAGTATTAGGAAGTTTTCACAAAAGATTCCCAGCCCTTCATTGAAGGTGCTGGGCCATGTGATCCCAAATAACCCCATCCTCCAGTAACACCGCCAACAAGCTCTCTCCTCCAGTCCACCCAATGCAAACAAGACTTCTGAGAGGTGTCTCACTTACCTACCTCCTGGCAGCTTTCTTTGCTGCTGGCGCACGCCCTACTCAGGAGCCTGCACAAGGCAAGTGGGGCAGAGAAAGCAGGGCTCCCAGGAGGTGCCTCACCCACCAGTCTCCTGTCCTTTCTGCGGCAGCCTTATTCTGCCTCGTACACACTCTGAGGCATCAGTTAGTAGAGTGAAGGGGCAGTCCTTAGACAAGAGGCCTGGGCCTCAGGACCTTCATAGAACTGGTACAGGACCCTCTTGAGGGATGGCTGGCCTCATGAGAGAAGGCCTCATGTAAAGGGGCTAGCCAGGAGAAGCAGCAGGTGAGGATTTCTTAGCTAGCTCAATATGTATACTAATATGTATACTAATATACTTATTTGTGTGAACTCAAGTATTTGTAAACAATATGCTAATTTTAAAAGACATCCCATCAAACAGCTTCTGCCTGGAACATTGAAAACTTAAGCATAATCTCACTCCTTGGCATTTTGTGGTTGGCCCCTTTCCTGTGGCAGCCATTTTGCTGTGGCCCCATTTCCTGTGGCAGCCATTTTGTGGTTGTGCCTACCACCCTGCATTTGTTTATGTTTGGTCTAAGGACCATAATAATAAATCTCTTTCCACTACCCTGTGTCAGAATTCCAAAGGATGAAAAAGTCTGAGAATCCCTAACCTATAATATTAGGGAAATGGAAGATGTATGTGAATATAAATTGCTACCTATATTAAAGAACAGTAATGAAATAAATAGGAATGCATATTCAAACAAACAAATCCAGGAATAAACAATGCACTCTTATCCTTACAGTATTCCCTTGTCAACCTACTAAGTAAAGACTCAATGGCACACAGTATGTTGGAATCAGTTCAAAGTGATGATATTTTTAGCACCCAAGCCAGGATTTACTTGGACTTCTTATGGTTTTGTCTCATTGATTCCCAATGGCATGAAAAGCTTCATTTATTTGAGTAATGAGCTAACAGAAACATTTTTTAAAGAGAAGATAGAAAAAGGAAAGGTAGAATCAAGTAGGTTATTTTAATGCTTGATAGCTAAAGTCATCTGACCAAGACTTGGATAGGCCAGGATAGCCCAATCTTGCTCGATCTTGGAAGCTAAGCAGGTTTGGCCCTGGTTAGTATTTGGACGGAAGACCACCAAGGAAGTCCAGGTTTGCTATGCAGAGGCAAACCACTTCTGTACATCTCTTGCCTTGAAAATCCTTAGGGTCGCCATAAGTCAGCTGCAACATCACAACAAAAAGTAATGTGACTGAAAGTTTAAATTGAAAACTCAATGGTATGTTGATCTGAAATGCAGGGATACTGAAGTTTTAAGAGACATGATTTCATAAATATAAAATGTCAACAATGAAAAAAACTGGATTAGAAACTTTGCATTACCTTAAGGACATTGTAAAAAAATGTCTGACAGCAAGCTGTACATATTTTTAGAAGAAAGCATCATAGCAAAAGCTATCTTACCAGTCAACATTATCTCCTGACTGGTAAAACATGAAAGAAGTTCAGTTATAGAGTTCCCTATCCATCATGCTCGTGTCAGTGAAATAAATAACCATAATGGAATGCAGTACTATGATTGAGGAATCCAGAATACAAAGCTTTCCCTTTTACTTTAATAAACCATTGTCCAACTTGTTCCATGATGGGATATTCGGCCTGGCTTAACAGCAGTTGTAGAAGCAAACAATAGACGTCTTTATGCTCCATCTAGACATGGCAAGGTGCTTATTCAATTTCTTCTGCATCAAGAGCAGTGTTCCTTACCTAATATGTATACATTTGCTGAGTGTTATTCAGCCTTTGTTGCTCCTGACCCTCACTTGGCATTTAATTCCCAGTCCACCAGGGTATTCATGCTTGATAGCACCGATGCACACACTGAATGATTTATGTAATGGCACAGGAATGAAGCTATAAACTGTATTAGACAATATCCTGCTTAAAAATGCCAATGGCTGGTGACACTGCACTGCTAACCCCTAAGTACAGAGGGGAATATGTCACTGGATTTTAGAGGACAGTAGATAACAACTTGTCAATGCCAGAGAAGAGGAACAAGGAAAGATGCAACCAAAATAGCAGTTTTAAGCTGCATTAAAATGTTCCTGTGATACCAGTCATGGCTTTGTTAGTAGGTGTAGAGTACCCAGACAGCCTTCTCTGTAAAAGGTTTTAGAAAAATAGCAGACACGGACATCTTAGATGGAATACAAGAAATAGAATCATTTGATATTGATACCATTTTCAAATCTAATTATTTAATTCATGTTATAATAATTAAAATGAAATATACTCTTGTTAGTAGCAATATGTATGTGGGGCCCCTATCTTCTCCACAAATCAAATTTATATCTTTTAAACCATGTGCCATTTGGAATTGGGTCTCCCAACATCTGTAGGTGTTAGCCATGCGTTCTTCACGTTGATAAAAAAAGTGAGACCCATTCTAAATGTCTGCAAATATATTGGGACACAACTTTCTCTTTAGGAGTTTCTTTCAAATTATTCACTCCCACTCCAATCCAGAGATTTGTGTGCGTCATGATGCTCCCTATTCAATTCAACAGGGACTCCAGCTTTACATATTCCTTTGCATATTCCTTTGCATCTGCATTCTATACAACTCTTTTCACTGAAATAGATGGAAAGTCTGTATCCCTGGACATATCATCTCTGATGTGAACTTGTGTGCCTGTTCTTGAGGCAGATGGGAATGAAGAAGGAAACAAAATGTATTACAATTGCAGTGAGACTACATTGAAATACTACATTGAAATGTTTTAAAAAAAAACATTATTCAGAATAACTAAAACAGCCAAGTGCAAATTTAAATCATCCGACACAATACCAAAGAGGTCAGGCAAGAAGGTTCCCTTGGGTAGGGAACTCATACTCTTAGCCTTTTTAAATAGATCCATTATTTACACCAATATACGTATATCAACTAAACTGACAATGTCTTTTCCTTGTTAAAGATAAATTATTTCACAGCAGTAGATACCATGTGTTATTCAAATGTTCCCTTTAAAGTGTCTTTTTATCTAAAATTAACCAAATGATATTTAACCAAAACTCTCTGAATGCTGACCAATCTAGTCATGACCGATTGACTTTCTGCCCCATTTCCTAAAGTGAAAGCACTGGCTGAAGGGAAATATCACACAGATGCTAATAGATGACAACAGCAAGGGGTATTTCAGAGGGACTTAAATTATTCTTGAAGCCCAGAACTTAAGATCCATAACAGCTTATATCTTCTGTTGTTTTTAATTATGTCTTTAAAAAAAGGTCCCCTGCTGTGTTTCTGAAATACTAAATAGCCTCCACAGCTATGTGACATAATTCATTTTAATTCATGATTACGAGATGTTTTCAAACTACTCTCGGTTTCCCAGCAAAAGCAAAAGGAAATTTTTCTTTTCTCCTTATTATCAATTTATACTTCTCTTTCCAGATGTAGGCTAGAATAGTGAGTGAAATAAAATGGCTGTATATACTGAGCGTTTTCAGTTTTTTCCCATCATTCCCACTGGAATAGCTAATGAAAATAAGACACAAGTTAGTTATAACAACTTGCTATTCTAGGTTACACACTTACATACTTATCTTATACCTGCAGTGCCTTTTGCAAATATTATATTTTTATATGTTACCGTATCATACTACAGATATAATGCATGATGGTACGTGTTTATTTCCCCCTCAACGTTTCAGGGCTTATCAATATTTGAAGCCAACAACACTTTGTTGATTTTTGTTGCATTTTTCATTAAATACACTTTCATTTCTATTTTTAGTTTCAGGTGATCAACTCAGTCTAGAGCTTTGTGGGGGTTCTGATGATGCACAGAGTTCTAAACATGAAAAGGCTCCCCATTCACTCAGGATCTTGGAAACCAGGGTCTAACTAATTTGTGAAACTTTTGCTAGGTTTTGGAATCCAAACATGAATTAGTTACAAGAGCTTTTTGACAGAGGGCAGAGCAGAAATGTGTTTAATAGTAAATAAGGTATTATACTCTCAGCCAACAAACCATTAAAGAGGAAACAAAATAGCTAAAAAGACATGTAATTTGTGCCATTTGTTGCCACAACCTCTTTCCAGGTCAGGGGTGGTCTTAACCAATGGGCAACAGGGGCAGCTGCCCTCAGCCTCGTCTTGGGGTGGTTTCAACTGCCTATAGCCCATCCCCACAAAGGAGGAAGGAAAAGATGAACATGTCCCTGTCGCCACTTACACCTGCCCCCTTTGAGTCTTAGGCGGGTGGGAGGCAGTGGTGGCTCCTGTTCACCTTGTACAGGATGTGGGTTACTCCTTGCTTGGCCTTGCCCGGGGTATGTGTGGCAGTGATTCAGGGGCCTTAGGACATACAAACTCTGCTGGATCAGACCATTGGTCCATCTAGTCCAGCATCCCGTCTCACACAATGGTGTACCAGTTCCTCTAGAGGGCGAACAATAGGGCATAGAGGTTGAGGCCTTTCCCTGATGTCGCCTCTTAGCACTGGTATTCAGAAATGTATTGCCTCTTAATGTGAAGGTTCCCTTTAGTCCCCATGGCTAGTAGCCTCTGATAGACCTATCCTCCATAAATCTGTTTAATCCCCTTTTAAAGCTGCTTGTGCCTGAGGCCATCACTACAGCCTCTGGCAGTGAATTCTACATTTTAATCACTCATTGTGATTAAGTATTTTCTTCTGTCTGTCCTGAATCTACTGCCCATCAATTTAATTGGACTCCCCCCTACCCCGTTCTAGCATTTTGGGAAAGAAAGCCCTATGCATAATTTTATAAACCTATATCATGCCCGCCTTAAGTCACTTCTTTTCTATGTAAGCCTTTCCTCACAGGAAAGATGCTCCAACCCCTAATCATTTGGTTGCCCTTTTCTGTACTTTTTCCAGCTCCGTGATGTCATTGTTGAGATACAGTGACCAGAACTGCACACTATTGCAAATGAGGCTGCACCAGACATCTATACATAAGGCATTATAATATTGGACATTTTTTTCCAATATTTTTCCTAATAATCACCAACACAGAATTTGCCTTTGTCACTGTTTTTTTTTATTTTTATTTTTATTATTTTTTCCATAATAACACAATCCATCTTATTTGGTATTTCATAAAACTTATCATCCCATATGTTAGTAAGCAGCAATATATAGCTTGATGTATACCTTCAATGTTAAATACATCTAATAGTTTGGACTCCCCCCCCCAGCTTCCTCTAACCTATTCATAATCTAGTCCCTCCTTTATATTGAATATTATCTATTCTTACTAGACTAGTATATAATTATTTATAATTTTCTATTTATTCCTAATGTCCATTATATACCCATTGTCTTATATAACCTAATCACCAATATTATCAATAAAAATAAAAATAAATAAATAAATGCTAATAGGTTACATAATAATTCCCCCACAAAGGATAGATCTATAAATTCTTTATATTAATAAGCAAATTAAAAACTCATTGTTATTTCCCCACACCTCCCCTCTCTCCCATCATTTCAATACCCTCCAACCCTTTAACCCTTCTTCTTGAACGACTTTTTCTGTCTAGGATTTCTGTTGATTTTTTCTTGCTTTCTTAATATAGTCTCTTGGTGACCATGGTTTCCAGTTACTGCTTCTTGCAAACTTGAGTTTTCATCCTGTGGTGCTTCCTCTTGTTCTCTTCCTTGAATAGGATCTGCCAGTTCTTTATTTCTTGATAGAAATCTCTCCACCTCTGCCAATGAGTTAACAGCACATCTGTTCTGTTTATAGGTGAAAGTAAAACCTTGTGACCTTTGTCACTGTTGCAGCACACTGGGTTGACATGCTCATTGAGATGTCTACTGCAACCCCATGATTTTTTGGCCTCTCAGTCTCAGCAAGTTCAACCTCATTGGCCTATACTGGGAGTTGGGATTTTTTTTGTTCCAATGTTCACCACCTTACACTTACTGACAATGAATTTCATCTAACACATTGTTGCCCACTCACCCAATTTGTGGAGATTCTCCTGGAGCTCTTCACAGTAATCTTTAGTTTTCACCACCTTGAATAATTTTGTGTCACCCACAAACTTGGCCACTAAACTTCTCACCCCTCGGTCCAGATCATTTATGAACGAATTAAATAGTACTGGTCCACATACTAATCCCTGTGTGATCCCACTGCTTCTCTCCATTATGAGAACGGAGCCTTGTTTACTTACCGTGACGGCTCCTTCTGTTCTGGGTCAAAGGGCATCTTGTGATTCGTGGGTATTATCATCACGTGCCTAGGGAGGCAGGACCAAAAAACTTTCCAACTTCCTGTCTCCCTGGGCGGGAAGCCCAGTTTACGGACTCGCCGAGCTAAAGAGACAGGTAAGTAAATACGGAAAAAACATACGGCAAGTAATAAATACCACTAACACATTAACTATGAACTCCTTTACAAACAAAAGGCAAAAACCAAGTAAACAACGAGAAGGTCCCCTGAACAAACATTAAGAATGATGGCGGACATAGGGAGAACCTTGCCCTGAAGTATAATTTTATCCCCAACCCATCTTGGTACTCCTCTAAGCAGGCAAGTAAGCAGATGACAGGTAAGTCTTGGAACCCTAATGGGCGGGCAAGATGCCCTTCGACCCAGAACAGAAGAAGCCGTCACGGTGAGTAAACAAGGCTCCGTTCTCAGTTCTGGGCGAAGGGCATCTTGTGATTCGTGGGATATCCAAGAGCTAGAATACCGGGTGGGAATTAAGCTGAATCCAAGACTTGCTGCAGAACCCTTCTGCCGAAGGCAGCGTCAGCAGAGGCCATGGAGTCAATCTTATAGTGTTTGATGAATGTAGAGGCTGTTGACCAGGTGGCCGCCCTACATATCTCGTCTAGAGAAGTCTGTTTGTTAAAGGCAGCAGAAGTGGCCGCGCTGCGCACAGTGCGCGGTGATGCCAGCCGGAGGGGGGATCCTGCTCGCCCTATAGGCTTCTATGATGCATTGTCTCACTGCAGTGCTAACTGCAGACGGAGACATCTTCCCACCTTTGGAAGGACTGGACAAGGAGATGAAGAGCACATCTGATTTTCTAAAGGAAGTTGTACGCTTGAGATACACCTTCAATAATCTCCTTAGGTCTAAGTGATGCCACTCCCTTTCCTTTGAGTGAGAGGGATTCGGGCAGAAGGACAGTAAATGGATCTCCTGCGACCGGTGAAAAATTGAATTCACCTTGGGAATGAAGGTAGGATCTGGTCGCAAGACGACCTTGTCTCTATGAAACATGCAGAATCCTTCTCTACATGAGAGCGCACTCAACTCGGAAACACGGCGAGCTGAGGTCACTGCTGTGAGAAATATAGTTTTGAGTCTCAGTATTCTTAAAGGGATCTCTCTGATAGGTTCGAATGGGTGACGGGTTAGAGCCGTTAGGACCACGTTCATCCGCCAGGTGGGAAAACGGTGGACTATTGGTGGACTAGTTTGGCCCACGCCCTTGAGGAAAATTATGACATGTGGATGTTTAGACAGAGGGGAGCCCCCCTCCATTGACAACATCGTGGACAAGGCTGCCACCTATCTACGTAGGGTGGAGACCTTAAGACCCATCTGAACACCCTCTTGCAGGAACTCCAGAATGGAGGGAATGCCCGGGGAGAGAGGGTCGAAGAGCTTGCGCTTACACCACAGCACAAAGGCCCGCCATGAGGTGTTATAAATCTTCCTAGTGGAAGGCTTTCTGGCCTCTAACATTGTGTCTACCACCGCTGCAGTGTAACCCTTCTTTAAGAGGGACCTCCTCTCAATTTCCACGCGGTTAAGCGCAGCCATTGAGGTTCCGGGTGCAATAATGGGCCCTGATTCAGTAGGTCCGGTATGTTTGGAAGCTCCCAAGGTTCCTGGACCGAGAGTTCTCTCAGGCTGGGAAACCACGGTCTTCTTGGCCACATAGGAGCTATGAGGATTACCGTGGCTTCCTCCTGTCTGATCTTCCTTATCACCCTCTGGAGGATGGGGGTAGGAGGGAAGGCGAATAGGACCTCCCTTGGCCAGGGAGCCAGAAGGGCATCCATGTCCTCCGCCTCCGGGTGAAAATAATGGGTTAGAAACCTCGGAAGCAGATGGTTGGCTGCCGAGGCAAATAGATCTACCTGTGGCTGGCCGAATCTCTCTACCACCTGTTGGAAGACCGACCTGTTGAGGGACCACTCTCCCTCGTCCAACACCTGACGACTCAGCCAGTCGGCTTGGATGTTGAGTACCCCACTTACGTTCTCCGCGGCGAGCAACAGGAGGTTTATTTCGTCCCATGACAAGATGGATTCTGCCTCTCTGTGGAGTCTGGATGACCTCGACGCCCCCTGCTTGTTTAGATATGCTTTGGCCGACGTGTTGTCCATCCGGACCAAAACATGCCTGTGTAGGAGAAGAAACTCGAAGTGCCTTACAGCCAATCGAACCGCTCTTAGCTCTAAAAGATTTATGTGTAGCCTTTTTTCCTCCTGAGACCAGGTCCCCTGGATTATATGGTTCTGGCAGGTTGCACCCCAACCCTCCAGGCTTGCATCTGTGTAAATTTGAATCTGTTCCTCTGTCAAAAAGTGCAGCCCCTTGCTGAGATTGCTGGCCTTGCTCCACCAAAGAAGTGAGCTCCGAAAGCCTAGGGGAAGAAGGATGGGTTTGTCCCTGCTCTGCGTAATGAGGGCCTGGTATGGTTGTAACAGCATCTGTAGCGGCCTGGAATGGAACCTGGCCCATGGTACGGAGCTGAGGCACGCTACCATCTTGCCTAGGAGTTTGGCTAGAATCATTATTTTCCCCAGAGTGGATTTGATGGTGGAGTGCACCATGGACTGGATCTTGGTGATCTCGATTCTGGTGTGTGTCTATAATGACCCCCAAGTGTTCCAACCTCTGCGTGGGGGTTAGGTGACTCTTCTCTGTGTTCACAAGGAAACCGTGTTCCGTTAGGACACTGATTACCCTGGATGTGTGTAATGTGGCCTCATATCTGGACTTTGAGCATATTAGCAAGTCGTCCAGATAGGAAAAGACTGTTATCCCTTCCTGGCGCAGAAGCGCCACCAAAGTCACTAAGACTTTCGAGAACACTCATGGGGCGGAAGTAAGCCTGAACACTCGTGGGGCGGAAGTAAGCCTGAATGGGAGTGCCCTGAACTGGAAGTGGGATTTGTTGAAGCAGAATCTGAGGAACCTCCAGTGGGAGGTGTGAATTGGGATATGGAGGTATGCCTCCTTTAGATCCAAGGAGGTTAGGAACAGATCCACCTGAAGGGCCGGTACCGGACCCTTTTGTTTAGGTGTTTCAGGTACAAGATAGCTCGCCAGTCCCCATTTTTCTTGGGGACTGTAAAGAAGATGGAATATACCCCCTTGCCCTGTTCCTCTGGAGGAACTGGTTCTATGGCTAGAATTTGTTGTAAGTGACAAATGGCCTGTAGTGTTCTTTGGTGCTTCTCCAATCAAATTGACCTTGGTGAATTTAGGAATTTGTCTTTTGGTATGCTGGTGAATTCTATGAGGTATCCCGATGAAATGATCTGAGACACCCAAGCATCAGTGTAGGAGCGCTCCCACACCTGATGGAAATGCAGGAGCCTGCCCTCCACCTGTAGTGACTTGGCGTCACTGATTGTGGTTCTTGTTGAACTTGTCTCCTCTATTGCCAGGGAACTGTTGTTGTTGACCCTGAGAGGGACGAAAAAATCTGCCGCCCCCTCTACGAAAGGAACCCCTATTCCCGGTGTTCCAAGATCCTCTACGCTGGTCGGGCCTATAGGGGGCTAGTGTGTGAGAGGATCTGAAGTTGGGGAAAGAAGGTTAAGGCTTCCCATCCTTCTTGAAGGACTTGGGGAGAACCTTTTTTTTTGGTCTTTATTCTCTATTAAAATCTTTTCAAGTCTTTCCCCGAAGAGCTTACCCCTGGTGTAAGGGTAAGACATAGTTAAGGTCTTATTTTTGATCTCATTTTGCCATGGGCAGATCCAGAGGGCCCTTCTGATGGCAATGTTCGATGAAGTGGCCCGAGCCGCAAAGGACATGGCGTCCAGAGACACGTCCGCCATGAAGGCCGAGACCTTAAGCAGCCTGTTAAGACCTTCGGATAGTTTACGATTATCTCCAGTGTATAACTGAATGATTTTTCTGAGCCACACAATGAAGGCTCGTGCCTAAGGGAGGTAGCTGCAGAGGCCTGGATGGCCAGGGTAGAAGCCTCATGCACCTTTTTTGAAAGGATCTCTGCCTTTCTGTCGATTGGATCTCTTATGGTCCCCATGCCATCCTCCAAAGGCAGGTCAGGGGAGTGAACAGCCGCTACCGGTGCGTCTATGAGAGGCAGTTGAAAGAGGCTCATGGCCTGAGGTACCATAGTGTAGAGCTTCTTAATGATAGCAGGAAATTGCCTGTTAGCAAGGGGCTTATCAAACTCTGTTTGAACCTGAGTTTCAAAAAACTCTGGAAAAGGGATTTCCCAGACACAGGGCTTTGTACAGGGAAAGAATTCCCTGGTTCCCTTTTTCTTGGACTTGGCCTTAACCTCAGTAGCCGGATCTGGGTCTTCATTGAGATCCAGAGCTATCAGTGCTTTATTAAGCAAGCCCTGAAAGTCCTCAGCCAGAAAAAGGCGAGGATGTTGTTCCTCTAACAGAACTCTTCGTCAGAGTCAAACTCCCCTTCTTCCCTGCTTTCGTTGTCAGAGGCTACTGACAACTGTTCTTCCATGGTCTGTTGTGGTTGTAGGGAAGGTTGGGCTTTTAGGGCCGCCTTAGTGTGCCATTGCGCTCCTGGGCGGCTCTGCCTATCCCCCTGCTCCTGTTGAGAGTTGGCAATGGGTTGGGAATGAGAAGGGTCGTTGCCCTGGATGATGGGGGCAAGCGAATTTCTAAAAGCCTCCATCATCTGCGCCTGTTTATCTAGGACCCCATTAAAAAGGTTAATAATTTCCCTTCTAGAAACCGGGGCCTCCAAATCTGCTAGAAATACATTCCCCCCCTCCCCGATGAAGATTGGACTTGTCCGAATCCTCGATTCTCCCAGGTTTTGCCGGGGCCATCTCTGGAACGGGAGCCATTTCGCGAGTGTCGCTCTGCGCCATTTTGAGGCAGCTCCTCAGAGCGCGTCTTTTTTGAAGTGGACGGCCCCTCCGCGCCGCGGTTCCCGGGGCCGCCACTCCGGCCGCCGGCGGTTTCTCTGCGACGGCGCCCTGCCGAGATGACGAGGGCTGAGTCGCGATCCTCCTCGGACAATAGATCCGAATCTGAATCTCTCCTGCCGTCCGCCATCTTGCCTAACGAGGCAAAGTGGGGTTGGAGAGATAAGAGAGGAGCTGAGGAGGCGGGGGGGAGGAGAGAGTGAGCACTCGTGTAGAGCACAAGGGAGCGAAAAAATAACAAACAAGAAGTGGAGACGAACAAAAGGGGTCAAGACAGACTTGAAAAGAGAAGGGGTGAAGGAAAAAATTCCTCAAGATCGGAGTTCAAAAACTACATTGTCACCCTAACCAAGGCAGGATGGAAACTGGGCTTCCCGCCCAGGGAGACAGGAAGTTGGAAAGTTTTTCGGTCCTGCCTCCCTGGGCATGTGATGATAATAGCCACGAATCACAAGATGCCCTTCGCCCAGAACTGAGAACTGTCCATTTTTTCTACTCTTTGCTTCCTGCCATGTAACCAATTTTTTATCGATAAAGAGTACCCATTATCTTATCCCAGTCTTTGATGAGGTACCTTGTCAAAAGCCTTTTGAAAGTACAAGTATATAATGTCCACTGTGTCAGTATTATTTACATGCTTATTCATGCTTGAACCTTTGCCCAGAGCCCTAAAATCACTAAGAGTGACCCTGTTTCCAGGTGGTAATCTTCTAGTCCTGTGCTTTGTTATGCAGTGATGTCCCGGATCCAGCTGAAGAACCCCAGAAACTGCCCTTCATTTGTTTTACTCTGCTATTATTCCAGCATCTCAAAAACAGGCCCTAATGATGAATCTGTGTGAGATTCTGAGGCAAGCATGGGAGACTGACAAGAATAGGAAACAAAGCCTGGCTTTAAACCAGCCCACCTAGCATCATTTCCGTTTGCACCAATAATTTCTGATAGTAAAGGGCCTTGTGTTTTTACACAGGTAAATGAGTCAGTGCCGAATCTAATCTGAAGCTGATAGCGTGAGGATATTAGAAATGTAACAATGATTATAGGTATAGTCCTATTTGACAATGTCCCTAACTATTAACACTGACATCTGTCATTAAATGCCAAGATACAAAGTTATAGGAAGCTTTTCGCTGTAATCTTAAGTGATTTACTCCAGGATTTACTCAGTATATATTATGCAGAGTTCCCATTTCCCCCGCCCATCAATCTCAACAAGACAGATTAATGAAAAGCCTTAAGGGGTCATCTTGTGTCCATGTATACAGGTGCTGACATTTTTCTTAATATCGTCATTCCAATATTGTTACCCTGCTTAGAGCTGTCTCACTTCTCCCCTACTGCTAGTCACTGCTTGTTAACAAGTACAAAATACCTAAATAGGAATCATTGTCATCTGCACCCTTGAATTGTACTTTACCATATCATTAACAACAGCAGTACAACCAAGGAGATGATAGGGGCAAGATGGGGAACAGCAGTCTGTTCCGGGCGATAACAAGCAGGCCTTGAAAAAAAAGAATCAGGTAGACAATTATCAGGTAGACCCTAGAAGCTAAAATGAGTAAACTGAGGCTATCGTATTTTGGTCACGTCATGAGACGACAAGAGTCACTGGAACAGACCGTCATGCTAGGAAAAGTTGAGGGCAGCAGGAAAAGAGGAAGACCCAACAAGAGATGGATTGACTCAATAAAGGAAGCCACAGCCTTCAGTTTGCAAGATCTGAGCAAGGCTGTCAAAGATAGGACATTTTGGAGGACTTTCATTCATCGGGTTGCCATGAGTCGGAAGCAACTTGACGGCACTTAACACACACACAATTATTTAATTTGAATTAGTCAAAAAATATGCCACATATGAGACTTTGTGATCCAAACGCTTTTTGTGCTCTGATAGTGAAAAGAAAAGCAAGTTCACATTGGGAGAGAAAGGAGCATCTGATTTCCTAGACAGTTTCCCCAATATATTGCAGCTAAGGCTCTGTTTATCTAGAATAATGCTTGACAGATGCAAGTCCCCCAAGCACATGCTCTGATACAATGCCCTGAGATGGGTAAAGCTTGTATAACAAAACGATGGAACTTAAAGCAAGACAGCCAAGTCAAGCTGTTTCACAGACTCCTGTTCTTGAGTGATAGACACAGGGACAGTCTCTTGGAAATGGGCAGCAAAACTACCAACTCTGGTGGGGAGTTCAATGTCAGTATAAAAAGGGAGGGGAGAGAGAGAGAGAGAGAGGAGGGAGGGAGGGAGGGAGGGAGGGAGGGAGGGAGGGAGGGAGAGAGAGAGAGAGAGAGAGAGAGAGAGAGAGAGAGAGAGAGAGAGAGAGAGAGAGAGAGAGAGAGAGAGAGAGAGAGAGAGATTCCACCCTGAGTTTAAGCAGCACATTAAAAAAAGGCTGACAGAATCAATAGAATTTAAGATGCTCTAGTAATCTGGGTTTAACACCAGGACAACACCTTTAATCAAAGACGCAGAACCCACTGTGGCATTCTGACATCTACATCTATCATCTAGATACTGTTTGCTTTTTTTTAATGGAATGGAATTAACAACTTTAGTCAAATAATTAAAACCTAGCTGCCCAGAAATGTCATGATAAAACCCGTGTGACACTTTATCATTCCTGTAAAAGTTTCATTTTAATCTACATGTTCTGCCAGCTGCTTTGAGGTATAACAATAAAAGTCCTTAGAATGCTACTGAAATGGCAAGAAGAAAAAGCATTATCTACCGCTAGGCACATATTTAAGTCAGGACCAGTTTATTTCACAGAAATGGGAGGAGGAAGCCCCTCATAAAAGCAGATAATCAGTACAGTCAGAACAAATCATCCTCTTTCTTTTAATTAAAACCTCTATTTAAAATTTTTAAAATCCCATAAGGAAAAAGTTTAAGATAAAGAAATCAGGATAAGATTTGGATTCTGGGAATCAATTTCAGACATCAAAAGCAAACCTTAGTTTGTTACTGATGGGCATGAACCTGCTGTGCTCATCTCTCCTCATGCTGAACTGGTGAACTCTGAGTGCAGGTGCCTGTAATTCAACAGTATTAAATCTGTCCTAATGTTTCTTTTCTTTTCCTTTCCTTTTTTGCCATCAAGTCTCAGCTGACTCATGGCAACCTCGTAGGGCAAGAAAGAGATGTTCAGAGGTTGTTTGCCATTGCCCGCCTCCATGTCACCCTGGTATTCCTTGGAGATCTCCCATCCAAATACTAGCCAGGGTCAGGGCTGAGAGTGTGTGACTGGCCCAGAGTAACCCAGCAAGCTTCCATGGTGCGAGTGGGGATTTGAACCTGGGTTTCCCAAGCCCTAGTCCAGTAATCCTAGTTTTGGGGACAGAATTCAAAACTTCAATTAGTGAAAGCACCAGCATTCAGACATACTACTTAACTGGAATCAAATAAAGATGTTTCTCTTATATTGTAGCACAACATATAAGGTGAGAGTAGGGTCAGACCCACGTACAGGACCATGTCCCCCAAGTTTGATGGTGCTTTCCTAGTTTTTTAAATGCTTGTGTTATAATGGCTTTGTTTTAATGGCTTTGTTTTATTAGCTGTAAGCCACCTCAGAGACCCAGCGTGGTGTAGTGGTTAAGAGAAGCGGATTCTAATCTGGAGAACCGGGTTCAATTCCCCACTCCTTCACATGAAGCCTGCTGGGTGACCTTGGGCCATAGTTCTCTCAGAACTCTCTCAGCCCAAGTGGAGAAAGGCAGTGGCAAATCACCTCCAAACCACCACCTGCCTAGAAAACCCTACAGGGTTGCCATAAATCGGCTGCAACTTAATGGCACTTTCCCCCACCAACCACCTCAAGCAGGTCTGTTTATTAAAAAAATAACCAAATGCATAACAACTAAGATCGGTAGCTGCCATAAATTGAGATTTTTGTTCGTGACTGAATTGAGCCTAGCTGGGTACTTGCTGCTGTTTTATTAAACATTTGCATCTGTAGGGTAACATACTTAACAATCGATAGGATGATGCAAACATCTGACATTCAACCACTGCAAGCTACAGCTTGGTATATGGTCATCTGATTCTCCCTTGCAGTCTTGAAATGCAGTTCTGCTTCAGCTGGTGCATCAGTTGTGCTCGTTTCTGGTTCAGTCAGTCCTAGCTACAGTGTTCCATGTCTACTAAGATCTAGACCAGATTATTGTAATGCGCTCTACTTGGGGCTATCCTTGAAGAGTGTTTGGAAGCTGTAGCTAGTGTACAATGCTGCAGCTAGACTGCTTGCTGGAGCCAGCTCCCGGAGCATGTGACTCCAATACAGCAATTGTACTGGCTACTGAGCTGTTCCCAAGCCAATTCAAGGTGTTGTTTTTGCCCTTTAAAGCCTACATGGCATGGGTCAGGGGTATCTGACCATCTTCTCCCATTGATTCCTTCCTGTGAATTACCAGTGCAATCTTGGGGGGGGGATCTCCATAGGAGCTGGCATGACTCCACGCCAGCATAGGTGCCACTTTATCATGGGATAAAGTGGCAAAAACACCAGCATGGGGGCAAAGACACCGGCATCTGGGAGTGACAGAGCTTCACTGGGCCCTGCCGCCAATCCAGGAACTAAATCCTGGAAGAGAACGGCCACGCCGACGTGAGGGGGGTGTTCCTGGGGCTGGCACTGCCTTTAGGCAGCTTCCATGGCCCTTTCGGCCCTGGAATGCCTCAAGTGGCAGCAGTTCACTTTTTTCAATGGGGAATTACTCCCCATTTTCTCTTATTTTATTTTTAAAAAGGCTTTTTCCCCTCCGCAGCAGCCTCAGAGGAGGCAGCTCGGCTCCGCTGCTTCCGGCCACCGCGAATCTACCCCCTCTTTAGGAATGGGCTGCCCACTCACAGGGAAAGGCCCTCCTGACTGTCTCACCAATTAAAGAAGCTTGTCTGGTGGACACACGAGAGGGGGCCTTTTCAATGGCAGCCCACGATTATGGAGCAGCCTCCCCAAGGAAGTGTGCCTGACCCCCTCGCTTTCAATCTTCAGGAGGCCAGGAGGCAGTTGAAGACAGTTTTATTTAGGACAGCATTTGACTAATTTAGTTTTTATTTACTGGAAATCCTAACTGAGATTTTAAATTCTGGTATTTTATGTGTTTTTTCTGTAAGCACGGGTTTATATACCTTGTAAGCTTCCTTGAGTTCCACAAGGCAGAAAGGCAGTTAATAAATGTTTAATATAAATATAGCCTTTCTGATGGGGCTGTGCAGGTGGTGGACTTATGCAGCGGTTGCTTCCTGAGAGGTACAAACGATCACCTCAAGCCTCAAGACTTTGAAAAAAATGTAACTTAATAAACACAAATTTATCAAAGGTGTATTTTTAACACACACACACAAAAAGAAATGAGAATATTTAATTAAGAGTAACCATGTCTCTTGACTAAATTATAAAGATACACAGTTCATTGCTGGATAGTCATGATGTTGATGTCTGTAGCAAATCCATCAACAATTATTACTTTTACACTGGGAATGGGAAATTTCAATTATATATCCAGAATTTAAATCTACAGTTAATGAAGTGTTCAACATATCACACTTGTTAATGACACAACAGCTTTGCCATGCGAAACTGAGCAACTTATGTTCCCCAATGTTTTTAAAACCATCACATATAAAAACTGGAAAGCCCTTATTTTCTACTTCAAAGGCAATTTTGAGGCCAAGGAAGGATTTTCTTCTGAGGGAAAGTACTAAAGAGTGAGATTTGTTTTGCGTGTGTGCGGGGGGGGGGGGGGAAGGAAATTTCTCCTTTGTTTTAATAAAATTACAAACAAAGCAACAACCCTAGATGTTTCTACCCCTACTGCACAGAATCGGTTGTGTTTTATTACTTTATTACTGGGGTTGGTTTACAAGACCATCCCCAACAGGCATGACCTTTTGAAAACGCAGGCACAAGTGCGGGAATGCAGAGGGGAGAGGGGGTGGAATGAAAGATGATGCCAGTGCTGCAGTCCTCTTTTACTAAAGATCTGGCTTCAATGTGTAATTCATACGGATGCAGCCAGAATAATTTAAGAGCTCACTTTTCAAACTGCCTACAAAAAGTGAGTGTTTTGTTTCAGGACAGGCCTTTTTCCACTATAAAGCCAGGAATGAATACATGATTATGTCAAAACAAAAATGGCAGCGATTTTGCTTAACAAAAAAAGACGTGGTGCATTTATTTTAAAAACGTATACGCTGCAGAGGGTGTATTTTATTTCACTATGCCAGTTATTCAGGCCTAATGTTGATGTATACCTTGGTTTTATGTAATTTCCACTCTTGCTTAATTGTTCAGATTAACTCAGGGAGAAACCACAAATTACCTGAGTAGGCAAAAGCAGAAAAATTATCTTTTACCACAGAAGGGAAAAAAGAGCTGTTTGCTCATTCTGCATTTCTAAAAGACTAGAGGTAAACGGGACAGCCAAGTAATCAGAATGATCTTTTTTTTAATGCTATCCTTTTTCCTGCCTGTATATGTTTGGATGAAGGAAAAATAGAATTTTTTACCAAGATAACTCAGATTTTGTACCAAGAAAAGCAGGACTCTGCAACTTCAATTACATATGTAAACAGAGGGACTGCATAAGCACACTGCTTCTGCATAGCTGATTTTGCTTCTGCTAGCCATGGAGACACAAAAAACTATGTCAAAAAGGAGAAATAAAGAAAAAAAAGTGCTGGTTGCTCACCCTGATTTCATCAGGAACTATTAACTCCTCTCTGCATCCATAAGATGCTTGTCCATTACAAATAAATGCTATGATTCTTATGATGCTGAATTCTCTAGTTGGGTAGTTTGTGAAAGCTGCTTCCTTGCAGCTTACTTGAGAACATGACATTAAATTATTTTCAAAGCAACAAATGATGTTTTAAGTTATCAACAGGACTTATAATCAGCCAGCTTATTTCAAACTAATGTCCTACACTTATCATTAGTACTGCAAAGGTCACTGATTTGAAGTTTGAAAACCCTGCTATTATACTGCTCTCTAGGGTTGCTAACCTCCAGGTAGTAGCTGGAGATCTCCTGCTATTACAACTGATCTCCAGCCAATAGAGATCAGTTCACCTGGAGAAAATGGCCGCTTTGACAATTGGACTCTATCGCATTTAAGTCCCTCCCCTCCCCAAACCCTGCCCTTCTCAGGCTCCACCCCAAAATCCTCCTGGCCATGGCAAAGAGGGACCTGGCAACCTTACTGCTTTCCAAAATGTGGGAACCTAGTCTCAAAAAGTACCATTAAAGAAAGATTTACTTCATAAGGATCAGCCAAATATTTTTGCACTCCTGATTCTAGATTTTTTTGTAAGTTTACCAGCTATCCTTAGTGAATGCTATACACAAATTACATAAATTATAATTAAATTGGTAGCATGTGCATTTTGTTAATTAAGCAGTTTCTAACTTTGAAGGTGTTCTATATTTACAGCTTCAAATGCAAACACACATACATGGTTTTATATATAAACACACATTATCAACAAGAAAAACAAACAACTGCTGGCAGCAGCCATGTTTGTATTACAGACACATGGTATATTTCCCAATTGTCCAAATCAAAACAAAAATAAAACTTTCACTCTCACTTACAAAAAATTAACAAGAGAAGCTACATCTAAATTGTCTGCTTTCCTAATGTCTTGTGAGTCGTTTAACAGAACAATCTAGATCCAAGGGAACTCAGCTGACAACTTTAGAGTGGATCTGAATAAACCGAGTCAAAGATTTCTGAACTGCAAAAAACATTCATGACCTCTCCAGCCTACATGTCTATGGGCCCTGGGAACAAAAAGATGCCTTGGGCAGCTTCCTAATGCCATTCGCCTGGAAATGCCCCCTTGAGCTGTGCCACCTTTTTTGGTGGCACAGCCTCATTTTCTGGAATTTTTACATCTCTGTTGGGGAGTCAAGAAGGATGCGGATGAGGTGAGTGACAAAGAAGAACAACAGAATGGTTTGGCTATATGTTTGGGACTACCAAATCATTATTTGCCTATACATTAGAATCCACTCCACAGCTTGAAGTTCTAGAACTACAGTTAGTGTGCAGAATGGCCTAATACCAAGAGCCTCTGTTTTGGAAACCAACACTACAGATTCTTTTAGACAATCTAAAGCAGAAGTACAGAAGTATGTATTTTTCAACTACCCACGAGAAATGCAAACTACGCGCCACATAACACGCATACTGAAAGGATCAGACAGTGGAATGCGCATTTATGAAATGATTTAGCTGCATTTCATTAATTAACTGACCCAAAAGGAGGAATATTTCAGCTATCTGGTTATATGATTAAGACCAAGACAAAAGCCTCCCCCCTCCCCAGTGTTCAAACCCCACTTCTTTTAATAGTGCCATTTAGCAGTGAGCCATAGTAGCAATTTTTAAAAGAACGATAAAAAATATCTTGCCAATTCAGCTGTATTCTGCTAGTGATTAACTCTAGCCCACAAGTATGGCTAGGACCTGAGCAAGGGGGCTTTTTTGTGTCAATGGGAGATCAAAGAGGCATTTGTAAAATTATGCTGTCACTTTCAGTGGGGTACTGAAGGAGGAATATGAAAGTAATTCAGAATCCTCTGCCTACAGTAAGCCAAAGTGTGATGTTTCCTTCAAGTGCATAGTGGCTAAAAGTGTGAGCTGTATGCTCCCATTCAGATCTTACTTCTGCCATAAACACACAAGGTAGCCTTGGGCAACATATTATTCTCTTAAGAATCATCTGTGCAATATGAATAATAATACCAGGCCATCGTAAGTGCAAGCACTCAAGCAAAGTACTCAAGCAAAGTTACACAAATGCTTATTATTATTCATCTGTTACACACATGCAATCATTTCTCTTACTCAAGAAAACAAAGAGAGAAAACCCAGTTGTTTTCCATAGATCCTAAGAGATTTCATTTCCATATAAACCTCCTCTCAGTTTTTCATTTTCAGAGCCGGAATTTCATCCCACCTGAGGGGACATGCCCACATTTTCTTGTCATTATGGACTTCCCACTTTTCATTCACAAGGTCTGGAGCAAAAGCACCAGAGCAAGCGCCGTTTGCCAACTAAGTCACAACAAGATATCCTTCCCCAAGTGGTCTAACCAGGCTGGCACCCAAGAGCATTTCCAGGCTTGACAAACAACACCTTTAAGAAAATAATTACACAGATGGAAGCAGATAGTAGCAGCAATTCTGTCTGCTGTCCTATCACTACATGAGCACCTGCAGCCTTGCACTGCCCTGCTAGGTGTTTTGGAAAACACCTGGGCAAGCTGCTTGCCCGAGATGCTAAGAGATAATTAGCAAATAAAACCACTCCTGGCACCTCTTCAACATTAGTGTCGAGCCACAGCAGCAAGCTGGCACCTGGCAAAGAGAAATGCTAGATGCGATAATTCCAATTTACACATTCAGCACAACATTCCATCTGCCTGTCATCGGGAAACAGTTTCATATTCAGTGATAACACAGATACCCCGAAAGAATACCGTGTCCAATTGCTGACATGGAGATTCTGTGCACAAAGCAGGTACCATCTGCAACTTTACTAACATGGTGACGGGATATTGTTTTTCCTGTTGCCACAATATATTTTTTTAAAAAATCCAACTATTCAATTCTACTATTTGGGGTGTCGACTTTCAAAGGAAGAAAAGAACCCAGCAAGACCATTAAGCTGGTTCCTGCCTACATTGCAATCTAACTTGGCTCAAGTTTGATAATAAAAAAAAGAATAAACTGATAAGACAACCAATGCAGAAGAGACTTTGGAACAACTTCAGACAGTCATACACATGGCACTGGAAAAGCCTGGGTATGTATGGGCATGAAACTAGAGAAGGCTGGAGATGGGGGGAAATCAACAAAATATCTACAATATGGAGGCATCCATGGACCTGTGCTTTCCCTCCTTTCCTTTCCTATTTGGCCTACTTTCAGATAGATTCAGATGTCATAAACAAAAACCTAAGCTGGTTTGTAAAATTCAAAAACTCAGCTTGCTGCAATGCTCACATACTCCCTCCCTCTTCACCCCATACAAGGAGAGAGTCTGAAGATGCCCTAGTTTTGGAAGCCACATGCCACATTCCAATATCAGGTGGCATCAACATACATAGGAGCTGCTGTGGGATGGGGGAATTGGTAAAAACTGCCCAATTTAGTCTGACTCCAACCCTAAGTTTCCTGCCAACAAATTGAGATTCTAAATCAGTTTGATCCCATTTTAGAATTCCAAATATTTGGAATAAAATACAATTCTAATTTGTCTAGAATCCTATATTTGGACCTCATGGCAAATCACGTTTTCACTGAAGGCTTCCAAATGAGGAATCCTTCAGTTATATTTTGAGGGTAAGAAAGGTAAAGGGGTAGGTTGGAGGGAGCACAAGCATGGCAGCAAGGCAAATTCATATGGTGCCTGAATACAATCACTGTCTAAATGAGGAAACTACTATGGTTTGTACTTGTTTTCTAATCCATAATAGTAAACCATGACTTGATATAGGGGTTGCAAGCTCAAATTCCAGTTTGCTCATTTGGATATCATGAAAACTGAAAGTAACACCTCTGTATGTAAAGTGCCGTCAATTCACAGCGGACTTATGGCAACCCAGTAGGGTTTTCAAGGGAAGAGACTAACGGAGGTGCTTTGCCATTACCTTCTTCTGCATAATGACCCTGGTATCCCTTGGTGGTCTCCTATCCAAGTACTAACCAGGGTTGACCCTGCTTAGCTTCTGAGATCTGATGATATCAGGCTTCCGTGGGCCCTTCAGGTCAGGACGAAAGTAATGCCTACACATAAGGAAAGGGAGGAAGAAAAAGGGAAGGAGGGGACTACACAATCCTCCATAGTTTAAAAAAGCATCAGAACCAAGTAATTGCCATCAGGAATTGCCCATAATGGACACTGTCATTTCCAAATGTCTGAGCCCTCCAGCTATTCTTTACTGTTGTGTGAACTAAGCTACACAGTGTAATTCACCCATGTAACATGAATGGGAAGGGGACATTTTGAAAGAAAGGGCAGAACTGGGAATTTACTAGGCACATGAAGCAATGGGCAATACCAGTATGTTTGACTATGTCATCATGTAAAAAAAGTAAAACAGAATCTGGCGAGTGTTTGACTGACAATTATTACTACTTTCCTCTCCAACAATATCTGCTAAATTACTAATATGCACTGGCAGAGACAAAGATGCCACAAATACTGGGCAACTGGGGGAAATAACATGTGAGAAAGGAACGGAGGACTCTTTTTCTCCCTTAAGCTGCTTTTAAGAAACAAATTTAGGTACCAGTACCCACTTTTGAAAATTCAGTAGGCAATTTAAGACTAATACAGTACAGATGTTGCACTTCATACCTACACAGCTTGGAACAGAAAATGAATAAAACCATTTTAATAGTAAAAGCTCTGGGGCAGGTTCTGACATACAGAAGGGAAGCTATATTTCACACTATACCTCCAATTTAACATTTGCAGACGAAGTATATATCCAAAGGATATAGGTGGTCAACATAAAACTATATTAAAGATATACTTTCAAAACCAACAAGGGAACCACCATTCTACAGTTTCTAAAGGTAAACTATAAGTAAACATATTATGCTGCCATGTTTGTATATCATAAGCGTGGGGAAGCAAGCCTGAAGCTACTTGATGATTTAAGGTTGCCCAGCCAATCAGAACTAAAACTCAGTGATGACTTTAAAACTGAAGCCTACAAGCCTGGCCTAAATCGACGCATTCCAATCCAGAGATTTGCATGGACTCTAATATAATGTTAGGGATCTCCACTGATTATAACTGCTTCTGCATACAAATGAATGAGCTTTGTTCATTAAAGTCAATATGGAAAACATTCCAGATGATGGAGAAATATTTATGTATCAAAGCTGGGATGATGCGGGGGGACGAACATTCCACTGACACCTGTGGAATTTGAGGTGCCAACACTAATCGGGAAGAAAGTATGAAGATTACCTGTTGATGTTTCAATAGCTTATAATTATTTGAACTCTATATAAAACTTAAACCAACAGAACTTTTAGATTTTATGAAGACTTCAGTAAAAAGTCACAGTTTTGGGCTCTGAGACCTGTAACTTTCATCCTTTAAAAAAAATCTCTCTCCAAGCTATCTTCCTGCAGGAAAAAGGAGGAGTTTGGGGATTTGATTCTAAGCATCCTCCCCCTTAGTGCTGTTTGCCCTGAAAGGAGGCAGCACTGAGCCCAAGAGTGAAACAGCCGCCGCCACTGCAGCTGCTGCTCCATGCTGGGGCTGGCAGCTCCTCCCAGTGCAAACAGTGTGCTTTGCATTGTTTCCACTGAGAGGAGTGATGGTGGTACTGAGCACACGTTAGGAGCCGCTGCTGTTGCTTTGCACTCAGCCTGAGTGCTGCTCCCAGCACAAACAGCGTGCTCTGGACTATTTGCTCTGGGAGGAAGCAGTGCAGAGTCTTGGTGTGTCCAGTATTATTTTTTTTAATTTGGCAATCCTAATCACTGTACAATTATAAAATATGCTGCAAACATCTCAAAAACATAACATATGAGAGCTACGCCATGTTTAGAAATATATCCATCAAGCATTTAATTACACTACAAAGCCAGGATTTTCATGTTCACAGCCCTGTGTCCCACTGTGTTCTATTTGACTTGTTACCTACTGGGTGAGCCTTGGGTTGCAGCCTCAGTCACTGCCTATAATTCTGCCATTTCCAATTGTTTGGTATCAATTTTAACCCAACAAAGAGTTATAATCTTCTGTGGAGAAATACTTAGATTACGTATGTTAGGTATCACCACAAAAAGACCCACCAGATTGTTAGAATTGGTGCAAAGCAGGAGCAAACTTCATTCTCACCGTTATTTGTTTTCTTGGTACCACTTGAAGCAATTGTTTGGGCCTTATCAAAGAAAGAGTTTCAATTTTCTATCCTTCCATTTTAACCTTCCTTAATCAGTTGAACAAAAGTACTTTAGGTAAAATGATTCCTTTAGTTGCCGTAGCTACAAATCCCCATAGTATGCTATTATTGAAATCTTAGGACCCCAAATTAAGCCAAATACAAAGTTAATTCAAACACTCAGCTGCTGTCATGTAAATGGTTAGTGGGGGAGGGTTACTGTTGTTTAACATCTCTGAATGTGTTAAAATACACCCTGCTCTTTTTTCCAGGTCATAATGATTTACCCTGAATAGAAACAGAGGTTACTAACACTGGCCTCTTCAGCAACGCCCCTGATAAAGTCATTTATCACTAAAGGTTCCCCACTTATTTGCCAGTAAATCTTTAACTATGAGCCAATTAACAATCTCCTGAGATAAGGAATGCTCTAGCTCCATGGCAAATAAAGCAGGTAACCCTCAACATGCAAGGTAATGGAGGGGGAGACAGCAATTTTGAAAGCTCCTGATTACCAACTACACTAGGACCAAGCTAAGGATGACAAATTTCTGTACAGTTCGTTAAGAGAATAAGGGATGAAAAGGGACATCATGACAACTGCATTATTGGAAATAATTCTTGTTGTAGCTCTGATGGTCTCATTACAAATTGCTGCTAACAGTTACCAGAACATTTTGTGAGCTCTATGAAGTAGGAGCCTTTCCCAGGATGCCACCTGAAATCCTTTTTAACTAAAGATGCTAGACAATGAACCAAAGTAGCATTATACATTAAGTTGCTGTTGGCTGTTGAGGGGTGGGACTGAGAGCTGTTCGTTAAGAAGGCTCCTCTCACCAGAGGCAGAAGCTGAGGCAGCTGGGCCGAGAGACTGCAGGACCCAGAGTTTCAAAAGAGTTGCTGTTTCCTGAGTGAGAAGGGCTGGTGTGACTGGGGTTAATGGTTGGCCCCTCCCTCTGCTGTGTGCTGCTGAGGGGTGGGACCAAGAGCTGTTCATTAAGAAGGCTCCTCTCGCCAGAGCCACAAGAGCTCTTAGCCTGGGGCCCCTGAAAGCAGCTGACAAGTTTCTACATCTTTTATGTGTTGAGTGTTTTTACTTCTACAAGCAGGGAGCCTTGAGAGGCAGTTTGTCAGGGGAACTATCAGAGTAGTGCAGGAAAGAAACTGAACAACTTCAGCAATCATAGTAGTGTGGCTAGTGAGGGAGATGAGGCAGTAACATGCAAGGTCTGTGGCATGTTTGTATTCTTACCTGAAGGTAACAATAATTGCACTTGCAACAATAATTACACTTGCTGAAGGAGAAGATACAGGGAATTGAGGTACGCTTGTCCACACTCTATTTCATAAAGGAAGGTGAAGAGTTCATGGACAGAATGCATGAAGCCATCTGTCAGCAATGCTGATTCTATGACCTCAGGCAGATCATGAGAGGGAGGGCAACTTGGCCATCTTCTGGGCATGGAGTAGGGGTCACTGGTGGTGTAGGGAGAGGTAGTTGTGATTTTCCGGCATTGTGCAGGGGGTTGGACTAGATGATCCTGGTGGTCCCTTCCAACTCTATGATTCTAAGTGGCATCTTTTGTTAAAAATGATTTCAGGTGGCATCCTAGGAAAGACTCCTCCTTGATACTTTGAGGAGCTCCTGGCAGCCAGAGTAGGCAGTAATAGGTAAGACTGATTAATAGTTTTGACTATTTATTAAGTGTAACAGAGTTGAACAGATCCTAACCCCCACTGCTAACCTATGTAATGAAGGTTTGAGGACGCCATGCACAATAACCTACATAATCCACCATTACCTCCCACTACCTTCTAAGTTCATGCATTCCAACGTCATCTGTTGTCAATTACATAATGAAAAGGGGCAAGTAACAAACTGTACTCTTTGTTTACCAAGGACTGATTTATCTCAAACCCACTGAAATGCATAATCAGTTCTAAATAGCCACAAAACCTCATTTTCCCAAACAGAATTATGATGCTGAATATCCATTTGAATCTGGACTCTATGATTAAAATTCATTTCAGAAACATCTTGTTCCAATAAGAAGCTCATTTAATGACACAATCAAAAATATAGTCAAAGCATATCTATTGCACAAACAATGGAGGGGCAGCACCACATTCTCAGAAGAAAGGACTGGGTAAAAGAACATTGATACATCAAGGAAGGAAGATCAAGTTGCACTCATGAAGGCTTAAAACTGGTTCAAGGGATCAAAGACCAACTAATATTTACAAGGTGGGGGAAGTTAAAGCCTCTCTACGTCACTAAAACCTCCACATTTCAAACAGAACTTTAGTTAAATCCATAACAGATAGGGAGGGAAATCTTCTTACACAGAAAACCTATAAGCAGTTATGTGTACAGTTAAGAACAGGGCAAACCCTCAAGCTAGCTTTCCCCTGCCCCTCAAGGATACCACTGAAGAAAAAACTATAGTCAATTCACACTTTAGTTTGTCAAAGTCAGGCACAAAAATTACTCATGATTAAAGGGCAACACAGATATCACCATCAATTGTGAATGGCTGACATGCATTGAAATGGCCAGATCTCCCTGTACAGAAGCAGCAACAAGGAACGAATTGGACCCTGGGTTCCAGAGTTAACTCTAGGAAACCTGGGATGGTTCTACCCCAGTCAATTGTGGTCCAGCAGCCACCAAGTGTACACTCAGTTATAGCGACATGGATGACAATCTTCTGTCCCAATCTTTCCTTATCACACTCACGGTTTTTTTTAGGATTCAAATTTATTGCATTTTTTTCCGTTTTGTACAGAATGGAAGCACAATCCGTGTGAATAGTCTTTATGCTAATGATCTGTAATCAACACTAGTTCCCACTGTACCTACAACCTGTCAGCAGTTCACCTACCACTAACAAAATGATTTTAAAAAAAAATTAGGACCACTATAATATTAAGAATTAGAGCCATTCCCAACGTGAAAATGAGCAGTAAAAATCAACACAGAATCATGATCTGAGTCCACTGGGTAAATTATTCCAATGGTGTCAAATCTCCCAATGCAGATCTTCCACGGTAACTGTGCAAACAGCTAATACCACAGCATTGGTTGGCCTGCTCTGGTCACTTAAGATGCCTGAGAACTGTTCCCAGTTGACAGCACAATTTGTGTGTTTTGACATGTAGAGATACCTCTTAGAAACCTGAAGAAACTCTCCGAAATGAGGAAATACCTTGTCTTAAAGTACACTACACACACATGCACATCAATTTTACTTTTCTCTGGTTTTCTTTCAAAAAACTTTCCTAACATTCCAACATAGAACTGAAATTATTATAGGAGCTCCTTCCACATACAAGCTGCTTAAGAAACCAGTATAAACAGATTCAGAGTTAGCTTGGATCCTAAATTCCTTCTCTGCTTGCAGGAGGCGGAGGACTTTCACTGACTCCCTCTCTCACAGCAGCCCCTCCCCCCCCATCTTCAAGACTGATCATGTTTTTGCGAGTCCACTGGTTCAAAGAGACCCAATGACAGCACGGGGGATTGAAACCAGAGGAGAGACCCCGAGACTCTGAAGAGCCACTGCCGGTCTGAGTAGACAATACTGACTTTGATGGACCAAGGGTCTGATTCAGTACAAGGCAGCTTCATGAGAGGAAGACAGGAAAGTTGCAATTACAGAATGCTGGTTGACTTGGGCTGAAAAGGGTCAAGCTATTCTTACCTCTTTCCTACTTTTGGGGATGTAGCTGGTGAGGCAGACAAAAGGGAATTTATTTTCTATACCTCATTACAAAATAACAGGGCAATCTCTACAAATTTCCTCCATACTACAATCCAGAAATAGCCTCCACACAATCTCATCAATTTTGAGTTTGCTCATACTCACTGGAAATGAGGAAACATTTTATTTTTCTGCTTCTAGTAAAATCCCATTGTCTTGGACATGGGATGACTTGTCTACACATACTGAAAAGGAGATCCACTAAGTCAGCTAACAGTGCTACAACCACCATTTAAAACAAAAGCCTATCCATCAAGATAAGGAAACTACAAAATGCTTCAGCACAATACAGTTGCAGAGTTACAGAAGCATCTCAAGTTCCCTTTTAATGTGAAAGGGGGGGCTGAAGCTCTCTAAAACCTCACATAGCTCAGTTTTTGTTTTGTCAGAGGAGTCTGTGGATTATAGTTGATTTGCTCACAAGAATTACTGGATCCAAACTGCGCTTTTTGTTAAAATGGTTTGCAAAACCAAATCAGTTACTAAACATAAAGAAGAGCAATCAACTTCATTATACAGTGTTTCCAACAGAACACCAAAAAGGTCAACAGAGAAGTGCCTTGCCATTTAACAAATCTTTCAAGCTTGATAAGATTTTACTGGGGGAATAACCTAATGCTGTATAAGAAGGTAGAGGGGAGAGAATAAGAAAGAATAACTTTAACTTTGATGAGATTAATTTTTATTCCACTTAAGACTTGGATTTGAAACAAAATCTTGAAAGATGCTACACACAGCAACAAATGGGCAAACTGTAGACATCAGAGCAATTCTTTTTTGAATGCTAGCAACATCAAATCAAGTCTAACCTGTGTTTCACTCGCAAAAGTAATTAAAAGTCCCATGGTATCTACAGACTACCACACATATTATGGCATGAGCTTTTGTATCTATTACATTAAGTGGTCAGTACATTGATAAGTGAGTATGTTTTACATGTGTATGTGTGTGTTGCCCACCACCCCTCCCAGTCCTGAAAACTTTAAAGGACATTTTCTCCTTTTTGGGAAGGACTGGCTAATTCTTTCAAAGACTGGCATTTGTAGGTAACACATTAATACATCTATTGTAGAAATAAGGGTTCTAGGTCACAAATTGTGTCCAGGCATTCAGTCATCAGAGGACACAGGTAACTAATCTATAGGTCACGGTATATTTTTTATGCAGCCTTTGGTACTGATCAAGTTGACTTCCCAAATTTTAGATCCTTGTTTTTATTCTCTTTGTTCTGTGACTTTATACAGCAACACCCTGTATGGTGTTCCACAAGCATAAGTTAATCTTGTTAACCCTATTTGGTTGTGGTAGAAAGTGCCATTAAGTCACAGCTGACTTATTGCGACCTCATAGGGTTTTCAAGGCAAGAGACATTCAAAGGTGGTTTGCCATTGCTTGCCTCTGCATGGGCTGAGAGAGTTCTGAGAGAACTGTGACTGGCCCAAGGTCACCCAGCAGGCTTCATGCGGAGGAGTGGGAAATCAAACTCACTTCTCCAGATCAGAGTCCACCGCTCTTAACTACTACACCATGCTGGCTCCAGAACCTCATTTACTTGGTAGTAAATTCCACTGTCTTCTGTGGAGCAACCCAATCATACACATTCACCAAATCTAGCACCTCCAGTACACATACCAATGCTTCCATACTCACTTCCATATGATGGATAAATAAAAGAAACAAATAAAAATAATCTCCAAGAACCATGCTAGGAAGTACTCGGTTTAAGAAAAGGTGAGTGGCACAAGCCATTTACAGGTAGCTGAAATATAAAGCTAAATCTTCAAATCATAAAACAAGTCAAAGCAAGACTAAAATAGCAACAATGCCACCTTTCACAAATTGTGCCTATGCAAGGGAGCTAAACAATTCAATCTCATCCCACTGGCTGAACCTAGTACTAGGAGATTGTACACAGATATCACAATGGCATGGCAAATTAATGCAATCTTTTAGAGAGTTATGGAATTCTAACACATGACTCTAGCACAAACATACCCAATTTCAGCTGTTTTCGGAGAAATTTCAACATCATTTGCTTTTAAATACTACATAAAAGCCTCTAGAAGTCTAAACTGCTTTCACAATCTTACTTTGTTTAAAATCAAGATTAAAGCCAGAGATCTTACAAGGGCCAAGTGGATTTGGTAGCTCTCATTATCTAATTTCAGAGCAAAGTTGTATTAATATACTTGCATCGCTCAATGAAAGATTTCCTTGTTGCATCTCTAAACAGATTTGCCTCAACAAACTGCTGAAAATGGCAGTCCACAAACTAAAATTATTAGGGTTACCATACTCACTGTCCCGTAGAAAGTTTTCTAGCATATAAATAAAAGATATTTTTCTTGTCTTTTACAGGATATGCCCCCTAGTTCCTCCACAGAAAGAACACTGAACAAGGCATATATGCATATTTTCAAAAACATGAATACACAGTGCACACAGCTTTTTTTGCAGTTATGCATGCGCTTACTTTGACCACCTATTCAATGCTCTACTGTCAATTAGGAAATAACATAAAAAACACTAAATTGATGCTTTGATGTTTTTAACAGAAAACTCATGGAATGCAAGAATCGTAGGTATGGACTGGGAAAATCTTGGTTTAAATCCTTACTGAGCCATGAAGATCACCTTGGATGACTCAGTATCTTTCCAGGATGTACCTCACAACACTGCTGTGAGGACAAATTGGATCATACATGTATTCTACTCCCCAGCTCCGTGGAGGAAGGACAAAATGCAAATATGATAAAGAAACAAACACTATCAGTTGTACACAAGCGGAATAGGTACAAAATGTCTGGCTTGTATCCATAGGCTGTTTTCTGCCAGCAGAAGAGTAGTGCTATTCCTTCCATTTCCCCACCCCCATAGCAGATCCCATATTGTGCCCCAGACTGTTCTTGGAGCACCAGAGAACAACAGAGGCAGCATTTTGAGAGCACAGGTTACTACAGCAGGAGCAAAAGATGAGAAAGTGCTACCCCACAATCTCTACACTATTTTAAGTGGATAAAGCCTTCACATCAAGTAGCCTGACCAGACAACTTGAAGATGACAAACACATCCAGACATGATGAAGGCCACCTCATTTGGCTGCAGAGTTCCAGCCAAAGAAAACAAACTACCTTGATCAGAGCATATGAGATGAGGAAGACAGTAGCAATACATCTATTTTGCCCCTGAGCTTTATCACCTTGACAACCTTAGCAGTACAGATTTTTAACAACATGGTTCATTAAACTATTTATTTGTAGCTTTTTGGGGAGGGGGGAAGAGTTACACATTAATACACTATATTACCTAGACTGATTTGTCAAAGCAAAAGCTATTAATTTTGCTCTAATAAACAGCAAAAATGTAACTAAAGAATACTAACAAAATTGAACGTGTATTCCTTTTTTATTTATTTTCCTTTTGCATGACTTATTTCCAGGATACCTTCACTCACCCACTATCGGTTGACAGTTGAAGCAAACAGTATAATGCAGTTACCTCACCAGTGTTTATCAAAGTCTCAGATACATGAGTAAATTCTCTGCATGTTTTTCTTCCATCTGGAAAGAATGTATATTCTTTCCAGGTTCCTTTACTGGATACAACAGCTATCACCCACTATGTCTCAAAATGGAGACATGCTCTCTGCATTTTTCCAGACAATGTGGATTTTGCATGAGGAATGCACAACTGTCACCTACTTCCTACAAAGAATCCAGATGGAGTAGTGCATTTCCCTGTCCTCAGATTGCAACGTACAGTTTCTGGAAAATACATCCACTTCCACAGTAGGTGACTACAAATATTCCATTAATTAGTGTGTGGATCATGGTGGTGCCGATAAGACTGGTGATCCAGTTTGGTCAAAGAGTGGACCAGGACTCAAATCCCTCCTCTGCTATAAAGCTCACTGTGTGACCTTGAAGCCAGTCACTCTCTCAGTCTAACCTACATCGTGACGTTGTTTGTTGTGAGGACAAAATGGAAAAGGGGAGAAAATCAAGTACACTGCTCTGACCAGACAAAAATTTGATAGACGCAAGTTCCTCCTCAGAACACGTCCCTTCTCACTATGTCATTTCGACAAGCTTAAATACGTCAACTCTCACAATGTTTGTTGTCCTAGTTCTCCAGAGCTAATTGCACACAGTTCCTCCAATACGTTTTTTAAAACACCCACCTGCATCTGCACCCCCCATTACATAGATAGTCAGTGTGGTATAGTGGTTAAAGTGTTGAACTAGAATCTGGGAGACCCAGGTCTGAATCCTCACTCTGGCACCGAAGCTTGATGGGTGACCTTGGGCCAGTCACACAATTCCAGCCTTACCTACCTTGCAGAGTTGCTATGAGGATAAAATGGAGGCGGAGAGAACAATGCAAGCATTTTTGGGTCCCCAATAGAGAGAAAGGTGATGCATAAACGAAGTTGAGGAGGAGGAGGAGGAGGGTAGTGGTGGTGATGATAGGAACAAGGATACATAAACACTATTGAGCAACTTTGTGTATACAGTAATATGCATTTCAATCAATCAAGTTTCATTTCGATACAATTTCAACTCTGAGTAAAAATCAAAGTTAGGTTAAAATATGCATTTTTTGTTTTGGTCATATAGGTAAGTATCCAATTATGAAAGGGATTGCTAGCTGGGCATATAACAAAAATATTAAATTACCAGTCACTATAGTTAGTTTTGGCTCTTTTAACAGCAAAGAGGCTTTGGCCTGCATGCTCATATTTTCATCATGAGATTATTTCCTTCGTCATATCTTTAACACAGGTGCAATTGCAATGCTTGAGTGTCAGGACTTGAGCCTGCAATGATCGTCAAAGGAAAGTTCTCGGCCCCAATATACTTTTAAAGGTCAGGTGATACCACTTGTCCCTTCAAATACTTCAGGGTGCTCTGAGTAACCAAGTGACCTTGTTGCAGAGAAAATGCCTTTGCTTTCTGCCTTTGCCTTGTAGCCTTATACCACCCTCCCTGATCCAGAAAAGAGCAAGAGTCCAGTAGCACCTTAAAGACTAACAAAATTTCTGGCAGAGTTTGAGCTTTCATGAGTCACAGCTCACTTCTTCAGGAAGAAGTAAGCTATGACTCATGAAAGCTCATATCCTGCCAGAAATTGTGCCTTTAAGGTGCTACTGGACTCTTGCTCTCTTCTACTGCTACAGACAACCACAGCTACTCATCGTGATATGATCCAGAAGAGTCTGCTCATGCTCCCAGCTAAGCCCTGTTGTTGTTGTTTTTAATCAGCAGCCAATCTACTGCTCTCCACTCCCTTTATTTTGAGGCCAGAAAGAAAGACATCTTGCTAAAATATTCAATAAAAAAAGATTAATTATGCTGCTTTGGCTTGAAGTTACCTCCACATTAGTATTCCCTTCCAGAATACAGAACCACAATATTTGATTTATTTTAAGAATTTGTAATTAATGTGTCTCCATTCCATCTACTCTTTCCAATTTTTTTCCCAGTTTTCCTTTTAACTGAGAAATGTAAGATTTTTTTTTAAAAGAAAAGAATTCATTTCAGTACCAAAGCATCAAAAACTGCCTTCGGCAACTGCTGGCTACTAAAAGCAAGAAAAATAAAGAGATGAGAACAACATGAATTTAAAAATGCCACAAATGGAAATGAAAATTAGCTTGAAAATGGTGTAAATTTATCGTTTGACTTTCTTCCATAATATATACAGCAAGAGTTTTCTTACTAAATACTGCTCGTTAAACAGCTCCAGATTGACATTATTTTGCTCTTTAGTCTTCTTATCCACAGTACTTGTTGCTAGGCTCAAATATTTATCAAAGTAACACCGTGATAAAACGAGGCTTCTTTTCTTTAGCTGTGCAATTCTGAAGTTGGGGGGGAGAGGAGAGACAGGTCCTGACAGTATATCACCCATATCCAGAGATTTGTTCTGGGCTCAGGAATTTAATGTGAATGTAGAGAACCCAGACCACATTCACCCCTCCTTTCAATGGAAGGAGGTAATCTATAAGCACATCTTGCATGCGCTCTGTCCCTCCACTGAAATGAAAGAGAACCTGTAAGGATGTGAGAAAGGGAAATGCAGCTTTTAACAATATGTTCTACAAGTACTGTGATCATAAAAGGGATGTTTTTTAAAAGATACACACAATAATTATCAAGGGCAGCTGGTGGCTCCATGTAGGGACCTCAGCTCCTAATTAGCTTTTAACTTCTTTACAATGCAAAGGTGGCTGCACAGAACATCACCTCTCCTTTGTACTCTGCACTTCCACAGGAAAATAAGATTTCATTCACTCCTACAGACACAAAGGCCACCAGGAACACATGTCCATATAACCTCTGCCAAATCAAAAAACTGCCATCTAATAAAACCACAAATAAGAAGTGTGTGCCAGAGTCAGTACTGTCCTTCAGCACTTCACCAACAGCTCAGTAGAAAGGGGGGGGGGAGATAGGTCTTAAAAGTTGGTCAGGCAAACCAGACTTTCGAAGGGCAATATCCCCTGAGAGAGATTGCAGGCCTGCATTCCGTGAAATCTAAATTGGAGTTCCTACAACACTTTTTTTTAATTCCAGCCCATGAGCCGTGTCTTAGAACACAGCCAACATTAAACTAAATAGATAACCAATGTAAAGGCGTTGCAAGATATTCAGGGAAGTAAACAGCAGTGTTTATTGTTCAGCATGCATTGGCAACTGGGGGGGGGTGAGTAGATTACTATGCATTGTAATGGTTGAAATCTTCATCCACAGAACTACTAACACTCACAGATCTGCCCCCTTGTGCCACATGAAAACATAGCTGGGAGGATGGGCTGACTATCACACCTACAGGGAAGGGATTCTACAAGACAAGCAGCATGCTCACGATTCCTAACAGAAGCAAAGCAGTTGCTGGGTGCCAGGGTCTGTGAGAATCCTGAGACAAATTTAAAGGTCTTAACTTTTTTAAAACCACGTTAGCAAAAAAAAGTGATGTCAGTTATGGTTTAGACCAGTGGTTCCCAAAGTGGGCAGTATCACCCCCTGGGGGGCAGTGGGATTATCTAGGGGGGCACTAAGAGGCAAGGGGACAGCAAGGGGGTGCTAGAGGTGGGCCTCTTCAACTGTACTGTTGGATAGGGTAGGGGGCGCTGGGGTTGAGTTTGTGGAACCAAGGGGGCGGTGGCCCAAAAGGTTTGGGAACCACTGGTTTAGACTGAAATACTGTGCGTACTACCTTTGCAATAAGCCTCACTAAACTCAACCTATCTTTCTTTTATGGCCAGGCTGCTATGGAAAAGAAGGTCATTAAGAGAAATTTTACCATCTTCATATTTTTTCAAAATGCTTTTTTCATCTAAACATCACCAGAATTTCAAGTACTGGCTGAATATATCTTATCCGGACTGCTTGGGACCAGTCCTGGTCCGTATTTCGGATCTTTCCGTATTTTAGAATATTTTGGAATATTTATGTATACATAATGAGATATCTTGGGGATGGGACCCAAGTCTAAACACGAAATTTATTTCTGTTTTATATTTGTTTAATATCTATTTTATACACAAAGCCTGGATATAATTTTAAACAATATTTTTAATAATTTTGTGTACATTGAACCATCAATGGCACTGCTGAGGGCCTGTGAGTAATGCCTGCATGCCAGCTCAAAAGGTCTGGTTTTCGGATCAGTCCAGATATTGGATGTCCGGATAAGGGATACTCGACCTATATTTGTTAATTTCAATAAAATAACCCCATTGTGGAAGTCCATCTGCCAGTCATTACTGCCACATAACCTCCATTCCTTTCAAAGGCATTTATATAAAAACTGCTTGGATGTAATGGTGGAATAAATTTAAATTAAAAAGCAATCTTGCCTGATGATCTATAACTTAAGCTGTTGTATGTGTGGCAGTGCTGTGCAGATTTTATGTCATAGGGAATCACCCTTGCACAAACAGCTAGGTCTATGGTGCCACAAAACAGCAGAGACAACGGTTTTTAAATAGAAAAAAGACGCTGATTCATTTCTTTCTAATTTAAGTCTAGCCTCAGGTACTGCATGTAACAGTAGGTAAATAAATTTTCAAACAGCAGTGAATTTAAATTGATGGTGACCCACTTTCAATCCACTTACCCAGTTCCAAAATGCATACTGTTGATTTGCCACTAACAACTTGCCACACTGTTACCAATAAGCCCAGAAAATGAGAAAGCACAAAATATATAGGAGCCCCAGCTGCACTTTCTTTTGCATTGGCTCATGCATATTTAAAGTTGCTCTGTCTTGTGTTTATATAACTTGGTGGTATTCAAGGACAACATTAGTGAAAGGCCTGAACCAGAAGAATCCAAAAATACACCACTTGCTACTTAAGGACAGTCACCCTGCAGTGATTTGCCAGACACTGTGTTCCATTGTCAATTAATCTTCCCCAGCCCCCCAAAAAATCTCTCTCTCTCTTTTTTTGGTACAGCAAAACCTGGAAACAGGATCAGCAACAATTAGCTATTTCAGACACTTTTCTCGAATATCTGACCATGCCAATCACATAATGAAGATCTGAAAATATTCATCAAGATGTCCATAAAAAGAAGAGGGATAGGTACCCCACAGAAAGAATAATGGAACAATGCACCATTTTTAAAAATGGAAAAATATACATTATGTCATCCCCAAAGATAATAATATTGATAATGTAAGAATATGATCCAGAAGGATAGACTCTAAAATTTTCCAAATATTCTTGCACCTCCCAAAACATGCGCTTTCACAGTGCATGGGTCTATATGTGAAGTTCATCTTTGGGGCAACATTTCTGAGCCTCATTATGTTGCCATTTTGGAAATGTACAAATCTTTATATTTGCATTATCTAGTAGGGCTTTTGGAGTTCACTCTTTTACAGTTACACATGAATGTAAGCTTTTGATCTTAACAGCATCAAGAAAGATTCATTGTAAGAGGAAATCTACTTAATTGTAGATAGACAGATAGAGAGATAGATGTGCTTGTATCTTACCTTCCGTACACTGCAGGAAGCTGACTATCAGTAATAGCCAAAATCTTTTCATTCTGCAATCAGAAGCCACCATTATTGACCCCCTTTATAGACTTTTCTTTTTATTCCTTAATGAATCCAGTTATAAATGTCCAGCGTCATTCAAGTGGGTGGTCTACATCATTGTTCATAACTGAGGAGAGAGATGAAAATGAAAAACTAAAATTAATTCACGTTCATCACTAAAACGTTTAAAAATGACACAGAGAAGACTCTTGTTGATGAGAAAACTGAGGAAAAAAACCCAGTTTACCTCAATACCACAGAGAATCCGACACTAAAAATCATGATAAGAAAAGCAGGAGGTGTTAATGATACTGGCACACTCCTACAGAAAATGGCGGGGATTTCCAGGAAATCTCAAGCTAAAGTGCCAAAAGACAGCAAAAAGAAAACCCACGTAAAAGAAAGTAGGGCAGCTGCCAAAGGGAAACTAAGCAGGCGGTCTCTCCTTCTTAGGCTCTTTACTCCCCTCTTTCTAAAGCAGTACCACCCTTTGTGTTATAAATGGCTCTGTGCCCCCTCAGACAAAAAACAGAAGCAGCAACAAGTCTATCAAAACATCCATTTTTGCTGAGGCAGCTCTTCTCTCTCTCTCTCTTTTTTGACCAGCAGTACTTTTGTGTTAAACACCAAATATGTCTTCTGTGAAGACATCATTTCTTGGATCCAAAGAGAGATCATTAAAGTCTTCATGGCAACTCTGACAGCAATGAATAGAGTGCCGGCTCATATACCACAGGGCTAACATCTGTCAGAGCTTAGACATAGCACGTGAGGGGGGGGAAATCACACTGAAAGGAATACCTTTGTGGAGGGACCACTTCTCCCTCACAATCAAGTAATCACAGGCACACACCCACACCCACAACTGAGATTAGGCAGAAGGATTTCAGGGCCATGGCTTTCACACACACACACACACACACACACACACACACACACGAGTCCAACACCTATTTTATCTGAAATAAACGACTGAGCCACTCCTTCCACATGCAAAAAAAAAAAATGGGCTTGATAGTTGGTATGAGCCTAGTACACTACACACATATTTTGAAGACTTCAAACCCATACAGAAAACTGAGAATGGATGAGTATCCATTTATCTTCTATACTCTGAGAAGCAAACATCTTTCTGCAGCCCAGGAGGAGACCGAGCACCATGCATTTGTGGGAACTTTAATCTCTCTTTCAAAACATCAGCTGCTACGAGAGAAGCCTTCCACATACAAACAAATAAGTCTGCAATGTTCTCTGCAGACAAAACAGCTCTGGTAGCCCTTCTTTTGCTCAATGCTTTGCAAAAAAAACAACAGCAAAGTCAAACCGACAATGTGAGCTTTTCAAAGTTGCTCTTTTTAGCAGCCTACAAGATGGGGGGGGGGGGGAGTGAGTGAATCCTGCCAAAACTGTCCTGCAGTTGCTCCCATCTATAAATCAGCCACATGCAATAATTCTTTCACCAGAGTACAGCCTCTGTAATTCTGTGGACTTGCACAGTAAAGACGTGGGTTTGAACCTCTTTCCAGCTGCGACCCAACGCAGTCAGTAACTTCTCTTCCCAGCATTCTTGGGTGGGGATAATAATGACCAACCACATAAGGTTTACACAAGTAAATCCTTTATACCCAATGGTACTGCTTTGGGGTAAGCATTCAATGGACTGTCCCAAGAAGGAAAATGTGTTCATCATAAATTTACACTTGATCCTAACCAGGTTCTCCAAAGTACGTCCCACTGATTTCACTGGGCTGTAGACAATCTGCAAGCAGAGCTCCATTCACACAACAGACCTTTATTCCCACTCCCACTATAACCTTGCCGAAACATTGCTCCGAGAAACAGTGCTGGAAGCAATGTTTAGGGACTGCAGTGGGAGAAGCAGTGAAAAGCACTTCCTCTGCTGGAAGAATTACCCTTGTGCCAGTGGAAACAGTAGGATCCATCCCAATGTGATTGCCTTTGAAGGTAATATGTGCTTAGGCTTGCCAGCATTAGAAAGACTTGGCTGTAGTCTTTAACAGGACCCTTCCCCAGAACATGCAATTCTCGTAAAAGCACACATTCAGGATCACTCATTTAAGATTAGTTAACCATTTCTACACTTTAAACACAATTTTCTGGAAGATGGTACATTTCCTTCGTACTTTAAATGCATGAAATTATGCTTAAAGAGATTATTATAATAATCCGTGTTAGAAATTATGATAATGAAAACATAATAATTACTCCAGATTAACACTTCTGTTGAGAGATGCGGTTCTGTGTGTGCCTCCTAAAATCTGCTAGTATTCTGAAGGTGGGTGTAATGAAAGAGGATACAGGTTAAGCTAATTCCCCACTTATTATGTGGTGAAAGGGAATCTGCCTGATGTCCACTGCCTGATCTTGATTCCTATCCATAATCCCTGACATTAACTTACAAATACTTATTATAAATTCTCACATCCTGAACCCTGATAGTGTCCCTGATCTGACTAGAAGAAAAACTGCTTCCTAACAAAGCCTCCAACCATTCAGGTTAGGATTAGATTTTTATTTTTAATATGACCCAGCAGAAGCTTGTAACAGGCACAACATTTGGGGGCTCTGGAAGAAGTGCTATCTCTATACTGCCTTCCCTCTTAGTGACATGCTCCTAGTTTCAAAATCCTTCTTTGTAATATGTAAATACAGCCAACAAGCTCTGAACAAGCACCAGGGCAGAAGGATTTATACTTTGACACAAAGACTATTTCAATACAGGGCAGGCACTGGGGGCATTTTCAATGGCATAGGGGAAGAGGTTCAGTGCAGACAAACAAAGCATAGTTCTCTCCCTGGCAAAGGCCCAAGCACCTAGAGGTAAAAGATCCATCACCAGTTAATCTAGTGGCGGCAGGTCAGCTGCTGCAGGAGTTTCCTGAAGCTGACACAAAGGAATAGTCATGTTACATCTCAAAGTCTTTCACCCAGAGCAGGGAGAGCTTTCTGTGTTGAAAAATCTATACGGTCTCTCAAGAAACAAGCAGCATGCATAGCTGAAAGGATGCCTCTCTTTTTTTCTTTCTTTTTAAAAACTATTCCCAGCCAGGTAAATCAGTCATGCCATTAAATTAAGAACGGAAGATTCATACAAACAAAGATACAGACATACACACAGGACATCACAACGTTAGATTAACTCTTTCTCAAAGAGTAACGGCTGATCCATTTCACAGACTGTCCCGATATTACTGTGTTACTTGACTGAACCATTAGAATAATTCAAGCACATGGCTGAGGCACATTAATGACTGAAAAGGAAATTAAGCCAGCCTTTTGATTACTCTCAGACTATTCAGAGGATTTTTAGATTTGCCGAGATTTGGTTTTAATGGGTTTTTCGATTTCCTGAACATAATGCTAGATGGACTGCTTAGCTCTACACATCAATCTGAAGGGGAAACATTTTTTTTTTCCATCTTCACTGGTTAGACAGTTACAAGGTTGTGTTCTGTCACATGTCGCCTCACAGGGCTGTTGTTTTTAGGAAAGGGTCGAGAACTTTGTGGGAGATTGAAGACCACATTTTAGACAGTGCTAGCGGAACAGCTGTCAAGACAGAGAAAACAGTGGTATGAAAATAGACTTTAGCCTGAGAATGGACCCCATTTGAGGTATTGGCATGACTTTAAGAAGCTTGAGGATGTGTCTGGGACAACATAGATGTAGCCACAGGAGCAGCAACTGTTGGCTGAAGGACAGCGCAAACCGATCTCCTTTGACAAACAAAGTGTTGAGAATGTAGCAGCTGGCAGCAAAAATATATCTTGGTTCAGCTTTTTTGTATTGAAAGACAAACCTGAAAGTCAGCAATCAGGCTTTTTTAGATTATTTATCCCTTGTGCTTTCACCGAATAAAGATGTTTTCTAAGATTACATATCACAATAAAAAAATATTTAAATTGAAAGTGTGTGTATGTGTGGGGGGTTATAGCAGTACTCTAAACAGCAAGTATTAGTGAGCACCTTCATTCTTCAACCCACCTCTCCCCGATAATTAGCTAAGGCACCAACAATAAGCCAATTGTACAGACAAATAAAGTATACAGCTTCAGCAACATAGCACAAAACTAACATCCTCCCCCCCCCAAAAAAAAACACACACAGATAGAAAACCTGGAGCCAGAGGATACTTGTGGGCAAAGATGTTGCTGACAGCCCTGTCTTTCAGACCATATAATTGCTGTAGATAAGGAGACAGTCACTGGAATCTCACAACAACAACAAAACCCAAAACAGACAAAACACCATCAGGAAAAGCCATATCATGTTACCTCCTTGCAAACAGAAAAATGTAGATCATAGTAAGTGGCCATTCTGTGCAAATAAGCCATTTCCCTTCAGACCTTAATAAAACCTTTGCTTTGGATTATGTATAGCTCCTGCTTGACAGTGAGGAAGGGAGACAGTCTCTAGGGCCAAAAGGCAGATTGAATTTCAGAATGCAACCAAAGATGCCTGGAAAACTTTGCTGGTAACTTAAATCCGTAATGTTGGGACACAGTATGGACTCCCGAATTGTGACTTTTCTTTTATGTATGCCCTCTTAAAGACAACTCATTCGTACCAACAGAGGGGCTGCCACTTTTTCAGCCTTAGTAAACCCTAGGTGGAAATGGCATATTTGGTTCACAGACTTCTAACTTACATCATCTTCATGGGTTCTTGTTTTTGGAAGGGAGGGGAAAGTATTGTGTTCAGGAAATTAAACAAACGCCAACGCCAAATCTGTGATTCTGGCAAAGACGCAAAAAAGGAAGCCATGAACCCTCCAGACTACTCTCAGAATTTGAGTTCCTGATTGACTGAACATCCCACATGGGTGTAGATAAAAGATACTCCATAGAAGCTGGATAGTGAAGGTAGGTACATTGTGTCAAAAATACACAGCAGAACTGGAAGATAAAATCATTTCTTAGGGAGACCTCACCCTTCACATATCTTGGAGTTTTTGCACAAAATAATAAGATGGACCAGAACTTATTTATTTTAAACATTTATAAGGTGCCTTTCTCCCAGATAACTGGGACCCCAAGGCAGGTAACAATAAAATCAGCACAATGTACCATAATTCCAACAACAGAATTAAATAGCAGAAAAACGTAACCACTATCATCAAAACACCCACGAAGCAATCATTTTGAGGAGGTAAAGACTCTTCTAGAAGAACTCTGTTTTTAAAGCCCTTAAAACTGAAAAGGAGAGATAGATTTTCTAATTTCCTCTTTCCAGAAAAAGTCTATTAGTAGGCAGCAGCAAAACATAATGCAGGGGTCAGAATAACCAAAATACATTGCTGCTTCTTTCTGGTGACAGGGGACTACACTCCCTTTTTTCCTCAGCCACAGTTATTAACAGCTATTCAGTCTATATTTATAAATAATGAGGGCAATATAAAATACTCTTGACTTGCAATCCATCGAAGCAGAATCAGTCCTCTTAGCCTTCAGATAAATTCCCTTGCTTTTGTGCTCAGATTGATACAATTATTCAAACTCTTATTTTCTCCTATTTCCATCTATTCTAATTGTGAATAAGGTATCATTATTAAAATATACTATATATCCAACCTGAGGGCAAATCTAAATATTTAGAAACTTAAGTAAAGTTTTGCTAGGGCTGATCTACTTCAGAATGAATGGAGGAGGGGAAGGGACAGTATTTAAACTCTCCTGAACATCAGAAACTCTAGGAACTCTAATCTAGAAAGCTAGCATTTAAGGAATAATATCTCATTGACATACTAGATTTCTACATATGGACTGTTATTCTATTAAAAATACCAGAGTGGTTGGGGAGGGGGCGTATCTCTGGATGTGTACTTCAGTCTCCATTAATTAACACCGTGAATGTTGGATTTCAAATACAAAACGTCTCCATCTGAATCACACAGAAGGAATGCAGTATCAGGGAAGGGAACAGTGCAGTAAGTATGAGACCTGACCAAGGTGACCCAATGTTAGAGTAAGAAAGTCATTTTTATGCACTCAGCTGCTGCGTGCTCTGAAGTGATACATCAATGCTTTAGTGAAGCCTGAAACAGTATGGGATAAATATACATGTACCCTGAATCTAAGCTGAAAGAGAGATCAGAAAGCTCGAGTCCCACCGGACTGGATCCTGTGTTAATCACTACAACAGCGTTTACTCACAAAAGAAAATCTACCTGCATGACAAGCCAAACACTATACAAAACCATTTCAGCTTTACAATTTATCCTCTCTGTCCACAGCGGCACAGTGGTCTACCTCAATCACTCACAGGGAAAATAAATGGGATTTGGGGGAACAAAAAGGAAGGAGGGGGGAGAGAAAAAAGGCAATGATTTTCACTGCCTATCATCATTCTAGTAAAGCTTTGCTTTCTTCTCTATTTTCCATCAGTTATGTTTTAAACATTTTGTGCACAGAAGTGCTTTTCTGACAGGCTAGTTCCACCCCTTCTTGTTAACACTGCCTAAAACATGCAGTCTGGGAAGTTCTAATTCAATAACCTATGAAAGAAAATCTTTGCTAGCCCTAATCTGGGGGGGGGGGAATCCAGTCATTCTTTTTTGTCAATATTTTTCATCCTATCGACTAGATCAAGGTTGTCAAACGTAAGACCCAAGGGCTGGATCCAGCCCCTTGAGAGCTCTTATCCGGCCCATGAGCCAGCCAAGGCAGCCACCCCCCACTCCTGTCCCAATCTGGGCTCGCTACAGGCTCACCAACTGGGGCAGCCAGCCACATGCACACACGCCCCCTGATCTGGGCTGACACAAGCTCGCCAGCCAAGGCAGCCACACACAACCCACAGTCCCAAGGTGTCAATTGTCAAACACTGTTAAATAAAAGAAAACACTGTGTTATTGTTTTAAGAATATTTGTATTTTAAGTAAAAAATAAAGTAAAAAAGCCATATCATTAATTGGCTTTGCCTGTGTCTTCTATAAAGTTTGTATCGCCAGTACCTGCCATTTAATTTTATGGTACACCAAGTGACATTTATGTCATATCCGGCCCTCATAACAATTGTGTTTGACACCCCTGGACTAGATCCTCAGTATCACGAGGGCTTATCGCTCATACATAATATTCTTCCCTTTCATTCCATCTCAAACTAAGCCACTGACTGATTCCACAGATTTCTTTAATATTCTGAGCTTCCCGAATACTAGCTCGCCCTTAAGATGATCCCCACTGTACAACAGTGGAGGAGAAAAAAAGACTGAAAGTCAATTGCAACTATTATCGGCTGTAATATCTTAGAGTCATGCTGAGCATTTTAAATATGCTGATCGCTTTGGACACCAGAGGCACAATCTGAAGCTGTTTGCCATTCCCTTCATTAAACGCTCCTAGACCCGTGTGAGAACTGCAAAACAAATAGGTCTCATTTTCAGTCCTAATGTAGGCTGGATTTTACGTACATCAAAAAACAAATAAACAAACGGGAAAATAATGAAGAGCTATAAAGAATGCATGTGCTATAGCCCACGGGATGACCCTAAGCAGGCCTTACTGCAATTCTAAAATAGAGACTACAGCAGGGAATGGAGTGATTCCCCCAATTTCTTGTGGAATAAAAATTTACAAAATGAACAGTATGTCACCCACGGTTAATTGCTGGACTGGATCTGGGTCAAATCTTGACATGCATCATGCCGGTTTTGATTTCCATTATATATCAACCTCCGTTCCTGGTCCATAAAACGAGAGTAACAGTGAGTGGCCTGTCTCACAGAGTTGTTGCAATGGAAATGTAGAACACAGGGATGTTTTCGGTGTGTGGTGGTACTCACCGGAACTGAGTACTGGCACCTTTTGGGGGATGGCTTTCCCAAGTCCTGAGGGGGAAATGGCGGAAATCAGTGCAATCTTGTATATGAGTATTGGCACCTTTTTTTCTTTTTTAAAACAAAAGCACTGTAGAACACTTTGCAAAATTCAAGAAGTGCTTCAGACATGATGAAATGTTTATTCATAGCAGACATGGACATGCTTAATGGCATTGTTCCTGTGCTCTTTCTCCCTTTTTCCCTCCGCTCAGGTTTGGGCACAAGTGAGGACTTCCTGGTTTTGTAGAGTGGAAGGTACAGAAGGTACAGTTTTGGAGAGTGGAAGGTACAGAAAGCAACCATGACATGAAGGAGGCAGGAAAGTTGGCTTCTTCTTCAGTATCTCTGAGCGTGCTGTTTAGGACCTAAGTCCAGGATTCTCAAGAAATCAAAATTACAGGACACATGGATGGTACAAGGGGTTAAGAGACTGAGTATTCAATAACCATTAACCATATTAGTATCCTTTACATAAGTTTGTTTGTGAAATCTGAAAAGAACCCATCTTTCAACTGAGGAAACGATAGTCCAAAATCGTTAAGGAAGACACTGAACTTGTCTTTACTATTTTGACAAGGATTTCCAAAAGTATGTGTATTTAAAATCTGTCATATTAATTTGGTTGCCTTCTTTTTCCATCCACATTTTTTATGTATGGTTTTTTAGTTCTTTTTTCACCCTCATGAGGTGCAGAGACAAACATAATGGATCTGTGACTAGACATGCCTGTTCCTCTGGAATGACTGTATCACGTGAAGCTTAATGCGGCACACTGTGAGGAATTTAACATAGTTGATAGGCTTTATGACCTTTCTTTTCTTGGCATGAGAAAAGCCAAGGGGAAAAAAATAAGTTTGAAAGAAAAAGAAGGTTCACACATGCCATTCACAGTTGACATCCCAATGTACATAACGTCATCAGCCCTGGATCCAACATCCACCTGACAAAATAAAACTGAGTCCGTAAACTTGGCAACAAATCAGCTTTGTAGGTTAAAACATACTTCATTGTTTGTTTAACCATCTTGGATAATTGGGTTAAATAAAGCTTTAACTTCCAGAGACTGCAAGTTGCAACTGTATTGTAAATGGGCCCAGAGCCAAGGACGCTACAACTGAATCCTCCACATGCCATTCTAAATGTTTTGGGCTACTTAGGTCACAGCAGAAAAGACTTGTTGAAACCTACGGTAGGAGAATTTCTTTCAAAAAGACAAATGAACTATTAAAAAGGCAAGGCCATACAATACTTGTGTCGGAGAGAAGAGATAACATTAAGATCATATCAACATAATATATCTAAAGCAATTTTTTGCCTGCACATCCCTATCCTGTTTTTTTTTTTACTATTATGATTACCTGCATATGAACTATTTAACCTCAACAATGTATGGATACACACCATTTGAATAGTGTTTTTCTCTGTTTACCCCGCGAGTGAGGTTCTCCTATGTTCTGTTAATGAGGAAGTGCAACTGTGTCTCAGAAATAGCTACTCAGATTTCTACAACCACCTATGTTTTTCTTTAACATGGTAGGCAACCAATTTCCGGCATGAAGCAGCTGTTAATTGGCTCACTTAGGTGTTTCAGCCCCCGCCAAAGGATTTGATCGTCATTTTCAGGATGGCAACTGCACCATCCATGTGTTCTATAATTCCCACCCACCCCCCATTCTCACTTCCCAGAAAAAGCAACATTCCAGCTGGAGCGTCAGCCTCCGCCAACTATGAATATACTGACGGAATCAAGCAATTTAAAGCTGGTGTTATACCCTAGGAACATCAATTGGAACAATCATTTTAAACCAAAGGTGACCATAAAATGTCACTATGGTCATGCTAGCCGTCTCAGTATTACTCCAAGCATGAAAATATTTTTTGTGGGGGGAAATGAGCTGGGCACCAAGTGTTATCCATTACAGCCTCAAAGGTCGTTACATGGAGAATTTCCCAGAAGTCACTACCAACCTGAAGCAGGAAATGAAAAGCATCTTGACCTCTTGTTCCTCATACTCAGCCTCTTATTGGCCGCTATTCAAGCAGGTCTCCCCTACATTGATGCAGTGCATAATGATTTCAGCAGAAAAACTGCAATCTTGTTATGCGAACAGGGGAGACCATTCATACATGTCAGGCAGCAGGCAAGCCGGTTTATTTAGTTAGTTATTTTTATTCATGGCCCACCTTCCTCTGAGACTCAAGGTGGATCACACAATATAAAACAATGTAATCAAACAGCAGAAGCAGAAACAATGCAACAGGACGAGGATTACAAATGTTAGAGAAGCAATGCAAAAAGAAAAAGGCGTCAGACATTATATACCAAACAATGCAAAAAATGGAATTATAGAACAGCAGGATGAAACATACAATGAACACTGGATTTGACTACAGTCCTAAACCTTCCCCATGGCATGCTGGTTTTCTAAGTGCACAGAATATTCTCGCTCTGAGAGAGAGGGGGGCATCTTCAGCTTGGGTTATTTACCAATCCATATCTGGGAGGCAGGAACTAAAAAAATATCAAGACTTCCTGTCCCCCAGGGGGAAATGACCCCTCCCTTCTCAGAGAGTCAGTTTGAGTTTCCTGCCTTGATGGGAGAGCAGCTTCTTTCAGTGCTCTGCTAATCCGACTGTAGGAAATTAGTTTGTTCTTTGTTCGTCTTGTTTTCTCGTTGTGTTATACCTCTGACTACTTTGTCCTCCCCTCTGTACTTGTCCTCCCCACTCCTAGCGTCAGTCAGGCTCTCCTCGCCGCAGGCTATAGCCGCTGCAGTTTCCCGCCTAAAAGAAAATGGCGGCCGCGGCTTCTAATGATGAGTACATCTCGCTTCAGGATTTAGATCCTAGCCTCTTACTTGCCGCTAATAGCATTCTACAGGCCAGCAGACCCAAAAGGAGCCTCAGCCTAGCTCCAAACGCAAAACTAACTAGTTACTTGGAAAACTCGGGGAAGGACTCCAAGAAGAAAAGAAGAGAGAGGACAAGAAAAGTGGCGCGGCTCCTAGACATTTAACAGCGCCCCAGGCTACTTCCTCCGCCCAGTCGGAGCAGCCTGCTGATCGCAAAAACACAGCGGCGCGGCTTATTTGCCGGAGGAGAGCGATCAAACACAGGACCATTGTCAGCCCAAGAAAGACTGCATCATAGGATTTCTGCTGCATTGGCTCTCGATTAGTTTTTGCATGACTGAGTTTTATTTACTGGCATCAAATCCTTGATAAAACCAACTTGATCTACTTTGAAAGGTAAGAAATGCACATTCAAGTCCAGTCTTGTCATGGGAAAGAGGATAACCAAGGAAGGCAACAGCAGAAACAGTAAGAAGAGAAAGGTGGAGCAGCCCTGGATGACCAGAGGGTGAGCAATACTTTCTCAGCAGTTTTTACAAAGCTGCTATAATCTGTGCAGACAAATATGTATTTGCATTATCGATAATTAACTCTACATTTGGATGCTTCTAGAAGGAACATAGTTTCAGAGCTAGTACTTGTGATATCATGGTCTAATCACTGTGCAGCGAAATATGAAACAAAATCAATGGTAGCTCATAAGATGTAATCTTGCTACTCTGTTTGGCTCACTGTGCTGAATTCTTAGCTCATAAATCATTGTTACTAGCCATTCAGTGAATCAATATTCAGATTCCCTCTTGGTCTATACACACAACCACTAAATGAAATAATAATGACCCAAGATCTGTCATATATTAGGTCATCAATACCACCAACAGAGAGATTTCTTGGCAACAATGAAGTAATTGGAGATAAAAACACATCTGATGAACATGCAAGCAATTATGAAAAATCTGTAACACAGAGAAAAAAAGAAACTCCACGCACAGGTCTGCACATGCTCCTAACCGCAGCCCTAAAACCACTTACTCATTTGGCATTTGAAAGACAATTCCTGAACAATGGCATAACTCAGGAGTAAGTGGTTCAAGACCCAGTATGATCATGCCTTCAGACATAACGTTCATCACAGAACTGTAATAATTCACATTTTAAAGAAAGCCAGCTTTTACGATAACGCTGATACTAAATATATTTAATTAGACTGTAAACATGCGATCGTTAAAGGCTATCTTCTGTCTCCTTCGAATCCCCCTCCTCACTCCCTTATCCTCTCTTTGTCTTTTAAAAGCACCATTAGTACATCTGTAAAGAGAATTCCTCAACTCCGTTCTCTCATTCCGATAGCCCCAAAGCCCCAGAGGAGCAAAGATTAGTCCCATTAAAAACCAACAACAACAAAAAATAAAATAAACTATTAGAGTGCTTTCCGTGAAGCCTTATTCCCCAAATGCTTTACAGACCATTTAATTATCTCAAGGTAGTGGAACGCCTCTCTGCAGATGAACCTGAAAGCTACTGCACGTTCTGTCTTTCTCTCTCTCTCTCTCTTTCTCTCACACACACACATTAGCATCCCACATGTGGGCCACAATGCTATTTTAATCTCTAATGGTAATAATATCTGTAAGAGCTAGCAAGAGAAAAAATATGGGCTAGGACACACTACTTGGTTGTTGTTTTTCTTTTTAAAAAAATCAATAGGACAGGATCTTTAAATTACCACCAAAACAAAGCAAGATAATCCATAGGGGCAAATCTAGCTTGTGGGAGGAAGCTACACAAAACTACAAGCCAGCCCTTTGCCTCATTCCACTATGCATATCATCAGCAGAAAAAGCAGTGATTGCTGCCAGTGACTGACATAAAGCGATTTTCCAGACATGCCACTTTACCCAGCAGGGGAGCAGCACATTTAGGAGGCTTTATAATAATTATGTTTCTAAAAATGGGAGGGGAGAGAGGAATCACCACTCACTCTTTCTCCTTGTTTGGCATCCAGTTTGCTCCCACTCTTCTTCTAGAGCATTAAGAAGATTCCACCAGGCAGATAACAAGTAGACATTTAAGAAGCCCCCAGATCAGGAAGTAGCACAAAATGTCGTTACAGATTGGGCCACATTTGCTGTTTTTAACTGCAACTTTCCAATCAGCCGCTCATGAGGCCCAAGTAGCAATCGTCTCTAGGAGCACAGGCAAGGAACATCTAACTAGGAGTCCCACATAGGAAGCACCACCAGATTATTACTGTAGCTGTGCATGCTGCCCTCCCTGTCCTGAAGATATTAGAAGCTTCACTGTTTTTAAAATTATCTTCCATACTTTCTTAATGGGACAACCCAGCAACCGATTTATCTCCCGCACAGTGTCTCCAACAGTGGCTACTACAGGATGCCACAGAAGAATGATAATTCAGTAAAGGGCACTAAATAAGGGTGCCCTTACAAAATTTCCAAATTACAAAATTTCCTGACAGACTGGCTGGTGAACATGCTCCTGCTATAGTAAATATCAGCCTATATGCCCAACCTGCTGCATTCAATTTATTTATTTTTTGCCGTCAAGTCACATCTGACTTACGGCGACCCCTGGTGGGGTTTTCAAGGCAAGAGGCATTCGGAGGTGGTTTGCCACTGCTTGCCTTCGCATCACGACTCCAGTATTCCTTGGAGATCTCCCACCCAAATACTTGCCAGGGTTGAACCTGCTTAGCTTCTGAGATCTGACAAGATCAAGCTAGCCTGAGCTATCCAGATCAGGGCATTCAAACTGCCAGGTGAAGAAAAGCAGAAAGACCTGAGCTATGAAGCCTACCTCACAGCAAAACATACAGATGCAGAAATGACTTGGGTGCTGATGGGGTGTTGGACAAAAAATATCGATGATTTAGTATAACAGTATCCAACAATCAAGTAAAAAAACGAGACTCCAGTAAAGAATGTTGGAACATACACATTATTTATTTTAATAATGGTTATGTGATTCACATGCTTACTACTTTATGAACTCACCCTTCAGGAATAAATGTATCCCCACTTTAAACTTTATACAAAAACGCAATTACACATTATTGCCCTTCCCAACACACATGGAGCACAAGGGCAGACTGGCCATTAGAATACTGGGGAAAATCCAAGCGGGCTGATGGCCTGGGGAGGGTCCTCCCCCTCCCAAGGTCACCACAGCCCCCAGTGATAGCAGTCCTTGTAGCCCCGCTGCAGAGAGCTGATAGCTCTTGTCAAATGTAGGGTGGGGGAGTCACATTCGGCACAAGCAAGCCAACAGCCGCAGCCTCGTGTATGAGTTTGGGTTGCCACAGCTCCCCCGCTCCACACTGGGACACTGCAGCTGGCTCACTCGCTTGGGTTGCCACAGCTCCCCCGCTCCACACTGGGACACTGCAGCTGGCTCACTTGCAGCTGTCGTGAGAGAGAGACATCTTCTGTTCCTTCCCTCGGGGTGGCAAGTCTGGGGGCTCGCAAGGGGGTAGGGCCAGGGCCATTTTTGCTTCCCACTCCACCCTTGATGTAGTATGTGAAGCTTCCAAATTGGCCAAATAGAAATGCATTCATGAAACATGATGTTTAGTCCTCAGAGATTCAGCCTCCCCAAAAGGCAACAAGAAAAGTTGTTGAATTTGGAAGAACATCAACTCTGCTTCCAACACATGCATACTTGTGTGTGGTTGTGAGAGAGAGAAAGAATGCTTCCAATCTACTGTGGAAATGGAATAGAAATGTTAATTTAAGTTTTCCTTGGAATTCAGAAGTGTCCAAGGCTCAACACTGTTATGTTCCTGAACTATCTTATTGAGATGCTAGCAGAATGGAAAATAGAAGTGTATATACAAATTATGAAATTATCTTTAAACCAGTTTGTATTGCACCCAGGTTTCCTGGAATTAGCTCTACCCCCATGACATTAAACCATTTAAAAGTTCCACCAACTTCAGTTTGAACATCTTTGACACTCTTTTCACTTACAAATGAAATAGATATGCACTTTTTGCCCTAGTAGTGCCAGATTTTCTGCTTCATTTTGTTATTTCACAGTGCAATCCTAAACAGTTACACTCTTCAAAGCCCATTAAGTTCAGTGGACTTAGTACCATGTAACTCTCCTTAGAAATGCACTGTTGTCTTCCCTATTTGTTTCAAAACTGCTCCTGCCAACACTGACTTCCAGCCAGTTTAGAAACTGGTAACTCATTTTACTCTTACCCACAGCATAAAATCCTTGCAGCACAGTAAATTCCTATTAAACACAGCATATTACTCATAAGAATGCTCTATATGATCAATTGTGAACTTGTTCAATTGTATGCCATTTCAAATTTATTCTCTCACTTCATGAGTTTCACATTCACAGAATACTGCTGAATCTGATGATAAAATTGCCATTGTGTGACTTTGCATTTTAGAGATAACCATTTAACAGCATGTAATATTCATTCTGTATATTCCTAATGCTGGCCTGAGTAATTATACTTGTAATTTTGGCCTCACTTGCTACAACATGCCGCTGATACGATTTTTGAACCACAATTAACAGCCCACTCAACAATCAGATTCTAAAAGTGTACTATAAATAAAATAGACAAATGAAAGCAGAATTTTGTCTATCAACCTTATTTAGAACTGAAAAGAGTGAAGATTACAAATTTTTAATAAGAGTGTTATATTATGGATAGTAATAATCTAGGTGTTTTACTGGAAGCGAAGTGGATTACTGCAAATGAAATTTTAAAATGTCCTTTCCATTTTAGATAACGCAAAATGACTCCTTTCATGTCTCCTGCGATAAGGATACATTTGCCACACATTTAAATGGTGCCTTCACCCCATCCAACCCATGTATAAATTAATAATTCAGTGACATTAATACAAGAAGATAAATGATAAAGGTTGCTACATGAGGGCCAACAGTACACACAGACTTCTTTTGGAGGAGCTAATACCTCTCTGCCAATTACAGACAGAACTTTTTAACAGTTTTCAATGGCATTTTTACAATCTAAATAGCAGCTTATGCACACACAATTTCACACAACTCAGGCTTAATAAATCTCCTGCTGGTACCAAACAATCATTTTAGGGGATTAAAGTGCAACATCTGCTACCATTAATAAGCATTTTATATAGCTGTGTGTATAAAAGCAGTCTCTACTGAATTGTTAGCCTCAGAAAAAGCTTCTAGACCCAGGCACCAGTTTAGCATAAATTACAGCTTTATCATTTGATTGGTGACTTTAGCTTATGACAACAATGAAGGGTATTACTACACAGCAGCTCCAGAATAAAAATATATACTAGGAAGAACTATTATTTTCCAGTATGGCAGTGTTCCAAATGGTTGAAGGAAAAAAAGCAAATTACACAGCCACATGAAAAGTGTTTCCAGTCATACTTTGCAAACACCAACATGTTTTGAACATGCCCCCCCCCCATTGCAGAAGTTACATTTCAGATCAAGAAAGAATGTCTCAAAAACTTTATTCAAGATCTGTTAACTGATTGGCTTTTTGAGAATGCAGCTCATCTATGTCATCATTCTATATTTTAATGCAATTTTTCCAAACCAGTACTCAATTTGGCTCATGATCACAACCTCAATTAGGAGGCAATCCTTAAGACACTTCTGGAGCCTTCCCACAAATGAGATCACTTTTAAAGTAACCCATTTGATTATTTACAGCCCTAGACTATATGTTAATGTTTGGTTCCAGAATAAACTTTTGCCCAAGCAAATGTGTTTCTTTAAATAAAAAGCAGTAACTTTGGGGGGAAATCAAAAGGTATTACATTTTTCATAAGGGATTTGCAAAGTATAGATTTTAATCAAAGTTGGCAGTTCCTGGAGATTCAGGAATGAGGGTTCCAAACATATGATTGACTAGAACCAACAATACTGTTGGCATATACTGCACAAATCTCTCTGCTCTGAACTGCCAGATAATGTAACCCCTGTTGTATTCCTTCCGGACAATGGAATACCATAGCCTGCCAATCATGTCCCATCATAAAATGAGAATATAAAGCAGAATATATACAAGCTCTGTTTGACCATTTTAAGCCCAAAGAAAATTTGTTTCCTTTTTAAAGGGGGAAAATAATTCTGCTGTGTTTTCATTGACCGAATTTTCAGTTTGATCCCAGTTTTGCCATTACTTATTTTCCCATGCTAGAATGCTGGTCCAAGTGAAATAGTTGTTTTGCATGTGAATATGAAAGTATCTTCTGAGAAATCTCATACATTTTGAACAGCTTTTTCTTTTAAGTATCACAATGCAAGGAAATATTGTTGACTTACACTTACAACCATTACCAATATGTGGCAGCTAACACATAGGGTAGAACCTATCAGCCGTACCAGGCTTTAAACTATGCACCGCTGAGGTGACTCTTAGCCAAGGGAAACCAGCTGCTTGGAAAGAAATTGGCTTTCCAGCATTAAGCCAGGATGTAAGTAGATTTAGCATTCTTTTTTGTTTCACACTGATGGTTCCTTTTGGCTGAGAAATGTCTCCAACAACTCCCATAAGTACTTTATAGAGAAAGGCACTCAAGACTGGAGAAAATCAACAACTTGGGCACTAGGCGTGTTATTATACAAAGAGCATTATCTGAAATGTTAAGTAAATAGTACTGTGTGAAATAAGGCAGATGAAGAGATTGCTTTCCCACCCTTAAACCAATTTGAAAGTACTAAGACCAAAACCCTAAGTAAGAGTAGGGTGTAAGCTTAATTATTTTACTTCTGAAGTTATTTGACCATGATTCAGCTGGAAACCCATGTGTTGACACTGCTTTAATCTAGGCACAAAGTAGGTCTCGAGGCCATGTAGCATTGGTCTTCTAACTTCTTCTTCTTTCTAGTTTGGGACCCTTGTCCACACTGACATCCCACATAAACCTATGCATTGCTTATTTCAGAGCAAGCACAAACTTGGAACAGTAATCAGACCTATTGCATATCATCATTGTTCTGTATGAACAGAGAGGATGCCACTGAGACTGCTCTGAACAGCCCCTTGAGGCTGCACATTGAAAGGAAAGATGAACAGTGGCGACCTAATGTGACATAGTGCAAAGAAGCTACACTACAATTCAAGAAGTCCCTTGTTTAAATCTTGACTTTTCCACGAATGCACTAAATGGCCTAAGGCACCACCCCATCTCAGCCCCCATCCCATCTACAATATGGTGATTACCATCATAGTCTGCCTTACATGATAGTTATATAAGTAAGTTACTTTGTACACTCAAAAGCATCATAAAGGTGTTATTATTGATCTTACTGAACAACCTCAGGATTCCCCACAACAGTTTAAGAAACCATAACCAGACACCACAGTGAAACATCTCAGACACTGAAACATCAGCTTAGAAACAGGCAAAATATAAACTCTGCATTGTAACCTATCACAATCCCGCTTGGGTACACTGAAGGAGAGCGAGCTTGCTTGCTTGTTTGCAGGAACGTGTATTTGGAGTTTTAATGTCTCCTTCTTAGTTCCCTTTTACTTATTTTACCTCACATATCCGTCACATATCCCTACATCCTTTGCAACCAGTTCTGCAGTTTGGAAGATGGGGCCTGTGGTAGGAAGAAAGCACAATGTACAGACCAGGCTTATTCTCACACAAACCCCATTGGTTTCAATTATGTTTGCTTCCAAGTACATTTGTGTAGGAATGCAAGTTTATTATGAAAGATTAGCAGGGTCTGGAGCAGCTCCATTGTTATTTTCAAATCTAGATCACAACTGTTCATTGTTGATCAGATCAGCATCTGAAATTTAATCAGCCCTAATGCAGCAAACCTCTCTCTGTGTAGGTATATATATATAACTGTAATTTTAAGAGTGTATATATATTTATAATTATATATATATCTGTGCTACTCATTTTGCTCAAAGTAGTAGAATCATAAGGACCCTGAGCACGTTTAATAACTTGAGTTAGTATATGGTGTAATATGTCTGCCTTAATTTAGTAGGATAGAATTCTCGCATACCATTCCTCTTGTTGAACACAAAAGACCTGTTCTGGCATCTCACTAAATTGGAGCGCTGGATTCTCACAGTATGAATGTGCAAAGTTAGAGTTTATTAATACTTTAAATCACGCCATTATTCAGCTTTGCATAATGAAATGTACTGTAGTCTTACACTGAGATGACAAAGACTCTTCTGTAACCAGCATTCAGTTCCCAAAAGGCAATATGCCAGAACTGAAGCTTGCCTAGAAGTCATGTCCTTTCCCTGATAAGCCCTTTCCCCCAGTTGCCATTCGCTGAGACAGGAAACATAACCTGCTTGTACTACGAAATACTCTTAAAATTATTTTAGATGTACTTAGGGAAAGTCATGGTGCTTTTAAACCCCTACACTCAACTTCATGAACCACAGTTGAAGTTAAACCACTGATGTGGCCTTAAAAAGGTAAAGGTCCCCTGTGCAAGCACCGGGTCATTCCTGACCCATGGGGTGAAGACACATCTCTACATTTCCTAGGCAGATTTTGTTTCTGGGGTGGTTTTCCAGTGCCTTCCCCAGTTATTTTCTCTTTACCTCCAGCAAGCTGGGACTCATTTTACTGACCTCGGAAGGATGGAAGGCTGAGTCAACCTTGAGCCGGCTACCTGAAACCAACTTCCGTTGGGATCAGCCTTAAGCAGACCTTTATAATAATAGCACCCCATCAAAGGCACTTTGTAGGGATGCTAGCCTCCAGATGGGACATGGAGATCCCCCTCATCTCCAGACTACAAAGATCAGTTCCCAAGGAGAAAATGAATGCTTTGAAGGGTTGACTCTATAGCATTGTATCCCACTGAGGTCCCTGTCCTCCCCAGGCTCCATCCCCAAATCTCCAGGAGCTTCCTAGCCTGAATCTGGCAACCCTACATCCCCATCCCGTGCCGGTGGCCAGGAGCACCTGGCAACCCTTCAACTTTTGAGATTGGGAAAATGACAGCAGAAATTTGAGTTAACTGTAAGTGACAAAGTTCATCTCTTTAGAACCACTGCTGATTTTAAAGGGAAATAAAACAAACACAGTTGCAAATAAAGGCATACTGGCTCTCAAAAGAGCTCCACCAAAACAAACACCATTCAGATCTATGAGGCCTACTTATCACCTCACAGTCAGGATAACAAAGCAGCTGACTGAACTGAATGAAAATTGTTGTTCTTGTCCTGTGAGGAATTTTAGATGAGGACTGTGTGATACTGACGGCAAATCAAAAGTGGAGCCAGCTTCTGAAAGAGGTTTTTTTTTTTAAAAAAGTGTGTATCTTGTGACCCCTACATTTTCCCTCCACAATCAATGTAATTCTTACAGGAATTATTGTATAATGCAAGATGAGATTCATATTCTATTCATTTGTAGTAAGGCGTGAAAGAAAAATGAAGCAGAAGATTGTATAACATCACTCGGTTTGCATGAGATTTTTGTAATTAACTACTTGGGGAAAATGTAAAATGCTAACGAAGTGTCAAATACAGAAGAAAATCAACTCCCCCAAAGTTATAATAATTCCATTGGACAGGTAGTAAAAAGGAAATGAGAGAATAACCAAGCCTGGAAAAGTGACAGCAAGATGGAAAACAAAAACCTGACAACTTAAACTTCACAATGAGATGAAGGCTCCAACCCAGGGGTGTCAAATATTAGGCCCAGGTGCCGGATTCAGCCCATTGAGAGCTCTTATCTGTCCCGTGAGCCAGTCAAGGCAGCCACACAACCCTCTCGATCTGAGTGGGCAAGGCATGGCCTAGCCTGACTAAGTGACATTTATGTAATATCCAGCCTTCGTAACAATTGAGATAGACACCCCTGCTCTAACCATTAGGAATTAACATTGTTTTGAGTGTAACCTTTTCATGATTCAAGTTAAAAGAACAAGTTTTGAGATAGGGTTATAAAACAGTAAACTTTGAACATTATTAAAACCACGTGGATTCATTTACTGTTCATCTACTGCTGGAAACATTTTCCATGGCTTTGAAAACCAGCCAAAGGTGTATTCCAGGATTGCCCGTGGGTGTTTTCACCTAGATGTTTTGCTCCATATTGGCTTCTTTATAACTACACTGTTTTGGGGAGCATCCACATGATGCCATCTTCTATTCATCCTGCTTCTGTGCACCCTGCCCTGCTGCAGTCCTTCCCCAACCTAGTTTGGTACTATCTTTTTATAAATACTACAGTCAAAGCCCCTCTGGATGCCATATGGACAGGAAAGTGTGTTTTGTGGAAGATCCGACTCATGCTGGCCTCAGTCCCTGCAGTCGCCATTTCCCCTTCCAACCAAAGGATTGGGGAGAGGAGCTTTTCCTTATCAAAAATTGATAAACCACTATAAAACAATAAAGTTACAATCTACTGCTACAATCAACCTGTTTGCAGTTTCATCTTTTAAAAACATCTAGACCTTTTTGTTGCTCAATTATAAGGAAAAAATGTGCAGCCTGCATCTTTCCCCTTATAACTCTACAATAGAAATGGCTCGACTTTGTTTTTAATGAAAGCTAAGAACTAGTACATTGTTATAACTGATCATTATAACATTATTGTGCTATATTGATCTAGCAAGTTGTCCCTATGTGGAACCAGCCTGAGTCCATGCTAGCCTACTGCAGTGCTGGTCTTATTGTGAATCATCTGTACACAACACTGAATCTGTAGCATATTAACAAATTAATTCTTAACAAAATCAGTAGCAGGTCTGATAAGATATAAGAATATATATGTCAAATAGATTGTGAACCTATTTATGTTTCAACATTTCAACAATAACATCTTTGATAGTTTAAATGGTTGCTTTATTAAACAAAATATACATTTGTATCCAAGATCGTCTTGGAGTTCTACACAATCCATTTTAGTTTTCACCATCCTGAGTAATCTGGTATCATCTGCAAATATGACCAATACACTGCTCAGCCCAAATTCCAAATCATTCATGAACAAATTAAATAGCACCAGTCCCAACACTCATCCTTGTGAGACCCCACTGCATACTTTCCTCCATTGCAAAAAACCATCCATTTTCTTTCTGCCTTAACCAATTTTTAATCCATAGAGGGCGCTGTCCTCTTATGCGATTGTGAACTTTACTCAGGAGTCTTTGGTGAGGGATCTCGTCACAAGTATTTTTGAAAGTCCAAGTATATAACGGCTACTGGATCACCTTTCTCCATGTGTCCATTAACCCTCTCATTGTTGGTCAGGTGGGTGATGGTACATCCCCACTGGAGAGGGAACATATACCTTGTTTCCCTCTCAAGTATCTTTCCTCCTACAGCCCTTTGATTTCAAATGGTAACTGTTTACCACCACCCTACTTCCATCGTCAAGTTCTTGTCTACTCCCAAAAAGATTACCCTTGGTAATTTACTCTATTATCCCTTAGAGATGAGTTGCCCTAAAAGGGAAGCTCCCCAGCCCATGTTGGCTTTCCCCCAGAAGTTAGTTTAAAAGCTGCTTTGCAACCAAGGTTTTCCTGAGGTTGCACTCCAATAAAAACAAAAAATGAAATAAATCAAGAAAAAAACTAAAACAATACATGCCACCCCCTTCCCACACCACAATTTTCCTGAACATCAGAAGTGAGGTTCACAGAGGGACCACAGTGGTAACGAGGGAGGCTGCAGGAATCTCTTCTTGGCCCTGCTCTAAAGCAGCGTTTTTCAACCTGTGGGTCCCAATTCAAAAGTGTGCCAGAAAGCCTGTGAAAGTAGGCCCCAGATTTTGCCATTTTATCGATTTGTGCATGCTTTGTGTGTGTGTTTGTTTAAATGGTTCAGCATACTAAACTTGGACTTGCGCGACACCATACTAAAAAGGTTAGGAACCACTATTTTAAAGGATCTGGGCGGCAGGCTCCATACTGCAGCATATTACAGTTGGTATCTGTTGTTAAGAGAGCCAGCATGGTGTAGTGGTTAAGGTGTGAGACTAGAACAGTGATGGCGAACCTTTTAGAGACCGAGTGCCCAAACTGCAACCAAAAACCCACTTATTTATCGCCGAGTGCCAATGCGGCAATGTAACCTGAATACCACCCCCAGAGGGGGCCCAGAGGGAGAGGCTAGGGTTGCCAAGTTCCTCTTCGCCATGAGTGGGAGGTTTTTGGGGTGGCGCCTGAGGAGGGCGGGGTTTGGGGAAGGACTTCAGTGCCATAGAGTCCAATTGCCAAAGTGGCAATTTTTTCCAGGGGAACTGATCTCTATTGGTTGGAGATCACCTGTAATAGCAGATCTCCAGCTAGTACCTGGAGATTGGCAACTAGTTCCTTAGTGTTTTCTCTCTACATATCAAGACAAATGGAAAGGTGTTTGGAGGATAGCTTGTGGGCACTTCAAAGGTGGAATAGGACTGCACTCCCCTCCGCCCGCACAGACCCAGAAGGCGCCGGAGAAGCCGCTGGAGGGAAAGAAGGAAGGAAGGAAGGAAAGAAGGGAAGGGAGGGGGAAAGGGAAGGAAGGGAGGGAGAGAAAGAAAGAAAAAGAGAGAGAAAGGGAGAAAGAAATGGAGCAAGGGAGAGAAAGAAAAGGACAGAGGGAGACAGAAAAAGAAAGAGGCCATTTATGCATGGGAGGTTTTGCCTTGGATTTGCCACTCGGTGGGGCACGGCGGCAGGCTTGTGAGAGGCGAGCAGGGTGGGGCAGAGGGCGCCTCCTTCGCACCCACTGACCAGCCATGCCCTCCGCCCGACAGGCCCAGAGGGCGCCGGAGAAGCCGCTGGCCATGCCGAGTGTGAGCGCTCGGCTTCTGTTCCCCGCTCTCCCACCCGCCTGGCTGGCCGCGCACACTCCAGCGGTGGCAATGGCGGCAGCTTCTGTGGGAGAGTCCTGGGGCCACCGCCAATGATGTCGGAGGTTCCCCATCCCTGGGCTACAGCCTCCCCCATCCGGGGTGGGGCAGAGCCGGAAAGGCCAGCGGCTTGGAGGAACCGTGCGTGCCGGAAGAAAGGGCTATGCGTGCCGGAAGTGGCACCCGTGCCATAGGTTCGCCAACACGGGACTAGAACCTGGGAAACCCAGGTTCAAATCCCCAATTGTGCCGTGGAAGTTTGACCATAGGCCAGTCACAGACTCTCAGTCCTGACCCTGGCTAGTATTTGGATGAGAGACCTCCAAGGAATACCAAAGTAGTGACGCGGAGGCAGGCAATGGCACACCACCTCCGAATGTCTCTTGCCTTGAAAACTCTATGGGGTCATCATAAATCAGCTGACACATGACTGCAAAAAACAAACAAAATACCTGTTGTTAAAACTCACACAGAAGATGATATTCCAATTTTATAACTGTTGGAAATTCCTAGCTGCATACAAGACTATTAGCCAGAGGTTTGAGAAAGTCATTTTATAGGATGTGGGAGACATTAGAAAGAAAAGCTTTTAAAGATCCTCTGTTCAATAAACCTGAGCTCTAATAAGATACTAAAATAGATCTTACATTTTCGTATGTCAGCTCTTATTACGCTACTTTGCACAACTCTGCCATGTGTCAATATACTATGTCTCAAAGAGGCTTTCTGATCTATTTTTAAAATGCACATTTGGTCAAGAGTTCAATCAATGGTTCTTCACTTAAACCAACTTTTTTTCCTTCTTTTTTCTAATTGTGAAAATCTTTCAGTATACAATTAATACTTTGAATGATATTTTTTCAGTTTACAGCCAACATACCATAACATTCCAACTGCCAACCCATGTACCACAGTAACCTCTGTAGTATAAAATAAAGAGAGCAAAACTAACATTGTGAAAATGAAATTTCAAAAGTTACATTTAAGCTTTCCCACAGTATTAGTACTTAGTTACTAAAAACAACACCAGCTGACAAAAATCAGTCCGGACACTTCATTTCTGTTTCTAACCCTTAATCCTTAAGACTGAATTGCTACGAATTCAGATATGTCGCTCGCGCACCCCATCTCTGAAAGCCACTACTAAGTATTCATGACTAATCCAGGTTTTAGCTTTTTCAAGTGTCAACCTAATACTGGCAGGAAGAAAGAGAGTATCTCCCCATGCAACTTATATGTGTGTGCAACTCACACATCTTTCTGTGGGGGAAAATGCAAAAGTCGCCCTTGTGCAAACTACTAGGATCCTCAAACATTTACTAATTTAAAACATTTCTACCTCACCTGTCCTTTTTGAAGCAGCTTACAAAAACTACTTTTCAACATGGTACACACAAGCATTTAAAAAAAAAAAACTACAAATCCAGCTCCATCTAAATAGCATCACTGCGTCATTATTGTCTGGGCAATGGGCAAAATAAATAAATAAATAAAAATAGCCAGGTCAATGGCTAAAAAACTCCACTAAATAAGATACCATGCTTCCTAAACTTTAACAAGGAAGCACATTGTCAAACATGCAAAGTGGCTTTTAGTTTCTATTCACAAATCGCTATGTTTCAGAGCCCAGGGCTCCAAAGACTCATGGTTTGTCTGCATTTGGGGATGTTCTCACTCATTTCAGTGAAAAAGGAGTGTCTTTTCACAAGCATCCCTCTGCACATTGGAATGTGACCTGGAGAAGCCATTGTACACAGTAAGAGGTCACTAGATCAGGCTGAAAGAGTGTTGCTACTCAGAAAGCTACACATGCTTATTTCTCGTCAACTTCAATATGAGATAAGCACAAAACTTTGTGCTACAGCCAATGCTTTATCATGAACTGAAAGACTCTTTGGCCTTTGAATCTACAATTTCTGTATTCCCCAAATAGATAAATGTACATGTAAGTGTACATTTCTAGAAGAGAAACTTAAGTTTTCATCTCGACTAGGCTTTGCAACTGAATGCAAGTGTACTAGGTACTTTACAGTACTTTCAGCTGAACAGGTCCGTTCAGCCATGAAAACACACCAGCAAATGTTCCATTTAAGTCTAAAAATTTGTCTTGTAATGATCAATAATGGTCTTGGCAACAGATTCCCATTCCACCCAACACTGAACCAGCATGCATCTTAATTACTTTTGTGCACATAAACCACCAATTGCCCAAGGCCTGGGCTTTGGCCAAGTACTTTTTTGCCACAAATCTTGCAATTTGAACTCTATTAAGTAAACCACAATTATGAAAATGTTAGCCTTTCTTTTCTTTCTAGCTATACTGGGATGTAGCTAATTAAAATGGGGTAACATGCTACTGTAAAAGGAAACAGGTAACGTCATACTACAGACAACTGACCAAGGCATCGATTATTGAAGATGATTGGGAAACACTTTTCAACAAGATTAATTTTTAAGAATGCAAAAGGAAAAAAATAGGAAATATTGGAGAACTAAAATGTTTGTCGGTCATGCCGGTGGTTTTCTTGTTTCATTGCATTGTTTTTACCTTGTGAGCCACCTCAAGCAGGTCTCTAGAGAGGTGGCATCTATATTTTCTAAGTAAATAAACAACACACCGTCAGCGCAATCCTATGCAGAGATATGCCTTTCCAAGTCCACTGAAGTTAATGAGCTGACAAGGGTATAACTCTGCTTAGGATTGTGTAGTATGTCTGCTGTTTTTTTGGGCAAAGTGAACCTCCCTAATGTCTTCAATGGAACTTAAAATGGGATACTTGGACCTGACAATTACATAAACCTTCTGTGATAGTAATATGTATGATTTACAGAAGATCATTTTCATGACTAAAGTTGCTCACATGCCACCAGTGGAAATGAAAACAGCCTTTCAGCATCCATAGATGGATAAGCCATCCCAAGGATTAAGGCACAAGTCAAAAGTTTCCAGCAGCATTACAACTGCCAAAAAAATCACTTCTGTTCAGTTGAGGTTTCATGCTGCTGCAGTTAGTATTTGAATTTTGGCTAGATTACATGATAAGAGCCTGTTCAAATATCCCAGTTCCCTGGGGGCTGGCGGCATTGCAATGGATTCAGAACCCAAAATCTGACTAACTAAGCTAGACTCTGAGTAAATTACTTTTGGAAGCAACTCTACCACTAAATTGAATTGGCTCATTTCCTACAAACAAATGAATTCACAACCAGTGTTTCTAGTTATCATCAATGGGTAATCTCTTATGTTTCCCCAATTTACTATTATAGAACTTGTTTAACCAAAAGGGGGAAAGTATCATAAATGCTATTCTTTTTACCTTTAAGTGGCATTTGGTCATGTTGAATATGACCCCCTAGAGCAATTCTACTGCACAGATACCAAAGCAAGCAACAGCTTTCTTTACATTCTAACCCAACCAAGGAAGAAGTCCCCCCTCCCCCTAAATTTCCTTTCTGGGCATTGAGCAGATGATCTATATGTTTCTCATTTCTCCACTCCTAGACACCTGTAGGACAAATAGCTTTTATAGCCATTTAGAAAAATATCCATAGGCCTATTGCCATATGTCTACTCATCACTAGTGAGGTCAGGGATGGCATCCATTTGATATGAAAGAAACAGACAATGTGATTCATCTTCAAGCGGACCCTTGAGGTAGCTTGTTATCACCTAGCCCAGTACCACAGTTATTCTATGGAGAATTTTAATTTCAGACTCTCTTGCCAGATTAAAATTACTACTGCAGATTCATAAACAAAATCAGTTTTGGATGTACTTATAGCTCTGTAAATACATGACCGATGTTATTACTTGTCATCAAAAGTACTGACTTAACCAGCATCAAAACAGTTATTAGCAGAGGGAGCACAACAGTCATAAATAACACAGAATAGTCCATGATGAAAATTTATCACATACCACCCATGCACTGGTAGCATAGCATAGAAGAGTCAAAGGAATCCCAGTGGCGTTATTTTAAATACAACATTAATTGCTACAAACATGGAGTAGTTAATGCCAGCTTTAAAAGCAGACACTAATTCACACAAAATGTTGATCCTAAGACTCATCCCATCTACACAAGAACACAGTGCACCCACAGGTCTTTGGAGTAGGTGATCATTTATTCCCACAAGTTTATTTTTAGGATCAGGTGTATAAAAAATGTTATGGTTCCAAAAATAAAAATAAAACCCTTGTGGTACGTTCCATTATCACCTCTCTTAAAACTGTGGTGTATGGGCTGGTGTTCATTGTGCTTGTGTGTGTAACATCATTATGAAGGAAGCAGAATGTTAACAAACACGCGCACATAGCAAGTGCACCTCATTAAAAACATCATCTAATGGAGTTATAATAAATGATAATTCACTGCCTCCCCTTTTTTATTTGTTGTATTGATATCCCGTCCTCTATCCTGGCCAAGGCCGGGCTCAGGGTGGGTAACAAATCATAAAATACAATAAAATACAATACAACATTCGAATCCATACTATTTTATTAAAATCGAACAATTCTCAGTTGAAAAAAAAGTTTAAAATAAGGCAGATGGCGCTCAAATTCGGCCCACAGGGTCTTTAGCCCACTCTGAAAGGGACAGCCAGGCTCCCTTACTTAGGTGGTAAACAGTAAAAGATGGGGGAGTGGAATAGGGAGGCCAGCTCTGATGGAAACCGTTGGTGCCTCAGGTTTATTTTATGGTCAATTCATAACCAGTGTACTCTATGTGGGGCTGCCCTTGAAAAGCATCCATAAACTCCAATCGGTACAGAATGCTGCAGCCAGGATGTTGACTGGAATGGATCGTAGGAACCATATCACTCCTCTTGACTACACTGGCTCCCAATCTGCTTCTGGGCACATCAGAGTGCTAGTGTTAACCTTTAAAGCCCTATATGACTTGAGACCAGCATACCTGAAGGACAGCCTAGTCACTTATGAACCTATTTGAATGCTACAGTCATCATCAAAGGCCCAACTTCAGTTTCCCCCTGAGAGTAGGTGGGTGATAACCCAGCAGAAGGCATCCTTGGTTGCAAGACTTCTCTCGCCTGTCCCCTTCTGTTGCCAGCTTCTGCCAACGGGTGAAGACTTCTGTTTTGTTTGGCATTATCTCAGTGATCCCTCCTTTCAGCCCGTTTTTAATAGTTGTTTATAAGTATGTATTTTATTGTGTTATAGCCATATTTTAAACTGGTTTTTAATTGTTTGAATTGTGGTTTTAACAGTTTTTGAGAAGTGTTTTTATTAAGTATATATATATCTAATCTGTTTTAATCTGTTAGCCTTGTTGGCCGCAATGAGGACAGAAAGGTAGATATAAACTTTGTAAATAAATAGTATATAAAATAACCACTTCCTGGGATCCAAAGAAGAGGAGGAGAAGGAAAGTTGGTTTTTATATGCCAACTTTCTCTACCTTTTAAGGAGAATCAAATCGGTTTACAATCGCCTTCCCTTCCTCTCCTCGCAAGACACCTTGTGAGGCAGGTGGGCTGAGAGAGTTCGGAGAGAACTGTGACTAGCCCAAGGTCACCCAGCAGGCTTCATGTGTAGAAGTGGGGAAACCAACCCGGTTCATCAGATTAGAGTCTGCTACTCATGTGGAGGAGTGGGGAATCAAACCTGGTTCTCCAGATTAGAGTCCACCGCTCTTAACCGCTACACCTCTCTCGTCTATCAGGAGCCTTGGAAATGACCAATAGTTTACATTTTTTTCTTTGAATAGCAACATACAAAAGTCCCATCAGCTTTAAGAAAGTGTTATCTTGTAGTATGCTAGAGTGCTACTAAAGAAACTCAAACATAAAGTCCCTGAATTGCACAATTCTTTGGACCTTTATCTTTTCTTATAACCTTATCTACTAAGCACTATCAATGTTCATTGCAACAGAGGGAAAGATTCCTGATATACTTGTCATTTTTATGTCACTTCTAATCCCTTTGTTTCTTGCTATAATGAATGTAGTTTGCTTGGAATTTTGGAAAGATTTAATGCTATAGACTTAAATCCTTTGTCTGGTGAGTGGTCCTACTGCTATTGGTTCCACAAAAAAATCTTTACCCACCGAGTAATGCTTCCTCTCTTAGTCAAACCACACACTTTAAATTGTGTAAAGAAAATACCAACAAACCCAAAGTTAATGAAAAGGGGGATAAAAACAACAATGTTTTACCTTTGGGCAAAATGATAGAAATCAGCTATTAAAAGTTAAAATGTCTTTTTCAACCTGCCTGTTCTTTGAAATGTCTTCATTAAAATTGAGATTTTTTACTTTCTGACTGAGTTGTTATTTTTTAAAAAGGCAAACCAATTCTCAGCATCTTCATTTAGAAGACACTCACTCACAGAATGTAGTATTCCTTAAAATAATCAGCTTTCACAAAGTGGCTGACACAGGCTTCAACTTCTAATGCTGGACATCATTATTTCTGCTTCTCCTTCACTAATAACACTAAAACTAATTACATATTTGCTCGACTTTAAGCAAAAAAGAAAAGCCACCCTGATTTGCTGTCTGAACAGAAGGAGGAATCAGTTTTCCCAACATAGCACAAGGTATTCCATTTTAGAAAAACAAATTAGACTAAAGCACAATGTTTTGCTACCACAGAAATATTTTTCTCATGAAGAAAATCAGAATGACATTTTACTAAGTCTATGACATAACTGTTTACTTGAAGGTACTGAAATTAATGTTGATGTTTTAGAAGAAGGGGGAAGCAATGCAAGTCCTGAAGTCACTCACTTAATTCAATACCAGGTTTTATCAATCAGGATCCACATAAAACACAGTTCTGTAGTCCTAAACATCTGTTTCTATCTAGCAAGCAGCTCCATGTTCCAGAAAGACAGAGGACTAGACTTACAAAATTGTTCTTTAAGAAAGCAGATTCTAGCACTACTCCACTAGCAGTTCCATGCTTCACCCATTCTTTGTATCAAGATGATACAGAAAAAGTTCAAAATAAAATTGACAGATTATGTCGAAGACTATAAAGATTAGAAAAAACACCACCTGAAATTCCAGACAGTGCCATAAGTTTCAATTAAAAATAGGCAAATTGCACTAAACATCAGCTTTAAATACCAAGCAATATAAAAAAACATTAAATCGGTATTCATTCATGAATTCCCCATTCTTTAATATCATCAAACTACCTGTGAAAATATTGACAAAATTAATTCACTTCTATTTGAGTATAATCAGTGACATATTCAAACCACTTTCTGCTACATTCAATGGAAAATATTATTCTGACTTTTAGTCCGTTGGTGCATTGAACTCCCCACCACCCCCACCCCAAACAATGAATATTGTAAAGACAGGAATTTTAACCAGTAGTAATAGATCATGTGTTCAGATCCATAGAGATGGTATTCATTCAGCACGCCATGAAATATATTCACTAACATACACTAAACAGTGGCGAGAGTAAATAATTCACCGGACCACAAATCAGCTGATATACAAAATGTTAATTGTGACTTTTATTAACCCAGACATAATTTTAACGATGGTGGTAATAAAGCACCATTGTGCCAACCTAACAACAAATATCACAATCTAGTTAAAAAATGTTGGGAGGAGAGGGAACGTTCACAAAATACCTTGATGTGTAGCAGAGAGATTTGTATTCCATGCAGCTAACAGGTTAAAATGAAAAATTTCCATCCACAGGTATATTTCAAAGGTTTCACTGCATTGATGTACGCTGTTCTGTAGGTTTCTCGTTCCTCAACCAGCAGCTCCTTCCTGGTCACTTAAATTCCATTTTCCAAAGAGTAAAGTTTTTATTAGTCATAACCACTGCTCTCTTCCAAAGGTAGAGAAGAAACTCCCAAACAAAAAAAATCAGTCCTCTGCACATAAATGCTTTCCCACAGTGATTCGCTAGTAGGGCATCATCATTTAAGATGAACATGACCAGTGAAAGCCTACAGCGCAGGCTCGTGGACAGATTTATGATCTCTCCGAAGGGAAAATGCTAATTTTCTTACAGCCATCTAACTCAAAGTTTCTAAAGCACATGAATGACACAGAACCCAAATGCACTCATCTTAAGTATATTCATCCAAGTACCCAAGTATACCTATCTCAACTAGTCTAGCTTGTTTATGCTCTAGAAATAACCAGGCACACACAGCAATGAAAAGGCAGGTAACAGCATGTAAATTTTAAAGTCATTGGAGTATTTCCCTCTTGTATGCTCCAATTCTAAAAACATTTACTAGCCTTACTCGAGTAAGAGAGCAGTACCTTTCAGAAACTGAATAATGCTGCAAAAATCTGTTCTTTATTTTTATATTATTAATTGGGGGGGGGCAAAAACTATTTTAAAAACAGACTTCTCATGATGCACATCGTCTGGATCATTCTCATCCATTCTCCTAGTACACCTTTCCTTTCAATTTGTAATAATGCTAGCTTTATTGCACTCCTATGCCAATTTATCTGGGAGTAATCCCCAATGAATGCAGTAGGACTTACTACCCAGTTACCATACATAGTAGTGGGGAAGTTGCAGGCTATATGCCTTCCACTGGGTAAACGGACATACCTGTTGAAAAGTCTCTTTAGCTTTCTAATATACAGAAATTGTAACTGGAACATCAAATCCAATAATATATTTGAATGGCTTCTGTTCAAAAATAAAAGAATTTTTGCTATAGACAAAGGCTCTGGAAGACCAAAGTTGTCAATGTTGCAATACGGGTGATATTAATTACTGGAAGATTCATGGGAAAGTTATCAGCCATTAACTTGAATGTTCCCATAATACGATAGATTTTACGTAGCAAAACCTCAAATAGAAATTATCATTATTAGAAACCAATGTCTACAGCTGTAGCATTTTAAACAAACATTTCAAAAGCAAGAATTTGTCAATATATGTGTGTAATATTTTTGTATAACATTCATTTAATCTTTCTTTTCAGTTCTTCAGCTGCTGCTTTGTAATGACATAAAGTTCTAATTTGTCTGTAAGTGGAGAACAGGCAAATCCCCCCCCCCAAAAAAAAAACCCTGATACTGCATGCCACCGTTCAATGGCTTAATGCTCTGCTCAGAATTTCACTACCTGCCTGGGAGACAGGTGGGGAAGCAGCCCATTCACGTTCATAGAGCACATCTGCTTCTGCACATATCTCAGAAACTCAACACTCAGATCAGTGAGTCAGTTCTCTTAAAGTAATCTATACCCAAACTAAGATGCAAAGAACTGGCCAGCTTCATCGGACCTTTTTGTGAAAGACATTTTTAATCCTGCATACAGAACTCTAAGCATAGTGCATTTTTGTGTGGGCACATCTCTGGATTGGGGCCTTTATATTTAAATTCACCAAGAATATACAAATCTTTATTATTAACTGTATTAGTAATCATGCAAAAATCGTATTAGCAATACAGATTTTAAATTATTTAAAATTTATTTTGATTATTTGCCTCATACCATCCATACGGTCTAGCGAAGGAAGCAGTAATTTAAAACACATGAGCATAAACCTAGTGGGGAAATACGTGATAGAATAAAAATATTAAGATTATTGCACACCTGTTTAGCCCTGGTTGTTAAAAAGCCAGAGCAAATTTACAAATCTTGTGGATCTCAGGCTTGTATTTTTATTAACCTCTAGTAGAAGAACTTCTCCCAGTTGCATTCACAGTTAAATGGTTGCCCACTATACCCTGCTTGAAAGGTTACCAGGAGACATCTGATTGACTATTGTGACTAGATGGACTTTTGGTCTGATCCAGGAAGCTGCTCTTACCAAGAATATATTTCTTCACGCCCTTGTAGTTCATACTTTGCATTTCAGACATTCAGGAAGAAATAAAGCCAATCTTGCATTTAAAACGACATATACGGACAGTAATCATCAAAGTGCTGACATTTACATTGGATAATGGCAATGGATGGACAGCCGCTGTAAGTTTCATGCTTTTACTCGAACAGAGAAATGAAAATTTAGATATTTCATGTGAATGTGGTTGTTTCGCAAAGCAGTTTTAAGACATAACTTCACTTATAAATTATACCAAATTAAGAATTTAGCAGTGACATGAACTGTTGCATAAACAAACAATGTTTTGAGTACCTTTTGAGTTTTGAGTACAATGGCAAAACTAAACAGCTTCTTTACAGAAATCTATGTGATGAAATTACGTTAGAAAATGCTTTAGTGAACTAGCTTTACAGTAATGACTTCAGCAGAAGACATATCACATGGGTTAACTCAATATTTGTATGCAAGTAAGTGTGAAGAGAAATGTGCACGCTTTTGAAATGCAAAGCACTGTTCCTAAGGCTGAATATTCCTTTCAAGCCAATGGTAGGGTATGTGAAACTCAACAACCTGCATACTCAAGCACCGGTACACGCTGGTACCCATAAGGGTCTTATCCATTTCATACACCGTCTTCTTCTAGGACTGACAAATACTCTGTGCCCAAGTATAAGAGTTTTGTACAAAAATATCACATCTCCTTGATTTTGTGCAAGAAATTATGTATGAATCTTACATGTGTCTGTTCAATAGAAAACAAGGATCAATCCTCACAAGGCCTGAAATTTCCAAAGTCTGTACCTGAGTATTTCTATAGTTCCAATAAGTCTTACTGCCATAATCATATCAGAGTGCAATGCTCTAGCTAACATTCTTACCCTTTTATGAAAATGCTCCACATAAATGTGGCACCAAGTTGTTACGATAACACATGATCATGCTGTGAAAGGGTAATTTCCTATACAATAGCCTTTCCCAATACCATAAATCTCTTTATTAGACAACAACCTATTACAGGAGATCTACTTAACTGTTTCTCTACTTAAAGGGCCATTTGGTACTACAATAACAAGCTGATTTTTCACATTAGCAAGGATTAGCCAGTATAAATAATGAGTCCGCACCAAGGCAGTGCACTTTTGCGACACCGGTAAACCTTTCGCTAGATGTTTAAAATGGTAATCCAAAATACAGTAAAAGCTCATTCTCTTGCACATATACACATTTTTAAGTTTACAATGCTGTAATGAATCCGGGGGGGGGGGGAGGAATTCAACCCTCAAACCAATTTTCTAGGAAGATTTATGGCAAGACAGCATGTTGCTGAGTGCTGTTTCTGTTTTATGGAATGTGCAGGTATGCATAATGCTTTATTTCATATTAGTATCATAGCAAATAGCATGCAAACTTCTTCAGCTATCACAAATGAAAAAAGAATACCACCATTTTTCAAAGCTAAACAGCGCTTATTTTAGCTCTATCTCCATTATGCTCCCTGCCCAGCAAGCTAGATAATAAGTTATATTTTTCTCATTTCTATTTCTTCTGTTTCTAGAAGGATCATATGACTTCATTGTGCAGAATGCACAAAGTTTAAATTCTAAAATATGTAGGAACAGGGTTTTTTCCATTTGCATTACTATATCTTAAAAAGCCACATTAGCAAATGCAAGTACGGAGTTTCCTAGAAGGTTATACTTATTTATTAATAACCTCATAATCTGATATTATTAGTTCTGTGAGGTTCTTTTTCAACAGTCAGCAGTTTTTTTTCCGTCTTAAAAGGTTTAATGCTGGGCTTTAAAGGTTTAACTGCTGAATGTCCTGTTTAAATACCATTGCAACTAATTTGTCAGTTCTAGTGCTGGTGATCTTTATTTTTGAAAAAGCATAAAAATTAAGAGTTAAATTTGAATCCATACTGTAACCAAACTAATTAAAAAGACTGGAGGGACGACATCCATTTACAGCTTTTTGTTTAACATGCTAAACACTGCTTTGACCTAACTAAATCTTTAGGATTTTTAAAGGCAACAATTTATTCACTAACAATTCTCTTATGCTCTAGCTCCCAAAGATTTATTTACAGCTGTTCTATCACAACCACTCAGGTATAACTGATACAAAAAAGAATATCTCTTATTTTAAGCAAAACTTGAAAGAGGTCAGAGAGACAGACCTGAATTTGAAATGGAAATATCATTTTAACATTGTTACTTTTGCATATTGAATTTGCAATGGTTTGCCAACTACAGTCAATGATGTAAGTCCTTCTCAAGCATACCCTTGAGCATTCTTTAAGTGTAAAAGCATTTTTACTGTGGGCAAGCGTGACAAGGAACACTACAACAAACTGAAATTGTATTTTAGAGTGAAAACAATTTCCATCCTTAAATGCCATGATTATTCTGATTATCTCATATACAAGCTCCCTCTGCAGGTAATAAGAAGGGGTAGCAAAAAGTATGCAGAAAATGCAAAATTTAGCATACAACTCCAGACAAACGGTGACTATTTTAAAGAAATCCCCAAAGAGGCTTGTCCCTTAAGAGTTACCTGATATCTGCTGCTACTGAAGAAAGCACCCTGACAGATTTTCTGCTGGCTCTATACTGTTACCCTTGTCCTTCAAAACAGTTAAGCAAGCAGCTTCAGCCCTCTGCACTCCAAGATGCAAACACTTTTTTCAAAGTCACATAAAGGCTTTTATTGGAAAAAGAAAACACCAAATGATCCTGAAATGGAGGGACCACCCGAAATAAGTCATCCCGTTCAGCCTAAATCATCTCCTTATCCAAAATAAACAAACAGAGCACTATGGCTCTGTTTAATGTCCTTTTGCCACCTAAATCAGAACTTCTTTCACTTGGGATTAACTCTCTACCTCAAACTTTAGTATCAATTACACTAAATACAAACGAGGACATTTTAAGAAAACAAATACATAATCCTAAACATTTCTCTCTTTTTGTTAAGAAAACCACTTACTAGTTTTTGTATCTTTTTTTTCTCTCTTCAGTCTAAGTACACTATCTTTAACAAAAAATACTTTGGCCTTGAGTTTTTGGGGAATTTTTTAAAATGTGCATGTTATTTTTAAAAAAAATATCCCCAATACATTTTAAGAGAAACCAAAACAGAAACTCTGATCTGTGCCAAATGTACAGACAAGCCAAACTGAGATAGGATTACCAACCAAATTTGCCTAGCCAATAGTTCAAAGTCTTGGAACACTGAAGTGACATTGGGGCAAATAATACTTTTCTCCTGAGCAAGAAAATAATTTTACTGTTCAGCAATAGACACCTGCCCATTTGCCACAGATGATCTGAAGGAACACTCATGTTCAGTAAGAAAGGAAGCATAGCCTAATTTGGCGGGGGGGGGGGGCTTTTGTTTGATTTTAGGTAACTAAGTTTAATTCTTTGCCTTCATTAACTAGCAAGTTCCTTTCAGTCTCTCTCTGCAGCCCACTTCCCTAACCTATAAAATCTGGATATTGCAGCCCCAGGGGTGTGGGTGAGCTCATAAATTTCAGGAATAGGGGCTAAAATCCAACCCAGATGGCAACATGATTTCATATGGACCATGCCTGCTGGTAAGAAGAGTAAGCAGAGAAAAGCATTTGTTTTAGCAAATAAAATATGAACTTACATTTTAAAAACCGAAGAGAGAACAACAGGGGAAAAAACATTTCAGAATGCACTAAAACTGTCAGAATGCACTAGGGAAAATGCTTAAAATCACAGTGAATTTATAAAATGCACTTAAAACACATACTCTTTTTGGTTACAGGAAAGCTTCTAGTGGTCAGATCTATAACCTGTCATTAGCAGGTATCTGTTCAAGAAACTGAATGTTGTAGCCATGATAGCCCAGGGCAACTGATGGGAGTGAGCACAGAACATTCCCAACTCAGAGTGAACACATACAACGGAATGAAGATTTCAGAAAGCGTTATTTGTCAAAGAAGGAAAAACAGTCCTTAGAATTCTTTTTCCTACCTCCAAAGTTAAACAAAATCCAAACAGAAAAATCACTCTGTAGGCACTTAGACAATGTAAAAAGAAGGAAATAAGGCCTACCAACAATAGCTTACTGCGAACCACTCCTTTCTGCAGCTGAGCAAGATTAACTTTAATGTACCCGAGAAACTAGAACCCAATTATTTCTTTCACACAGACTAATGTAGCTATGTAGGTTTCAAAAGATGTCCATCTAGTCCAGATATGCACCTGCATAGCACAAAAGTAGCTGGGGCATTTGCCTGTCAGTAAGGAATATTTCATCAACAATCATAAATGTAGCAGAGCTCTCCATGCTACTGAAATTGATACAGAGGCTAACAGAAATATCTGTTGGGAAAAAAAGGGGGGAAGAACATTTTATTTACAAGAAGATCCTGTATTACTACTAGTCTTTAAATGCAGAATCCTTCAACCCAGGAGAAAAGAAAAGGATTTGCATCAAGCTGTAACACGGTGAAAACAGCAAATGCAATGACTGAGTCACATCAACAATCATGTTCCATCATGAAACCTGAGTCATAAGCTTGCCAAAAGGTTGCCACCCAACAACATTTAAAGTGCAAAAAGTAATAGATGAACTAGCTTGGCTGGATAAATTGCATTGTTTGGGGGGGGGCACACACATGCCAACTCTTACGGCCATGAGTCAGGGCAGATATTCTTGGCTTGCCATTGGAAAAGGTAGTGTATTTGTATGTTTGTTTGCTCCTTGGACATAGCTAGTGGCAAAGACTGCCTGAAAGTCTGGTCACTTTATAGGACATTTCAAGAAATGTGGGGTGGGCTTTAGTTATGCTTTGATGATGGCCTCTGCATTTGCTCAAAGGCCCTCTTTTCTTTATGGTTATTTTACATGTTGCGGGGATGGGTCTGATCAATTACTTGTTTCAAGTCAGCACTCACAGGTAAGCCCTGTTTCTTCTTAAATTCTGTCCCTAATTAAAACCCAAATAACCATTACAATCTAAGCATGAAGATAATTCACAGTGGGTAGCCGTGTTAGTCTGTCTGCAGTAGTAGAAAAGAGCAAGAGTCCAGTAGCACCTTAAAGACTAACAAAAATATTTTCTGGCAGGGTATGAGCTTTCTGAAGAAGAAAGGTATCTGAAGAAGTGAGCTGAAGAAAGCTCATACCCTGCCAGAAAATATTTTTGTTAGTCTTTAAGGTGCTACTGGACTCTTGCTCTAATCTAAGCATGAGTTTCAGCTTTGTATATATCTGCTCAGCCACCATGAAGAAATCTCAGAAATCCAAAATAAATTCAGCCATAAAGAACAATGTTGGCAGTAAAGGGAGTTAAATTATCCTGTCATCTAGATGCAGAGTAATCACTATTCCAAGGTGTTGATTGATACGAAAATACCTACAGAGGACACAAAGCACAGTTCAAAGAAAGGACATAACCAATCTGAGGTTTAGCGTTGCATCAAGAAATCATATCAATTGGTAAAAGATTTTAATTCAGAAGAAATGGGAAAGGGCTCAGAAATAGATGCTGCATTCCTAATTTTTTTAAAAAAGCACGACTAACTTGCTTAAGTTTTGTGTAAGCTTAACTTTACAACTCATGAGTGATAGGGCAATTTTGTCCTATTGTGTCCATTTCAGAACACAACAAACCGGAAAGGCCTAACCCAAAAATGTCTGTTTTCTTTAGAAGCTTTCTGGTTTTAATATCTGCATTCTAATGTAAAAATATTTTTGCCTCTGAACAGAACAAAAAAAATGCAAATGCTCAAAATGCATGAAAACAAATACATAATTTTAACCTATGCAGTCTGTGTGCATACATATTTACTCATATGAAAGGAGCATCTAGTCAACGGGACTTGCTCCTAAAATGATAACAATCCTGTGCAAGCTTTCTCAGCCCCATCTAATTTGGCTTTCTTCAGCATGCGACTGTAGACCAGAACCAGAATCTCTATTAATACAGTATATTAAAGAGTCTCACTTTTTGCCAAAACTGGTATCTTCACTGGAAGAAATAAGGCAACGTTCAACAAACATCAGGAGGTAAGGGCATTCCTATGACAACTAACCATTTAACCTTAGAACTGTTTTTTTTTGGGGGGGGGGCGACTGTACATACAGTGCTCCTAGATATTACAGAAACAAAATAAAATATAAAAGGAAATAATATAAATTACATCATTAGACGTAAAAGCATCCATGTACCAGTCATACATAATGAGAATGAGTTTGATATACTTGAACTACGATTCCTTTTTTTAGCATTATTATCATCATCATCCTTCTTCATGGACTTCTGAATATTCACTTGACAGGCTTTACCTGGCAAATGTGAAAATTATGGGAGGTATACTTCAGTAATCAGAGTGCTGGATTTTGGAACTGAATCCTTGGGTAAATCACATGCCTTCAATATCTCTTAAGAATAAATAACATTGTAAAATATTGTGTATGCTAAAATGCAATATGAAATTCATAAAGCACAGGGTATAATGAGTATCATACATATATTTAGAATTTTGTATGATTCCTGTGATATATCTGAAAGGTGATGTATCTGGGGTCATTTCTTACAAGAAGATTTTATGTTTGAATACAAAACACCGAACTCTCTCTTCATTTATAAAGGATACATGTGTGTATTAATCCATTGCATTCCCCTTCAAAATACTTACAGACAAGTGTCTGATTTTTTCCCTGTTCCAATCACAAGGGAAGCTTCACAGTTTTCTCACAGGTACCATCATAACTGATGCAAAAGGCACCCATGTTCTGTACTCAACTATCTTTACTCAAGCACAAAATGTTTTGGACTGAACAGCTTAAAAGGAGTGCATTTCAGCACTAAGATGCAATGATTTAAATACCTGTCTTTTAATGTTTATAATGTCCTCTCCTAGGCTGTCAGCCAACAAGGTCCCCTTTCCCCCCCTCAGCACACGTTCCCTTGTCAGGCAATGATTAATTCTGGGCTCTGTAGAGGGAGACATTACATCCGGGCTAAAACAGACCTAAATTTTACCCTGAGGCAGAGGTCTGGTTTAAACATCTCCATTCAAAGTGGCATTTGTCTTCTCTTTTCAGCCACTTTACTCAGAAATTCTAGTGTGATGACTCTGTGACCTAAAAATGGCCCACAGGATTTAAATTGTTATGTCGTCTGCCCCTTGTAACTAAGACAGTTTTAGTGACTCAGTGAAGCAAGATTTTATGTGCTTCAGGAAACTGCACTAAAGCAGGTGTGCTCAAAAGAACTATGAATTCAAGTTTCCAATGAAGCACGTTCAGGCTATATTACTATAAAGTATCGATTCAGTAGATACACTTTTAATAAAAGGCAACTATGAAAGGTTTAACAGTTAACAAGAAACTAGCTTTCCTACCTGATCGACATAGATGTGGGCTATTATTAGCGTCCATAATTCACCTTTTAATCTCTAACTTTAACCGAATGAGCTGTTTGTATGCATTTTTAAAAACCCCACAAATTTGACATATACACAAACTGCTCATAATACTATTTCTCTCAAATACTTAGTTCAGTATTACTCCATTTGTTTTGTAAAGTTAACACTACCTGGTAATCTTACTACAGAGATAAGGAAACACTGGCATAGTAGAAATACATTGCAAATGTACTTGAATGACTAGTCCATATTCTTATTGCATTAAATATGGCAACTTTTGATTAATAGTAGGCAATTCAGACACTATTGGTAAGTTGCTACTTAACAAGGTAATCTCATTTCTGTGGTTTTTCAATGTAAATTGATTTTTCCCTCTTAGCTGCTCTGATAATTGAACAAAATTATACAACCGTGATGGGATTCTACTTACCAGCATACAACACATAAAATCTTCTACAAAGATGAAGTGTATTACTCCATAAAACTTCATTTTTGTTGTAATTAAACAAACTGTATTTAAGCTTGCTTTGGCCTCAAAAGCAATCAATCGCTTTTTTTTAATTTTTTTTTTTTTTTTGCCTTTTCTTTGGCTGGAGGCTGCACTTTACCTGAAAGTGTTAGGCTCTGTATTTATTTTAGTCAGACTGCAATGTTCTTGATTATTAGGCCATTCTAAATAAAGAAAATTTGGAAGGAAAATAACAGGTTTCTGTACAGTTGAAGCATTAACGTCCTACAAATACCACAAGGGAGGAAAAATAATGGCACATGTAAATTATATGCTGCATGTTAGACCCATAAAATGCTCAGTTTAAGATAATCAGCCACACCTTGCCTGTGCTATAATTCAAAAATGTGATCAAGAACGCTTTTCCTTAAAAGAGCCAACTGATGGTTTTCAGCTCATCAAACTGAGGTTCTTGTTTTAAAGCTCATTAAGCAACTGCCTTTTTAAAATGCCATACTATAAGAAGTGTTGAATTGTGTATATCTAAATTGATGTAGCAGTTATTTAGAAGGTTTTCAGGAAAGGCAACGTTGAACTAATCTTATAGATGAGACTGAAGACCTGAGTGAACCAACCTCTGCCTGCAGACTCCCAGTCAACATTCCCCTATTCACATCCAGAAAGGGCCACTTTCTGCTCAAAAAATATAAATATCTTCAACAACTACCTAAATCAACCTAAAATAGCCTTTATGGATTCCTATTTGTCTTCCCAAACTATTACAACAGTGACACAATTTTTTTATTAAATGCAAAGAAAATTGGAAAAAAGATTTTGCTTGAGATTTCACATGTGCTCTTAAAAAGCTAACATCAGATTCCAAATGGCCTTTCACTTCACACTTGTACCATCAATTCTGCAAAATACTTGGAAAGATGTACCGTGTGATGGGAAATGTACAAGCATCAATTAATGATTTAGTATGAAAAATGTTAATTCATCACTATTTACCATTCCACGCACGAATTTAAAGTTACCAACACATTCTACCACATTGATTATTACTTCTTATACATCACCTGGTGTAGTAAATCAATTTTTTAAACTTCTTGCTTCAACTCTCCCATTTGCAAAAAATAAAAAAAGCAACAAAAGCATTCTTTGTTTGGCCCTCCATTCTATTAAAATCTTCATTTCTAAGGAAAACTCAAAATGATTATCACTGTGGAAATGGTAGAAGCTTTTAAAAAAAAAAACCACTATGGACTAAAATTGGAAATAATTTCCTAACCATTTCCTACCTTCAATCTACATGTCTCTGTAATGTCTACACCCACTTCTCAGTGACAACTTTACCTACATTCAATTAAGTGGTTTTCCCCTAATCAAACTTTTGTAGAATTTATTGCCAGCAGGTGCAATATATCCCATCTAATTTTTCTGCATATGCATTTCTGTGAATTAAAATATATATTATACAAGACAAATTAAACTAGATGAGATGTCAGATCACTTTTCAGTATGTTGTTCTTTTCAAATACAAATGGCACTAAGCTTTCTACAGTGTTTTCTTACCAAATCTTTGGGATTTCATCCTAGTAACTAATTCTTGACATGATTGTAAGGGACAAATGAACATGGAGTAGCTTCTAAAGTGTCTAGCCGCTAAGCAAACTTGGTTTTTAAATGCTCTCCTCTTGCTCATTTTAAGGAAGGAAAACACCCAGAAGCCTGGTGTTAATGTCTCTGCTGATTGTGAAAATTGCTGCAATAAAAACTCCAACTGCTTGCCTTAAATTAAGACTTCCAAGCCTACATGCGAGATCTATATCTTTGCATTGGTTTTTATAACATTGGAAGTTGGGCTGCTTACTTTGATGTTGGTCTATTAATGAGCAGGGGAGCCAAACATGACAGAAAAAAATTAAATGTTTATTGGAATCTCTCAAGTCTAAACCCGAAGTAATTGGTTTGTTCTACCCCACGTTGATTCAATATCCTGAGTTCTCCAGCTAGCAGCCTCCAGAACACTCTGAATATCTATGTTCAGTTTCTATTGCCAACACAGAGTAAGCCACTATGACGGAAAAGGGCAGCTGATGCACTGCTGTAGTACATTAATTTCTGTCTAAGTGGTCCAATTTTGTCCTATGAAATCTTTAACATCTTCCTTCAGTGGTATTTTATAGCATTAGAGATTTGTCAGATTTTCAGATTGCCATCATATGAACTTGAGTGCAACGTTTTTTGAGACCATTTTAAGATTACCTCTAATGGCTCTGAGGAAGAATGCACTTTCTTCACAGAACTGTTCACCCAAAGTAGATAGTTAAAAGCAACTTAAGTTTCATAATGACAATTACACCAATATGTTCTGATCAGATCACCAGAAGGTACTACTTCAGGCACCTTGACGGCAACAGAGACACTGGCAAAAATTGTCACAGAAATAGCACACCATTTCAGAACTGCTAAAAGGGGTCTGCCTACCAACAAAATTCTGAAATGTTCCTGACCCATTCAAAACAGCAGAGGTCTCAAAAAAAATGCTTGTTATGTGCGTTTTCAAGGTTGTTGCTGCTAATCAGAGCAGTTTCTTGATAAATGAAACTAAAAGGAATTATTCTGAACACTTAAGACATAAACCCCTTCGCTCTAGCAACATATTTTTCTCAGCCAGAACCAACCGTCAACGCTTATAGTAAGTTGTGGGTTTTGTAAAACTGATTCATGTACTACACTGAAGAAAAGGCCACTTTTAACCTAGCTTTGGAGAAATTCTTTTTGTTTAGCTTAATATGAGATTTACGGTACTAAATTTCAGTGCACCCCCCCCCCAAAAAAAAACAATCTAACATTTGGAAAAGAGCTCACCTAACATATTGAAGAATTGCTGTATTCTGGTCAGCCAGATAATGAAATAGTAGATTGCAAACACAGGATAGGAAAAACCAGAGCAGCTAATGAATTAAAAATTACATAAATGTGACAGCAACATATACTAACTTAAAATGCAATGATGAATATTCCACAACCAGACTGATGTGGCCAGTCCTGGTTACAGCTATTTTCAGAATATTCATTACATTCACAATGAAAACAGTAACAACAACAAAAGATAAAGCACTTGACTGTCACTAACCCACACAAAACTCATTAAGTACTTTTTTAAATTATGCAGGAAGTTGCTTTAATTATCCTATTTTTCTCTGGAAATTAACTGGCAGCAGTATCCAGAGGAGAGTTTCAAATATCAAAAAAGAACACAATCTATGGAAAAATTATCTATTATCCCAGTATTACATATTAAAGAGATGTGTGTGTGAACTTCAAAGGGGCTGAGTGGGTCTTTTATTTCAAGGACTCATTTGTGATTTTTGAAGTAATTAGAAGTTCTTTTCCATTCAGACCTCCTAATGCAGTAATGTGTAGGCCATAGCCAAAGCGTGAGTGTGGAAGAAAAGGCCTTGCAAATCCCACTAACAGAACAGATAGGGGACACCAGATACTATGCAACAGTGGCTGCCATGAAAAAGGTCACCCTTTTTCTCAGAACAAACCATTAATCAATAGAATATAATTGTTTGGCCGTTTGCAAGGGCCCTGCAGCATACAGACTATGTTCTTCACTGGCATAATTACAAAACAGTAAAAGTTCAGAAACATAACCCAAATCCACCTCCCCTTTTTACCCTTTACAATTCCCCACTGCCCTTTGGGCCTCTGCATTGGAAGCAAATGGAAGACAGGCTGAAGTTTTCTCGATTGAGCTGAAAGCTAAGAAACCTTTGATATGCTAATGCCCCCTTCAAATGGCAAGAATTCACACTTGCATTAATTCAAACAATTTGTGCAGAATGATGTGAAATGGCACCTCTTTTAGTGGCAGGCAACAAAAGGGAGGGAATCAGAGTGTCTGAAGAAACCAAACAACAGAACATTTGTTCTGGAGATTTTTCTACCAGCCACAAGAACAATTTATTGAGGAAAACACACACACACACACACCTGAAGCCCAAGAGGAGATATCTTTACTTTCTGCCAAACTGACTGTGTCCAAACCCCACCACCACCACCAGAAGATTTGCAAGATATCATTAGTAATTAAAAAGTAAAAAACCCAGAAAGTTTTACAAGGTTATCATCCAGACTTAAGAAATCCCAACACCTGAAGCCCCAGAGAAGACCGAGCTTTTTCTGTCTACATGAACTGAACAAAAACACACCCCTCATCTAAATTTACAAAAAGTATTTCTTGCCAGTTATACATTTTAAAGAATCCCAAAGCCATAAATACTTTTTAAAAGCATCTTCAGTGTGCCACGTATACCTCTGAGGCATTATCTCCAGGTGGCTCTTAATTTCGGTAAATAAAAAAGTAGCTTCGACCTTTTTTTTAGGCCGCAACTGAGATGTTCATTTTTATCCAGAAGCTCCTTGCAAAAAGGCACCCTCCTGCTCCGCTTCGTTTTTGTGAACATAAATGTGCAACAAGTCCTTACTCACTAAAAGGGAAGTAACTTCTTTCAGGGTACAACTTGAGTTCAGCAGAGAGAACAGACTTGGTGGGGCCTGCAACAGACCCACAGAGACAGGCATATGAATGGAACTAGCCACCAGGCTGAAGGATCCAGAGAGAGGATAACAGCCTGCCTCACTGTTAACTCAGCAAAGAATGCTAGAACAAACCAGAGAAGGCGAACAGAAAAGCTTGCCTTTCTCCAATTAACAGGATCCAGATGGCTTCTGCTGCTAATACCAGACTTGCAAGGCTGCTCCTTTTTCCAAGGGGTTCTTAAAGGATCCCCCCCCCCAACATGGTCCATGGGAGACGGGAGGGCTACACACCCACGAAGCAAACCCGGCTGGAAAGAGAGACCCTTCCCTTACTCAGTCTAAACTAGACTTCCCACTCCAAACTGAATCCACCAAACCCAGGCGCTCTTGCCTGGAAATAAAAGTCAGTGGGGCACTTCCAAGGAAAACGTCCTTCGAGTTAAAGTATCAACGGGGTGTTAAGTATCACAGACCCAACAGGAGGCTGCGAGCCTATTACAGGCACGCTTTCCTGCTTGGACTGGGCAGCTCCACTCAAACCAAACAGGGCTAGTTCAAGGTTAACAAAAATAATAATAATAATAAGACCTTTACGACAGGGTAAAGTTTCGCAAGTCCAACAGACTCCCCTGTGCTCCAATTCCCTTCCCGCTCATCAAATATTTGAGGCGCTGGCGGCTCATCAGAAGGCAGAAGAAACTCCTAGACCCTGCAAGGATGGGTCTAGGGATTTCGTGGGGGGGGGGGTGCAAACGCTTCGCTATCTCAAACCCCCCCCCCATCCCGTAACAACTCAAGCACTGACCTAATGTCCACATCCCCGCGAGCATGGGTCCCCCAGCCCCCGAGAGGTCCACTCTGCCTCGGACCCTCCGCCCCCCTTGCATCCGCTCAGGCCCTGCAGCTCTCCCCCCCCCCAAAAAAAGCCCCAGGTCCTCCTCTTCCTCCCGGCCTGGAGGATGGCCGCAACCCCACCGCGCGGGTTCACATCGGATTGCGTTTGCGGGTCACCTTTCTCCCCCCGCCTCGTCTGGGAAAGCCCTCTCTGGCTTCCCAGCATTAACTCTCCCCCGAGCTGCCTTTCGCTCACGGCAGGAGAGAGAGAGACAGACAGGCAGATCTGGAAAGTAAGGGGTCGTGGAGAACCTCCCCCCCCGTCTTCCCTCCCCCCTGCATCTGGGTCTGGCTCTTCGGTCACCCCCCCCAAGCCTTCATCCTCCCCCCCCCCATACACTTTGACTTACGCCGCGCGCAATATTGCCTTTTTTATGGTGATGGTCGGGAAGCTGAATGCATTGGGGGGAGGAGGAGATGGGAAGGGAAACAGTTGGGTTTTTAGTAGCAAAGGGCCAGAGTCCAGGAGCACCTTAAAGACTAACAAAAATATTTTCTGGCAGGGTGTGAGTTCGGTTTCTACTCCCATCTTACGTTTCGCCCTCCCTCTCCCCCCACCCCACGAGAAAACAAAGGGATACGTCTTAACTGCGCACACTCCCCGTTCACATCCCCCTTGCCAGCAAAGGGCAAGAAGGGGGGGGGGGAGAATGGAAGTAAGCAAACAGGTACTGCAAGTGGTGTTTCTCTCCTCCCCCCCCCCCTTACCTTTGGATTTGCTGCCAACGCTGGGCCGGGGTCTCTCCCGCATCTGGGGCGCCCCGGTGTGAAGGAAGCCTCCTGCCGGCTCCGAGGCGATGGATCGTGGCCCGGACGGCGCCAACAGCCAGAAGGCGACGCGGGATCGCCGGGGAAGGCGGCAAGAGCCCGGCCGGGGACAGCCTCCGCCGGGCTGGGACCCAACGTCCACGCGCGGGGCGGCTCCTCCTGCTCCCTTCCCTGCAAGCCAGCCCAGCCGGCCGAGAGAGGCTTCGCCCGGGGTTAAGTCAACATTTTCTCCCCCGCCGTTCCCAACGCGTCCAAAGAAGAAAAGCGACTGGCGATGGGGGGGGGGGGTGGAGAGCTGCAACAGCCACACGCCAAGGAGGGGCGGGGGGAGAGCCTGGAATAAATCTGCCGGTGGAAAGAGACGAAGCGCGCTCGGTGCAAAAGCCCCGCGGATGCGACCGACCCCGGGGCCCGCGCTCCCCAGGCAAACTCGGATCCGGAGCGGGCGAGGCGGCGCGGCCGAGATCAACTCGGGAAATTCCCGGGAGGGAGGCGAAGTCGGCGGGAGGGGGGCGGCCGCGGGGCGCAGACACACACACACACACACGAGGGGGGGGAGCTCCCTTCTCCGTCGTCCGCTTTCGTTCACATCTCCCCGGAGGACATCCTGGCCTCGGGCACGACCCGCTCCCAGCCCTCCTCCGGCGTCGCCCGTTCCTCTCGGCTTCCCTGCCGCTGCTGCCCCGGCGCTCGGGAGCCGAAGCGATGCGGAGAGAGGGGCGGAGGGGGGGGAATAATCTCGGAGCGGCAAGCAAAAGAAAAAAAAATCCCGGCGCCTGGTCTGGCCAGCTCCTTCTCGTGCCTGCACCTCTCCGTGTGTGACTGGGGATGGCGAAGTCCCGACACAGACTCTCCACTCCGCTGAACTGGAGCCACCTCCGAGCCGCCGCCGCCGCCTCCTCCTCCTCCAATCTCCACCCCTCTCTGCCTCCCCGCCACTAGGCTCGGCTAATCATATAAACATATTATCATGTATAGAAGCGGCGGCCACAAAGGACGCCCCCGGAAAAAAAAAACACACAAACCCCCCCCCCCCGTATCTTTCTTTTCCTCCCGCGCCGGCAAATAAAAGCAGCTCGGAGCGCGCGCGCGCTGAGCACCCAACGCGGAACGGATAGTCTAAAGGCTCGGTCTGCCCCCACGGGCCATTTTCCGCTCCATTGGAGCTGCTTGCGGCTGGGGGGGGCGAGGAGGGGGCCCCTCGGCGCGGCGCTCCGGCCGAGGCGCGCCGGTCTCGCCTCCGCGCACGCAGCCCGCCAGCTCCGGGGCGGCGGCCGGGCGAGAGCCGGGGAGTGGGCGGCGCGTCGGGGGGCTCCGTCGGCCGAGCGGGGCGCTGCAGGCGCCTCGGGCTTCCGCGCCAGGCCGGGGCGGGAAGGGCGAGATGAGCGGCCTGCGCGCGCGCAACCAGGGCCGCCCCGCAAACTTTCCCTGCCGGCTTGCTTTGCCCTCGCTCCCTTTGGGCTCTTTTGTGTGTGTGTGTGAGAGAGAGAGAGAGGGAGAAGCGATGGCTGGGGAGGGGAGGGGCGCAGAAGCGGGCAGGGCGGCGGGCCGGAGGGCCGGAGGGGAGGGAGCGCCGGCGGGGGGTCTTTCAAAGTTCAACTCCGAAGGGCTTCGCGGGGCGCGCGGTGTAAAACGCTTCTCCGCCGCCGCCCCGGCCGCCATTCTCCACCGCCCTCATTGTCTCGCCCGCCTCCTCGCCATTCACTCGACTTTGTGGGGCTGTTGAGCGGGTCATCAGCTCGCCGGAACGGGGGCGAGGAGAGGAAAGCGCGGAATTGAAGACGCGCGACTTTCCGTGGCTCCCTAGATGCGTGTGTGTGTGTGTGTCAAGTGCCTTCAAGTCGCAGCCGACTTATGGCGACCCCTTTTGGGGTTTTCGTGGCAAGAGACTAATAACAGAGGCGGTTTGCCAGTGCCTTCCTCTGCACAGCAACCCTGGTATTCCTTGGTGGTCTCCCATCCAAATACTAACCAGGGCCGACCCTGCTTAGCTTCTGAGGTCTGTGGAGATCAGGCTAGCCTGGGCCATCCAGGTCAGGGTAGATGCGCTTAATGGCCTTTTTTTTTCAGAGGTCTGTTTCCTTCCATTGAAACAGCTTTGATCTTGTCCAGTGAGCACATTTCCTTAGGACGCGTCTCTCTCTCTCTTTCCCTTAGTAGAAAAAGGCCCGAGTCCAGTAGCACCTTAAAGACTAACAAAAATATTTTCTGGTAGGGTAGGAGCTTTCGTGAGCCACTCCTACCCTACCAGAAAATATTTCTGTTAGTCTTTAAGGTGCTACTGGACTCTGGCCCTTTTCTACTACTGCAGACAGACGAACACGGCTACCCACTGTGAATTTTCTCCCCCTTGTCAGCAAGCAGAGGCGGCAACAGGCCACATGAAAGCACGCGTGTCGAGGCAAGAGAAATAATGCCGGGAAACAGATCTCGAGAAGGATGTACATTTGACTTGACGATATCAGCAGGGCTGGGAGAAGCTCCTCCAGTTGCCTTTCTCAGCGAAACCCAGCAAAGGGTTTTCCCTCCCCTTGCAAAATACAAAGTGCTGTTCTTTTGTTTGGACAACGGAGTGATTTTCAAATTATCTGCAGGGGGGGTTGTTAGTAGTTGAGGTACCTACCGGTATCTGGAGTGGCTGGGCCGGTGTATGCACTGTTACCCTGCAATAGTGTACAATGTATATTTATTACACATTTAAACAGTGTTTGAGGAAACTTGGCTTGGAACTGTGTTTATTCTCGGCACATCATCATATCAGATTCTCAACACAGCCAAATCTGTGGATATTGAAACCTGGAAATTGGAGCCATGAACAGGCAAGTCAGTTCTACAGAACTGAGAAAAGCCACACGTTTGCAGAAAAACCTGGCATCTTTGTAAACATATTTAAATATATATCTACACATACACATTGAAGATTCACCCCCTCTAATTAGAAGCAGTGTCTGTACCTTGAAGAAATGAACCCCCTCTCAGTGGCCATTGTGAGGTTGCAACTACAACCATATAGCCAGTCTTCAAGCCTTGGTATCTGTCAGTAAAAGGCAAGGGGAGGGGAGCAGGGCCCTTTCCAGAGTTGCTTTGACCTTTAAGGGAAGAATTAGGAGGGCCAGGTCTGGCTGCTTGCTACTATTCAACTGCAGCTGCCATGCAAAAGCCGGTGTGATGTAGTGGTCAGAGTTTCAGACTACAATCTGGGAAATCAAGGTTTATATCCCGACTCTGCCATGGAAGCTCACTGGGTGACCTTGGGTTAGCCACATGCTCTCCGACTAGCCTACCTCTCATGGTTGTGACGATAAATTGGAGGATGGGAGAACTATGTGCTGCTTTGTCTCCATTATGGAGGAAGGCAGGGTATAAATGAATTAATAAATAATAAGTGGAGCTGAAGATGGGGGGCAGATAATAGGCAACCGCACAGTTAACAATTCCCACTCTATAACATCTTGGATAACATACCCATGTTACAGCATTTTGTGTTGTGGAAGCTATGACAGATCGAGCACTTTGAATAAAATCAAGCATCTCACTTCCCAAACCATTCTTAATACTGTGTTTCATGTTTTTCTGCTTGTTCACCCCTACCAGTTGCAGCCAATGATGCAGAGGGGGATTGCAGATCACTGTGATACCAAGTCACAGGAAGCTGTTTGAGATGTTGGGGGGAGGGATGGTAATCAAACACACCATTCCCATTTTCAAGGCCATCTGCACATTTAATGTCACATTCGGACCTGAGTGGCATAACTTCCAAACCACAGAACAGTGTTAGAGAACTATTGATGGATTTTTTAAAATCCCAAACTAGGCAAAATTCTGGTGGTGCAGACTTATTTCAGAACCGCTGCCACAGAACAGCCTCAGGGGTACCATGTGTTTGGGTCAAAGACTGAGTGCATTAACATCATGGGTACAAACTAATTGCAGCTGTGAGTCAAAGTGATAGGCCCGTATCACAACCACTTCCTGTGTTTCAGACCATGTCCTCTTTTGCTGTAATGACTACAAGACCTAAACTGATATTTTAAAACCCTCTAATATGAGCTGTGTTGTGCCACCTTTAATTGCCCTCAGGTCATTCTTCTGGAGTGAGTTATGTCAGCTTCAGGGCCAGTCTTCCAGTATTAACTCTTGTGCCACCACAAACTGCCCTAGGGTCACTGTTCTGAAGTGCAGTTATGCAGCCCATGGGGTGGAAGAGAGCTGTTAGTTCCACAGGAAAAAATAAATGCATCTTTAGCCAGTTGAGAAGCCATTTAATTTTGCGAACTTTCAAAGTTATAGTTACCCTTTTTGGCTCTGTTAGCACAACCGAGGTTTTTCATGCATGCAAATGATATTGCTTTTTTAAACATACTTATTTGAAGGCGTTAAGAAGGGCTTTCCATGCTTAAGTGTATCATCCACCTTGATATTTTCACAGCATAAAACAGTAGTGGTTTTTAATGTAGTTATTCGAAGTGGTTAAGAGAAGCATTCCATGTCTAAAAGTATCATCTACCTTGAAAATTAGCTAAGTGAATTCTTCAGAGTAACTAAGAGGTCTCAAGGCAAGAATGCTATTCCTTATTGCTGTATAATACCATTTGTGCCAGTGATCCCCTGATGTGTTCACAGGCCATATTGAAACAGTTACATTAAGAATGGGCCATCCTGTCTCTGAAGTCTCTGTGGCCAGATAATTTGGTCTTGGTCAGAATATTGTCTGAAAGTCAGAGTGAAGCCACAAGAGGACATGCAACTGATACAGGTCAGGGTTTTTTTTACGCTTCTATAAGTGTGAGTGAAAATGTTAAGCATTTGATTTCTAATCTGAAGACTCTGTCTCTCTCTTTTTTTTCCCTTTTTTTCTTTTTTGTCATCAAGTCACAGACGACTTATGGTGACCCTGTGGGGTTTTCTAGGCAAGAGACATTCAGAGGTGGTTTGCCATTGCCTACTTCTGTGTCATGACCCTGGAGTTCCTTGATAGTCTCCAATCAAAATACTACCGTATATACTCGCGTATAAGCCGAGTTTTTCAGCCCCAAAAAAGGGCTGAAAAAGCCGAACTCGGCTAATACGCGGGTCAATACGGTAGGGTAGGGGAGAGGGGAGGAGGGAGGGGGGAACTTACTGCCGCCGCCACCGGGCCCACGCCACTTCCTGCTGCCAAGAGCGGCCTGGGGCGACCTCCTGAAGCTGCAGGGAGGCTGCCCTGGCCCTCGCCTGGCCGCGCCGCCGCTTCTGGCGGCCGAGAGCGGCCTGGGATGGCCTGGGGCGGCTGCCCCGGCCCTCGCCCGGCCGCGCCGCCGCTTCTCGCGGCCGAGGGCGGCCTGGGGTGGCTGCCCCGGCCCTCGCCTGGCCGCGCCGCCGCTTCTCGCGGCCGAGAGCGGCCTGGGGCGGCCTTCTGCAGCTCCAGGGAGGCTGCCCCGGCCCTCACCCGGTCGTGCCGCCGTCGCCACCAGGCCCGCGCCCCTTGCTCCTGTGCCGGGAGCCCAGGTAAGCCTGCGGGGGGGAGGGGTTATAAGCCGACCCTCGGCTTATACGCGGGTGCCTAATTTCCCCCCATTTTTGGGGAGAAATTAGGCACCTCGGCTTATACGCGGGTCGGCTTATACACGGGTATATACGGTAACCTGGACCAACCCTGCTTAGCTTTCAAGATCTGATGAGATCTGGCTAGCCTGGACTATCCAGGTCAGGGCCTACCCTAACTAGGTACATAATATTTTGAATCAAAATGAAACTGCAAACCCTCTCTACCACCTATTTTTTCCACAGCTGGAAAAATAATCTGGGGGGGGGGAACCTTCATCACCTGGACTTCAAGACAGAAGACAGGTATTCCATAGGAGATGATCTCCTGCAAACTTGATGTACAGTCTTCAGTCACCCTGTGAGAAAATATGGGACAGCCTGAGGAAAAGGAGGATGGAACCAAAAACATTGACAGTCATTCCCTCTTTCCAAGAATCCTGGAAACTAGTTCAGAGGGAGAAGCAGGAAGTAAAAATTTTTTGGCACTTTTTAAAATGAATTTACCAAGCTATTTAATTCCTTTGAACACCTGTTAGCTAGTGAATTCAAATGCTATGTCTGAATAAATTATGCAAACCATATAGTGATACTGGTTAATCGGAAATCTAAGAACTAATACTTGAGGGAGAACATAAGAGCAAATACATGGAAAAAAGAACAGGGGAAAGTAGCTTTACAGAGCACAGAGGTTCTGTGACTATTGCAAGCCTCACTGAGACAGGTGCTGGTTTTTAAAAGGACCCCATATAACACTTGCCAGCTTTTCTTCAGAACCTTGAGATCTAGCTCCAGTTCAGTCTTGATCTGCAGTGCATTGTGCTGGATCCTCTCCTGTGTGGTACAATTGCTACATACAGCTACAGTTCACTTGGCTATAATCAGATTGACTACTACCACTATATGCTGCTTAATGTCTGTAGGCTAAATGAGCACTTTCATCATTAAAGTTAGTATTACCCCTATATAAATGACTCTCTTGGTCTATCTGATATTTGATTATGTTTATTTATGTAGATATTTATATTATATTTTTCTCCCCAATGGGAACCTAAAGCAGGTTACAGCATCAATCTCCTGTCTTCCATTTTATCATCAGAACACCCCTGTCAGATTGGTTTCCGAGAGAGAGAGAGAGAGAGAGAGAGAGAGAGAGAGAGAGAGAGAGAGAGAGAGAGAGAGAGAGAGAGAGAGAGAGAGAGAGAGAGAGAGAGAGAGAGAGAGAGAGAGAGAGAGAGAGAGAGAGAGAGAGAGGTAGATAGATAGGTAGATAGATAGATAGATAGATAGATAGATAGATACTGGCCCACGATTACCCAGCTAGCTTCCATGGCAGAATGGGGATTCAGACATGTATCTCCTAGATCCAGGTCTGATACTCTAACCACTACACCACACTGATCTCACGGTGAAAGCATTTTTATGTCCAATATTCAGTTCCTTTTGCAAAAACGAAAGATGTTTTGTGCTAAACTGAGTTAATAGGTCTAAATAGTACTTCAGGCAACATGGGCCATTTATGCATGGCTGTTTCCTTGCAGTCAACCTGTCCACTACACTGGGGCTTTGCCTTGATTATGCATGCATTTTCCAACCGTCAGAGGTTGCCTGTCTCTCCTCGTTTTTCCTTGCATTTTGCCTGCGTTTTCTGGATTTGTGTTTAGCCAGCATCCAGAAAATCCAAGTAAAATGCGCGGAAATGCACAGGGAGAGCAAGGTGACCTCTGACAGTGGGAAAATGCATGCATAATCAAGGCAAAGCCCCGCAGTAATCGGTGGGGTGATCACGAGGAAACAGCCATACATAAATGGCCATGGACACTTTAACAGAGTCCTAAGGATTCAAAAGTGCTCTTCTTGTAGAGACTTCTGTAGGTACATGCAAGGATTCATCACATGTATTATTTTCCTCTTTCAGTATTATCATATTTTTGCAAAAATACCTTCTTTCCCAAGATAGGTGCCTGTGCAGATTAAAAGACTTGAAAAGGGAGTTCACTGATATAGGTGCTGCTTCTGACCTTGGCGCAGTCAGAGAACGGGAGCAAGACTGGGTCACCAACCTTTCAACAATAAACAGGGATTATTGTGTTTGCTTTTCTTTTGCTAGGAGAAAGAGAGAAATTCCTTCTTATCTCTTCCTTGTCAGCAAAAAAAAAAATGTTTTCCCGGGTGGTGGTGGGGGGACTCAGTTCACAGTGAAAGTTTTACCTGAATAAAACTTTAAACAAAAATTCTACTCCCAAACACAAGTAATTGCTACTTGGCTAGTCACATTTCTACCCACATAAAGCACTGTGTATGCCTCTGGAAGCAGAAATAATTGCTAAAAAGGATCCAGCCATTAGATCCTATTGTTTTCAGTGCGAGAGCTAAACACATAAAATTGATGCGACTTAACAAGTGCCTAACTTTGGCTAGATTGTTCCAACACATTTTTTGCTGAAATATACAGGGATCTTTTCTGAATGCCTAGATGTTGATTAAATACCAGTTAAGGAAATCATAGCTGCAATAAAAATTAATCTGGCAATACTGCTTTCTAAAAAGTCTTTTATATACCCCACAGTTTTGGTAATAGGAGAATTATATAAATATTTATAATATTTTTACTGTGACACCAGGAATATTTTAGCATTGTTGGTAAATTTTATGTCTCCGTGCTGTTTCCATGCTTATGCTAATGAACTCAGCTTTTCTTTTCTTTTAAAGGGAGTATATGTCTGCAGGCCCTGATCTGGATGGCCCAGGCCAGCCTGATCTCGTCAGATCTTAGAAGCTAAGCAGGGTGTGCCGGGTTCGTGTTTGGATGGGAGACCACCAAGGAATGCCAGGGTCGTTATGCAGATGAAAGCAATGAGCAACATAAACTTGCCCATTGACTTCCAGTCGCAGTCACATCTGTGACCCCTCAACCCTTCAAAAGCTATGCCAAATATCACTGTAGCTACACACAAGCTCCAGTGTTGCATGTCATATTGCTTTTGTGAAAAAGTGACCAAAGCTACCATGTAAACACATTTTTAAAATGTATCAATATTTTGCTTATTATGGTTCGCATAGCTGCCTTGTTTGCATTCAGCCAGCATGCTTCCTTATGGAATGATCCACATGTTTACTTTTGGACAGGTGGTACAAGTGACAATGGTGTGTGGGAGGGGGCATGAAGCTCAGAGGCAGAGCTTCAGCTTGGCATGCAGAAGGCCCCAGGTTCAATCCCTAGCATCTCCCCTGCTTAAAAGAATGTGTCAGCAGGTGATGTGAAAGACCTCTGCCTGAGACCTTGCCAGTCTGAGTAGGCAGTACTGAATGTTATCGACTCAAAATAAGACAGCTTCATATGTTTGTGTGTGGATGGATGCTGCAGCCTTTCATCATGCTCCATAATCATCCTGTAAACTCTAAATGCATTTTTGTCATAGGATTGCCATGAAGCAGTTCAGAAGGGCTGCCACTTTCTCAGAACCTACATGGTCATACCACATCAATTGAAAAGGTATAGTCTGAATACACAGAAACAAAACAGCTCATGTTGTACATACCACAGTGGGCATTTGATTCAAGGCACTTGTGATGGTATACTTGATATAAGATAATTAAAAAAAAAACTTTCTCTAACACAGTTCTATTTAATGTTAGGTTTTGTACCATTTTCCTTTTGCCTGTATGACTGTTATACGTGCAATTCTGGTCAAACCAGTAGGAGCAATTCACTGGATCACCTACTGGATAAGGCACTTCAAGACTAATGGCCAATTGTTATGGATTATTGCCATGATTCTCAAGGAATTGTATACAACTTCACTGTGTATAGGCTCTCTAATGAAAGGGTACCTGACAACACTTTCAACCAATTGTACTGACAGCTGCATTCTTGGGAAGAATGTATTTCCAAAAAACGATTGAACCTATCTGACAAAATGGGTCAAATTGCGCTCCCAGTTACAGCCACACAACGCTATTGCTTCTGCTAAACAGTGTTTCAGCTATGAAATTGCTGAGTATGTGCAGCTACTTGGGGGGGATATCAGAATATGTTATATCTGCTGCCATTTGAACAAAAAATATTAAAGTGATTTGCCTGGAACTAGATATACCTCAGGGCTATAGTCAAAGGTATTGTATACTTAGGAAGCATGGGATTTGATACTGATTACAAAATACAGAATAGAGAGAATTTTCTAGCCCTCAAGGATATAGTCTTGAAGGTGTGTAAACAGTGTTTGGAGAAGTCTCAGCAGCTAGAACAGGACAAGCGAGGTGCTAAATTCCACTAATCAGATACCAAGCAAAGCAAATATATTCAAACTAGCTTAATTTAAAAAGTTTATTCAAGTTGCCAGATTGAGTATTTTTGGCATATATTGATATAAAATAATGATTTTTTTAAAAAAGCACAGAGTACATACAACCTAGAAAAGGAAAATAAAAGTAGATTAATCATGATGGTACTAGGAAGGACCAAAGTCTTTTCAGCCTTGAAGGCTAAATGAAAGCAAGAGCTGGATCGGAGCCAATGACTAACAGAGCCAAGCCCCTCCCTCCAGGTAGGGACAACCACAGCCCACTGACCAATCCAGGCCACAGGATTCTCAAAGAGACAGAAGGGAGCAAGCATCAGCTTCTCATAACCCTAGCAAATATGCCAAGATACCTGCAACAGGGCAAACCAAATCACTATAAAATAATTAAGCATTGTGTCTTGAAGTTAATCCATTCACACTCTACTAATATGGGTCAGTTAAAATTTACAAAATGAATTAAGTCACACACAAGATCACACACAAGAATTAAGTCACACACAAGATTGTAGGAAAGGAAAAGCCACATTAGAAAGCTTGTATAAGGTTCTACACAGAACTGTATTATAGGCCTCACTCTTCAGACCCTTGTCAGGATTCACAAGGGTGTTAGCAGATAAAGGTAGGATAAATGCAGCTGTACAAACACAGTCTTATCTATTCTCTCATCTTTCACTGTATAAGAAGTATTCCTGGCACTCCTATCGAATTACTCAATTTCACTGAATTCATGAACATGACCACTTCTTTCTTGTGGTAAGGCAGTGGGGCTTGGTTCTCAAATTTACTTTCTTTAGGGGATACTTTTTGTGTCAACTTGTCTGCCACAACCCCCCCCCAAACCGGAGTGACTTCGCACCTTAATCACTAGCAAGGTTGTCTATATTATGTGGCAGTATATGGGCTTGAGAATTTTACAGCCCATTCCTGAGCCAGAGGGCCGAATGGGCTTAGGAAGTGACCAGCCCCCTACGCTGGTGTCCGTGCCACTTGTGCCGTGCAAATTGGCACGGATGCTAGCATAGTGCCACTTGTATCGGTCCCCCAGGACTGCCGCAGCAGTGTGGCCCTTGGACTCCGGCTTGGCCTCCTGCCAGCGTCCTGCCAGAGCAAGTGCTTGCGCTGGCGTCCAGGGAGGCGTTCCCAGGGCTTTCTGGGAGGTGGGGCTGCCAATAGGCAGCCTCCTAACCCCTTTTAGCTCGGGAATGCCACAGCAGCGCCTCAGCCACGCTGTCCCTGGCCACTGCAGGGCTCAGGAATGAGCTGTTAGTGCTGTGTATTAGTACTGATTTGTTTTACTTAGGCAAACAGTGCGGAATATATTGCCCACATATATTTAGATGCTGTTGGCTAGTCCTGTCGTGTCTTTGAAAGCAGGAGCATCCAGTCTAGACTAGAAGGTGCTTCAGGATTATTAAAAGGCTTGTTTGTATTGTAGTTTTGTCAGGGAGTGGTGATACAGGCAGCTCTCATTTTTCTGGGAAAAGTGGTCTGAATTTTCTGTATATTTAGTAATGTACAGTTTCAGCTGAACTAGACTTAGTTATTACATTCTAACATAAGCATTTCCAACAATTGTGTGGTCTGTTGTGTTGGGACATGTCCAGTGGGAGTTGTAGTAGCTTTAGGAACTGGAGTATTTGCTTCTCTGAAGCAGCAAAACTGCAGCCCACATCTGAAATCTGGAAATAAATTCAGCAACATTTCATTTGCCCCAAATCAATAATTGAGTGTGTTCATGGGCCCTCAGATCACTATAGTTACATCAAAGAAACCATACAGAAATTGTGTTTGAAAATCATTTTTATTGCAGATATCATTTTCCAATGGTAGATTTAAATATGTGTGGAAAAATTTGACTACATATCACAATCAAAGGGGGAAATCTTGTGTTAAATGAGCAACACTTTCTAATGACCTAAATTGCAGGATCTGTATGAACCAAAACAGATGTGATACTAGGAGATCCGTGACTTGATTTTCCCAATATTTTAGAAAAGATGAACAACTGCCCCATGGGGCCCCGATTCAGACTTGCCTGTGGCAATAAGAGATTTAACTACCCCTGCGCAATTGAAACCAATCCTTCCCTTGGAAACCATTCTTTCTTCGGCAAAAGGGGGATGCCCCCTTTCCAGGTCTAATAACAGAGCAGGAGCCTGTTTTAGCTTTGATTAACAAAACCATGGGAGCAGAAGGATTAAATCTATTCTCTACTGTGCCATCCAAAATTAAAATCCTGTGGAGTAGTTATCAGTCTTTTTAAAATGCTGGAAAGATTTTCTCAACAGCAAGTCTGTTTTGGCACTTCAGACATTACAGAATGCACAGGTTGGGTCCATGTGAGCTGTGGATTCTCATCAATTCCCACATATGTGGTGTACAATTCAGATCATAACTCTGGCTCAGGGAGAAAAGGGGATTCAGCCTTCACCCCACCCCCATTGCCATTTTCCTGATTTAAAAGAGTCTTGAAGTTGCTGTCTGGCCTGTTTGGAAACCCACAAGTGTACTTGCATGTTTCCTCAGCAAGTCTAATAGAGTACCCTGGTGTCATTACAGGCTGGGGAAATTGAGGGGGGGGGGCTGAAATCTCTTCTCCATGCTGCCACAGTCATGATGCGGATCAGGTAAGGACCCCAGGCCCAATCTGTGTACATAGTAACGTGTGAACCAGCCACTAAGATAATCAATAGAAGTTATATCTGGCTGTCCTCAACCAGGACCAAGGCTTTTTCGGCCCCAGCCCCAACCTTCGCACCCAAGAATCGTGGGAAGCATTCCCATGAATGCTTGCAATGGGTTTGTGCACAGCTCAAAGCTATCCAAATAATTTCCCAAAGCTACTATTAGCTCTCAAGGTGGAGAAGATGCTGGCATCATACAGGTATCTCTACCCCCACACACACTGAGTCAAATAGAGAATGTGATATTATGAGGATATTAATTCGAGTTTTCCCCGTCTGCTGCAGCGTGAATGCTAAATGCTCCGGTCCTGAAAGTTACTCAGAAGCCAAGGCTGCTGGAATAGATGGCTGTGGACTTTTGGTGTTGATCAAATTGAGGGAGGCATAAAAGGAGCTGAGATCTGCCAAGAGCTGAAAACCCAGGAGAGACTTGAGTCTGCATCTCATTAGCAGACATGAAATCCCTCACTTCATCACCCAATCAAACATAAAAACCTAGGAAACAGGGCTGTACCTAAGCAACTACCCCCAGTTTCATATTTGTTTTTTTTTTACTAAAGGTAAAGGTAGTCCCCTGCACAAGCACCAGGTCATTACTGACCCATGAGGTGACATCTCATCATGACGTTTACTAGGCAGACTGTGATTATGGGGTTGTTTGCCTTTGCCTTCCCCAGTAGTCTACACTTTACCCCCAGCAAGCTTGTGATAGGAAAGTCTTGATTTTGAGAGCAGAGACTTTCACACTGAAATTATTTGAAATTGGTGCATATGCCCTTATAATGAAATCATGTGACATCAGAGTATAATTATGCCAACATTGTGCCTGTGTATTTCCTGATATGTATGGGGCATTTGGCACTACCTGAACTCATATAGGCACAGCTGCTTACTGAAGGATCACATCAACAATGCTAAGCTTCTGTTTTCTGTGAGATCTTCAGTATGATTGTTTTATTTTATTTCTGCCTTTCTCATTGAGACTCCAAGGCACATTATACAATTATACATTATGACAATCCATAAAGGTCAGCTCAAGTTAGGGTGCATCTGTACACTGCCACAAAGCTTGGTTTGAGAGAAGGTGTCCATATCTATTGACTAGAGCTTCAAAATAACAAAACAGAACTCTGGTATCTTAAGTCTCCTCATATTCCCTATGGCTGTAGGCTTAAATTTATTTCTCTGCAAATTTAAATCAAATAAGTTGTGTAGAACTAATATAGTCTACACCAAGAAAATGTATGGGTACAACACAAGGCATTTAAGAATGCCACTCATCATTCTCATGATTTGTGGCACCAGTTTTTTAGTTAAGGTAGTAAGTCTTGACTACATAGTAACACCTTGGAAAGCAAACACAAAAGATCTAATTTTAGCCTACAGTGATAGCCAAATCTCTCAACAATAGTATACTCAGAAAGCTATTTAGGTTCTTTGTTATATTTTATTCTCAGCAATGGGAACAAACCAGAAATTTTGAGCATTCTTGTGTGAAAACGAGAAAGGAGTTGGTTGTTCAGGCCAGATCTGTAGAAGAATCTCTGATTCTTTGATCTTCAGTATTAGAGTCCACTGCAAAAGATACTGGATGGTTTTTCCTAGTCCTTTAATCAATTGATTAATCCTGTAGTTAGCATTTCTTTTGATTCCAAGAAGTTTGTTTGTTCCATATATGCATTAAATATTTACAGACTGCCTCAATGCAACCCATGACTTACAACTCATGAACAGAGCCACCAAGACCTTCACCAGAATGAAGGTATTCAGGAACAACGGGTGCGATCTGTGCAAATGTCCTGGGGTCGCTGCAGCTGGACAGGGGGGATGACTCATCTTGATATCAGGATCACTGCTAACGACCCATTGAGCAACGGAGGAAGTTGGGAGGGGGAGCAGCTCGCATTGAGTACGTGGCTGTCAGCTCTCTGCGAAATGGCTGCTGCTAGAACAGAGGTTTGCAGGAACATGGCTCCTCTCAGGTTCACAAGAGACGGCCCTTTGCATCTGGTTCTTAGCGGCTGGTTGCCCGGGCTGGCGAGAGCGGCTGTGTCAGCTTTCAAATGAACCGCGCCGCGACCGCCCAGTAGCGTTTGGGGCAGGCGCGCGGCTGGAAAGCAGTAGTGCGCTTGCATAACGGGTTGCCAGGTCCAGTCCTGGAGATTTAGGCCGGCCCGTATGCTATCACCATGATGTACTTTTTCTTCTACTGTATTCTCAGTGGCTTCATAGAACTGTATCAGATTAGATTAAGTGGTTTCATAGTACTGTATCAGATTAGATTACCATTGCCTTTTTTGAACAGGTGATGTGTTCTTCAAATCCCTGGCGCATTTCCAGAGTCTAATTGCTAGCAATTGTAGGGGTGAGTTCTGAGTTCCTTTTTCCCCCCTTCTTCATTCTACCTACATCACATCTTTAACCGTTCTGTGACACCTTGACCTTCAATCTTTCTCTCTAATTTGTCATTCCATGCCAACAGTTTTGGTAGATTCTAATTATTTCCTTGTATCTCATTTGTCTGTTGTGCAGCTTTTTTTCAAGTTGTACTTGTCTGTACAACAACCCTGCAGAACCTTAAATTGAATTGTAATCTGACACGTCTATCTTCAGCACTGTCCTATTCATAGACTTGAATGTTATCTTGCATGTATTAATTTTTGTTTCTTTTCTACAGTGTATTATTCTCCTTGCTGTGATGTGTAAAGAGGCTGTTGTCTGCAAACAAGACTGTTTTTGGTGTTAGTATTTATTTTTAATTCCTTGCTTAACTGTTTTGGGGTTGGGTCAGATGTCACATTTGGCTGCTTTTTCACTCTCAGGTGACTTTCTGTACCTCTGTTCACAGCTCATACACCGCATTGTTGATTCACTTGCAAAAAAGCACTTCTGCAAGTAGAAGTAGCACCTAAATGCAATGTCCAAAGGGGCTCTTGGGTTATAGCTTCAAACTTTGAAAGAGGATCTTGCAATCCTTTTTTTTTTTTTTTTTAATGGCAGGTAAATACAATTTCCTAAGAATTATATTTGGCATTATATTTATGGTTTACTACAGAAATAAATGATAATGACTCCTGATTTAAAGTATTATTTAATAAATAGCAAAATCATCAACTTTCACATAATACTTGCTAATTGTTTTTTCCCTTTAAATAAATTCTGCACATGACTAAGGAAACACCCATTTCCATTTGTTTTATGTTAAATCAACATCTAACCACTCATGATGATTTCATTCAAAGAAAACAGAAGAAACGCATTAGCTATGTGGTTAGAGAGATTGATGGGCTTCAAACACTTTCCCCCCTAACTGTAGAGGCTCATGTTTTTAATTTAAATAGATTCAGGAAAATGAAATTCATTTCATTCAGCATTTTTTTATTCCTTAGGCATAAATTAAGTTTAATATTTTTGAATTAACTGATAGTCAAGAGGAACCTTTTCTTATAGAGACCAGGCACACACAACAAAAGCATGTCTCAGGTTAAAGATCAACAATAACTCTTGCAGAGACAGCATTACTTTGAGGCAAAGTAAGGAAGTAACTGTAGCTGGCAGACCTGAGTGCCATTATGGGAGGTAGCAAAGGAGGTACAGGCCTCACAGAATAGACAGGAACTGTGGCAAGTCATATCTTATCCCAGGGCCTGCCTTAGAGTTTATTTATTCATTACCCCTCTCCCTTTCTACAACTAGAGCTTCAAGGTGGCTTATAAATATGTTTGATCTGAATGTAGGTTTCAGTTGAAATCCAACATTCTGCCCACTTCATCATTCTATGTTGACTCAGTTCAGACATAACATAAAACTCCACTAATTATGGTTTGTTGGGGTCCGTCAAACCAGGTTCTGAAACCATAGCTTGAAGCTAGATGATTAACCACAGTCTTAATGAAGGTATCACATAGCATACAAGCAAGGGCATCCTGGCTCGTTCCCAAGTAGTGCCTTCAACACTCTCCAGCTATATAGGCATCTGGCCAGACAGAAAGTGTCAAGACCTGCATTTATCCAGGCAAACCAGAACTTGAATGATCATCTCTGAGCTGAGTCCTGGTTTCACAAGCTAACCATAGTTAAACTAAACTATGGTTTCACAGTTTCCCAATGCATTTGAATAGGAAATGGATCAACTGTGCAATTGCAGTCTTCTAGCTGACATCTTACAGTGCTTCTGTAAAACTTCCTGGTGTGAATTTAACAGCAGTAAGAGTCATTTTGTTTCAGCAGATCAGCCTATAAAGGCATCATTTCAGTAATTATTTTTTTCTACATTACAAATACCTACAGCAGAATCAGTTAGTGTAGGAGATCAAAGATACTGCATCTTCCTTTTTTCTTTAAATAAGGATTTACTTTAAAATCTTCCTATTTTTGACAAATATCGTTCCAGTCTGATTGAAAGCATGGTTACGCCTTTCAAAAACAGCAGTCAAAAGAGTGATATCAATGCCAAGCTACTGTTGCAAAGAACATCAATCACCTGCCTAGTACTAGTTCTAATTATATATTTGCATTTACTAATTCATTAAGATGCTATTTAAGATTTCCACTATGAGAACTTTATAGCCATTTGCAGTCTAAATTGACACTCCAAATAACTTTTAAGGGAGGCACATGGAAGCTGTAGGAGAGATATGATAATTCTTCAACCATTTATTGTATGGCTAGAAATAACTCCTGTAAACAAGTTTCGGTTATGTGCTTGGAATAATGCTTCAGACACACTGTGCAGTCGGATTTTGTGAAAATTCTTTTTAATTTTTCTGTTGTAACAAAGGTCATGGACTCACAAACTAACCATAGTTCAAATAAATAGAGAAATTCTGTTCACATGATACAGTGAACACATATATCTAGTTGTAAGAAAGAGCCAACATGAGTTCACTTTACAAATGAAACGGGGGACCAGTACCTGGATAAATGTGTGGTTTCAAAACTTTGAAAACATATTCAGCTGCACGTGTTTTCAATATAATATGAGAATTACCCAATGCACATAAAAAGAAAAATCAAGTGTACCCTGTAAATTGCATGTACATGTGTTCACTGTACAGGCTAGAGACACATTTGGGCAGGGCAGGGGGAGATGAGGGCCTTTTTCCACCTTCACCTTTTCTGACAGTGCCATCCTAAGTGGAGTTACACCCCTTGACTTCACGAGAAGGGTATAACTTTGCCCTGTCAAATACCTGGATTGCACCTTATAGTCCAGATTCGTTGCTGGGAGTCATTTGTACTGACAAAAAATGACAAATTCCTGTCCATGTGCATTCCCTGTGGTAGCTCCCACTTTGTAGAAAGGTTGTCAGGAAGCCACCTACGCTTCTATCATTTCACAGAATGTTCAAAAAAAATGTTCAGGAGGGTATTTTTATAAAGGGATTAGAACCATAGTATAAAGGAACAGCTCTGATGGTGGATTCTGTGAGGGATAGTATTGCAAGGTTGCAAGGTTGTACGTATCACCTCTCTTCTTACTACAATAACATCTACCTTTGTAACCCCTTTTCATAAGGGTCATTCCTCAGAGAGTTTTTGTTGCGTCTGACAGTTGTGGGTTTGTTTATTTGCATTGTTTTCTAGTTTTATAACCTTAGTTCCAGTGCATTGTTTATGGGAGGTCTTTGCTTTCTGATTGAATTGCTTTTCACATTTGGTAATCCACCCTGAGTCTCAGTGAGAAAGACGGGCTATACATAGACCCTAACCCTATAACAGTGCAATCCTAAACAGAGTTATACTCTTCTAAGTCATTTGAAGTCAGTGGGTTTGGAATGGGGTAACTCTGCTTAGGACTGCACTGTAATAATATGCAGAGCATATTACTTCCATTCTACAGTCACTCCACTGGCTGCCCATCAGTTACCGGGCTAAATTTAAGGTACCGTATATACCCATGTATAAGCCGACCCGCGTATAAGCCGAGCTGCCTAATTTCTCCCAAAAAATGGGGAAAAATTAGGTACCCGCGTATAAGCCGAGGGTCGGCTTATAACCCCTCCCCCCCGCAGGCTTACCTTCAGGCCCAGCAAAGGTGGTGGCGGCAGCGGGCCCCCCGCAGGAGGCTTCCCCAGGCCCTTCCAGGGCGGGGGGAGCTGGGCGCGCCCAGCGGCGGCCACACGGCCTTCCAGCAGCCACAGGAGGCTTCCCCAGGCCCTTCCAGGGTGGGGGGGAGCCAGGCGCGCCCGGCAGCCGCGGCCGCGTGGCTTTCTAGCAGCTGCAGGAGGCTTCCCCAGGCCCTTCCAGGGCGGGGGGAGCCGGGCGTGACCGGCGGCAGCGGCTGCGCGGCCTTCCAGTGGCCACAGGAGGCCCTCACAGGGCACTCCTGGCCGGGGGAAGCCGCATGGGCCCGGCAGTGATGGCGGTGGCGGCGGCGATGGCGGCGGCGGTAAGTTGCCCCCTCCCTCCTCCCTCCTCCCTCCCTCCCCCCTCCCTCCTCCCTCCTCTACCGTATTGACCCGCGTATAAGCCGAGGCCGGCTTTTTCAGCCCTTTTTTTGGGCTGAAAAACTCGGCTTATACGCGAGTATGTACAGTATTTGCCATTACATACAAAACCCTTCATAGTCTTGACCTTCATATCTGTGAGACCACCTCTCCCTCTGTGCACCTTCAAAACAGCTTCACTCATCTGAGCAAGGTCTTCTGCAAGTGACAACCTGCAAATGGACAACATTAAGAACTGCCCGTATGTATGCCTTCTCCATTGTGGCCCCCACCTTGTGGAATGGCCTGCCCAAGGAGGTCAGGAAGGCTCCCAGTTTCCTGACTTTTTGCAAATAATGCATAACTGAATTACTCAACATGGCTTTTCTGTGGGAGCAACAAAGTTGCACTGTACTAAATGATTCTCAAAGTTACATGGATAAATTATTAGGGACCATAGTCTATACTATTGTATTTAGCTTCCTGCATCTAGGACCCTAATATGTAATTTTTGATGTGTCGTGTTAATACTTATGCTTTGCTTCAATTCTGTTTTTACATTTCTGTTTAGTTCTACAGTCCTATCCTATTGTATTGTTTATTGAATATTGTAATGTTTATTGAATTAGATTGACTTACTTGTGTAATCCACCTTAAATCCAAGTGAGAAAGGTGGACTATAAATGAATGAATAAATAAATGTGAATCAAGTTAATAATAACAATGCTTATCAATTAGGATTTTAGTCCAATCAACCCATCCCAATTCCAAGAAGAAAATGCAGATAGCATTTGCACATTTTTTTAAAACAAATTAATATGTGGAGAAATGCCTTTCACCCTAAAATTCACCCCAATAATTAAACCATTGCGACTGCACTTTGTTCATGAGCTGGGGCCTGGCTGCAACCATGTAGTTGGAAATGAGGATGAGTCATCTCTTTCTCAAGCACAGTGCACTCCAGAGTTTAGTTATGCAAATGTCTCTGGCCAAAGCAACACCAAAAGTTTCAACATCTCACACCTTGCTGGAACACAGAAACAGAGACCCAGTCAGGCAAAAGGACTAGATAGTAATTTCTTTCTCTTGGGACGTCAACACTGACTGGGGGGGATGGACTCTCAAAGAGAAGATTATAAATTCTCAGGACATGAAGAAAAAAGTCTGTCTTATTCAACTTTTGATGAGGGACGCATAAACCATGAAGAACTAAGTCATAATCTAGGGACTCCTTCATGTCTATGTGGTGCGGGACAATGGGAAAAATCCAGCTCTAAGTACTAAGGTAATGAAGGACTGCAACTTTAAAAATTATTTGCCTATCCTAATCCACTATCATTTAGACTAAGTATAGAGTTTAGGATTTAGATTATTGTATGTTTGCACATTTTCTTTCTATCCTTGTTCAGCCTGGTTCTTCTACAGAACTTGTGTACTTTTTAAATTTTGTTTATTAAACTTCTTTGTATTTTGAATGTTCAGAGCCTGATGTCTGTAAACACACCATGCCTATTCGGTGTTGCTATCCAAAGAGTGTTAAAGGGGAGGGGAAGTAGGTGAGCTCACTATTCTTTAACTGCAGTAGCTCAAAATTGTGGAAGTGCAATAGCTAGTTGGTTCTTGTAGGTTATCCGGGCTGTGTAACCGTGGTCTTGGAATTTTCTTTCCTGACGTTTCGCCAGCAACTGTGGCAGGCATCTTCAGAGTTACTACTGTCCTTCAGTGTTACTACTCTGAAGATGCCTGCCACAGTTGCTGGCGAAACGTCAGGAAAGAAAATTCCAAGACCACGGTTACACAGCCCGGATAACCTACAAGAACCAATGAACTCTGACCGTGAAAGCCTTCGGCAATAGCTAGTATTAGCAAAGAAGGAGATGTGGCAACTGTTAGGTGTACAAATCTGACTAGCAGGAAATGCTTGCTATTTTTTGGCGGCAATGGTCACTACCCAGTGAGAAGTTTGATGTCCCTCATCAGTAAGGGGAAAGGGTGACGCTAGCAAACAAAGAGTTGGGATGGCCATAGGGCTTTTCTAGCCTTCCAGGACATCATGGAATGGGGTTTGTGAGTCCATTCCTTCACAGAATAAAATGGGCAAAGTACAAACAGTGATAGGCTTAACTGACCTTTACTGATGCCAGTACTTCAGGAAAATGCTCAGGCTCTGATTTAGTAAGCCTCCCAGCGAAGGAAGTTCCAAGACTGAGACAGCTACTAAGACTTCTTGCTCTGTAGCGATTACTATTCCATTACTGTCAAGAAAGTATTCCCACTTGACCTTAGATATCATAAATAAATTGAATAAAGAAATAACTGATCATAGGAGAAGAGGTGTTTTACTAAGTACACATGGCTGGAGAGCTATTGATCAGTATCCCTCTGTGGTGTAGATTTATATTTTCGAGGCACAGCAGTACCCTGTTTAGGGCACTGACAAAGGAAGCACACGGTTTATAGATATTTACTATATTTACTGGAAGGGAAGAACTGAGTGGCTTACACATTATCAGTGAAAATGAATCTGTAAGTAATGAAGCACTGATCTTTGGCTTTCCTTAGCTTACATCTCTCCCCCGCCCCCCATCACAGCAATTTCCTTAGAAAGGAGATCATTCTTCATGAACTATCAAAATGCTGGCCATTATCCCTTTCATGAATGGGCATTTAAATTAATTTGCAACATGTTTTAACCTTGGCACTTTGCTGCAATTGTGTTCTGTTTTTACTGTAGCATTAATCATTAGAAATCTGTCATCACATAGTGGTTTATCTTGCCGCCAGAAACACTGACACCAGGTCTTTTATTATTGTATGGCATGCTCAAGAAAAGGAGCCAAATGCCACTCTGATAATTCATTTAAGTTGTATTTCTTTTGAAGAGAAACAAGTAAAGCAACCTGCATCTACTTTGATGGGTTCTAATAAAACAATCCATAATATTTTACCAGCATTGATTAGATTAGGTTGCTGGACACTGAAGGAAGACCACAAACTGAAGCCAATAACCCAAAAGCTAAAGTAATCATGTCCAAAAACATATTAACTACACTTGTTTATTTGTCTAAACATTTTATCTGACTTCTCCAAATTCAAGGCTAGGATTTTCAGCTCCTGAAATCCGAGATGCTGGTACCTGAATGGAAAGAGGCCAGTGTGGTTATAGAGGTTAGAGTGTCAGGCTGTGACTGGCTTCAAATCCCCACTCTACCGTGAAGCATGCTGAGTGACTCTGGGCTAGTGACTCTATCTCAGGTTAGTTTACTTCACAGGGATGGTGTGGGTATAAAATGGAGATGGGAAGAATGTCTTGGAGAAAGGGCAGTATAAAACTACAATAGTGGGGAGAGTCCAGTGGTTCTTGGCAAGGCTGCCTCATCATCTGAGATGTACAACTAAAACAAACAAAAGTGACGGAGGTGGGGAGAAACTTGTCTCCTGTTTCTTTTCTGGCAAGTGGCCTCAAGCAAAACTCCCAGCCAGTTGTGCCTTTTTCCAGCTGGTTGGCAGCTCTAATCAAGTCAGCTCCTTGCAAACATTTACACATTAAAAAGGAATACATTTCTTTTCTTTTGAAAAAAATCTCTTTAAAATCCTAAGACTAGTCTTTTCAGGCTATAAGAAGAAAATCATTTGGAACAGTAGGTTTGCCCCTTGCGATATCATACAGTGTTTTTAAAAACATTTGCAATGTAGGATAGACTCCACGTTCTAAGAGATACAACTGTCTCAGTACTCTTCTGGGCAACCTAATCCTGAGGGGGGATAGATCCGCCGGGAGCGGCACAACCATGCCTCCTCCTCCTAAGAGGCTTTCTAGCCACAAAAAAAGGAAAATAAACTAAAAGAAAAATAGAAAACCCGAAAATCGGCCCATTAAAATCAACGGGGCTATGCCACCAAAAAAGGTGGCATAGCTATACCACTGCAAGAAGGGGTGTTCCTGGGGTGGAAGGAATTAGGAAGCTTCCTAAAAGCAGCTCCAGCCCCGGGAATGCCTCCCAGGATGCTGGTGTGGGGACTTGTGCTGCTGGAACACTGCTAGGAGATAGTGCCGGTTTCCGCCTCCACACTGCTACATCTCATTCTGACACCAGCATGGATGCCACCCGTGACGGTGTAAGTGCCCCTTACCCTGGATTAAATGGGCACTTACACTCCTAAGGAGCTTTGCAAAAAAAAAAAAAACTCTTTTTAGGATTGCAGCCATAGTGAGATTTTTTTTAAAATTTTGACTTGAAAGGTAGGCAAAGCTCAATATTTTGTTTACTGCTGTGTAATCTTTAGTTGCAAAATAACAAGAAATTAAGAACATGTTATCTGGTCATAATTTCTGTTTAGACTTTCCCCCCGTGATTGTAGCATATTTTTGATATTGCAATCCAAACAGTTCTTGATGGTGTGGCTAAGAAGAGAGGGGACACAATGCTTATACCCAGGCCAAAATGGCTCTTCATTCTAGGGTGAAGTAAGTGTGGAGGAAAACTAGAGTTTGAGGTGAAATCTTTGTATACAATATGGCATGTTATAAATGTGCATTTTCAGTCAGTGAATTAATAATGTGGATAGTCACATAAGTTTTCTTCTTTACTGCTAGGAACATACCAGATTTATGACTTTCACAAGCAAGAGGGGGATACAAGAAAATGGTATTTGCATACAGAATTGTGCTTGGAGGGAAGCCGAGATGGGGAAATTATTCATTTATTCATTATTTGGTTCTGGGTCCATTTCAATCCGGTTTCCGACCAGGCAATGGGATGGAGACCGCAGTGGTGGCTCTCATGGATGAGCTCCAAAGACAACTGGATTGGGGCAGGTTGTGTTACTTGATCTCACAGCAGCGTTCAACATGGTCGACCATGAGTTGCCAGCACTGGAGTACATGGGACAGCCCTTCGATGGCTGTCCTTATTTCTCCACGGCCAAGGACAGAGGGTGGGAATTGGGGAGAAGTTTTCTGCATGCCATCCATTGGAGTCCTGCAAGGGGTGATCCTCTCTCCAATGCTTTTTAACATCTATATGCGCCCCCTCGCCCAGTTGCTCCGGAGTTTTGGGCTTGGGTGTCATCAGTACACTGATGACACCCAGCTGTATCTGCTGATGGGCTCCCCGGCAGGCCACCACCCCAGAAAATCTGGCCAGGTGTCTGGAAAGTTAAAACAGAGCCACCTAAAACTGAACCCACTGAAGACAGAGGTCCTGTAGTTGGGCCAGGGAGCCTTGAATTAGAGATTCTATCTTCCCACTCTTGATGGAGAGCAGCTAAAACAGGCTGCTTCCATCAAGAGTTTGGGGGTGATTTTGGATGCCTCATTATCTATGGAAGCTCAAGTCACCCAGACTGTTAGGACAGCATTCTTCCACCTCTGCCAGGTCCGGCAGTTGGTCCCATACTTGTCTCGCACTGACCTAGCCACAGTGATCCATGTGATGGTCACCTTTAGGTTAGGCTACTGTAATTTATATAGGACTTTCCTTGAGGTTGCTCCAGAAACTGCAACTGGTCCAGAACACAGTGGTGCGGGTCCTACATATTCAACCAGTGCCGTCAGCTGCACTGGCTCCAGATTGAATTCCAGATCAAGTTCTAGGTCTTGGTTCTAACCTTTAAAACCCTAAACAGTCCAGGACCACTGTATCTTTGGGACCGCCTCTCCTCATATACACCCCCCCCAGAGAGCCCTACGATTGGCTAATAACAACCTATTGTAGGTCCCCGGCCCTAAGAGTGTCCGGCTGCCTTGACCAGGGCCAAGGCTTTCTCAGCCTTGGCCCCAGCCTGGTGGAACTTTCTGTCAAATGAGACACATGCCCTGCAGGACCTGAATGAATTCTGTGGGGCCTGTAAGACAGAGATGTTCCACCAGGCATATAGTTGAGGGCAGCAATGGTAGCATCTTGATGCTGGCTTCCCCTGCCCCTTCTCTTTCCCCTTTCCCTTCCTCACCACTTTCTCTGCTCCTTTTCCTTTATCAGATCCCCTTTATCCTCCCCTTCTTTCCTAATGGGTATTCCTACCCATTTATTAGCTGTTGTTCATTCCTTCCCCCCTCTTAAGGTATGGTTTTAAGTCGACTAGCCGCTACTGTAGTAACATCTCTCCCTGCTGGGGTACTATATTGGTGCCAGTGATTAGTGGGATTAATTCAGCATTGTAAAATGTTTTTAAAAGTTTTAATCTGTAGACAATTTAATGCATTTTAATGTATTCAGAAGATGTTAGCCGCCCTGAGCCCAACATTGCCAGGGAAGGGTGGGATATAAATAAAAATGTATCATTATATTATTATTTTCTGCGTCTCAAATAATAGCAGCTGATGAGTGTGGGATCTGAACTGGACTTGTGGGGGTATCCTCTCTCCAACTTTGACAGTACAATCCTAACCATAGTTACATTCTTCTAAATCCATTGTTGCTCTTAAAAAGGTGTAACTTTGATTAGGAACACACTGAGAATCCCACCAGGCCTATCAATGTATGGAATTGCCAGTGGGAATTAGAATGGCTGCTGAGAAGATTTTCCTCATTGCACTGTTTTTAGAATCACACCATGAGGTATTAAGGAAAGTACATAAGTAGTAAATGATGTCATCCGTGGCAGGAAAGGCAAAATGGTTTCAGTCCTCAATAAAGCGTTTTCTGTTCTCCTGCGGATGGTAAAGATGTAAGGGACAGAAAACATGCTTAAGGCACTGCCTAAATTTGACACAAAACCATCATATCACAAAGTTTCTGTGCACCTAGCATCCTTAACAGTGGTTTGTTTTCTTCAAATATGCACTTATGCCAGTGTAAGGGTCATGCCAGCTCCTATCGCTGTGTGTGTGTGAAGTGCTGTCAAGTCGCTTCCGACTCATGGTGACCCTATGAATCAATGTCCTCCAAAATGTCCTATCTTTAACAGCCTTCTTCAGGTCCTGCAAATTGAGGCTATGGCTTCCTTCATAGAGTCAATCCATTTTGTGTTGGGTCTTCCTCTTTTCCTGCTGCCCTCAACGTTTCCTAACATGATTGTCTTTTCCAGTGACTCTTGTCTTTTCATAATGTGACCAAAGTACAATAGCCTCAGTTTAGTAATTTTAGCTTCTAGGGTCAGGTCAGGCTTGATTTGCTCTATAACCCACTGATTTGTTTTTTGGCAGTCCAAAATATCCATAACACTCTCCTCCAACACCACATTTCAAAGGAATCTTATTTTCTTCCTATCAGCTTTCTTCATTGTCCAGCTTTCATATATAGTAATAGGAAATATGATGGCATGAATTAACTTGATCTTGGTTGCCAGTGACACAACCTTACACTTAAGAATCTTTTCTAGCTCCTTCATGGCTGCCCTTCCCAGTCTCAGTCTCCTTTAGATTTCTTGGCTGTAGTCTCCCTTTTGGTTGATGATGAAGCCAAGGAACAGAAAATCTTGAACAGTTTCAGTTTCCTGATTGTCAGCCTTAAAGTTGAGTAATTCTCCTGTAGCTACTGCAAAGCTATGCCTGTTCTGAACTTGTATATCAATTCACACACCATTCTGTACTCTGTTTTTGTGTGAGAGAGTAGTATTTCTTATGGAACATAACATTGTGCATTTTTTGTTTGGTGAACCCACCTGGAAGCTAATATCACATGGAGGAGATTTGTTTATGGCAATAAGTGAAAAGCATTTCATAACTACTATATGTGTGTTAGGTGCCATAAAGTCGCTTCCGACTTTTGGTGACGCTATGAATTAATGACCTTCAAAATGTCCTATCATTAACAGTACTATTTATACTGTTGTTAAGAAATGTTTAGAATTTCATTCCGACGTTCTGCTGAAAATATAAAGAGAGCCACATACATCCATTGTTCCAGTTAGCAGTGGGGCACTGTTGCTAAAAGTTTGCAAGACAAGCAATATGTAGCTGCGAAACAGACAGTATGAAAAATCTCCTTGCAGACAGTAATTAACTACTGCTGGCATATTTGGGAGGAAGGTGCAATGCAACTAACGATATGGCACAATTTACAGAGAAGTCTAGTTTTCTCAGTGTTCCAGTTGATGAAAGTCATGTTTAAAAACCCTGGAGTTAGATTATTAACTTCAGCAAAACAGAAACAGATGTGTGTCTTAGCATGCCATTAAATTTATGATTTACATAGTACCCTTGAATGCATCAGCAGAGGCCAATGATTCTAATTTGCTCTAGATTTACAATAACCTGATCTGGATTGTGTAAATTCTGCAACACTTTAAACAAAATTAGAAAACCATTGTATTTTGTTTGATTAAAAAATGCAGTTATTAGGGTAATGAGAAATGTTAGAAAACATTTCCTCCTTTCAATGTTTCTTTTATGTTGATATGAGCACTATTTTTATACATTTTTGTCACTATTTCCTTATTTTCACAATAAAGTAAACCAGTTTTATTGCACTGGAATCGATCTGAAATAATGCCAAAAGCTACCCCCCTTCAGGAATGGGCTGCCTGTCAGTTATTTGTTTTATTTCTTTAAAATATTTGAAAGCAGCCTTTCCACCCAATTTAGCATTCCCAAGGAGTGAACAATAAAAATGAGCTTTGAAATGTATATATAAAACAATTAAAAACAACTAAAACTAAAGAAATGAATACAGAGATAGGGTGAGGAGAGTCAATGAGCAAAGCTCATTAGCAGCTCCAGGAACTCCACCATTCCCTTCCCTTCCCTGTCTCTACATGTTCTTCCCTCTCCATCAGTGTCGGTTCTGAAACTGCTCTAAGGTAAAGCTTCTCTTCCTCAGTCTTCCCTTCTAGAAAGTAGAATAATCTTAAACATAATTAGAATATTTTACATTATAATCTGAAGCAAAGGATATACTCAAGAGGATTTTTGCTGGGGTCATTTTAGTACCGAAAAAGAAGCAAGGCCCTGCTCAATGGAATCTTTGAAGATTTGACTTTTTACAAGATTTCCACATGCTGTATGCATGTTAGGCCTTCCTATCTGACAACCTTTTAAAAAGTTAAAGGCCTGTTCCATCATTCCTCTTTGTATGTTTATTGGTAATTACATTCCTGAAATATAATTGTACTATAACATGTTCTTTTGATTTTGCTTAATCTCTGATGAAATGTTTATTAATTTTTCTAATCCTCCCATTTTAATTATATACAATTAAATATAATTATGACTGGAGGATTTCAGTTTTAATAAACATTTAATTACATGTATATTCTCTTTAACTGATACACACAACCCTCTTACACACACACACCCTTGACTGTAATGGAGGCCTGCATAATCTGATCCACCAAGCTAAATGCAGCCTATCTAGTGTGTGTAAACCACTTTTGTGCTTGACTCATTTATGCAATTTTAGGCTGGCAAAGCCAGATGTGTTGAGGCTTCCATGCACAACTATGGACAGGGTTTGGCTTAATGGAGTAAAAGCTGTGTAGGTCAAGTATAGTATGACCAGAATGTTTGTTTCTTTGTTTGCTGTCCAAAAAGATCTCTATAGAGTTCCTTTACGAGTAAGATTGTTCTTGGATTCCCTCCCCTTCTTATGCATCCATCCATTTGATGACAATCTCATGATTGCTGCAAAGGCTTCCATGAATAACTATCCAGAAAGGAATACAAGCATCCAAGCAGTGAAGCACACAGGACAGAGCTCCAAGGTTAGCTTCATGGGACAAAGGTGTAGAAAGGTGACTTCTAGAATGAAGGACATGATAAACAGGCATGCTGACCAGATCTATGACTGTCTGGGTTGGACAGCCCAGAATTATAAATGGAATGGAATAGCTCACTTTCTTCCCCACTGATCTCAAAGTTCCATTCTCTGAGACCTCTTTCCCTCCTCATGCAGCTGGCTCCATCCTCAGTCCAAAACACAACACGTCCACATGAGATACAGTGCTACATTTGCTATGTTTTAGACACCAGGAAAATTTGTCAGACTTACTGGTTATTTTGAAGCTTAGGTTTTGTGTGCCCATCTGGGCTACCATTAGTATAATTTTTTAGCTGTTCTGTTGCTTCCATGGTTTTCAGATTCTTTTGCTGAATTTGCTTCCAGTCATTTCTTAAAGGTAAAAGTCCCCTGTGCAAGCACCGGGTCATTCCTGACCCATGGGGTGATGTCACATCCTGACGTTTACTAGGCAGACTTTGTTTACAGGGTGGTTTGCCAGTGCCTTCCCCAGTCATCTTCCCTTTACCCCCAGCAAGCTGGGTACTCATTTTACCAACCTCGGAAGGATGGAAGGCTGAGTCAACCTTGAGCTGGCTACCTGAAACCAATTTCCATTGGGATTGAACTCAGGTCGTGAGAAGAGCTTGGACTGCGGTACTGCAGCTTACCACTCTGCGCCACAGGGCTCCTTAAGTCATTCCTTATCGGCATTTTTTTTGTTTATTGGTTTTTATTTGCTGTCTCTTTTATTCTCTCTTTCTATGGGTGTTTTTAAGGAATGTATGTAAGTTTCCTTAAACACCTTCATTGTCAAAAAGGGTAGGAAAGATTTTTAAATAAATAAATGACTCTGTAAAGAAGGAAGCAATACTAGAGGATTTGTTCCCTGAAAAAGGAGCCAACTAAAATATAAAACATGGTGCTTTTTAACCTAGGAAATGGAGTAATTAATGCAAACCAGTGTGCCCCCAATTCAGCAAACACACATACATTTACTTTTAAGCACTTGAGTAGTTTAATTGAAGTTAATGAGACTATTCATGTATAGAAACTTAAGACAAACTGGGACATTAGATTGAAGAACAGCAATCTACAACGCAAATTAAGTTGAAGTGAACAAGGCTGTGCCAGTAGAATGTTTTAAGACTGCAACTCATTTGGCAAATTTCATGTATAGCATGACTAACTTTACAGTCCTAAATAGTTCCATCAGTCAGACTACTTCATACAATTAAGTGCTAGCAGAAATTAAGGTTTAGGTCATAATAATAAAGGTTTAAGGTCCTAATCTAGTACGTTCTTAAATACCACTGAAATCGAAGGGCCTTAAGCATTTGTACTGAATTGTGACCTTTTCCCATGATTTTTATTGTACATTTTGGATTGTGCCCATGAATCTATAAAATAGGTAGTTGGAGAAATGATTTCAGCAGAAACCAGAAGAGAATGATGTACAAAAGATCTGAGATATCCAAGGAATCATCATTCCGGAACTATAATTATTCATAAAGTTTCAAAATAGGATTTTCTGCTCATAGTTGTAGAGGGGGATAATATTTCACTGGGCATTTTAACTAGTGGCATCAAAATACTCTTTGAATTGCCTACATCTAAAACTCTACTGTCAAACTTGTTTAATTGAAAATGCCTTTTATCCTTTTTTATATACCATAGAACTAAAAAGCATCACTTCCCAAACAGGTATACTGGATGGTAAATTCCATGCTGGCCATAATTAGACAAGGGATAGAGAATAAAACTTCTGCTATCATACTGCCCTTGTACAACTCTATGGTGAGACCACACTTGGAATACTGTGTACAGTTCTGATCTCCACACCTAAAAAAGGATATTGCAGAGCTTGAGAAAGTACAGAAAAGAGCAACCAAAATGATCTGGGGGCTAGAGCAACTGCCCTATGAGGAGTGGTTGAAACGCTTAGGGCTGTTTAGCTTAGAAAGAAGGTGGTTAAGGGGAGATATAATAATAGAGGTCTATAAAATTATGCATGATATGGAGAGAGTGAACAGGGAGAAGCTTTTCTACCTCTCTCATAATACCAGAACGCGGGGTCATCTGCTGAAGCTGGAGAGTGAGAGATTCAAAACAAATAAAAGGAAGTATTTCTTCACACAATGCATAGTTAAATTGTGGAACTCTCTGTCCCAGGATGTGGTGAAGGCTGCCAACTTGGAAGACTTTAAGAGGGGAGTGGACATGTTCGTGGAGGATAGGACTATCCATGGCTACTAGACAAAATGAATACTAGTCATGATGCATACCTATTCTCTACAGTTTCAGAGGAGCACACCCACTATTAGGTGCTGTGAAACACAGGTAGGAAGCTGCTCCTGTCATCTTGTTTGTGGGCTTCCTAGAGGCACCTGGTTGGCCACTGTGTGAACAGACTGCTGGACTTGATGGGCCTTGGTCTGATCCAGCATGGTTTTTCATATGTTCTTATGTACTTAAACCTTCAGACACAAGGTTTCAAATATCACAGGGTTAGGGGGCTTTGGACAAAGTGATCTCTCCATGTCAATTACCCTATCTGTAAAATGGGTATAGCAATGTACAACATAGGATTTTTCATGAGGACGTTGCACATAGAAAGTACTGGATGAACAACAATAGAAATTTATCTTTTCCATAATGTTTCATGTTAATATTCATGTGAGACTTAAAAGATAATAAAAAAGCTGTTGGCACTGTATTATTGACTTCACTGTGACCACGCTGTGTTGCATTTTATCTTAAAGAGGTTCGTTATTAATGTGGAAACGATTTACATAATTTATTTTCCAATAAGCCCTGTGGCACAATCCTGCTCCTATTGAAGTTAAAAGGAATCTTTCTGCAGGCTTCAGAGGGAGCTGGGTTTGGTCTCATAAAACTCAGGTTTAACAAGGCAAGGGAAACTTTTCATTAGAGATTTTATGGTAACTGTCAATTGTCTTTAAATAGTGGCAGAAAGCACATTTCTAATAAAAGAGGGACATCGATATATGACATGATTATACAAAAGTGTTTTGAAACATTTTCATGTAATTCCTCAACAATTAAGAGTGAGAAAAGAGCAAAACTGATCTGTATGTTTGATCTCAGCTCTTTTAAAAACATAACGTAAAAATTATTAATATAGCTTCAGTTCTTGAAAAGAGATCATGTAAATTCAAATATGATTAAAAATAAAGTGGGAATCAGTCTTTAGCCTGAGTATTTTGCTGTAATGTACACTAGCTCAAGCAAAGATGTACCTCATAGCCAAGTCAGTTAAGATGAATAGCAATGCAGTCCAAAGCAACACTATACCTTTCTGAGTCCATTGAAGACAATTAATTTAGGAGAATGTAACTCTGCTTAGGATGGCACAGTGAATCAGCTTAATGGGCCTGGAAAATCAGCGTAAACCAACACTTTCCCTCTTCACTGAATTGCAAATCAAGCTGGATGAAATTCATTTTCTATCCTTTTCCAGATGAGTTATATTTATTTAGATTTTTCAACCCACCTTATCCTGGGGGCTTGGGTCAAAGGTTCAGGTCCTGAAACATCCACTAAAATATGTATCACTGCATGTTGTCGTAAACTAAAATGCCCCACCCCATTTAGCCTGGGGGCTGAACTAGTAGGGTTGCCAGGTCCCTCTTCACCACCAGTGGGAAGTTTTTGGGGCTGAGCCTGAGGAAGGCGGGGTTTGGGGAGAGGAGGGACCAATTGCCAAAGCGGCCATTTTATCCAGGTGAACTGAACTCTATTGGCTGGAGATTAGTTGTAATAGCAGGAGAGCTCCAGCTAGTACCTGGAGGTTGGCAACCCTATAAACTAGGCTTTGACCAGTAGAGTTCTGCAAAACCTAAGGCCTGCATATGTTAGAGAGTTCGGGTTGCCCTTTACCCTGTAATGGTGAGGGATCTGCAGTGAGGCTCCCTGTGCCCTACCCCCATTCAATGGAGCAGCAGGAGGAAAAGGAGCGGGGGACAGAACCAGGAAGTCACTTCCTGTTTCAGACTGGATAGGAACAGTTCTACTACGTTCTAGCCTAGAAGAAACAGGTAAGGTGTCTGCTTTTCCCTTGACCATTGATGGTTGTTGTTTTTTAATTTACAAAAATTTTACCCTGCCTTTCTGCCTTCATCAGGGACACCTAGGCTTGCCAGCTCCGAGTTGGGAAATACCTGGAGATTTTTGGGGCGGAGCCTGAGGAGGGTGGGGTTTATGGATGGGAGGGACTTCAACACCATAGAGTCCAATTGCCAAGGCATCCATTTTCTCCTGGTGAAATGATCTCCATCAGCTGGAAATCAGTTGTAATAGCAGGAGATCTCCAGCTAGTACCTGGATGCTGGCAACCCTAGGGACACCAAGGGGATAGGCAGCACAATCCTGAGAGAGAAGTAGTTGCACTGCGGCCAGGGATGACACAGCCATGGTGCAGCTGAGCTGCCTCCAGCAAGAGGGAAAGGAATGCTCCCTCAACCCCCATGGAACTGCTGTATGCAGTTCCATGGACTGCGCCACCATTTTTGCCAGCATAGATTTGCGCTGGCAAAAGTGGGCGTTCCCAGGGTGAAAGGGCTCAGGGAGCTGACTAATGCCAACCCCGCCTTTGGAAATGCCCCCTTTGGCGCCAGCACGAGCCTCTGCACCAGAAATGCGCTGCTGCCACGGCTGTGCCAGTGCCCATATGTGGCGCTGCTGCGCCACTCCTCAGTGCCAGCAAAAGTGGTCTGGCACTGGCATAAATGCCCCTTATGCCAGTGCTGGGGTCATGCCACCTCCTAAGTGATCTCATCCCCCCCCTTGAGGATTGTGCCGTAACAGATTAAAAACATACATAATTAAAATACATGTTAAAAACATTAAAAGCAAACAAAAGTACATCATTAAAACAAATAACAAATAATCATTAAAACAAATAACAAAAGCTAAAATATACATACAAAAACATAAAAACAACAATTAAAATATAGGGCAGGAAGGAGAGATTACTGAAAGAATGCTAGACAAAAATGTCTTCACCCGTTTGTGAAGATTACTGTAATAGTTGGGTAGATTCATAAGGCGGTCCTTCAGGTATGCTAGCCCCAGTTCGTATGGGGGAAAGGTAAGGTTGCTGGACTAAAATAAAACAAAGATAGGTTTGTAATGCTGATACTGCCATCCAGATTTGTAATGATATTTATTTCCGACCGTCAGAGGTTGCCTCACTCTCCCAGCACGTTTTCCTCACGTTTTCTGGATGCTGTTTAGCCAGCATCCGGAAAACGTGGGCAAAACGCATGGAAACGTACAGGAAGAGCGAGTCGACCTCTGACTGTCGGAAAATGCATGCATAATGAAAACAAAGCCCCAAATTAGTGGGGGGGGGGATGACCGCAAGGAAAACTGCCATGCATAAAAGGCCTATCACACAGTAAATAGTCAGTGAAAGAGTCCAGGAGGATTTCTGTGGTACATGTCTAAGTTAAGACATGTTTGTCGAGTTTGGCATCCTTAATCCTTTTCACCTCTTTCTAGTCTGGTTCTTGTAGGTTATCTGGGCTGTGTAACAGTGGTCTTGGTATTTTCTTTCCTGACGTTTCGCCAGCAGCTGTGGCAGGCATCTTCAGAGGAGTAACACTGAAGGACAGTGTCTCTCAGTGTCAAGGGTGTAGGAAGAGTAATATATAGTCAGAAAGGAGTTGGGTTGAGCTGAATCATTGTCCTGCAAAAAAGTATCAAAGGTAATGTGCTAATCATTGTCCTGTAAGTATCAAGATAATGTGCTAATGATACTTAACAGGACAATGATTAGCACATTACCTTTGATACTTTTTGCAGGACAATGATTCAGCTCAAACCCAACCCCTTTCTGACTATATATTACTCTTCCTACACACTTGACACTGAGAGACACTGTCCTTCAGTGTTACTCCTCTGAAGATGCCTGCCTCAGCTGCTGGCGAAACGTCAGGAAAGAAAATACCAAGACCACGGTTACACAGCCCGGATAACCCACAAGAACCAATGAACTCTGACTGTGAAAGCCTTCGACAATATCTTTCTAGTCTGTTCCCTAGAAGCCAAAGACACCCAGCAAACAATTCAACCAAAACTGTAACCAAACGTCCAACCTCCCAATCGAATATTTTACTTACACGAAAGGTTTCTCTGTCGAAAAGTTTCTGTCTTCATTATTTAATTCTTTTTCTCCCTCAGAGCTTGTAACCAACACAATCAGGATTCTTTATTTAGTTTGTCTCAGAGAGAAGAACACCTGCTGGCTTCTTTAATAACAAGTTATTCTTCCTTGGGTTATATATATAAAAAAACTATAGCCCAGTAGGGATTTTAGAATAACCTTTAAACATTAAAACTGTATTCCATTTTTTAAAAGGTCCAGCCTCTGTGTTGAAGATTGCCCAAGTAAATTCATGAAGGCTTTTCAGAAGAATAGATAAATTCTAGTGTATGTGTGTGTGTGTGTTTTTTTTAAATGGATATTATACAAAACAAGTAAGATTATAGTTAGGCTCCTAGAAAAAAATTCTTAGTATTGCTAATATTTTTAAAGAAGCTTCTTAATATTGAATATAATTGTTTAAGGGACAGGTTTTCTGAGGTGTTTACCTTAACCTTTTGTCTGGTTTGAAGAAGTGAATTGACTGACGGATAGCCACTCAGCTGTCAGTAAATTCCACAGCTTTGTAGGTATTAATAGAGGTCCAAAGTCTACACTTTTATCTGAAGAAACCCAGCCTGGCTGGACTGAGATGTTTAATTCCCCAATCTGTTTCTTTGACTCGGTTTTATGCTTCCCTTTGCGCTGTAGCAAACTGTGGGGTGCTTTCACACATGCTGAATAATGTACTTTCAATCAGCTTTCAATGCACTTTAATGATTGTTTGCAAGTGAAGTTTGCTGTTTCACACAGTAAAATCCAGCTGCACAGTGCACAGAAAGTAGATTGAAAGTGCATTATTTGGCATGTGTGAAAGTGCCCATGGTTGAATGCTCCAGTGGGAAATTTCCCCTGCATTTTCTGGATGCTGGCTAAACACAAACCCAGAACACGCAGGCAAAATGCACAGAAACACGCGGGGAGAGCAAGGTTGGAAAATGCAAGCATAATCAAAGCAAATCCCCAAAGTAGTCGGTGGGGTGACTGCAAGGAAAGAACCATGTATAAATGGCCAGAGAGTCAGTACAGAGAATCAGTACAGACACTGGATTGTTGTGATAACATGCACTTGGCAACCCATTCTTTCAGAACATGGACTGGTGATGTTTTATGTTTTATGTAAAGGACAGCCTGACATAGACCACCTTCATTCGGTCTCAGTTATAAAGTTATGAATGATGGTCACTAGGTAGGGTTGCCAGGTCCTCCCTCTCCATCGGCAGGAAGATTTAGGAGGTAGGGCTGGGGCTGCAATGACCATCTGCGATCGCCACTCTGGAGCAGCTGGTTGGATTGGTGGGCAATTGATCGACAAAACAGCCCACCTGACAACCCTACTACTAGGTCCAAATCCAGAAAAAAGAAGTAGCCATCTTATCAAGAACAATGGGCAGAAAACTTTCCTACAAACTAGATCAGTCCATAGTCCAGAAATGAGATTGAGGCATAGCTTGACTGAAAAACCCAGTATGAGCTGAGTGGAAAGTAAGGCAATGTAAGGCAGCAGATGATAATATTATCCAGTTTGCCAAAACTTTCCCCTGGGGTTACTGAGCTGTGGCAGAAGTGGTTCCACAGTCTGCAGGGTGAAGTGTTGGCAGGTTAAATATGGCCATGGGCTTTCTGGCCAGGTCATGTGTTCTATTGCACTACAAGCATGCTCTTCATGTAGAGCTGCCAAATGCCAGGTGAGGCCTGGAGAGCTCCCTGAATTACGAGTGATCTCCAGATGACAGAGATCAGTTTCCCTGGAGAAAATAGCTGTTTTGGAGGGTGGGCTTTAGGGCGTTATAGCTGCCCCTCTCTAAACTCCTTCCTCCCCAGGCTCTACCCCCAAATCTCCAGGAATTTCCCAACCTGGAGTTGGCACCCCTATCCCCTTTCTTCTCAGAATATGTAGAAATGCAGCTGGAGGGATGATCCCCAGTTTCATCTCCTCCCATGAAGCTTAGAGTTTTGCACACTACACAACAATATGAGAGGGAGTTTCCATCCCACCAGCGGAGTATGTTACATCTGGCAGGGCCTGAGTCCTCATTTCTGCTCTGTGGTGGTCTTGCAAAAGTCAATAGTGTCAGCTTCAGGGTTTTTTTTACTGCAAAATGGCAGACAAATGGTAATGACATCCACTACAGGGTTGCTGTGAGGGTAAATAAGATAAGGACAGTAAAGAAGTTTTGCGCTTTGAAGTTGCTATGTGAATGATTAATAATCAAAAGACAGGCTTAAAGGCTTAGAGACCTGCGCAAGAGTGTGGACTCGAGATGATCGCTTGGATGACCTTCTAACTCTGTGATGTATATTTTAATATCTTACTGTATTTCACCATTTCTGTAAACTGCCACATACCATGGATTTTATATGAAAATAATCCATGTCCGTTGTGCCTGGCTGCTGCATACACTGCCTGGGACCCACGGCCTGAGCAAAGCGAGACCTTTGGTTGAACAACTGTCCTGCTTGCTATTCTGTTTATATATTTGTTTGTCGGTTTGCTCCGCATTTCAGAATGAACTTTGGCATACATACTCAGGGCACAATTTTGTATTCGTAGTTGGAATATCAACTCAACTCCTGTTTTCAATCAGGGAAAAGAAAATGCATATATACAATGCCTTGCAATTTCTTCTTTGAACACTGAGGCGCTGGAATGAATGTCAGACTGGTCGATATTTGGTGTTCCAAGAAGGAACCCCCCAACTTGACAGTGGCAACTTTTTTCAAGGGGGCAGAGCAAACACCACACAGTGCCATATATATCGTGAAAACTCAGACATCAGGAAGTCTGTTAGTTTGCATGCTAAGGACACAGTTATACATTCCATGTTCAAATCTCAGCTCTGCCTATCTCTTTATAACAGGCCTAGGAAGGAAAGAGGCCTCTTGAACAACATGCTTTACTAGTTATAACAGTTTACATTGTGTAAATTCAGAGACTGTTAATGAAAAACCTTCCTCATGAACTCCAGAATATTGTGCCTTTGAGATAAACGTGCAACATTTACAACTCAAATAAACACACTCAGGCTTTTTATCATACTC